>NC_134459.1:0-1332500 GCF_047948215.1 Lycorma delicatula | reverse complement strand
AATAACAACCCTTGTGAAAATGAAAACGAGCTTGCTATTTATTCGATTTAAAAAGGCTATAAGTTAAATAAATAAAAGATAACGGTTAAAAGAGATATTTAAACTGAATTTTTGGATTGTTCTACGTACAGCTATGGAAAATAAAAATTATTAGTTTCGATTTACATTACAATATATTTAGTAAAAGATTAAGATTTTTTTTTTGTTTGTGTATTAAAAAGCTTTCATCCTGAGAGAAAAAATTTCAACAAATTTATTTTTCTTATTTAAGGACAGATGGAAATACGTTTAATATTACAACTTGTTTTTATGTGTTTATATATCTATTTATCGGATATATTCTCGTAACTTGATTCGAAAAATGAAGTATTATTTTTAATGAAGTACAAATATTAAGAAAAAAAGGCTTTATAGTTTAACATGGAAACAAAATGTTTCATCGACGTACTGAAACTTAACTATTTTTTTTTTTTTTCAGTTTATATATTCAGAAACCGATTTTTTCTAAATGATTTATCGGTATTCTATTTTTTAAATCGTACATAAGTAGATATTTTATAAGTATTTTTATAAAAGAATAATTTGTTTTTAAAGGTATAAACGTTATAGCTGCAGAAAAAGAAGTCGCATCTGGACTTGAATTTCTGAAGCAAGCCCTGGAAAAGCTTTGTGTAATCTTTGCCGTATATCAATACCTTATGCCGGTGCGACGGCTAGTAATCTATCTCGTCATATTAAAGTTAAACGCCCGGGAATTGATATTTCAAGACAAAAAAATTCTTGTCCTTGTGATTATCGTATTTCAGAAACGCATTACGATTTAAATCTTACGTCTATTGCGATTTATTTTTTAAGAAAATATTCATAAATAATGAATATAATTTCCTTATGGCTTTTTTTTTAAATATAAAAACTTAATAATACGGCTCAAATTTTGCGTGTCTGGATTTTTGAAAATCTTTGTGTTTTATGACCAGCGGCGGCTCGCGTATAGGCACTGTGGACTGCAGCATTACCTGTTTTCGCTTAATATTATCGATAACATTTAATATAACGAGTCCTTTTTTCTTAAATTCTTTCTTTATACTTGTACAATATAAAATAATCCTTAAGCTTAATGTCAGTAGCCATCCCCCAGTTTATGAAAAAGATACGAAAATCTTTGTACGGAATTGTGCGCTTCACAGTTCCAGCGGCGTTGTGTTTAGCTGTTGTGCGCATGCGCACATAGGAAACTGCCAGGAAGAGAAAACACAGTCGCTCCCGCAGAGCCCACCCTGGCGTGCCGGCGGAAAATAGTTTTCTTTTACGCCACGTGTTTACGGAAACTTCCTTTTTCGTTCGCTTCTCTAATTCGATCATCTGCGGAAGGAATGCGAAAGTGTTTATTTGTCTTTTCAGTAGCGATCAGAAGACTGCTGAAAGCAAGGGCACTTTGATCGCCAAATCAGAAGGGCTAAAGAGAAGATAATTAGTAAAAACTAATAACGAATTTGTTTCTGCGTACATAGAAATTGAAATTAACCGCCGTTGGAGTAAAGTGTTTTTAAGCGGAGATTTTATCGCCTAATATTACTAAAAAAATATTATCTGTTGACATTTTATTATTTATTCGATTAAACCGAATAGGCCTTTTAAGCGTAATATGCTTAGAAACGGTGGGCCGTATTCTTGAATGTAATAAAGTGTAGAATTAGATTATTATCCTGCTTTCTGCTATCGATTCATTCTTGTTTTCGGTTCTTTTATTATACAGAAAACTTTAACCGCGGCCTTGAAAAGGCTAAGAAAATCAACTTCGTTAAATTTAGCTACGAACCGCTACCGTTCATGTCTGTTTCTAACCAAACGACACGATTTCAGCGATGAAGAATTCCAGAAACCGGGTATCTCTCGATCGGATGGACCGATTTGGATGAAATCGGCACGATGATTTTTTGTACGTGACGGCGATTAATTTGTCACGATAGGTGTAGGAGGCAAGGAGATGTGGACCTTAAGGTCCTATATCTCAAAATTTTATTCAAAGGGCAGAAATGTTTCCTAGCGAACATATTTTCCGGTATTATTCAATCCCCTATAAAGGGATAAAAATATCCTTTTTTCGGTTTCTCGCGCGGTTGGCGAAAGGACCTGTTGGTCTGCCTAAATTATATTTGAACTATATTTCGACGAAATAGACTTTTCCGTTATCGGTCTAGAAATGTTAATCGCTGAAATTACTTAATTTTTCATATTTACTTATAATTCTAACGTTACATATTTGTTAAACTGTTTACGCCGTATCAAAACAGTACATACTGAGAATATTATTAAGCGACGTCAGGAACTGGGCGGAGCGAAAGCACGGTAACACAGGCTACGAATTTACCCGGCTCCTGTCTGGACATAGATGTTTTCGGGAGTCGTCGCTCCTCGATCGCCCCCTGGGGACGCCTTCCGGTCATACGGATTCGGATAGTAGACTGCCTGTGTGATCATGCAGGGACTGTACATATCATATGGCTTAGATCCGGGCCCTGCAGGATAGGGGGGCAGGATTTTTAGCGGGGGAGAACCCCGCACTGCCATTAGTGCTGGCCTGACGGCGGCTGGCAGAGCTTTTTCCTCCCCCTGCGGAAATAGAAAAAAAAATGAATATTATTAAAAATACTGGTATCAACATTTTATTTTTATTAAATTTCAACTCTACCCGTATTCTATTTTCCCATTTTTGACAGCTGTTTTTAAACGCTGTACAGAGAAGTGAATACAGTATAAAAAATTAATGAAACTTATAGTAAAATCCAATATAAGTTACGTAAATTAGCGAGCGATTTAATAAATAAACCTCGAAAATGAGAAAACTATTTCACAAGAACACAATATTTTTTATACATTTGGTAAATATAAAAAGCATATAAATGCTGCATAATAAATATGTACAACTTTATCCCGGTTTCAAAATTGCCACAATAAACACTTAAATTACTTATATACGCTATTACTATCTCGTATCAGACATATATATATATATATAGGTTATCCACGTTAAAAATGTACATTTATTCCTACTGTGGAATTTTTAATCCCCATAATAATACTAGAAAGGCAACAATATTTTTAAGAAATTATATGCATAATAACTTTTAAAATACGAGTAATACATAATTTCTTATTTTTTACCGTATTTTACGATAATTTATTCAGTTAACGTAGTTTCTTAAAATTTTTGGAACTCTGCTTCAGATCGTGCTTAAAACATAATTAACGTTTCGTTACTTATTCCGTTATATTCAATAAACGGATGTAGAAATTTTAAACATTTTAAAAGATTTATTACGTTTTTTAACGGGATTTAAAAAACATTCGGTAGAATAAATCCATAATACATCCATAGATCGATTAACTCATTCCAATCAGGAAAAGGAAAGGTGGATATCGTTTTGATAATAACCGTAAATTAAAAGAAGATTTCCATCTTTGAGTTAGTGGCGTTTTTATTTCTGTAAACTACAGGTACGTAAAACTGATAGGCGACGGTCGTAAACGTATCAAACAAATATCACACCTTTATAAAACAATGCAAGCAAAACCGACATCAAAATCCGTTCAGCACGCAACACCCGGTCGGTTTACCGAAAACGATTTGGATGGATTTCAATTAAACAACAGATTTTTCTTTGAAATTACGAACGGTAACGTATTCCTTATAAAATTATGATCATTTCCGTCTTCATTTTCTCAATTTATCAACCATCGTGTCATATTAGTAAAGTTTTCATCGGTTTATTATCGTCTGCGAGTAAACAGTAATTTTATTTGCAATTATTTCTAAATTCGGAAAAAAAAATTAGGTTTGAATTACGGACAAAAGTAATAGGATAGCTGCCGTAATTACAATGAAGTTAAAGTTAAAATAGAAAGTAATTGTAATGTTTACAAGCCGTAATTTTAACGATAAATATTGTTCGAGCTGGTTGTAAGTAATAGTTTTGATGAAAAATGAGATATTATTTGTAAATTACCCGTCAAGATTGCGATTATTATTTTAAGATAGGTAAATCGGATTCATATTTTAAGTTTTTTTGTTATTTTTGCGTAATAAAATAAATGTTATATCCGTTGAAATGTTATTTTTTGAAAAATGCTTAGTAAATTTTTGGAAGGCGTAATTTCTTTTTTATCTATTTCAAGAAAAATTGCCCGTAATAACGAATAAATTTGAGCGGTGCAAAAAAGTAGATTTCTTTGCTTGCGAATTCCGAGTTTTTATAAAATGTTTATAGCGCCTTAGAAATTAAAGAAATCTGCATATCAAACGGAAATATTTATAAAACAATCGAACTTTATGTTTCAACCTGGCTCGGTTCTTTTAATCTTGGAGATGGCAGTAGAACGTATCTCATTAAATTTATTATTTTTATTTATGTTTTTTTAGTAAATTAACCGGAGGCAGGGGCAATTTTTTTTTTTTTTTACCTTTCTTCACCCCTTTTGAAAAATCGAAGTCTGTTGTTATTTATTCGCGTGAAAATTACACACATCAGAGAACCAATAGATTTACCGCTGAAAGAAAAATCTGAAAAATTATAAATACGGATTCTATTATTTATTATTAAAAAATGTTACGCGCTTTTTAAGTGTGTTAACATTTTCCGTTGAAAATACATTTTTTTAAAAATAATATAAACGTTCTTCTGGTAGCGAGTGATCTTTATTTAAATATTCTACATTACATTACACAATTAACGATTACTAAAATTACAAGCGATAACAAAATTCTAATAGATATTTCAGTAGTAATAATTTTTTTTTTCTTTTTAACAGGTGACAAATTAATTTTATCTAAATCTAATGTTTTTAAACTTATATAAAATTCTGTGCGTCGAGACTAATCAAAACTTAGTTCATTATATAATTTTGGATGCCCGCGATTTTTATCGCATACTGTGGGTTATTTATTTATATAATTTTACCGTTATTAGGATCGATAAGATATATTCCTTAAAGTGTTTTAGTTATTTTTTACTTATAATTTACAACTTTTATTTTTACGTAAAAGGAAGTATTGTAATCGCGAATAATTTCGGTTTTCAGATTTCAACGGAAATATCCATTTTCACTTGTTTTTGCGTGACGTCTGTACATATGTATGTGCGTACGTAATTACCTCGCGTAGCTCAAAAACGATTGGCCGTAGAATGTTGGAATTTTGGATTTAAAACTGTTGTAAAACATCTAGTTGTGCACCTCCCCTTTTGATTACAATCGGATGAACCAAAAGCGTCCAAAAAAAAGCCAATATTTAAAAAAATTGGATTTTGGACTTTTTCTTAACTGCAGTAATAAGCTCTGATCGAGAGGTTTTCTACGATATATCGTAAGCGGTACTTGTTTTCATCGGTTCCAGAGTTATAGCCCCCAATAAAATTTTAATTAATGAAAGAAAGCGACCCCACGCACTCGTGGGTAAGATTACCCTTTGCGGGCCCAGTTAAGGGTTAAATTAAAAAGTTGATTATATATTTAATAATGTGTACATCACGCGAATTTATTTTATTTGTTTTTCCGATTTACATTTAAATTACGGGTTCGTTTATTAACTTCATGTAGTTTTTAACTCTTAAGTAATTAACCGTTTAAAACAATATCTTTTTCACGTGTAAAGAAGGATATATTTTAGGTAAGAGGGCCGTATTAAAACCACGTGTTTTCGCGTCCCTCAGTTTTCTGTTTTTATTAAATATTTATTAATTAAATATTTACTCGATTAGTATTAGGACATAGAGTATATTTCTGTGAACATTTTCAAATGATTTGATCAATTTTAGGACGATTCTGTGATTTATTGTAGAATTTTACGGTTTTTAATTTTAATATTCATTTTTAATAGCCATTTAAATGTTTATAATAAATGACGTATAGCTACTTCGATGACGCCATCTTTCTCGTTAAGTGTGTGTGTGTGTGTGTGTGCTGCCAGGCCAGCTGCGCTTCCCTACTCTGTTGCTATTGGTGCAGAGGGGACACGTGATGCGCCATGCTGCTCTGCGCATCTCAGTCACTGCTATGTAGTTAGTGCAAGAATTATATAAAAATAAAAAACCTAGACTTTAACGTAATATCTGTTAGAATTACTACTATTCCAGGAATACGCTTGCATATGCTAAATACTAACTCCTCCTTCACCCAAAAATACCCGGGAGCTGCTGATTACAATACAATACATAAATACGAGCCTTATAAAAATTTAATTCGCTAACGTCTAAAAATCTGGATTCCTGCAACTCTTTCTTGCGTAAAGTAGTGGGTTATTTCTATATAAAATTTTACTATTATTGGGGTCGATAAGATAGGTTCCTATTCCTTAAAGTCTTTTCGTTATCGTTTCCTGATGGTCTGATCGGGTAGCGGTTACGTAAGATAAAAGGAAAACATAATAAATCGCTTAAACGCTATTTAAAGTTTGTTAAATTTATAATTATATACCAGAATCGCAAGAAGAGTTTACGCGTCAACTATAATAAAGGAAAACAATACGGTAAATAACATTTACGCTACAAGAACAGAAGACTAAACAGAAAATATTACACTCTGCATCGAATACAATTACATTCGCAAATACAAAAATAATAAAATCTAATTTTACCTTTTTTTATTATATTCCGGCAATCCAGAAACAGCCGCGAACCGTAAGTAAGAATTAAATAAAATATTTATATAACGTAAATCTTGTAAAGAGCTTAGCGCAATGATTTATCGATAACAAAACATTTACACTGCACAACCGACGCTTACGTACTCACGAACACAAATGCTCGATAGATTGGTAACATCGTCTTCCCCACCCATATTATTATTAACAATAATCTTGCGTGTGTAATTCGTTGGTAAGTTCACATTTGTTGACAAATTCTAGCCGGTATTGCGAAATCGACAAAACTGCTGTCTGCGACGTGTGTCCTTGACCACAAAATCTAATAATTTTTATTTTTTCCTTTTGCGGCACACTTGACAAAAAATACTGCATCTCTGTTATATCCGTTTAATTAAATTTTCATTAACATCTAAAGAAACATATTTACAATTCTTATTTGTATCGCTAGATTAAATAATAAAATCTTCACAATTTATTTCTCGATCGATATTATTTCAAATGAGCATAAATATTTCCATTACTTTTTGTTAGCACTAGACTAGATAGGGAATCTTGGAGAACTGCATCAAACCGGTCAAATGACTGAAGACAAAAAAAACTTGTTTTTCCTTATTCTAATTTTTGTTGATACTATTCCAGTCGCATAAAATATCAGTTACATATTATTCATACAGTCGATAATCCTACTCTCTTAGCCCTCCTTTTTCTAAATAAGATACATCCCATATATCGTTTATTTTTTGAATTTTTAGAACTCAAAATCGTATTTTGAAATTTTAAAAATTAACTGAGATTACTAATTTTCCCTACTCCATACCCTGATGTTAGAATATTCCTGATCTGTGCTTTTCCCCTTATCGACCTAGTATCTATTAACTCTCTCTCCTGATCGAGCGATTTTTCATCCGCGTGTTTGTTACCGATGTCCGGAAGCTTCATTTCTTCAAAATTTTCTGTTAGTTTTCGTTGCGGTACATCATTATGGCCGATAATGATATTTTTCTGTCGATTATCGTTTCACCTTGGACGATCTTAACTTTGCCGTTCTTCATTTTTCTATTAATTTTATTTCAAAATATCTATATACAATACATCGCCCGTAAATTTTTAAGTATAATATAACGAATTATATGAAATCAAAGAGCGATTAAACGATCGCCAACAAAAAACAAATAAACGAAATGACGATCAGCTCCGACTTGGCAAGAATATTGTGCGACAATATCAGAAGAGTAATGAACTAAAAGATACAAATTTTTTGCACCTTATTAAAGATCGGGCATGCATGTCTCAGTGTATATGTTGTTGTTCTTATGAGGGTCTATTTTTCAGTCAGTCTGTAATTAACTTTAATTAATGTAAATAAAATTAAACAGAAATTAAAGTAGAAAATCCAAAAATAATACGATTATAAATTATAATTTTCAATTAATATTAAATAATCAGATACTTCACCAAATCTATGAGATATACACGTTTTTATAATTCCATAAAATTTTATTTCACTAATAACTTCTGATTTTTTTTTCCATATATATATATATATTATTATTGAATTGTAATTTATTGTATTTATTATTGTAATTTTTTTTTTTTTTAAATAATGGGTTAATATATTAAAGCAATATATTTAACCTAAAAAAAATGAAAGTTAAAAAAATAAATAAAAAATTAAAATAAAAAAAACGTATGAAGTTTGATTGGAATCGATGAGCCTTTCCTTTAAGATCCAAACATTTCATAAATTAAAATATTATTTTAATTTCGATCGCAATCGAAAAGTGTGGTCCACAATTAATGTTACAACAGCCCTAATCTAAAATTTCAACATCCTCCGGCTAATCGTAGGATTCGTTATAAATACCGAACATTTTCGGGTAACCCATCTTTTTCTTTCTTTTTCCTGTTTAGCCTCCGGGAATTACCGTCCAGGTATTACTTCAGAGAGATATGTATCTGTAAATGAGGTATTTGTACAGTCTCAATTCGACCGTTCCTGAGATGCGTGGTTAATTGAAATTCAACCGCAAAAGAACACCGGTATCCACGATCTAGTATTCAAATCCGTATAAAAGTAACTGATTTTACTAGGACTTGAACGCTGGAACTCTCGACTTCCAAATCGGCTGATTTAGGAAGACGCGTTCACCACTAGACCAACCCGGTGGGTTAGTAAACATCACTGCGTTGTGATGTTAGTGTCCATGTCTGGTTCTTCGAACGTAAAAATTATAATTAATCTTAACGTCAAGCCTATCTAGGAAATATATTTAATGTAAATATAGTCTTATGAAAGCAAACAATACGAGGTGTATTTTCTCCTCCTTTTAGGTAATTAGTTATAAAGGAGGTAAACTCCTAACTCAAAATTTGTGTTAAGATTAACCTTCTCGGCGGTCCCTCTACCGAAGATTTATGACTTATTGTTAAATCGTCATAGCTATTACGATAATAAAGGAATTACTTAAAACCGATTACGGTCACACATTACTGACATCAGATATTCTTTATTTCTCTGTTATAACATCCATAGAAATGTAGTCCCTACTCCAAATTATAGAACGTAGGAAACCCCCTTAGTTCTTTTGCTTTTCTTAACCGCCTATTGATAATCTGCCTCAAAATGTTATCGTTAATTTTAACCCTCTTCGCAGAATTTTCTGTAAAAAAAATAATGTGACGAGTAAGAAAAATCACCTAAATGTATCGATTAAAATTTATTTCATTCCTTTTTCATCAAAATGAAAGGCTTTCAAGAAACAAATGTATCCTGTGTGCTCTTTATTTTGCGCTCGTAAGTAACAAACATCTTTACCGTTGTACGATCAATTCTAATTTATCCTTGTATTTTTATTTAACATCACACTATTCGGTAGTCACTTATTCTAAAGAGAAAAAAAAACAAAATTACCTGTATTTTATCGAATCGGGCTATAGAACAGTTTACTTGTTCTTTGGAGTACAAGAAAGGAGTTAATTATTTTTCTGCTGTTGTTCTTAATAAGATCTAGTTAAATCTTTTTCCCCGTTAATTTAATTAAAATATTCTCTTTTACAGAAAAAAATAATATTCCGTTTTCAATGATTTTTTAATTCGTTTTTTTCATCGCTGTGTAATATGCGCTCAATGCCTTTTAGCTGTTTATTTTTTTGAATTTTATTTAATCTACCGATCATCGATGCAGATATTTAATATTTCTAAGAACTAATATAGACTCACCGCATCCGATTTTATTTTATATGTCGCTCTAATTAAAGTTTTACCTCTATTTTCTTTGATTTATCCGGTATTATAAGAGTTATTTTTTTATCGATGTATTTCCATCCTTAACCTTTCTTGATATTAATTGTATAATGCATTATCAGTGCAAAATATTTGTAGATTTAATACAGGTCTGTTGTCCTGTCACCGTCTGAAATAATTTTACCGTCTAGACGAAAACAACTTTATACTTAATTACATCGGGATAGGAACAGAACTTCTTAGGCGCACTCATTGATTTTACATAATCGGTGTTATGCTAAATATATGCTGTAATTTTTTTCTCAAAAACAACCGCTTTAATGTAATTTAGTTAATTAGCGAATTCTTCGTTAAATACTAGCTAAAATAAAAAATGATAACTAATTGAAAACTTCAAGTTAATTTCTAGCGATTTCAATTTATAAATTTCTTCTGTATGAAATGAAGCGCGTCAAAACAGAGGTACTGGAATTTCTGATGAAAGATGCTATATTTCATCGGAAATTAAATACTATAGATTAAATAATATAGATTATCTATGTAGATTATTTGTAAATTCATTTCTACATTAAATAAATCGTGACCGATTATTTTTTCGATTATATTTCATTAAACTAAAAAACCCGTCCCCTATATCTCCCAAATTTTGAAAAATTTGTTACTATGTCGATAAGAAGATTATTCCGCTATTTGTTTTGTACTTATTATTCTGGTGAATTTACCACGTCGATACTACTCTCGATTCTACTTTCAAGATTTTATTATTTTTTTAGTCGATAAATTAATTAGCTATATAAGCGTGAAAATAAACGATTGAAATTTTATACGAAAAAAAAAATCGATCCTGACCGGAATTTGAATTCAGTACTTTCCAAACGAAAAGCTGAGATATTCATTATCTTTCTGTTACGGAAGTCAAGTTTGAGACGCATTTTGTTATCTTATTTCATCAGACAGCAGATCTAAAGATTTCAGATTCGTTGTTAATTTGTCTTTTTCTTCAATTTCACATTTGAAATCTCCTAAGCCTCTTTTTTTTTCTTAGTCTCGGTGTTTCATCCGTACTTACGCATACTCCAAACATAACTTTACATATGATGCTTCTATAACTCTAATATCTTCTTACGTAAGTACAGTTTCTGTTAAATAATATGCGTGTTTCTAAAAGATCATCCAATTTTGAAATTTCATAACTATTTAGCTTTTAGTCCGTTTTGATCGAGCAAAGTACAGTTAGAAAGCGGGAACTCTCGAATTTCACGAGGTTGCCGCCGGGTAGCTCCAGAACTTCGTTCGCTTCAACGTTAGAAAAAATGGCGACTTCACGACAGAAATCACGCTTATTCTCGCACAGCGTGAGTTCGTATTTACTGTTCGGTGTGATTTCCATAGCGAGTACGGCGCTGAACGTCCTTCCGCTAAGAGAATTAGGCTCATATAGACGATTTAAAGATACGGGTTGTCTACGTAAGGGAAATCAAGCGGACTACCCCGTGTGTCATGCCAAGATATGGAACGAATCCGTCTGACTTTCTCAAGCAGCCCCGAAAATAAACTCGCCGTGCCGGTAGAAAAGTAAACGTTCTCAGAAAGTCTATCCGGTTTGTTTTGTGTGTCGTTTGCTTACGAAACCGTACAGGATTCAGTTAGCGCAATCTCTTTATGAAGGTGACGCCAAAAACACCGAATTTTGTGAATTCGTCCTTAATAAGGCGGAGGAAGAAGATGACTATTTTGTAACGCGCTTAGTGTTTAATGACGATGCTACTTTTCATTTAAGCGGGAAGGTGAACCGCTACGATCGATATTAGAATGACGGGGTACGGAAAGATGCCGCGTGAATTTGGACAGCATGAGAGAGACTCTTCCAAAGTTATATTTTTTGTGCGGTTTCGGGGGAAAAGGTGTACGGTCAATATTTTTTTCTTAGAGAACACTTTTGTGGGAACAACGTGTCTCGATACGCTTGAAAACCGACTTTTCCCTCTACTAGAGGTTGATTCGGATAAGTTATAACGGAAGGAGGAACATGTAGCGTGGTAAGTGCCACAACACGAAAAGTCTGAGTCTGAGGACTGCAGGTAAAGGCTTTTTTTTCTATTCGATAAAGCAACCGGAAACTACTTCACACCTTATTATCTTGATAATGATTGTTTCAGCGATGATTTTTATTTCACGTAAAATCGCGTATACATTTCTGATAATATTTATTATTTTATACTTTATATTTACTTAAAGCAGACGTCAAATATTTACAATCGATGCGATGTTTGATGAAAATTTATTTAGTTTGAAAAAAGAGAAAGACGATTTTAATTATTGAAATCTATCTAGTAAAGAAGGATAAATATAAGTAAAGCAACGTACATGGAATTTGTTAAGTAGGTATTTGGAAATATCCCTTGGAAGAAGACTGAAAAACTTGTAAAGAATATAAAGTTAAAATATAGAGAATTTAAAATTATTTATAATCTGAACAAAACTCAGGTAGCTTGGGTTTAAAATAAAAGACCGAAAAGAAAATCTGCAAAACAGTTAAGAAGCGAGACGAGAATGCAGTGTCCATCTCCAGTACTTTTATAAAAAATAAAAATAAAACACTCATTTTATATGTATATATTATTTGGACAGTAAAATTTCAACCGGTGAAAGGATGTAAGGTGGCGTGGGCACAAACATTGACAATAAGAAAGCAAGTAAGCCAAAAATATCGTTTTTAAATTGTGTTAGAAAATGAATTGAAAATTAACCGGTTCGACTAAATGCGAAAGAAAGCGATATAAAATAAATCGAAGATGAAAGAAGCCGATAGTAATTTTTGAGCAAAAACGGTCGACTTTCCGTTTAAGGTTCCCAGAATCGGTAATTTATATTGTAAGTAAATATCGAAGGTAAAAACCTTAGACGATCGCACGACCAGAATACATGAAGCAAATACCAAACCGATGATATTCACGGCAGGACCCTGGGACGTCCCTGATTAAAATCCTGATTAAATACAGTATATTTCACATGCTATAGAGTTTTCCGTTTTTTATTCAGATTTACAAACAAGCTTTCTAGTTAACGAGTTGTTTTTATTATCGACCTAGGAAAAAACCGGCAAGATTACAAAATTCGAAGTCGATAGTTCCAGCGTTCAAGTCCTAGTAAAGCCAGTTATTTTTATACGGATTTGAACAGTTCGTAGATACCGGTGTTCTTTGGCGGTCGGGTTTCAATTAACCACACATCTCAGGAACAGTCGAACTGAGAATGTACAAGACTACACTTCATTCACACTGATACATATCACCCTCTGAAGTATTATCTAAACGGTAGTTACCGGAGGCTAAACAGGAAAAAGAAAGAAAGAGATAAGGTGGCATCAAACGTAAAAAGGTTTACGGTTAAAGACGTAAAAGAATCGGTATTAAACGCGTTAAAAAAATATTACCGTTTGAGGCTGGAAAAAGTATATTAATCGTGCCGAAAAACTCCACGAGCAGCACTTGACGAATATGTCGTTACTGAGTGACGTACAACCTTTTATACCGAATGTAGATGAAATGACAGCCATAGTTCTCGTGATAGTAAAGGATTTTAATCGTAATTAATTTTACGTAAGAGTTTTAATGTCATATGACAATGAAATTTCTGTTGTTTTAAAGTAAATATTTTTATGACGAAATGTTTATTTCTGTTCATATTAGAGGTGTGTACGATTTTTTTTTCTCGTTTATATTGGTTAAGTGTTTTTTTTTTTTAATTTCCTATTCCAAAAACCTAATATTCTTTTGAGCTTTGTAGGCCTACAAAAGTACAAAATAAAAATATTAAATTGTACAACAAAATACAAAAATAAATAGCTCTAATGAAACCTGAGTAAAAGCAAAATACGAAAAAAAAACAATTAAATTATAAACCGTACGGTAAGAGTCTCGCAGATACCATTTCTTCCGCCTAAAAAAACAAAAATTTCTGAAATATAAATAAAATTGTTTTTAACAAAACGATACCGATATTGATTGTATAATTTCTCTAAATGTGATATGTATTATTCGTTGTTTAATAAATAAAATCGGGCCGGTAAGAGTTTTGTAACAAATTGTTCTATTTTTTGCTTATTATATAGAACGCTTAAACATTGTTTGTTATCTATTGTGTATATCTGTCGTCTATTACAAATATTTAACTTTTTTTAAAACAAAATTCTAAATTAATAACAGATTTTGATAATAGAAATGTAGCGTCTTACCTTTTTTGATATCGGTATCGTTTTGTTAAAAACAGTTTTATTTATATTACAGAAATTTTTCTTTTTTGAGCGGAATAAATGGTATCTGCGAGACTCTTACCGTACGGTTTACAATAAAATTGTAATTTTTTTGGGATATCACTGCGTTTTGTTAAGATTATTCTTTTATTATTTTTACGAATTATTATTATTATCTAACGGGTTCATTATTAAAATTGATCGCCTTTCTAGAACAATATACATTTATTGATTTTCTCGGCCAATTTTTTTTTTTGACACTTCATACCGTATTTTTCCTTTTTTAATAAAATTTCTATAATCTCTCGTAAACTTATACTTTTTTTTTAAAGAAGCGATTGGAATTATAAAAATTGTTTCACCTTCAGTACTTTCATTAAAGTAACAGCATTTACTATTAAAACAAGCTGTAGTATATTTTCTTTTAAATTTTATTTTTTCCAGTACATTGTCAAGTTTTTGTACGCTATCTAGTACTATCAAGTACTGCTATATAACGGCGCGATTGTAAAGTCACCTTAAAAAATGAAAAAAATGACATATCGAGTCCCGCGGCGGTTGTCAAATGAAAAAATAAATTGTCTGACAAAATTCGAGGTACATTTTGAAAGTATTCTTTGTTATAAATCTAATCGAACTGAAATATAATGTTTTCGTGCTTATTTTTTAATTTTTCCCCCCGTTTTTACTTCGCTTTTAGGTCAGGTCACGTTTAGAACCGTAAACGTAGTTCGTCGACTTCGTCGTCTGCGGACTCTTACCGGCGTGGAAGTCGAGAGTTCCAGCGTTCAAGTCTTGGTAAAGGCGGTTACTTATATACGGATTTGAATACTAGATCGTGGATACCGGTGTTCTTTGACGGTTGGGTTTCAATTAACCACACATCTCAGGAACGGTCGAACTGAGATTGTACAAGATTACACTTCATTTACACTCATGCATATCATCCTCATTCATAATCTGAAGAATTATCTAAACGGTAGTTACCGGAGGCTAAACAGGGAAAAAGAAAAAAGAAATTCATAATTTAAGTGCCTGTAAAAGTTACTGAATTCCATTTCTGCAAATCAACAGCAAAAATAACTTTAAAATTAGCGATACGTTTAACTGAACCGAGATATATATATATTAAAGAAAAATATCGGCTCGACTCAAATATTCAAATATATATCTGAAATGTAATATTATTTTAGTAGCTAGCCACCATCCCGTACTTTTTTCTCGTATTTCTTGACTCCGAAGTTAAAGGTATTCAAATTTACTTTTTTTTCTTCGGTGTTAGTATTTTCTCGGACGTATCTGCTTCGTCAGAATATTTTATAAGTATTACTGTTTCTTTAAAAGATTCATCATGTTCAAATTTTATTTGTATGCGTAGAGAACTTGAAAAATTTGGAATAGTTTCTTAGTAATTATGTGTGGGCTGTTGATCTCAAGATTTATCGCCGTTCAAATTTCCTGATAAAGTAAAATGTTAGGTAAGATTCAGATTCCCGAATTCAAATTTTTAATGCGTTCTGAACGACGTTGAAGTTATTCAAGAACTCAAAAACCGATTTAAACTTAATATATTTCTCAAAGCTTGCATTTGATTTTGAGCCGAGCGTACGCGTTGCATTTCATGTCTTTGAGAACGTTCTTGCGTAGATTTTACGTTGCCTGCGATTTTAAATTTTAGTAGCCCTACAAGTTTTTTTCTATTTGTGACGTAGGCGTTATTGAAAGTCGAATCTATGCCGATTACGGGTATGGCTTACCCTGATATAAATTTTTAGTTCAGGAACTAAAAATATTCAGTCTTACTCTGTACAGTCGTAAATTTGTAAACGGTCACAGTCGTCATTTCCTATAATTTTATTTTAAATTAATTTATTTTTACCTATATTATGATATCGATATAAAATAATATTTTATAGACGATGAATTAAATTTAGTAAAAAACATAATTGTTTTCTGACGAAGTCGATATTAACATAGACAACGACATTTTTATTTATAAGCTTTTTTATTATACGATTTACATAGTAGTGAGATAGATGAGATTTTAACTGCGGTTAACTTTCCAGGTGTCATAAGAAAGTTAAGGTAAAATTTTTTTATTCCGGTTCAGTAATTTTGCGGTTATCGGGAACTAACGAAAAAAATGCCGTCAATATAATAGAATTGTGGTTAGTTTTTTTTCTTTTATTTATATTTTTCAACAGTAAAGAATTTTAATTTTTTGCTATTTATTTAAAAATTTCCTTGATATTTTACTTCAAAGTAGGTAATTATTTTTTTCCTAATGTGTCGGAATATATATATATATATATATATATATATATATATTTATTTATATTATTTCATTTTCAACAATTCTGTAAATGATTCTAAAAACGGTTTATTTGTTATATCGTTTTTTTTTTTAAATAATTTTTGTCTTCAAATTATATTTTTTAAACATTACATATAATTTAAATATATTAGAATTAAGATTCATTATTAATTATTTTACCGGTTTTTTAATTATTATTATTATTATTTTTTTAGTTTTAAAATCGATTTTATAATTAGTTAAATGTATTTTATTTGAAAAATGTATTCACGTCGGTATAAATTGAATGTAAAATATTCAGTGGAATATAAAAATTCGTAAATTAATTATGAGCACAGGTCAGTTCATTTTTTATCGGCTACTGAAATAACAAATATACAGCTCTCTATTATATTTATAATTAGATCATACGTACGGTGCTGGGGGACGTAATCGCCAAACTCTAGAACCGATTCAGTGGCGCCAAAAGGAGCAAAAACGTTCATGTCGACACAAGTCCTATATTGCCTTGTTTGCCTTCTGGACGCCATTCTGTGATTTTCAACAAAAAAATTATTTTTCAGGAGCGGTAAACCTGCATTAATTAAATTTAGAAAACTTAATTTTTTATTCTAAAAAATAAATTATTCTGAAAACGTCACGTCAAAAATTCCAAAACGGAGGCTATTTTAATTATTTATTCTTCAATGTCTGTAATTATTTCTTTGATAAAATGTTTAATTATTAAAAGATTTATTAAGGATTTTATGTTGAACAAAATGATACCCCATTTTTAAAACTCCGTTGACAAACAATCGAGTTATTGCAAACAAGTAACCCGATATACGTACACATTTGCACCGTAATGCAAGGTGATAACTTTTGCTTGTTTTTGTTTCCTCAATTAAACGTAATAAATATTGTTAATAAAAAATAATAAGAGTAAATTAATTAAAATTAGCGGTTTTTAATATTTTATCCCTTCTACGTTGTACGCTTGGAAATGCGAAATTTTTAAAAACATTTAATCAAGACACATTTATAAAATTATATTCGTATAGTATTAAAATAATTATAATAGTCCTTTCCTTTAAACTCTGCTGTCTAAACATTTTATTTGCTTTGCTTACGCGCGTGCGTGTGTTTGTATTGAAGCAGAATGACACACAATTAGATCGCATAGACAAAACCGAAAGGGAAGAATAAAATAAGAGAACAGATTTCTTAGTTATATGTAATAAATCCTTTATGTCGAGAAACAGCGCTCTCACTCCTCTCTCTTTCTCTCTACAGATATATTTATTAAAACGTATGACACATGTACGTGATATACGAAACTTTTAACCTTGACTTTTTTTAATATTACACTGGACAACTGTCATTGTTTTGTCTACTATAAAAAGAGATAGATACATTGCTTTAATGTCTCTCTTCCGGTTACAGTTTTTTTTTTTTTTTATACAACCGGTCGAGTAAATTAAATAAAATTAGAAAATTAATTTTTACAGTTGTTAAAGAGTTTTTAACGTTTGTAATTTATTTTAATTTTATTGTAAAATATTACTGTATAATAACCAAAGAAGTAGTAATTAATAATCGCGGCAAAGTACATTTAATCGGCGTAAATGTATAATCACGCCGATTAAAGTTGTAAAACGTTTTCTGTACATTTTGTGTCTGACGAGTCAGAAATTACGGTATACTTGTCGCATAACATCTGATGATACATTTAAAGCCGACTTCTTTGCTTCGTTGACCAAAATTTTAGTACTGTAACAATATTTTTGTAGCAATCGATCTATAAAAAGAGAGAAAATGAAACTAAATTTTGTAGTAATTATACGATAAAACTAAAATAAATTACGAATGTTAAAAACCTTTAATAAGAAAACTTATTACCTGTAATATATAAGTTTTAAACCGGTCTTACGTACTTTTTTCTTACCTTTCTTTCTTTTGCCTGTTTAGCCTCCGGTAACTACCGTTTAGATAATTCTTCAGAGGATGAATGAGGATGATATGTACGAGTGTAAAGGAAGTGTAAGTCTTGTACATTCTCAGTTCGACTATTCCTGAGATGTGTGGTTAATTTTGAAACCCGACCGCCAAAGAACACCGGTATCCACGATCTAGTATTCAAATCCGTGTAAAAATAACTGGCTTTACTAGGACTTGAACGCTGGAACTCTCGACTTCCAAATCAGCTGATTTGGGAAGACGCGTTCACCACTAGACCGACCCGGTGGGTACTTTTTTCTTACCTGTAATAAGAAATAATCTTAAAATAAGTTATAAACGTTAAAAATCGATTTAACTATTCGGTTTTCCATTAAACAATTTTTTTATTTAGATTAATATTTTAGAAATTTTTTAATACGATTATTCATAGTTAATTTCTTTTTATTAGTATTTTTATAACAGCCGTATAATCATTTTAATATACTGTAATAAAAGTGTATTCTTACAAGAAAGCTGAGAGGGATTAAATAACAGCCGATTAAACAAGATTGTAAGATGTATATGATATTTATTAATGTGAATATCAATCGTTACATTTCATTGTACCTCTTTGTTTTTGTTTTGGACATAATGGACTACGTTATTTTAACAGATTCACTTTTTTCTCCCCAGCTCCCTCGTAATTTCCCTGATATATATATATGCGATATGATGTTTTTTATTCCGATAAAAATGTCGCGAGAAAGTTTGCAACAAGTTTGTACTTTGCCAAACGCCGAGTTTATACTTTGGCATAAAATGTAAATTATTTATTTATTAAATATTCCAGGATGCCTTAGTATGTGCCCTATAAGTCTGTCTGTTCTTTTTACTACATTTTTCCAAATAATTCTTTCTTCATCTATTTGCCGCATTACCTCTTCATTTGTCACTTTATCCATCCGTCTGATTTTTAACATTCTCCTATAGCACCGCATTTCAAAAGCTTCTAATCTTTTCTTCTCGGATACTCCGATCGTCCAAGTTTCACTTCCATATAAAGCGACACTCCAAACATACACTTTCAAAAATCTTTTCCTGACATTTAAATTAATTTTTGATGTAAACAACTTATATTTCTTACTGAAGGCTCGTTTAGCTTGTGCTATTCGCCATTTTATATCGCTCCTGCTTTGTCCATCTTTAGTAATTCTACTTCCCAAATAACAAAATTCTTCTACCTCCATAATCTTTTCTCCTCCTATTTTCACATTCAGTGGTCCATCTTTGTTATTTCTACTACATTTCATTACTTTTGTTTTTTTCTTGTTTATTTTCACGCGATAGTTCTTGCGTAGGACTTCATCTATGCCGTTCATTGTTTCTTCTAAATCCTTTTTACTCTCGGCTAGAATTACTATATCATCAGCAAATCGTAGCATCTTTATCTTTTCACCTTGTACTGTTACTCCGAATCTAAATTGTTCTTTAACATCATTAACTGCTAGTTCCATGTAAAGATTAAAAGGTAACGGAGATAGGGAACATCCTTGTCGGGCTCCCTTTCTTCTTGAACTCTCATCTGTATAAAACTACAGAGGTCCAACGAACATGACGATAATCGGATGATATTTTGTGAAGATTATCTGCTGATCGGTGACACGAAGGGAATTTTTAATTACCAAACAAAATGTTTGTTACCGGTCCGATTCGAATCGCCTAGTAACTTCATCCCGTAAACGCAAGTTTTTGAATCATCTGCCCTTTTTTTTATTTGCCCTTGAACTACATCGCTGTATATTCGAATCAAAGGCGGTATTGTTCCAAGCGGACGGAGCCGGAGTTCCAAGTGCCCGAATTATCAGAGCATCCATCGGCTACCGATGAAAACCCTCGAATCGAGAGGTTCTTTCCGGTCGCTCCATAGGAGGAGGCCCTGTTTGTACGCGAGTATTATCTCTGAGATTATCTCAAGCCTGATCCCGTATCGGTGATATTATATGAACGTTAACGGACTAAAGGCCTTCACACAAGAAGAATTCGCATCGTACTAGATATCAAGGGGCAAAGAGCGATGTAAAATCTGCGGGAGAGATTGCTATCAACAGATAAAAAATGGTGAAAGACATTTAATGAAGTACCCCCTTATATGCCCCAATCATATTTGTCGTATTTAAATAAATAGGTTATTATTATACATTTATTTTCGTTTAAGTCGAATGTTATTCGTTAATTATACAGATTTTTATTATGTATTTATTAATTATTAAATTATTATTTATTAATTATACAAATTCTATTTCGAGTAGATAATAGTAATAATAATAATAATTAAAAACGAGATAAGATTTTACTTCTGACGATTTAAAATTTTTAAATGCAATTGCGTTAACGCATTAATATTATTTAACGTAATTGCAATTAAATTAATATATTAAAAAAAAATCGTCAATGAACTAAAAAACTTTTCCTGTGCTGTACCTTATGTTCAACAAAATTTTATTGATTTTTCTGAACGTCTTAAAATTTTGTGGAACATAAAGTACAGCATCGGGAAAGTTTTTCAGTTCTTTGACGATTTTTTTTGTATATTAATTTGATTACAATTACTAATACTACAATAATTAATGCAGTAACTGGCGAAAAAGTAAAAAAGAAAAAAATAGGCTTATAATTTATAATCGTATAAATTTGAAATAGCCAAAATATAAAAATGAAATACAATACTAATATAACGGTATCATCTGAATACTACAAGAATGTAACTTTGAATCTGAAAATAACAAAAAAGAAAAAAATGTATTTTTGCCCCCAGCCCTTTATATTGATTTGAATAATGGCAAACACCATCAAAAAATATCTTCGCTTATAGTTACGTAAGAAAATAAAATATGTTCTTCCTGCCCTTTCGACCGATTACAGACACATTAAATATCTACGTTCCGTTTACGATAATGTTGCAAATTTCTACTCGATCCGGTCTGAAGATATCGATAAAAATCTAAAAAATAAACAGGGTATTATAAAACGATTCCAGAAGGTTGTATGTACATTCTGTTGGATTTTTCTATCTTAAAATTTTATTTTTCGATCAGTTTCTTTTGAAATATGAGCGTCTATAAAATTATCCGTACGTGTAAAATTTGACCCGATGAGCTTACTTATATAATTTAGCAGCGATTCCCAAACTGTGCGCCGCGGCCTCTTCACAGGGGCGCGCGAAGTATTGTAAAAGCTTCATAATTAATCGAACAATTACATTTATTATTATTAATTTAATGTTAATAAAGTAAAAAAATAATGAAGATACACGAGTTCTTTTATTTACAAGCAGTCATACAATTTACTTAGGGTAGAGCGCCGTGACTCGGAAAAGTTTGGGTACCGTTGCTATGTAGCGGTGTAATATAAATAAATCGCTCGCAAAATAAAAAAGTAATGTATAATTTTACTTTATATATTATTCTAATGAACTGAAAATTTAACGTTTAAAAAAATATTTAAACAAAAAAAGTAAAATTATAAATTATAAATCGTACAGAAGAAAAGAGAGAGAATCGTTTTTTAAATTGAAATATTTAAAAAAATTAGGTTAATTTAATTAAAATAAATTTTAACTTACCGTAGATTTAAACAAAAACAATTGTTTTATACAAAAAAACTGTAATATTTGTAAAATGTTAGTTTAATAAGCAAGGGGTGCGTTTTTTAATTATATAAAAATCTTATACATATTACTAAGCTGACGTACGATGCGTATATTCACAAATAAAAGGAAATGCTTTGATACGGGTTTTATGTACTATCAAACGTATCGATTTTATTTTTTTACTCGCTTCTTTATTCGTATTTCAAAAAATAAATCTTTTCAGATGAAAATACCGTTCATATTTAAGGAAATATTTGAATACTTTATTTGATGTCACATATTTTCGTTAAAATATGAAATTTTTTATGAACGCTTCAAATAGATATTGAAAGATGTACTTAAATTTTTAAATATAAATTCTCACTTAAAGAAATTTCTATTTAATTTTTATATCCGACAAATATTTTTTGTCCCGTAAACGCTACGCGATGATATCGACCGATGGCATCAAGTTTTTAGAAGATTATTTTAATGGAAAATATTTTTACGCGCTAAAAAAAAAGATTTGAACAAATATAATATATGTAATATTGTCAACCGCACGCCCTTTAATTCTCCTATATTAAATAGCGAGTTTTTCAGCAGTTTTTAAGGCGATAGTGTTTTTTAAATTTTTATATTTTTTTCTTTTTTAACAACAAGTTTTTAGGTTTGACGTTAAATTGACATTTAGAAATAAAATTTATGTAAAATATAATTTTGAGAAATTCGTGTACGCATAAACAACTTCGAATAAAGAAGTTTTGAAAAAATTTGACTTTTATTCATTTAAACAAAAAACGGCAGAAAGATAGCGTATTAAAATTTTTTTTATTGTAAATTTGTCGGTATTAAAAATGTATTACAATATCGTAAACAAATAATATTCGTTTGAAAAGTTAATTTTTTTTTCCGTTTATGAATTTTTAATAAAAAATGACTTTGTTTCTTAATATTTTGCAATATTGATAATAATTCTTGTTTCAATATAATTTCATTATACAACACAGAGTTTTTCTGCCATGTTTCGATCTGTTTTGTTTAAATAAATAAAAATAAAATTTCCTAAATTCTTTTTTTATGTTCAGTTGATGTTACTGCGAAGAATTTCTCAGAATTTAATTCTTTACACATTTTTTTAAAGAAAATTTAAAAAATACGTCAAACTAAAATAACATTTTTGACGCCAATTTCCCCCTGTTTTGTTTTAATAACTATTTTCTAAAATATTATTATAGATGCAGTTGTAGAACCGAATTTATTCAATTACCAGCTGTACCCTGCCACACTTCGCTGTGGCACATTGTGGTTGCATGAATGAGAAACAAAACAAAGCATACGTTTCATAGAAGTTTAATATTGCAATACTTGTGGATGGATATACAATATTTTTTTGTTTTACCACTGTCTGCGTAGATATAAAGGTTTGCCGACTCGGGAACACGCAACATACAGTTGTCCATGTGAGAAGCAATACGCATCGAAATCTAAACCGCACAATTCTAAAAATTGACCTTGAGCTTTATCGATTGTGATTGCAAATGCCAATCGAATTGGGAATTGCAATCTTTTAAATTGAAATGGTGAATCGGTCGGGATCATGGGTATTCGAGGAATGAGGACACATCTTCACCTTTGAAAGGCCCCGTTAAAATCGTCGCTTCCACTACGTTGTTCATCAATTTCTTAACTGCAAGTCGCGTGCCGTTGCAGAGTTTTGGCCGATTAATATTCCGCAACAGGATAATTCGCACACCTATTTTCAATTTTAATATGTGTGGTGGCATCCCTGGCAGATCAAGTGAGTTTAAAAATTCCGTCGGATAATTAACTACTTCATCCGCTTCCACAACGGTGTCTACCGACTTATATGTAATTTCCTCGCTTTAAATGCCGGATTGAATAACATTATTAAGTCGATAGACATCTTTATTCTTTGCGGCAAGGATAGCTCGTTCACCGCCGAGCCGATCGTGATTTCTATGATTAATTTGAATATCAGGAAATACTTTTTCGATCGGTTCTTCTTTCGAAGTTACTAAATTACAAAAAATTATCAGGAAATGATATTCGTCTAGACGTCTCATCGACTGGCAGCTGTCCGTTTCCAATGTCCAGTAAGTGTGGGAATACCTCAGCTGATGGATCGTTCTGCAACTGGACTCGCATATTCGTAGTCGACTGCTATGTACGTACGTGTCGCCACAGTGTTGAATATTTCAGGCAAGCATTTATTTCGTCTGCTGGTGTCGATCGAGAAATTACAGGCAATGTTTGCCTAAAATCTCCTGCGAGCAATACCAAAGCATTCCCGAACGGTTGAACGTTTCCACGCAAATCTCGTAACGATCGATCAAGAGCTTCAAGCGATTTTTTATGTGCCATCGTGCATTCATCCCAAACAATGAGTTTACATTTTTGTAATACTTTTCCCGTACCGGATGCTTTGGAAATATTGCACGTGGGAGTCTCGATGATTTGCATGTTTAATGACAACTTCAGAGCTGAATGCGCAGTTCTTCCACCTGGTAACAATGTGGAACATAACCTCTACTTACGATTTGGTGAAAGGCGCAGCTCAATCACGACACGATCACACAAAAGTGCCTCGATTAAAGTGAATATTTAATTCAGATTGTATAATAATCTGAATCGGATGCAAGTTGATACGTTTTTTTTGTTTTGTTAATAAACAACGTAATCGGGAACAGGTATTGTTTCACATGTGACTGCGGTTGTCGTTAGCTAGTATGGCGAGTGTTCCCCTCGCTTCCGGCAGATGGCGGGGTCAGTGGTACACAGCTGACCGTTAAAAAAACTGTTTTCTCGCGGTCGCGGGTATGTGACTGATGCGAAAAATAGATAAAAACAATCTTTGATGCGGGTTATATATCGTGCTAACATTTGAGCTCAATCGGTGCAGAAGATTTTGAGTTTTTGAAGCGTTCACGAACGAACTTAACATTTTTATATATAAAAATTTAGGAAAAAATTAATTATTTATCCATTAACATAGATCTGTTGGCTCCATTTTACTTAGATTTTCGTAAGGTGTGCTCGAAAACTTAAAGTTTTCAGATTTAATTTATATGAATTTTTTTGTTTATTTTTCGCTTTTAGAACGCGTCCTGAAATTCTTTGCGTTCCTTTGCGAGTCGAGTTCTGTATACGATCCATTAAAAGGCGAAGATTTTTGTAAATAAAATGTTTTTTTGTAAAGTTTATCCGGACCGATTTTAATATTTTCTTTTGTTCGAAACCTTTTCTCGAGTGTAATTTTTCTGGAAACCGGAAAAGAATTCACCTAAATCCTTAACTTTTGAAATTATAAATTTTTTACCTCCTGTTACTCGATTTCCCGAAAAATTTTATCTGTTATGTAATATTAGAATTTTTTTTTTTTTTGTAAATTACAAAACGGATAAACCTTATCGTAATATTTTTAAAAAAAATATAAAAATTAAGGGAGACTATTTATTATTTTAAATATAATATAATAAATATAAAATAATCGACAAATCTTGATTTAATTTAATTATATCGAACGTCTATATAAGAAATAGAGATATTAACATTTCGACAGCAATACACACACTTACGCACACATGTACACAAGTTTACATCGCGTGATCATTACTGTCCGACGGTAGCCAATCAGAACGAAGGAAGCCACCTGTGTTTTGTTCATTACCTCCCTCATACCACCCTCGTATAGTCGCAGACAGAGAGATGTTTTTACTAGATGAGTCATCTAAAAAAATTAAATAAAAAAAGAATTACCTCTAATATTCCTCTCAACAAAAGTCGTCTGTCAACGTATGAGCTATACAATTTTATAAATAATCGTTTTATTTTATCATTGGCTATGGAACTACCGTTTTTTTATTAAACCATTTATTACTATAAAGAATTTATTTATTAAATTTATTTATATTTACATTTTCATTTATTTATTTATTTTTTTTTATTAAACACTTCGCTTTTATCGTAATCTGATTTTTTTTAAATCTAGCACAAATTATGCATTACAGTAAATAAAACTGTACCTTCAAAACTAGAGTGAACTAATATACCGGCGGTTCAAAAAGGGGTTGATGAAGCTTTCTATTATTTAATAAAATCTAATGTTCCAGCTTGATAAAACTATATGTGTATATGTCTTTATCAGTAATGCAAGAGTTTGCTAACGCACACGCAAAAAAGACACGGTATTTCCTTTAAATACAAATGACCTGAGCCGTTTCAAGCTTTTAAATATTCGGACTGATTTTATAAAATCAGGATGAAATTATATTTAAAAAACAAAGATTTGTATTTAATCGGTTAAATGCCGAACGATGTATAAGAACAGAGGGACAACACTTTTAACACTTCTTCCGATGTGAATCGGACATGATAAACCTTTCTTTATTAAATATTTTCTAATAAGTAAATAAAGACACAGAATTTTAGTCCACCAGGTATAAGATACCCGTCTCAGAATTGTTTCATACCGACAAGATGTATTTTTTACACGCTTAATAACACATTTCGGCTGCATTTCTATGTCGCTTACACGTACGTACTGCTTGTAATTTCACGTAAAAAAATGTTACATCACGTCGAATATTATATTCACCACTCCTGATACTGAGTATATATATATATATGTATATAAAATTTGACTAAAACTTCAACGAATGACCGAAAACCACATTTCTGAAAACAATCTTTAGATTCGACACGAGTGAATTTTAAAATTTTGTACGTTTTCAGTCGCGTACACCTAATGTACAATAATTAACTTAAGATTATCACAGGTAATTGTTTTATTTTTTTAATTATTAAGTCTATTATTGTGAAAAAATTATTATTTATTATAATATAATAAATAATTATTATTATAATACCAGAATTAATAATAAATAAAAATAATTAATATCTAACGGAATTGAACGTAAAGTGGAGAACGTAAAAATAGACATAAAATTACAACATTAATTTTCTGTCGTAACTCGGCTGTTTGTTTACCGATTTTAAAAAATAAAATGTAATTTTTTTCAAAAGAAAAGGCTTAATAATTTAGCAAAATCATAAATTTTGATAAAACTTATATTTACGGAGACATAACGACTTGAAAAATAAACGTGGCCGCCACTTTGTAATTCGCTAAGATATTTAATTCTTGATTTTTTGGTAATTCTATAACTTTATTACCGAGACGCTTACCGAATATTAATACGATTCGTCTATCCGAACTTGAGATATTTTTATATAAAAATAACAAAACGGTAGACGGGGGAAGAACGAAGGGGAAAACGCCGTTTTCCTAAGGATATAATTATCGGACTGAACCGTTTTAGATGTATGACCTCGCTTTAGAATCCTTATGTTACCGGAAGTGTCATAAGCTGTATAAATATGTATATATATATTTAAAAAAATATAAATTAAAAAAAAATTGTAATTTATTTAAAAATTTTACGGTTTATGTGTGTTTATACATATACCCTAAATACATTGCACTCCTTTTTGGTCGATCGTGTAAAAATAAGGGATTCTTTTTATAAAATATTTTAAGTTATATGTATATAATATATGCACGTTAATTGTTATAATTCAAAAGATTGCACTGCGGAACAAAAAGAATTATTTTTTTGTGTCGGGAAGAAAAATATGCGATTCTGGTATCAGATTTTCCCCGTCACGCAAGGTTTCCGACAAAGGCGTTTTTAATTTCAAACGCTTTACTACTTTCTACATTCTTAATTACACAATATTCAAACGTTTGCCTCGCCTAGAAAATAAGAAACGATGATTTTGCGCTTTATTTGGCCTGTGGAGCATTCCTCTTTACGGTCCAACAATAATCGGCCGGCATATCAGGATTCCATTTGCCTTGATACCTCTTTTCCGTACCTGAATTCTCCTGATGAAAGTGTTACCCGTGCTCATCGCTCGCCGCGCCAAGATTTTCCGGGAAGAAAGGTATGTGCGCGTGCAGGAAGCGTAATTTTAAGGACGTATTACAATCCGAGTTTTGAAAAGTAGGAGCCTGAACGAACCGATCGCTAGCAGAGAATCCTGATTCGTTAGTATCGATTTCTAGAATTAAATTTCCAATTTAACTTTCGTTATATCGATTTTCATCTTTAAAAAAAATATATTTTTACACAAGAGGTAATCGATTTCGGACACCTAATAATCCCATTCCAAGACGCCACTCGCCAGGGAGGCCTAGAAACTGCAATTAAGTAATTAACAATTTAGTTAATTAATAGATTCAAATTCTCATATAACCCGTCGAAATAAGATTTTAAAAAAATCAAATAAAAATAGATTAATTTTGTCGCTGCAGAAACGTTGTTAATAAACACTCATATGTTACAGGTACAAATTCTTTTTTCATTGAATTTTAAGTTGATTTTACAGAGGGTACCTCCCTTCCGATCCTGTTATTATGCCAGAAACATAACACAAACAAGTTAGTCTCGAGAAGACGCGTGGGGATTTTTCATTTTTTTCACGTCTTTTTCATTTTCTCATTTTCATTCAGATTTCCATGTATAAACCAACACGGGGCCGAGTATCGTAAAAAACTTACACTTAGGTGGTGAAATACAATAACACACAAGAAGGAATTAACACGTAGGGAGTTGCCTGTCAAATGAATGTAGATACCAAGTGTGTATTAGCAGGAAGGAGGAGGGGAATCCCTCACAGTAATATTAATTTACGTTTTGTTTTAAGAAACAAAAACAACCGGTAGCACAAAAAATAAATAAATGAAATTATAAATTTGCACTGATTTGTTAATCGCATTTATAACGATAACTTTTAAAATAAATGCTTTTGATTACTATTATTAAAAAAAAAAACAAAAAAAAAGTAAAAATAAATCTGTTTAACTCGAGATAAAATTTCTTATTCGCTAGATTCAATAAAAGGCGAACAAAAGAAAATTATAATCGTTTATTCAAATAGTTTTACGTATTACTATAAACAATTACTCGTGAAAAATACACGGTCGATGTAAGAATACATTTACGGAAAGAGTAGTATAACGTGAATTACAAGCGCCTTCCTCTTGCCTAAAAAGACGTAATATGATAAAAATTGACTCGGTCGCCGTTAACGTTAATACAGTGAAAAACTAAAATAAAATAATCCGCCATCGAATAAATAAATACAGTGAAGTATTTTATTTAAACTAATGTTGTAAATTTGTTAACAAAATATTGAATCCGATTTTCGTACGTAAATTTATCATTAATTGAGAGATTTCAACTTTTTTTTGGTCGTTAGGATTATGTTCATATTTTTTTTCAAATTGTAAATAAAAATAATTCATTTACGTTTCTGATAAGTTTGTCTATCGATATAAAAGAGATATATACGTACAAAAAATGAATTTACATAACGTATTCGGTTTAAGGCAAAATATCTTTCTTAGTTTCGTTTCGTGCTAATTATTTTCAATTTAACATATTCCTTTTCCGTGAAAATATAAAGTGCGCTGTATATACACGCACTACCGCACTTGCAGATTGTTTACTTCATATCTCCTTCTCAGATAGTAAGTACGTACTTAAGTAAAGATGTCACGCCGAAACTAGTCAAAATGGATATTTCCGTTGAAATCTGAAAATCGAAATTTTCGCGATCGCAATCCTTACTTTGTTCTTACAAGGAAGTAAAAAAGTGCGCGTTTGAAAATTCATGACTCATTTACCTTTACTGTTTGTAGTTTATGAAACTATAAATTCACGAGGCGTTTTATTGAATATGTTAGGATAACATTTCTATTATATATAATGTTTAATAAAAATATCTATAGGAAATAGTCTATAGTAAATTTGGGTATTGTTATTGCATTTGAGGGATGTAAAAAAAAAATTGTAAAAAATGGAAAGCGAATTATTTGCCGCTGTTTTGTATCAAAACATATGTTTTGATACAAAAAATATGTTATTATTTATACTTTCTTTTTCGTGTTTTAGCCTCCGGTAATTACCGTTCAGATAATACTTCAGAGGATGAATGAGGATTATATGTATATTTTTATTTATTTATTATAATAAATAAATCCTTTTCCAAATATCAGCCGATATTTGGAAACAAATCAGCTGGAAATACTTAATTAAGAAATCTGATGTGGACACCACATGACTTCCTTGTACGCCTATTAAATTACATATATCCTTTTTTTTTAATTGAAAAGTACATCAAATTTTATTTTATTAATAATTTTTTTTTTGGAGTCTGATTCGAACGTAGGTGCCTTCCCCTTGTAAGAAAAAAAAAAGAGTTCACCAAGAATCGAACTGTGTTACGGTGAGACAGGGTTGACTGACGCCTTAGACCTTTCGGCTACAACTACACATTGTAATTGGTCAAAAATGTTGTATATAAGTTGCGCGGGAGAAAAATGAAATTTGTTAGTATAATTCGACTATCTTAACACTGTGCGTGCGTGCGTGTGTGTGTGTGTGTGTGTGTGTGTGTGTGTGTGTGTGTGTGTGTGTGAATTAAATTTGTTTTCTCTAATTATCATCCGTCATAGTCCGGTAAAGCGTTACTATACACCGCCCTCACAAATTCCTTCAGTACCTTTCTAATCAGAATAGGAAATTCGATAAAAATTAAGCCGATGATAACAGACATTCGCTCTTCAGTATCTTAGATTACACTTAACTCCTTGCCGGTTTTGCAATTTCACATAAAATAATGCTATTTTTTATTTACGGATTACTTTTACATATATATTTTATTACGACTAATGATGTCCTAGTATATATATAATAAACGGTAATTTTTGATGCAAAACATATGTTATTATGTATACTTTCTTTTTCGTGTTTTAGCCTCCGGTAATTACCGTTCAGATAATACTTCAGAGGATGAATGAGGATTATATGTATATTTTTATTTATTTATTATAATAAGATACTGTAGATTACGTATAGGGAATTATGATAATTTAATTTAAATATTATTTAATCTTATTACATTAACAGAAAAGGGTGGTAATTATAGAAAAGCCGTTTCAATGGAACAGCTGGAGATTACAAGGAGAGGCGGTTGCTAGGGCCTGCAGACTCTGCAGCCCTAACAACCGACCAAGACGGTCTGCAGCGAGGTGCGCAGAGTAGCAGTGCGTATCACGTTATCCCCTCCGCGCCAATAATAACAGAGTAAAAATGTGCGTCTAGCCCGGCAACATCCATCAACCTCACACCAACGCACACACTCCCGATTACTAAGTTTACAGTAAGCATATTTACAATAGAAATACGCGCGCACACAAACACACACAGAGAGAGAGAGAGAGAGAGTGAGTGAATATGACAACAGAGTACATATGTACACTATATATATGTATATATATATATATATATATATATAATATATATATATAGTGTACATACACATTAACACATACACATACACGCGCACGCGCGCACGCATAGACACAGATAGAGAGAGCGAGCGAGAAAGTGTGAGAGAGAGACATTGACAATTGACTGTTTAATGTACACACACACACACACACACACTTGCTCTCTCTCTCTCTCTCTGAGAGAGCGAGAGACAGGGATAGAGCGAGGCTGTTTGTCTTGCCGGCTGAGAATTCTTTTTTAGTTCATCATTCCTGACCCTATCTTAGGCGAATCTCGTTTTTAGTCGTGAACGGTTTCTCTCCGTCATAATGCATATGTCGGGTATACGGAAACGCTGTAAGTTTGGATTTCGCCTGAGACAACGTGAAATCGGATTTCGTACTTGAATTTCCGAAAAACCGGCCGACCGATCGCTTTCAACAGTCTACCGTATTTTCAACTCGATCCTACTATCGGTTTTGGTTCAGTTAACGGCACTGTTCTATACCGATAACGGTTAGAGATAATCCATTTATAGTTGAAAAATCGGATTTCCGAGCCGACTTTACCAACTGGGTAGCTTCCTTCTCTTACTTTGACGCTCGGTTCGTTCGTTTACGATTTTTTTATAAATAAGCCCTTAAGGCCGTTTTTCTAAACTTAACTGCCCGAACCCTCGTCGCGCGACAAAAACGTGCCTGCTGTCAAAAAATTCAGCAGAAAATCTAGTATTTTTTGGGTTTTTTTCGACTTTTTAACTGACGACAACGATTTTGGAAAAATCGCTTCGACGCGGTAAGGGCGTTTTTCTAGGCTAAGGGAGCTTTTTTGCCGATTTTTCACCGCCAATAACTCGGCAACCGTTAGGCCTATCGACACGTGAAAAAATCTGCCGTTCCGATTCGACTCGGCGTCCGATCGGTAACAAAATTATCCCCCTCACAATCGGGCCCCTGCCCGAATACGGTCGGAAACGAGTATCTAGACAACCGCTCGTCCGATCGCGATCAAACAAAAAACCAAAAATTTTCTTTTTGCAAGCCCAAAAACATTTGTCCGGAACATTATTGCGTAAACCTTAGGGTTCGTCCGAAAAAAAGGTTATACATTTTCAAAAAAATTAATAAACCCATTTACTCGCGATCGGACAAACCGATTCGGACCAAACTCAATACAGACAAGCGAGCCCCGATAGGGAAGGGATAACAGCACTCGTATTCCCGATACGGGCTAAGTCCAATTTCCGATCTCTACTTTCACCACACCGAGTCTGCGGTCGATCGCGCAAACGAAAATTTCGCCAGACTCCGGATATACGCATTTAAAGGCGATCTAAGCTTTTTTAGCCGATGTGATTTTTTTCATAGGTTTTGACCCTCCGTTCAAGAGATGTGGCCTAAAAACGAAAAAAATTGCGATTTTCCGCCCCCTCGCCAAATATTTCATTAATTAAAGTTTTATTTGGCTATAACTCTGGAACCGATCAAAAATAAGTATTTTTCACTTTTTCTTAATCGAAGTAAGCCCTCGTTGAGAGCTTTTCAACGATGTATCATAAGCGGTACTTATTTTTATCGGTTCCAGAGTTACAGCTTAATAAAATTTTAATTAATGAAATATTTGGATCTTACAATAGGAAGGCACATCGGTTCGAATCAGACTTAATCTCCTTTTTTTTAATTTAAATATATTGATTTTTTAATAATTATTAACCTCTGATTGTAAAAAAAATAACAATAAATAATAAGTCAATAATAAAATTTAAAAAAAGTTAATAATGAAATAAAATTTTATGTACTTTTAAAAATCTATATATGCAATTTAATAGGAAATCCCAGTGGGAAATTCCCTATATATATATATATATATAACCCTATAATAATTATAACAGTTGTGTTAAACGTTACATTTTTTTACGGCAAACTTTCTTTTTTTAAAAGTTAATTAAAAGTCATATATTTATGTAGGCGACTAAAAATAACTCCTTTTGATTTCAATTGAATCATCTCCTTATAAAAGCTTTAAATTTTTTATATACCTATTAAAGTTATATAATAAAAATAATTATTTATCCGAAAAAAAATTAATTATTATTAAATTCAATAGTTATTAAATCAGCTGACTTGGGAAGACGCATTCACCACTAGACCAACCCTATGGGTATCGCAAGAAAAAACTATTCTATTTTTGGGAATTGTATTTCGTTTATATATTATCCGACCAAAATAGTACAAGTTTCATTTAATTATGTCACCTAATATAAAAATATTTCATGTAGAAATTGTAATTTGTTGAAACTACAAATTCAAATTCTACATGAAGTATTCAATAATTATAAAACAGCTGACGATGGACAGTACTTCAAATAAAAAATTAACGAAAAGGTTTTGGTGTTAGAGTTTTGTGAAATTCATCTGCAGGTCACGTATTAAAAACTTGGGCCATTAATTACGATTTTGAGGAGTAGTGAAAGACAAATTAAATTTTTTTCATTATCGTAAGAACCGATTGTTATAAATAAAAATATAGAATTGATTATTCTTAAGTCGTTTAATATAGTAACTATTTTTTTCGGTTATTGTCTTACTAAGGGGTGATTACACTATATAAACCTTCATTTGTATTCCTACGGTAACAAATAAGCGATGAACGCAGTTAATATATTTTTCTATTTCTTTAAGATTACATCCTGCGCTTTTATGTAGATATATACATATATATAAAAAGAGAAATTAAAGCTTTATTACAACTCTCACTTAAACTTAACATGTTTGCACATGTCACTAGTATTATTTAATGTACTATATTTATTTTACGAATACATTTATGGCATTTATTTTATTTTTTTTTACTAATATAAAGATGAACATCAAACTGATGGAGTAATGTTAAAACAAAGTAATTCGTATTTTATTTGCTTGACGTGCGGTTATACAACTACAAAGAACAGTTAGTTACTTGTTACAAAAATTAGGTAGGTATCATGTGTTGTCTATGAACAAAACGGAACATTAGACTGAACATCGACGGGGTGGGGAATGACTGAAACCGCGCTGTCTGACGGATTCTTATTATACTGTTGAATTAAACAATGAGACGTGCGTGTTGTGTTACGTGTTTCTGATTTAATTTTTGTAATGTTTAATATGTAATAGAGTTTAATGTATTTTCTCGTTTTACGCGTGTTGTTGTTGATGTCGAAAATTGTTTAGTTTCGTTTATTTTTTAAAAATTTAATATATAAAATATTATGTTTTATAAACGTTGGAAATAATGTAATTTCTATAGACACAAATTGTAAGGCCGAATGTAATCAACTACTACTTGGCATTAATTCTACAGTTTAACTCTTCAGGTAATGTATGTTAATTTAACTCATTTCACTAATCAAAATTAAATTGAATAAAAAAAAAAAAAAAATAGTTAAGAATAAAACAAAAAAAAAAAAACTGTAAATTTTAAGATTAATTTGGTTGGTTATATTTGTGGTAACTTGGTACTTTGTACGGTTGAATAAGTCTAATATTTTACTACTTAACAAATCAGTTAAAATTTTGTTATTATTTAAAACTTTACTATTCAGATGCTAATTTGTAAGCTTTATCTGATTGCCGTTAAGTATAGCAACTTTATTGTTTCTGTAACTTCTATTATACTGTACATATATGCAAATATTTTGATTCATTATTAACGTAGTAATATATTATAATATTTTACGCCTATACGTTTTTACGTAAATTTCTTCCACAAGTCTTACTATTTCGTTCTTTCTTTCGTTTAATTTTATCTTATAGATAATTGTGTGAACAAACGCACATTCAACCGCAATACCACTTGTGTATTCATATGTAGTCGGTACATATACAGATTAACACGTGTATATCGCTGAGTTAGCTGGATGTAATGGGGAATCGTTGGCAGGAAGACATGTCCGGCTATTCGGCTAGACCAAGTTACAATAACTTTATAGTATTCTGCAACATTACTTCTATTAATTTTAGTCGTGTCTCATGCCTGTTCCTCATTCACTCGATCTTTCTGTTTCGCACACGTTACATCATTCTCTTCTCTCTCATCATCACGACAACTATAGGAAAATGTCATACTCCGTCCTTTCTTAACTTGCGATACCTTCATTTAAAATCATAATATCAGTTTAACGCCGTATCTAACATTTACGTGACCTAAATGTTAAACCCCTTAGTAAATTTAGTAGTTTAATATAATGAGATAACTTAAAATTTCGTTTAACTTATACGATGTAATATTACTTCTCTTTCGGGACATACAGAGGATGTAAAACGTTATGTATATAAATAATGAAAACGTACATTTTTATTTTTTACTTTGTTGAAAATGCCTGCTTATAATCGAAAAATTCATTTTTTGAATAGCAGTTTAATATGATTTTGAACTGAACCTAAAAAAATTACGAAAGATACTAAAAGCTGCATCGGCAGCCTCTATCTTATTTTAGGATTATTTTACTACGCTTCAGACGAGATATTCGCAGAACATATAGAGATATCTAAATAGTTTAATTTTTGCCGGCCTCCGTATCGCGAGAGGTAGTCCTCGGCCTTTCATCCGGAGGTCCCGGGTTCGAATCTCGGTCAGACATGGCATTTTCACACGCTACAAATTATTCATCTCATCTTCTGAAGCATTACCTAGCGGTGGTCCCAGAGGTGAAAGAAAAAAAATGCAATGTATGTACGATAGGTTTCTGAAGTCCATTAAAAGATGTGTATAAAATGGACATAATTGAAATAACTTAGATTAATTCTCTTGAACTGTGCTATGTTAATTATATCTAAAAAAATCTAAATTTATAATAAAATGTAATATCTAGTTCGGTATATTTGCAAATATATTTTCATTAAAATTAACTAAAAGATTGAGCCATATTAATCTTTTTTTCACGTAATTTAATAAAACAATATTTAAATAGCGAGATGGTTCTGGGTTCGAATCCCGGTCAGCTACGGTAACTTTTCATACGCTATCGATTTTCACCGGGCTAATGACCGTAGCTGTTTATACTCGTTCTTTCTTAAAAAGAAAAAGTATATATATTTAAATATTTGTCGTTGTTTTTCGGAAGCTTACATAAACCTCGAAGTTTCAGTGATTTTAAAAACAACTCGTTTCTAATAATAAAAATAAAAATTCTTTTTCAAAACCCTAATCAAAATAAATTTGAGAAAATTATCAATATTTGTCATTGAATCTGCAATTCTAACCAAGTTGATGGCTCGTCAGGATCAAAATTTGCTGTTTGTAAATTAAGCCAATTTTTAAGTATTTTTCTTAAATAATTAATGAACAGTAGATGTGTTGTTACGCATCAAATACGATTAACAAATTTAAAACTGTCCACATTCGTTGTGATCTGTGTAAATAAACAGATTTAAAACACTGCACTTTAAATAACTTCCTCAGTGTTCCATATATTGTTTGCTATTGAATTAAAGGCTTGTTATTTAGCGATGTCAAAACTTAACAAGTAAATTAGAATAAAGTAAAACTGTACAATACAAGTACTAGTACCGGGCAAGTATTATTGTTATTAAATTTTTATTCTTTATTCATTATATATTGTTGGTTTTAGTTATTTCCAAAGAATTTCCATTTACGCCTGGTTTTATTGATTTCACATACCTATTATACGCCGTTCTCTCCTTGTATTGTATTTGCATGGGACTTGAGGTTCGATCTGTTTAAACTGGATGCATATACTCTGAAATTTTTTAATTAAAAATATATATATATATAATCCTGAATAAATTTTTTTTAGTTTAAAATTTTATTGAACGTAAAATATTATTATTAGTAACAAAATGTAAATAATTTAAAGCTAGGATAAATAAAATCTAACTGAAATAGATTTTTGTATTGAGCATTTTTAAAAATTGCCTAAAATTGGTACCAATATTAATTAAAAAAAAAAAAAAAAACTATAATAATTAGTATACTACTTAATAATGCAAAGATTTGTACTTTAACATGGGCACCCCACTCTTTGGGCCATTCATCACGCGTATGAAAAAATTGACAAAAACATCAAATTTTTAACTTGAAGCTATGACTTTCACATAATCTTACATATCATCATCAAAGCTTGTTGTCAAATCCATTCTGAGATATCGTCCTAAAATGATTTTTTACCTTTTAGCACGTTTAATTTAAGAGTAATGTGTTTAATTTTTTTTTATTTCTATGTTTTACTTCATTTAATATAACACTGTTTTTTAAAAAAGTTGTTTTTATTTATTTGTTCATTTCTACTTCTTAGTCTTCAAAAGTTGATACTTTGCAGCTGCACTAGCGCACAGGTTTGAGCGATTATATGAAATTTGAATTTTTTTCTCGGCGGTAGAAAAAATACGTTCATTCAATCTAATCGATTGAAACGACAATATCATGTTACGAATTATTCATGTTTAATGGATAAATTAAACACGGATAATTCTTTCACTAAGAAAATATGCATGTAAACGAGGTTGCGTAAGTTCGAGAGGCATTTTTTTTTCAGTTAGCAACTTAGGGGCGTCTTAGAGACTTGTAAATATTGTTAAAATATGTCATTATCAGGAGCAAACCTGTATGAAAAATTACAGAGCGAATGGTTAAGCGGAAGGGCTTCAAAATTCGATCGGAAGGTTCCGTACCGTGAATTTCACGTATAGTCGAAGAGCGAGTTAATATAAGAGGGGTAAAAAATAACAGTAGAATAATTTATATTTTCACAGAAAACTAGTTACAATCACATTTTTGTGTCGTAACTAATATACATGTATACATGTCTGTGTATTTGTACCGATATTTGTTGTGAATTATATGATTTGAAACGATCTAAATGGTTCTGTAAGTACGTATTTTTTACGACCTAAACTGCTTAATTTTAAATTTATTTGGATAACTTCATAATTTTTTAAGTAGTAACTTAAATCGAGATAATCACAAGTTTTAAACGTTTATTATTCGTGCAGTGATATTTTAAAACGCCGAGTAAATTACTTTCTCTAAGAAAAAAGTCAATGATTACACGACTGTCATAATTAATATTTACGATACGATCTTAAGCTTTTCTTTTTTGCATTGTTACTTTAAAAAAAAGCTATCCGTTCTGAAAATATAATACAAAATTAATTATTTCTATCTTCATAAGTAACAGGCCAGTGAGACGGTTTTTGTAGTCGACTCAAATATATTTATTCATATAAAACAAAAGTTTTATTTTTCAGTAAGATAAAAACCCGTGACGTAAAACCGTAATGTAAAAGTCCATTTCCTCGACTTTCTTATTAGAGATTATAGACGAAAATATGTACAAATTTTAATAAAAATTTCTAGATAAATCTATTTTAATCCTGTTTAAAATTTGAGAAAAATTTCAACATGAAATTAGTAGGAGTCTCGTACAACTCGTAACAAAAAAATATTTTTCTCCCGCTTTTTGGTTAAAAGTTTAGAGAAAAAGAAGTAGGACAAAAATGTTAAACCTCCATGACGTTTTTTCACACGCTAGATAATATGTATTTCATCATCCCATGCCCAAGCTTCGAGCTTACGTGGTGAATTAATCATCAACCAAAAACAAAACAAAAAAAACTTAAATATTTATCAATTATTATCATTCGAAAAAGTTGAAAATACATAAATACATTCACGTAAATCCTGACCCTCGTAGAGGAATCCGGGTCTTGTGAAGATCCCGGATGCCATAACACCCCTTACGTTCCTAGTTCTGATGGGGTTTACCGGAGATCGTCTTATAGACCCTCTGACTTTGATTACGTATCACAGTATTAGTTTGGCCTCTGTCGGGATACCATCGATGCGAATTCCTGGGCAGACATTTCCAGTGTTTTAATTCAACTTTACTATCCCTTTCGTTACTGGCTTTTCCAAATTTTTGCTCATCTACTCTTATTTGTAACTCTCAACTAATTAAATAACCGTTTCGCGGAAGCGTGATCCACGCGCCTAACTGAGTTATGGGAAATTTTGATTATATAACAGGAAAATGGTTATTTTGTGACCGAAGGTAACAAAATAACCGTTTCCCATAACTCAGTTTCAAACTAGACATCGTTATCTATATATAAGATTTCATTCGACTTTACTAGAAACATCTAAATTTTTATTCTTATACTTCTTTAATAAATGATTATTGCAACAACGACAGTTTTGTTCAACATATATCCAAATCCATCTCAGTCTGTCAAAGACAATTATGAAATCTTAACACGAAACAAACACTAACTTACTCTGTTCTGATTCGTTTGGGAACGAGGAAACCTTCACCCTCCCGCACTTTAGCTCCATCACCGAATTTCTAACTTATTCTACTTCTGTATTGAAGACGAATAACTAAACTAACCGTGGCTCGATTCCAAAACGCCTACCTTGGTGAAGTAAACGCCCAAACCGGCCCCTAGCCATCCGGATTTCACTCTGTCTATTAGAGCAACAAACTCCTTTAGCCATCCTCTGCGAGGCCAGAAACCTAAGGAAGCGAGCAACTTTATTCTACACCCTTTGGGGTTTTCATTTGACAAATCTAAATTATAATTAATTCTCGGAAGTTCTCTTAACTATTCTAGTTCAGATTCGTATTTGGACAGACATACAGAAAACGATTACTTATTTAGAACATTTTAACTTTCTTTTTCCCGTTTAGCATCCGGTAACTACCGTTTAGATAATACTTCGGAGGATGAATGAGGATGCTGCTTATGAGTTTCAATGGAGTGCAGTCTTGTACAGTCTCAATTCGGCTATTTCCGAGATGTTTGGGTAATTGAAAAAACCCAACCGCCAAAGAACACCGATATCCACGATCTAGTATTTAAATCCGTATAACAGTAACTGACTTTACTAAGACTTGAACGCTGGAACTCTTGACTTCCAAATAAGCTGATTTGGGAAGACTCGTTCACCACTAGACCAACCCGGTGAGTTACTAACTTAGAACAAAATGAGGTAAACTGTTTTTGTTATACAAATCGGTTACAGTTTTGAGATTATTTAAAATTTAATTTCTGTTAGACATCTAGTCATAGATATCAGTGTGACTTATTTGTGAAAAAGGATAGGGCTATATATGAAAACTTTACAAAAACTCTTCTGTTGTTACGCATCTGGTGACTGACGATTGGCTGCTAGATGGGAGAATGTTTAGGTCAAGTGACGGTTTAAATTTCGTACATGGAGTCGATGCATCGCATGATGTTACTGTTTGCGACTGTGAGGTACGTTTTGCGATTCATTATCTGTGACCTAGCAGAAGTTGTTTAATTACATAATCTGTCGCAATCACAATGCGGTGATGCATATAAAGCGCAACAGATGCAAGAGATAAAATTGCTTTCGCTTTCATTAAGAATATTGATTTACATACGCGACCGGTCCCAGTGTTGAACAGAGTGAAGGTGTTGCTTGTACAGGTGAAAGATTTCCTGCGCTTTAGTGGGGTGGCCTACTCTGGGTAGAAGACAACGGGTAATCGCTTCAGCCCTCGTTTTTTTTATTATGCCCGGCGTGAAATGCTTTTTTCTTGAGAACGGCAATGCCGTTTTGTGGGACTTGTATCTCGTATCTTGTCGCATTCGATCCTTTGTTTACGGCAAATGAGCAAATGGACATATATAAATGTCTATAAATATTTTATTGACTTTTTTCAAACTACAATTTCTTCTTAAGCAATTAAAAATAAAAAAAAATTATCGTATCGGCTGCGATTATCTATCGTGTTTTAAAATAAATATCTAAACTTCAATCGGGTTTAATGTAATTCTTAATTACAAAAAATTGTTCGGCTCTTCTTATGCGATGTTAGGACAAACGGTTAAAACCGGCAAGTTTTACTTTAGTAAAAATCTAAAGCTATCGTGAAAAGTCCTTTCTCCTCAATGTATAGACAAATGTAGCATGTTTATGATTTCTGGTAATAAAAAAAAAAAACGTTGTCTAAATATTTTGTTATTTGGATCGCTATATCTTACAAACATATCTGCACTAAACTTTCGTCTAGTCGCTTTACACTCTCGGGTGGACCCGAGAGTCTTGTTGGACCGCAACACCGACTTTTGTAGAAATGAATTTTGAAATCCACCACCCGTCCATTTCTGAGCACCTTGTTAGTTCATTATACCGATTAACAGACAAATCTTTATCTTAATAAAGAGAAGGTATTCAAGCATGTCCGGACAATAAAAATCTCCAACTTGAACCGACAACTAAAGTCTTTAAGTGGCCTACAGGGTAAGATTATGCATTTTCATTCAGACGAATAACAGCCATCGAGAGCAGCCTGCACCGTTTGATTTGTTTAGCATCCTTCAATTCATAATAAGATTCTGATATCGCTGCAGTCCCAAGCTCCATCAATTCTGTTAGTAGATTCTTTTGTTCCCGAAATGTTGCGACAATCGTTTTTCAGTTCAATAATATCATCTGAATCTGTACGGCTCACTTCTCTCTGATTTTCTGGCGTCATGTCGCGCTCATAATATTAGTATGAACATGAGATTATCATCTACCGATTTTAGTTTCACTGTTCGCTTGCTCACAAAAAATGAATTACAAAACACAGAATTACAATTTGGAAACGACGATATCATCGTGTCTTTCATCGATTGCTCCTTTACCAGCGCTAAACAGAATGAAGAAGCGTTTGAACAAGTTATTACATAATAAATTCCTGATCTGTGACTTCTGTGTTATACAAGTCGTGCAAGATATATAAGTGATAACATATAAAGTTGATTTCTTTACGTTTATTATGACACGATATAACCGTTCGATGCGATGAACAGAGTAAAAAGACTAATTTCAGGGCTGAATATCAGCTATAGTTTAGTCGGCTTCGTGCTGGTATGCAATTATTTTTGAGGGAAAGGCATCAGAAAAAAAATTAAAATAATATAAAATTAAATAATATCATAAAGCTTTACTTAGATAAGTTTAAAAAAATCCTTATCCAAAGAATAGTAAAAACTTTTCGATATTTTACTTAATAAGACAGTTACAGCGATATTTTGTTTTTTCGAAGGGCCCTCCCCCATTTCCAGTCCCATGATCCGATTTTGGCCGTTAACGAACTAGACCGAGATTTTCTGACGGGTTATTTTTAAGGAACAATTTGAAAAATTACGGCGGTTATAGTGTTCACAAGAAATTGAAATATACATATATAAAATTTTGAGTTGACGGTGGTTTTGGGGTCTGAGGCTGTGAAACGCCAAGATATGTCGAAATTTTCCTGAAATCAAATCATTGTATCCATTACAATACGTAGCTATCTTTTGAAATCTACTTAAAACATTAGATTGCAGAAAAAAATACTGAAATAAACCGTTTTGTAATTCGTGGGGTTGATAATTCATTCGCTTCGAAAAATAGATATTTTTCGTTTAAAACATCGTTTTAAAAAATGTGTTTCGCGACACATCGTTTAATTTCGCTCTGCTATTCAGGAACGGTGTGAGGATGAGTTTTGTAAGCGGCATCCTTAAGGTATCCCCCCACAAGAAAAAGTCAGGAAAGGATAAATCAGGAGACCGAGGGGGCCACAATCCCTTCGAAATCTATTGTCCACGAAAACACCGATACAAGAAAGTCGGCTATATGAGCCGTAACTTTGTGCTATTAAAACCACGTGTAATCTATCCGGTCTGCAGGTATAGTGTTTACAAATTGTTGCACCGTCTGTATGTAGCGCTCATATTTCACAGTGCCGGAAAGAATGTATGAAGTTTCGACTGCTGATATTGCACGCGAAACTCCCATTTTTTGTCCGCGGAGAGGAGACTAGTGCACCGATGTGGATTTCCGTACGCGAGATGCGTGAATTCTGTGCGTTCATGGTAGTTCCGTATTGCTGGAACCGTGCCTCGTCGGATCGAAACCGATCGTCAAATTCATCCCCGTCCGAGTTATGACGTGAACCGCTGACAGAAAGCTACACCTTTTCCAGTGTCTTCAGGTAACGACTCGTGAACGACAGCAATTCTGCGTGAACGCATCTTTAAACGCTTGTTCCATGCCGTGCGGGCGTTACCAAAAAAGATCAAAACGGTTAGATAGACGTAGCACAGATTTCTTGGCACTAACAGAATATAAAGCTTGCACGTCGATCGACTTTTCTGATGCTACCGTTTTCGGTCGAGCGCTTTTGGCTGCGTCTATCGCATTCCCTGTCTCTTGATTCTGCCGCTTGATGGAGAACTACTTTTCTGTGAAGGCGTTCTGGGTCTGGGCGTAACTGGCACATCTAATGTATCGGGAGACGACGAATATATTCTGCTGCATTTTGTAACCCGTTTTACCCGATTAAACTTGCAACAAAAGAAGAAAACATTCTTCCGTGAGATTGTGTCGCTCCTTGAACCGTCTGTATTTTAAATAAATGGCTCTAAGATTTTTTAAATCGTTTGATAATTTATTAAAAACGGCAAAGTAAACGCGTATGAAGTATTTTATAAAACTTTACGCTTGACAATTATTAAATATGTACTATACTTATGTATATTGAATTTTAAAGTATAGTAAACCTCTTTACGGTTTCCCTAAAAAGTTAAAACAAATTTTCAAAATGAATAAATAGGCTGCTAGAAAATTGTTTGGCGACGATAAATATGAATCGTGTAGATTGATATTTAGAAAATGAAATATTTTTAGTTATCCTTGAGTTTATATTTATGAATGTGCATTCTTTTCCAAAAATAGTCCCTTTTTAAAAAAATAACAATATCCGTGCTATCAAATCTGATAATAGAACTCTCTTTTTCTGTTTAGCTTCTGGAACTACTGTAAGGTATTACTTCAGAGGATGATATGTATGAATGTAAATGAAGTGTAGTCTTGTACAGTCTCGCATCAACTATTCCTGAGATGTGTGTTTAAATGAAACTCAACCATCAAAGAACACGGTATCCACAATCTAGTATTCAAATCCGTATAAAAGTAACTAACTGCCTTTACTAGGGTTTGAATCTTAGAACTCTTGACTTCGAAATCAAATGATTCACTATGATAAGTTCACCGCTTGACCTCGACCGGTTAATGCCGATAAAGAATTTCTTTCTTTCTCTGTTTACCCTCCAGAACCACCGTAAAATATTACTTCAGAGGATGAATGAGGATGACGTGTATAAATGTAAATGAACTAAAGTCTTTAAAGTCTCTGGTCAGCCGCTCCTGAGATCGGTGTTAATTGAAACCCAACCACCAAAGAACGACGGTATCCGTGATCTCGTAATCAGATCTGTAGCCGATATTAGAACCGGTTTCATTTAACTCAGCGCAATACTTTGGCTTACGACAAAGGGCCTTATACTTGAATTTTGCGTTAGTTTCTTGGAACTTACGTTATTCGGTTTTGTTTTGTATTTTTTTTTGTTGGAAAATTTTCTAAAGATAATACTGATAAGTACGGGTTCGAGTAACTGACTTTACGGCAATAACATATATTTTAGATGTATCTAATGCGCTTGAGAAATATCGACGTGAAAATATTGAAATATTATTAATACATTCTGAAGTCAATAATTTGTTACTTAAAAACTGTAGACGGTTTTCTGTGGAACTAAAAAAGTTTTTATCAGTGAATGTACGTAAATGGAATATTACAATATTTTTCTATCGGCGCGAGTGTTGTTACGACTATACCTATTATATAATATTCACGAGACGTAATTTTTACGAGATGCAAAGTTCCGTTTAAAAATTTATTTTATTTTTATAAAATTTATCGACGTTTGTTTTTTTTACTACCGGTGTAGAACGTTAAAAACCTTCTCTGGATTATAACGCTTAATTTAAATCTAAATTATTTTTATAGAAAATTTAACCCGGATAAAACTTTGCCGATATTATACACGGGAGAGGGAGAGAGTTTGAGCGAGAGAACAATCGAGATGGCGCGTTGGTGTAGGGGAAGTAGGAGTAAACGAGCGAAAATGTTTCATCAATTTTACGATAAACCAAATATAAAATTAATTTTGTCCGTAACCGGTTTTTTTTTGCAACGCGTGCTTTTTAACTTTTAAATAAATAGGTAATGGGAAAACGATTTCACAGAACAAACCGGATTTAATTCTAAAACTAAAGGTGTACAAAATGTTTTATTAACTTTTTTATCCGTTTCAATTTATCTGAATACAAAATTCAAAGTTCAACGCGAATATAATGATCTGTGATTTTGTAAACTTTAATTTTTACTTACGATAATTTTTTTACGTTCTTATAAATAAATAGAGGTGATATAAAATAAAAAAATGTTAGGTTTTGTTTTCCACAATCTATTAGGTAGATTTCATAAGAAAGCTACCTATGTAACGGATACCGTGATTTAACTTCTGGAAAGTTTTGACATATCTTCGCGTTTTTACATCCTCCAGACCCCAAAACTACCGTCACTTCAAAAGTTATACGTATGTATATTTCACTTTCTTGTGGACACGATAACTGCCGTAATTTTCCGCCGATCACTTTCAAATTGTTCTGTAAAAATAACTCGTCAGAAAATCTCGGTGGTGTTCTTTAACCGCCAAAAATCGGACCGTGGGAATAGAAACGGGGGGGACTTTTTCGAAAAAAATAAAATATCGCCCTAACTTTCTTATTAAGCAAAATATCGAACTCGTTTAAATTTCCTACTGATCTTTGGATAAGGGCCTAAAACATATCTAAGTCAAGGTTTTTGATATCATCAACCGTCGGCCCAGGGGGTGAAAAAAATGAGGGTTTAAAAACAAAAAAAATCATACCTCGCTTAATAGGCACGGTATCGAATCGGTTTAAAGCGGTCGTTAGTCCTCTAAACATTACCTAAGACTTTTGTTTGAAACAATTTTTTATGACCAACCCTTACGGCAAGGGATGACCAAAATGTTGTTGGAATTGTAAGAAGATATGCTTAAATAGCTTGTCGTATGCTAAACACGTGAAACTTTTTTTCATATGCAACCGTCGTTGTATTTAGTAAATTTGAAGTTTTTCTTAAATTTAAGGTGAAAATTTTCTTATTTTCTACTTAGCATCGATGAAATCTACCTCCGCGTTCCGGCATGCCGAAAGGGATTTCTTTTATAATATCTTGAATTTATTCAGTATTATTAACATGAAAAGTTCATTCGTTTATTCCTTAAGTTTTCCTTTGCTTGTTTTTCTATACCTGTAATTATAACGTACCGATCGTAAAAAGTCTAATTTATTTTCATTTAATTTACCTTTTACTTTTCCATCTATAGCTGTAGAAGGGAAAGTATTGTAATCGGTCCGGTTTGGGCATGGCGTTTTGACACGTAAGGAACCCATAAAACAAAAAAAAAAAAGGATGGAAGTTTTTCGGATGTTAATGTTCGCATTTTGTGTCGGCCTCTAAATCACCTTCCGCTAGATCGCACCCCGGATCAAAAAATACTACTATGTTTGTCGTCTGCTATGTTTTAACGTCACAGATGAATGAACATCACAGAATTAAGTAAACGAATACTTTTTAAATTGTAAAAAAATAACTCGGTCTAGCTGGGTCTTGACGAACCGGATCGCTCGGTTTACTCGCTTCTTGGTGCGTTAAGCCTCGCGGCTACCGTACAACCGTACAAGCGAAATTTGTTTAGTTAGTGCCGATCATCGCCGCTAGAACCGCCACGTCCGCGCGAATTAAATACGGTATGTGCGCGTGCTTTATTTAGAATTATTATGTTACGTTCCGCTTTTGCCGTCGGGTGCTAGAGCTCTCCGACAAGCTATGTTCATACGATGTCCTACGACATAATACCGCAAGGAGCGGTCATTACGATGCAGCGACTTCTATTCATTCGGGGCCCGAATCCTGCAAAGAGCAGTCGTATTTTCGATTTCGTCCGGATGGACGATTAGTGTTACTAGTAGTATTTTTGATAACGTTCAAGTCTAGTTATATTAGCATTTATTATTTTCAATTTAGTTTGTCGTGTTAGTTGTTATGTCAAGAGTGTAACGACATATTAAACGTAACGATTCAAAGGCGACAAGGAGTTGTTTTATTTCATCATCTACAGTCCATACTCGCTCTAAAACCAACCGCAAAGGTTTTACGGTCCTCCGCATCGCAAAGGATCTAACATACGTTTTGCTGCTAAACATGATCTTCAAACCAAACCTGTTTTAATGCCGATCACCGGCATAAAACAGGCTTAGATTTAGGTTACTGAATCTAAGCTAAGTGTCGATTTAAATATTAAATCTGTTCGATCGACTCGTAATTCCGATCGTACCGTACTTCAAGAAACTCGTCTTGGTTTCATAGTCTCTGGTCAACTCCCTACTAAGCCTAGTAAACGGAAAAATAATTCAGATTCAATATCGCTTCTTGTTAGTAACGAACAACTTTCCTCTTAAATAGAGACATTTTGGAGATCTGAAGAGATCGAAGATCGTTTACCGACTGTGGAGGAATCCTTTTGCGAAAAACATTTCCTTCAAAATATCTTTCGTGATCAACAAGGCAGATTTGTTGTATCTCTTCCTCGTAAGGAAAACTGTACTTTAGGAGATTCTTATGAAAATGCGAGACGTCGTTTCAATTTGTTACATCGTATATTTCAGAAAAACGCTAAACTTAAAGAAGATTACTTCCGTTTCACGAAGGAATATCAAGAATTAGATCGCATGCGACCTGTAGATTCATTTCAGTCCAAGGTTCCATCTGAAACCTTTTATTTGCTTCACCACGGAGTATTTCGTGAATCTTCCACCGCTACTAAACCTAGAGTAGTATTTGATGGTGGGGTGAAAACTTTGAACGGCTAATCGCTCGATTCAATTCTCGCTACGGTCCAGTAATACAACAAGATTTATTTTCAATCGTAATTCGTTTTAGAACTCCTAGCTACGTGCTATCAGGAGATATTCCCAAAATGTATAGACAAATTCGCATCGATACTCAGGACTTCCCATCGCAAAGAATCGTCCGGTACGATAATGAAAACTCATCAAATACAGTCCATACTCGCTCTAAAATCTATCAAATTGAATTAAAATAAACGAAAAAATATTATATTTATATATAACGATAAGTATTTTAAATTAACTTGTGTGTATGGGTATATAAGCCGTGCATCAGAAACAACCTATAATTTTTCAGTTATTGTTGTACAAATCCGGTAAAACTACATAATAGTTATTGTATTATCTTATCCAGGAAATAATTTTGGAAGAAAAGTTATCGATAAAAATTGTTTTTAACAGACTTCCATGAAAGAAAGAGACTATAAGTTCAGTCCATTTATTTTTTGTGTGTATCCGTTAAAGCATTACTCTTCATCAAATGCTTTTATATTATCGACGAAGTAGCTTTGATCATTCAGCGTTAAGATGCGGTTGTCATATTCACGTAAAATATAATTTAAAAAAAAAATAAGAACCTACATTGTTTTAATTTTTTTTTATTATAACGACATAGCAACTTTACAATCTGTTCAGCAAGATAATTGAACAATAAGTAAATAACATCTATTTGAACTAACATTAAGCAGCCACAAACCCAGCGGCTTGTTTAATAATGAAATAGAAGAGCATTCTGTACGGCCAGACCGTAAAGTCACCTGATTGAAACGATAATGCAGCTCAAGAATATTGTTCCTTAGCGATCTTGAAAAATCATCGATCGTGTTAACCAATAAATTGACCGCCAAATTATTCGGGTGACGATCAAACGATTTTGATACCGTAGGCTGATCAGAGAGATTTCCTGCCGAACGGTTCAAAATTTAAGATCATTATAATATATGAGGCTGTTGCTTATGTACTGAGGTATGTTTAGCGTTTTTCGCAATGTTTTTGTCTAGTAGCGTTCAAGTATGTCAATAGTGGAGTTACACACGCTGAACCCCACAATTCAAGCCCGTAAGTCCAAATAGGCTTGAAAACTCATTTATAAATCGATAATTTACTTTCTCTATTTCCTATCCGCCAGTACTTGAGATCCAACTGATGTTTCGCCCAAATATTTGCAGTCCTGAGATCTCGGAATCGGAATAATGAAGATAGAAACAGTAGCACACTGTTCCTTACTAAGGAACTTGACGCGCTTTGATTTTGTTTCGTTTATTTTTTTTTTCCACCGCGTAAGCCAAGATATAATCTTGAATAAAACGAGACGCAGTAGTCGGATTTTCTTAGAAAGTAAGAATTTTCATCGTCAGCAAACGTTGCTACTGTGACATCTGCCGTAATCGGCAAGTATTAATTAAAAAACTGAAGAATTTTTTTTTCATTTCATTTTCTTGTCATCATCATTAACTTACTATTTTTTTTGTAGCAAAACATCAATGTCATATAATATTGATAACGTTACTGACAAAACCTAGCTTACATTTTAACTTTGCTACCGTTGTCGGGATCTCGTACACAAGAAAAGCTGTGAAGAATTTTAAATGGAGAATTTTTTTCGATTTTTGAGTTCCGTTAAAAATACCCTCTTGGCATTTTTGAAATTTCCACCATTTTGTCAATAAGGCGGCCAACAACTTAATTTTTTTTAATGGAATCCTTTCCCAATTTTTATCGTACTTTTAGATACGACATATAATATTATAACATGTTTTTATTTTTTTACATTTTCCCTTAATCACAACCGTTCAGGAGCTACATCTCTTCTCCTGTTGTACCTATTGAGGGTATAAGGATGATTCAAAATGAACTTCACAACTTTAAAAGCGTATAGAAATTTATGTAGATAACACTTACAGATTCGGTTTAAGTCTCATTTCATAGAAAAATACATCAAGTTTGTCATCCGACGTTCACTTTGGTTCGATGCGGCTTCCATTTGTGGTGCGACATACATCCCACCTGAAGTGAAAGTTTTCTCCCGGATTTCAGCTAACCCGGTGAAATGAGATCGTACTGAAATTTTTAGTATGTTAATTAAGGGACAAAAATAGTGAATTTTTATGGCTTTTTACCTGAGAAATTGAATAAAATAGGTTCCAGAATCTTATATGCAGTAGTTTCTGAAAAATCTGGCGTGAAATTCAGTAAATTGGAGTAAAAACGCCTTTTTTTATGTTCGACGTACAATAATTTTGTTAAATGGGTAATAAACGCATAAAACCTTTAAAAAAACTTGTAGAAAATTTAATTCTGAACAAAATAGTGTAAGATAAGTGAATAAAACAAAAAAATATCTATACGAACATGTTTGTTCATATAGAATAATTAAAGGGCAATTTTGTATATAGTATAGTTTTGTTTTAAATTTTTTTAAATTTTCGTAAACATACATATATATAGCCTATAAGATTCCTGGTAACGTAAGGATTCCGACACGAGAGTCACACATCTAAATCGGTTCAGCCATTGAGCTGTTTCGGTGGAACAAATATACATACAAACATAGGAGTATATACATCCTAAATACATTACAGTCCTTTTTGGACAGTCGTGTAAAAACACTAGTAAGACAATTTAATACGTATGAGATACGAGGTTTGCGAATCACTTCAGAACAAAGCGTTGAGATGCGAGTTATTCAAAAACAACCCGTTTGTCTGATAATTTTTTCAAATTTTTTAAATTTATATAAAAATATATATATATATATATGAGGTGCAATAATAAAGTAATGAGACTGATTTTTCTTTGCAAGATGTGGCAACCCTGCAGCTTGGGTAGGCACACTATCTTTGACCTTGGTCTATAAGCTACTTCTAGTCCAAGCGGCACATTGATGCAACTGCTCGGTCGTGAGTTGTGCTGTAATAAGTGAACACGTGTTTGTGTCTCTCGGCACAGAAATGAAACCGCAAAATATTGCGCGACGGTATGCCATTTCTTTTTGCGTTAAATCGGGTGAAAACGCGACGACAACTTACGGTAAGCTTCAGAAGGCTTTTGGAGAGGAGGTTACGTCAAGAGCTCAAGTTTTTCGGCGGCATAAAATTTTTAGTGAAGGCAGAACGAATGTCGAGGATGAAGACCGCAGTGGACGACCGTCAACCTCACGGACAGATGTCAACTTGACCGGGGTGCGTGAAATCGTACGATCCGATCGAAGATTATCCGTGAAAATGATCGCAGAAGAACTCAACATCGATCCAGAAACGGTTCGTCCAATATTAACTGAAGATCTTGGTACGAGAAAGATTAGTGCAAAAATGGCCCCCAAAAATCTCACACAACACCGAGAAACACGGAAAAATGTGGCAGCCGATCTGTTAGAGCAAACGGAAATCGATCCACATTTGTTGAGCCGTGTTATCACTGGTGACGAAGGTTGGTTTTTTCAATACGATCCAGAGACAAAACGCCAAAGTTCGCGATGGTGCTCAAAGGGATCACCCAGATCAAAAAAAGTTCGCATTTCAAAGTCAAAAGTGAAACGCATGCTTGTGTGCTTCTTCGATTCCAAGGGAATTGTTCATAAAGAGCGGGTGCCTCCTGGACAAACAGTTAACCTATATTTCTACAAATAAATTTTAGAAAGACTTCGTAAACGAGTTCTTCGTGTCCGTGGCAACATTGCTGATAATTGGATTCTGCATCACGATAATTCCATCCCATACTGCTCTGTCAGTACAGCAATTTTTAACCTCATACAGCAATTTTATCCACCTTTTTCCATCATACGTAGGTCATGTGAAAGTTCCAATTTTTCCGTATGTTTTTTTTACTGATCTGTGACTACGCCGAACGTTCATCAGAATATTTTCAAAACAAAATTGATATCTACAGTAAAAGTAAATTGAAATTTACAAAATTAAACAAATGTATGCTCGTGCATATTTGTATGTACGAGTATATATATATATATATATATATATATATATAAGAAGGGACAGACATATAGGCCACATATTAAGGTATTCTGGAATAGGAATAGGCGCTTTAATATTAGAGGGTCAGGTAGAAGGAAAAAATTGTGCAGGCAGGCAACGTTTGGAATATGTAAAACAAATTTTTAGGGATGTAGGATGTAGGGGGTTGACCGAAATGAAACGACTCGCACTAGGGAATCTTGGAGAGCTGCATCAAACCAGTCAAATGATTGAAGACATAAAAATAGTATATATATATATGTCCACACACGCGCGCACACACACACACACACACACACACACACACACACACACACACACACACAAAATATATATATATATATAAACTATTCATCAAGAATTCGAGTAGGCTGATTAACTATCTTCTTTTTGTTGTAGGCCATCGAATATGTTAGGTCAGGGTAAAACGATACCTATGGATGACAAACTGTACAACTGTATAAGATAAAGTTCCACTTACCAACAATTATGAAAGTATATATCTGAGTACTTTCGGAGCCGTTCCTCCATCATCAGGAATTTCCCAAAAGATGTTAGTTCAAATTCAAATGTATAACTCTGTTTAAAGTAAAATTGTTACGTTCACAATAGTCGGTCGGCAAGAAATAAAATTAAATTGTACGTCAATAAGAACGTAACGTCATTCGTGAGATGTTTGCGACTATTATGTCCATTTAATAGATAATTCCTGATGACGGTGTAACGGCTCCGAAAGTACTCCGATATATACTTTTAAAATGATCGGTCGGTGAAACATTATTTTATACAATCGTATTAATAGTAACGGTGCCAAACGCTTAGTAAATTAAATCTAAACCGTACAATATAATAGTAGACTCAAAATCGGTATAAACAGTTCGCCTACTAATGACATAATCGGAAATCGTTTCTTTCTAATTAAAAATGAGTACAACGACGAGGGTGTAAAAGGAAATACAAATAAAATGAATACAATGTTTATTGATTTTCCGAAATCGTATTTCACCAGAAAACATAACGAGCTGGCCTAGTTATTCAGATTTCAGGAATACTGAAATATGAGCTCTGAACGTGACCGACTTTGAAACGAAGCGAATAAGTATACACTCGGATCGTTAGATTTAAAGTCTCCATTTAAAATCTACGGAATCATAAATATAACATCTACAAAGTACATTCTTTTTATTTAAGAACCGATCACTAATACAGACACTAAAATCCATTTATTACTGGTGACTAGCGTATTATTTTTTATTTTAGTAACTAAATCTTAACTCCTTTCCTTCAACGTAGGGATTTTTTAATTTAACATTTACGCCATTCATGTAATATCTATTTTATTATTAAAATATTCTGTTGAAAGTTTGACATAACGTGGGACCAGGGAAAATAACGTATGGAAAAATTGCATTTACCATGTGATTAGGATCACAGCTGTTTACGTCATTCTGCATTCATATTAAGCATGGCGGTAACAGCCATGTATATTCTCACTATTATATTATATTATAGCGTCATTTTAATTTCCTAGCATCATAGCCGTGCTGAAAAACGGAAAATACGGTTGGTAATCGGTCAAAAAATGATTTATGTGTTTTTTTCCTATATTTCTCAAATTTTCATGAGCCAGGGACCCCAAACAACAAAAAATGAGGTTGTAATGTTTGTATACGTACGTGTATTGGCGTGTTTGAAGCTTAACAGTAACTTTTTGACTGGATAAACTGATTTTGATGAAATTTGACTCAGAGGCTCGTGTGTTTGGGGCGATTTGTTAGTAAACGTCTTTCTGAAAATTTTGCTAACTTAACTCCATTATATTAACCTCAATACATGCTTACAAGCTTATATTCTTTAAAAAAATTTTGCCTCCTAATTTTTTTCTTTTCTCAAAAATCGAAAAAACAATTTTTTTATTTATTGCATTTTATAACGGAATTTTTTTAAGTCTTCCTGTAGTAAGTAATATAAATAAACAAAAAAAAACAATATATATATATATATATATATATATATACTTTTGGGGAATATTGGGATTGCGGGAGCCGATCTAAAGTTTAAAACTATCGATTGTTTGAACTGAATCGAATTTTATTGGAAAAAGCTGACTACGATGCCATTACGGTGCACTTTTCTTTTTTGTATTCTAATTTACTCGTTAGGTTTTGATATCGCTAAATAACAATCCTTCTCTTTTCTTTTTTATTAACAAAAGAAATTATAAATAAAAGAAATACATTTTTTTAAATAAAATTATTTGTTTATTATTTAAAGAAAATAGAAGTAAAATGTGCTTAAAACTAACTCGTTCTCTCCATAAACCCTGGTCACTACCCTTCTTTTTCTTTTTTCCTGTTTAGCCTCCGTAACTACCGTTTAGATAATTCTTCAGAGGATGAATGAGGATGATATGTACGCGTGTAAAGGAAGTGTAAGTCTTGTATATGATATTTTTCCAAATTAGAAATATTATAAATATCTAAGATTTTCATGAAATTATTACGATCGGATGTATGACCGTATTCTATTATATGTTGCCGGAATGCCGACTGTGGAAACATTTGGTAGTCGGAATTGCGACCGCCAAAATATCTTTTATAAAGTAGATTCAAAGGGTACAAACCGTTAGATTTGGCGATTTCTGGTACTTATTTAAGGGAAGAATTAATTTTAAATTTAGCAAGTCGTATCTAGAAAGATTTGAAATAATTTCTGTATCGCTATTTATATTATTTAGTTATTTATTTTAATATATAATTTGTTCATTATAACAGTTAGCGACAGTAACGTTTTTAATTATTTCTATTTCTTTATTTGAAGAAGTTTTTCGTGTTTGAGGTATTTTACGACTCTATATAACAATTAATTAAAAACACCCGTGTTTTGGGAGCATGGATGAAATTAACGGTAATTAATTATTGTGTTATTTAATATGTCTACTATATATTTCTAATTTTATTTGGTTATCTATTTTATTATGTATTTTTATATCCGTAAAGTTTAAACGATTATTATTTTCTATTTCCATTGTAAATGTTATGTATTTATCAATTCTATTAAATTCATTTAATATATACTTCATTCATTTTGAACTTTTTCATTATATATATATATATATATATATATATATAGTGTCATCTACATAACGTTTATGCAATAGTATATTATGTTGAGTCAAAATTTTATTGATATAAGAATCTTCTAAAAACTGCAAATATATCTCTACCAAAATTGCAGACAACGGTTCATCCATAGCCAAGCCAAACGGTCGTTTGGCTTTCGTTGGGCATTCTGCAAATACTAAAATATGACGTTCGGCTGATAAATTTTACACACTAGCGTGCTACATGGAGACAAAAGTTATTATGGAATCGGGCGTGGCAGAACGTGAGCTAAAATCCCCCTCTACAAAATTGCGATAAGAGTGTACGTGAACAAGCCACATACAATCAAAGATCTGATAATTTCCATTCCTCAAGAAATTGAAACTGTGTCAAATGAAATGTTAAAGTAAGCCGTGCAGTGCTTTGAGGAGAGGCTACGAATTTACGTCCGAAAAGAAGAACAGCATCTTATTGATATTCTTTTTCAAACCTATTGATCTCAATAAAAATATCATTATTTAATGTAAATTTTTTTTTAATATATATAAAACAACCGAAATGATTCGACAGTCAAAAACATGCGTTTTTGACCCTTTATTTATCATATTAATCATCAACGGAGCAAAATTTCTTTTGGTATTCTTTTAAATATCTTAGTCGTATATAAAAATATCTTTATTAAAATAATTCTAATAAAATATTTAACAAAATCTCTCATAAAAGAATTTAATATAGAACAAATAAAATTCTTCATATACATATGATCATAAAAAATGACATAAGACATACCAACTTAGAGAGAGAAATAATAAATACATAGAACGATGAAAGAGAGAGAGAGATTGAGAGAGAGAGTGTGATCGTATGAGAGTGTATTTACGAGTATGTTAAGAACTGTACAAAGATAGCCTCTTTGATATTTAAATACTCATGAAAAATCAATTGTCTTTTATATTCTGAGTCAAATACGAGTTTATCATTTTCTTAAACACTCATTTGTTTCATTAGAATTATGCGTTATATTTCATAGTTTTTATACACCAATAAAAATAATAATTTTACGAATGATAGAGCTAACTGTAATTTTTTTAATTCTTAAGAAAGAATAACAATGTAGTAAAAGAAATAATAAATTTCCTCCTTTTATTAAAAAAAAAATAATGCTACTAAAGGTCATTTGTGTGTGTGTGTGTGTGTGTGTGTGTCTCTCTGTCTCTGTCTCTGTCTGTGTGTGTGTGTGTGTGTGTGTGTGTGTCTCTCACTCTCATTCTCTCTCTCACTCTCTCTCTTTCTCTCTCTCTCTCTCTCTCACTCTCTCGCTCTCTCTCTCTCTCTCTCTGTGTGTGTGTGTGTGTCAGTCTCCTTTAGATAACAGACACCGGAATGGCGGAGGGCGTGTCGTAGGCACGTAGGGAGAAGCTAGTAATAAATAAATAAGACTACACTTCATTTACACTCATACATATCATCCTCATTCATCCTCTGAAGAATTATCTAAACGGTAGTTACCAGAGGCTAAACAGGAAAAAGAAAGAAAGAAAGAAAAGTAATAAATAAATCTGAATAATCATGAATTTTTTAAAACTGTGTTACCTGTGGATATAAGAATTTAGTCTGATTCCTAATCCTCACTATACTGTTATTTTTATTGATATATTATTAACTAATTAAAAAGCGATAAAAAATATAACTCAAATAAAAATCAAACTACACAAGAATTGTCCCTGCTTTTAGATATTCGTAGGTAAAAGTGACAATCGCAAATCAGCTGATTTCGAAGTCTAGAGTTTAAGGTTCAAATCCTAATAAAGGCAGTTACTTTTATTCTTATATGAATACTAGATCGTGGATTCCGGTGTTATTTGGTGGTTGAATTTCAATTAACCACACGCCTCAGGAATGGTCGACCTGAGACTACAAGACTACATTTCATTTACATTTATATATATCTTCTGAAGTAATAGTTTACGGCGGTTCCGGACACTAAACAGACAAAAAAAAGAGAAACTATACAAATATGTTTTATTAACCCACTATGGCATTAATTCTATTTATTCAGATTCCTTTGATTCTATACCAGTATAGTTCTGTAGACTGCTAATCGCTAAAAAGTCTTAAACTTATAAAGCAATATACGTATTTACAGAGGGTTGGGTAAATCGATAAATTAATATGCCGTTTTAGATTAATAGGTTTTTTTACCAATTACCCGGATTAGTCGATTACTTGTACGGAGAAAATACTTAATTTTATAAGGACCTTCATTAAAATTTCATCATTTACATAATATTATGTTAAGGATATTCATTCAACAAAATATTATGTACTCAAAATTCATATGAAATTTGATATCATCAAATCAATTCTATATTTGAATAATAAAATAATAATCACCCTCTGATGTAAAGAATTTGTCCCTCGTAATGTATTTTTTAAAACATTTCCAATAATTTTTGTGTTTAAAGTGAAATTACGAAACCGCTTTTTTCAGTTCCATATATTTAAAGGAATCCTGATATAAATTCGTACAGAATTTCGAGGTTAAAATTTGTATCTTGTTTTTATTACCTACTCGCTGAATTAAAAATATCCAAGGAAAGTAGGAAACTAATGGTTATGCTTTTTTAACCTAGTCGACTAAATAAATAATTCTTTAATTCCTTTTTCTTTTTCCGTCTCACTTATTCTTTCGCTCCTTTCCTACGTGTTTTTTTGTACCACACGTTTGTTCTTTGTAACTATTGAGTTGAGGATAGATTAGTATATTGTTAAAATCTCAAAATAGAATTCAATTTTGTGCATTTTTTCATTTTTGTGAATTCATACTAGATCGTGGATAAAAGTGTTCTTTGGTGGTTGTGTTTCAATTAATCACCCGTCTCAGAAGCGGTTGACCTGAGACTGTACAAGACTACACTTCACTTACACTCATACATATCATCCTCATTCATCCTCTGAAGTAATACCTGACGGTAATTCCCGGAGACTAAACAGGAAAGGGAAAAGTTTGTATTTATAATTATATCTATTATTATAAACAATAATGCTTATATTTTTAATATGTAAGTATGTTAGTATGGACATTTTAAAATGACCGGTATATAACGCATGTTGGTATGTTATCGGGTTATTTATCCAACCTGGTTATTGTTAATATCATTACTTCCCGGTATTTTCAGGTGAAAAGCTTGAAAACATTTAGGTTATTGTTAATATTTCTTGTTATTTTGAGTTTTTCTAGGTGAAAAATTTTGAAACGTTTAGGTTGTTGTTAATATCAATATTTATTGCTATTTAGAATTTGGTATTATAAATGATTATATCGGGTTATTTAACCTGGTTATTGTTAATATCAGTATTTCCTGCTATTTTGATTTATTTCCACGTAAAAAGTTTGCAAACGTTTTGGTTATTGTTAATATCAATATTTCCTGCTATTTTGAGTTATCTTTAGGTGAAAACTTACAAACTACTTTTGGGGGGGTAGTGGAGAAACGAAAAAGTACCCTCGAATTAATTAAACCGATTTTATTATTTTATTAAAAATAATTTTCTCTTACATCTTATTTAACGAGTATTCCAAATGTTTACCTTTTTAGATATTCGGAAAGTAGGAAAATAAATGATGTATACTTAGGGCACATATTTTCCCTTTTATATAAACCAAAATATACATTACAGATTAATAAAAATTACTTCAAAAGGACGTTTTCGGTATTTCCCTACATAGAAATTTACAGTTTTAGATGTATTTTAGTTTGTTTCGTAACAGTTTAATCAGTCGATTCCACAAAATGATTACTTTATACGTTCATAGTTACCTGAAATTCTTAAGTCTTAGATGATTATTTATCAACCGTTTTGCATTATCGATCGCTTTTGAAACTAATCCTGTGATTTAGTTGGCTTAATGTCTTCGGGATGATCATATCTCCTAGGACACTAATGTAAAAGTGTCAACTCTATCTTGTTGGGATAAAATATATATGTAAATATATTATTACAAACAAATATATATTTCTCTCCTTTATTAGTTTATCTGTAAATCTATAAATTGACTCGGTATAGGATAGCGGAGAAAAGGTATAACTCATAGAAAGTCCTATCGCATTTTCCTGTTTTTATAATTTGTTCATACATTATGTGAATATATAGTAAATACTTTTTTCAAATAGTTAGACTTGTCAAGATTTGCTTGCTTTTCACTGAATGGTTTTGCGTTTATTTTAATTATGTAATAATTAAATTGATTCTATTTTAAATTTTCATATTTTTTTTTTAAACGGTTATTATCTATTTTTCTTAAAACGTAATAAAAGATTATTTGATTTTTTTTTGTTCAAAGTAGTAAAATTTATTTTCGTAAATTGTAATAAAAAATAATTTCTCAAGTTTCATTAAATAAATTATTTATTTTCATAAATTGAAATAAAACATACCGTTATATTGGAATAACGAAATTAGTACAGAGAGAATGCGGACTATAGATTAAAAATTTTGTAAAACTGTTAAGAAATAAAGCTGATAAAACAGATGTAGGACTTTCCCGTCAAGCGGCTTACACACACAACTTAATTCAGCCCTTCGTGCTATACTAGCGCTCTTTGTGGTGGTAGGAGGTATTATAGACACAGTATACCCACATAGTCACTAGTTTAGAGCATTTTTTGGGGGCGGGGGTGCGATTTTCCTAATATTATTATTTTTTATTGTTAACAGATACGGGAAAGAAAAATAAGATCACAGTTAGACGAAATCTCGAGATACTGAGGATGACCTTGCTGTACAGCCTCACCCCCTTCACTTTTTAATTTGAAAATTTAATGGCGTATATGCCCCATATATCGAAGTAATCTGACCAAGTTTGGTCAAAATCGGTTTTGTAGTTCTGGAGATATAAGGTGATTTAGAGTGCGACAACAAACATACACACGTACAAACGAACATCCAGAAAATTATCCACTCGGGTTTTGGGTTCCTTAGGGTTCAAATCGTCATTAGGATTCGATGAAAACCGCATATGTGAAATTGGACCGATTACAATACTTTCCCTTCTGCAGCTACAGCTCTGCTTTAGCGTTTAACGGGAAAGTAAAAGTTAACCAGAATAATGAAATGTAACAAAAACAAAAATACAGTTCCATTGAAACAATAACAAAAGAAAAAATATATTTTGCATTGTAGATTTAGGTTTTACTTATAGTATACATATTGTCAGTTGGTTTAAGTAGAGATGAAGTACATCTCTTGAACGTTGCGTTTAGGAGACAACGTAAAAAAAAAAAATTTCTAAAATTAACTGTGGTATATGAAAATCTTATAAAAAGTGAATAGAGTATTTCTGTTTTAAAAACTAAGCCGCCGTATTGGTAAAACGGCAGAAATTTAATTTATGTTAATAGGGCAATTAATTTTAATAAACTGAAAAATCATAAAAAGATTTATCATTTAAAGTATTTCGTAGCTTTTCTAGTTTACAAGATCACATTGTTGCGGCGCTTTTAAAATTAATATTTTATATATTATATTTTTTTTTTTTTGTCTTCAGTCATTTGACTGGTTTGATGCAGCTCTCCAAGATTCCCTATCTAGTGCTAGTCGTTTCATTTCAGTATACCCTCTACATCCTACATCCCTAACAATTTGTTTTACATATTCCAAACGTGGCCTGCCTACACAATTTTTCCCTTCTACCTGTCCTTCCAAAATTAAAGCGACTATTCCAGGATGCCTTAGTATGTGGCCTATAAGTCTGTCTCTTCTTTTAACTATATTTTTCCAAATGCTTCTTTCTTCATCTATTTGCCGCAATACCTCCTCATTTGTCACTTTATCCACCCATCTGATTTTTAACATTCTCCTATAGCACCGCATTTCAAAAGCTTGTAACCTTTTCTTCTCAGATACTCCGATTGTCCAAGTTTCACTTCCATATAAAGCGACACTCCAAACATACACTTTCAAAAATCTTTTCCTGACATTTAAATTAATTTTTGATGTAAACAACTTATATTTCTTACTGAAGGCTCGTTTAGCTTGTGCTATTCGGCATTTTATATCGCTCCTGCTTCGTCCATCTTTAGTAATTCTACTTCCCAAATAACAAAATTCTTCTACCTCCATAATCTTTTCTCCTCCTATTTTCACATTCAGCGGTCCATCTTTGTTATTTCTACTACATTTCATTACTTTTGTTTTGTTCTTGTTTATTTTCATGCGATAGTTCTTGCGTAGGACTTCATCTATGCCGTTCATTGTTTCTTCTAAATCCTTTTTATTCTCGGCTAGAATTACTATATCTTCACCAAATCGTAGCATCTTTATCTTTTTACCTTGTACTGTTACTCCGAATCTAAATTATTCTTTAACATCATTAACTGCTAGTTCCATGTAAAGATTAAAAAGTAACGGAGATAGAGAACATCCTTGTCGGACTCCCTTTCTTATTATGGCTTCTTTCTTATGTTCTTCAATTGCTACTGTTGCTGTTTGGTTCCTGTACATGTTAGCAATTGTTCTTCTATCTCTGTATTTGAACCCTAATTTTTTTAAAATGCTGAACATTTTATTCCAGTCTACGTTATCGAATGCCTTTTCTAGGTCTATAAACGCCACGTATGTCGGTTTGTTTTTCTTTAATCTTCCTTCTACTATTAATCTGAGGCCTAAAATTGCTTCCCTTGTCCCTATACTTTTCCTGAAACCAAATTGGTCTTCTCCTAACACTTCCTCCACTCTCCTCTCAATTCTTCTGTATAGAATTCTAGTTAAGATTTTTGATGCATGACTAGTTAAACTAATTGTTCTGTATTCTTCACATTTATCTGCCCCTGCTTTCTTTGGTATCATTACTATAACACTTTTTTTGAAGTCTGACGGAAATTCCCCTTTTTCATAAATATTACACACCAGTTTGTATAATCTATCAATCGCCTCCTCCCCTGCACTGCGCAGTAATTCTACAGGTATTCCGTCTATTCCAGGAGCCTTTCTGCCATTTAAATCTTTTAATGCTCTCTTAAATTCAGATCTCAGTATTGTTTCTCCCATTTCATCCTCCACAACTTCCTCTTCTTCCTCGATAAAACCATTTTCTAATTCATTTCCTCCGTATAACTATTCAATATATTCCACCCATCTATCGACTTTACCTTTCGTATTATATATAGGTGTACCATCTTTGTTTAACACATTATTAGATTTTAATTTATGTTCCCCAAAATTTTCCTTAACTTTCCTGTATGCTCCGTCTATTTTACCAATGTTCATTTCTCTTTCCACTTTTGAACACTTTTCTTTAATCCACTCTTCTTTCGCCAGTTTGCACTTCCTGTTTATAGCATTTCTTAATTGCCGATAGTTCCTTTTACTTTCTTCATCACTAGCATTCTTATATTTCGTACGTTCATCCATCAGCTGCAATATATCGTCTGAAATCCAAGGTTTTCTACCGGTTCTCTTTATTCCGCCTAAGTTTGCTTCTGCTGATTTAAGAATTTCCTTTTTAACATTCTCCCATTCTTCTTCTACATTTTCTATCTTATCTTTTTTACTCAGACCTCTTGCGATGTCCTCCTCAAAAATCTTCTTTACCTCCTCTTCCTCAAGCTTCTCTAAATTCCACCGATTCATCTGACACCTTTTCTTCAGGTTTTTAAACACCAATCTACATTTCATTATCACCAAATTATGGTCGCTATCAATGTCTGCTCCAGGGTAAGTTTTGCAGTCCACGAGTTGATTTCTAAATCTTTGCTTAACCATGATATAATCTATCTGATACCTTGCAGTATCGTCTGGCTTTTTCCAAGTGTATATTCTTCTATTATGATTTTTAAATTGGGTGTTGGCAATTACTAAATTATACTTCGTGCAAAACTCTATAAGTCGGTCCCCTCTTTCATTCCTTTTGCCCAGCCCGTATTCACCCACTATATTTCCTTCCTTGCCTTTTCCAATGCTTGCATTCCAATCTCCAACTATTATTAAATTTTCATCTCCTTTTACGTGTTTAATTGCTTCATCAATCTCTTCGTATACACATTCTACCTCATCATCATCATGGGCGCTTGTAGGCATATAGACGTTAACAATCGTTGTCGGTTTAGGTTTTGAATTTATCCTTATTACAATGACTCTATCGCTATGCGTCTTGAAATACTCCACTCTCCTCCCTATTTTCTTGTTCATCACGAAACCTACTCCTGCCTGCCCATTATTTGACGCTGAGTTAATTACTCTAAAGTCACCCGACCAAAAGTCGCCTTCCTCTTCCCACCGAACCTCACTAATTCCTACTATATCCACGTTTACCCTATCCATTTCCCTTTTTAAATTCTCTAGCCTACCAACCTTTTTTAAGCTTCTAACATTCCACGCTCCGACTCGTAGAATGTTATTTTTTACTTTTTTGGTGACCCCTTCCTTAGTAGTCCCCACCCGGAGATCCGAACGGAGGACTATTTTACCTCCGGAATATTTTACCAAGGAAGGCGCCTCCATTATTGCTTTTGAAAATGCAGAACCACATTTTCTTGGAAAAAAAAACAGCTGTAGTTTTCCATTGCTTTCAGCTGCGCAGTACTCAGAGGACTGAGTGATGTTGATACGGCCGTTTAAGTCATTGTGACTTACGCCCCTAACAACTACTGAAAGAGCTGCTGCCCTCTTTCAGGAATCATTCCTTAGTCTGGCTCTCAACAGATACCTCTCCGATATGGTTGCACCTTCGGTCCAGCTACTCTGTATCCCTGAGCACTCAAGCCCCCTCACCAACGGCAAGGTCTCATGATTCATAGAGGAGACATATATATAAACTATATAGGAAGAGACATATCATATATTATATATTATGTTTAAGATAAAAACCACATATTAGGGCTCAAATAAGGGCTTAAATAATATAAGGGCTAAATCAAATCGGACCCAGATTTGTTTTTTTACAAACGATTTTATAATTTTCTCAATTATATTCTGAATATTGCGTAAGTCATTAGTATTTAAAAATGCTTTGGAATATTTTAAATGAAAATCTATTAGAGGTAAAGCCGGGATTGTTCTGTAATACTTTCCCGACTTTAATGAAAAAAAACATATAATTAAAAAATTGCAAAAAAAGTATTTTAAGTTATTTATATTTTTATTTGAATATTATAGTTTTTTTTTAATTTTAGCAGTTCTATGTGGTTTTTAAATTATTGTTATTCTTCGGGGTTTTTAAATCGATATTTTAAAAGATTTTTTTAAAAATTTTTTATAATCACATCAACAATTAAACTATTAGAGGCTCATCAAGATTACATTTTTAAATTTAAATTTACCGGTAAAAGTATAATCTTGGCAGAATGAATAAACACCCTCTGTTTATTGAATCCTAACCATCAAAAGTACCGGGTTCGAATCCCGGTCAGGCATGGTATTTTCACACTTATAGTTCATCTCATCCTCTGAAGCAAAAAAAAATTATCAATGGACACCGGTATCCACGATCTAACATCCAAATCCGTATAAAAGCAACTAACTACCTTTACTAGGATTTAAACCTTAGAAGTTTGGGATTTGAACTCGACTAATTTACTACTAGAACAAGATTTTATTTTCTTGTTTTTTATTATTTTTTAAAATTATTTTTTATTTATTTATTATTATCGATTTATTTCGAGGTTTAATTTTATACAAAGTGTGGTTAGCTTAAAAAAAGTTCCATTTCAAGTAAAAAGCGGCTTTTTAAGTTTTTTTTTGTAAATGCACAGGTCATCATTTCACACCTATTGGTCGTGAATTTTTCTTTGACTAATTTGTAAGATATTTTACAGTAAATCCTCGTTTAACACGGTACTCGCACAACGCGGTATCGACATAACGCGGTTTACAAATTCTTTTAAATATACGAATTTATATTAGAGAAACTTTGCACTCGAAGAATTTTTGACCTGATAAGACCAAACAGTCCAAGTTATAATCAAGATACACTTATAATTAGAAACAAACAATACAAGTCAGTATAATTTTCGTTCTCTTCGTATAGAAACAAATCGAGTAGTGGAGAAACAAATGATAACTCCAGACGTATGTCATGATAATCCTACAAATGATAACCAAGAAATTTGAAATGACGCTGTTAAATAAAGACCACCTACAAAGTTTTATTCTCGAAGACAGCGATGAGGATGAAATTTTATTTCTATTCTATCTGTAGTATGTACGCATAATGAAGTGCGACTAAAATTTTGTATTTTTATAATTTCATATTTAATTTTACTTTCCCGGCTAGCACTATAGTAGAGTTATAGTTTTAGAAGGGAAAGTACTTGTAATCGGTCCGATTTGTGTACATGGTTTTCACCAGATTTTTATTTATTGACACGTAAGGAACCCAAAAAGCCGGATGGAAATTTTCCGGGTGATCGTATGTTACGTGTGTGTGTTGAGTATTCCACCCTAAATCACCTTATATCACCAAACCGATAGATTTTGACCAAACTTGGTCAGATTACGTCATTATATGGGGCATTGATGCCATTAAATTTTCACCTTAAAAGGTCAAGGGGGTGAGGCTGTAAACAACAACATAGACCAAACACTGGAAATTAAAACCCGGATAGAAACGGCTAGAAGCGCATTTCTCAAAATGCGTACTTTCTAGTGTGATCGGCAGGTCAGATTATATCTGCGGGCTAAAATTGTAAAATATTATGCGTTTCCAGTGCTACTATATGGAATGGAGACATGAAAATTCAAAAAGCTACGCGTGAAAAAGCTGGCGCCCTTTGATATGTGGTGCTATAGAAGCACGCTAAGGATATCTTGGAAGGATAAGGTGTCAAATATCAAGGTACTGGAGAATATGAATAAACAACTTGAGATTACGTCTACAGTACAAACAAGGAAATTACAGTATCTAGATCACATAAACGAGGGTAGAGAAGTTTGAGTTGCTCCAGTTGATCGTTCAGGGGAAGATAGTGGGCAGACGTAACGTTGGGAGGCGCAGAATTTCATGGTTGCGCAATCTGAGGGAATGGTCCGGCACAACATCCACTGAACTGTTCCGAGCTGTCTACTCAAAGAACAAAATAGTGATAATGATTGCAAACTTCCTGAAAGGAGTTGCCACTTGAAGAAGAAGAAGGTGATGCTGTAGAGCAAGGTTACTTTCAGTATCTCGAGATTTCGCCTAATTAAGGTTTTTTTTAGGCGCATTATCTAACAATTAAAAACTAATATTTTCAAAAAAACTTTTGCAAAATCGCATCCCTACCCCCAAAAATGCTCTAAATAGTATCGGCTAAGCGGGTACACTGCATCATTAGTACCTTCTCTCACCACAAAGGACGCTAGAGTAGCGCTGACGTACTGCTGCTGTAGTCGACTGATCTGTTGTGACGTCACAGTTGAGTGGTAGAATTAATTAAATGAATAAAATTTAAAGTGTAAAAATGTATTTAATGTGGCCGCTACTACTGCCACAGCGAATGAAATACGTTATGCATGCGCGATTTAGTTAGAATCATTGAATTAGAAAAACGAAAAAAATATTATATTTAAATAAAATGATTATTTTAAATTAATTTGTGTGTTTATGTGTGTGTGTGTGTGTGTGTGTGTGTGTGTGTGTGTGTGTGTGCGTGTAATCCATGTATCAGAAAAAAGCCGCGTGACGGGAAAGTCCTAAAATTGTGTTGTCAGCTTTTAGGTAGATTTCATAAGAAAACTACCTATTGTAATGTGTACCATGATTCGACTTGTACCAAAATTTCGACATATGTTCATATTTCACATCCCCCAGACATCAAAACCACCGTCAGTTCAAAAGTTTATATATACATTTATTTATATGTATATATATATATATAACTTACCCTCGTGTATATATATATATATATATACACGAGGGTAAGTCAATTATTATCCGCAATGTAGTTTATAAATGTACATCATTTTTCAACATAGTCCCCTTGCATTTCAGCGCACTTGCTCTATCGTTGCACAAGCTTCGTGATGCCCTCATAAAAGAAGGTTTTCGGTTGAGCTGTGAGCTAGGAATGCACCCCTTCTTTCACTGTTTCGTCCGAGGTAAATCGACGGCCTCTTAATGCCTCTTTGAGTGGATCAAACAAGTGGTAGTCAAAAAAGGCAATATCAGGACTATACGGAGGATGAGCCAGTACTTCAAAGTTGGGTTTCTGGAGGGTTTCAGCAGTGCGGGCAGCAGTATGTGGACGGGCATTGTCGTGCAACAACACAACACCTTTTGACAGAAGTCCTAGGCGTTTTCTTCGAATTACAGCCTTCAGCTTGACAGTAAGCATCTCACTGTAACGCGTACTGTTTATTGTCGTGCCCCTTTCCTCATAATGTTCCAATACTGGGCCTTGAAGTCCCCAAAAACCGTAAGCATCAGTTTTCCTGCGGATGGTTGGGTCTTAACTTTTTTTGCAGGGCGAATTTGGATGTTTCCATTCCATACTCTCCGGCTCGTAATGATGGATCCGTGTTTTGTCAGCAGTAATGATTCTGTCTAAGATGATGTCCCGTTCTACGCAACACGACAGTACTACCAACATAAACAAAAATATAACTAAATTGCGGATATAACTGACTTACCCATGTATATTTCACTTTCTTGTGAAAACGATAACTGCCGTAATTTTTCGCCAATCACATTCAAATTATACATAAAATATAACGACACCCTAAATCTTGGTCGAGTTTGTTAATTGGCAAAATCGGACCATGTTGGTGGAAATGGGAGGGATTTTTCAAAAAAAAAAAAAAAAACAAAATAACGCTATAACTTTCTTATTAAGTAAAATATAGGATTCGTTTAAAGTTGGGGTTTCAGAGACAAAAAAATCATACATCCCTTAATAGGCACAGTATCGAATCGCTTTAAAGTGGTTGTTAAACCTCTAAAAATTACCTAAAACCTTTATCTGAAACAATTTTGATATGACCAATCCTTACGCCAAGGATGACTAAAATGTTACTGGAATTGAAAGATTTTTCTTATTAGGTAAAATATCAAATTAGTTTTAAGTTACTACTATTGTTTTGATAAGGGCCTGAAACTTATCTAAGTAAAGTTTTTTGATATCACCAACCATTGGCCCAGGGGGTGGAAAAAATTGGATTTCAAGACAAAAAGTCATACTTTCCTTATAGGCAGAGTATCGAATTGATTTAAAGTGGTCGTTAGTCCTCTAAATATTACCTAAAACCTTTGTTTTAATCAAATTTTTATATGACTAACCCTTACGGCCAGGGATGACCAAAATGTTGCTGGGATTGTAAAAAATGGGGCTTGTCTGCTAAACATGTAAAACGTTTTTCATATGCAACCATTGTCGTATTGAGTAAATTTGAAATTTTCTTAACTTTAAGGTGGAAATCTTTTTTAAACCCTACTTAGCACCGGTGAAATCTACTACCTCCGCCTTCCAGAGTGCTGAAAGAGAATTTTTTACATGTTTTTTAAGTTACATGAATTATTTGATTTAAATATAACATTTTTTTACCATTTTACTTTTTTTTTGTAATTAAAAACAGGAAAGCTTAAGAAACTAATCCCTTTTTTCCTATGTAATGTGATTCTCCTATAATGCGATGTTTCTGTGGAACTAATTAACCGTGTTAAACGAGAAATTACTTTCTTTCTTTTTCCTGTTTAGCCTCCGGTAACTACCGTTTAGATAATTCTTCAGAGAATGAATGAGGATGATATGTATGAGTGTAGATGAAGTGTGTAGTCTTGTAGATTCTCAGTTCGACCATTCCTGAGATGTGTGGTTAATTGAAACCCAACCACCAGTTTTAGTTTTTCTTCTTTGTATTAAATTACATTTATTATCTTAGTGAATCAATTCATAATACTCACTAAACAAGAATTTTAATTTTATTTTTATTATTTTCAAGAATGAAGGCTTGTTTTTATTTTTATTATCTTGATGCTGTACGTCTTTTGTTATAAGGTCTTCTATCTACCATAAATGTAGAGTTGATATTATTAAATTTCTTTTTTTTTGCATAAAAGCTGTCTTTTCTCTTGAGGTAACGTGCTTTTTAATATATTCCTAAATCCTTTTGTTATTTTACTGTCGAAATAACAAAATATCTTTTATCCTTGTTTACTTTTTTTTAGTATTATCATTTTTTTATTGTTATTTTTCAATAAATTTCTTGATTGTGGGCGAATTTTTATTCATTATTACTTTTAACTATATATATAGCCAAATATTGTATATATTGCCAGATTTTATTTGCTTATAACTCTGAAACCAATGAATAGACGGAGCATACAGGAAAGTTAAGGAAAATTTTGGGGTACATAAATTAAAATCTAAAAATGTGTTAAAAAAAGATGGTACATCGATATATAATACGAAAGGTAAAGTCGATAGATGGGTGGAATATATTGAAGAGTTATACGGAGGAAATGAATTAGAAAATGGTGTTATAGAGGAAGAAGAGGAAGTTGAGGAGGATGAAATGGGAGAAACAATACTGAGATCTGAATTTAAGAGAGCATTAAAAGATTTAAATGGCAGAAAGTCTCCTGGAATAGACGGAATACCTGTAGAATTACTGCGCAGTGCAGGTGAGGAAGCGATTGATAGATTATACAAACTGGTGTGTAATATTTATGAAAATGGGGAATTTCCATCAGACTTCAAAAAAAGTGTTATAGTTATGATACCAAAGAAAGCAGGGGCAGATAAATGTGAAGAATACAGAACAATTAGTTTAACTAGTCACGCATCAAAAATCTTAACTAGAATTTTATACAGAAGAATTGAGAGGAGAGTGGAAGAAGTGTTAGGAGAAGACCGATTTGGTTTCAGGAAAAGTATAGGGACAAGGGAAGCAATTTTAGGCCTCAGATTAATAGTAGAAGGAAGATTAAAGAAAAACAAACCGACATACGTGGCGTTTATAGACCTAGAAAAGGCTTTCGATAACGTAGATTGGAATAAAATGTTCAGCATTTTAAAAAAATTAGGGTTCAAATACAGAGATAGAAGAACAATTGCTAACATGTACAGGAACCAAACTGCAACAATAGCAATTGAAGAACATAAGAAAGAAGCCCTAATAAGAAAGGGAGTCCGACAAGGATGTTCCCTATCTCCGTTACTTTTTAATCTTTACATGGAATTAGCGGTTAATGATGTTAAAGAACAATTTAGATTCGGAGTAACAGTACAAGGTGAAAAGATAAAAATGCTACGATTTGCTGATGATATAGTAATTCTAGCCGAGAGTAAAAAGAATGAAATGTAGTAGAAATAACAAAGATGGACCACTGAATGTGAAAATAGGAGGAGAAAAGATTATGGAGGTAGAAGAATTTTGTTATTTGGGAAGTAGAATTACTAAAGATGGACGAAGCAGGAGCGATATAAAATGCCGATTAGCACAAGCTAAACGAGACTTCAGTAAGAAATATAATTTGTTTACATCAAAAATTAATTTAAATGTCAGGAAAAGATTTTTGAAAGTGTATGTTTAGAGTGTCGCTTTATATGGAAGTGAAACTTGGACAATCGGAGTATCTGAGAAGAAAAGATTAGCAGCTTTTGAAATGTGGTGCTATAGGAGAATGTTAAAAATCAGATGGGTGGATAAAGTGACAAATGAAGAGGTATTGCGGCAAATAGATGAAGAAAGAAGCGTTTGGAAAAATATAGTTAAAAGAAGAGACAGACTTATAGGCCACGTACTAAGGCATCCTGGAATAGTCGTTTTAATATTGGAAGGACAGGTAGAAGGGAAAAAATGTGTAGGCAGGCCACGTTTGGAATATGTAAAACAAATTGTTAGGGATGTAGGATGTAGAGGGTATACTGAAATTTAATCTTTAAATAGACCAGTAAATATAATTATTAAAACATAGATTTCAGCTGATTTATTGAAAATTTTTTGAGAAAACTTTTTAGAAAAAAAACATTGAATTTCAATAATTATAAACATTGAATAATGAATGATTGTTATAGATAAACTGAAATAAAGAAAAAATTCATGCGTTACAATTAAAATTGTTTTTAATTTCTGAATTTTCTTAAATAAGATTAGTATAGGTAATTTATAAAAATTAATTATATTATTATAAATAAAATAATTTATAAAAACGAGATGAATCAATCTTCTTCCAAAATAGACGGGTAGCATTTCCTTTCTTCTTTCTTCTTATAATGTATATTATATATAGTTTATAGATAGGTCATTTTGTAAATTTTTATTCAGACTTTATGAAATTGGCCGATATATGGCATGTTTTAATTTGTCGTGCGTAATCATTTACCAATTATCAGTTAATAATAACCGAAGCAATTCGTTTTATCCTTCATCTTAATATCTTCAAAACTAACAAAAAATTTGAGATGGGGGCCCACCACCCCACCTCACTTAATCCCACCCCACCATTATTGTTATGGTTCAACCATGTTTACTCTTATTATTTTTAATAGTTTTCTAACTTTTATATAAATACCTTTTATTATTATTCCTTATTCTATTTCTTTGTTGTTATTTTAATGATTCTTATTTTTCTTGAGTTTATTCAATTTCGATTAGGATTTCTTTTTGTTGATGGTATTCCCCTTTACTTCAAACTGCAGTGGTTTTTTTGGTGTTATTTCTATTCTCTAGTTATCCGTGAACTATAACTTGTGGAATTCTTTTTTTTCTTCTATATATTTCTTTTGATGCAGCTTGTATATGATCTCAATCGAGCAGCAGAGATGCAATACGTGTAATTCTATCAGAAATTCTAATAGAACTGAATAAAAAATTAAATAACAGTTGCTTAGAAATTGTCTAAACAATGCATAAATATAAATTATCTATATAAATAAAAATGTAATTGTTCGTTTGTTCAAACACAAACACAAACACACACACACACACACACACACACACACACACACACACACACACACACACACACACACACACACACACACACACACACACACACACACACACATCACACATCACACATCACACATCACACATCACACATCACACATCACGCATCACGCATCACGCATCACGCATCACGCATCACGCATCACGCATCACGCATCACGCATCACGCATCACGCATCACGCATCACGCATCACGCATCACGCATCACGCAGCACGCAGCACGCAGCACGCAGCACGCAGCACGCAGCACACAGCACACAGCACACAAGCACACGCGCATACGCATACGCATACACATACACAAACACACACATATATATATATATATATATATATATATATATACACACAAAGTAAGTGTGTGTGATATGAGAAATTGAATAAAATATATTCCAGAACTGTATTATAAGTAATTTTATAGAAATACGAAGTTAGTCAAAAGATTGGGATCGATAAACATACTATTTTATGTTTGGCGTAAAATAACTTATCAATAACTCATCAACTAGCCTCCAAGATAATCTAACTTAACACCCCTCTGGACTACCCTGGATTGTGGGCCACTTGAATTCATCAATGTATCAGCTTAAGTGTAACACACGTGAACTGTTAGATTCTAAATGCGGTGTAACTAACACAAAACAAACCGAAATACGGAAAGCTACAAAAAATATTATTCGTCGGATAGAGTGCAAAAAAGGCAAAAAAAAAAAACAATTCACATTCACATAACCAAGTCAGAGAAGGGTTCGTTAGCGAGTTTCGGCTCACGAAACTAATAGGGAGTCCGATGTTCCCTATCTCCGTTACTTGTTAATCTTTACATGGAACTAGCAGTTAATGATGTTAAAGAACAATTTAGATTCGGAGTAAGAGTACAAGGTGAAAAGATAAAGATGCTACGATTTGCTGATGATATAGTAATTCTAGCCGAGAGTAAAAAGGATTTAGAAGAAACAATGAACGACATAAATGAAGTCCTACGCAAGAACTATCTCGTGAAAATAAACAAGAACAAAACAAATGTAATGAAATGTAGTAGAAATAACAAAGATGGACCACTGAATGTGAAAATAGGATGAGAAAAGATTATGGAGGTAGAAGAATTTTGTTATTTGGGAAGTAGAATTACTAAGGATGGACGAAGCAGGAGCGATATAAAACGAAACGAGCCTTCAGTCAGAAATGTAATTTGTTTACATCAAAAATTAATTTAAATGTCAGGAAAAGATTTTTGAAAGTATACGTTTGGAGTGTCGCTTTATATGGAAGTGAAACTTTGACAATCGGATTATCTGAGAAGAAAAGATTAGAAGCTTCTGAAATGCGGTGCTGTAGGAGAATGTTAAAAATCAGACGGGTGGATAAAGTGACAAATGAAGAGGTATTGCGGCAAATAGATGAAGAAAGAAGCATTTGGAAAAATATAGTTAAAAGAAGAGACAGACTTATAGGCCACATACTAAGGCATCCTGGAATAGTCGCTTTAATATTGGAAGGACAGGTAGAAGGGAAAAATTGTGTAGTCAGGCCACGTTTGGAATATGTAAAACAAATTGTTAGGGATGTAGGATGTAGAGGGTATACTGAAATGAAACGACTAGCACTAGATAGGGAATCTTGGAGAGCTGCATCAAACCAGTCAAATGACTGAAGACAAAAAAAAAATGATATATCTTTGAAAAGCTCTCAATGAAGGCTTTTTACTGTATTTAAGAAAAAGACTTTTGAGAAATATTTTGGGGATTTTGGGCTTTTTTTGGACACTTTCGTTTCAGTCTATTGCAATCAAAAGGGAAGGTTCAGAACTAGATATTACAGCAGTCGTAAATCCAACATTTCAGCATCCTACGGCTAATCGTTTTTGAATTATGCGAGATACATACATACATACTTACGTACAGACGTCACGGCAAAACTAGTCAAAATGGATTCAGGGATGGTCAAAATGGATATTTCCATTGAAATCTGGAAACTGAAAGTTTACGCGATCACAATACCTTTACTTCGTATAAGGAAGTAAAACTAGCTAAAGCACTTGATTTGTACCTCATGTAAGGTCGTTCAAAATCAAAAAAATTATGGAATTCTTAAGATATTACATGTATAAATTTCATACATCCACGAGTAATCGTTTTTTAATTATGCAAGATTCATAGGCACGTACGTACAGACGTCACGTCGCAACTACTCTAAATGGATTCAGGGATGGTCAAAATTAATTAATCCTAAATTAATCCTTTAAATCTGAAAACCAAACTTTTTCGCGATCACAATACTTCCTTTACTTCGTACAAGGAAATAATAAACACAATAAATATATAAATATATTTTTAATGGAGAAAATCAAACTCACGTTTATAAAAACCTGAACCAACTGTTTTATATGCATGGTTGAACAATGCAAGGTTTATTTTCACTCTTAAAAATGTAAGAAAACTTAACATAGCAAGATCCATATTGTTTTATACAGATAAAATAATAGTTATGTATTCAAAAATATAAATGTAAGTTTTATTTATTTTTTTAATTGTTTAACTTATGTTAAAATTTTTATATAATTAATATTTTTTACTGTTTAGATTTTCAGATAGCATCATATATATATATTTATATGTATTAGAACCATAGACGTGACGTATATGATATTTTTAAAAATGTAATAAATTGTCAAATAAGAATTTGATTGATGGAATGTAAGATGTTATGTGAAAATAAGTGCATGGATTCTGAAACATTCCGTACCGTAAAGCCATCTTGACAAGTAGGATGTCGGTTTCGTTTCCGTTACCTTTGGAGGATGACGGTATACTAACTTAATATATTCTCAACCGCGCGCACGCATGCATGCACGCGCGTCCGCGAACCAGTATGAAATATACACGTAGCTGTAAGATTACTGTTGCAAGGATGTGATTTATGAACGGTGTAAATCTTATATTTCATATCTTGTGTTAGTTTAAATGATAACCGTATTTTGTTTTGCCAAAATTTATATTTTTCTTATAGACCATGTATACGTTTTATTTTTCTTCTTAATATATTTTTTTCCTTTTTTTCAAAGAGTGAAACGATTACCTGGGTAATATAACGTCATATTTTTAAATAGGAAATAGAATTTTGCACTTTATTAATTTTTAATCCGGATGTAACTTTCTGTAACACTATTCATTTATAAACCCGATACATATTAATCTCAAAATACACATTTTTACGGAGAGAAAGTATTAAAAATATTACTTTATAATGATGCTTATAAAGCAACAATCAAAATCTCAAACGGTTAAAAAATGTCTTAAGCTATATTTATTTATACTAAAAAAATCTGATGTGGTCACCGTACAAGTTCCTTGTACGCCTACTAAATTACATGCACGCATTTTTTTAAAATGAAAAGGACATAAAATTTTATTTCCTCATTAACTTCTAATACTTTTTCAAATTTTTTTTATTGTTATTATTAAACTATTATTTATAATAAACAATTTTTACAGAGTTAATAATTATTAATAAATGAATATATTTAAATTAAAAAAAAGTAAAAAAAGGAGATGAAGTCGGATTTGAACCGATGTGCCTTATAAATATCCAAATAATTCATTAATTAAAATTTTATTTGGCTATAACTCTGGAACTGATGAAAATTAATACCGCTTATGATATATCGTTGAAAAGCTCTCGATGAGGGCTTATTGCTGCATTTAAGAAAAGGTTTTAAAATCCAAATCTTTGGATTTTGGGCTTTTTTGGACACTTTCAGTTCAGTCGATTGCAATCAAAAGGAGACGTTTACAACACAGATGTTGCAACAGTCCTAAATCCAAAATTCCAACATATTATGGCCAATCTTTTTTGAGTTATGCGAGATATATACGTACAGACGTCACCTCGAAACTACTCTAAATGGATTCAGGGATGGTCAAAATGAATATTTTATTTTAAATCTGAAAATCAAAGTTTTTCCTTTACTTCGTATAAGGAAGTAACAAACAAAATAAATGTATAAGTAAATCTTTTATTTACATCAATATATAGTAATTATATTATTTAGATCGCGTCAGGAAAGAATAAATATGTTACTTCATAGATAAAAAAAAAAGGAACTGCCTCGATAGATTGAAACCTTGATCAGAACAGCATCACATACTTCACAATTAATCATAAAATAAATTAAAAAAACACAGAAAGGTCGTTTAATTTTTCCAAAATTTTCCTTGAGAGCTTTTTGTTTCAAATACGCCGTAGGGTTTTAAAGTATTAATGAATAAATTATGAAATATTTACAGTACAATTGCGAAAAGTTAAAAATGTTTAGAAAATAAATTTGGATTTCATTTTACTCGTAGATCAAATGACGTTGTTACATTAAAATTTTTATTAAAAGTATAATTGAGAAAAAAAATTTAAAAAAATTAACTCAAAAAATTTTTGAGTTTTAATTTTTTTTCTTTTGGATTCCGACTGATTCCTCAACATGTTTTTTAATATTAAATTAAAATTAATTAGAGTAAAATTGCTAAAAAAAAATTAAAGAAGATTTTTCTGTAAAAATGTTTGAGTCTATCGTACCCCTTGAGCCAACATAATTGGCCCAAATATAAGGTATTTGGAGATCTATTTCGTATAACATTTTTAATAACAGCCATAACTTAGAAAAAAGAAAAAAAAAAAAATAAATGTAAAAAAAAATTAAATTTTTTGATTGGATCCCTTGAGGTTCTTTTTCAAAAAACGTTTCCACGTTGTTTAATTCATTCTAAATATAGTTAGATATTTAATCTTGAAAATTAAATTTAAAAGAAATTGATATTTAAAGTACGAGTCGCGTTTTAAAGTTTTATTTATCGGTTTAATTACTATTTACTTCAATATGTCGCCCCAATTGATGCAATTTTATTTAACAAGGTTAAAAATAAAGTTTGTGGTTTATTGGAGAAGAAATACGGGTACCGTAATGTCAGTTATGGATTTGAAAATTGATAACATATTTTATAAAAAATGAGGCCAAAATTATTTATAAACAATGTTGATTATTCCCCCGTTACTTATCGATTAAAAACTTTGAAAGTTTTAATAACTTCTAAAGATTAATATTCTACGACCACTGTAAAAAATAATAAATTAAAAGTGGTGAAACTGACCCTCTCCCTTTTTTTCCAAAATTTAATGCCACCAATCCTCCGTATGTAGAATTCTTTTGAGTCAATTTTGTACAATTTATGTCGAGCCAATCAGGAAATGTTAATTAATATAGAGGTTAAAATTCGTACAAAATGCATCTTCCGGGAATTTTTATACTCTTTCTTGTGTTTTTTTTTTTTGACTGAAGAGATCTTTTGATCTGAGAAGATCATTCCGATACCCAAAATTTTGGTCGTTCACAATATATTCCTTTAGAGCTATAGCTGGGAAATTAAATTACGTAGAAGTGTGATTATATAATTTTGTTTCATTAATAACAATAAAAAAATAGAATTTCATTCTATTTTTTTATTGTTATTATTGATTTGTTATTTATTAAAACCTTTTTTCAACCAAAGATTAATAATTATTAATAAATCAATATATTAAATTAAAAAAAAAAAAAAAAGGTTAAAAAAGAGGGAGATAAAGTCTGATTCGAACCGATGTGACTTTCCCTTGTAAGATCCAAAAATTTCATTAATTAAAATTTTATTTGCCTGTAACTCTGCAGCCAATGAAAATAAGTACTACTTATGAAGATAGTAGAAAAGCTATCAATGAGGCCTTAATACTTCAATTAAGAAAACGTCCAAAATCCAAATTTTTGGGATTTTGGGCTTTTTTGGATAACTTTGGTCGAGTTGATTGAAATTAAAAGGGGAGGTGCAAAACTAGATGTTATAACAGTACTAAATCCAAAATTTTAACATCTTACGGCTAATAATTTTTGAGTTATGCGAGATACATACGCACATACGTACATACTAACTGTCACACCGAAAATAGTCAAAATGAATTCAGGAGTGATCAAAATGGATACGTCCGTTGAAATGTGAAAACCGACATTTTTCACAATCACTTCCTTCATTCCTTTTTTACTTCCTTTACTTCCTTTATTTTGTACAAGGAAGTAAAAATATATGAAAATGCTAAAATTGAAGAAATAATTCTCCGAAGCGGAATAACAGCATCTCGACCTTTCATTCGGAGATCCCGAGTTTGAATCCCGATCAACCATGGCATTTTTCACATTCTAAAAATATCGTTTCCATATACCACGCACAAGTTTTAAGCTTTTGTAAAGATATAATCAAACAAAAAAAGAAAAGAAAAAATTAGATAATAATTCGTAATTCAGAAGGCGTTTATGAATATTATTTGAGTAAATATTTTTATACAATCTTGCATGAGTGAGAAAATCAGTACTGTTAAATTTTATAATTTTATAAAACTTCAACTGGAGTATACTCTGTAAAATAATATGATATATAATTATTTAAAAAAAAAAATGGAACCGACGTCAAAAACGTGTAATATGACACTTGTACATAAAATTATAAGATTTCCACTATCCCTACCGATGCTGTGTATTACGTATAATGTATTATGTATATTACGTTTAATGTATAATGTATATTGATTTTTGAAAATTTTATTAACGGTGCTACATATTTCTTCAGAAACCCCATAATTTTTAAACTTATCTGTTAAAAATCATAACTGCAATTGATATTTTTAAGATGCGCTCTGAAAAACAGCACTCTCTTTTCCTGTTTAGCCTCCGGTAACTACCGTTTAGATAATACTTCAGAGGATGAACGAGGATGATATGTATGAGTGTAAATGAAGTGTAGTCTTATACATTCTCAGTTCGACTATTCCTGAGATGTGTGGTTAATTTAAACACAACCACCAAAGAACACCGGTATCCACGATCTAGTATTCAAATCCGTGTAAAAATAACTGGCTTTACTAGGACTTGAACGCTGGAACTCTCGGCTTCCACCTCAGTTGATTTGGGAAGACGCGTTCCCCACTAAACCAACCCGGTGGGTTTCTGAAAAACAGCAATTGCAATTATTGTTTACGTGTCATATCCTATTTCTGAGTTGAAACTTACAGTTAAATGAGAGCAATTAAAACGCCTATTTAATCGTATTTAGAAGTATTTTTATTAAAATTGCTTTCAAAGAAATTACAATTGTATCTATATAGTTATATAACAACAATAGTGATAGCATATTCAATATAACAATACAATAATTAAAACAAAGCAAGTTTTCAATTGAAAAATTAGATTTACATTAATGTGAAGGATGAATCTGATGTGCTGTAACGAGATTGTTAACATCAGGCTCAAATTCACTTAAAAACAACCGTAAGTCACCGCGTTCGGAAGCATGCAGTCGTTTCTCTTTCTGGTAACAGCGTTGCTACAGCACTAAATCCTTGTTCAAAAAAATACGACTATGGGATACTATCAGAAATCCTTGAACAATCAACCATAATACATACTGTCTGAACGCCACCAATTTTCTATGGGCTTTCTACCGCCCCCCCCCCTCAAGAGGCCTCTAGCACTCACAAGGGGATGTTATCGCCTACTTTGAGAACAAATGATCTAACGAGATGCACACATACACAATATTAGGATTCCGACTCTGCCTATCTACCCGCTGGAGGGCGAAAAAAATCTTTTGTCAATTTCCAGACCGATTTTTTGTGTCAAAATTTTTTTTTACCAAAGCAGCTGCGTCGATTGCATCAAGACTTATTTCAATCAGATTACTGAAAATAAGTTACGCGCGAACAAACACAAAAAAAATATTTACGAATTGAATACATAACCTTCTTTTTTGAGGTCTGTTAAAAATGTATATCTTATAATGTTTCAGTTAAAGAAATTCTTTAATTATATTTTTAATTAATCTGCGGAAATATCGTGTTTAACGGTTTATTTATATATTAAAAATGTCAATGTAAGATTTATTAGGCACTTTCACGTAACCCAGAGCACTGCGTTAAATTATGTGACAATAAATTCCCATATTTACTTCCTTGTATAAGGTAAAGAAAGTATTGTCATCGCGAAAAACTTCGGTTTTTAGATTTCAACGGAAATATCTATTTTGACTATATCTGAATTCATTTCGACTAATTTTGGCGTAACATCTGTACGTACGTATATAGCTCGCATAATTAAAAAAAGACTAGACGCAGGATGTTGAAATGCTGGATTTAGGATTGTTGTAACATCTAGTTGTGCACCTTCCGTTTCGATTGCAATTGAATGAACCAAAAGTGTCCAAAAAATCTGGATTTTGGACTTTTTCTTAACCGCAGTAATAAGACCTCATTGAAATTTTTTCAATGATATGTCATAAGTGGTACTTATTTTGATCGGTTCTAGAGTTATAGCCAAATGAAATTTTAATTAATAAAATATATGGATGTTACGAGGGAAGGCACATCGATTCCAATCAGACTTCATCTCCTTTTTTTTAACATATGGATTTATTAATTATTATTAATTTCTGATTGTAAAAAAAAAAATGTATGATATATAATAATTCAGTAATAAAAAACAAAAACAAAATATGAAGAAATATCAGAAGCAATTAACAAAATAAAATTTTATATACTTTTCACTTAGAAAAAAAAAAACGTGTATAGGTAATTTAAGGAAGTCATGTGGTCATTACATCAGTTTTTTATTTATACTCCCAGTTTTGTTAAAATGTAATCAGAGAGAAAAAAATGTTCGTAACTAGGTATATTGGTTAATCGGTGCAAGAATAGGAACTTGGGTCTAGAATATTTCTTTTTCCTGATTAGTCTCCGGTAATTGCCGTTCAGATAATAGGATGAATGAGGATGATATGTATGAGTGTAAATGAAGTGTAATCTTGTACAGTCTCATGAGATGTGTGGTTAATTGAAACCCAACCGGCATAGAACACCGGTATCCACGATTTAGTATTCAAATCCGTGTAAAAAATAACTAACTTTACTAGGACTTGAACGCTGGAACTCTCGACTTCCAAATCAGCTGATTTCGGAAGACACGATCACCACTAGGCCAACCCAGCGGGGTGGATCCGAATTTAAAAAAGTAAAAGTAAACTATAAAATTTTATTTTGCTACTATTCCGTTTTGGAGATTTGAGTAAGACCAAACCCCTTCAGAAAGTATTTTAGGTACTTCAGTCGGTATTTAATTAATATCTCAAACATGGTACCGCTGGTATGTTAAATAAATAAATTAACTATTAATATAATCTACCTCACCGGAACGTTGTTATGTTCTCTAGATCTTTCGGCTTACTTGGAAGCGATCATCAGGAGTTAAAATGAATGCATAAAGTTAGAAACTTAACTATGCATAATTAAAACATAACTAAAATTTAAAAACAGTTATGACAGTCCGTCTACTGGTATACTATAAGGACCGAGTATACAGAGTATACTAGTAGGACCGGACAGTCATGACCGTTTTTAAATTTTTACGGATTTTTTAAACTTTTGACTTTATACATTAATTTTAACTCCTGATGATGGCTTTTAAGAAAGCTGAAAGATCTAGAGAACATAACAACGTTCCGGTGAGGTAGATTATATGATTTGTTAGTTTATAGTATTTAATTTTTTGAGTAAAATATATAATTTTTTAATAATTACGTATACAGCAACTTAAAAACATTGCTAATTGTTTTTTTTTTCTTTAATATATGGTGGGGTCATGAAACACCCAGATCTACAAAAACCCTCATGATATACAAATTCTTAAACCGATTAAATATTTTACGGCCTTTAACGGGTTACCATAATCACTAACATAGTCGTTATAACTATACATCCGAGAAAGTAAAAATAAATACGAGCTAAATTTTTAGTTTCTGCGGTTTTTAAAACCACGAAATTTTCGTATAATCTTAATATAATTTTCGTATAACGGTTTGTATATATCATATTATTTAGAACGAGTACGTCAAAGTTAGGAAAAGGAATTACAGTATTATTTTGCGTTCGCAAAGTATATACCGGTATAAACTATACAAGAATTTTGAAATCAGAAGGAATGTAGATTTTATATTTCTTTCTCTTTATAGTGAAAAATTATTCGTGCGCAAAATTATTTTACTTTATTATTTGCAATATCTTGACTGTTGAATATTATTTACAGAAATATGAGAAAAGAAATCACTTGTTCAAAAATATCATTATATGAATAAAAGGTGTACAGATGCGCAACGTACATATAATGAAGCTGTGTAAGTTAAAACGTTGAATTTCTTTGAATACGAAGGTGACATTTTTTTTTCTTTATTCTACTTTCTTTTGAAATTTCAGTCGTTACCCGGTTTTATCGGATTGATTTTTAGGTTAGTGAAAGCTATCGAGATACAATATTCGTCAAGTAAATTTGCGCACACACACACACACACACACACACACACACACACACACACACACACACACACACACACACACACACACACACACACACACACAAACTGTCAGAACAGTAAGGTACACTTTTGTTGAAATAAAGTGTGATAGAGGTTCATGACACCTTGGTTTTCGATTGGATTTAGCGACCCGTACTTCTTTATCCCCTTTCTTCCTCCTCCGTCTCTATCTCTCGAACATTCGTTTGTGTGTTTGTATAAATCGTAAGTGTGTTTTACGTATAAACATTTCACATTTCCTGTGAAAGGAGGACGATTTCTTTAAAAGGGGAGTAAAGTTTACAGAACGTGCGATAGCGAGAAGAGAAATGGAAGAAGGAAAACTGAGACGTTGAGCGGAACAGAATTGCGGGTGTCGATCCGAACTAACGAGAGAATGCGTGTGTGTGGGTGTGTAAACACGAAACAGATGTTTCTTCCCACATTTTTCATCACCTCTCTGTACACTGTATTTCGTATAAACGTCTGATGTACCTCACAAATCATTATTACCTATACAGAAATGCGATAAAAATCTAGTGTCTGTTGTCGAACGTATTGAAACTTTTTTTTTTGTTATCGTTGAGATTTTGTTTTTTTGAGTTCACGATCGTGCATTTTATTAATTGATTTTTGTTTTATTGTTTTTTTTTTTGGAATAGTGATTATTATATCACTTTTTGTATTTTCGATTATTCTAAGAGATGTTCACGAAAATTTTGTTTGTTAATATTTGTACCGATTACTCTAGATCTTTGTCAATAAATTTGAAGCTTTATTTGTAGTCTATAAAAATGAATGTTTGTCTGTCTGTCTGTATGTCTCTTATGCCTTTCTAATCCGTTCATCCGATAGCGATGAAACTTTGGGAAACGGTTGGACGAACGCCAGGGAAGATTTCTGAGTTAGTAAAATACGGGGTTTACCAAAATTTCCTGAACTTTTCCGAGTAAATCCTAAAATAAACTAAAAATAATGTAAGTTAGGAGTACGGAGCCTTCATATCTCAGGGACCGATAGAGATATAGTAGTGCGATTTGGTGTATAGGTATCCCGTTAAAAATTATGAAACACGTGTTTCGGAGTTTTCCGAAATTTCCCGAACTTTTCCGAATAACTCCTACATTTACTACGCTTAGATTATGATAAAATGAGATATTTTAAAAACGATATTTTACTTTAGCGAATAACCAAAGCGCAAGGACAATCGCTACAAGTGTGCGGACTGAATTTGAAAATCCATGCTTCTCACATGGACAGCTGTATGTGGCCTGCTCACGCGTCGGAAAACCTTCTAATTTATTTGTGTACGCACCAGAAGGAAAAACAAAAAACATCGTGTATCCAAAAACACTTCGATAAATAGCGTTCGATCCAAAACTTGAATCGTCAGATTTTTCTCGATAAAACGACTAAAAATATATAACGGTCTAAAATAAATCGAGTATCCTTGTAAATTACAATAAACATTACGCTTTGGAAATAATTTTTTTTTTTTTAGTTTTTATTCCTGTTCGAATTGAATAATTATAGGAATGACAGGACAACGTCTGACGGGTCGACTACTTATGTTAATAAATACTAAATTAAGTTAACACGACATTCATTGACTTTTAGGCGGTACGAAGTTCGCCGGGTCATCTATTTCTAATAAAATAAAAAAATCCCTTTCGGCACGCCGGAAGCGGAGATAGAGTTCACCGGTGCTAAATAGGGGATAAAAAAGATTTCCACCTAAAAGTTAAGAAAACTTCAAATTTAGTCACTACGACAACGGTTGTATGTGAAAAAGTTTCACGTGGTTAGCTTACAAGCCCGATCTTCTTAAATTCCAGAAATATTTTGGTCATCCCTTGTTGTAAGGGTTGGTCATATCAAAATTCAGGAAAAAGTTTTAGGTAATATTTAGCGGACTAATGACCGCTTTAAACCGATTCGATACTGTGCCTGTTAAGGGAGGTATGATTTCTTGTCTTCAAAAACCAATTTTTTTCATCCCGTAGGTCGACGGTTGGTGATATCAAAAACCTTTACTTTCTTAAGTTTTAGGCCCTTATCCAAAGAATAGTAGGAACTTTAAACGAATTCTATATTTTCCTTAATAAGAAAATTATAGCGATATTTTTTTCTCGAAAAAGACCCCCGTGGTCCGATATTGGCCGTTAATGAACTCTACCGTGATTTTGGAACGAATTAATTTTAAGGAACCATTTTGAAAGTGATGGCGCAAAATTACGGCGGTTATCGTGTCCACAAGAAATATATATATATATATATATATAAATTTTTGAGCTGACTTTTGCTGAGATTTTGGGGTCTGGATGATGGGAAACGTGAAGATATATCAAACTTTTCCCGGAAGTCGAATCATGTTACCCGTTATAGTAGATAGCTTTCTTATGAAATCTATCTAATAATCGAGGATGGTTTAATGTTATTTCCCGATTACATTGTGTTAACGTTTGAATATTTAGTTTGTTACGAAAGGTTTTCTTCAAAATATTGTGGGAAAATAAAGAAAAAATACCCTTTTAACGTTACACTCAAATAAAAACGCCTACAAAAATAAAATAAAATTGTCGTAGACAGTGCGTCAGAAGGGCGGATTTCTAGTTTTATTAAACCTTTAAAATGTACTCGCAAACTGAGTTTTTTGCCTTTAACTCTTGTTCCTGTGAACCGGTTTGCTTGAAAATCAACACGGCTCTATTCCCAGTAGGTTTACGTTACCCCAACAAGTTTCTTCAAAATTGTTAAGAGGTGCGTCTGGTAGAGCGGACGAAAAATTCTTGTACATACTCGTATATATGTACATAAACATGGGCGGGCATAGTAGTGATTTCCAAATTCTTCGGAAATCCACTAAAGAAATTGGTCTCATCTCCGGTAGCAGCTAAAATTAAATTTTGAGCACTTGTAACAAAGGAACAAACCCACTCATCATCCTTTTTTATGGAAAATATTATTAAAAAAAAAATTAAACAACCCTTGTATCTTTTGACTTGAATTTGTTTTTTTATTAGTATTTTTAATAACGGTATAAATATTTATTATTGAAATATTTTATCGTCGAGGAAAATTCTAAAACATAAAAATTATTCTTTTTTCTGCAAATAGCTTAAAATGTTTTATTTTTAGTAGTTTTAACTATATTTTATTAGATCTTTAAAAATAATCTTCTGCATAATTGAATTCTTATAGATTTGAGGTTTTATTACAGGTTTAGAAATGTTCTAAAGAGGTTTGTAGTTCTTTTTCAAGTAAGAAAACATTAATTGATTGATATAATTTAAGTAAAGTTTCAAGGACACAAACTGTTTTTATTTTCTTTAGTACCAAGTGCTACATTTTGTCATCTCTTAGCAGTTCCTGGAAAGTTTTAATTCCATCGTTAGAAATTTTTTTTCTCATTTACTCCGACTAACATTTTATGGTTATTTGCTTTGTTTGATTTCTTTTACGTATTATAACATTTTTGATTTTCATTTAATCTATTATTGTTCTAAGAGAGATGAAATGATGAAGAAGAAATAGTAGAGAGGAAATATTATAAGAGATCAAGCGGGAATCAAACGGCAACACTCCTTTTATTATAATGTTACAAATGAGTTTACATTCGTGTACGGTAAATGTGTAGTTAGTTTTACGATTTGATATCGAATTCCGGTCAACGCTTTTAATTATTGTGCTGTTGCACTGTAGCATCAGGTATATAGTGGCGACGACCGTTGACCTATGCCAGAATGACGGTTTTATAGGGAATGTACAAAGAGGGTAGCGGGTGGTAGGAAGGTAAGAGTCGAGTCGAATCGTAGAGTGAAGAGCAAAACAAAACAATCCAATAAAGCGAGCCGATGATCCAGTCAGCCGATGTTGCAGACCTAACGAATAGAATACGCGATGAGACCTAGGTACCGGGCCACCACTCATACATATGTACACCCTACAGAAACTCCGTATAACATCGACCGATTCGATAGAGAGTGGATATCTTTGTATTCAAAATGCTTACCGTTTAATTACGTTTATACCGATTGTCTCCTCAAAATCTTAATTAAGATTTATTTGGCATCTGTATTTCATTAATTTACTAATCAAACGTAATTAATTTAAGACAGATATGGAATTTACTTTTGTTTATATTATTAATTTCGAAGTAGTGCGCTCTAGTTTTCCCGTGCGGAAGTTTAAAACTTTGCCGTTCGATCGAACCGGTTATTTAACGCTACTCCTCCATCACTACGATTCCTTTCCTAATTACTGTTGTTATTATTATTATTAACAGAAAATTCTGGTTTAGGTATCTTCAGTTATAACTAGTCTTACTATACCTTCCCTCACTACACGAACATGGAAAACAGTTACGCTAAATGTTTGGAGATGTAATTTGTTTTTTCTTATTTTCTAAATAAATATTTAAATATATTTTCAACTTAATGGCGTTATCATCCTGCATGAAAACAGCGTGCATCTAGATCGCCGTCTGATGTAGAGAATTCATGGCAGGAAGAAAAGGACGCTGCTATTAAGTTCAAGGATATGTACCGGTTACGTAGAAGGTCGAAACTTGTTAGGTAATTACCTAACAAGTAATTACTGTACTCAGCGGACTTGAAATCGATTTGCAGAGTTGAATTCTACTGTGAAATTCAACTGCGGTGTACGACAAGCGAGAGTAATACGAAAGCCGCACAGATTCCAGAAGAAACTATTGAGAAATATACCAAAAGCAGTACGGTTTGCAAAAAATACTGACATATACGACTGTCTGTTATCGCCAACCGTTCGAGAGGAACATTACAAGATATAATCTCCGTTCGAGAGGCGATTCACTACAAGATATAAAATAAGATTGAACAAACATGTGAACTGACTTGCTATTAACCCTGGGTAATAACGAGGACGGTAGGCGCCTAAAGATACTATCTGTAACTTTTCCGAGATTTGTGGTGAATCAGCTACCAAACGGTGTTGTGGATCGTAAAAGTTTTTCATTTCGTTTGACCACATACTTTTATCGGTTCTTTGATTTGTTTCACCGTTTGTTTATTTGATTATTTATTCTTTATAGGATCGATAAGACTACTTTTTGGTGGTTTTCTTTGCTTTTTACATTCTGAAATTTGGACTTAATAGATGTTCTTTGGACTCATCTTCGTATGTACTTATTTATGTTACATAAAAGGGTGTCCTATAAAGGTGAGGCCAAACTCTAGGAAGTGATTCTACTTAATATACTGAAGAACAAATGTCCATTGAACGTAGTTCCAAAAACGGAAACTTTTCTGTTCCAAAATACCCCTTTCTACGTGTTATTTTTCTATATTCAAACTTACTTATGTTTCCGGTAAATTGGAACCGATTGTAAATTAAACTCTAAATGTAATTCACAAATTGTTTAATGTTATTCGTGATGGAAGATATTTATGAAGATCATTTAAAGCAATGCTAGTCCAATCTGATTTATTCCTCTATTTCTAAAGAAAATCTAAAATAATACTATAATAACATTTTTTATGATTTTTGGACGATATCAGTACTTTTATATATTACTAGTTCCCCGTCACAGCTTCGTCCAGGCTACACATGGTTCCTTGCATTTCCCGAAGCGGTCAATCTTTCTATTTTATATTTTTCAGTCAAGTAACTGGAGGCAGGTGCAGCCAGTCACACGTCACACGTACAGTAATGGTGGGGTGGTGGCTGTGTTGGTTGAGCCGCAGCACCATATTAATTCGCACCCATTAAAAAAATCGGAATTAAAAAATCCCGAAAATGATTTTTAAATATTTATCTGAAGAGTATTTGTAAGCCCAAATTTACTGAATATCTCCTTTATTATACTCGGGATTGGGAAAATTTACAATCATTGTTTAAAGTTTTTTTACCTTTTTTCACTCCCTTTCAGCTGTTTTATATCGTTCAAAAATCTAAAAATTGGTTTATCCATATGAAGATTACACTCACCATATATCAGGTTGATTTCTTCATTTGCATCATTTGAATCAAAAAAAGTCTATATACTCAGGGGGCACCGACTATAATTCCAGTCGGTCAGAAACTATTTCCTGAATTCTCTTTGAATATCATTCTAGGAAAAAGAATGTAAGGTTTGTCTATCAAAATATCAATCGTGTTCTTTTTTTTATTTTTCCCCCTACACCCTGGACCGGATCTGCAGTCAAGGATGACTCGGTTCAAGGGCATGTCATTGCGACTCTCTTCATTTGTTACTGAGAAATTAAAAATAAAAAAGTAAATTTCATTGTTACTCCATTTTACCCGTTTAAAATCGGGATTTCTAATATCCTTTCTTAGTGTGCAATGACGCCGTAAAAAGAACGTCAAATTTTCATCGATTGATCTTCAGTAGATTTGCTCGGCCTTGATTATGAATCGCTAACGATATAATCATGAGAATTTAATTTTCTGAATGAGATGTGCAATACCGTAACGGATTAATTAATTTTTACACGTTTTAATAAATAATTTCCATTTTTAGATAAAATTTCCGAATAACCGTCATCTGTTAGATCGAGAGTGTACCTGAAGCGTGCAAAAGTTAGCCTTCAATCTACTAACAAAAACCTCGTTTGAATTTTTAAAATCGCACAATTATTTGCAGAGATATTATAAAAGCACCCTATTGCAACTCAGAAAATACCGCCACAGGGATCCTCCGTTTGTTACCGGTTGATGGTAATGATCGGTCTAAACTCCCACAAGCTGCTCGCAACCTCACCGCTTTAGCCTCACTCGCAGTCTCCTCGGGAAACCCGTTACTGTTAAACAGAAATTTTTTTAATCTATTTAATATTATTTTATTTAATGTAAATTTAATTCTATTATTTTTGTAGTATTATTTATTCGATCGATTCGAATCATTCAGTTCAAACCCACTTCACACGGTGATAGAGACTCATAGTTCATTAAAGTTTGTACTTCGACGGAAAATCTTCCCTACTACGTATATTACTTTTTTTTTTTCATGATTTTTAGAAATGTAATATATCTAAAAATCTTCTCAGTTATGCCAAGAAACATGGGTAAAAATCTAGTTGCGGTTAATCAAGTAGCTTTTTGTTTATCCCGAACAAACAAAAAGCCTCTTCCTCTTTATAATAGTATAGATCTTGAAAAAATCTGATCTGAACACCACATGACTGGTTTTACGCATATTAAATTACATTTACACATTTTTCTAAAATTAAAAGTATATATACAATTTTATTTCATAACTTCTGTTATTTTTTCATAATTTTTTTTTTATAATTTTTATTATTGAATTATTATTTATCGTAAAAATTATTTTAACAGTCAAAGGTTAATAATTATTAATAAATCAATTTATTTAAATAAAAACAAAAATTAAAAAACAGACGAAGTTTGATTTGAACCGATACGCCTTCCCCTTATAAATATCCAAATATTTCATTAATTAAAATTTAATTTTTCTATAACTGTGGAACCGATGAAAATAAGTACCGCTTATGATAAATCTTTGAAACGCTCTCGATGAGGGCATATTACTGCGATTAAGAAAAAGTTCAAAATCAAAACTTTTATGGATTTTAGGCTTTTGTGACACTTTTGGTTCGGTCGATTGGAATCAAAAGGGTACATACGTACGTACAGTCGTCACGCCGAAACTGGTCAAAATGGATTCAGGAATAGTCAAAATGGATATTTCCGTTGAAATCTGAAAACCGAAATTTTTCGTGATCACAATACTTCCTTTACTTCGAACAAGGAATGAAAATTCGGTTCCAAAACATTATTATATTATTTCATATACATTGAATTATGTAATATTACAACATTATTATATATATACGTCAAGTATAAATAAAACTGTGTTTTACAATTCTAATTTTTAAGTTACTTTTTTCAGAAACTATAGGAAACAGTTAAAAAAGCTCATTAAAATTTTCCAGGTCGTAACAGATAAATCCAACGGGTTGGTCTAGTGGTGAACGCGTCTTCCCTAATCAGCCGATTGGGAAGTCGAGAGTTCCAGCGTTCAATACCTACTAAAGTCAGTTATTTTTACACGGATTTCAACACTAGATCGTGGATACCGGTGTTCTTTTGTGGTCGGGGTTAAATACCTAAGTAAGGGGACGGCGAATTTGACCTACGCCCCGGGCGGCTGAAACCCACGCTACGCCACTGATTCTGCGATGCAATCCTATAATTACATTTTTTTACCTTTTAGATCGTTTAATCTAAAGTGGTGTTTTATATTTTTTTAACATTTTTTTTTTATTTGCTATCTTTTACTGCGTTTAATATAAGAGTGGTTTTTAAAAAGGTTTTTTATATATTTTTTATTGTTATTATTATTATCGATTTAGCTTGATATTCTCTAGGTACAATTCTTATTTATTATCCAAAAGAAAACCTTCTGTAAAAATAACAAAAAATGTTTGATTTAAAATGTATTTACTTATATAAACAATCATCCATCTTAAAAATTCTCCCGATGAATTAACAACAAAAATTGTTTGTACGAGAGGGGAATCGGAGAAAAAGATCCAAAAATGTTTTCTATAGATCAATCGTTCGGTAGCGTTCTATCTTCTGGAAGGTTCTCTCTTTAAGTCTTACATACTTGACGATTCTGTTATCAGAACCTATCGTATGATAACATCTCCTTCCTCTTCTCTTCATCCACCGTTTCCTCAATTGTAGTCTTCACAGACATTTGCTTCTCAACCCTTATTTTAGCCAAATTTGCCTTCCTTCCCCGACCCTTTTCAACACGTCTTTATTTCTTACCTTATCCTTCCATCATATACTTCCATTTTTACAAGTTCATGTAATTTTTTTCGTTTTCGTATCTCAGTGCCCGTGTTACAGCACCGTATAATGCGCACTTCAACCTCTATTGTACAAAGCATATCCTCAGTTACTGTGCTTTTTAGACGCTTCAGTCGTACTACCTACTATATCACCTCACCTTTCAATATAATATTTATCCTTTCACCGTTTCCTCTTATTACCGTATTTTATTTTACCCGTTAAATATTTAAAAACAACAAACTCGACCGTATAATGCGGCTTCTTTTTCTATAGTCCAACCAAATTACACTTAGAGAAAAAAAATTGTCGCCTGGAGTTTTATAAGTGGAAACGGTAAAAAAATAAATGCGTGAGCGGTGATGGTGGACGGGCGATTTGAGTGATTGGCGGGTTGGGGGTTGAAAAAAATATTTCCAATCCAAAACCTTTATAGAGGTAACTTTTTAACATAACCTCAAAATTTTCGAGAAAAGTGCATCTTATTTTTTTCTTTCGTTTTTTATTTTTCATTTCCGAAAAAATAATTTAATTTTAACGAGACTTGGTAAAAGTATACCTTTCTGTTTCTTAAATAACCACAAATGTTTTTAACGACAACTTTTGCCGGTAATTGCAATAATATAATTTTCAACTCCCAAATCGACCCTTCACCACCACCGTTCACGCATTTATTTTTTTTTACGTTTATTATAAGCCCCTTTACCATTTCCACTTATAAAAATCGAGGTCACTTTTTTCCCCTCTAAATGAGTTATTTCGATAGGTCTACTACTATTTTTATGCTGAATGTAATTCATACGTAGATCATCGGCTGAAATCTTGGTGTTAGCTGTAGAGAAAGCAGTTATATTGAAATAGAAGAAAATTGAAAGCTATAAACGTTTCGTTTTTGATACCTAGATCCCATATTTTGCATCGTGCTACTTTTTAAGAACATTTTCTCTTTAGCTGTTCAATATTGTTAGTTTAATTAACAGGAATTTATTGATCTCTTTAATTATAGTTTGTATAGGTACATACATGGATGTTTACAAGGATTGATATAACTAGTTTTTTTTTCCATTAAGAGGACCGTTCTGATATTTTTATAGTTTTTTAGTATTTTGTTTGTATTTTATCTATTGTTTTTATATATTATTTTTTCTATGAGTACTTTAGAGAGAAATTATGTATTGTTTTAATGCTAAAAAGTTATATCTGGGCTGATGTCTGTTACCTTCATAAGTAATTACATGAAATAAATGATATGGAATTTTTAATTCAGGTAATAAAAATAGCGGGTTTGCAAATTTTAAATGTTTTTTAACGTCTTTCGTACCAAATATCTCGTAGAATTTTGAAAGATTTTTAATAATTTTAAACATAATCTTTTAATTTGTAATTGCATTTCAGAAAAATAAATTGAAAATCTGAGCTTTCATATGCATAATAACGTTTTACGACACATTTTTCATAAAATAAGGGTGTATCTTCGGTCACCACATCATCCCCTCCGTCATAGCCCTGATGGATTTTACTGAAGATCGTCTTTTAGACCCTCTAAACTTGACAACACAACACGACCATCGGTTTGGCCACTGTCAGGTTGCCACCGACGCAAACGCCTCGGTAGACATTTCCAGCGGTAATTTACACAACCTACTATCGCCTTCGTATGGTCTTTTTCAATTACGACCTACCATAACTTACAAACCTCTACTATCAAATTAACCGATTCGCGGAAGCGCGACTTCCTCTAACACCGAAGGTTTTACAAAAAACATTTTCCTATATCTAACTTCAGTCGGACCGTGCACTCAAATTATTACTCGACTGAGTTTTAAACACCAAAAATACTATCCTCATACCTACAAAACAAGTGTCGATCGCAACAATGACGATTTTGTCTTACAACAATATACTCAAATCGCTCTTGATTTACTTAAAAATCAAGAAACAGATTCACCATTTTAATAAGCCTCAAAAGAAAACGTACCTATCTCCCAGCGTAGTTCACTTAGTGCTACCGACGCTTTCTAAGTTCATTCTACTAGCGAAAATAATGAAAACATTTCATATAAACATGGGGCTGGAAAAGCTCCCTTAGCGAGTTACGGTTAGCGAAATATTTCATTCTGATTCCTCGTAGAATAGAATAAAAACCGTAATAAAATTCCATAAATCAAAATTAAGAAGTAAGCTTGATGGTTTCTTATGGTTTTTGACCTGATAAACTGGATAAAAAGGGTTCCACAATCATGTCTGTAGTTGTTTGTATAATAATCAACGTAAAACAGAAAACAATTGTCGTCTAAAAACACGTTTTTTAATGTTTTAATACGAAAACTGTGTTAAATGACCGATAAATGTATAAAATTTATTATTAAAACTTGTAGAAAATTTATTTCTGAGATGTAATAAATATAAACCCGATAAAAACAAATAACAGTTCAAGAAATTTGATTTTATTCCTAATATTTACCGTGAAATCATTCAAATGTTGTTACCGAAAATAAACTCATAATTGAGTCGATGTTAAAAAAATAAAAATGTAACGAGTACTATCGATAAGGTTTACGGTAAATTTTCAAAAGTCTGTTTTCTATTTCAATATATTTTGATCGCTTTCGGATTGCAAGGGTTATTCTCCCCGATTCTACTCAACTTTCCTTAATTTGTACTCGCCATCTACGATACGAGTAACTAACTCGTCGTGAACTTTTCTTGTGTACACAATACTCTTAATCTGATTCCATACGCAAAAATCTGACACGGTCACAGCAGGAGTAATATAACGATATCGACTAAGACGGTAAAGTTATCGTCTTAAACGATCTATATGTAGGATGTGTGGTTAATTAGAATCTGAATAAAAAATGTAAACTAGAAAACACAATCCGAGAATCATTTGATAATGTTATAATTTAACCGGTTCAGTTCAGTGGAGATCTGACGACATTCTATTTGAGCAATCATAAGTGTTATCCGTTGTGTCAACTCAACACCCGATTACAAATATTTGTAACTTTAATTTGATTAACTCGCTTCTTACAGTGGTAAAAGAACAATCTTAATAATAAAAAAATCGGTTAGGGCCGAGTCGAGGCTCACGGCAGTCGGTTTAACGTGAAACGTTACATACCTTCCTCCGTTTCTCCGAGCTACAAACCGACCAGCTTATCTGTAGAGTTAAATGGGAGAGCCGTTGTATTTTTTTCAAAATACGTAAAGGCTCCAACGGAAACTTTTAGTTTCTTCTTTTAGCTTTTTCTACAGGTCGGTCTATATGCCAGCGAGTCACTTTTAGTGTATCGGATCGAATAAAAACAAGACATTGACTGCGTACTAAATTTAATTTTAACATAAAACAGATACTAAACGGTACACGATATTTATTTTGACTAATATTCGACAAAAGATTTGTTAAATATCGGTCTGTGATATGACAAGTACCCCCGATTATGTAAGAGACATAAGGGATAATAAGCAGCGGTAGAGGTCTTCGTGCCGTCGGCGTCGTTCACTGAAAGCGCCGTCTCAACTTTGCGACTTTCCCGAAACAGTCTTGCTCGCTCTTCACCGGAAATAATTGGGGTACGTGTGCGTGGCCCATAACCTCCCCTTTCCAACTATTTACGTAATTTATATTTCCGGCTGGCTTTCGCGCGGGCAGAGGCTTACATATTAAATTTTTATACTTTTTTACTCGTTTACTTTAATTTTTTATACATAGATATTGTCCAAAATACACTTATTACTATTTAAATCAATCTGTCTCGACAAACTCTAAACAAGAAACACGAATCACAGCTCTATCAGCGTGAGCTACACCGAATGGAAATGAACGAGAGCGCCAGTTTTGATCTACACTGCGCCCTCTCACCCCCGACCCGCTTGCCAGTGACGCAAACTGAAAGTCGTAACGGCAAGCTGACCAAGTAAGTTATAAAATGACATTGCATTTACGTTTCTGAGACTAATAGTTAGGGAGTTATTAAGGCAGGACGGTGTAGACCTTTTCGTTACGGTATCAATTTCTGTTCTTGTACTCCATGTTTCGGTGTGATTTTAAAGATATTTTACGTCAATATTTATATAATAAAATAGGTGATAAAATAGGTAGAATGTTAATTAAGATAACTTATAAAACGATGTAATTATAACATATGTTTACAACATTTCAAATAGAAAATATAAAATTACTTCTCAGTTTTAAAAAATATAAATAAATAAAAAATACATTCATGTATTTTGTTTTCTCTAGATTATATTTTGTTCTAGTTTATTTTATTTTTCTAGTAATTTTTTACGGTAGAAATGTAGACGGGATCGAGTCGAGTTGAGTTTGTTTGTTTATTGCTTATTCAAATGCTCATCTGCTGTTACATCGCAAAACACATGTAAACTAAACTTACAATTTTTTTCTTCCACCGCTATTTTTTTCTCTTTTTATAAAACATGACTTGAATATTATTTTTATTTATTTTTTTTTGTAACTTATTTCGATTTTATGTTTTACGTATTGTTTTTACAAATAGTATTTCACGTAAAAAAAATGTACGAGCATATCAAAATATGTAAAAAACAGTTTGTTTATCTGTAAAGAATTTTTAAATAGTTTTTTCTCGAAATCAAGGCAAAAATTATCATCTCAGTAATTTAATAACTGTAAATTCAGTGCACTAACTTTTTTAAATTTTAAGGGTTTCTTCTAGCTGTAGATACACCTTGTTAACTATGTAATATGTCTCTGTTTGTTATATCACTATAATTAATTTATATAAGAATTTATGCCTTCTTTAAACTTAACATTTTATAAAACGTTATTAGTATTTATTGCACGCTTTAATTAACATTAATTACAACAAATTTTAAACTTTATTACCTCATTGAGATAAAGGAGCGCGTAATATATATATATATATATATATATATATATCTTTTAAAGGTGAGGCAAAATTCTAAGAAGTGATTCTACTTAACATACTGAAGAAAAATTGTTCACTGAACCTAGGTCCGAAGAAAATTTTGCATTTTATATTAAACTAACATTTTTTAATAGAAAAAAAAACGATACTCTTCGTTGACAAATTTCAAAATGGAGGTCGTTTCAATTTTTAATCTTAAATATCTTACGAATTATTAGATTTATCAAACTGTGGTCTGTTATAAAATTTATGAAGCATCAGTTTTTTGTGAACAGAACGACACCTTAGTCGTAAAAACCCGACGACAAACAACAGAGGTATTGCAAAAAGTAGATCTAAACTGATATGGCGGCCATCTTGTGATTTTATTATCGTGACTCACTTGATAACTAAATCAAATTTTTATCAAAACCATGATAATAAATCATTTTATAACACAACACAATTTGATAAATATAATAATTCCTAAGATATTCAAGATTAAAAATTGAAACGACCGCTATTTTGAGATTTGTTAACGAAGAGTATCTTTACTTTTTTCCTATTAAAAAATGTTAGTTCAAAATAAATTACAAAATTTTATTGCGTTTTCTGCAACTGTTCTTGAAAAATAATTTGTTTCTAAAAAACACAAAATGGTGGAAAAACTTTTTCAAAAAGAAAAATATGCGTCTTCGGACCTTTGTTCACTAGACATTTTTTCTTCATTATGTTAAGTAAAATCACTTCCTGGAATTTGGCCTCGCCTTTAAAGGACGTTTTGTATATATCTGGGTCTAAAAACGCTCCGTTAGCGAGTTACGGCTAGCGAAAGATTTCGTCCTGATTCCCTGACAAAGAATGAAATATTCCAAGTACCCAAATTTAGGACCAACTTGATGGTTTCTTGTGGCTTTTGATTTGACAGATTGAATAAATCAGAATCAAACGCGAAAAAATCTTTGATATTTTTTAGCATTTGCAGTTGCATTTCCATCAGACACCCGCAAGTTAAATACTATGTCGGTGTATTCCTCAGTCGTAAATAACAAACATACTGCGTTGCTGTATTAGGACCTAATTAAAAACCACACACACACACAATTAAATAAACTACACTGTACTAGCAAAAACTCACGGCAGTAACGCAGAACATGCAATGTACTAATTACACGACATAAAATGCATTGTTGGCCAGCTGATTTCGATTACCATCTTACGAAATCACAATTTCTCAAATTTTCAGTTTGACAGTGAATTCGGGAAAGATAGAATAAACGTTATTGTCTGAATAACATTAGTACTGTTTTTTTTACTTAATTTTTTTTTTTTTTTTAATAAAATAATACGTTTTGTATCGCTGCACATTTAAAAAAACAAACATGCTTTGTAAGTGTTAATCCCTTTCTTTTCATACTGTGTAGTAATAAAATTAAATTCCTTGAACTTGTATTTGTTTATTATCGGGGTATTTTGCATCAATTTTCTCAGAATTAAATTTTATACGTGTTTTAATAATAAATTCTGCGCATTTATTAGTCATTTAACACAGATTTTGTATTAAAGAAAGTACAAAAAAACGCGTCTTCAGAAAACAAATTTTTCAGTTTTCTGTCGGATATTATGAGAACTACTAGAGAGATGCGGTTCTGAAATTTGTTTTATTTAATTTATCAAATAAAAACCGTATCAAAATATCAAGCTTACTCCTTAATTTGGGTTCCTATAATTTTAGTACGGTTTTGTTTCACTCTTTCAGGAATCAGGATGAAATATTTCGCTAGCCATAACTCGCTAACGGAGCGTTTACAAACCCATGTTTATATGAAATCTTTTCATTATTTTTGCTCGTAGAATGAGCTCAGAAACCGCCAGTAGCATTACGTGTATTACTGTGTGTATCCTTTCTACAGTGACATTTTTTTTATTCATATTAATCTTAAAAAATTAACATAAAAAATATTATCTAATGATTGGAAACTAAAATTTTAGGTTTGTGCCTTGCTTTCATTGAAAAATAAATCGTTATTTAAATATTATACTTAATTATAATTAATGCCTTAGCCTTCTGTATGAAAGTAGGTACTTATCTTTATTTTGTACATAATTATTATTGGATTTTAGTAATTAAATACGTTTGGTTATGATGAAAAATAATGAATGGAGATTGTCTCTGCAAAAATCATATACTTATGTTTGATGAATGTATCTATAATTAAAATTATTGTAAAACTTTATATTGTTTTCAACGGATTTAATATATCGCTTGTAAAATAAGTTTTGTTACAAGACACTATCTGTCTTAATATTTCTATAGTATATGACCGTGTAAAATATTTGCAGTATAATTAGTACTATCTGACATGAGCACTAGATAATGTAAATATCATCCACCTTCAGTTGGAATTAGTTATTTAATAAATTTTACAGCTAATATCTCCAGTGAAATGGTGCGATCATTTATCGTGCACGTCATGATACTACATATTATAATCCCATTATGGACTGTAATACAGAGATACTCGCATTTGATTTGATTTGATTTTGTGGATTGTAGTTACGGACAACTGGTAATGTCTTACAGCAAATGTTGGAAATGTCCACCATTTTCCTGATGGTAAGTCCGAACCCTACGCACTATATTTTTAGACACCCTTCGTAGGACATCAGGGCTTATGGAATTCATCTCTGCAGTAATGGCTCGCTCCAGGTCTTATAGAGTTCGCGGGTTTGCTCGATATAAACGTCCTTTCAAAAAGTCTAAGAGAAAGAAGTCTGGTGACGGTAAGTCAGGAGAACGAGGCGCCCACAGATCTTTTGAAAACATGCGATCACCAAACATTTCTTCCAAAAATACCATGGTGTTTTTGGATTTATATCAGGTTGTCCTGTCTTGTTACAGGTAACAATAGCGTTTATCAGGCTGGAGAAGAGCTACAAATTGCTTAATTATATCCTGCTGTGACGGACTGTCAAGGGTTTCGTAGAAAAAATCGGGCCCACTATTTATCGTCCAGAAATCGCACACCAAACCCTTACCTTCTGTGAGTGCATCATCGATTCATCTGTGTGGATTTTGTGTTGACCAATATCTGTTGTTCTTACTATTGATGTAACCACTTAATGTAACTTTCAATAATGTTTAAAACGCGGTTACTCAATGTCGGTGTGCTCAAGACAAATAATGTGGACGATAAAATGATCGCATTGTACTTATAAATGTAAATAACCTCCATTTTCGGTCTTTGACATTTTGGTTAACAAAAATTGATTTGGCTCATTGACGGAGGTAGCCGGAAGTTATGTAACTTCTTCTTCTTCTTTATTAGTAAGCCTGATGTACAGTACTTTGCATCCATTACGATAGCTATGCCACATTTGGGAATGATTTGGTATCTTATCTCAAATCATATACAGCCATTTGATTTTTATTTGTTTTAATGCATAGATAGTACTTAAAGATGGATTAAATTTTTTTATGTATTTAGAAGCCGTTAAAGTTGTGCAACTTCGTTGTTAACCTATTTTTTTTTTGTCGATTAAATTTTCAATGTTTATTCTAAAGTTAATATTTAATCAGATGTAAGCAAAGCCCTCTTTAATTTTATTAATCATGATCCGTTGGTATTAATATATAATTTATTTATATAATCCTTGCCACTTAACAAGAATCTTTAATAGTATGTTCGAGCGCTTTCGGATTAGTAATTCATCCTCAAGAACATTGATGTGTTATAATTATTTACTTTAAATATCATTATTATTATTATGCTTTTACGGCCAACATGGGACCACTTAAGTCAATTTTAGTTGGATCTTTTCATAAAATTTTATAAATTCATCGACAGTAATACATCGCGACCGATGAATCATGTTATATGCACCTTATCCTATAGAATAAATTGTACGGACGTAACTTCATTGCATTATTTACTTTAATTTAGACATACATTATTTAAATACTGTATCTTTACATTTCACTGAATAAATTCCGTTTATCCGAACAAAAATTCAGGTCCGTTAACGTGAACAATCTTCCTATCCTTAAACACACTCTAGTCAGATAAGTAATCGTAGATAAAGATTAATATGAAGCCACTATATAAAAATATAGCTTATGTTATCGAATTCACGATTTAAAATTACTATACTATTTGCGAAATTGCAAAATCCACTGAATTAAAACATAATTTTATTATTTTCTTTTGGCGTCATCTAAGAATAATTTGGACTTATTGTGAACAATTAAATTAGATATACGAGATGTGTGATAAAAGTAATGAGATTGGTAACACTGCGAGCAATCTGGCAAGGCTCTGTCCACCGGTCTGTGCTAGACCGGTTTGTTCATCCCTTCCACATACTCAGTACGATTTTCAGCTCCGATCAGCCAATACATTATTTTTGACAGCGCCATCAGTGAAGTTGTGTTTTTGTTATTTTACGAAAATGGAGCATCGGAATTTAGAGCGACGTTGTGCAATCAAGTTTTGTGTTAAACTTGGGGAATCCGCGAGTGTGACTTTTAAAAAGTTGAAACAGGCCTATGGGGAACATTGTTTATATTTCCGCTGGAAAAAATTATTTTTGGAATTTTGGGAGGTCGAGAACACGTTGAAGATCGACCTCGCTCAGGGAGACCTTCAACTTCAAAATCTGACGAAAACGTTGAGCGTGTGAGGGTTCTTGTGAGATCAGGCCGTCGTTTAACAATAAGGATGATGAGTGAACGGTTAAATTTAAACGCTTTTACCGTACATCAAATTTTGACAGATGATTTAGACATGCGAAAATGGTGCTGAAAAACCTCACAATGGAACAGAAGGACAATCGAAGAAACGTGTGCGTTGATCTTCTTAAGAAGATTGACAATGGCCAAGAATTCTTCAATCGTGTGATCACAGGTGATAAATCCTGGATATTTGAGTACGATCCTGAAACAAAGCGGCAAAGCGAATAGTGGCACACTCCGTCATCTCCTCGACTGAAAAACTATCGAATGAGCAAATCAAAGATCAAAACCATGCTGATTTGATTTTTTGACAGCACGGGTATAGTGCATAAACAATTTGTTCCACCAGGACAAACTGTCAACCAAGCGTTTTACAAGGTGTCCTTGAAAGGCTCAGGAAAAGAGTGATTCGCGTCAGATCAGACATTGCAGACAAGTGGATACTCATCATGACAATGCCCCGTGTCACACGGCCATTTCCATCAGGGAATTTTTGACCTCAAAACGCGTTCCTAGGGTTCCTCAACCCCTTATTTACCTGATTTAAGTCCTTGTGACTTTTTCCTTTTCCCGAAATTGAAACGTGTCTTAAAAGGACGTCATTTTGGAACTCTGAAGAACATTCAAAAGACTGCGACCGACCAGTTAAAAGCCCTACCAGTTGAAGCCTTCCAGCGCTGCTACCAGGGGTGGGAACAACGACTCCGCCGGTGTGCAGCTGCCCAAGGAAACTATTTTGAAGGAGATAATATTGTTGTTTGAAAAAAATAAAAACTTTGGTAAGTAAAAATTCAGTCTTATTACTTTTCTCACACACCTCGTATTCACTAAAAGTGTCGTCTCTACGAAAGTTAAATTTTTACGCGATTCATTACTAAAGCTCATGGAAGATTAGAAATCATCACCTAAAGGATCTTCCTCTTCTTTACATACAATTACTTTTCTTTTTCCTGTTAAAAGCCTCTGGGAATTACCATTTAGGTATTACTTCAGAGGATAAATGAGGATGATATGTATGAGTGTAAATGAAGTGTAGTCTTGTACAATCTCAGTTCGACCATTCCTGAGATGTGTGGTTAATTGAAACCCAACCACCAAAGAACACCGGTATCCACGATCTAGTATTCAAATCCGTATAAAAATAACTGGCTTTACTAGGACTTGAACGCTGTAACTCTCGACTTTCCAAATCAGCTAATTTGGGAAGACGCGTTAACTACTAGACCAACCCGGTGGGTTTTACATACAACTATTACCATGTCATTTCTTTAGTCCTGCAGCCTAATAATGCGGGAAGGGAGGGAATATAAATATATTGACTTGTACGCTTGGTAATGATTTAGTACATCTCACTTTCTGAAAATATTAGTCATCAATAGCCGTATTAACATAGATGAGTACTGATTACTTAAGAGTTTAATAATTAAGTGTATTTTTTATATAAGTTTACGAGTAATATATTATCGAGTATTTATTAATAAATATTTCTGATTACTATTATTATTATACTTTAATTCAAATAGCATGTAAACCCTGGATCAGATCTGTAAAGGTGCCAAAATACGAGACAGCCGGACAGTGTATACCCAGTTTTTATATACAGGCTCTCAAGACGTACTTACAAAAGACCATTTGTATCCCTTACTCGAAATAATATCAACCGATAGCATCCTATGCGATGGAGCATTCCGGAGAGATTGTGCATACGTATGTAGAGCCATGTCATGGGCTTTCTAAATTCAGTCTCGAGTAAGCTCTTATCGCACAGTTGTAGATAAAATTTTTATATTTTATTATTGATTAGTACAAGTGGATCTAAATCGGTTCAGGAATTTTGTATTCTATACCGAGAAGATATAAAAAGAAAATTATAGTCAAAATCATACAGCTCTATTTTTATACATAGAAAAATACGTCCAAAAAATGAATTCTTATCATAACATTAATTTATATCATTTCACTTGAAAATTGAGTAAAATCATGAAAATGTGTAATTAAAAAGTAATTTTAACTCTTCTTCTTTGTCGCAAAAAAAAACTTCATAAAATAAGCTCATACTCTTATCTAACTGTTACTGACAATTTTATTTTTTTTGTTAAAACAAAGAAAAAAAATATAATAGCGCGAGTGGCATGGTTCCAAATGTTTTTACCATTAACTGTCGTCGTTGTACCTGGTCGGTTGAATCGAATAGACACCACCCTGCTCGTTGTCGCCGACTGCTTATTATGTGTAAATATTTCATTTCATTACGTTTTTTCTTCTCTTTTTACTGTTATTTCAACAACTCATCAACTACTGCTGGTTAAATTTCCCTCTTTCACACTTCTTTTATTCTTATTTCTTTATTATTGTCTTATTTTTATACCTTCCTTTATTATATTAAACAAGATTTCATTGTTTTATTATTTTAATTCCAATCAAATAACCGTAGTTCTGTTTGCTATTTATATATATATATATATATATATTTTATTTATTTAAATTCAGACGTATGCTACCTAATGAAGCTATTGTTATTACATTTACAATAAAATTCTTTTGTTCACTGCTCTTTTATTTTAGTTTATTTTTTAATGTTCATTTATTTAAAAAAATGCTTTTATTATAATATTATTCGAGATTAAAATTGAACTGCATGAATTAATTTCCAGGTTGTTGTATTATGTATAGTGTTGTATAAATCTTTGTCAATGGATTTAAATTTGAAATCGTAGTAAGTAGAGCTTAGTTAAATTTTTTTTGTATTATTTCCTTTCGGTTATTAGTAGTATATTTTTTAATTTATTTTTACAATAGAAATCTCTAGCTTACTATTTATTTAAAAAATGTATACTTCAGTTTTCTGTATAATTTTATTTTAAAACATTTATTATATGATAAGAAAGAAAGCGACTTACGATTTCAGTTTTGTTAATTGAAATAATGAATATATAGGGTTCACGGGAACCAGATGTTTTTAAAATAATCATAAAAAATTGAATATTTACTTTAAAAAAGTTTTATCGGTAATGAAACACTTATTAAATCAAAGCATTTGTTACTTACTCGTGAACGAAAAATTATGTCCGGCAAGTGATGTCCATTTTGGGCAATACATTGTAGCCTTTCACGGTAACCGACCTCAATTCTTTGCAGCATGTCTACATCAATCTGGGTGACGTGATGACGAATTGCGATCTTTAGGTCCTCCAATGTACGCGGTTTATTGCCGTACACACGCGATTTCAGAAACCCCACCGAAAAAAATCACATCTACACAAGTCGGGGGACCGAGGGGGCCATGGAATGTCGCCGAATCTGGAAACGATCCGTCCCGGAAACAAGTTACGGAGAACAGCCATCGTTGGCCACACTGTTTGCGCTGTAGCTCCATCCTGCTGGAATAACACATTTTGAAAATCGATTCCCCGTTTTCGTGAAAAACGTATTCAACATCGCAATGTAACAATCAGCTGTTACAGTTACGGCAGCGTCATTTTCTTAAAAAAAATATGGCCCAGTAATACCGACCTTTCCTATTGCACACCAGACAGTCACCTTTGGGCTATGAAGTGGTCTCTCGTGAAGCCGATGCGGGTTTCTTTCTGCCCGATATCGGCAATTCTGTTTGTTGACGAAGCCATTCAGATGAAAATGGATTTCGTCACTCATTAACGATAACAAATTTTCATTTTCTTCAAAAACGGTAAGCATTTGTCGACCAAATTGTAATCGCTGCGTGAAATCTTGCTCGTTTAACTGCCGCACGACGGCTATCTTGTAAGGATGGAAATGCAGGTCTGTATGCAAAATTCGTCTTACCTTACTTGTGCTCATTTGAAGCGCTGATGAATGCCTTTGAATAGAGCGGCGTGGGCTTCTGACAATGGCTTCCCTTACTCGTTCGATGTTCTCCGGAGTGCTAGCGGTTCGTCGGGGACCCGGTGGTTTTTTTCTTCAATATTGAACCGCTTGTTCGAAGGTTATTTACCCGTCGCAATATTGTGTTACGAGAAGGGACACTTGCATTACGGTGGATATTAACCTGTCGGCGGAAATCTCGCTGAACAGCAGTTACGGATTCTTCATTTCGCACAAAACTGTCATACGCGTACAGGCGTTGGTCTAGCGTCCACGGCTCCATCTCAACGACTAAAATGTAAATGCTATGAACAAAGGAAACGTCAGACACCAGCCACGTGCCCCTCCCACCACGAACGCCCGAGTACAACCCGCTTCAGAAACATCCGGTTCCCGTGAATGACTCTAGAATGGTAAAAAAAATGTACTCGCTTTTTGTAATTAAATAATATCTAAACAAAAAGACTTACAGTCACAAATCTAATGTGTAGTGTAGTGTAAGGTATTAAATTTGTCGTGGTAGGCGGAGCTGACAGTTTATCCTGAAAATCCTCAAGCTCATGTAGACGTGGGAGTGAATCTACCGAGAGTTGCTGTGCGGTGTGTTCTATCAGTGTGCGGTTTGATCGGTCCCTTCTTCTTCGAGGGTACCGTAACTGGTGAGGCGTATCTTGATATGCATACCGTATCTCATCTCGCAGACTGACATCATAACCTCTTGCTTAGACTTATTTCAACCGGTCTTCCCCGGAGTATTTCTACTCCTGTCCTCTTTACTTTCCTGTCCTTTACCTGCCGGACTGGACTCGACTCGAAGCGTGAGAATGATTGACCGCCTCACACATTCCCGTGAAATATCTACCCTGGTCCGCTAACTCTTCTCGCGGAATAACATGTGTTTATGCGTGTTAGTAGGCAGTATTACAAAAGACTATTGTTAAACGGCCTGCTACCTTTACTAAAAGGGTTTCTTTTAACCCCTTTTTGTATTCCTTCAATTATTATATTTTCTACTACTTTCTTCTCGATTAGTAGGAATCCGTTACTCAGGTCCGTTTTACCAGTCTTGTTACAATTTTATATATAGAGGCACGGAAAAATAATTTAAGTGAAATTTAATACGAGTATAATGAATTCTATATACAAGGCATTAATGGCATTTTATTTTAGTCAAAATGGGTCAGAGGGAGAAGAGATACGAATATTACGGGTCCCGTATGTCAATATTTTACTGCTAGGGTAGGAAAATATTTTCACGTAATCTAATGTCCCTTAGGTAACTAAGGCGCTTTCTAATGGTGTTTGATCTCATTCTAATCCTTATAAAGAGTTGTAGGGAAAAAACCTTTCCGGACTCAAGTCCACATTCTCGTTCTAATTAGATGATTTCATTACACCGGTATGTTACTTTGGTTCTGTATTTGAGCAATTTCATTGAAGCGGACGGGATAACAAGCTACTTCTTTTTTTGTTTTTTCATCGGTTATTGTTTTATTGGTATATTCAAACCGGATTAACCAACTTTTCAAAAGGTTTGCACTATAATTTCTGAATACGGATCATCGATGTCATTTGACTTTGTCAAATTCGACCAAAGCGAGCAGGGAATAGGTCACCGTGGTTACTGAACCTCAAAACTTTATTCGAAAAATATAATTTTTTTTTACATAATTTTTTACTTACATCCTTTAAAGTTTCACTTAATTTCCTCCTAGTTGTAGTTTTTCAAGTCTCCAGTAGTCAGAGTTTTCTTCTCAAACAGTCGATTTGAAGTTTTGTTTATTATCTTAGACTGAAGCTTAGATATCCATCTACTCTCAAATTAAATTCTATAAACTTAAATTTTCCCCAATATTCTTACTCTGTATTCGATAGGGAAACAAAATCAATTTTTGTTGATGAAAAATGGAGGAATTGTTTTCAAAAACTTTACTTTTTTCTTCTAAACAGAATTTTTTTTATTAAATAATTAACGAATAAAAAAAAATATTTTCAGCAGTCGGTTTTAGTGTTAAATTATCATCCCCTAAGGTAATGATGGCATAATGTAATAACTCTACAATTACATCGGCCTCGTTAATTTTTCTGCTTCCTATGTTAAAATTTGAGGTTTAGAGTATAACGTTAAAAATTAATCGATAAAAAAACCCCGAATTGTTCCGTGTATTCGTAATTGAAATAACTATAATTAACTATTCATTGACTGTAACGTTAAATTTTTTTTAAATATTATTTTTAATCATTTCAACGCATTTTGTTGTAATTATTTGTAGCTTTCACGTTTTAAAAAAATACATATATATATTCTTAACAAAATGAGTAAATTTTGCGTTATTATGTTGAATACAAGAAAAAAGTTTATTGCCTATATAATACGCATAATTAACGAGGTTAGTTGCCGATCTGCGTAGCGCGAGTGGTAGCGTTTCATCCGGAGGTCCCCGGGTTCGAATCCCGGTCAAGCATGACATTTTCACACACAACAAAAATTGTCATTCATCTCATCCTGAGATGAAAAAGGTTTTTTTTCATCCTCTGATAAAAAAAAAGAAAGAAAAACGATATTCGTTAACTAATATAATTCAGACGTTGTTTATACTTTCCTACTTTTTTCTTCTTGATTGCTTCCCAATACTTCTTCATTCTGTTAGTTCTTGCTTTTTTGAGTTCATCTGAACAAACCCTCGTTGTTGTTATCTTTTCTTTCATTTTAAATCTGGAGTTTGCTTCTTTTAGTATTTTTTTATTATCAGTTTTGTTTCGTAAATCTTCTATTATGATTTCTAGTTCTTGCATATTTTGTTTAATTCTGGTGATCCAGGTCGGTGTTTTGGACATTTTCCAGTATTTCTCGACCGGTTTCCTGACGAGCCTGTTCGGTTCTGTTCTTATTATGTGCCCAAAAAAGGAGATTCTTTTCTTTCTAAAGTTGTCTAGAACTAGTTCTACGTCTTTATGTACCTCTTGGTTTGGTATGAGTCTCCATTCTCCCCCGTCAGTAAGTCGTATTTTATTAATGCATATTCTTAAAATTCTTCTTTCTATTCTTTGCATTTCTGCTGAATAGGAAATGTTAGTTTGAAGAGCGTTTCGCTTCCATATGATATTATAGGTGCGGTTACAATTGTGTAACGTTTGAGTTTGGTATCTATTGAGATGCATCTTTTGTTATATGTTGTTCTGGTGGTATTTTGTGCATAACTGAGCTTTTGTGTTCTTTCTTCTTTCCAGTTTAGTTTTTCTTTGTGTCCGTTTATTTTCAATACGAAGGGATTTATGGCCATTATTCTAGTCTTTTCGTATGATATTCTTAACCTACGTTAAGACAACTTCCTATTAGTTCTTCCGATGAAGTTACTTGGATTCTAGCTTCTGCGATGTTATCGGCTAGAAACGCTAAGCCATTTGCAAATCTTAGACGGTTTACTTTGATACGGTTTACATGTTTCCTTACTTCAATTGTAACATGCGGTGGGTCTTTTTTGTGCCGTTGTCTCATTACATATTCTAGGGCGCAGTTAAGAGCAGTGGGGATGGACCATCTTTTCGTAAACCTTTTTGATTAGAAATGGTTCTGATGTTTCTCCTCTGAATTTTGGAGTATGTCAGTTAACGTGAGATTCTATCATTTTTACCAGTTTCGGATTTAATTCTAGGTTTCTTAGTATTTTCATCGATTACGGTCTACGAATCCTTTCATAGATCTACTCGTAGACTTTTCATAAGCCTACTTCGTAGGCTTTTTGAAAATCCATGAATGATATTACTAGTTGTCTTCGTTTCATTTTGTGTACATATTATTTGTTCAGGACAGCTTCTCCACGGTTTAAATCCCTCCCTGATATTCTTCCAATTCGTTTTCGAATTGTTCTTTTATTTTATTCAGGATTATTTTTGAGAGTATTTTATGTGGGCAATCTAATAGTGAAATTTCTCTGTAGTTTTCGGGATTGATTTTGTCTCCTTTCTTGTGTAGTGGATGTACGAGTGCAGTAGTTCAGTGTTTAGGTAATTTTTATTCTTTCCAGATTGTTTGGAGATTTTCTAGAAATGATTGTTTAGCCTCCTTGGACGAGCATTTCTAAAGTTGTACCGCTGCCTGTTCTTCCCCAATTGCTTTGTGATTTTTCATTTCTTTTAATGCTTGGTTTAATTCTTTTAGTGTCGTTAGGTTTATTTGGTTTTGGTTTAATTTGATAGCCGCTTCCTACTTTCCTACTTTATTATTATTATTACTACTACTTTTCCTTTTTTTAATTAGACTTTATTCTTAAAACATAATGAATGTGTTAAATTATAATAGATATTACATATAATAAATGCATTTTCGTTTTTTTTTTGGTAGTTAATTAAAGTAAAATACGTTATTAAAACAAAATGAGATGTATTTGTACTTTCTTGCCTTTATGTTTATAAGTTATACGAGTATGTACACAGTTCACTGTATAAAATAATGTAAATTAATAGGGACAGATTTTTCTTTATATTTCACGACTTCTCTAACAAAAGACAGAATTTTCGCGTTAAAAAATTCCGTTAGGAATTATGTTGGTCTGTTGTTTTGCTTGATATCTCCAGTCTAGATGGATTGATTTGAATGAAATTTAGCAGAACGATTTTTATATGTAGAATGGCATTAATGTTATGTAATTTTCAATTAAAACCGGCCTCCTTGGCGCGAGCGGTAGCGTCTTGGCCTTTCATCCGGAGGTCTCGGGTTCGAATCCCGGTCAGGCATGGCATTTTCACACACGCTAAAAATCATTCATCTCATCCTCTGAAGCAATACTTATGGTGGACCCGGAGGTTAAAAAAAAATTTTCAATTAAAAAGCGTATGTATAACTTGAGCGGTTCGCATTTCCTCATCCTTTACTTAAAGGTCGGTTTAATTTTTTGTCTTTCGAGTAAAAGAAAAGGTTATCTTTTAATCACTAGATTTCATAAAAAATGTATGTTGTTTATTTAACATGGTTTTGGGTTTTTCTAGGACCTTTAGTTTATATCCTTGTCGATGAACCGATTGTTTTTTATATTCTCTTCAGTTGTTCTTCCTCATTTTCACTGGCACCTTAATTAGCTAAAGTAATTGTGTCTTTATCAGTCATCGAACATTATCGTTGTAGTATATGATAAAATATTGATTTTTGAGATTGATCTCGTATTTGTTACAATTGTTCCAGGGGGAGGGATCCTTATGGGTCAGTTATACATAAAAGGTTTACTCAAAACCTAGGTAAATTTTTTTCATTTAATTTAATGATTTGTGATGATGTTTGGTTGTATTAAGACAGTTATTAAAAGGGTTGGGGCAAAAGAAAAAAACTTTAAAAACTTTTTTTCATTTTTGGACTTAAAATCACATTAATGTACTAATTAGATGATTCTATTATACTAATTTTTTTTATCAAGTACATGGAAAATTTTATTCACGGGTGGGGAACTTAATTTTTTTTGGTACTTTTTTCTAGCAGACCCATTTTCTTTTCATTTTTCCATGTTTCGTAAAAATTCCCTTATTATTTTTGGATAAAATTTACGTGATTTTCTTTTGAAGACAGTTTGTTATAAGTGGTAGGAATGTTCTATATTTTTAGAACGAATTAAATATCTCGATAGGTCTTAAAATTTCTCTTTAGTAAAACTAAAGTGGATATTGGCCTCTTCCCAGGGCAAAATCCTTCATCCTCCTTCTTTGATTATCTGTTTTAGATACTCTAATCTTTCAAACGCTTTTTTTTTACTCTGTAACAAAGTTTGGTTCTATAACTGGTTCTATACAATGGTTGTATACAATGTATACAATGGTACAATGGTTCTATAACTGTGGTCATTAACTCTGAATAATTTTAATGTTTAAAATCTAATTTGACTTTGACCTTCTCCTGTGGCACCATAACATCACATCATTTTTTTTCCTAAGTGTCGCTCCCGTAAAGCACTACAATACATATTTTTATTTTTTGTTTCGATTTTTCAATTCCTCAGCTATATTTAACAGATATACAAGCATTTCTTCATTTTCTTCATCCGGCTCTTACAATTGTAGTTTTAGTTTCCTTTTTCCTTCCGTTTTTTATTGTAACTTTATTATCTTTTATCTTTCTTCTTTATTATCTTTTCACGTGCAAGATCCAACCGTTTTGTAAACCGTCATCTATCCGAAAAAAAATTTCTCCCTCTTACCATTTCCAATTTTTTTTCTAAATCTTTTTCCTAATCTATTCCCTTATTAAATCACCTCCCTGGCATTTCCTCAAATTTTGTTTTCCTACAAATTTTGTTTTCGTTGCGTTTCACAATCCAATCTATCTTATTTCATTGTCGTTTTTATCTTGGCTACTGTTTAAGCTACGCGCATTAGATAGAGGTGGGCGATATCTAATCGGGAGATTAAATCGTTTAGAAAGATGAAAATATCATGTTGGGTCGCGTAAGAAACGCTAAAGCGATCGAAGGGATGCCAGTGTCTCAAACCATCTGAGCAGTAACTCTAGACCCGGCGATGCCAAGACCCCACCCAGACAGCCGGGACTTGGTCTTTTCTTGCCGTGCTTCTACTAAGGAGACCCCGAAGGGGTCCCCTTACTGGGACTCCTGTCTTTACGATGCCTTCGTCTTAAATGGGGAATTCCTGAAGGGATCCCCCACCAGGTCTTTGGCCTTTACTTCCCCCTTGTGGTCCAGCCAGGAATCTCCGTCCACTCATCGACGATTGGGGGACCGGAGCGTATCACCACTGAAGAACTTGGACGAAAGAAGTCATACTATATTTAAGGGATTAAGAAACATTTATCGAGATAGAACGATCGATTCTGTAATACGACAAAGAGATCATGAAAAGCAACCTAAATGAATCTGTTCAGAGAGCGACCTTGAATAGAATAAGAAACATTTAGAAAAAAATAATTGGCTGAAATGAAGGAGAAATTTTCTTCTGATCATCGGATCAGGTACATTTTAGAAAACGGATGGGACATTGTACATTAGAGTATAATAAAGAACAAAAAAAATTGAAATTGTAAAATAAAAATTAAAAGTAGAATTGCAAGAGCTGGATCAGATAAGATAATATGCGGCAAAAAGACCTTTTACGTACAACTGAGAAATTTAAACAGAAGTTAAAAGTTTTCGACGGGTTTAGGTATTTATCTTTAGCGTATTGGAAGACGTACGACCGTTTCCTGCTTGAAGGCTTAAACTGTTTTAACTTTAAAATTATCTATTTTCCAAAATATTTTCACCTCTTGTTGTTTTACGATAGGTAATATTTATCACTGCTTTTTCCAATCCTGCTTCTCTATAATTCTTAAGTAACTCGTATTCAATTATTTACTAATTTTTTTTTCTTTTCTGTTTTTTTCAGTCTCTCAAGTAAAATTAATCAACTGAGCTGTATATTTAATAAAATTTATTTCGATTCGGTAAGCTTTCGGATCAAGTTTCATCCGATTGTCACATTAAACGCTACAGTTTTATGTTACATAGGATGGACAGAACTCATCGGTAAATTATCATTGTTAGTATTTTTCGTTTTGTATCAAAACTTAACAATTTTTAGGAATTAAGTTTAAATAATAAAGGTAAATAATTTATTTAAATTTTAAGTAGTTTACTTTTTAATTTTTAATAAACTATTTAATGTTGCTTTTTTAACTAGCTTTAACTCTTTGACAAGATTTTCAAAATTATAATTACATTAAACAATAAAGTAATTGCCTTAGAAAATGTAATTATAGAATGGAATTAAAAACTAGTTAAACATCGAATCATAGAATTCGTATATTTAGGTTTGGGAAAAAAGAAATTAGCTACTAATCATTTATCCTTGCCTGATGAAATATTTATCCTAGCTACAAATATACAAAAAGTAAAATTAACAATGTATCTGTTGGCAGAAAACAGCAAAAAATAAAAAAATAAGTTTACAAATATCCTATAAAAGAATAGAATTTATAACCGATGATAAGAACTGTGTAGAAAAAATAATTTTTGAAAAGGGTAAAAAAATAAACAAAGTAGGGAAAATTAAGTATCTTTGGGAGATAATAACACCAACTGTAGTCGAAAAAGAAGGAAATAAAAGTAGGGTTCAGAAGAAATTAAAATGGAAATCGCTTATAGACTGACAACTGATGTTTACAATTAGAGATTCTTAAGCTATTAGGTAAAACTACGATACTACAAAACAGAAATTTGCTGAGATGCCTTACATGCAAATGAATTTTCAGGAAAGTTTAATATAAGAAATCCTTAAAAGAAGAAATTAGAATATTAAGGATAATTTTTGGACCCAAAAGAACAGAGGAAGATTAGAGGCTAAAATCTAACCAAAAAAATTTACCAAGAAATAAAAAAACTTAGAAACGGAAATGTGGAAGAGAATAATGAGATTTTTTGACTATATTTGTAGCACGAGTGACAATAAATTAACAAAAAATTATTTAACTTTTACAAAGATAGAAAAAAAAACATAGGATGGCACCGGAAAGTTAACCAAGACCCTTTCTCCCTCTCACCCACGCTCTCTCTTTTTTCTGATTAGCCTCCGGCAGTATCGTAAGGTATTACTTCAGAGGATAAATGAGGAATGAGGATATATATGAATGTAAATGAAGTGTAGTCATGTACAGTCTCAGGTCGACTATTCCTGAGATGTGTGGTCAATTGAAACCTAACTACAAAAGAACACGATCTACACATAATATAAAGCTAAAAAAGAATTTCAATACTTCCGTCAAAGTGAGATACGTAGATGATATTTTTTAACTTTTTTTTTTTCTTTTTTCGATTAGATCTTTGCATTTCCTTTCTTATTTTCCTTTTCTTTCTGTTCCCAGTATTTTTTCATTCTTTCCAAAGTGCATTTTCCGAAAGTGAATTATTGGTTTTCCACGATCTGGTATTCAAATCCGTATAAAAGTAAACTAGACTTCCTAATTCAAATCCTAGTAAACTGTCTTTACTAGGATTTGAACCGTACAACTCTCGACTTCAAAATCAGAAAATTAATCAAGACCTGGAAAAGCTAGATAAGTATTGGAAAAAAATAGTATATAGAATAAAGTTTCAAAAAACAATTGAGGATTTCAAACTAGATGAAAAGGAAAACCGAATAACAGGTCCGGAAAATTTATAGTAGGGGAAAATAGAACTCGGAAAGAATGAAAAAATACTGGGAACAACAGAAAGAAAAGGAATAAGGAAAATAAGAAAGGAAATGCAAAGATCTAAAAAAAAGGCCTAATCGAAAAAAGAAAAAAAAGTGAAAAAATATCATCTACATAACTCACTTTGACGGAGGTACTGAAATTCTCGTTTAGCTTTATATAGGCTACCCGAGAAAATGATAGCTAAAAATCCAGGGAGAAATTACCCGTTATTCTTCTATTAGTTTGGTTAACAAAATCGATATTAAATTTTTATACATAAACCTCTTAATCTTATGTACTCCCCTGTTTTACAAGAATCTCTAGACAGCGTGATCAATCAATCAATCCTTCACAGTTTACATTGTTTTCTCAAGGGTAATACTCTCATTTTTCTTTTGTTGATGAGAATGCTCTTTATATTATAGATATTTAACATTAATTAATCATGTTATTTTGTAATTTACTTAAATGCGTTCACATGTCTTATAAAACTAGATGTTTAATCTTTTCTTAAAAAAAACAAAAAAAAAAACGATGTGTGATGTAAATTTTTAACAGATAAAAATTATTAGAATATACATAAATTTTTTTTCCTACAATCCCATTGCATAGAGAAAATTTGTTTTAAAACCGTTTCAAGTTTTACTAATTAATTTTTAACATACTAGTATAAAAGCGCTGTATACTTTATGTTAAAAAGAGTACTTTCCTATCTCTCTGTATCATTTTTAATTTTTAAATGGCTTTCGATTTCATGAAAATCTAAATAAGTGTTCCTTTAAATAATAAAAAACAAGTAAATCTTTATGCCAGCCAGCCATTTAAATTACCACCTATTGAAATAACATATGTAAATTATTAGTATTTTTTTTTTCACTCTTTTCAGCAAAAGTATTCTGTAAAAACATCAAAGTGTCCATTAAATTTACAATTTTCTTTTTCCTTTTTTTAAGGTAAATTTTTCTTAAATGAAAGCGACTTGTGAAAAAGTTACTATCAATTATAAATTGATCTAAAAAAGCGTTTATAAATCTTGTTTAATTAAAATAATGTTTATTAATTGTTGTTTTAAATTAACGCAAAGATAATTTTAGATAATAAGCGATCCTTAAAAAAGTATTGTAATAACTGATTATGACATATGCTAAGCTACTCGGTAGGTAATCGGTTCCTTTTATTAATTACGTTAATAAGTATTTTTTAAATCTCAGGTTAACGCTTTACACATACTATTAGTTAATTATTTTATTTTAATTTATATTCTTAAAGATTCAATTTTATACGAGATTTTGTAAAATTTTCTGAATATTATGTTATAATTTTAAAACTGCAGTAAAATTTTTTCTCTGTCGATATATGCTGCTACGATATATACCAACAGGCACCGCACCGTTTTCCATATTTTGGTTAGGTATTTTCCATACGGTGTTTAATATACAACATTACACTTTCGAGATCTAAACCTAGTAAAACGTTTAAATAAATATAAATATGTCGTAATTCGTAATTGTCTTTTAGATCCGCTTATTATTTTCTTATTTAGACATTCTTTATATAAATCTTCTGCGATAGGTATTATCCGGTTAGAATTGTAAATTTCTTTATACAAATGTGGAGATATGAATATAATTGTTTGTAATCTAATATATAAAGAATATTTATTTTTAAAAAGTTAATTTTTTTAATTTATTAATTTTTTTAACGCTTTTATTTATAGTTACATCAAAATTTACAGTCATTAGCGACTACAGTAACACTATCATGTGGTATTATATAAGACAACAAAAATCATAAAGAAATAGGAACAATAAATACAAAACAAAATACATAAATCAGACAAAAATCACTAAATCGTATTCATAATTCCACTGTAGGAGAGGAACCGCAACAGACGTTTTATACCTTCGTTCTGGTTTAATAGAAATCTCATATTTGAACCCAGGTCTAAGTTTTTTCGTACGGCTCCAAAGATTAGGCGATCAAAGAGAAGGTGGTACACGGACCGTTTGACCTTGCAAGCCTCACAGATCTTCTGAAGAGAACCATGTAGGTGAGCGTAGGTAAGCCTGGTGTGTCCAATCCTTAACCGAGTTAAGATGACTTGGTTCTTCTGTTGTTGGGGATGGAGGTTTCTCGAGCACATTCTCTCGGATGTTATGTAATGCCGTGGCAGAACTCAGCAGCCAGAATCTATTCCACCGAGCCAAGTTTATTATTGGTTTTACAATTTTATATAGTTTAACTACCGTTTCATACTTATAATCATTTTGATTTACGTTAAAGATAAACGAACTTTTTTTTTAAAAGAGGATTTCTTATGTTTTCTAAATTTTTTTGTTATACCAATTCATAAGCAATATTATGCAATATGTTTGACGTTGCGTTTTTATATTGCGAATTACGTATAGTTAACTTGGACAGTTTTTCCATACGTTCAATCTATTTTATATTTAAAGTTTTATTTTTACTTTTAAGTTTATAATCGATAACGTTTACAGTTTCGTGTAATTTTGAATATAACAATGTAAGATATTCAGATATATTGTTTGTAGAATCACCATATTTTTCTAAAATATCTGCAGTCCAAAAACACGAGATCATTTTAATATATAATTACTGTTATAATAAATAAATTATAAAATCGTTTTTGAACCGTCGATGAAGATTATAAATAATTTATTTTTACATACTTTTGAAATACAATAAAACAGTACATATTAAACGACGAATGATAAATATTTGTTGCATATATCACGTCGTGCATGGAACTACAACATAGATCCACAAATTGATGAAAATTATACATTTCAACGGACATTACCTAAATACTATAATGTAAAAAATAAGTTATATGAATACTTGTTTTTTTACAAAATAGTAAACAAACGGCATCGAATATGACAAGTATAAGTTTATATTTTTATTATTATCATCAACACTATTTTCAAAGGAAAATTGATTCTTTAATATATCGAAATTAACCGAAGTGAGAATCCGCACCGCGGCTTTCGGTGACTTTAAGCTAATTACCGATACAAATACGTTTTTTTTTAATGCGACAAAATTATGTCAAATCGGTGGGAAAGAATGTAAACATTGGCGTGAAAATAAACAATCTAAAAAATTAATCGATTATTATTCAGAAACTTTGGCTAATCGGAATTCCGACCAGCAAAACACCATATATGTAGTCCATTTTTTAATACATCTAAATTAGGTGGTAGGAATTCCCATTACCAAATTATTTCATATAAATTAATTTTTTTCATTACATTTTTACAATAAACAGCAATCTTTAAAGAATCAAAAGAATTAATTGAATTCTACAATAATAAAACCGAGACGCACATCCTAGCCGCGGCTCTTTATGAGATTAAAGGTGACAATAATGATGAATTAACTAAAATTATTACTGGTACATATGCATATAAAAAATTTATTTTAATTCAAATATACTTATTGACATAAAAGTGTAAATGATTCTTTAATGTATCTAAAAAGCGATTCCTGATTTATAGATTAAGAAAATGAGTTTAATCGATGCACGATGCATAAAAGATAAATATTCATACGATATTTTCGATGATTTTAAGCTAATTATCGACACAAATACAAATTATTTTAACGCGACGAAATTATGTAAAGATGTGGGAAAAAATGTAAACACCGGTCAGAAAATAAACATTCTAAAGAATTTCTATTACATCTTACAGCGGTCGGAATACCGGCTGCTTCGGAAATGTCTAAAGTTGCCGATACAAAGTGTAAAATCATAGGAGAAACGTATGTTTGTGATGATTTAATACTATCAATAGCTTCACGGATATCCCCGCGTTTTTAATTTTTTTTTTTATAAATAGAGTCTACAAGATTAGTTTAATCGATGTATGTTACGAACAAATAAAAGACAACTATTCGTATGCTATTTTTGGTGATTTTTAGGTTAATTATCAATACAAATACGGGTTTTTTTCGATGCAATAAAATTATTTCACGATGGTGGGAAACGATTTTTTCATCGGTGTGAAAATAAGCAGTCTAAAGAAGTAATCCATTATTATTCAGAAGCTTTGGCGACTCGGAATTCCGATGAGCCAAATACTATATAAGTAGTTAGTTCAAAAGGTAATGAAAATCAATTCGATTTACTAATTTCTGGTTCGTATTTAAAAGAATTAATTTTGTATTTAACATGATGGATATCAAAAGATTTTTACGATAAACGTTATAAAATTATCAAAGTGTATTTCATCAAAGATTTAAGGTATATCAAAACGATAATGCTCAACTGCGATTGAAATTGCGAGAACTTGAAACTATTGCAGAAAGATTACGAGATGAAAACAATCAACTTATACGTAAAAATCTAAATCGTATATTTAATTTTTACAATAAACAGCAATATTTAACTACAATATTTTCAGGGATAAGGATTCTTTAACGTAATTAAATTTAGGCGGTGGAAAAAATACAATAAATTTATCGAAAAACAGATTATTTCGCGTTTAATTACACTAAACCCGTTGAACTATTAAAAAACACTATGTTTTAAAAAGTACTTTTATTTTGTAATTTTGTTTTCCCGTATCGTTTATACAACCGTAGATTTAATCTCATTTTTTATACGTGTAGCTTTCAAGAGATCTTCTGATGTAATAACGAAACAAATTAAATTGAATTAATGGAATTAATTGAATTTTTATAATAATAAAGCCAACGCACAAATTTAGCGAAGCAGAGTGAATAAGAATGAAATTAATGTTTTCGATGATTTAATACTAGTAATAGCATCTTGGATATCCCCAAGTTTTTAATTTTTTTTTTTTTATAGGTAGATTCTACAAGATTAGTTTAATCAATGTATGTTACTATCAAATAAAATACAACTACTTATGCGGTATCTTTGGTGATTTTAAGCTAATTATCGATACGGTTTTACTTTAACGCGACAAAGTTATGGCATGATGGAGGGAAACGGTTTGATAATTGGTTACAAAATAAACGCTCTAAAGAATTAATTGAATTTTACAGCAAATGGAATTCCAGAATTGGCTTTTTATGAGATTAAGGGTGATAATATAGATGAAACTACTAAAATTACTACCGGTACGTATTTAAAAAAAAAATATTATTCTGTATTGCTTCATGGTTATCAAGAATTTAATGATAAATGTTATGATATAATAGAAGATTATTTCATCAAAGACTTTAAATCATATCAAAACGATATGATTCAAAGTTACAATATATAGAAAATAAGCAAGAAGAATTGCAAATCGAAAATAATAGACTTGTAGATGAAAATTTAAAACGTAAGTCGCAAATAACCTATTAAACGGTAATATAAAAAAAATTAAAACCACGGCCACACCATATTTGTTATCACCGCAGACCGTTGTACTCGTATGCGTTTAATTTTCTTACCGCTTTTTGGTTTTTAAATAGATTTACTTATACAAACTTGAATTATTTTTTCGTATTTATTACTGAATTTTTTTAATTTCTTCTTTGATAGAAATATTTCGGTCTGTGTGAATGATTTTATTTGAAATGTATCACGATCCTCGGGTAAACTGTTCGCAAACGTTTTAACGGATTGTTGAATCGTTTATACATTTGAATTTAGCGAAGTGCCCCGTAATTGGACCCCGTACGTCCATATCATTTTTTTTTTTACGATTGTTTTATATGTAAGGTTTTTTTTTGTGTTATCATAAGTTAGAATGTCATCCGAGAAGGCAAATGAATTGCTTTCTTGTCTTTTATGTTTTACCGATTAAATGTTCTGCGTTATTGTAAACCGACATATTTAGTTATGCCTGCGTATGGAATTAATATATTATTGAAAAATATATTTGGAACGTTACCTTGACGGTGAGTAAGTGTAATTTGATTATATTTTTTGCTTTGTTGGTTTTTAAAAATTATTTTTTCCATCCATCATTAATAAGATTTAAATGTTTTTGTAAGCGGTTGGGTTTTCGTGTTCCGAGAAAATGCAGTATCGTTTGCAAAAATCTCTATTGTTGTTTCGTGAGTTTACAGTGCATCAACACTAAATAGAGGGTATAATGTTGAGCTAATATGCTACCTTGAGGAACTCCAGGAAGTATTGGCTGTAAATTTGGATGGCTGGTCGTTTGTTCTTTACTTCCTTGTACGAAATAAAGGAAGTATTGTGATTGCGACAAATTTCCGTTTTCAGATTTCAGCGGAAATATCCATTTTGACCATTCCTAAATCCATTTTGACTAGATTCGGCGGACGTCTGTTTGTAAGTATGTATGTATGTATGTATGAATGTACGTATGTGTCTCGCATAACTCAAAAACCGATTTGCCGTAGGATATTGACATTTTGGATTTAGGACTGTTGTAACATCTAGCTGTGCATCTCCCTTTTTGAATGCAATCGACTGGACCAAAAGTATCCAAAAAACGCCAAAATCCAAAACAAACTGGATTTTGGACTTTTTCTTAACTGCAGTAATAAGTCCTCATCGAGAGCTTATCTACGATACATAATTTATTTTCATTGGTCTTTATTTTCATTGGTTTCAGAGTTATAGACATAAAATTTTAATTAATGAAATATTTAGATCTTACAAGGAGAAGGCACATCGGTTCGAATTCGACTTCATCTCCTTTGTTTTTGTTAACTTTTTTTTTAATTTAAGTATTGATTTATTAATAATTATTAATCTCTGTCTGCAAAAAAAAATTACAATAAATAATTATTCAATAATAAAGAAAATGAAAAAATATCACAAGTTATTAGTGGAATAAAATTTTATGTACTTTTCATTTAAAAAAAAATGTGTATATGTAATTTAATAGACGTACAAGGAAGTCATGTGATGTCAACATCAGATTTTTTTTAAACAAAAGTAATAGTTTATTAACCTTAAATAGGCACTTTTTTTGGAGGTAATAATTAAAAATGTACCTCTGTTTCATAAAAGCTTTTTTTAAATTTAATTTGAAATAAAGTACAAAAATTACTTGCCTTTACGATTTAGTAATAGGATTTGAAACTTAGAACTCTTGACTTCGAAATTACCTGATTTGCGATAAGTTCACCGTTAGACCATCCCGGTGGGCTAGCAAACATATCCTAACGTTCGCTTCGCTCGCTAAATCGTCTGATTAACCTTAAATATTAAACTAGCCGATTATTAAGCCGAGTCCAAAATTGTATATAATAATTAATTATATAGTTCGAAAATAATGTATATTGTGCTTGTAATATATATTATTAAAAATTTTATTACCAAATTTCATTCAAATTGGAATCCATAATTGTTTATAATTATTTTTTTATTTTTTTTAGCTTGTTTCTCTACTCCCCTGGACTTGATTCACCGTGTAGCGTAGCACAGCCCAGGGAATTGACCACTCTAATGGATCATTTCAGGGCCTGCCTCCATCTTGACTCGGGCTTAACTCCAATGTGAGTATCCCACAAAGGGGGCCTACACCGGATCTCGGTTTTTTACAGCTGCCTGCCTCTAACCGGGTTCCCTGAGGGGACCTCAGCCGGGTTTTGCTCTTAACAGCTCGAGGGCGACGGAGATCTCGTGTCTCATCGTTGTCGCTCATCCTGGCAATCCCGGACGAACCGACGACTCCACAGGAGGCTGTCCATAACCCCCCTTGCTACCTTGTCGTCCGTGCTTTTTTGCTGTAGTATCGTCGTTACATATCCTGAACTGCACTGAATTATTCGATTCCAGATAGCACTGTCGGTGCAATCGAGGGGACCAGTTAGTTGTTCGCATATATAATTACCTTAATTTATTAAAAATGTATTAATTATGTTTTTCCGTTAATAATAGTTATTAGCATTTTCTGATTTTTTTTTTTATTGAGCATTTAAAAAGTTTTCTCTTAATTTATTTCCTTTAAGGTAATAAAATTTACGTTAAATAAATTTATTAAATAAAGAATTATTTTTAAAAAAATTACTACATATCGTTTGAATAATAAGAATATGAAAATAAAAATAAGACCATCCTACAGAATAATATGTAGAAAAAAATAATATAAGAATAATAATAACAATAACATGATTAAGCGAAGAAAATCCGAAGGGAGTCGCTAATAAAATTGTTCCCAAAGGAACTTACAACAAATAACAAACTCTTCCCCCGTTTAACGTAACCCATTCTCTCCTCACACCCGTTAACCAGAAGGCTATCATATTTCTCGCAGATAGAACTTCCTAAGTGTTAACTCTTGATGAACAATGCGTGAAAAATGATAGCTACAGGCTTAGACAGTTTTATATTGTAATCCATCACTTTTCTATTAAAAAATTTAAATTTCACGCGGTATAAAATTAATTATGTATGCCGCTTAATTGTTTATTTCCTAGTAGCAGCTTCATTCCGTTTTCTTATCTATAGCTTTCGTAAAATTCCTTTACAGAAAATGATAATAAATTGTTTTTATTATACTTAAGTAAAATCGATATTTTACATATTTTGTCTGTTGAAATTTATCGATATAATTATTTAATTTTTATTGTATAACGGTTTATCTTGAACGATTTCCGTTATCATAATATTGTGTACGGGTCGTAAAAGAATTACTCCTCGTAATTAAAGGATTGGGAAATACATTTCTTCGTACTTTTATGTGAAAGAAATATTTCTTACAAGTGAAGTAAAACAAGTTTTTTTTAATATTTCAATAAGTTTATTAAACCGATCCATTATCTTTGACAACTGCGATCGATCGATCGCAAAGCAGTTCTTTGATTTGATCGATCATCCTTTTGCCATTTTTATGATAAAATTAAAATCCCGTCTCTGTGTTTTCAAAAGTTACTTATCGCAGTTATTAAAACTGCGATAAGTAATTTTTATAGACCTCTTTTGAAGCCGACTATATAAGATAAAGAGATTTCTATAGAGACCGAAACAAATGATAATCGGATGTTACAAGATCAAGACGATACGGTGATTCCAGCCAGCTTTTCAAAGATTGGTGGGATCTGGCGTTGTTTGATGTGTGGGGTCTGTCACTTTTCTTATTTTGATCAATTCTGATTGCTTTATTCAGTCGTTTGGAGTAAATTTTCCGGTTGTTGACAGTAGAAGTTAAAATCGATTGTTTGACCGGGCGTCAGCAGATCGTAGCGAATTTCTTTCCGACCCACCACTACACAGCAACACTGTTTTTGACGTCCCGTTTTTGCGGAGCTTCACCTTGCTTCGACCTCGATTTTTTTATTATTATTATTATTATTGTGTTGTACGTGACCCATTTTTACCGTCATTAATAAGTCGTTTTAAGAATGGATCGATTTGTTTTCTTTTTAGCAACGCTTTTTATTTTTAAATTATGTAACCTATCGAGCTGGTTTAGTGGTTAACTTGTCTTCACAAATCAGTTTTTAATAGCTGATTTTCCAAGTCGAAGATTCTAAAGTTTAAATACTAGTAAACATTAGTTGCTTTTATACGGATTTGACAGTTAATACCGATGTACTTTGATAGTTGGAGTTCAATTAACCACACATCTCAGGAATGGTCGGCCTGAGACTATAAAAGGCTATACCTCATTTATATGACATACATATCATTCTCATTTCCCTGGGCCGTGGGAAGTTATTAGTTAAACAGATTGTAACCTACACATTAGATAAAAGTAAAAAAAAAAACCTCATCTGGAACCCAAACATTGATTTTTTGTATTATCGCCGAACGGTTTCGACGGCATGTGGCACTTAACTAACCTTATGGTAGCCCTGAGAAGGGCCGTTTCGTCGAATGGCTTCGACTGCTTGTAATTCATAAATTTGTCTTAGCCTTGAAAAGGGCCGTTTTTTTAACAAGAACGGCCAAAGACTTGTCGAATTTTGCAGAAACCATAATATGATCTCAAAATCCACCTATTTTATGAGAAAACCAAACAAATTGAAGACTTGGAAACACCCAGATTGGAAAAAAGGAGAATGGCAACTGGATCATGTTTGCATGGACCGGAATTATCACAAGGAGATTTATAATGTAAAAGTCTTGAGAGGAACAGATACTGGATCGGACCGTTACTTAATTAAAGTTAAAATAAAATTCACCCCGCATAAAAAGAAAAAATCCCAACCTAAAAACAAAAGAGCTTATGATCCACATAAATTAATAAACAATGCCATCTTTGAAGAAACAACAAAAAAAATCAAATTAACTAATAATTTAAAAGAACTGATATCCCAACTGAAAGAAATAGCTGAAGAACTAGCCCCTATAAACCCAAGAAAAAAACACCAATGGTGGAATGAAGAATGTGACAAAGCAGTCAAAGACCGACACCGGGCTTGGATCAACCACCAAACCCAGAAAACTGAAGAATCTAACCGTGAATTCACCAAACAAAGGAAAATAACTCAGAAAAATTATAAGAGGAACCAAACGACAAGCCCAAAAAAACTTGATTCAGCAAATAGAAGAAAGTTCCAAGAAAACTAATTTCCGAGACTATTATAAAATTTTTGGTCAGGCTCTTCAAAGATATGAACCACCCACCCTTATGCTGAGAGGAAAAAAAGGAAATATGGCCCACACCAATAAAGAAAATGCTGAAATTTTGGCAGACACCTTCAATAGACTCCTCAACTGTGACGACCCCCCAGAGCTTTTTGAGATTGACACTGAAACTCAAGTTAAAACTTCACCGGTAAATATCAACCCGCCAACAATTCAAGAAGTTCTCGCAGCCTTAAATGAAATAAAAAACTACAAAGCAAGCGGAGAAGACCAGCTTTTCGCAGAACTCTGGAAACACTCATCAGTTTATTCAGTCAAAACTTCCCTACATCTATGCCTCGTGAAAATATGGAACGAAGAAAAACTTCCAGAACACTGGACCACAGCCCTCATCCATCCATTACATAAAAAAGGGGATAAAACTAATCCGGAAAACTACAGAGGCATATCTCTCCTGGATTGCACATACAAAATCCTGTCGAGAATCATATACAACCGATGCAAAGACCAAGTTGAACTGGAACTTGGGGAATACCAAGGGGGATTTAGGCCATGGAGAGGTTGCCCGGAGCAAATAATATCCCTAAAACTTATGATGGACTTATATAAAAGACGGAAAAAACAACTAATAATCACCTTCGTCGACTTTAAAAGGGCCTATGATTGTATACACCGACCATCCATGCTGAATATTCTGAGAAACCTGGGCCTTCACCCTAAACTCGTAAACATGATAAAATTAACTTTAACCGATACCCAGTCCAAAGTGAAATTCAGAGGTGAACTCTGTCAACCCTTCTACATAAAAACTGGATTGAGGCAAGGAGACGGCCTCTCACCACTCCTTTTTAACTGCGCCTTCGAATTTGTCATGAGAAAATGGTATGAAATAAATCCCAAAAATATAAAAACGGGTACTAAGAAAAACTCCATCACACTAAATCGCCTAGGATTTGCAGATGACATCGCTCTTTTAGCAAATAATATTCAAGAAGCCAAAACACAAATCATGAGCCTTCAAAACCTAGCACAAAAGATAGGGCTTCATATCTCTTTCGAAAAAACTGAACTGATGGCCATAGATCCTCTGGTAATAGAGCGCATTACGGTAAACGATCAGAAAATTAAAATAGTAAAACGATTTAAATATCTAGGGGAAATAATAACTTATAATTTAAATGAAAACGTGACACGGCAAAACAGGACAAATAAAATGATTAAATCCCAAAAATTAACTCGGTCAACATATAACAAAAAATGCCTTTCTGCTAAAACAAAACTTAAACATTATAAAACTAGTACAGCCAGAAGTCACCTACGGAAGCGAGACCCTTTTCAAAATCACTCAGAAAAACCGAATTGAAAAAATTCTGAAAATAGAGAGGAGAATTGTCAGAACGTGTATCGATAAAAAACACCAAAAAGAAGGCCGATGGTGGATTGTGCCAAACGAGGTGGTGTATCGAGAAATAGAGCCTGTTACTGATACTATGCGGAAAAAAAGAATCTCTTTCTTCGGTCATCTCATAAGGACACCGGAAACAAGACTGTCAAGAAATATCATTAAAAAGCTCTGGTTCCAGAAGCTAGAAGTAGGATGGATCAAAGAAATTAGAGAAGATATGAAAGAATCGGGAATTTCCCTGACCGACCTACAGAATAAAACTGGAAAAATTACAAAGCTAAAAGATAAAAGCATTAGATTTAAACAAAAGACAGACAAACGACAAAATACAACGAAGAGGGTGTTTACGGATGAAGAAAAGAAAGCAAGATCTGAACGGATGAAGAAATACTGGGCAGCTCGAAAGAGTAAAATAACACGCTTTTCTCAGAAAAGATCCAACTAAAATTGACTTAAGTGGTCCCATGTTGGCCGTAAAAGCATAATAATAATAATAATAATAATAAGAAAGTTTCTTATCAGCTTGAATCCTATTCTTCCCTTTTTTGTAATAAAAATTCAAAATATAACTAATTTCTCCTTTATTATAACTTATTTTCAATATTAAATAACTCTTAAATAAATTGAACTTAAGTAATCACATAACCTTTCCAAAAATACTCAGTAATATTTCACCCTTTAAAAACAAAAAAAAAAAATGTTAAAAGATAATTATTATCAGTGTTAATGATTTAGATCGAAAAATGTAACTAACTATCAGGACATGTTCTACTGGTGAAAATAAAGAAAATAGTTCCGATCAGATTTCATATAAAGCCGCTAATTTTACCCCTTAATTTAAGTTCCAAAATTTACTCTACACTTACCGAAAGTAATTTTATCGAAGGCGGAATTATTTTAATCAGGGCGAAATCTTTCGCCAACCGGCTCACTAACGAGCCGGAGAACAGAAAACGGAAACGCTAACGAAGCGTTTCCAAACCTATGTTTATATGAACTTTATTTTTTATTTTCACCAGTAATACATGTCCTGAACGTCTGTAACATTCTTCGTGAATCGATCTATGTAATACATAATTATGAGTTTATAAAACGTTTTTCGTCGTCATCGAAGTCTTAAAACGAACCATTTTTATGTATCCTTATCCAAAGTCGAATTCCTGTAAGTAGAACACCTTTTTACTTCCTTGTACGAAGTAAAGGAAGTATTGTGATCGCAAAAAATTTCGGTTTTCATATTTCAACGGAAATATCCATTTTGACCATCCCTGAATCCATTTTGACTAATTTCGGCGTGTTGTCTGTACGTACGTATGTTGCATAAGTCAAAAACGATTAGCCGTTGGATGTTGAAATTTTGGATTTAGGACTGTTGTAACATCTAGTTGTTCACCTTCCCTTTTGATTGCAAGACCAAGAGAGTCCAAAGCAGTCCAAATTCAAAATAATTTTGATTTTGGACACTTTCTTATCTGTAATAATAAGCCCTCATTGAGAGCTTATCAACAATATATCATAAGTGGTACTTATTTTCACCTGTTCCACAATTGTAGCTTAATTAATTAATGAAGTATTTGGATTTTACAAGGGAAACATCGGTTCGACTTCATCTCCTTTTTTTAACTTTTTTTTAAATTTAAATATATTGATTTATTAATAATTATTAACCTCTGATTGTACAAAAAAAAATGTACGATAAAATATAATTTAATAATAATAATAATAAAAATAAAAAAATATCAGAAGTTATTAATGAAATAAAATTTTATGTACTTTTCATTTTAAAAACATGTGTTTATGTAATTTAACAGGGTACTCATGTGATGTCCAGATGAGATTTTTTTTTAATATCTTCAGACAGGGTTAAGTAATTTATGAAATTTTGTACGGTAACTTTTGAATACAGGTCAATAATGTCATTTAATTTTAATTACAATTGGACAAGGTGGTGGATAAATATGATTACCGTGATTTCCTTACCTCAGATTTTTACTCAGAGAATAGAATAATTTTATTACATAAGTCTTTACTGGAATGTTTATATATTTTAATTTTCCACTTAATTTCCTTCTAATTAGTAATCTTTCAGAAATGTAGTGTCGGATTACTTTATGATTATCATTATACCTAAGAATAAGGATTAAATAAAAATATTTTTATATACGTAGGTAAATAAGAAAGTTTTTCCTTTCCTGGAAAATAATTTCAAAATTTCACGTATTATTTAAAAATGAAAAGGTTCAGGAAACGTCAGCATTTTCTAAACCACTGTTCCATGCACTTTCAAAACATAAAATGAATTCTTTACAAAAGTCACGTTTTTCAACCGTAATAATATATGAGCGAAGAAAAAAATATCTGATATTTTGTACTACAAAATATAACAGTAGTAATAATAATAACAGGGTCTGTATTACATAAAACAATTCAGCTTGCAATAATATTTTATTTTTTCTAACATTACATAATATGTATGAGACATAATATATATATGATAATAATATAGACATAATATATATCGTAGACATAATTTTACTTTCTCGTCTAGCACTATAGCGGAGCTATAGCTGTAGAAGGGAAACTGTTATAATCGATCTAATTCGGGCACGTGCAGTTTTCACGGGATCTTGACGTTTTGACACTTAGTGAACACAAAAACCGGATGGAAATTCACCGGATGTTTGTACGTATATTCAGCGTCACCATCTAAATTATCACTTTATACCTCCAGAACTACTGGACCGATTTTGACAAAACTTGGTCAGATTACGTCTATATATATATGGGGGCATTGATTGCATTAAATTATCAATTTATCATTTAATTATCAACAGTATGAGGCTATAGAGCAAGATCATCCTTAGTATTTCGAGATTTCGCCTAATCTTAGGCACAATTGTTAACAAAATATAATAATATTTCCCAAAAAAACATTTTTCAAAATCGCACCCCCAACACAAAAAAATCCCTAAATTGACTTGCGGCTAAGTATGTAGTGTGTCACTAGTATCCCCTCTCACCAGAACAAGCGCTAGTGTAGCACTGACGTACAGCTGTTGTAGTTGACTGCTATGTTGTGACGTCACAGGTGAGCGGTAAAATTAAATAAATGATTAATATTTAATATGTAAAAAGTATTTAAAGTGGTCAGTAGTACCGCCATAGCCGTGACATAACACAGTCTTACAACTGTGTTATGAGCATACTTCAGCTTTCTTATAAAAAAAAAATAATAATAATATTTATTATTTCTATAAATCTAACAAAAATAATGACACTCATTTTTTTTTTTAATCATTAAAAGTAACATAAACTCAGAAAATAACTATTAGAGGGCAATTTCATCGTATTCCTTATAAAAGAAATTGATCTAATTTTCAGAAAAAATCATACACATGGATTGATTAGGATTTATAATTTTTGAGTTATTCATGACAATAACATGACCTTAATTTTTAGGGGTTGTTTAGGGATGTTTAGCGAATAGGGATTTATTAAGGGATGGATAATCCTTATTAAAGGATTGACCATCCCTTAATAAAATAAAAAATCTGATGTGGGGAGCACATGACTTCCTTGTACGCCTATTATTTTATATATACAATTTCTTTTTTAAAATGTAAAAAAAACATAAAATTTTATTTTATTAATAACTTCTGATGATATATATATATATATATATAATAATAATTATTATTATTATTATTGAATTATTAATCGTAAAACTTTCTTTTTTACAATCAGAGGTTACTAATTATGAAGAAATCAATAAATTTAAATTAAAAAAAAATTAAAAAAAGGTAATGCAATCTGATTCGAACCGATGTTCCCCTTGTAAGATCCAAATATTTCATTAATTAAAATTTAATTTGGCTTTAACTGTGGAACCAGTGAAAATAAATACCACTTATGACGTATCGTTGAATAGCTCTCCATGATGGCTTATTACTACAATTAAAAAACAGTAAAAAATCCAAATTTTTTTGGATTTTGGGTTTTTTGGCGCTTTTGGTTCAATCTATAGCACTCAAAAAGGGAGGTGCACAATTAGATGTTACAACAGTCCTAAATCAAAAATGTCAATATTCTATGCTAATCGTTTTTTAGCTATGCGAGATGTAATTCGTAGGGACGTCACGCCGAAACTAGTCAAAATGGATTCAGGGATGGTGAAAATGGATATTTCCGTCGAAATATGAAAACCGGAATTTTTCGCGATCACAATACTCTCTTTACTCGTACAAGGAAGTTTAAGTTTCTTAAATTATATTTCGTAACAAAATTTTTACTAAAATATCAATGTGCTCGTAATTAATTAATTACTTGTAAGAATCTATTTTTACTATCAATATTTGTTTGAAATTTCTACTATCAGAGAGGGAGGAAAAGCCTAGCAGTGTAAACTACGAAATATAATTGTGTAGTAAGATATCAGTATTATCATTAGGATTACCCTAATTCGGTCGGAACATTCTACTCACAAATACTAAATAACATCTTACAACTTCCTTATACGTCTATTAAATTACATATACATTTTTTGCTGCGCTTCATTTAAACATATTTCATTGGAAAGTGAGATACGATCCTCTAATTATTTAATAAAGTGGAGAGTTACACAAAATTTAAATCGGTATACGGTACCTTGGATCCATATTACTGCAGCTAACAAGCCCGACCTTCCCGGGCTTCGGGATACCGGTATGAACCGTATTGTGTGTGTAAATAGGACACTGTTTACGTTACGTATTCATCACAAAATACTAACGTGCAATATTCAGTTATACTCAAGAAAAATGGCCCGTTAGCATTTTATTTAGGTTTATGTTTATACGTTAGTTTTGTTTCACGGTGCTCAAGTAAATACGCGGTATAAGTGAGAAATATGTCGGATCTATAACCACGCACACATCGGTTCGAATCCGACTTCATATACATATATATATATTTTTATAAAGTTTTTTTTTAATTTAAATATATTGATTTATTAGTATTATTAACCTCCAATTGTAAAAATTTTAAAATTAAAATGAAAAGTACATAACATATTATTTAATTCATAACTTATGATTTTTTCATATTTTTTTGTATTGTTATTATGGAATTATTATTTATCGTTAACTTTTTTTTACAATCGGAGGTTAATAATTATTAATAACTCGATGTACTTAAATTATAAAAAAAGTTAAAAAAAAAAAATTGTATATGAAGTCGGATTCGAACCGACGTGCCTTCCCCTTGTAAGAGCTAAAAATTTCATTAATTAAAATTTTATTTGGCTATAACTTTGGAACCGACAAAACAATACCACTTATATCGTTGAAAACCTCTTAACGAACGCTTATTACTGCAGTTAAGAAAAAATCCAATATCCAAATTTATTTAAGAGGTCTGACTGTATACCCGTTTTCGGCCCACTCGATTGCAATCAAAAGGGGAGGTGGACAACTAGATGTTACAATAGTCCTAAATCAAAAATGTTAACATTCTATGCTAATCGTTTTTTAGTTATGCGAGATGTAGGTCGTAGAGACGTCACGCCGAAACTAGTCAAAATGGATTCAGGGTTGGTGAAAATGGATATTGAAATTTGGAAACCGAAATTTTTCGCGATTACAATACTTCCTTTACTCGTACAAGGAAGTAAACATAAAATCAACTACATAATCAAATAAAAACGTGTAATACATGATTTATACGATATATATATATACAAATATGATGTATATGTACATGTAATCGAATATATATATATATATATATATATATATATATATATTTATTTATAAATTACAGGGATATCAGATTTTAAGGCAAACAAAATTAAAATGTTTTGTTAATCGATTGATATATGGAAGGTGTCGTTTTAATTTTCAGTTTTTATTGCTTTCATTACTCATTCGCCTTCTGTGAACAAACAATATTTATGTAGACTTCGGAAAGGGTCATTTAAAAATAAATTGATCGATACTTATGACAAATAGAATTAATAACTCGGGAATTAATATTTTAAATCTTTACAGGAAAATTTATAAACGTTTGTATATTTTGCTGTACGCTTAATAATTTAATAAATTTTCTATCGTTATAAGTTAAGTAACCAAATATAAACATTTTTCATGAATAATAAATATAAACTTATTCTTTAACATTTTAATAAATAATTCGAGTATTGCAATAACTAGTAATGCTACTGCCACTCTCTTCAACAAATGGGTATCCGTAATATTACTTTTAAAGTTCATCCAAACTGACATAAGGCATTACATATAACTCGTTACTATCGAAAAGTTTGGTAAAGTTTTTCCCAGCTTGACATCTGTGTCCTATTGATTTTTTCAATTGTAGTATCTTTTTCACTTAATAATATTATTTTCGTATGTAAATTTTTGGTATATTTTAAAGCTGTATTTTATAGTACTTTTTAGAGGTAGATACTAATTTGAAAAAAAAAAATTATTTATAAAAAATTTTTTCTCGGACTTTTTTTGTACATCTATGAAGTAGAAATAGTTTTTATAAAATCCATATTAAAAACAAAGCCGGTAAACTATTTTTATTAAATTATCTATAAAAAGTTAGAATTTTACATGAAATTATCAGAAAATTGACAAAATAAACAATTTTAGTTAATTAAAGCCGTCAGATTTTACATAATAATTTTCATTTATTCTTTTTTATTAATATCTTCGGATCGATTCAATATAAATTCAAAAAAAAATTCTAATCCATTTTTTACCAAAAATCAATTTCGTTTTAATATTAAAAAACATATATTCAAATACAAGCGTGCGCATTAATTAAGAAATAGAATACAATTTATTATCTAAATACATAGTTTAAGTACACGACACAACTTTAATCGTCATTTTATCCGATTGAAACTTGTTATCCGTGGAGTTTACCCGTTCGCTACAAAATGCTTGGATGTGTTTTTTTTTTCAATCTCCGAGTCCACCGTTAGATATTACTTCAGAGGATGATATGAATGATTTTTAGCGTGTGTGAACATGCCATTCCTGACCGAGGGATTCGAACCTGGGACCTCCGGATGAAAGGCCGAGACGCTACCGTGGAGGCCGGCCGGATGTGTTATTTAAGTAACGACATTCTTCTAAACGGAAGCGAGATATAAAATATTAAATTTTATTCTTAGATAGATAGTAGTTAATTTCTAATCTGTATTTTACAGATTTATGAATATATTAAATCGACATGGTATAGCCAAACAGAAAACTTGGCAAAAAGTAACCCGGTTTTCTTTGTTTGTTATGGAAACGTAAATATGACCGATCAGTCGACAAGAATGGTTTTTTTATCTTATTTCATTCTATATTGGCAGACGAATTAAAGTCTTGCGGTTGGAATAATTCAAAGGCAAGAAATGTCTTTTTAATTCAAAAGTAAACTGTAAGGATTATAAGTAGTTTCTGATCTAACAGCCCTTACACCATTTATATATATATATATATATATATATATATATATATATATTACTTTATCTATTAATTCTGTTCTACGTCGCTCAAATAATATGGTGTAAGTGAGAACGTGTCGGATCCGTAACCATGCATACATCGGTTCGAATTCGACTTCATATATTTATTTTTTACACTTTTTTTTAAAATTTAATTATATTAATTTTTTAATAATTAATTATCAATCTTGTAAAAATGTTTGAATTAAAATTAAAACTATATAAAATGTTATTTCACTAATAACTTCTGATTTTTTAATTGTTATTATTGAATTATTATTGTTAAAGATTTATTTACAATCAAAGGTTAATAATTATTAATAAATAAATATATTAAGATTAAAAAAATATATATGTAAATGAAGTCGGATGTGAACCGATGTACCCTTGTAAGATCCAAATAATTCATTAATTAAAACTTTATTTGGCTATAACTTTGGAACCGATGAAAATAACTACCGCTTTGATATATCGTTGAAAAGCTCTCAATGAGGGCTTATTACTGCACTTATGAAAGGGCTTTTTTAGACGCTTTTAGTTCAGTCGATCGCAATCAAAAAGGGAGGTGTACAACTAGATGTTACAACAGTCCTAAATCCAAAATTTCAACATCCTACGGCTAATCGTTTTTGAGTTATGCGAGATACGTACATATATACGTCCGTACGTACGTCATCCCGAAACTAGTCAAAATGAATTCAGGGATGGTCAAAATGGATATTTCAGTTGAAAAAAAACCGAAATTTTTCGCCATCACAATACTTCCTTTACTTCTTACAAGGAAGTAATTAAATTAAATTTTGTCTCCGTGGCAACAGAAATAACTTGTTAAATTTTCCTCGTCAAAGGTGTGTGCACTTTAATTACCGTATTTACTACTATTCTGTCTTTTGTAATTAAGTGTCCTTTTCGGTTTTCTATAAATCTTGAATACCTTAAATGTTAATTATTACTATTCTTCTCACAATTTTGAGGATAATGAACACTGCGCAAGTCCTGACTAGGCGGAAACGATGAGCGAAGCGATCTTTGCGAGGAACCAAAAGGGGAATCTCCTGGCTAGATGGGAATAGCAAGTGAAGCGAGCCCTGCGGAATAGCAAATAAAACAAGCTCTGCGGGGGTCCAGTGGGCGAGGATCTTCTGGCGTATATACAGAGTGTTTCTAAAATGGTGGGATGGCTGTACTTTTTCGTATTCTACTTAAAAAAAAAAAAAATTTTTTGTAAAATTAAAAAAAGTATCCTTAGGAAGAACGGCGATTTATCCTTCATTCTATCCTGTCAGCCATTTTGTTATTTTTATATAGAAATTTATATCTCAAGATCGAATTGACGATTCACGTTAATAATCGGTAAGCGACTTGGTAACACAAAATGGCGGCCATTATTTTTTTTTCAATTCTTTATACCTCCGTAAATATTATTTTTATCAAAATTTATGTTCGTGGTAAAATATGAAGCCTTTTATGGTGAACAAAATGACATTTTATTTTTGAAAATCGGTTAGCAAATTACCGAGTAATGGCAGAAAATTGTTGTTGTCATTTTGTGTCTGTTTTCATGTCCTCCACTTTACGTTCAACTTGATGAAATATTAATTGTTTTTATATATAGTTAATTCTAGTAATGTAAATTAGTATCAAATTAAGTAATAATTTTTTCACAATAATAGACCTAATAATAAAAAAAACTGAAGTAACTACCTGTGATAATCTTGCGTTAATTATTGTAGAACATTAGGTGTACTTAAACGCTTAACAATTGTTAAAAGTTATCAGCTGTTCAAAGTGTCCACCGTTAGAAATTACACAAGTATCGAGTCTTTTTCTGAGAGATTGTTTTAATTGTTCAAAAATTCCGGGAGTATTCGTAATTTCTTGAAATTCATTTTGCATCTTTTGTTGATGATGATCAACGTTTAGTTGAATAAACAATATGTTTCAAATTGACGATGTTTGAAGATGTTCAAATGTGACAGGTAGAAGTCAAGAGGGTTTAAGTCAGCTGATCGGGCAGGCGAGGGCACTGGCCCTTCCGCGGCCTACCGTTTTTCATCGAAAGTTTCATCCAGGAAATCTGATACCGACTGACAGATATGTGCTGGCTCCATAGTGGTGAAACCACATATTTCCTCTTGATTGTAGAGGTAGGTTTTCCAAAAAATGTGGAAGATTTTCGGTTAAATGAGCAAGATAATTTTCTCAATTTAAATGATCTGGTAGAATGACAGGAACCAAAATATAGTCGTTAAAATTACCTGCCCATTGTTCAGGGAAAATCTTCGTTGATGGCTACTTTGGAAGGTACTATGAGGATTCTTGTCGCTCCAGATACGCTGGTTGTGATAGTTTTGAACAACTCCTGTTGAAAGAAGCTTCATTTTTACATTAATAATTGCTGTGTAAAATTATTCAAAAATGAAAAATTAATATCAATCGCTTTATTATTATTTAATATTAAATCTTATTGTGAAAAAATTATTACTTAATTTGATACTTATTTACAATGCTAGAATTAACAATAAAAAAAAAAAAATAATTAGTATTTAATCGAATTAAACGTAAAGTAGTGGACATGAAAACAGACACAAAATTAATCAATTTTCTGCCATAGCTCGATTATTTATTAACCGATTTAAAAAAAATAAAATGGCATTTTGTTCAACATAAAAGGCTTAACAGTTTAAAAATGTTCGGCCGTCATTTTGTAATTTGCAAAGATATTTAAGTCCTGATTTTTCAATAATTTTAAAACTTTATTACCAAGACGCTTTCCAAATATTAATGTGATTCGTCTATCCGAACTTGAGATATAATTTTTTATATAAAACTAACAAAATGAAGATTACATGTTAGCGCATTAATTAAATGCTATCTTTATGCTCGTATATCACTTTAGTTATGTATTAAGGCAATTTAATTCAGGAATGCGGGATAATAGTGAGCGTAATGACATTTTTTATTTTTTGCAGTTTTTGGATTCAAAAGTTCATATTATTGCACTAATTAAATGATTTTATTATATGAACATGTCAATTTCCTTATGTATCGGGCAACTTAATACAGAAGTTAGGAACAATAATAAGCCTAAATGCGTTTCATTTTTTATTTGCTTTTTCACACCTTTGACGAGGAAAACTTAACAAGTTATTTCTGTTGCCACGGAGACAAAATTTCATTTAATTACTTCCATGTAAGAAGTAAAGGAAGTATTGTAATCGCAAAAAATTACGGTTTTCAAATTTTAACGGAAATATCCATTTTGACCATCCCTGAATCCATTTTGACTAGTTTCGGCGTGACGTCTGTACGTGCGTACGTATGTATCTCGTTTAACTCAAAAACGATTAGCCGTAAAATTTTGAAATTAATTTTTTAGGACTGTTGTAACATCTATTTGTGCACCTCCCCTTTTGATTGTAATCGACCGGGCCAAAAATGTATACAGTCATACCTCTAAATAAAGTGCAGTTTGAATTTTGAAACGTTTGGATTTTGGACTTCTTCTTAACTGCAGTAATAAACCCTCATCGAGAGCTTTTTAATGATATATCAAAAGCGGTAATTATTTTCATCGGTTCCAGAGTTATAGCCGAATAAAATTTTAAGTAATTAAATCGACTCTTACATGGGGAAGACACATCTGTTCGATGCCGATTTCGTATACATGTATTATTCTTTTAACTTGTTTTTTTAATTTAAATATATCGACTTATTAATAATTATTAACCTCCGATTGTAAAAAAGTCTTTAACAATAAATAATTATTCATCAATAGCAATACAAAAAAAAAAAATCAGAAGTTATCAGTGAAATAAAATTTTACGTACTTTTCATTTTAATTCAACAATTTTTACAATCGCAGATTAATAATATTAAAAAATCAATATATTTAAATTTAAAAAAAATGTTTATATAAAGTCGGATTCGAACCGATGTGCACAAAATTACGGTTGTGACACGTTCTCACCTACACCACATACATCTTTTAACAACATTAATATATAATCTAATATAAAATGCTAAGGAAATTTTTAGGGCCATTTTTCTGTGTAACTGTCTACTTTGCTAAATAATTGGAGGATCGTATCTCGCTTTCAAATGAAATAAGTTTAAATAAGTGCAGCAAGAAATGTGAATATGTAATTTAATAGGCGTACAAGGAAGTCATGTAGTGTCCACATCAGTTTTCTTTGACATCTATATAGTGGATTCTCCAATTTTTATACAATATTGTACCATGCCTTCTAAATATGAGTCGCAGATGATATTTATTCTTATCGGTTACAATTTCTCAAGGGAATGTTAATATACTTTCATTACGAGTACCGTATCTAAAGTTTTTACTCTAAGAATGGAATTAATTTTTATTCATTTCAATTTCTCGTAGAAAGCTTATATACATTTATTTAGTTTGTGTTACGTCCCATCGGGTAAATTAAAAAAAATTAAAACAAAAATCTTTTCTTTTTCTATAGGACATCTTTCCGACACACGAAAAGCTAACAAATAAGCTTTCCAGCTAATCTAGGTCATATGTATGAAAAAAATAAAAATAAATGGTTTCATATTGTACTCAATCGGTTAAATTGACTTATAGCAGTCTATATAAAAGAATAATTAAATGTATCACTAACAATTTTAAAATTCTTCACACCGAATTAGGTGTAAGGAATGTAATAATCGTAATGTTTTTTTAGTCAACCAGGTGTCGTCATTTATTTTTTCCTGTTTAGCCTCCGGTAACTACCGTTTAGATAATTCTTCAGAGGAGAATTAAAATTGGTCCCGGGTTCGAATCCCGGTCAGGCATGGCATTTTCACACACGCTACAAATCATTCATCTTCATCCTCTGATGAACGACTAATGGTAGATCCGGAGGTTAAAAAAAGGTCTATTTGTGTGTCAGTCTCCGCGACACGTGGTAGCGTTTCAGCCTTTCATCTGGTGTCCCGGGTTCGAATCTCGGTTAGGCGTGGCATTTTTCACACACGCTTAAAATCATTGATCTCATCCGCTGAAGCAAACAGCGGTCCCGGAGGTTAAACAAGAAAAAAAGGTCTATTTGTGTAAGTTTCAAATCCTAGTAAAGGTACTTTTATACGGATTTGAATACTAGATCGTAGATACCGGTGTTCTTTAGCGGTCGGGTTTCACATCTCACGAACGGTTTACCTGAGACTGTACGAGGCTACACATCTTTTATATTCATACATATCATTCTCACTCATCCTCGGAAGTATTATCTGAACGGTAATTACCGGAGGCTAAACAGAAAAAGAAAGATAAAGGTCATTTATTTGTGTACCTGTATTTTAACCGTCAAATAATTTTATATTTAATTTCTTTAATGAGATATATAAATTACCATATAAAAAGAGATTACTAACCCGTAAGCAAGAATACGTAATAAAATAATTAGTCGAACGCGAATCCACTAAGTTAATAGAATTTATTAATAGTAATTTTCTTCGTAAACAGCAGTTTGCCGAGGGTAAAATCGTGGGTAGCCAATCTGTGCCGGTTTTGTTTAATTTAATCTTCTTCTAATAACGGATGGTTTTAAATACAAAACGTTTCGAGTAAAAAGTTTTTATAAAATGGGAAATGAATATAAATTTTACGTTATTTATGAAAATTATTTAATTAATCGATAATTCTTTCCGGTACAAAATACCCGATGTTTATTTTTCATAAACGCTTTAATTTTCTAGTGTTAATTGTTAAGGGAGTTAAATTATCTTCACGGTAGTTTATTACTTCTATATTTCTGTATAAATAATTATGCAATTTTATGATATTTAAAATAGAATAAATCTTTCCATAAATGCATCTTAATAACTTCTTTTTTTTAAATCGATCAATTATTTACTAAAATATTAACCGTTAATGTAACAGTTATTTGTTAAATGATATGTCTCTATTTTTTTTTATTAGATTATACGGTTTTGTTTTAACATTATTTAAATAAATTTTTAACAATTTTTTTTGGAACTATTGAAAAACTATTTATTACTAACAATTTTCTTACGGAGATATGGTAGGACTTTGGCGATTAAATATTTTATTTTTATATAAATTAAAATGAAAACTCAGTTTTTATTGAACGTTATAAATAATCAATTTCCCAACACAAAGAACAGAAGCCGATGAGACCCGATTTCCACAACACTTTTTATTCTGGTTTTGGAAATTGTTTTTAAAACAGTGATGATATAACGGTTAAGATAAATGGAAAATATGTAAATAATTTGAAGTTTGCAGATGATAACGTAACCCGCCTGACTGGTCTAGTAGTTAACGCGTCATCGCAAATCAACTGATTTCGAAGTCGAGATTTCCAACTTTATAATCCTTGTAAAGGAACTTTTACATAGATTTGAATACTACATTGTGGATACCGGTGTTCTTTAGTGGTTTTTTTCTGTTTATGCTCCGGAACCACCGTCAAGATTACTTCAGAGGATGAATGAGGATGATGTGTAAGAGTGTAAATGAAGTGTAGTCTTGTACAGTCTCATATCGACCGCTTTTGAGATGTGTGGTTAATCGAAACCCGACTACAAAAGAACACCGGTATCCACGATCTAGTATCCAAATTCGTATAAAAGTAACTGCCTTTACTAGGATTTGAACCTTAAAACTCTCGATTTTAAAATCAGCTGATTTGTGAAGACGCGTTCACCGATAGACCAACCCGGTGATCTTTGATGGTCGGGGTTTAATTTATCACACATTTCAAGAACGGTGGGCCTGAGACTGTACAAGACTACATTTCATTTTCATTTACACACATCATCCTCTGAAGTAATATCCTGAACCGACTTACCGGTGGTTCCGGGGAGAATAAACAGGAAAAGAAAAATGATAAAGTTTTAACAGCTACCTCAGCTGACCACTTGATATTGATTTTAGAAATGACAGGCAGAAAGATCGGTCTTAATTTAAATTTCTCAAAATATAAATTATTACAAACGGTAAGAAAATCAACATGAGTTAAGATTACCGTCCAAAAATCGACATTGTAGATAAATATATAAAATTTCAATCTGATGGGGCACATAAAAATACATTCGATAGATTACGTAAAAATTAGATAAAATATTTTAATATATATATATATTATATTTCTCAGAAATTTCAGCTACTGCCGGATCTTGGTGTATGTCGATAGGCAACTGTAATTACTCCTACCGGCTTTCCGGGACTGACCTAGCTGCAGTGTAAGTGCATGTATAAATTCACATACCGATAAATGTATAGTCTTGAACAGACTCAGGTCGACCGCTCCTGAGATGTATGGTTAATTGAAACCCGACCACCAAAGAACCCTCAGTATCCGCAGTCTACCGTTGAAATCAATATAAAATTATAAATATAAAAATAAATTACGAAATAAAAAACAGATGCGTTTAAACTACGTATTTATTATTCGAATACAAACATATAAAACAATACTAAAGTAAAAAATTTACTAATTTTTAACGCAATTTATAATCTTCAATTCAGTTGTTGCTATTGACAATTATTTTGAGCAAATACGGAAGCTTTTCGTTTTTTTAATCGCAACTATTAAAAATTCATCGATAGAGTAATTTATTTTTCGTTATGAAAGAGCGGACATCAACAGGTATAGTCATTAACTCTGTGGAAATTAGTAGCGTATGAAAAAATACGATGCCTGACCGGGATTCGAACCCGGAACCTGAGCATGAAATGCCGAGACGTAACTACTCATCGACATCGGTTAGGAGAGTAATATTGTTTCCGTAAAAGGAAATTGTATTTTAAATAAAACGAAGGGAAATATTTTCAAACGGTTTGGTAATTTATTTAAATGTAACCGAAGTATTATAAGGCTCTTTTTTATATGCTGAAATGCCGTGTTGAGTTATACAAAAACAGTTCGTTATCTAATGCCGTAGAGGTGGATAATGTTATTTCGTGAGAATAAATGATCATTTTTTTCAGGAGAGATTGTACATTCATAAATATAAACACAAAGATAAGTTAAAATATTTAATTTTCTAAATATAGATTTAAATAATTCACAGTTATAGGCGCTAGATAATGATGTGACATCCCATTTTAGTATCTTTAAAACTCTTCTAACTTTTTGAGGCAGCCCCAAAAAATGACTTATATATAAAAATTTAATACATATATAATATTTATGCGTAATAGATGTTTAATAATGATGAACTGAAGAGTTTTATTTAGGCGCAGTATAACAAAACAACACGGCTTGATTTTATTTTAAACGAAATCAATTTGTTATCTAAAAAAAAGTCAAAAACCTTTCTTTATAGATAAAAAAAAAATACTATCGTTTCATTAATGGGAATTCTATCCATCCGATTAACAATGTTACGCAAGTACCTAAGAAGGATATTGTAACAATTATATCTATATTTAAAGTCGGATAGTTACAGTACAATCCAATGAGTCCCGGAGGTCCTGGGTTCGAATCCCGGTCAAGTCAAGCATGGCATTTTTAATCAAGCGCGGATATATTTAATCCGTGTATGTCTAAGTGACAAAAAATATATATATATTTTATTTTTTTAATTTTAAGATTACACATTGGATAGATCGTTCAGATAAAAGTCGATATATAATTGTACGAATCAAATACATAATTAAAAATCTATATTTAATTAATTTTATTTATATAAATTACGAATTTATTTTTTTCCCTACAAGTTTTTTTAAGCGTAAATTCTTCAACAAACTTTTAATATACAAGGCGATACTAAAACCAATTTGGTCGTATGGCATAGAGATATAGGGTACGACGAGCAAGAGTAACTGATTTTTTGGGGTTTTTTTTTTGTTTTTAACGTCCGGTCCACCACCGTTAGGCATGCTTCAGAGGATGAGATGAATGATTTGTAGCGTGTGTGAAAATGCCATGCCTGACCGGGATTCGAACACGGGACCTCCGGATGAAAGGCCGAGACGCTACCACTGGCGCCATGGAGGCCGGCAAGAGTTGAGATTGTTTAACTGTATCAGAATAAGTTGTCTAGATCCACTGCAGAGCACCTTGGCTAGCACGAAACAAAAAAAATTCACTAGAAGCGGTTAGATAATCGCGCAAACTTTCTGTAAGTTAATCTCCTAGATAACAGCAAGAATGTCCGGCGACTGAAACGACTAAATCGCTGGACTTGGGGAATCTGTGGTTCAATATCGCATATTTGATGACCATTTTTCTATACCTTGATGATCAGCCTATTTATCTCTATGAGCTTGCAATATTACTTTTTGTTTTGTCTTTGTCTATCGCTTATTGATGTTATAATTTTTTTTTTGTTTTTCTTTAGACGTTTGTGAATTCTTATACTTATATGGTCTTATTCAGTACGAGTGTGTTTACGTATATGATCTTTGTATACGTATGTGTGTACTTAGTTATATTTTAATATATAAAAAAGAAAACCTTTTATTGAAATCGGTCATTGGAAACCCCCTCATCGTATGTTTTTTGTAATACGATTTACTTATGGTTCTTTAATTGGAATCGATTGTAAATAAACAAATTGTGAAAGAAAAAAACAAGAATCGGTTGTTCATAAATTATTATTTTCTGTTTATTTTTAATTAACTCGTTTGTAAGGAAATATGAATAATACATTTTACTAACGCTTTAAAATTCGACTCTCCATTCATTTAAGTTAATATACACGCTATTTTTCTTTTTAAAAAAATGTACTCATTTTTTTAATAAAAATAAAAAAAATAATATTCAATTTTATTAAATCCTACGACGTAATTTTTTTTCATGTTACTTAGGCTTAAAAGAAATATCTTGAGAATAATTTATTTTTAAAAAAAAATTAAAAAGATTTTTATTTCAGTAAAAACATTTTTTTAATAGTAAATTATCGATTTATAAATTAGTTTTGAAGCCTATTTAGACTTACGGGCTTGAATTGCGGGGAACAGTGTGCAACTCCAGTATTGACATACTTGAACGCTACCGAACAAAAACATTGCGAAAAATGCTAAACGTACACTGATACATAAGCAACAGCCTCATATATAATGATCTTAAGTTGCGAATCGTTCTGTAGAAAATTTCTTCGGTCAGCGTACATTATCAAAATCGTTTGATCGGCACCCGAATTATTTGGCGGTCAATTTATTGGATAACACGATCAGTGATTTTTCAAGATCGCTAAGGAACAATATTCTTGGTTTGCCTTATCGTTTCAGTTAGGTGACTTTACGGTTTGGCTGTACGGAGTGCTCTTCTATTTCTTTTCGTTGTTATCGTTAAGTCACCGGCCGCCGGGTCTGTGGCAACTTAGTGTTAATTCAAATACATCTTATTTACTCATTGCTCTGTGAACAGATTGTAACGTTGCTGTGTCGTTATAATAAAAAAAAGTAGAAACAATATAGCTCTGTTAAGTTGTAAGTAATATTAATTAAATAAATTTGATTTTTCTTCATTCTATTTTGATTCGTACTTAATTCCTTTTATAAGTAATAATTTTATTTATTTATTAATTTTACATAAATGAATCGCTATTATTTTATGTAAGATTATTTTAATATATTCATATGTAAAGTAGACGAAAACTGTTATTTATATTAATATATTTACGTAATTATAAATTTTGTATTTCATAAGCTGGATTAAATCAAAGTTTTCTTTCATCTTTTAATGCAAATGCTAAAGGAATTTCGTTTTATTATGTTTATAAAAATAAACCTTACTTTTCCTAATGTAATTTAAATTGAATTGTAAAATAATAAATAATACTTATTTATAAACAAATTCGAATCGTTTAAATTATGTTTAATATTAAACATAAAAATAATAATTTATAATACATTTTTACCCTTGTTTTTTTTAATTTTTAAAAATATCGTAACCTTTTAATAGCGATTTGATAAATATAAATAATATAAAAATTTATTAAAAAAGTATTATATTATTGCTAAAAAAATACTTTATCTCATTTTAATTTTTAATCATTTTTATAAAAATTACATTAAATCATATATATATATATATATATATATATATATATATATATATATATAATGTAATATATATAATGTAACAGTATATATATATATACTGTTTCTATTTATTTAATCTTTAGCGATATGTCTCTAAATGAAAAAATATCTGTGATCCCTCTTAGTTACTTTTCATTCTTAAAGAATCATGGAGCCTATCGCAGTACATATTATTATTTTTTTTTTATTAATTTTAATTTACTTCAGTTTTCTCAATTTTAAAATGATTAATTTCTTCTTTAAAAATTTTAAGACTGTGTTTTATTAAATTTAAAAAAATTGTTTTTGATGATTGAAGAAAATATATCGTATTCAAAATTATATTTTATAAAAATTTATTTTAAAAAAATATATATTTTTGGAAAAGATAATATAATTACTAAATTGAAATATTTGTACAGTTTTATTCTTGTTTTAAAAATTTAAAACAATTATTTTTTACTGTTTTTATTTGAAATTATTTTTTTCTTCCTAATTAGATTTATGTTTATTATTTAAACGATTATAATTAAATAATTATATAAATTTAAAAAAAAGAAAAATTACAATAAGTTTTACGCATATAATAAATACAATTATAATTTGTAATTTTTTATTTAAATTTTATTTTATTTTATTCAGATTGAATAGAAGATAAAAATAGAAAAAAAATTATGTTTTGTTTAAAATAAAGGGAACAGATTATTATAACTAAACTAATTCTTTAAATTTTATATCCGTAAACTAACAATAATTAACAGTTAAACTGAAGAAGAAAATGTAAAAAAATGAGAAGTTGTTAGAAAAATAAAATTAATAGAAAATCAATATTATATAAAAAAATTTTTGGAAGATATTTAAAATATATGCGTTGAAGAAAAAAAGGAGAAATAAATTGGTTAATCAAGGTGACCGGATAAGTGGATTTTGGATAACAAAAAAAGAGTATATAAACAAAATTTTATATACTGTTAAATTAAATGATTTTAGTATTACAAAAAAGAGCATATGGGTGGTATTGCACGGTGATATTAGTAGTTAATTCATTTTATATTTACAATTTACATTCGTAAAAACCGAACAGATACGATTAATTATTATCGAGGTAGGTCCAAATAAAATAATACAAAAGACATATTACTTACCGAGAGGTAGAAATATTATGGTTGAATTGTATTTACAATAATTGTACGATTGTAATCCAGTATAGTTTACAATACGGTGCACAGTTACAATTAAAAAAAAGTTTCTACAAATATTTTTTAAATAAATTTATATGTATAATATAACGTTATATTAATCGAAAAGTTTATTATTACGAATATAATTTTTTATTTATTTATTATTTTAATAATATATTACATCAACAACTATTATTCGCACTGACACGGCATACCCCAGGCCGGGACTGAACAGCGAACGTGAGAGGTGATCAGGCAGCCGGGTTGTTCGTTGCGATCCCCACTACCGCGTCTTACCCGAAGCACCCCAGCATCACATCCTATCTATCATCCCCACCATTCAACTAACAGAACACCACGTGACCCCTACTACCCCTCTTGTACTTATATTTCTACCTCTACCCATGACTACTACCGAACGCTCTCCACCAACTCCCCGGCTTTACCGCCACCTGCCTGGCAACCTGCATCTTCAACCTCACCGCACCACTACCTACGACGATCGACTATAATGTACAAACTAAGGACGACTTATCTCGGAGACCTAATGTTTGAATAGTGGGATACTCGTCCGTTTCTCGACTATAATAGAGTCCAGAAAAAATAATCCAGATGCAGATACGATCACATCAAGATCTGACGCAAAAAAAAACCATAATTTATTACTATTTTTACTGGAAAATAATACACCTTTAAAGAAAATAGGGTATATTATTTAAAAAAAAAAAAAAAAAAAAAAAAACAATACTCTGAAACCGCAATCTTTTTTCTACCTTTTTTTTTAACTTAACATTATCCCACTGTTATTGAGTATGTCGACTAGGATTTAAGGAAACCATTTCTCATTCTGTCTTGTTGTTATCTTTGTTTTCTTCTTTCTGTAATTGTTGATTAATGAAGGTTCACAAAATAAATATCCGATGTCCAATACTATCACAATGGGAGTTGAAGATAATATTTACTTGAAAGAAAAGTGTATATAAATAATCATTTTTATAGCACATGTCATTTTATTTAACAATAATTATAAATAATATTCTATTTTGAAACGTAGGCTATTTTTTTCGTTCGAACAGCTGATTTCCACGTTTAACATTTTTGTTCATGTCGCTCTCTTTCCTTTACTCCCATTAATTTTTATGTCTCTTAGTCCTTAGTCTCTTTTCCTTTTTATCTTTTTTTGGTTTTTTCCAACTTCCGGTTTCATCCGGAAGTGGACCGACTTAACCGGAGGTTCATTTTTTTAAATGCGACACATATTTTCATCGCGAATTTGGATCCTAGGGACAAAGATACGTAAATCATGTCCATCCCATTTTTCAATAAAGTGCCATCATTAACCTCTAAATGATCTTCGAACTTTACCTAGTCCTGAATTCCTTTTAAGCACCAAAAACATGATTTTTACAACAACAAAAAAAATTAAGTAATAAACAGCGTACGTGTATTTTTTATAGTGATATAATCGGTTTCCATTTCTGACCGGAAGTGGGGTTAACGAGACCGGATCTTCATTTTTCTAAACGGGACCTATTGCTTTGAATTTGCATTAGAGTACAAGAGTGCCTTCTATATACTTAAAATGACCTTTAAGCTCCAACTGACCCTAAACTCTTTCACAATTTTTTTCAATTCCTCGGTAATGATAAAAAGAAAAGAAAACAGTTTTATTGTAAAACAAGTCCATCCTATCGAACGCTGAGCTCATGAATTTCCAGTCTGGACCAGAACTAGATTATTTTGACTGGATCTCTATTTTTTTTTCCATAGAACGTACTACTTATTAAAACAAAACCGGAAGCTATACTATTGTAAATTTTTGTTTGTTTAGTAAAAATCAAGTTTATGGTGGTCAAAACAGTTTTTAAAAGGAATCCAGGATTAGTTAAAATTCGAAGGTCATTTAGAGGTTAAAGATGGTACTTAAAGATGGAAGAATGTTTCGGATAAGACTTAGGTATCTTTCTCTCTAGAATCTAAATTCGCGGGGAAATTATGTGTCCCATTTAAAAATGAATTAGCGGTCTAGTTAGTCCACTTTTGGTCGAAACCGGAAGTTGGCAATATGATCAGAAGGTAGAGCGTCCTCGACTTGGTGATCAAATTTTATTGCATTTTCCAGAAAAAATACTTCCTTTAATTTTAGAATGGGTGGACGGGTGGTCTAGGACTCCCGGTTATATATATATATATTTATAAAGGTTGTTTTTAAAATGGTGTGCTGGCTATACTTTTTCGGATTCTACTTATAAACCAAATAAAAAATATCCTTTTGAAAAATGGCAATTTCTCCTTAGTTCTCCCCTGTCCACCATTTTGTAATTTTTATATAAAAATTTATATTTCAAGATGGGATAGACGAATCGCATAAATATTTGGTTAGCGTCTTGGAAATAAAGTTTTAAAATTAGCAAAACATCAGGAATTAAATACCTTCGCAAATTACAAAACGGTGACCGTACTTATTTTACAATCCGTTATATCTCCGTAAATCATAAACATTAGTTTTATCAAAATTTATATTATATGCTAAAATATTAAGCCTTTTATTTTTACAAAATAAATTTTTATTTTTTATATCCGTTAACAAATAGTCGAGTTATGGGAGAAAACAGATGTAATTTTGTGTCATAATTTTTAAGTCTATTATTGTGAGAAAATTATTCCTTAATTTGATACTAATTTACAATACTATAATTAACAATAAATAAAAAAAAAAAAAATATTTCATCTAAATGAACGTAAAGTGGAGGACGTGAAAACAGACACTTAATTAATACATCAATTTTCTGCCATAACTCAGCTATTTGTTAACCAATTTTCAAAAATAAAATGTTTAATTTTGTCTAAAATAAAAGGCTTAATATTTTAACAAAACATAAATTTTGAGAAAGCTATAATTAAAGGAGATATAACGGATTGAAAAAAAATAAACATTGTAGCCGTTTTGTAATTTGCGAAGTTTTTTAATTCCTGATTTTTTGATGATTTTAAAACTTTATTACCAAGACGCTTTACCAAATATTAATGCGATTCGTCTATTCGAACGCGAGATATATTTTTATATAAAAATAACAAAATGGCGGACACGGAAAGAACTAAGGAGAAATTGACATTTTTCAAAAGGATATTTTTTATTTAGTTTTATAAGTAGAATCCGAAAAAGCATAGCCAATCAATCATTTTAGAAAAACTTTGTATGTATATATATACATATATATATATATATTTAAATCGGTTGTCCGAAAAAAAACGCGGTTTTAAGTTAAATCTATTTTATTTCATTTATAGTTACAAACGTTTGTTTTCCACACACACGCGCGCGCACACACATTTCATATGTGAAAGGAAATAGTTTAAAGTTTTTAATAACTCTTAATGGGACTCAACATGAGCACCGTTAAATGTCCTGCCGAGGTCGAACCGATAATCCACCTATACTCACCAAACCGGCGAGTATATTTACAAGAATCGCTTCCACTACTTCACTTATCCATCGACGCATGCGGTAAAATGACTGCATTTTTTCTTGATTATGACGTCTTTTTCATAGCCTCAAAAGAAAAAATTCATCCGCGTCAAATCGGGAGTTCGCAGTGGCCAAGAGATTGAAACTTTTCTGCGTTTCCAGCATTCTGAGAACCGGATGACAAGCGAACTCCGGACGACTTCTTCGTGATGAGGTGTTATTTTATATGTTACAAAATTAGGCCTTCCATATTTTTAACCTGCGGAAACACAAAGTTGTCTTTTATACTACGCCCAATATAGTTGGTTCGTCGAAAATAAAGACCAAAAAAATTCGATTTTGTATGATACCCGATAAAAATTCACTTTCGGATCGTTGGGGACGAATTCTTTCAATTTGTGTAGATTTTCTGAACCTCATGCTCGACAATTATGCCGATTCACGACTCCACGAACGTGGAATGTTATCTCATCAAAATATAAAATGCACTGCTGATAGTTTTCATCGGCAGAAATGAATCGATCTAATAGTTCATTAAATTGAATTAATAAAGGTTACAACGTTAGCTGTAATTAATGTTATCTCACAAACGTTCGTTTATTAAATGTAAACGTAATTGCACTGACAAATATTAATCTTTGCTACATTTGTAAATGATCAAATAACTTCATAAAATGAAAAGATAGCACAGCTATATATTGATTGATGATTTTGACTGTTTAAAAATGTAATTATTTTAAAACATTGTATTTCGGTGTGTTGTGTAAACTCAAGAAAAAAAATAATTTTAGTATATCTAAAATTATGAAAATTGTTTTAAATTGTAAAAAAAAAAATGTGTTACTAATTTCTATCATATCAGACATATTAAGATGGTATGTCGATATATAATTATTAGGATACATTACGATCATTTTTACTGAATCCAAGTCCTAGTTGTGTTTAACCGTGCCCTTCAATACCCAAACCGCGACCGATGTTGTTCAGTCAGATAATTGCACAAATTTCTGAGGAATCCTGAGAGTATTCCTTTAGAAAGCCTAAAGCTTTCCTTAGCTGTTGTTTTAATATCTGATTAAAAGTAGATTCGGTTGGTTGCAAGATATTTGAAAGCCGGTCTCCCAAAAATGGTCGATCAGTAATATCTTGCTTCCATCTTGAGTAAAGATACCTCAATTTCTAGAGGAATTCTGTGAGGCCAGTGTTTTTTTCTCAGAGAAATCCGAGATTATGTAGTTGTTTTACTCGTTTCACTGTTCCTTCGTCGGTAGATGTTACTTTATCACCGACCATAGTTTTTCATCGATCTTATCTTTTCCGTTGACTTTTGCTGCACGCTTATTATTATTCGAAATAAGGAAAATTTGTTAGCTAATCTTTGTATTCCTGAATTTTTTTGAGCGTAATTAAATTTTACCATATTTTTTATTATCCTGAATAATATAACGTAAAAAAAAAATGTTTTAAATTGAATTCGAAAACTTGAGAAATCGATCGATATAACTCAAAAAGTCTTTCCTAAGTCTAAGTCTTTTGTAAGTCGTCAAAATTTTATTTTGAAAACTTAGAAAATAAGAGATATTTTCTAGTTACAAAATTTGTTTTGGTAAACTTTATATGTTGAACTGTTTATTATTTCTTTTTTTCTTTTGTTTTCAGGGTTTTTGCTTTTACTGTAAAGATGAATATCGGTGTTGATATTACTTGAATATTTACTTGGATATTTCCTTGCTCTTTTTGTTTCCTTCATAAATAGAAAATTATAGAAACAGAAGTTTATGATATTAACAATTAAAATTCATATTACGAAGTTTCTGAAGTTATATTGCTGAGGTAAGCCGACTTAAATTGCTCAACCTGTTTAACGAATTCATAAATTTGTTTTTTTAGTATACGTAATAACGAATACTAATAAACTAAGTAATTATAAAATTAGTAATTACAATAAAATATATTTATTTTACGATTAAAAAATAATAATTTCTTGGATTAATTTGTTAGGTTCTGACTTAAATATTACGAAGTAACAATTATTTTAATAATAATAATTCTACTGGGTTTTTGGTAATGTCGTTACAGTCATTCAGTATATATATAAATTGCCGGCCTCCGTGGCGCGAGTGGTAGCGTTTCGGCCTTTCACCCGGAGATCCCCTGTTCGAATCCCGGTAGGGCATGCATTTTTCACACACGCTACAAATCATTCGTCTCATCCTGTGCAGTAATGCCTAACTGCGAACCCGGAGATTGTAAAAAAAGAAGAAAGTATATATATATATCAATCGGGAAATTGGGTTCACCCTTGATATTCCTGGTGTCTAATACGAGTTACATAATTCTTTTCATTATCGGACACAAAATTCCAACCAATCGTATTCTTCGTTTTTTAACCGATCATAAAGTGAGAGTAATTCTTATCATTATCGGGCACAAAATTCCAACCGATCGTATTCTTCGTTTTTTAACCGATCATAAAGTGAGAGTAATTCTTATCATTATCGAGCACAAAATTCCAACCGATCGTATTCTTCGTTTTTTAACCGATCATAAAGTGAGAGTAATTCTTATCATTATCGGGCACAAAATTCCAACCAATCGTATTCTTCGTTTTTTAACCAATCATAAGGTGAGAGTACGAGGGTTTTTTCACGGTCCCATCGGTCACGTAATTATAACTAATGAAAAAAAAATATTTTATTTGTAGCAAGTACTTACATAGTTACGCTATTCCTCTACATGGTCGCCACTCCGATTTAGACATGGGTCGAAGTGCGGTACCAACTTTCCAATACCCTCATCATAGAACGGAGCGGCCTGTGTTTTTAATCATGTTTGTACGCTGGTCTGCAGGTCGATGTCTGTGCTTAAATGTCGTCCTCCTAACCAGCGTTTCATGTGTGCAAAGAGGTGAAAATCGGATCGAACCAATTCCGAGCTGTATAAGCGGTGAGGAATGTTTTCATCAGGCATTGTCTTTCTCCATGACAATCGTCGGCCGCACACTCCAGCTGTAACAAAGAAGCTCCTGCAGCGTTTTCGTCGGGAAGTGTTTGATCACCCACCAAGTAAAATATATATATATTTCACTTACTTGTAGACAAGATAACTGCCATAATTTTGCACCAATCACTTTCAAATTTGTACATAAAATGTAACGACCCAAAATCTCGGTCGAGTTCGTTATTGGGCAAAATCGGACCTTAGGAGTGGAAAAAGGGGAATTTTTTTCAAAAAAACAAAATATCGGTATAACTTTCATATTAAGTAAAATATCGAATATGTTTGAAATTCCTACTATTCTGTGGATAAAGGCCTAAAACCTATCCAAGTAAAGTTTTTTGGTATCACCAACCATCGGCCCAGGGGGTGAAAAAAATGGGATTTAGAAGACAAAAAATATACCCCCCTTAAAAGGCACAATATCTAATCGGTTTAAAGTGATCGTTAGTCTTCTAAAGATTACCTCAAACGTTTTTCTGAACCAATTTTTGATATGACCAGCAACCCTTACGGCAAGTGATGACCAAAATGTTGCTGAAATTGTAAGAAGATGAAGCTTGTCGTATGCTAAACATGTGAAAACTTTTTCGTATGTAACCATTGTCGTGTTCAGTAACTTTAAGTTTAAGGAGCAAATCTTTTTTTCCCTACTTAGCACCGCCTAAATCTACCTCCTCCTTCTGGCATGCCGAAAGGAGTTGTTTGCTTTTAAAGAAATATCTTAATATCAATTTTCATGACTGTAACAGCTTCGTATCCTGAGGGAGATTTTAGTAAAAATTTGCCCCCTTTTTTCTGCTTATAAACAGAGTTTTCCAAATCCTTCGTTAGTGAATGCCAACGTTATTAAACATAATTTACCTGCTAAAATTCACCTATTTTGGTTAAGCCGTTTGTGCGATGCTTTGATGACTCATTTACTCATTTAGCCAGTACAGTTTGTTTTATATTTATTCATATATATATATATATATATATATATATATATGAGGTAAATAATGAGGAAGATTGTTTTTTGTTATTTAATTGAAATTATACTGTGTTTTCCGTATTAACCTGCGTTTTTATTATATGAATTAATGTTTAAAGAGATATCTTATTTTGAGTATTTTTTAAAACATTTATTGTATAATATTAAAATCTCTTTGTTCAGATAAAAAAATTATTAAACAAATTTTAATTAAAAGAATTTTAAAGACAAATAAAATATTTATAAGTATAAATATAATAGTATAAATACTAGAATTTTATATATATATATAAAATAATAATAAAAATAATGTATATTAATAAATATTCATTTTGATAAAATGCTGGGTTCATTGCCGAGATTTCTGGTACTTTGAAAAGAATAGGTGAAAAAATAAAAAATCTGATTTGAACACCGCATGATTTCCTTGTACGGCTATTAAATTACATGTACATTTTTCTTTTTTTTTTACTAAAAGTGCGTAAAATTTTATATCATTAATATTTATGATATTTTTTAATTTTTTTTTTTTTTTTTGTTATTATTGAATTATTATTCATCGTACATTTTTTTAATATAATCAGAGGCTAATAATTATTAATAAATCAATATATTTAAATAAAAATAATAGAAGTTAAAAAAAAGAATATGAAGTCTGATTCGAACCGATGTGCCTACACCTAAGATCCAAATATTTCATTAATTAAAATTTTATTTGGCTGTAACTTTGGAACCGATGAAAATAAGAACTACTTATGATATATCGTTAAAAACTCTCGATGAGGGCTTATTACCGCAGTTAGGAAAAAGTAAAAAATTCAAATCTTTTTTGATTTTGGACTTTGTTGGACAATTTTGTTCCGATCAATTGCAGTCAAAAGGGGAGGCCACAACCAGATGTTACAACAGTCCTAAATCCAAAATTTCAACTTTCAATCGTTTTTAAGTTACGCGAGATATATAGTACGTACAAACTTCACGCCGAAACTAGTCAAAGTGGATTCAGGGACGGTCAAAATGAATATTTTCGTTGAAATCTGAAAACCGAAATTTCATCACGATACTTTACTACGTACAAGGAAGTAAAAGTAGTGATGAATTTTGGTCGTTTTATAATCGTACTTTAGACAAACTTACATTATAAAAATGCTGACAATATAGTTTTAGGACTTCTCCGCCACGCAGATTTTTTCTATTACACGGCTTTCACATACAAACACACAACTTAATTTTTAATATTTGTCATTTTATTTAAATATTATAGTTTTTGTTTATTTAATTCAATGATTCTAATTAAAGCGCGCGCGCATACCGTATTTCATTCGCACGAGTGTGGCGGTAATAGCGGCTACTTTAAATACATTTTTACACTTTAAGTATTATTCATTTATTTAATTCTAACCTCACCTTTGACTTTACAACATAGCAGACGACTACAGGGGCTGTACGCCATGGCTACACTAGCGCTCCTTGTGATGAGAGGAGGTACTAATGACACACTATCCCCACTCAGCCAGTAGTTTATTAAGACCATTTTTTGGTGTGGGGGTGCAATACTGCGCAATATTTTTTTTATATATTATTTTTTAATTGTTAACAAATGCGCCTAAGTAAAATAAGATGTTTATTAGGCAAAATCTCGAGATACTGAAGGTGAATGTTCTATAACCTCACCCCGTTTGACCTTTTAAATTGAAAATTTAATGGCATTAATGCCCATATATAGAAGTAATCTTACCAAGTTTGGTCAAAATCGGTCGAATAGTTCTGGAGGTGTAAGGGGTTAAAACCGAATACACACAAAACAGACACACTCACACACACGTTCATGCAAACATTTCCATCCGGTTTTTGGGTTTTTGTGTCAAAACATCGCGATCCGGTGAAAACCGCATATGCTCAAACTGGACTAATTAAAATACTTTCCCTTCCATAGCTATCGTTATGCTGTAGCGCTAAAAGAGAAAGTAAAATTACCATTTATAAAATAGATCTTAATTTCAATAAATTTTTTTTTTTTTTTTTTTTTTTTGTGTTCAGTCATTTGACTGGTTTGATGCAGCTCTCCAAGATTCCCTATCTAGTGCTAGTCGTTTCATTTCGGTATACACCCTACATCCTACATCCCTAACAATTTGTTTTACATATTCCAAACGTGGCGTGCCTACACAATATTTCCTTCTACCTGTCCTTCCAATATTAAAGCGACTATTCCAGGATGCCTTAGTATGTGGCCTATAAGTCTGTCTCTTCTTTTAACTATATTTTTCCAAATGCTTCTTTCTTCATCTATTTGCCGCAATACCTCTTCATTTGTCACTTTATCCACCCGTCTGATTTTTAACATTCTCCTATAGCACCGCATTTCAAAAGCTTCTAATCTTTTCTTTTCAGGTACTCTGATCGTCCAAGTTTCAGTTCCATATAAAGCTACGTTCCAAACATATACTTTCAAAAATCTTTTCCGGGCGTTTAAATTAATCATTGATGTAAGCAGATTATATTTCTGACTGAAAGGTCGTTTGGCCTGTGCTATTCGGCATTTTACATCGCTCCTGCTTCGCCCATCTTTAGTAACTCTACTTTTTTTTTCGCCCTATATCCCTGGGCCGGACATCCACTCAAGTATACACGGCCCAGGGATGTGTCCTTGTGACTCTAAGGGGGCCTCCCCAGCCACCGGCTGTACGTCCGGCACGGCAGATCATATTAACTCTACTTAGATAGTAACAGATAGTAACTCTACTTACAAAACAACAAAATTCTTCTACCTCCATAATCTCTTCTCCTCCTATTTTTACATTCACTGCTCCATCATCATTATTTCTACTACATTTCATTACTTTCGTTTTGCTCTTGTTTATTTTCATGCGGTAATTCTTCCGTAGGACTTCATCCATGTCGTTCATTGTTCCTTCTAAATCCTTTTTGCTTTCAGCTAGAATTATTATATCATCAGCAAATCGTAGCATCTTTATCTTTTCACCTTGTACTGTTACTCCGGATCTAAATTGTGTTTTAATATCATTAACTGCTAGATCAATGTAAAGATTAAAAAGTAACGGGGATAGGGAACATCCTTGTCGGACTCCCTTTCTTATTACGGCTTTTTTCTTATGTTCTTCAATTATTACTGTTGCTGTTTAGTTCCTGTAAATGTTAGCAATCGTTCTTCTATCTCTGTATTTGAACACTAATTTTTTTAAAATGCTGAACATTTTATTCTAGTCTACGATATCCAATGTCTTTTCTTGGTCTATACATGCCAAGTACATTGTTTTTTTTTTCTTTAATCTTTCTTCTACTATTAATCTGAGCGTTAAACTTGCTTCCCTTGTCCCTATACTTTTCCTGAAACCAAATTGGTCTTCACCTAACACTTATTCCACTCTCGTCTCAATTCTTCTGTACAGAATTTTAGTTAAGATTTTTGTTGCACGGCTAGTTAAGCTAATTGTTCTGTATTCTTCACGTTTATCCGCTCTTGCTTTCTTTGGTATCATGACTATAACACTCTTTTTTTGAAGTTTGACGGAACTTCCCCTTTTTCATAAATATAACACACCAGTTTGTAATCTATCAATCGCTTTTTCACCTGCACTGCGCAGTAATTATACAAGTATTCCGTCTACTCCAGAAGCCTTTCTTCCATTCAAATCTTTTAATGCTGTCTTAAATTCACATCTCAGTATTGTTTCTTCCCTTTCATCCTCTTCGACTTCCTCTTCTTCCTCTCTAACACCAATTTCTAATTCATTTCCTCCGTATAACTCTTCAATTTTCCCGTAGAAATTTGATGGGACAATTTTCCCGTAGAAAAAATATATTAGGTCATCAACTTCCTGAATAGTGGACTTTTTGGCTTTTGTAGAGAAACTAGAAATAAGTTTTTGGTAACTGTTGATAATAGGTCGGCTGAACAACTCTTACCTATTGTTTGGTAATTTTTATCTACTTGGTACAAGTATAATTTCGAACTAACGGAAGGACTACAATCGATTGAAAAATATAGGTTACGAACATAAAACAGTGAAATTTAACTAAAATATTATTGACTCCCCTAAAAAAATGATTGACCCCTTTTCTAAAAATGGGTACACAAAAAAATAGAAAGCAAGTGGAAATTGGCAAAAAACCGATATAAATTGCAGTACGACTCGCATTGGACGGTGACTTGTCTCGTACCTTTACTTGTTAATATCCACAATAATTCGAGGGAAGAGGTTTTATTCAATAGAATACTTTATGATATATTGTGACATACTGGCCTCCAGAATTAACGTTAGTTTTTGGTCTTTGTAAAAATTAACTTTCTATGAGTTGACTTTATCGTTTCATATCTCTTTGCTGGGAAATGGTTTGTCGGCTTCTTTGATAAATAAAAATTCTAGTATTTTATAAAAATATCTATTAGGTGTTATTAGTCGTATTATTAATGAACATTAATACAATAAACTAGCATAAATGTGTTCACTATTTTTTTCTTATAATTAAGAAAAACGTAGTGATAATTTATAATCTAGAAATTTAACACATATACTTGTACTTTCGTGTGGAATATGTTTTCTGCTAACTACCAAATAATTACAGTTTAGATGTTTAGCGGGAGTAATTTCTACTTGATATGCAAGATCAGCCTCAAATTGTTACTCTTGGGAAAATAAAGTCCTCGTATATACAACATTAATTAATAAAACTACCTTATGGAATATGATAATACGAGTATTTTACATTTTTTTCAATGTATGTTTTTACAGCAAATTTTCTATTTAAATTACAGAGTATATTTAATAATTATATTTAATCACTTTATAAATAAATAAATAAAAGTAAAAATAACTAGGAATATAAAATTTTTATATACGCCATTACCATTTTCAAACTGTGAATATATTATTTATTTAGACTCCATCTTTAACTAAAATAAAAAACTTCAGTAGTTACTTATAATGTTTACTTTTTTGTAAATTTTTTGGATATAAGTACAATAAATTACATTAAAATATTTTAATCTGTTTTTACCCACAACAGAACGGAGTGTGTTTTTTTTCTGAATTTTTATGGGCATCGACTGCTAAGGTCATTAGCCCTCGTCATAATCTTTAAAAGAAACTACTATCACCATCTGGATCGTCATATGTAAGGGTGTAAAGGGCCCTTACATTTTATTTAAAATCACAAAACTACACAAAACATTTAAGACATAAAGACAACGACAATCACAAACACTTATGGGGTGTAAAGGGCCCCGATATTAAAATTTGAGATAGGTTCCCAAAAGACCATTAAATTTAAATTAAAACTTATCCTACCATATCTTTCTTTCTTTCTTTCTTCTACGAGTCTCATTTATAGTTGTTTAAGCACCCTCGGGGCGACCAGAACCGCCGTTGACCAGTATATCAGTCGCGCCAGGGTGCCGTGGCAGTTGAATCCTTCTTATAAACAGGCTATAGGCATGCACAGCGTACACCCACAGCCTCGGGCCCTCAATCCACCCTTGAGGGTTCCCCATGCCATCATCGGACACACTCCGACTCACTGCTCTTGAATGCAGGTGAGCCAAAATGGCCTAGGCAAGAGGGCTACCTCCCGTCACTATACGTGCCACGTTTCGAGACTCCCTTATGTATATATGCATACATTTAAAATTAAAATTAAAGTTATCAATACCATTTTTTCTTTATATATATAAGCTACCGCTTAGAGTTTCTTTTGTCACAGCTTTAAACTTTCATTTTTATAGACTTTTAAGAAGTCCACTGGCGTGTAAAAATGCAACTATATTTTCTTCATTTCCATTATCCAGATCAGCAGTAATATTATTTCTAAAACGGAACCTCTTTCTGAGGTCCTCATATATGGTACACTCTTCTATAAGATGCTTGATTGTCAGTGTTTTATTACAAACACCGCATATTGGTCTCACTTCGCCGGTTAACAAATATAAATTTGTTAATCGCGTATGACCGATTCTAAGTCTGGTCACCGCTACTTGTTCACGGCGAGTCAACTTATAGTCGCTTTTCCATTTATAAGGAGAAGATTTTACTGTGTTTAATTTTGTATTTAATCTCCTCCATTCACCATTCCACTTGTTTTTTACTATGTTTGTTAGACGGTTTTTAACATCTGCCACTCTTACAGGAAATGCATCCAAAACATCGCAGACTGTTGCCTTTCTGGCAGCTTCGTCTGCGATTTCATTACCTGTAATACCAGCATGCCCCGGAGTCCATACAAATACGCATCGCTGTCCTCGTTGTTTTAGTACGTATAAAATGGACAGGATGTTTGCAATTAGGACATCCTTAATGTTCTTGTTCCGAATTGCGACGAGTGCACTTAATGAATCGGAACATATTAGCACTCTCTTTTCGCAATAGTGTTCGGAGTGTGTGTTTGTGTGTATGTTTGTTACCATTTTCTTTAAAAACTACTGGACCAAATTCGGTGCAGTTTTTACTTCCTTGAAAGTAGTAAAGGAAGTATTGCGATCGCGAAAAAGTTCGATTTTCAGGTTTCAACAGAAATATCCATTTTTACCATCCCTGGATCCACTTTGACTAGTTTCGGCGAGACGTTTGTACGTACGTACGTATGTATCTCGTATAACTCAAAGCCGTAGGATTAGCCGTAGGATTTTGAAATTATGGATTTAGGACTGTTGTAACATCTAGTTGTGCAGCTGTGGTTGATTGCAATCGATTTAACCAAATGTGTCCAAAAAAGGCCAAAATCCATATTTACATTTCTGTACCCAAATGTATTTGGGTACACACCTAAATTGGCCTGCACATTTGGGTAAATTTGTGTCAATCATTGGCTTTTGAACAAGGTCGCATAATGATGTGTTGTTGTTTGATAGATGCAGTTAACTGGTGAAGAACGTATATTTATGATTGAAACTTATTTACAGACGAAATCTCATGTTGTGTGTCGGAGAAAGTTCATAGAGAAATTTGAAAAGGAAGCATCAGTGAAAAGTATACTTAGAAATTAAAGAATTTCATGAAACAGGTTCGGTATAAGACCAGAAACGTGCCCCACACAGGTCAGTTTTAACGACGTCAGTCGTACAGGACATTAAAGCGGCAGTTAGATGACTTCCTCATAAATCTTTGTGGAGATTAAGGCGGGTAAAGAACATTACACTAAGTTCAGCGCAGACTGCAGTGAGGAGAATGTTGAAATGTTATCCGTATCGAATGCAGGTTTTCCATGAGCTAACTAATGTTGATTATGCTTAAAGGTATCACTACTGTCAACGGTTCAAGAATTTCATTAGAGGCAACAATGGTATTTCAAGTGTTTTTTCCCAGACGAAGCGTGCTTTCACCTTGGTGGATATATTAATAGTCAGAACTAGCGGTCCTAGGTACTGAAAACACACACATTTTCTTTGAATTTCCCCTACACCCACAAAAAATAGGCTTATGGTATGTCAAGGCGACGAATAACGGTACCCTTGTTTTATGAAAAAATTGTGGATGTTGCCGTCTACCAAGAAATTATCCAATAATTCATAGCCTTACAGCAAGAGGATGAGCATGACTGTTGGTTGCAACAGGAAAGCTCACTTGCTATACAGCTCGCTGTATAATTGAGATACTACAGAATTTTTTCGGTGGAAAAATCATTTTTAAAGGATTGTAGCCACCAAGATCCCCTGATCTGACTAGTCTAGACATCTTTCTGGGGGTTACTTAAAAGAAATTCTTTCTATTTTCAATCCACACACTCTGTAGGAATTGAAGATAAACATTACCAAAGGAATCCAGGAAATAGATAGGGTATAACTAAGAAGAGTTGCCAGGAACATGATCAAACGTGTTGACAAGTCGGTGAACGTCATTTTAAACACTGTAAATTAATATAAAGGGTTTTACCAATAAACTATTATTTATAGACTAAACTAAGTGATAGGGACTTTTTTTAAGGTGAACACCCTTATTAAGTAGTTTTTGCGATGTGGCCATTTGTCTCTTTAATTATTTGATGACCCTCGTAGCTTTATTTAATCTTTAGAGAGATATCCGGGTGAAATATTTTTATTCATAACTCAAAATCGAAGTGTTTCAAATCCTAAATATGAAGTTTTTATTATTTATATATATAATTATTGCCTGCGCGTGCACACACACACACACACACACACACACACACTTGACGAAATAGTGTAAGCATTGATTTACTATACTTATTATTAGCTAAATAAATTGAAAAGTTTTTCATTATGAAAATGATGAATAACTTATGTTTCAAAGTTTTGTTAGAAATTAATCTTTTATTTATAAGGGTTTAAAGTAATCCGGCCTTTTCTTTTGATGTACTTTTTCTTTAAAATATTTCATTTTATAATAATGGTATACATCATCTGTATACTGTAAAGCGGTCTAAAAATAATGTCTTAAATTTAGCCTACATTATTCATTAAATTACACTATATATTTTGTTTTACAACAAGATTATTAATTTTCCATTCATATTCTACGGCTTTATTTACTTTATATTTTAAATAAAGACAAAGATAGAGTAAAAGGTTGGGATGTTTATGCTAATGTTTATAAAATTACCAAGTAAAATACAAGAAACGACGGTATTTTAACTTGCTAAATACAGTTGGATTTTAGCTCAAACAAGGTAAAATTTATTATTGAATAGACAACTTCGAGTTAAGATTAATTAACTAGTTATCATTAATGATCTGGGATCAACCAAATAAAAACTTACGCACGGGTTATTATAGGATAATATGACTTTAACAACCACCTTTCTTTATTTTAATATTATTAGGGCCATAGAAGACTAAGGAAGGTGTTCAATGAATTTAAATGATCCCCGCTATGGCGGGAGAGTTGCGCGGTCAACTGGATTGGTGGAAGAAACGCGTGTGTGGGTGAACTGAGTTCCCCCGAGATATATCGGCTAACGTAGCCCTCGCCTATAATTTGCATAGTATATGGCAGCAAGGCAGCAATATATATATAATACTCGTATATAAGAAATTTATAGTGATCGGCCAACATTTTGAGAATTGGGATTTATGCTAATGTAAACGTTTTGAAATCCCTTAGTCCAAAAATCACAGAAAGAGATACAAAATTTTTCCGGAGATGTATGCAGATACATCTTCCGTACGCGTGTTTGCCTGTCATTTTGATTAATGTTGTCGAATCGGTTCATCATAATTTCTTTAAAAATTGTTCAAAAAATGTCCATAGTGGGGTATCGATGACACTAAATTTGGGCAAAATTAATAGAAAGACGTAGATAGTTTTTGTCATTTTTAATTTTTGACTTTTTGTATAGCGGACATAAAAATTTGAGTTTTATGTTATGGAAGTACTTAAGTTATTAAAAATTCCAAAGTTCCAAAGTCAATCGGATTTAGATGCGGAATACTATTCAACATTGTTTCTGAACAGTTTTGGCCTCTCATCTCGAAAAGTGATTGACCAAAGCGATTTAAATTCAGCACAAACGTTTAGCTATTTTAATATATCCCAACTTCGGTCTAATTTTTTTACCCGATTGGATAAGAGAGTGCTCATAATTTATTTTTTTTAACTATAATTTTTTTAGCCTTGTTGAATAGCATTCCATCAAATTGCGCCAACTTATTGAAGTAAATAATTACATAAATAAATAAACTTTTCAGACTCATACAACAAAGGACCCTTACTTAAAATTTCAATTTTTTAAACTTTAATTTTCAAGATTGAGAATCCAGTTGTATTAACGTATGTCACGAAAACTTTTTCTTTTTTTATATTTGCTCATAATTTATCTTTTTTTATGTTGTAGATGTTATTAAAAAATCTTAAATGAGTCAGTGTCGTGATCGGGGTTCAAATAGGAAATTTTGTTTCAGTTATACTTTTAATACTACAAAATATTTAAGGTAAAAAGCCATTTCATGAAACAAGTCAAAAAACTCCATGGCATATTTGAAATAAAAATCTGTCATAGGTGAACTCAGGAAAGTAATACAACTCTTTCCAGTTTTTTATTATAACCTTTATCATATAAGAAGAATATAGTACATATTTAAATACGGGTACTGACCGCCAGATCTAGATTAAATGGCTCTTGTATTTTATTATGTTTAAATGAAAAGCGGTATTCTGAACTAAAATAAAAATCGATTTTTGCTAGATTATATTAAAATATTTATTTTAAATTACTGAAATCCGTTGAGACCGTATTCATAATTTTAATTTATCACACGTTTAAAAGTAATTTAAATTATTAAGAGAACTGTTCAGCTACTACATATTTTTCCTTTATAAAGAGATCCGTTTCATTCTGGTGTTTAACATACTTAATGTAATTAATAATTAAAAATCCCACATACCAACAATTCTTTTATATATACGTTCAAGCTCTTTCAGAAAAAAATTCCATCATCAGGAACTTAAAAATGTACGAGATAATCTTAATAAAACTAAAACTTGTTCGTCATGTAAATTTTTTTATGAAACGTAATATAATATGCGGTCGTCAAATGTTTAAAATTATGTTGACTTAACGTCCTGTCAATATGAATTTCTCCACTGTTATCGATAACGGTCCAGAAACCGTTATATTATATTACGTTTCGTAAGCAAATTTACACGACGAAGAAGTTTGTTTTATTAAGATTATATCATACATTTTTTAAGCGCCTGATGATGTAATTTTATTCTGAAAGCGCTTGAACGTATACGTAAAAGAATTGTTGGTAAGTGGGTTTTTTAATTATTAATTACATAATCATAACAAAGGTCCATGTTTGATCAAATTATTATACTTAATGTACCTTTTTCTTAATGGAAATTTCTTTTAAAAACGGTTACTAACATGGTTGAACAGTATGTTTGGAGAAGAAGATGGTTATCGAACTTTAAGATTTTATTAAAGAGTATCTGTTAAATTATCGATGAAATAAAATTAAAAATTAAAAAAAAACCCACGAGAAAAACCTTAAAAACGTGAAATAATTAAGTAATTCCATTTTAACCTTACAATCCTCTGTGACATTTTGATATTTTTTTTAAGACGATAAAATATAAGATTAAAAATTAACCGTTGTGTGTGACTATGATGATAACTAAAGCTTATCTATCGTTGTAAGGATGTTACGCAGTCCGGTGTGACTTGGAAACTGTGGCGGATTTTGTGTTGAAAATACTTCAAATAAACGATCGGGAAGCGAGGGGGTGAGAGACAGCTACGTACGGAGCTGCCGTTCGCTCGTGCTTGCACAGGTGGGCGGTGGTTGATGAAGTGCGAGAACTCTCTAGCCCCTGAGCTAAAAGACTTAGTCCGGTAGGGCCGCCCCTTCAAGGGTGTCCCCGTCAGAGGGGAAACACAAAGGACCTAGTCTCGGTTGATGATGGTGCCCGGGAACGGCATAGCCGGGCCTGGCGTTTCCCTTATCTGGCTACCGGTGGCGAAGGCACTTCCCGGAACCATGTTAATGCTTAATTGCGGACCGGTTTCGGGAGGCAGGGTTAAAAAACTTATCTGTGTAGTCTACGGATCACCACCACGATCACACAAAATCTTAAATTTTATTGTCTTTTAAAACATTATCAGTGTCACAGAGGATTATAATGTAAAAATACTGTTATTTAATTATTCCACCTTTTGTAAGGTTTTTTCATCGTGGGTTTTTAACATTTTTAATTGTTTTTTTTATTCATTACTTTTCAAAGATTAGTAGGCGTGTGCCCAACAGTGGGGCTTTTATAGGCTGATGACGATGACGATGAAAGTTTAGTATACTTGACAGGCGAAAATTATTTAATAACCCGTACAATAATGTAACCTTGCTAGAGTTAGAAAGACTTGCAAGCATTCAAAAGCCGTTGTGAAGAATCATACCTAATGCAGTGCCTCCTGGCACCTTATAAACGTAAACTAATCTAAACTGCTCTAAGGTAGTACCTGTGTAATGCATAAAATCGCATCAAAATCGGTCCAACCGTTTTAGACAAACACATCTACTGCGGCTCCACTGGTGGCCTGTAACCGTAAAACATTTCTAAAAACCTATTCTGAAGTGATACCTATGTAATGTATGAAACCGCATCGAAATCGATCCTGTGGTTTTTGAGGAAAACGGTAACAGTCATACACACACAATCTCTTACCCCAAACGCATATATAACGTCTCCGTTGTAAAAAAGAAAATTACAATGAAAAAAGTAAATACAGAAACCATACGTATGTACACTCCTTATTGTTACTCTTTATATTTGTGCTTTTTACCTCTTTTAGGTTTTCTTTTTACCTTTTTCGTTGTAGTATTTTGTTTGTAACACCTGAGGAAGGTACTGTGTACCGAAACAGCAGTTGTGTATATTTAAATAATTTTTTGAAAATCAAATGTATATTTATTTATTTTACTTGTTTATTTGTAAATGAAATTGCGGCTTATGTAGAGTATCGGTATGTAGTAGGCGATTAATTTTTTTTTCATTTTCGTTATAAAGGGTCTTATCTCATAAAGTCACAATTTTTGAACTAGATTTAAGTAGTAGTAAATATAAATAATTTTTTTTTTGTGGTAAGTTCATAAAAATTTATTTCATAGGTTACGTTCGGAACGGGTATATATTATGCTATTCCACGAATAAACAATAGCTTCAGCAGTTTGCTGGATAAATCAAAGAAAACCGTGGTCAAACTTTGATCAGAGCACGAAATATACAATTTATTATAAACATAAATAAATGTGATTAGATGCCATATTAATTATTTACATATAAATAGATGGAATTATATTAAAATTTTTTTAAATATTAAAAAAACAATTCACACGTCAAATGGCAGTAATGAAAATTATTTGAGAACATATTTATATACAACTTAAAAAGGATACAGAAAATTCTGGTTTTTTAATAAAGATATCTTTATTTAGTATTATTTAAAAATTCTTCGATTATATTGGTTTTGTAAAAGAAACCCTTTTTTATTAAATTTTAAATAAATTAGTGGAAGTTTTTTCAGTCGGTTCCAAAATTTATTAAAAGCAGTATAAGACCCTTTTACTAGGTAGAATTATTGATTTGATTGGCATAAAAATAGAATCTTTATCTGGTTTAGCACTAATGAGTACGTTATTTGTTAAGAATAAATTTCTATTTTTTTGATAGACTGCACATTTATAAATATAAACATAAGAATAAATTAATATTTTTAATTTTCTAAATATAAATCTTCAATTATACATTTACGGGCCCCAATTAATGATCCAACAGCCCATATTTGTTTCTTTATAAAACTAGTTCTGATTTTTTGAGGAAGCCTCAAGAAATAAAATTTATTTTGATTTCAATTTTCCATTTAAAAAAAATTTAACCATATTACGTCTATATTTCTTGGACAGTGAAATAAAATAAGTAACAGTTTGCTTTACTTTGACAGGATATGAAAATTATTATGAAATCTTTTGTTAAAATATATCCAATGCGAGTAAATTACAAAAAAAAATTTTCTTATCAGAAGAGTGAATTTCTGTTAAAATTAAAAAAAAACAAAAAACAATGCTTTACCGAAAGGAGTTTAGAGCATTCATGAAGAATTAAAAAAATTTCGAAATTTTTATTAAGATTTCCTCCCTGTAATATTTTTTTCTAATGTTTATCCATAATCAATCAATTTTATTTTTATTGGAAAAAAATTGCAGACAGAAGGAAAGTAGTGTAAAATAAGGGCATTTATCCATATGAATATTTTTGAATATTTTGATGTTCTGAATCCATCTCTTAAGTCTGGTAAAACTTCCCGTGACATTCTGTTTAGTTTTACTTGTAGACAAATAAAATATTTAGATTGTTATTTAATTTAAAATACGGTAGATAGAAACTTTTGCATCATCTGGGCAAAGATTTGTAGATTTTAGTTTTTTTTTTTTAATAAAGCTGACATTCTGAAAAACAGAAATTATTATTATATTTTTAAAAGTTTTACGAGTAAATTCTTAATTTTATCGTTATACAGATTTGATGGTATTATCAGAAAACCTAAAATAAAAATAAATAAGCTATACAGGGAATATATAACTTACGAGAGGTTGTTTCTAAAGACCGTTTCATTGCAAAAATATTATTCTGAAAACTTTATAAATATTTTCTATTTTTCTTAAACTACATATCTTAAACTACGTCTTTATATATTTGCGACATTTATGGTAGCGATACACCAGTTTCAATATACCCTCGTCGTATTCTTCAGCCGCTAGTCTATTTAGCCACCCATTAACAGCATTTTTAAGTTCCTCGTCACCCGTGAATTGCTTACCGTTCAAAAATTCTATCAATTTCGCAAACAAATGGCAATAAGCAGGAACTAAGTCCGGACTATATGGTGGGTGATAGTAAATCTCCCATCCAAATGCTCTCGGTAAATCAAGTACCGGACCCGCAACAAGTAGACGTGCATTATCGTGAAGCAGGACGACGCCGTCGGTCAGCCGCCCACGTTGCCGATTTCGAATGGCATGCTGTAACTTACGTAGAGTTGTTTCAGAAGGCTTCGTCATTTATAGTTGTTCTACGGTGAATGAAATCAATCAGCAGTATGTCAAACCGATCCCAAAAGATTGTGGCCATCAGTTTGCGTCCAGATGGCTGTGGATTTACCGTTGTTGGTCTGATCGGTGATTAAGGATAACGCAATTCACTTGACTGCCGTTTTCTTTCTGGTGTGTAATACGAAATCCGTGTTTCATCGCCGGTAACAATCGAACTAAGGATATCTTTCTTTGAAGCGCACAAAAATTTCAAAGCAGATCCCGTTCGGATTTCTTTGTGACGTTCCGTTAAGACGTGCGACATCCAACGTGCATAAACGTTTCTGAAACCTAAACGGTCATGAGCAATGCGATCGATAAAAGCTCTTGAAACATCGGGAAAAAGAAGGACCAGGTCGGAAAACGTTGAGCGACGATCTTTTGTGATTTCATCATCGACGCGTTTCAACAAATCCACGGTGATTATCGAGGCATCCCCGAACGTTCTTTATCGTGCACGTTGATTCTGTTATTTCTAAACCTTTCACACCGTTTTCAGACGTTTCTTTCATTCATTATATTATCACCGTACACAGCAACCGACTGTTTATGAATTTCAGCCGGCTTAATGATTTGATGGTTTAAAAAACGTATGACTTCACGTATTTCACAGTCGGCGGCAACATCATCGATTTTCCTATTCGTTTTATAACGTAATCAAATATTCTACAACACGACAACTTACAGACAACAATGGAGTGTGTACATTACTAGCGTGGCCATGAACGACACAGGTTCGCCAACTTTAATGAGAGAAATTTCCCAGCGGTCTTTACTTTAGAGATATACCTCGTATTTTAATAATTTAATATTTATACATCGAATATAAACATTTTTTTGAAAATATTATCGCCTAAACGGCATGACTACGACGTATGAAAAAAAGTAATTTTGAGAGAAGTCAGTGAACTAATTTACTGTACATTTACATTAATCGCTTATCATATGAAAAGAACGACTCATATATTCTGTGGAAAGACTACAAAGCTGATGTATTAACAATACCTGTAACATACAACAGGTTTAAAAAAAGTACCAGCGTTCCGATTTTAGGTCGCTATAATATCCGGGTTCAAACCCTGAACCCGGAGGTTCAGGGTTGAATCACGGTCAGGCATGGTATTTTCATACGGTACAAATTTCCACTCGGGCTAAACGATCATATAAACAATTTTATAACGATTTAAGTACCCCTTTTTTTTGTTGAAAAACAATACGTAATTTAAAAAAAAGTGTGTAACTTAATTTTTACATTTGGTTCAAGCGGTACAAAACGCATTCGTCATTTTGTGTCAAACTGAGAAAAATGAAAAACGTACAACTTTTTACATGTGTATACCTCGATATTTTGATTTTCTTTCAAAAGTTTTGAGTAACATTTATGGAAAAAAAGAAAAAGAAAAACTTTCAACAGTAAGTCGAGTCAGATTCGACTATGTTATTGAATATGTGCTACAAAGATATTATCTACTTAAAAATTAACTTTTTCAAGTTACACATTATACCAGACTGGAACAACCGATGTTAAATTTATGATTTCAACGTTTTAATCCTGTTTTTTCAGCCTGTTTTATTCGTGAGTCGAGAGATATAATTTTAGTTTCTTAATTTTTAAACATTAAAAACTCATTTTTTTCATCATTAATAGCAACACATTAACAGTCGACTAAAGAATGTATTTTACTAAGCACCTAAAAAACGTTCACAAGCGAAGCATTAATAAGATGTAAAAACGGTTTTAAAATTTACATTTGAAGTCATAATTTTTATATTCCCCGTACACGGTCGGTATGAATAAATTTAAAATTGTACAATGTTTGTTTTTTATTACACTTTTTTTATCAGTTGTTTAATTCGTTTGCTGCATTTTTCCATTTCTTCTAGAAATCTAGGCTCTCATTATTTTGCGTAGAAAGTATAAAGTTAAATAAAAAAAGCTGACAACACAGTTGTAGGACTTTTCCGCCACACGGTTTTTTTCTCATCCGCAGCATACACGCGTGACTAAATTTAAAATATTTATCATTTTATTTAAAAATAATATTTTTTGTTAATTTAATTCAACGATTCCAACTAACTGTATTTCATTCCGTACATACGGTACGTAACCAATATATACCGTATTTCATTTGTGGCGGCGTCAAAAAAATAAAAATATAATGGCATCAATGCCCCGTGTATAAATGTAATCTGACCAAGTTTAATCAAAATCGGTCGAATAGTTCTGGAAATTTAAGATGATTTGGGTTGCGACAAAAACACCGAAAACACACACACGCGCGCGCGTATATACTTACATCCGGAAAATTTCCATCCCGTTTTTTCAGTATTATGGGTTCCATAGGTGAGATCCGGTAAAAACGGGATATTCCCAAATTAGACCGATTACTATACTTCCCATTCTATAGCTACATAACTCTGCTATATCGCTAGTAAAAATATAAAAAAATCCCTTTCGGCACGCTGGAAAGCGGAGGTAGATTTCACCGGTGCTAAGTAGGGGATAAAACGATTTTCACCTTAAAGTTAAGAAAGACTTCAAATTTACTCGATGCAACAACGGTACCGTATGAAAAGAAGTTTCACATGCATTTTGATCATCCCTTACGGTCATTTTGATCATCCCTAAGGGTCGGTCATATCAAAAATTGATTCAGATCAAATATTTTAGGTAGTGTTTAGAGGACTAACGATCACTTTAAACCGCTTCGATACTGTACCTATTAAGGGAGGTATGATTTTTTTGTCTTCAAAACCCCATATTTCCCATTCTCTGGGTTAATGGTTGGTGATATCAAAAAACTTTACTTAGAAAAGTTTTAGGACCTTAAACAAAAAAATAGTAGGAACTTTAAACGAATTCGATATTTTACTTAATAAGAAAGTAATAGCGATATATTTTGTTTTTTCGATAAAGCTCCCCCCCATTTCCGCCAATTTGGTCCGATTTTGCCCATTAACGAACTCGAACGAGATTTTGGGTCGTTATATTTTATGTATAAATTTGAAAGGGATTGGCGCAAACTTCTGACAGTTATCATGTCCATAAGAAAGTGAAATAACAATATATATATATATATATATATATATATAAATAAACTTTTGAACTGACGTTGGTTTTGTCGTCAGGTAGATGTGGAACGCGAAGATATCTCGAAAGTTTCCAGAAGTCGAATCATGATACATATTATAATACATAGCTTCCTTATGAAATCTACCTAAAAAACGCTTATTTTGTAATTTTAATTATATTGTTTACCTTTGATTCATTGTAGTTTCGTTTTCAATTTTAATCGAAAATTAGCAAATAATTTTTTCCATCTGTTTTTACCCGTTAAAAATTGAAGTAATTTTTGATAGTTTTCTAATAAAAATTTTAATAAGCTCAGTAAAGATGAAAAAGAGAAATCGCTTGATTCCTCACTCTCTCTAGTAAACCTGTCATGGGATACTACTTTATATTCTCAGAAATATCGGTATCGAATCGGTTTAAAGCGGTCGTTAGTCCTCTAAACATTACCTAAGACTTTTGTTTGAAACTATTTTTTACGACCAACCCTTACGGCAAGGGATGACCAAAATGTTGTTGGAATTGTAAGAAGATATGCTTAAATAGCTTGTCGTATGCTAAACACGTGAAACTTTTTTTCATATGCAACCGTCGTTGTATTTAGTAAATTTGAAGTTTTTCTTAAATTTAAGGTGAAAATTTTCTTATTTTCTACTTAGCATCGATGAAATCTACCTCCGCGTTCCGGCATGCCGAAAGGGATTTCTTTTATAATATCTTGAATTTATTCAGTATTATTAAGATGAAAAGTTCATTCGTTTATTCCTTAAGTTTTCCTTTGCTTGTTTTTGTATACCTGTAATTATAACGTACCGATCGTAAAAAGTCTAATTTATTTTCATTTAATTTACCTTTTACTTTTCCATCTAGAGGGCGTTACAGCAGATCTATAGCTGTAGAAGGGAAAGTATTGTAATCGGTCCGGTTTGGGCATGGCGTTTTGACACGTAAGGAACCCATAAAACAAAAAAAAAAGGATGGAAGTTTTTCGGATGTTAATGTTCGTATTTGGTGTCGGCCTCTAAATCACCTTCCGCTAGATCGCACCAAGGATCAAAAAATACTACTGTAGTCGTCTGCTATGTTTTAACGTCACAGATGAATGAACATCACAGAATTAAGTAAACGAATACTTTTTAAATTGTAAAAAAATAACTCGGTCTAGCTGGGTCTTGACGAACCGGATCGCTCGGTTTACTCGCTTCTTGGTGCGTTAAGCCTCGCGGCTACCGTACAACCGTACAAGCGAAATTTGTTTAGTTAGTGCCGATCATCGCCGCTACAACCGCCACGTCCACGCGAATTAAATACGGTATGTGCGCGTGCTTTAGTTAGAATTATTATGTTACGTTCCGCTTTTGCCGTCGGGTGCTAGAGCTCTCCGACAAGCTATGTTCATACGATGTCCTACGACATAATACCGCAAGGAGCGGTCATTACGATGCAGCGACTTCTATTCATTCGGGGCCCGAATCCTGCAAAGAGCAGTCGTATTTTCGATTTCGTCCGGATGGACGATTAGTGTTACTAGTAGTATTTTTGATAACGTTCAAGTCTAGTTATATTAGCATTTATTATTTTCGATTTAGTTTGTCGTGTTAGTTATTATGTCAAGAGTGTAACGACATATTAAACGTAACGATTCAAAGGCGACAAGGAGTTGTTTTATTTCATCATCTACAGTCCATACTCGCTCTAAAACCAACCGCAAAGGTTTTACGGTCCTCCGCATCGCAAAGGATCTAACATACGTTTTGCTGCTAAACTTGATCTTCAAACCAAACCTGTTTTAATGCCGATCACCGGCATAAAACAGGCTTAGATTTAGGTTACTAAATCTAAGCTAAGTGTCGATTTAAATATTAAATCTGTTCGATCGACTCGTAATTCCGATCGTACCGTACTTCAAGAAACTCGTCTTGGTTTCATAGTCTCTGTTCAACTCCCTACTAAGCCTAGTAAACGGAAAAATAATTCAGATTCAATATCGCTTCTTGTTAGTAACGAACAACTTTCCTCTTAAATAGAGACATTTTGGAGATCTGAAGAGATCGAAGATCGTTTACCGACTGTGGAGGAATCCTTTTGCGAAAAACATTTCCTTCAAAATATCTTTCGTGATCAACAAGGCAGATTTGTTGTATCTCTTCCTCGTAAGGAAAACTGTACTTTAGGAGATTCTTATGAAAATGCGAGACGTCGTTTCAATTTGTTACATCGTAGATTTCAGAAAAACGCTAAACTTAAAGAAGATTACTTCCGTTTCACGAAGGAATATCAAGAATTAGATCGCATGCGACCTGTAGATTCATTTCAGTCTAAGGTTCCATCTGAAACCTTTTATTTGCTTCACCACGGAGTATTTCGTGAATCTTCCACCGCTACTAAACCTAGAGTAGTATTTGATGGTGGGGTGAAAACTTTGAACGGCTAATCGCTCGATTCAATTCTCGCTACGGTCCAGTAATACAACAAGATTTATTTTCAATCTTAATTCGTTTTAGAACTCCTAGCTACGTGCTATCAGGAGATATTCCCAAAATGTATAGACAAATTCGCATCGATACTCAGGACTTCCCATCGCAAAGAATCGTCCGGTATGATAATGAAAACTCATCAAATACAGTCCATACTCGCTCTAAAATCTATCAAATTGAATTAAAATAAACGAAAAAATATTATATTTATATATAACGATAAGTATTTTAAATTAACTTGTGTGTATGGGTATATAAGCCGTGCATCAGAAACAACCTATAATTTTTCAGTTATTGTTGTACAAATCCGGTAAAACTACATAATAGTTATTGTATTATCTTATCCAGGAAATAATTTTGGAAGAAAAGTTATCGATAAAAATTGTTTTTAACAGACTTCCATGAAAGAAAGAGACTATAAGTTCAGTCCATTTATTTTTTGTGTGTATCCGTTAAAGCATTACTCTTCATCAAATGCTTTTATATTATCGACGAAGTAGCTTTGATCATTCAGCGTTAAGATGCGGTTGTCATATTCACGTAAAATATAATTTAAAAAAAAAAATAAGAACCTACATTGTTTTAATTTTTTTTTATTATAACGACATAGCAACTTTACAATCTGTTCAGCAAGATAATTGAACAATAAGTAAATAAGATCTATTTGAACTAACATTAAGCAGCCACAAACCCAGCGGCTTGTTTAATAATGAAATAGAAGAGCACTCTGTACGGCCAGACCGTAAAGTCACCTGATTGAAACGATAATGCAGATCAAGAATATTGTTCCTTAGCGATCTTGAAAAATCATCGATCGTGTTAACCAATAAATTGACCGCCAAATTATTCGGGTGACGATCAAACGATTTTGATACCGTAGGCTGATCAGAGAGATTTCCTGCCGAACGGTTCGAAATTTAAGATCATTATAATATATGAGGCTGTTGCTTATGTACTGAGGTATGTTTAGCGTTTTTCGCAATGTTTTTGTCTAGTAGCGTTCAAGTATGTCAATAGTGGAGTTACACACGCTGAACCCCACAATTCAAGCCCGTAAGTCCAAATAGGCTTGAAAACTCATTTATAAATCGATAATTTACTTTCTCTATTTCCTATCCGCCAGTACTTGAGATCCAACTGATGTTTCGCCCAAATATTTGCAGTCCTGAGATCTCGGAATCGGAATAATGAAGATAGAAACAGTAGCACACACTGTTCCTTACTAAGGAACTTGACGCGCTTTGATTTTGTTTCGTTTATTTTTTTTTTCCACCGCGTAAGCCAAGATATAATCTTGAATAAAACGAGACGCAGTAGTCGGATTTTCTTAGAAAGTAAGAATTTTCATCGTCAGCAAACGTTGCTACTGTGACATCTGCCGTAATCGGCAAGTATTAATTAAAAAACTGAAGAATTTTTTTTTCATTTCATTTTCTTGTCATCATCATTAACTTACTATTGTTTTTGTAGTAAAATCATATAATATTGATAACGTTACTGACAAAACCTAGCTTACATTTTAACTTTGCTACCGTTGTCGGGATCTCGTACACAAGAAAAGCTGTGAAGAATTTTAAATGGAGAATTTTTTTCGATTTTTGAGTTCCGTTAAAAATACCCTCTTGGCATTTTTGAAATTTCCACCATTTTGTCAATAAGGCGGCCAACAACTTAATTTTTTTTAATGGAATCCTTTCCCGATTTTTATCGTACTTTTAGATACGACATATAATATTATAACATGTTTTTATTTTTTTACATTTTCCCTTAATCACAACCGTTCAGGAGCTACATCTCTTCTCCTGTTGTACCTATTGAGGGTATAAGGATGATTCAAAATGAACTTCACAACTTTAAAAGCGTATAAAAATTTATGTAGATAACACTTACAGATTCGGTTTAAGTCTCATTTCATAGAAAAATACATCAAGTTTGTCATCCGACGTTCACTTTGGTTCGATGCGGCTTCCATTTGTGGTGCGACATACATCCCACCTGAAGTGAAAGTTTTCTCCCGGATTTCAGCTAACCCGGTGAAATGAGATCGTACTGAAATTTTTAGTATGTTAATTAAGGGACAAAATTAGTGAATTTTTATGGCTTTTTACCTGAGAAATTGAATAAAATATGTTCCAGAATCTTATATGCAGTAGTTTCTGAAAAATCTGGCGTGAAATTCAGTAAATTGGAGTAAAAACGCCTTTTTTTATGTTCGACGTACAATAATTTTGTTAAATGGGTAATAAACGCATAAAACCTTTAAAAAAACTTGTAGAAAATTTAATTCTGAACAAAATAGTGTAAGATAAGTGAATAAAACAAAAAAGTATCTATACGAACATGTTTGTTCATATAGAATAATTAAAGGGCAATTTTGTATATAGTATAATTTTGTTTTACATTTTTTTAAATTTTCGTAAACATACATATATATATAGCCTATAACATTCCTGGTAACGTAAGGATTCCGACACGAGAGTCACACATCTACATCGGTTCAGCCATTGAGCTGTTTCGGTGGAACAAATATACATACAAACATAGGAGTATATACATCCTAAATACATTACAGTCCTTTTTGGACAGTCGTGTAAAAACACTAGTAAGACAATTTAATACGTATGAGATACGAGGTTTGCGAATCATTCAGAACGAAGCGTTGAGATGCGAGTTATTCAAAAACAACCCGTTTGTCTGATAATTTTTTCAAATTTTTTAAATTTATATAAAAATATATATACGAGGTGCAATAATAAAGTAATGAGACTGATTTTTCTTTGCAAGATGTGGCAACCCTGCAGCTTGGGTAGGCACACCATCTTTGACCTTGGTCTATAAGCTACTTCTAGTCCAAGCGGCACATTGATGCAACTGCTCGGTCGTGAGTTGTGCTGTAATAAGTGAACACGTGTTTGCGTCTCTCGGCACAGAAATGAAACCGCAAAATATTGCGCGACGGTATGCCATTTCTTTTTGCGTTAAATCGGGTGAAAACGGGACGACAACTTACGGTAAGCTTCAGAAGGCTTTTGGAGAGGAGGTTATGTCAAGAGCTCAAGTTTTTCGGCGGCATAAAATTTTTGTGAAGGCAGAACGAATGTCGAGGATGAAGACCGCAGTGGACGACCGTCAACCTCACGGACAGATGTTAACTTGACCAGAGTGCGTGAAATCGTACGATCCGATCGAAGATTATCCGTGAAAATGATCGCAGAAGAACTCAACATCGATCGAGAAACGGTTCGTCCAATATTAACTGAAGATCTTGGTATGAGAAAGATTAGTGCAAAAATGGCCCCCAAAAATCTCACACAACAGCGAGAAACACGGAAAAATGTGGCAGCCGGTCTGTTAGAGCAAACGGAAATCGATCCACATTTGTTGAGCCGTGTTATCACTGGTGACGAAGGTTGGTTTTTTCAATACGATCCAGAGACAAAACGCCAAAATTCGCGATGGTGCTCAAAGGGATCACCCAGATCAGATTCGCAAGTCAAAAGTGAAACGCATGCTTGTGTGCTTCTTCGATTCCAAGGGAATTGTTCATAAAGAGCGGGTGCCTCCTGGACAAACAGTTAACCGATATTTCTACAAATAAATTTTAGAAAGACTTCGTAAACGAGTTCTTCGTGTCCGTGCCAACATTGCTGATAATTGGATTCTGCATCACGATAATTCCATCCCATACTGCTCTGTCAGTACAGCAATTTTTAACCTCATACAGCAATTTTATCCACCTTTTTCCATCATACGTAGGTCATGTGGAAGTTCCAATTTTTCCGTATGCTTTTTTTACTGATCTGTGACTACGCCGTACGGTCATCAGAATATTTCAAAAACAAAATTGATATCTACAGTAAAAGTAAATTGAAATTTACAAAATTAAACAAATGTATGCTCGTGCATATTTGTATGTACGAGTATATATATATATATATATATATATATATATATATATATATATATATATATATATAAGAAGGGACAGACTTATAGGCCACATATTAAGGTATTCTGGAATAGGAATAGTCGCTTTAATATTAGAGGGTCAGGTAGAAGGAAAAAATTGTGCAGGCAGGCAACGTTTGGAATATGTAAAACAAATTTTTAGGGATGTAGGATGTAGGGGGTTGACCGAAATGAAACGACTCGCACTAGGGAATCTTGGAGAGCTGTATCAAACCAGTCAAATGATTGAAGACAAAAAAAAAGTATATATATATGTCCACACACGCGCGCGCGCACACACACACACACACACATATATATATATATAAACTATTCATCAAGAATCGAGTAGGCTGATTAACTATCTTCTTTTTGTTGTAGGCCATCGAATATGTTAGGTCAGGGTAAAACGATACCTATGGATGACAAACTGTACAACTGTATAAGATAAAGTTCCACTTACCAACAATTATGAAAGTATATATCTGAGTACTTTCGGAGCCGTTCCTCCATCATCAGGAATTTCCCAAAAGATGTTAGTTCAAATTCAAATGTATAACTCTGTTTAAAGTAAAATTGTTACGTTCACAACAGTCGGACGGCAAGAAATAAAATTAAATTGTACGTCAATAAGAACGTAACGTCATGTTCGTGAGATGTTTGCGACTATTATGTCCATTTAATAGATAATTCCTGATGACGGTGTAACGGCTCCGAAAGTAGTCCGATATATACTTTTAAAATGATCGGTCGGTGAAACATTATTTTATACAATCGTATTAATAGTAACGGTGCCAAACGCTTAGTAAATTAAATCTAAACCGTACAATATAATAGTAGACTCAAAATCGGTATAAACAGTTCGCCTACTAATGACATAATCGGAAATCGTTTCTTTCTAATTAAAAATGAGTACAACGACGAGGGTGTAAAAGGGAATACAAATAAAATGAATACAATGTTTATTGATTTTCCGAAATCGTATTTCACCAGAAAACATAACGAGCTGGCCTAGTTATTCAGATTTCAGGAATACTGAAATATGAGCTCTGAACGTGACCGACTTTGAAACGAAGCGAATAAGTATACACTCGGATCGTTAGATTTAAAGTCTCCATTTAAAAACTACGGAATCAGAAATATAACATCTACAAAGTACATTCTTTTTATTTACGAACCGATCACTAATACAGACACTAAAATCCGTTTATTACTGGTGACTAGCGTATTATTTTTTATTTTAGTAACTAAATCTTAACTCCTTTGCTTCAACGTAGGGATTTTTTAATTTAACATTTACGCCATTCATGTAATATCTATTTTATTATTAAAATATTCTGTTGAAAGTTTGACATAACGTGGGACCAGGGAAAATAACGTATGGAAAAATTGCATTTAGCTGTGATTAGGATCACAGCTGTTTACGTCATTCTGCATTCATATTAAGCATGGCGGTAACAACCATGTATATTCTCACTATTATATTATATTATAGCGTCATTTTAATTTCCTAGCATCATAGCCGTGCTGAAAAACGGAAAATACGGTTGGTAATCGGTCAAAAAATGATTTATGTGTTTTTTTCTTATATTTCTCAAATTTTCATGAGCCAGGGACCCCAAACAACAACAAATGAGGTTGTAATGTTTGTATACGTACGTGTATTGGCGTGTTTGAAGCTTAACAGTAACTTTTTGACCGGATAAACTGATTTTGATGAAATTTGACTCAGAGGCTCGTGTGTATGGGCGATTTGTTAGTAAACGTCTTTTTGAAAATTTTGCTAACTTAACTCCATTATATTAACCTCAATACATGCTTACAAGCTTACGTTCTTTAAAAAAATTTTGCCTCCTAATTTTTTCTTTTCTGAAAAATCGAAAAAACATATTTTTTTGTCTTCAAAACACAATTTTTTCAACCAACTGGGCAAATGGTTAGTGATAGCAAGAAACTTTACTTAAGTTATCAGCCCTTATCTAAAGAATAGTAGGAACTTTCAACGAATTCGATATTTTACTTAATAACAAAGTTATAGCGAATTTTTTTTTCTCGAAAAAGCCCATTCCATTTCCACCCTCATGGTCCGATTTTTCCTATTAACGAACTCGACCAAGATTTTTAGACGAGTTATTTTTTAAGGCTCAGTTTGAAAGGGATTGGCGCAAAATTACGGTAGTTATCTTGTTCCCAAAAAAGTGAAATATATATTGTATATATAAGCTTTTGAACTGACGGTGGTTTTGGGGTCTGGGGAATGAGAAACGCGAAGATATGTCGAAATTTTTCGGAAGTGGAGTCATGGTACCCCATTACATTAAGTAGCTGTCTTATGAAATAAATAGTTAATAGCTCATGTCCATTAGGACACACTTTTATTCTATACAAACACATTCCAATAATTTATTTTCTGTAGTGAATTTTTTTGAGGTTAAGTCCATTTTGATTTTCTGTTGACTCAGCAAGTCGAGGGTCTTTTATGATCGATCCTGAACAGCATCAATATTCTCCGAGTATAAATATTTTGTATATTTTAGTTATCTATGTATATATAAACCCACCGGGTCGGTCTAGCGGTGAACGCGTCGTCGCAAATCAGCCGATTTAGAAATCGAGAGTTCCAGCGTTCAAGTCCTAGTAAATTCTGTTATTTTTACACGGATTTGAATTCTAGTTCGTGGATACCGGTGTTCTTTGGCGGTTGGGTTTCAATTAATCACACTTCTCAGAAATGATAGACCTGAGACTATACTTCATTTACAATCGTACATATCATCCTCATTCATCCTCTGAAGTCATACTTGAACGGTAATTCCTGGAAGATAAACAGGAAAAAGGAAGATATACAAACGTAAGAATTTCGAAATTTATTAAAAACAATTCGTTTATCAAAACTTGGCAGATTTTACTTTCTTTTTCTTTATTTTTTCTGTTTAGCCTCCTGGAATTACCGTTCAAGTATTACTTCAGAGAATGAATTAGAATGATATGTATGAGTGTAAAGGAAGTGTAGTATTGTACAGTCTCAGTTCGACCACTCCTGAGATGTGTGTTTAATTGAAATCCAACCGCCAAAGAACACCGGTATCCACGATCTAGTATTCAAATCCGTGTAGAAATAACCGATTTTACTAGGACTTGAACGCTGGAACTCTCGACTTCCAAATCAACCTTTAGAGGGAAGAATCATTCCCTCTTCCCCTTTTTTCGATTTTTCCCCTTTTCCCCTCGTGTAAATCGGTCCAGTAGTTTTTGAATCTATAGCGGACACACATATCGGAAACATTGAAATGGAATCGTAAAATATTTCTTATAGCGTGTGTTACTTTTACGTCCAACAGATAGCGTTGTTTTTAAAAAAAAAAAAAAAAAACATTTTACCCGTCACAGGTGTAACATCTTAGGTATATAAATAGTAGGTATACAAAAACACGCGATTATTCGGATGCAACGTTGTGTGAAAATTTCAAAGCAATTGCTGAAGAACTTTCGGAGATATAAGATTTTGAACAAACGAACATCACGTTTTTGTTTATATAGACAACTGGTTACCCGTACTTCGGAAAGGTAAAAATGTATTTTACCCGGTTCTTAGTGTTACTCGACAAATACCACTTCAAGGTGACCGTATTTCGTTTCTTATATTTTTAATTTTTTAATTACTTTTATTTTTTTAGCCAAGTAACTGGAGCAGATGTAGCCAGTCGTATCGGACATACAGTAACAGTTGCTACGTTGGTTGAACCGTTGCGTTATATATCGTCTCACCCTTCAAAAATTTTCAAAAACCCGAAAATGGTTTTTAGATATTTATCGGAACAGTATTTGGAAGCTCCAATCTAGTGAATATCGTGTTTAGTATAGTCGGGAATGGGGAAAATTTGTAATAAGTGTTAAGTGTAATAATTTTGAAAAATCTAGAAATTGTTTCTTTTTTTTTTAGATATCTACATGAAGATTAAGCACTCCAAAACTCAAGTTGATATCTTCATCTCTTACCAAAAAGTTAAAAAAAAAAAATAACAGCCGTTTTTGAAAAAAAATTCAAAATCAATTTTAACTCTTTAAACTTGTAATTTTGAAAAATCTAGATGTTAGCTTTTAGATATTCATATGAAAATTAGACGAATCAAAAATCAAGTTGATACCTTAATTTATTACCAAGAAATTATAAAAAAGTAAATTTCATTGTTATTACATTTTAAACATAAACACTCTGAATTTCAAAAAAATTATTTCTTAGTGTGCTCTTCCTAAGAAGAACGTGCATTAATTAAAATTTTCAATAATTTATCTTTAGTAGTTTTTACTGGGCGTTAATGATGAATCAATCGATTAGGAACAGTCAATGTTTTACAGATACAGATATTATTTATATGGTAAATGAAAATTGTTTTCCAAAATAATAATAATAATAAATAAATAAATAATTTTTAGTTAAATATATTACAAAAATTAATTTTTATTGAATAATTTAATAATTATTTGACCTCTTGAAAAAAAAGATTTATTAATTTAAAAATATAATTTTATTTTCCTTCTCTTGAAATAAAGTAATAAAAACAATTTGTTATGTACATCTGGAACTCGGCTAACAAGATGAGTCAACAGTTGTATAGTTAAGAACGAGGATGACCGATTGTACGCGGAAGGGAACGAATGTAACAAACAGCGACTCGGTCTAGTTAGTCATCGCTGGATATACAACGAAGTACGTGTAGTTAAATAAGGTACGTTTATTGATATATATATATATATATTTCATAATTTCAACTCTTCTATTTTTTTTTGTTTGTTAATATTTAAAGGTTTTTTTATTGTAACAGTAAGATGTACACTTTTTTGTCTGTATTTCATGATGTGTATGTTGCGCGTGTTTATGTGTGTGTGTGTGTGTGTGTGTGTGTGTGTGTGTGTATGTGTGTTGTAGAATAAATAAACATTATTGTAATAACAGTTTTCAATTTTTTTAATACAGTATATTTACAAAGGCAAAACATATAACACATAATCTGTTACTAATTCTGTTAAAAAATTTGGGTGTATTTTCTAGCAAATTTATATATTTTGCCGATCGACCTTATTTCATGGATATTCCCAGTAATTTATTTAAACATTTATTTTTTTTATTAAAATAATTTTATATTATCAATCATTTATTAAATAATATTAATTAAAAAAACTACATTTTGAAACCCCTGACTTTTTTTTATCTCAGAATGTTACAGGACAAAGTGGTTTAATCTATTTTGCTTGCCTGGTATTGTAGTTTTAGAGCAATGATCACACTCCGGAGATATGTGTGGCGTACCCCTAAGACGAAAATGATAAGTTGTATCCCATATAACATAATGTGTGTGCGCATGTCCGTGCGTGCGTGATAGAGATAGATAGATAGATAGATAGATAGATAGAGAGATAGAGTACGTGAGTGAGTGAGTGAGTGTGTGTGTGTGTGCGCGCGCGCGTCCACGTGTGTATATAGTCAAAAATCAAATTATTTATACTACTTATTTGTTGTATCCCCAACTATTACTTTGCATACCCCCCGGAACTGAGTACGCGTACACCACTTTCGAGACCACTGCTCTAAAGCGAGTAGCTTCGATCCTGACTACCATATACTCGATTACGTCAATTTTCGTTTCGGCCGAATTCTCAGTCTTCCGAAAAAAATACGCCGATGCAGAAGGCATAGGCATCACCGGGGGGGCCGGACGGTCGATATGGCTTCGGTCCCGGTCGAATTCTCAGTCTTCCGAAAAAAATACGCCGATGCAGAAGGCATAGGCATCACCGGGGGGGCCGGACGGTCGATATGGCTTCGGTCCCGGTCGAATAGCTTCGATCCTGGCTGACATATACTCGATTACGTAAATTTTCGTTTCGGCCGAATTCTCGGTCTTCCGAAAAAAATACGCTGATGCAGAGGGCATAGGCATCACCGGGGGGGGGGGGGGGCCGGACGGTCGATATGGCTTCGGTCCCGGTCGAATAGCTTCGATCCTGGCTGACATATACTCGATTACGTCAATTTTCGTTTCGGCCGAATTCTCGGTCTTCCGAAAAAAATACGCCGATACAGAGGGCATAGGCATCACCGGGGGGGCCGGACGGTCGATATGGCGTCGGTCGCGGTCGAATAGCTTCGATCCTGGCTGACATATACTCGATTACGTCAATTTTCGTTTCGGCCGAATTCTCGGTCTTCCGAAAAATATACGCCGATGCAGAGGGCATAGGCATCACCGGGGGGGCCGGACGGTCGATATGGCTTCGGTTCCGGTCGAATAGCTTCGATCCTGGCTGACATATACTCGATTACGTCAATTTTCGTTTCGGCCGAATTCTCGGTTCTCCGAAAAAAATACGCCGATGCAGAGGGCATAGGCATCACCGGGGGTGCCGGACGGTCGATATGGCGTCGGTCCCGGTCGAATAGCTTCGATCCTGGCTGACATATACTCGATTACGTCAATTATCGTTTCGGCCGAATTCTCGATCTTCCGAAAAAAATACGCCGATGCAGAAGGCATAGGCATCACCGGGGGGGCCGGACGGTCGATATGGCTTCGGTCCCGGTCGAATAGCTTCGATCCTGGCTGACATATACTCGATTACGTCAATTTTCGTTTCGGCCGAATTCTCGGGTTTCCGAAAAAAATACGCCGATACAGAGGGCATAGGCATCACCGGGGGGGCCGGACGGTCGATATGGCGTCAGTCCCGGTCGAATAGCTTCGATCCTGGCTGACAGATACTCGATTACGTCAATTTTCGTTTCGGCCGAATTCTCGGTCTTCCGAAAAAAATACGCCGATGCAGAGTGCATAGGCATCACCGGGGGGGCCGTACGGTCTAAATGGCGTCGGTCCCCGGTCGAATAGCTTCGATCCTGGCTGACATATACTCGTTTACGTCAATTTTCTTTTCGGCCGAATTCTCGGTTTTCCGAAAAAAATACGCCGATGCAGAGGGTATAGGCAACACCGGGGGGGCCGGACGGTCTAAATGGCGTCGGTCCCCGGTCGAATAGCTTCGATCCTGGCTGACATATACTCGATTACGTCAATTTTCGTTTCGGCCGAATTCTCGGTCTTCCGAAAAAAATACGCCGATGCAGAAGGCATAGGCATCGCCGGGGGGGCCGGCCGGTCGATATGGCTTCGGTCCCGGTCGAATAGCTTCGATCCTGGCTGACATATACTCGTTTACGTCAATTTTCGTTTCGGCCGAATTCTCGGTTTTCCGAAAAAAATACGCCGATACAGAGGGCATAGGCATCACCGGGGGGGCCGGATGGTCTAAATGGCGTCGGTCCCCGGTCGAATAGCTTCGATCCTGGCTGACATATACTCGATTACTCAATTTTCGTTTCGGCCGAATTCTCGGTTTTCCGAAAAAATACGCCGATGCAGAGGGCATAGGCATCACCGGGGGGGCCGGACGGTCTAAATGGCGTCGGTCCCGGTCGAATAGCCTCGATCCTGGCTGACATATACTCGTTTACGTCAATTTTCGTTTCGGCCGAATTCTCGGTTTTCCGAAAAAAATACGCCGATACAGAGGGCATAGGCATCACCGCGGGGGGCCGGACGGTGATATGGCGTCGGTCCCGGTCGAATAGCTTCGATCCTGGCTGACATATACTCGATTACGTCAATTTTCGTTTCGGCCGAATTCTCGGTCTTCCGAAAAAAATACGCCGATGCAGAGGGCATAGGCATCACCGGGGGGGCCGTACGGTCTAAATGGCGTCGGTCCCCGGTCGAATAGCTTCGATCCTGGCTGACATATACTCGATTACGTCAATTTTCGTTTCGGCCGAATTCTCGGTCTTCCGAAAAAAATACGCCGATGCAGAGGGCATAGGCATCACCGGGTGGGCCGGACGGTCTAAATGGCGTCGGTCCCCGGTCGAATAGCTTCGATCCTGGCTGACATATACTCGATTACGTCAATTTTCGTTTCGGCCGAATTCTCGGTCTTCCGAAAAAAATACGCCGATGCAGAGGGCATAGGCATCACCGGGGGGGCCGGACGGTCTAAATGGCGTCGGTCCCCGGTAGAATAGCTTCGATCCTGGCTGACATATACTCGATTACGTAAATTTTCGTTTCGGCCGAATTCTCGGTCTTCCGAAAAAAATACGCCGATACAGAGGGCATAGGCATCACCGGGGGGGCCGGACGGTCGATATGGCGTCGGTCCCGGTCGAATAGCTTCGATCCTGGCTGACATATACTCGATTACGTCAATTTTCGTTTCGGCCGAATTCTCGGTCTTCCGAAAAAAATACGCCGATGCAGAAGGCATAGGCATCACCGGGGGGGCCGGACGGTCGATATGGCTTCGGTACCGGTCGAATAGCTTCGATCCTGGCTGACATATACTCGATTACGTCAATTTTCGTTTCGGCCGTATTCTCGGTCTTCCGAAAAAAATACGCCGATACAGAGGGCATAAGCATCACCGGGGGGGCCGGACGGTCGATATGGCTTCGGTCCCGGTCGAATAGCTTCGATCCTGGCTGACATATACTCGATTACGTCAATTTTCGTTTCGGCCTTATTCTCGGTCTTCCGATAAAAATACGCCGATGCAGAGGGCATAGGCATCACCGGGGGTGCCGGACGGTCTAAATGGTGTCGGTCCCCGGTCGAATAGCTTCGATCCTGGCTGACATATACTCGTTTACGTCAATTTTCGTTTCGGCCGAATTCTCGGTTTTCTGAAAAAAATACGCCGATACAGAGGGTATAGGCATCACCGGGGCGGCCGTACGGTCTAAATGGCGTCGGTCCCGGTCGAGTAGCTTCGATCCTGGCTGACATATACTCGTTTACGTCAATTTTCGTTTCGGCCGAATTCTCGGTTTTCCGAAAAAAATACGCCGATACAGAGGGCATAGGCATCACCGGCGAGGCCGGACGGTCGATATGGCGTCGGTCCCGGTCGAATAGCTTCGATCCTGGCTGACATATACTCGATTACGTCAATTTTCGTTTCGGACGAATTCTCGGTCTTCCGAAAAAAATACGCCGATGCAGAGGGCATAGCCATCACCGGGGGGGCCGGACGGTCGATATGGCTTCGGTCCCGGTCCAATAGCTTCGATCCTGGCTGACATATACTCGATTACGTCAATTTTCGTTTCGGCCGAATTCTCGGTCTTCCGATAAAAATACGCCGATGCAGAGGGCATAGGCATCACCGGGGGGGCCGGACGGTCTAAATGGCGTCGGTCCCCGGTCGACTAGCTTCGATCCTGGCTGACATATACTCGTTTACGTCAATTTTCGTTTCGGCCGAATTCCCGGTTTTCCGAAAAAAATACGCCGATACAGAGGGCATAGCCATCACCGGGGGGGGCCGGACCGTCGATATCGCGTCGGTCCCGGTCGAATAGCTTCGATCCTGGCTGACATATACTCGATTACGTCAATTTTCGTTTCGGCCGAATTCTCGGTCTTCCGAAAAATATACGCCGATGCAGAGAGCATAGGCATCACCGGGGGGGCCGGACGGTCGATATGGCTTCGGTTCCGGTCGAATAGCTTCGATCCTGGCTGACATATACTCGATTACGTCAATTTTCGTTTCGGCCGAATTCTCGGTCTTCCGAAAAAAATACGCCGATGCAGAGGGCATAGGCATCACCGGGGGGGCCGGACGGTCGATATGGCTTCGGTCCCGGTCGAATAGCTTCGATCCTGGCTGACATATACTCGATTACGTCAATTTTCGTTTCGGCCGAATTCTCGGTCTTCCGATAAAAATACGCCGATGCAGAGGGCATAGGCATCACCGGGGGGGCTGGACGGTCTAAATGGCGTCGGTTTTCGGTCGAATAGCTTCGATCCTGGCTGACATATACTCGTTTACGTCAATTTTCGTTTCGGCCGAATTCTCGGTTTTCCGAAAAAAATACGCCGATACAGAGGGCATAGGCATCACCGGGGGGGCCGGACGGTCGATATGGCGTCGGTCCCGGTCGAATAGCTTCGATCCTGGCTGACATATACTCGATTACGTCAATTTTCGTTTCGGCCGAATTCTCGGTTTTCCGAAAAAAATACGCCGATACAGAGGGCATATGCATCACCGGGGGGGCCGGACGGTTGATATGGCGTCGGTCCCGGTCGAATAGCTTCGATTCTGGCTGACATATACTCGATTACGACAATTTTCGTTTCGGCCGAATTCTCGGTTTTCTGAAAAAAATACGCCGATACAGAGGGCATAGGCATCACCGTGGGGGGCCGGACGGTCGATATGGCTTCGGTCCCGGTCGAATAGCTTCGATCCTGGCTGACATATACTCGATTACGTCAATTTTCGTTTCGGCCGAATTCTCGGTCTTCCGAAAAAAATACGCCGATGCAGAGGGCATAGGCATCACCGGGTGGGCCGGACGGTCTAAATGTCGTCGGTCCCCGGTCGAATAGCTTCGATCCTGGCTGACATATACTCGTTTACGTCAATTTTCGTTTCGGCCGAATTCTCGGTCTTCCGAAAAAAATACGCCGATACAGAGGGCATAGGCATCACCGGGGGGGCCGGACGGTCGATATGGCTTCGGTCCCGGTCGAATAGCTTCGATCCTGGCTGACATATACTCGATTACGTCAATTTTCGTTTCGGCCGAATTCTCGGTCTTCCGATAAAAATACGCCGATGCAGAGGGCATAGGCATCACCGGGGGGGCCGGACGGTCTAAATGGCGTCGGTCCCCGGTCGAATAGCTTCGATCCTGGCTGACATATACTCGTTTACGTCAATTTTTGTTTCGGCCGAATTCTCGTTTTTCCGAAAAAAATACGCCGATACAGAGGGCATAGGCATCAGCGGGGGGGCCGGACGGTCTAAATGGCGTCGGTCCCCGGTCGAATAGCTTCGATCCTGGCTGACATATACTCGTTTACGTCAATTTTCGTTTCGGCCGAATTCTCGGTTTTCCGAAAAAAATACGCCGATACAGAGGGCATAGGCATCACCGCGGGGGGCCGGACGGTGATATGGCGTCGGTCCCGGTCGAATAGCTTCGATCCTGGCTGACATATACTCGATTACGTCAATTTTCGTTTCGGCCGAATTCTCGGTCTTCCGAAAAAAATACGCCGATGCAGGGGGCATAGGCATCACCGGGGGGGCCGTACGGTCTAAATGGCGTCGGTCCCCGGTCGAATAGCTTCGATCCTGGCTGACATATACTCGATTACGTCAATTTTCGTTTCGGCCGAATTCTCGGTCTTCCAAAAAAAATACGCCGATGCAGAGGGCATAGGCATCACCGGGGGGGCCGTACGGTCTAAATGGCGTCGGTCCCCGGTCGAATAGCTTCGATCCTGGCTGACATATACTCGATTACGTCAATTTTCGTTTCGGCCGAATTCTCGGTCTTCCGAAAAAAATACGCCGATGCAGAGGGCATAGGCATCACCGGGGGGGCCGGACGGTCTAAATGGCGTCGGTCCCCGGTCGAATAGCTTCGATCCTGGCTGACATATACTCGATTACGTAAATTTTCGTTTCGGCCGAATTCTCGGTCTTCCGATAAAAATACGCCGATGCAGAGGGCATAGGCATCACCGGGGGGGCCGGACGGTCTAAATGGCGTCGGTCCCCGGTCTAATAGCTTCGATCCTGGCTGACATATACTCGTTTACGTCAATTTTCGTTTCGGCCGAATTCTCGTTTTTCCGAAAAAAATACGCCGATACAGAGGGCATAGGCATCACCGGGGGGGCCGGACGGTCTAAATGGCGTCGGTCCCCGGTCGAATAGCTTCGATCCTGGCTGACATATACTCGTTTACGTCAATTTTCGTTTCGGCCGAATTCTCGGTTTTCCGAAAAAAATACGCCGATGCAGAGGGCATAGGCATCACCGGGGGGGCCGGACGGTCTAAATGGCGTCGGTCCCCGGTCGAATAGCTTCGATCCTGGCTGACATATACTCGATTACGTCAATTTTCGTTTCGGCCGAATTCTCGGTCTTCCGAAAAAAATACGCCGATGCAGAAGGCATAGGCATCGCCGGGGGGGCCGGCCGGTCGATATGGCTTCGGTCCCGGTCGAATAGCTTTGATCCTGGCTGACATATACTCGATTACGTCAATTTTCGTTTCGGCCGAATTCTTGGTCTTCCGAAAAAAATACGCCGATGTAGAGGGCATAGGCATCACCGGGGGGGCCGGATGGTCTAAATGGCGTCGGTCCCCGGTCGAATAGCTTCGATCCTGGCTGACATATACTCGATTACGTCAATTTTCGTTTCGGCCGAATTCTCGGTTTTCCGAAAAAATACGCCGATGCAGAGGGCATAGGCATCACCGGGGGGGCCGGACGGTCTAAATGGCGTCGGTCCCCGGTCGAATAGCTGCGATCCTGGCTGACATATACTCGTTTACGTCAATTTTCGTTTCGGCCGAATTCTCGGTCTTCCGAAAAAAATACGCCGATGCAGAGTGCATAGGCATCACCGGGGGGGCCGTACGGTCTAAATGGCGTCGTTCCCGGTCGAATAGCCTCGATCCTGGCTGACATATACTCGTTTACGTCAATTTTCGTTTCGGCCGAATTCTCGGTTTTCCGAAAAAAATACGCCGATACAGAGGGCATAGGCATCACCGCGGGGGGCCGGACGGTGATATGGCGTCGGTCCCGGTCGAATAGCTTCGATCCTGGCTGACATATACTCGATTACGTCAATTTTCGTTTCGGCCGAATTCTCGGTCTTCCGAAAAAAATACGCCGATGCAGGGGGCATAGGCATGACCGGGGGGGCCGTACGGTCTAAATGGCGTCGGTCCCCGGTCGAATAGCTTCGATCCTGGCTGACATATACTCGATTACGTCAATTTTCGTTTCGGCCGAATTCTCGGTCTTCCAAAAAAAATACGCCGATGCAGAGGGCATAGGCATCACCGGGGGGGCCGTACGGTCTAAATGGCGTCGGTCCCCGGTCGAATAGCTTCGATCCTGGCTGACATATACTCGATTACGTCAATTTTCGTTTCGGCCGAATTCTCGGTCTTCCGAAAAAAATACGCCGATGCAGAGGGCATAGGCATCACCGGGGGGGCCGGACGGTCTAAATGGCGTCGGTCCCCGGTCGAATAGCTTCGATCCTGGCTGACATATACTCGATTACGTAAATTTTCGTTTCGGCCGAATTCTCGGTCTTCCGAAAAAAATACGCCGATACAGAGGGCATAGGCATCACCGGGGGGGCCGGACGGTCGATATGGCGTCGGTCCCGGTCGAATAGCTTCGATCCTGGCTGACATATACTCGATTACGTCAATTTTCGTTTCGGCCGAATTCTCGGTCTTCCGAAAAAAATACGCCGATGCAGAAGGCATAGGCATCACCGGGGGGGCCGGACGGTCGATATGGCTTCGGTACCGGTCGAATAGCTTCGATCCTGGCTGACATATACTCGATTACGTCAATTTTCGTTTCGGCCGAATTCTCGGTTTTCCGAAAAAAATACGCCGATACTCTTTTCAAAAATTTGATTTACAATACGGTAAATTCGTATTACGTGTTTGTTTTACGTATAAATATGCCCGGTTACGCGTATATTCACACGCACGCACACAACGCGCGCGCACATTAACACAAAATATATATAAATCTTTGATACCGTATTCAAACTTTTTTATGCATAGCTTAGTTGTTATATAAAATCAAATAAATTATTTTTTTAAATTTATATTTAAAAAAATATAATGGAAGTATTTCATCACGTACATATACGATTCAGGATAAAATATTAATCCGGTGATTAAAAAAAAAATGAATAAATATTAATAAAAAAATTCATCTGTAAATCTCATTTATCTATTATTATTTTTTTTGTGTGATTTATTGACTGTACTCTGCATACAAATGGCTTATAATTTAATCTACATATGAAAACTTATTTTTTTTAAAGCTATTTTTATCGCGTAATCGAAAAATTGTGTGTGTAATAGATATTTCATGCAAAGGAATTGTATTAAAAAAAAAAAAAAAAACATGAAATAAAAAAAACAAAAAATTGCATATTTTTCCTGGGGTTTATTTTTAATTTTATTTTACTAATGTGTACGTTGCAACCTGTTTAACTAGTGAACAATAAGCAATCCCCCACGGTAAAATGAGATGAGGATATCTATGATATGTAAATGAAGTATAATCTGGTACAGACTCAGGCCGACCGTTACTAAGACGAGCGGGTAATTGAATCTTACCACCGAAGTACGGTTGACACAATTCCTGACCGGCCGTTTGGTCTTTCGTTCGTACCTGTCTGGACGAAGAAGAGCTGAAGACCCCTTCTGCCCCTACTGTCGGGAGTTAGACACGCCGGAGCACGTGATATTCCAGTGCTTCGGTATGACGAGGAACGCCGCGACTGTACTGCCGTAACTGGGCATCTCGAGATGGGGGACCATCGTTGGAACGATGTTACGAAGTTCGACACTTAGACGGGTTTTATAATATCGTGAAGCGAGAAAGGGTTAGCGACGGCTACGTACAAAGCTGCCCTTTGCCCGTTCTTACACGGGTAGGCGGTGGTGATGAAGGGCAGGTACTCTCGTCCCCTGAGCTAAAAGACTGAATCCCGGCGGGGCGGTCCCTTTGAGGGTGTCCCTGTTAGAGGCAAAGCGCAAAGGTCCAAGTCCTGGTTGCTGGATGATGGTGGCCGGGAACGGCATAGCCGGGCCTGGCGTTTCCCTCATCTGGCGGATAGAGGCAAAGGCATCTCCCGGAACCGTGTTCATCCTTAATCGGGGGGTCTGGTTTCGGGAGGCAGGGTTAAAAAAAACTACCAAAGTACACCGGTATCCAATTTTTAGTATAAAATCCGTATTAAAGTAATAAACGTTTATAGGAGTAGTATATATTGTGCAGGTTGTGCTTGAATTCTCAGGACCGGTCGGCCAGACAATTTAAGCAGAACCTGAACGTCGTTTTCGCGATACATTAAAGAACGATTTTATAATACATTAAATAACCAGTTATCGAGAACATTTTTTCATGAATATATTGAATACATTAAAGAACGATTTACATTACATTAAATAATCAACCCAGAATATTGAAACAAAATTATACGACTACATTAAAGAATGATTTATACTAAATGCGCTTTACTTATACGATTTTGATTATTTATTTTTAATGTTAATAAATAAGATTATCTATCAAGGCAGTTTTCAATGTGAAATCAGATCTATGACGTCATGGGGAATCCCAATCTTTTACATGACTATATATACATAGAGTGAATGCTAACATCAATAACATATATCGCTTGGTTTGTATAGATGCATATATAGAGTGGCTTTTTCCCGACCTTTAAATCGGCCGAATTCAGTAGACAGACAAAGAGCGTCCCTATGGCAGCTGTTGACCATAGGTGATCGTCGAACGGTTCGGCCATCCTTATATCGTCTAAAGCATAAATATATTTATATTTTTTTAGACGAGCCACAGCCCGGAGAGAGCAGTCGTCCAGACTGTGGGTAGAGTTTGCAATTTCAATCGATCAACTTACTTAAGACGTGCACACTGTTTTAGAGAAAAAGTTACATATATGCAGCATTTACAGGAAGAAATCACATATTTCACATTCTTTCGCAATCACAATTTTCTTATTGACGATTCATTATTGTATATGTTACTAAAAAACATTTGCAAAAACGAAAAAATAAAATATATTCATCGTTAACAGAAACATTATAAAAAATTAATTATAATTAAATATAAACATTATATTTTTTGTTAATGTTAAATTATCTAACAGCGCGGCCTTGATGATAAATTTATCTGTATGTTAGTCATTCATACGAATTAAGTAACAGATTATTGTCTCAGACCAGTCGAGCCAAAACCCTTATCATTACGTTCGGTTTCATCTAATGTTTCGCTTTCCGTCCACGATATGCGTTTGTATTTCGATATTACCATTTGCGCGATTCTCATTCCTCTTTGCACTGTAAATTCTTTATCGCTCAAATTTATAAGACCGATTTTAAATTCACCGCGATAATCAGCATCGACTGTACCCGGTGAATTCACAACAGTAATGCCATAGCTCATAGCCATACCCGATCTAGGCCTTATTTGCGCTTCATACTTTTTAGGCAGCGATATAGCAATGCCGGTCGCGATTATTTTTATTTCACCCGGCTTTAAAATAGTATCGATCGTTGAAACTAAATCTAAACCGGCGCTTTGTTCGGTAGTGTATTTAGGAAAATCAACGAAATTATTCAATTTCTTAATTTTAAAAATTTCCATTTGAAATCTATATTGTAAAATAAATAATTCAATGCAAATAATCTATCGAGGGAAAAAATTATTTATTTATCTATTGTATATGTTCCTTCAGATTTGTGATATGCTGCAAAATACCGATTAAACGGTAGAAATGTAAGTCATTCATACAAATAACATAATAAAGCGTATGCATGACATCATGGGGATTCCCTGGTCTGTAGCATTAACCTTTGTTCGCGCAAAATAAATAATACAAAACTAAAAATCTATCGATGGCAAAAAAATGAAAATAAAAATATCTGCGACCTTTCACTTATTATTCTTGCTTTATCGCTTTACCAGTCAGCGGAGAATACGCGATTACATTATCGTATATCAATAAACAGTATGCTAATGTATTTGGTTTAAAATTCTCTTCCGCTTCAACTTTAATCTTCAAATCGATTACACCAATCTTTACGGATTCATTTTGACGCGAGCAGTCGATCACATACAGAGGGTATTTGGTTTTGTAATCTGAAAACGTGTACGGTGAATCTATATTTTGATAATATGATTTTTGAAAATTAATAAACATTCTATACATCAACGCTTGATTCCCTCGTAAATCTTCATACGGATATTTATTCGAATTAATCATTACACAAATATTTTTAACGTTACACGAATCGAATTCTGACGCGTCCTTCATGGCTTTATCTTTCCTATCGGTTTGAAAACCTACAATAACATAACGCGGTTTATCAATTTGCGACAACGTTGTCACATTCCATATAAAAGAATTCGTTTGAGGAACCGCCGTATTTTCATGAAGGTCCCACGCTCTGAACGCCATACGCACATCTTTATTTTGATCTCTTATTTTAGCTAATTCCAATTCATATTCGGGTGCCACCTTGAGGTACGGAACAACCCACACGATGTCTGTTAATTCTATCTTAGATTTATGGTCGGAAACCGTAGCGCATATCGCGTTTACATCGCTATCAAAACGTCTCAACGCCGATTCCTGTCTGTTGTTTATGATTATTTTTTTATAGTCTTCAGCGAAACCCAACAGCATCGATAACGGTACGCGTAAATTAAAATTACAATTTTCATCTAAATGGACTTTATTTTTTCCACTAATCCATCCCGCTATTTCGGCAGATGTCAACGTAGAATTTGTCATTGAAAGAGCGTTTTTCATAACCGTTGTCACGCCTACATTTCTCACCGAAGCTACTTCTTGCGCGTTAATAAGATATCGTATATCCTGGAATAAGAAGGCCACACAAAAATTAACTAATTCTGAAGTAGTTGATTTTTTTCCGTCTGCTCCGACGAGTTTACCGGAAACAATCAAATAACTTTCACCCGGAACGGTATACACGTCTGGTTGATTTATAGGGATTTTAATCTCCTTTTCGATTTTATTCGCTAAGGAATAGTGATTGTGAAATTGATTATATGTTAGGGACTCATCTGAACGCGCTATTTTGTTAACTGTTAAATAATTCATCTCTATAGAGAAAGTTTAATTTTTTTTATTTCAATAACGTAATGGTGCTTTTAAGTTTCCTGTCGACGATTTCAAAACCTAAAGATTTTAATTTTTTAACGCTTTCTTCGGTCAATTTGTAACGTTTTTTAACATTAATTTCATCATCACTTTCAAATACTACCGGCATGTCTATCTAAAATAACAAAATAAAAATCCAAATTACAATATTATATTCAGAAACTCCGATGGGTCCTTGATTCTTTCAATACTAACATCGTGTTTACTCGTTCACCACGCAAATTCAATAAATTATCATTTTCATCGGTCAACGATATAACTAAATCGTAAATTGCTCTCACATCTACCGGTAGAAATTCAGTATAGGGAGGATATTCTTCAATCATATCACCCGGATCTACACTCAGCGGAAACTCATATAAAATGCGGTCTTGATTTTCATTTCTATAACTGCCCGAAATAATGTTACATTTCACGCGTACTATATTCACGGAAGCGATATTTATTATTTCATCCGAAAGATGCGTTGCATTCGCTTTCAGAATTATCGGCCCGTAGCCCAACAGCCTGCCGATACTGCAATCTGTATCCGACAGGTCTATCCATACGGTGCTTTTAATTTCACACTGTAACGTATTTGGGTTAGCTCGCAATGTGATGGTTTGATTAATTTTATTCATTTTATTCTGTATATAGTTACTGATATCTTCAATTTCGTAACTGCCCGTTGGTATTGTTATGTATTGCTTTTTTGTCAACACATAATTATTATTTTCATCTTTTTTGACATCCTTTTCCAAAGCGAAACAAAATTTATTATTTTTGTTTTCCTCGACGTTCGGGATAGTGTTGGCTGTCATCAACCATTTGAGACCCGATTCGTATTGGCCTTTTGAAAGATCGATCGGAGGAAAAAATGATTTTTTAATCATCGAACTGTTACCGTCAATCGATAATAGACACGACATATCTATTTAGAAAAAATAAAAAACAAAAAACGTATAATTTATTCGGATAAAAATTCTAAACATAATCGACCGCAAATCACATCATCATCGGTCTGATATCTATTGTAGTTGTACGTTACGTTAGAGTTTCTGAAATAATTCATCAGTTCTGGAGGCGGATGCGCATCGCCTATGCTATCAAAATAATCTACGTTTTTGTCGATTTTTCGGAAACAAACCCAATGCGTACCGCGGCCGTTTGAAGTGTCTAAATTCACTATCGAGCATTCATTTTTCCAAATCATTTTCGGTAAAGCATCCAACATAAAAACACCGCGAAAATGTGGAATTTTCAATTGTTTCGCATATTCAATCATTTCGTGATCGTACAAAGCGCGATTTGGTATTGAATCGATTAATTTTTTTTTTTCTTAACCGTACCGCTGCCTTTCTTCAATCTCAATCGTCCGCCAAATTTGGATTTAAGTTTCATCGCGTTAGTTACTGCGTAGGGTGCGACCACACGTTTCCAAGCCCGTTCGGCAAGCGCTTTATCGGCTTGTGATCTTGTTTTATTATCTGAATATTTCGAATATGCTATATCGTGCAGTTTACACGCCTCATCTAATTTATTTAAGCCTCTATCACCACGCTTCAACCTCTTATCCAAATTCGTGCCCGGACCGCAATAATTGTAACCTGGTATATGAGCTTCAAACGGTAATAAATCTACAGCCTTATTGATTACTGACCCGATTATACCGCGTCCGCCTTTTTTCTTGGAAATATTTTTCTTCTTCACCTTCATATCTCTCTATATAAAAAAAATTATTTTTTCATTCAAATAAATTATTCATCATGACGAACCAAATTTATTTTTATGCCATCATTATTGTTTTTGTTAATCGCTTCCAAAATTTCCTTAATGGCCGTCTCTATCGCATCATCTATATATCTATCAACTTTTGTTTTAAGCTTGATGTTTTCATCATTTATAAATCGTAAAGTATCGTTAGCAAGGCTTTCCATTTCATCTTCTATGTATTTTCTAATAACCTCATCGTATGCATTTAATATTTCTAAACCTATAAACTTTTCATACAGATGGATTGTGTATTCATTAAACATAGTTTTGCTTCGACGCAGATTCAACGCGTCCGCATCATCGACAGGATCGGACACGTTACACAACCTATGATTTTTTATATCGTAATTTCCATCGGTTGTGATGGGAAAACCCGACGAAATTTGTTTGGCATGTTTCAAATTCACCGCATCCGAATCACCGATAGGATCGGACACGTTGCACAATCTATGGTGATTTATATAATAATTTCCATCACTAGTCGACGAAAAACCTTCCCCAGGAGGCCCTCGTTTTCTCGCTGTTCGACGTCCATTACGACCTAATCTTAATCGTGACATTTCTATATTTGCAAAAATTAAAATTAAAAACAAATAATCTATTCTTCAAATTCAACTTGTTTCAATTCTTTAATTATGGATATCAGTTCGTTAGAAACGCCCTTGTTTCCAGCGTCATATTCGCCTACAAGAGTATGCAATCTAGCTACCAGATCGTTTGGATCGTGCCAATATAAATAGACCGGATTATAATTGAGTTGCGCGTGCAACAGCCCGGTGCCGCTGAACGATGACGATGGTGTCTTATATGGTGAAATTGATTTGACGGGTCTTTTTGAAGGGAACAGTTTTCTGATGACTTCGTTGTATTTGAAAGATTTATTCGTTTTTACTGCGCCGGCGTCCGTCAAGTGAGCACCGGTACGCTTCAACATTTCACCGTAAGTTTGCATATCTGCCGTGTGAACTTTTCTCAGATCTGGATTTTTAAACAACAACAGCTCGAGAACGCCCGGTGTGGCCGAATATATCATCTCTCCCAAATGCATTTTATCACCGACAAATTCAATTTTAATATCGCCCAATGTAGCCCTATCTGTATTTTTATCGTATTTCACACAGTTTACATGATCTAGAGATACTTTTGGACCGGTCTTCAACATTTGTATGTATGGTTTTATAGCTTCTGAATAATCTTCAGCTGTAATTGTTTCTTGCGTCTCAGAAATTTGTGTAGATGGAGTGTCTGGCAAAATATGTATATATTTAACAAGCTCTTCGTCACCTTCATACGCAGTTTGAGTTTGTTCACATGGTAGAGTTATTTGTTGGGATAACATTGTAGAAGAAGCTACATCTTCTTCATCATCTGAAAGTTCTAAATCTTGTTCCAATAAACTCTGTTCACATCTCTCTTCATGTCTGTCTAAATTACTCATCAGTCTATCGCCCAATTCGCGTCCTACTCTATCTATATCAATTTCTCCATCGGTCAGAGGTAGAGGAGACGGTTTTGGTTTATCTATTTTTTCTCTAATTTCTTGGATCGGTTCGATTATCGGTTTGAAACGTTTAGCGAATAAAGCTTTCTCTTCGGCTAAACCCAACATGAAAGCCGCACGTTTACGTTTAAAATCTTTATTCAATCTATCAATTTCCATCATTTGTTTCTCCTGCTTATACATTGTTCTATATATAAAAAAATTAAAAACTGAAACAAATAATCTATTCGCGTTCAATATAGCATCGCTGCGTTCAATCGATGATCGTAGATACTCTTTAATCGAATCAGGTAGGGAAGAAGTCTCCCCTGGATTAATATTTTTTCTAATTATCTAATTTTACGGTTTTACTTACTATTTCATTAAAATTAATTATCTTCTGGTCCGCTACTTTTCGGTATTTTGCACCGCTAAGCCTTTTGCGTCCATCCATTTTTTTTTGGTTAAAATAACATAACCAAACTTAACTTTAGACCAAAAGTATACTAACTGAACTAAGTACTTACAAAATAAATGCACTAGAATATCCTAGGATTTTAACTAATGCAAGTTACATTTTTAAAAAAATTAATGTAAACGTTTTACATAAAAGAACTTTCACTGAAACAGCAGAATGGCAGGAAAATCGCCATGGCGCAACAAGACACCAGATACCTGACTGTCAGCTTCAACAGACGACAGACTTGAGCGCTCGCCACGGCCGTGCTCAGTACTTCGCTTGCTGCCGTCCTCCTCAACAGATTTACGTATAAGGCAATCGTTCATTTACTGACTTCATATGCTTGCTGTTAAAAAACAACGTTGTGCCACAACTGAACTGCCGCAATTATCGTGCTTTAGACTACTATTAAAATAAATATTGCGTGTATTTTCTGATGAATGTACTTTTTTAATGTTTGATTTAATATTTTTTAAAATATATTTTAGGAGCGGCTAAAACGTAGTCACCTTCCAGCCAATATCATGTCGGCTAGCAGTCCTCAGCATTGATGGCACTATCAGGACCCACATCCTGTCAGTCCGTGCCCCTGCTGAAACAAGCTCCGATCCAGCCGAGGATGAATTCTATACTCAGCCCCAACACACGCTGGATTTAATCCAAACAATTGAGATGATCATTCTGGCCGGCGATTTCAATGCCCGCGTCGATACGAATAGGCTTGGATGGAAGCTAACAAAGGGCAACTTCAGGCATGAAGTTATCGACAACAATGGCCTTCGCTTATTGCCCTTCGCAGCATAAAATAATCTGGTTGTAGGAAACAGGGATCTTCCAACATCCACTCAAGCACCAAATCACTTGGCAAAATCAATCTGGCATTGACTCTGCAGCGTCGGGCTATGTTCTGAAAAGTTCTCGATTCCGGTAATCGCTTCAGGATATGCGTGCCATGCGAGGACTAGACTGTGGATCTGAACACTACCTAATTCGGCCCAAAATACATGTTCGCCTTCATCGCGCCATGCGCAAGTCACTACCCATAGCCAGACTGAACTGGTCGTGATCAACCAACGATTGAAGAAGTTAAAGCAGCAATAAGGACATTGAAGAATGGAAAAGTACCGGGAGTGGATGACGTCACAGCGGAGGCGATCAAAGCTGGAGGAGACATTCTGTTTTACCGACTCCACACGCTATTTCAGTCGATCCGGCTCATAGAGTATGTACCTTCCACATGGAAGAAAGCCTTCATCATACCGATCCGTAAAAAGCTGGACAGTCAAGATTGCAAAAACTACCGTGACATCAGTCTCCTTTCAATCATCGGCAAAGTCTTTATGAAAGTCATTCAAGTGCGACTGCAGAAAAATCGTGAACAGACGAGCCGTGAAGAGGAAACTGGATTTCGGCCGCATCGTGGCTGATGTGATGAGTTCTTCGCCATCCGCCAGCTGGAAGAAAAAAATCAAGTGCGGAATACGAACAGTTGTTGCGTTCATCGACTTCAAGTCAGCATTCGACCGGTCTGCACTGTGGAACGCACTGAAAGCCGAACACGTACCCCAGGAAACCGTTCGCTTTTTCCAAGCATCATGCAACGGATCAACCGGCTGTGTGCGAATCCGAAACGAATTATCTAATTCGTTTTCCATTCAAACAGGAGTTTGCCAGGGGGATGTCATCTCTCCACTACTATTAAACATTTTAATCGACGCTATAATGAGAAAAGCATTTGCAGAGAGGTGTGGAGTACAGTACGATAAGGATAACTACCTAACCGACCTGATGTTTGCAGTCGGCAGCGCCATATTTGCTGACAGTGATGCCGAGATATTTCGTATGAGATCTCCAGTGTAGCAGAGTCCTTTGGACCGAGGATCAGTGTTGACGAAACGAAGGTACTAAAAACTGACGGCTCACAGTCCATCGTTTACCTCGGAGGAGCTGAGATCGAACAGATACAATAATTCACATATCTCGGATCGCCGGTCCAGTAAAACAAAGCGGCATCTACAGCTGAAATCCACGCCAGGATCGGGCAGGCAGCTACAGTTTTCGTCTCGCTAAAATGGTGCCTACGAAAGCGAGCAAAGATTACCATGCAGACAAAAATCCGCCTCTTCTGCACGCTTATCATCCTAATTCTGCTCTACGGATCAGAAATTTAGACCCTCTTCCAAACAGACTTGAACCGGCTACAGGGTTTCCAAATGCGGTGCCTGCATCTGATCATACGGGTCTAGCTTTACGACCGCATCCGAAATGAAGTCATCAGATCACTAGATGGCAGGAAACGACAGTCGAAGAGCAGATCCAATTGCGTAGGCTGAGATGGCTTGGTCAACCGCGTACCGGATGGATCCAGATCGCTTGCCGCACAGACTCCTCTGTAGGCGACTTGCTACAATTCAAAGAGCTGCACCAAAGAAAATCTGGATAAAACAAATTGCAGATGACCTGAGGAATCGGCGAGTTGATCTCGACCAGGCCAGGATCATCGCTATAGACGGTAAAGCACGGAAAAGTGTTGTGAACAAAGTTCGGAAAAGTGCGGCACTCACAGCATCGTATACCGGTTGCGCGGCCAGTCTCTCCCTCCAGTCGCCAGCTAGGGATCAAAGAAAAAGTAGAAAAGATTTTTTTTGTTATTATAAGTTAACCCCTGTAGCTTTATAATTTTTTTCAGAACAGTGTCGACCTTCTTGCGATGTTTATGATAATTCTATCCCGTAAATAGTTACTACCAATACGGGTCTTGATTTTTTAACAGGTAATCTAATAATAAACGATATTTTTTAATTTGGAAGTTAAAACCGTATAGATATTTTATGCGAATCATAAAACAAACAATTTTTTGTCTGTTTACATAAGTAAAACAAATGTAAAAGAAAATTATTTAGCCGAACCTAACTTTAGATTCCTTTTTATTTAATAAAACTATCGAAAAAAAAGCATACCTTAATTAGTAATATGTTAATCGTCGGGCACTGTCGGCTCAAATATAGAAATACAAAGAGAATAAAATATTTATTGACGTGTAATAGCAGCGCATTTATTGCTTGTGCTATCGCAACATCTTAAAACTGTATTTTCAAACCTACATAGTGGGATGTAATACTTTTATGTGATTTTTAGACCGGTGTACCGATTGAAGCGAGCAAAGGTTTATAATTTATTACTTATGTATTTTTCTCTTTTCAGTGATATGGCGGAAAGAAAGAGTTTCAAAACGAGCGCATTTATGAAAAAATATAAACTTGGAAAACCAATCGCCGGGAATTATTTTGTAGCAAAATCGGCAAAATAATTTATGTATTTTTAATTTTGTAAAGATAATAATATAATATAATAATGCAAATTTTGATCGCTGATTTTTGTCACCTAAATTATTATATATTGTGAGATTTTGCAAGTTAAAAACAAATCGGTACGTGAAAATAAATAAAAATGAGTTATTTTATTAATACAGTACATATATTTAAAAAAAATATTTTATAATTTGCAATAAAAGTAGGTTTTTACTTACTTGTACAAAGTATAGGAAGTATTGTGATCGAGAAAAATTTCGGTGTTCAGATTTCAACGGAAATATTCATTTTACCATCCCTAAATCCATTTTGACTAGTTTCGGCATGACGTCTGTACGTACGTACGTATAGAACTTCAACCGTTGCCTTGAAAAGGACTGATCCCCGCTGATTTTAGCTACGAGCCGCCACTGATAATGAAAATGTGAAGAGCGGTTGGCGAAGCCGGTTAAGAGATTCAGATCTATCTTATCAGTACTAACCACCCAGGCTGTGAATAAGGGAAAAACTGTTTCGTACTCGTATGCCTGTATTAAAAAAGTAAAATTAAGTAAAAGGCTTTAGTAAAGTTTTTAGTAAAAAAAATAACATTTTTATTTAAAGTTTTCAGTTTAATAATTATTAATGTTTAAAAATATTTAAGAGGCATTTAAATAACAATCGTAATGTGTAGTACGTGACTTATCGGTTATTTGCTAAACTATCATTTCAGTTTATTAATGTACCGCATAAATACGTTGGCCGTACTACCAATTAATTCTTAAAAATATGCAGAAACGGGTAAATTTTTTTATTAAAAGAAATATGCCAAAATCAGGATTTTTAAATCCAACACTAATTTGTAAGTAATCATCATTCGCCATGTTTCAGTATAATTATGTAAATAATTCTAAACGACAGTATATTTTTAAATATAGATTTAAAAAAATTATCGTCACCAACCGACCAGCCGATCGGCATTCGGAAACGATTTTATTAGATATATGATTTTTGCTTTTAATTCTTACTTCGATAAAAAATTTATATAAAAAAGAGTATTTGGCTAAAGGAAAAACGTTGAATGATGTGTCAGGTAATTAGATATAGTTTTTAAATTAAGTTATTTTTGTGAAAAAAAAATTATTTGCGGTATATGAACGCGAACAACAAATTTATCTAAACGAATCGCATTATAAAAACATTTTTTGATAGGATAGGAAAAATTCAATCTACAGATAATATAAATTTTTTTTAAATTATAATTCATAAATGCGACGTAAAAGAGGTAACTTGAACCGGTCGGTGAAGGCGTTTTGATCGGTACGAGTGTAACACTGATTTATCTTAAAACTCGTTTGTTTTCCGAGGCGTGCACAGTCACGAACGGTGTTGTCAAAGTTAGACTAGGCGCGGGATTCGCGGTTTCGGTTAGTTAGTCTGAGGAAATCATGCTAGGTCGGATGTGAAGATGTCCGTTTGAGGCCTACGTGAAGGCAAAATTTGATTTGTATTTTACCGATGCGATGTCTGCCGAGGCATTTACATCGGTGGGATCCCGACCGAGGCCTGGCTGATGACTGAGAGAAGTAATCGGTTAGAGGATCTCAGGGCTCGAAACGGAGGGGGTGGTGCGGCGACCGGTAACGTCACAAGGTGGATGTCTTCCCCCTACTGGGTTGGTGAAGGCATACAGAATTTAAAGCCGTAAAAAACGAAATTTTAATTTGCGTTTTGCATTTTTTATTTATACAATTAAATTTCTCTAAAATTGTAACTAGGGTAAAAGTAATGAAATACCAAAAACATTTTATATCGGTTTGATGGTTTTCGGTAAATAGAATTACTTGACAGACCTGTGATCTATGTAGACTGTTGTACCTTAACCCTCTTACAAAAAGGAAATATTTTATTCGACGGAATCAGAAAGTACATTCTACGCTCGACTATTCGAATTTCAAACCTTTTAAAAACACAAAACTCCCCGTCCGATTTTCGAAAACAAGCCGAATCAAAATTAACATAATTTCATTCTGCGTTTGATGATGTTAAACGTACTTTAAAATTCATTTTTAAATGTATATTTTTGCTGTCATAATGGAAAAGGGCACCGGTTTTTTAGTCTTCTGTCGCGTAGCTTGATTTCAATCGCTTGTCGTAAAAAACTACTCTTACGAATCTCGCTCAAAGTTTTATACAAGCCCGTACAAATAATTTATCACCTCTTAAACTTCACGTCGCATCTTTAACAGTTTACGAATCGTTTTTCGGTTTATATCTCCGTAAATAATGAATAAGTCAATTTTCCACTTGGACTGCATCGCGTTGGAACGTAAAGGAGTATTGCGATGACGAAAAATTTCGTTTTTCAAATTTCAACGGAAATATACACTTTGACCATCCCTGAATCCATTTTGACTAGTTCGGCGTGACGTCTGTACGCACGTATGTAAGTATGTATGTATGTATGTATGTATGTATGTACGTACGTATGTATCTCGCATAACTCAAAAACGATTAGCCGTAGGGTATTGAAATGTTTGATTTAGGACTGTTGTAACATCTATTTGTGCACCTCTATTTTGATTGCAATCGACTGGACCAAAAGTGTCCAAAAAAGCTCAAACTACAAAAAAAAAACTCGATTTTGGACTTTTTCTTAACCGCAGTAATAAGCCCTCATTCAGAGAGAGCTTTTCAGCGATATATCATAAGCGGTACTTATTTTCATCGGTTCAAAGTTATAGACAAGTAAAATGTTAATTAATGAAATATTTGGATCTTACACGGGGAAGGCGGTTTAAATCAGACTTTTTCTTCTTTTTTTTTAATTTAAATATATCGATTCATTAATAATTATTAACCTCTGATTGTAAAAAATAATCGATACGATAAATATAATTTAATAATAACAATAACAAAAAAAAGGATGAAAAAATATCACAAGTTATTTATAAAATAAAATTTTATGTACATTTTCATTAAAAAAAAATGTGTATATGAAATTTAATAGGCGTACAAGGAAGTCATGTGGTTCCCACATCAGATTTTTTCTGTCTCCGGAGCCACCGTAAGGTATATGTGTTAAAATAAATGAAACGTAGTCGTGTACGCTCTCAGGTCAACCGTTCCTGAGATGTGTGGTTAATTGAAACCCGACCGTCAAAGAACACCGGTATCCACGATCTAGTAGTATTCAAATCCATATAAAATTATGTAACTACCTTTACTAGGATTTGAACGTTGGAACTCTCGACTTGGAAATCGGCTGATTTGCGATGCCGCTAGACCAACCCGGTGGGTGATATAGTATTGAGCCAAAATATCTGCAGCCATGTCGTTACCAACCTAACCGAAAATATCGTGCTTGGCTGACACCTGTAGTACGGCTAATGTAAACTGCAGAACTAACATTCGTCAAAATTAAACTATTTCATAATACACCTCATTAATACGTAATTTATAAATAATTATCATGAATTCGTTAATTAATATATTTAGTTGATACTAAAATCAAAATACGATCTTAAAATAAGGTACTTTATCTATAGCATAAACTACACGTATTACTTTAAATCCAAATTTATCCGATAAAATGCGAAATTAATTAATAAAGTACGATGACTAAGTACGTTATTGTAATAGGAAACAAAATAATTAGGTAGTGTAATATTTAAAAACATATTTTCTGCCGATTAATTACAACTATTATCAACTATTTCATAAATTTTATTATAATAGTAAAATATTTTACTGCAATTACCCTACAACGAAACGGTAAGAAAATGATACGGTTTTATTTATCACCTATCACTTAACTATTAGCACTACGTTAACGATTAAGGATAATAAAAAAGTAATAATCAAGGCTATCCGCTCGAGTGATCATGTCGTAAGGAAGAAAGAAGATGACAGGAGAACAAAGAAAACAAACGAATTTGAACAGCGTTCCCTTAATACCATTTTGGTATTACAAAAATGCCAAACAATGCCTACTCGTTCTCGTAACCTCAGTAGATGTTATTTTTTCCTAAGGAAGTTCCTAAATCCAAAGTGTACGTAAATAGACCCCTAATTTGGATGAACTTCAGAAGACTATAAGAAAGGAAAATGCTACCGAAACGCAAACGGTTGTGTTTTATGAGAGATTTGGTGAAAGGCTTGAAGTATGTCTAATGAAAAATATACGTCTTCTGGATGACGTCATTTTCAAAAGTTAAACTTTATTTTTTCATATCTTTTGTATAATCGAGAAATGGACGTATATATACGTCCGAATTAGGTTAATTTTAACAACATATTGTTGGTAGTTTCCAGTGTTGATTGTTACTTTATCACCAAAGCATGCAAGTGTGGGTTAGTCGGGTATCTGTCCCTCCCTAAAAAAAATTATTTTTCCCAAGTAGTGAGAAAATTTATCCTAGGTCTTTTTTTACTAGTAAAGTAGAAATAAAACAAAGATAAATTACTAATATTTTTTATTAGTTTCACTTATATGTGTCTACTGGCTTTCCTTAATTTTAAATATAGAAACAAGTGAAACTTATTTAACGTATGAAGTAAACTGCACCGATAAAGATTTTCAGTGTCCTCTTTATTTTGTATGTCAACCGATTTGCGCATACAACGGAGACAAAACTATGACGTATAAAACTTTTGACTCTCTTTGTGACATGTTGCTGAAAAATTGCAAGCTATTTGGATCACAAAGTAAGTTAGACAATTTCACGATTGTATAGCCTTAACGCAATGAATAATGCTGACTGTAAAACGTTATGCGTTAATTCAGATGACACAAAAAAGAATGGGAACTTTACAATTCCCTCTGTGTACCCTCCAAACTCTCATTAGTTTTGTAAAACATTTTTACGGCACACTGCTCCATGAAGACTAGTGGCAAGTTTGCCTTTGCGTAAAGTAGTGCTGCCGACTGTACATGGCAGCCATTACGCATTTCACTTTTTGTATGTATATATACTATATAATTGCTTTAATAATCGTAAAGTTACCTTTTAAAAAAATGCATCTCTAAAAGTCATCTACTGAGTTTTGTTCTTTAAATTTTTTGTTTGATTTTTTGCAATATAACAGAGCGTTTCTAAAACGGTGGGCTGGCTTACTTTTTCGGATTCTACTTGTAAAACTAATTTTGTATAAAAATTTATATCTCAAGTTCCGACGGACGAATCGCATTAATATTTGGCAAGCGTCTTGATATTGAAGTTTTAAAATTAGAAAAAAATCGGGACTTAAATACCTTCGCAAATTACAAAATGGCGGCCATGTTTATTTTTCAATTCTTTACATCTCAGTAAATATTAGTTTTATCAAAATTTATGTTATTTTCTAAAATATTAAGCCTTTTATTTTAAACAAAATGACATTTTAATTTTTAAAATCGGTTGACAAATAGCCGAGTTACTAGAGAAAATTGATGTTGTAATTATGTGTCTGTTTTCATGACCTCCACTTTACGTTCAATTCGATGAAATATTAATCGTTTCTATTTATTGTTAATTCTAGTACTGTAAATTTATATCAAATAAGTAATAATTTTCTCACAATAATACACCTAATAATTATACACAAAACTTCAACAAAAGTTTTTTCCCGTAACTCGACTATTTTTTAACCGATTTAAAAAAAAAATAAAACATCATTTTGTTCAAAGGCTTAATATTTTAGCAAATAATATAAATTTTGATAAAACTAATATTTATTGAGATAAAACGGATTGGAAAATAAACATGGCCGCCATTTTGTAATTTGCGAAGGTATTTAAGTCCTGTTTTTCGCTAATTTTAATACTTTATTACCAAGACGCTTACCAAATATTAATATGATTCGTTTTTCCGAACTTGAGATATACATTTTTATATAAAAATCACAAGATGGCGGACCGTGGGAGAACGAAAGAGAAATTGCCATTTTTCCTAACGGTATTTTTTGTTTGGTTTTACGATTAGAATTCTAAAAAGTGCAGCCAGCCCACCGTTTTAGAAACGCTCTGTCTCATAAGTAATTACACTGTGAGGATTACACTGTAAGGATACACTGTGAGGGTGTTTTAATGATGCATTAATTTCAGTTTCTAACTTCTATATAAGGAATACAATATTTAAAGATTTATAGATTGTAGTACATTATTTACATACACAAAACTTTGTCGAACGGAAATATCTAAAAACACCCGTCTCTAAAGCGGAGCGTAGCATCACCGCATTTCAACTACAATCGAGGTAAGAATTTTCATTCGCTTTAAATTTCAACGTTTAATTTTTTTTAGCAGGTCTGTGGCATGAAAAGGTGATGCGTCTGGTTGCCAGATTACTACCGGACTGCGGGGGACCGAGGCAGCAGAGGAGGAAGCTTCTCTCTGGAGTGATATACTCCACGTTACTGTACGGTGCCGAGATATGGGGAGGGATCACTAGATACGGCGTATACAGGGGTACTTTTGAGTCGGTACACAGAAGGAGCTGCCTCCGTATTACAGCTGCACATCGCACATTTTCTCGAGAGGCAGTCCAAGTGTTGGCGGGAATATTACCGACCTGGAGATCACCCGCAGGAAGAAGTTTAAAGAGCAACGGGTGTCAACACCTGCGGAAAAAAGGAGAGTGGCTAACTCCATTATGGAAGAAACGAGGAGAGAATGGGAGGTGCGGTGGGACACTAGCGATACAGACCGATGGACACACCGCATTAACGGGGACCTAAGAAGTTGGTGCGAGAGGTCTCATGGCTCGTCGGATTACAGTCCCATACAGTTTCTAGCGAGCCACGCTGGGTTAAGAGAATATAGTTTTTAGTTTGAGCTTGATCATTCCGCTAGTCGTCCGGTGTGAGTAAACGAGGAAGAGACAGCGTATTTCGTCTTCCTTTGTTGTCCCCGATTTGAGGATGCGAGGAGAGAAATATTGGACACCATAGATAGAAGGGAAATGCAGCAGATCATGTTGGAAAGCGCGGAAAACTGGACGGCTGTAGCAAGGTTTGTTAGGAAAATCATGGGGGAGCTGTACATCTGGAAGGAGTCTCGCAGGGGTAGAAGAAGTGGTCGTCGGAGGGTTCGGAGGTGGACAGGCACGCGGCTGAGAGCCTAGGGGGTTCCCCGTACGTGTGGGAGTCGCCTGGGTGTGATGAGGTCGTGGGCACCCCGCTCCCGCGTCCGATTAGTTACCCGTGAGTTAAGTACGCTGTAGTGTTCGGTTGCCTATGAGGTGTTTGTTTATGCGATCGGATGCGACCGATCGATTGTAGCACGATGTGTGGACTGTGAGGCGTGAGGCATTCTGGAGCGATGATTGGATGTCGTGGAATATGTGGTGTGATTTTAGTCTGATGTGAGGTAACTTGTGGTCGTGTGAGGTCAGTGTCTGTTGACTGTGGTGTCTGAATGTGTGTGAGGGTGCATTCCCCCCTTCCAGAAGTAGTGCACACCAGCTGTAACAGGGGTGGAGGTTTAGTCGGTAGTGCGCAGGAACACATACGTATTTAATAACATCTTGCGAAACCTGTTTGCGAACTAGACACTGCCAAGGCGTCCGACAAGGTCACTTACTAAGACAATAAGTGCTATTACAATGCAAATATGGGACTGGTTAGAGGAAGAAGTAGTTTACTTATGAGAAAAAAATGCCATTAAAAAAACATTAATGTACTAAAACAGTAACAAAATTTCCTTACTGTTTTGCCACTTATTACTTGGTAAAAAGTGTAAAATTTTTTTCTTTCATTGAGCTTTCCTTTGTACAAGTTTGCTTTAAATTACTTTTGGTACAAACAACGTTTTATTTATTTTTAAGCTATTTAGTGTAACTAATCGATAATAATATGTCTGTAACATAAATATACCTGTACACATATCGGTTTTATTTTTTCAGAGTGGAAAATAATAAGCGATGAAGAATGTTAATTATGCAACAACCATGATTTTTAAATTTAATAATAACCGCATAGTACATTTAAATTGTAAAATAGTATTGTATTATAAATCGTACTTACAAAAGTCAATACTATGTGTATACACATGTTTTGCGGTATAATCATATATCATCAGAGATCTAATATTAAAACTTTTAACATTTGTATCGTAAATTTGTCATCAAAGAGTTCTAAATAATAGTTTAGTTCTTTTTATTTATTTATCTTTTACATTAATCCTTTGGAAGACAGTTCAACAATTTGTTGTAATTGGTATTGTTTCCGCTTAATTCAGCTGATTATGACGATTCGTGTAGATTTAAACCTGTTTACACCTATTCCTGTTTTTCCCTTAAAATTTTTAATAAAATATTATTTACACATCTAACAGCAACTTTATTTTCAAATAAATATTAGTCGCAAAGAAAATAATTCCTTTCGGCACGCCGGAAGGCGGAGGTAGATTTCACCGGTGCTAAATAGGGGATAAAAAAGATTTCCACCTTAAAGTTAAGAAAAACTTCAAATTTACTCGATACGACAACGGTTGCATGTTAAAAAAATTTCACATGTTTATCATACGACAAGGCGCATCTTACAATTCCAGCAACATTTTGGTCATCCCTTGCCGTAAGGGTTGGTCATATCAAAAATTGTTTAAAATATAAGTTTTAGGTAATGTTGTTCATACGACTAACGACCGCTTTAAACAGATTCGATACTGTGCCTATTAAGGGAGGTATGATTCTTTTTGTCTTCGAAATCCCATTTTTTCAATCCCCTGGGCCAGTGGTTGGTGATATAAAGACAATTTACTTTGAGAAATTTTAGGCTCTTATCCAAAGAATAGTAGTAACTTTAAACGAATTCGATATTTTACTTAATAAGAAAGTTATAGCGATATTTTTTTTCGAAAAAGCCTCCCCATTACTACTCCCACGGTCCGATTTTGGCCGTTAACGAACTCGAACGAGATTTTCGGACGAGTTATTTTTAAGGAACAATTTGAAAGTGATTAGTGCAAAATTACGGCAGTTATCGTGTACACAAGAAAGTGATATATATATATAATAAAGCTTTATTTATGTATAGCTTTCTTATGAAATCTACCTAAAAACATTTAAAGAGTTACAGTATTATGAAAAATAACAATTTACTTCATCGCTTTGCTAATTAAAAAACAAAAATATATTATATGGTGCTAATTCCATTATTTATTTAAACTTAAACAAAATATTGATTTGTTAAGGGAATACATTAAGCAATTTTGTTAGTACATACAAGCAAAAAATCAGTACATACTCGTATATTTAAAACCGCTTTTTTTCTTAATAATTTCATTCTGAAATTATTGGGAGAAGGAAAATATAACTTTTTTAATTAAATAGCAACAATAATAATTTTCTTCGCTTACTATAAATTTGACTTATAAATGTAGTTTTTTATAAAAATTAAAATATATAAAGATGATCTGACAGCAATTTATATCTTTCATTTAAATTAAAATTTTTTCCCGAGATTAAAAAGGAATTTTTGAGTGGAAAGAACATCCAGATTAATCTTGACATCCACCAAATTCTCACCGCTGATTGCTAGCAGCAGAATTTTTCAACACCGGAATCACCAATACCTCTCCTGATTCTTTCTTTGATGTCAAAGATTATTATAAAAAATTACTTTAGACATATTACCTTTGTAAAAATAAAGTAAGGCAAGATTTTGTCATAAATAGATAACGATAAACCTTAATCAAAGCAGCATCACAAAATGTACAATTAATAATAAAGTATATATTTATCCGTCGTAAAAAATGGAGCGACCATTTGATGCGTATATCGCTTTGTAGATTTCCTTCTGAAGTATGGAGGTACAAACCGAGGAGAAGAAGAGATATTGGATGCCCAGGAAAGCGATGGATGCCGGAACAGGCCGATGAGCCTGATCCGTGACGGATGAGGATGGTAAAATATATATACGGTTTAAGTTCAAATTAACTATTTGAAATAGAAACGTATAGACACGAAGATACTAAATAGGAGCTCGGCTGTTAAATTTTGCACACTAGGGTGCTACACGAAGACAAAAGGTACTTTCGAGTTAGGCGTGGCAGCACACGATAGCTAAAATCTCCCTCTATAAACCTGCGATAATGCGTTGAAATACGTTTAATCAGACGAGGGATCCCGTATAACCCATAAGCAACAGCTTTGTTGCTGCAAGGACTGTAGTCCTTGCTGGTGTTTTATAAATTTATAAGGGAGGTTGCCGATTCAATCTTTCTTCTCGCTCGAGGCTTGATGAGCAACCAGGTTGTTTAATTCTACATCGGTGTTGGTCAATGAGTTCCTCTATCGCTATTTTTCCATATTCTTTATGAACCGTCATTGATTTTGCTTGCTTCTGTAAATTCATGTTAAGCAGCAGTTAGCTATTTACAATGGACACATCCAAGAACGAAAAACATAACTACCTCCACCACGAGTGATTTTCGAGAAAAATTGTACGATGAAACGTAACGATCAAGTTTGTCTACAACACCCGTGTACATGTTATAGTCACAAATTACGTAAGGTTTCAATATTTTATCTTCTCCTTTATCTTTTACCTTTCTTTTAATTATTTTTGATTTATTATTATGAAAAGAAGACAAAATAATGATGTTTCTTTTATCCCGCCATGCAAAAACAAGAACGTCATCCTCTGGACTTTGAAATGTTTTTTTTTTTTAGTTTTTGGAGCGCTTTCAAATTTTTACCTTTTACTTCTTCCGAAGTTACTCGTTACTACGAAGTTACTTCATTACTCGTTACTACGCCAGTGAAATGAATTTTCATTCCTTTCAGAGCCATAGCCAGCGGTAAACTTGTGTAATACCGGTCCGTGTACATGTGAAAACCACATCCAGGAAAAAAATGAGATAAACTTTAAGTTTTGTAACACAACACGAGCTGTTACATCCGGATCTGGTCTACAAAGTTGTGGTAGAAACGCAAATATATAACCAGAACATGCATCTGATAAGACCCCCCGCTTAGTCGGTTTATTTTTATTATAAGATTTTAAATAAATTTGCCCTTTGAAACCCGCTGTACTTTCATCGATTGAAATACGATATGAAGCGTAAAATACTGTTGTAATTTATTCTGAAGGAGAGCGACTAAATTTTTTATCTTGCCGCTTCTGGTACGCCCTTGATTTATGGGGTTTGCAGGACAGATATGGAAAGCCCAGAATATCTGCTGGAACCGTTCGCTTGAAAAAACATCAGTAAAACGATTCTGTTTATAAAGTCATTTTATAGAAAAATACTCTTCAATATGTAGTTTATTATTCGATGCCGTATTCAAAATAATATCAAGAAAAGCTTTTATTTCAGGGAATGTAACGTTACTCCAAGAATACCATACAGATCGATTACTTGAAGGTTCTTTCCCAGGCCTCTAACTAATTTTTCTTGAGCGTAACGGTTAGTTTCATTTACTGCTCCTGTCAGAAGTTAATCTGTGAAAAATTACTAAATGACTCAAGAGAAGATTGCGGCTCATAATGTTGCGGTCTTTATAGCCCTGCCGCATGTGTAAAGAAGAATATCAAAATTAGAACCGTTACGTTTATATATGTTCCACATAAAAACAGGGGCATGATTACCGCCTGCTGCAGGAACAACAATTGAAACAGCATTAGAAGCATCAGATTCGTTTTCTGAATCAGAAATATTCTTAAGAGCAGGTAATACAAAATCACTGTCTGAAGAACTAAAGCTACTATAACCAGACATACTAGTACCAAAAAATGCAGAAATTTCTGCTTCAGTAAGTTTTTTGCATGTACTTGCCATATTATAAAATAAAAAAGAGTACAAAAAAAATACAAATCGCTACTTCAAACAAATCACAAAGTAAATAACAAACTTATAAATTAGTTTTATTCCGACACTAACCTATAAAAAATAAGCACAAACTGCATTTTACACAGAACGTTCCTATAAAACGAAAAATAGAAATACCGGTATTGCTAACGCTAAAAAAATTACAAAGATTTTATAAATATTGAAAAATTAACTAGTGTGTTTCTTAGTTATAGACTAACAGACACAATACTTAAGTAGTAGACAAAAAAACCGAACATAAATGTAAAACTATTAACCTACGTCGCTCATTAAAAACACGAAAACAACATTATAGTTTGACATCGAGGTATATAATCAATAGGTCGAAAGAAATCGATTATGAACGATAGTATCGCAATACAATTGTCTACAAGTGTGTAATCTTACTCTATGAATCGCGAAACTTTGCCGATGGCGAGAGGGCTTGAGCACTCGGTGATACAGAGTAGCTGGACCGAAGGTGCAACCGTATCGGAGAGGTATCTGTTGAGAGCCAGATTAAGGAATGATTGCTGAAAGAAGGCATCCCAACCCCGTAGGGGGAAGACATTCACTTTGTAAAGTTACCGGTCGCCACACCGCCCCTTCTGTTGCGAGCCCTGAGGGGCTTTACCGGAGGTCGTCTTTAGACCCTCTAACTGATTGCAGCTCACAGCCGTCAGCCAGGCCTCGATCGGGATCCCACCGATGTAAATACCTCGGCAGACATTTGCATCGGTAAAATACAAATCAAATTTTGCCTTCGCATAGGCCTCAAACGGACATCTTCACATCCAACTTGACATGATTCCCTCAAACTAACTGACCGAAACCTCGGAAGCGCCTAGTCCAGATTTGACAGCACCTTTCGTGACTGTGAACGCCTGAAAAAACAAACGAGTTGAAAGGTAAATCAGTGTTACAATCGCAAAATTATGTCTCGCGCAACATAGAAATTCAGACATACACCCTAATAAGTCAACCGGTTTAAGGTCACCTAACAAGGGAAACGTAACCTCATTACGGTCCGCGCAGGAGCCGGGGACAAACCCCGTACGTCCACCCGGTCCCATCATGGAGTCTCGTGTGGGACAAGTCACCATCAGCACCGACACCGGCGGAACGAAGCCACGCACCCGGTAGCACGGGCTACCATACCCCGGCGGCGCGGCCACCCCCACCGGCGAGAGCCCCAAATCGAATCATAAACAACACCAATATAACCGCGGCACGATGCCAATGCGTCTACATCCAACCGATCCAATACCTAAGCCGGAACCCTACCCGCTTGGGGTCCTACCACGATCGAGTACCTCTTTCAGTAGTTGTTAAGGGCGTAGGTCATAACTTAAAGGCCGTATAAACATCACTCAATCTTCTGAGTACTGCGCAGCTGAAAGCAATGGATAACTGCTGTTGTCTTTTTTTCCAAAAAAAATGTAGCTCTGCATTTTCACGTAACAAAAATGGAGGCGCCTTCCTTGGTAAAATATTCCGGAGGTAAACAAGTCCCCGGTTCGGATCTCCGGGTGGGAACTACTAAGGAAGAGGTCACCAGAAAATTAAAAAATAACATTCTACGAGTAGGAGCGTGGAATGTTGAGTCTAAAAAAGGTTGGTAGGTTAGAAAATTTATAGAGTGTTCAAATTAGATGCATATTACAGAGTGAAAGTATAATTTTGGTATATTAATGTGTACCTAGGACATTGTACAGTACATACTGATTAAATACAACATTGAGTACTATATAAAGTACCTCATTCTACTATGCGTTACTGTATTGGTGTAATGGTTAAACAAATTCTAACACTAAATGTTAAGGAGTTAAATCTTAATCATAAAACCTTTTTTAAACATTAATTCCATTAGGAAATACATGGAATAAAATAGAATATAAAAGTGGTATTTTATATAAATTACATATTTTGTGTGTGTGTGTGTGTGAGAGAGAGAGAGAGAGAGAGAGGTTAAGATAGACATTTTTAATTAATTTCTATCTTGGAAAAGAATGGAGATATAAAACTGCTGGATCAAGTGAAAAATGAGGAGGTGCTTAGAAAGATTGTTGAGGCGATGCAATCCTACACACAATCAGAAGAGAAAAGAAAATTGGAAAATTTTTTTATTTTGAAGTAATAATAATAAGTGTTCTGCCGAAAGGCAGGTTTTCACATGGCCGCCCTCCATTCTGCTCGATTCTGTGCCATCCGTTTCATTTTATAGTAACTTCTTCCCTTTTTATATCGTCTACCGTTTTCATTCCTCTCCAACCTCTTGCTTTCCTCTCCGTTACAAATCCTTCCAATGCCGTCACCAACAGACAGTCACGTCTCAGCCAAAGTTCCAACCGACTGAATTTTCTTCTTTTTATTATTCCAATAATCGCCATCTCTTCTACCATTCTACGAAGCACCTCCTCATTCCGAACTTTCTCCGACCAGCCGATCTTTTCCATCCTCCTCCAAATCCACATTCCAAAGGCTTCCAGTCTTCTGTCCTCTCCCTTCCTAATAGTCCATGTCTCTGCCCCGTAAAGGGCTACACTCCACACAAAACATTTCGCAAGTTTTTTCCTTAGTAACGACTTAATACTACTTACTACGACTAAATAACGACTTGCATACGACGAATGAGTTTTAGTTTTTTCATTTTAAGAATAATATAAAAGTATTTTGAGTTTCTGAAGATGGATTTGGTATCCGAAAATACTTGAACATATATAAAAAAAGTTTGTCGGTAAGTGGTTTTTATAAATTATTATTATTGTATAATCGTTTGATAAAATTATCGCAGTAACGAATCACAAATATGTTCAATCTGAGCACCTTTTTCCCGCGGCTAACATCAAACCGATACGAGAGTTCGTCACGTGCTTTAACTGGCATATCTGGATTAACAAAAGCGACAGCGGCTTCTATCCTTACCTCAAACGGAGTAGATTAGCAGGTAGCGAAGCCAAATACGAGATAGCTTTTATAAAATCTTAAAGAAAAAGATTTCACGGGGTCAGATCGGGTAACTTAGAGGTCTTTGTCATCGGGTCTATGTATACTGATGCAGCGGTCGGAGAAAATATCATTCGACCGATCACGACTATCTTGTTGCCAAATTAAATTCTTCGGTCCATATTGCGGTCGAGGAAAAAGGTATGTACGGAGCATATCTAGATACACAACTCCTGTTCTCTCAGCGAAAAAGAACGGTCCGGGCGAACTTGCCATCGGGATATGCCACGGAAAACATTTAATTTGGAGAATCCCTTTGGCATTGTAACACTTCACGGGGAATTTCTGACCTACACCTACGTACATTATGAGCGTTAACGTTTCCACTAAGATGAAATGACGCATTATTAAACACGTAACGATCAAGAAAGTCATCGTTTTATGCTACAACATTTCGAACGCAAAGTCGACACGCGTAATAGATAGGCCTCAGAGCCTGTAACAGCTGCAAACGGCGTGTAAGAGTTTCCTCGAAACATTATACAATATTATCACCGGCATTGCTGGTTCACGGCCGGCCTTCCAAACAGACGTTTTTTAGGACTACGTAGGAATAACTCCCTTATAAGTTCAATATTTTATTCAGACACCGTCGATCGTCCCTTTAAGAAACATCAGGTCATTTCAAACCGATTTTGCCATCGGCGAGTGTTATTATCATTCGAAGGATCACAATTAAACTTTCTACGTAACGCATGCTGAACGGTAACTACAGATTTACATTTAGCCGACTGCAAAGGACAGAAGGCTTTCTGTTCAGGAGCTATCGAGTGAAAAGATAGAGAGAGAATCTAACTTTTTTCAAAATATGTTATATTTCAGTTAAGATTATTAAAATTTATTTGTAAATTATTTTCCCCCTTTCCTAGTATTGTTACTCCAACATTCGTAGTTCACGCGTTTCGGAGTACCTCAATTCTCAAAACTACGTACTTTTAGCACTCTGTAGTGCTAAAAGTAGTAATCCAAAGTAGTACTAAAAGTAGTGACAAAACTGGAAAAGGCAGAAAATAACACTCAAATCAGTAGGTAATCAATTTACGGCCATGCGCGCAACTAAAACTGTCCTCCTTGCTCTTTGATTCTCGCTTTAAATCAACACAAACAGGTATAACAAATTACAAATCCAGAATTTTTAACCTATTCTAAATACACAGACAAAATAAGAAGAAAACTTATTTAAAATACCGATGCTTTTACACGACTAACAAAAAGATTTTCTCGATTCGATTCACATGCTGGCCTGATTTTATTGATTTTTCTTTTATATTGTAGAAGAAATTTCCCAGATAACTTAGGTGAGTGTATTATGTGTATATACTTGTGTCTGTGTGTGTGTGTGTACACAACTTTTTTTTTAATCATACGTATATCTTATTTTTATACTCGTATAATGAGTGTACGAAAAAGAAATCCGGGGTTTCAAGAACGAATATAGTTTTACGTGGACAACAGTTAGGTTTTAATTTAATTTACGCATTGTCTGTCATGTAGCTGCTGAATTAGACTGTTGCACGGACCAAGCTGTTATGAGCCTAGTAAGTGGCGCCACCGTAAGTGGCGAGAACAGTTTTCGGAAGTAGGAAGCCTTTTGAAAGGACAGTCATTTGTAAAGGAAAAGCGTTTTGTAAAAAAAGTGCCGAAGACAGAGAGGCCAAGTCCAAAACTTTCAGTTCGTAGTGTCAGTCCGTCAACTAAACATCCGTAAGCGCTGCGTACGGTATTTGCAAGGAATTGAAACTTCGAGCTTATAAACCGCAGCTACTTCGTGAAGTTAAACCTAACGATAAGCCACGAACAGTTCAATTTGTAACGACCTTGTTTTAGTTTATTTCTGTTGCGCATTTTATTTTTTGATGAAGGATCATTTCATATTCATCGAGTCGTGTGAATCTGTGTGAGCATGCGCTCAGAATATACATACAAATCTGTGAAATTCGCCCGCAACTGTCCGAAAGTGAATGTCTGGTACGGTATCATGCATAATCGAATTTTTGGGTCATTTTTCCACGATCAGACTATTACGAGCATATTAAGAGAACTTTTTGTTTCGACAAACTGATAATTTGGACGGCCTAATTTTCCAATAACATAGAACCTCTCCATATTAAGCAAAAAGTTTGCAGACTGCGCTCAACGACAAAATGAATCGACAAAAATCCGATCCCAGAAGATCGGATCTGAAGAGATGTTCTCATCGGTTGCAACCACGAAGTTCCGTTTTGACGGCAAGGTCTTTCTTTTTTCTTTTTTTTGATATACGTAAAATACATTGTACACCAAAAAAACTCAGTCGCTCGATTATCTGAGCCGAAGAATGACAGCAGCCGTGGAACCGTTTCCTGCATACTTGCTTGCCAGAGTGGATAATATCGGGATAATCCACCTGGATTATCCCGACGTCTGCAGGGCTGTAAATGGTGCTCATGTTGAGTTACATTTAGAGGTTAAAAAAATCTTTACTTTGTACTTTCATGTAATAAAATAGGTACATTTGTAATTAAATGTGATAAAGAAAAATTTAATTTAAAACCACGGAGCGGTTTTAACAGACAGCCGACAAATTTTATAAATATATATACAGCAAAAGGATAATGTCATTTGATATTCTAAGTATAGTCGCACGAAACTTCAAGAAAACAGTTATAAAATTTAGGCTAAATAAAACACAATCCCATATTCCAGACGTACTCAAGACTTTAATTTACTGTCAGTGATGAGCTCTCGACATTTTGTTGAGATTTTTTTTTTCATCATAAAAAATGTCTTGTCTTGCATTTCTAGCTAACAGATTTTTTTCTAATACAATACTATATTTAATAGAGATACAAACTTCAAGAAAGAAAGAAAACGATTTTAAATTTTTTTTATTTTAAATTACAGATAAAATATTCTTTAAATTTTAAAGTAATTTATTCCTTTTACGAATGTGTATTAGTAAATTTTAATCGTGTTTTGTAATCTCATGTTTTGTAAAAGTGTTACACTTTTCCCTTTGGATAACTACCCGGGTGGCAGATTGGGAAATATCAGATATAGTGAGAATTGTAACGATATATGATAAATAATTACCTCAGTATGTTAGGATTAACACAAAACTGATAATTTTAAATAAAATTTGGTTTTCACCCAGATCTCAATTTATTTCGTTATTAATAAAGTTTTGCAGAATTTTATTTATCAGTAAAATATATATATATATTTTGTTATTTTATATCAAACAAAATTATCTTCATTAATTATAAAATTCGAACAACAGTTGTTACTAGATTTGTATAAATAAAACTACAGTTAATATTATTATCACTTTAAAAATAATGGCAGTTAGACAAAGCAATAGTTCAACAATGTATTGATTAAGAATAACATAAACATTGTGTTGAAAAGTTTGACAGAAAGTAAACAAATACTGGTACCGGTTGTGTTGTAAATTTACCGATAAATCTTCTTAAGACAGATTTCAATTTAACTAATAAACGTAACATAATTATGTAAATGATTACCTTTCAAACAAGTAAATAAAATACTGAAAGCACATAAATATATTCTGAAAAGTAATCATTTGCTTACTGCACACACGTACTGAGTATATACAGTTTTTCCACAAATTATTCCGATCGGAACTAAACCTACATGTTATGTTATTTGATCGATTAGAAAATGTTAAAAAAAAAAATTTTACGTACTTTGAGTATGACTTTAATCATCTTAACCGCGATTAAAGGAGAATGTTTGAAAAACACTACTTTCAAATCTGCATGCCCTTTTCAAAATATAGTTTTACTAACGGTTGAAAATATTAATTTCAATAGTTCAAAGTGTAATAAAATAGTGAATAAAGCGCACTTTAAATATCCACCGAAAATAAACATATTAAATGCTAATGAGGTAATAACACTTAATATTAAAGTCATTTTGATAATGTCTAAGTTTAACTTTATATATTAATCAAAATATTTGTTTGTTTGAATTGATATTATTAAAAATTAAAAAAACCGCTTGACCGATTAAAATTTTTTCTTTCACTGTTTTCACAAATTACATTACTAGGATCGGTAGTAAAGCTTAAGAGTTACCTTTTTTTAGGTTTGTAAAATAAGTTACGGTTCACGTCTTCTTTTACAATGTCATTTATCTTGTAGCAATATTTTGAATCTTTAATTAAATCGCTTTCTGTAGAAAGTAGTATGAATTTCAGGAGTGAATTTGTACCGGCTGTACAAAATATAAGAGTTGACCCCAGTCATTGCGTCAAGCAACGTGAAAAAAGTAGCCATCGGCCACCTTCGTGTTTTCCGGCTTGATGAGTAGTCGGCGAATTTTTTGTCGACTGTCAACTCCACCTTTCGTGACATTATAATTCCACTATCTCTTATTTTCCGGTCGACGGGTGTGTACAAGTCTTGTGGTGCATTGAAGATATCAGCACGACCGCTTTATTCCTATCCGAAACAAATAACAGCGTCACGTCTTCTGTGAACCCGTACAGACTTTGTTTGATAAAAACCGAAGGGGAATCTTCCTTTTATTTTTCTTCGTAGACCCGGCTTACGTAATACCTCTTTTTAACAATTCTGCGATTAAATCTACGGAAGTTAGATTTCGTCGGGTATTCTCAATAGGCGGGATAGATTGTAAAACGGACTGAGTAGGTATTGAAATTTTTTTTCCATTTCTCTCTTCCAAGGTAATCCCGTCACTATCATTTCAGGCGTATATGTAAACATTATATAGATAATTCGTCCTTGCATCTTTTATGAGGCATTGCACTTTTATGCCGATTATGGCCGGCTTGCTCGGCATGTACATCCGAAATCGGCACCGCCCGAATGAAACCAACTTTTCGTCTATGAAGACATAGGCAGCCGTGAAATATAAACGTTTGCTATTTTCTATGAACGTAGAAAAAATATTGGAAATCGGTGCGGTTGGGTCTTGTATTTTCCTTTCTTCACAATCACTTTCTTTCTTTCTTTTTCCTGTTTAGCCTCCGGTAACTACCGTTTAGATAGTACTTCAGAGGATGAATGAAGATGATATGTATGAGTATAAATGAAGTGTAGTCTTATACATTCTCAGTTCGATCGTTCCTGAGATGTGCGGTTAATTGAAACCCGACCACCAAAGAACACCGGTATCCACGATCCGTGTAAAAATAACTGGTTTTATTAGGACTTGAACGCTGGAACTCTCGACTTCCAAATCGACTGATTTGGGTAGACGCGTTTACCACTACACCAACCCGGTGGGTTTTCTTCACAATCACGGGGGTTATCAAACCGTAAACATGTCAAAATAAACAATAATCTTTGTTTTGACATGGTATATCTGAAAATGTTCTGTACAGTACCATCCGTTGCATATAAACTGTGAACCGACTCGTCTTCTGATTTGAACGCAGATGTGAAAATAAGGAAACCAAGGAATGCCTTTACTTCAATGATATTCAGGTCTTGAAACCGGTTCGATGTTTTCCTCGAGTATCGAGCTTTTTCAATTTTCACGTCGGTCCATTTCAAAATCTCTTCCAAAATGTTCTCGGTAAAATAAAGTGACCGTATTTTTTCATACGGGGAGACTCTCCAAATATTTTTACTGGAGGCCATGGCCCTGGTAATTGTGTTATTATATTGTGCTGCCTGGCTGTCCTTTCCTCCATTTGAAGCAACGTTTTTTTCCAAAATAAAATAAATTTTAAGGCTCGCCTCCTTTTTCTCCAAAGTCTTGTTCAACTTCTAGGTCATCGATGATTTCCCCTTCATTGTCAACTAAATCATCAGATTCGTGTTCACTTCGGATTTCAAAGTCGGGGTCATTGTTGCTGTCTGTAGGGGATGTAGCGTTTCATTATTTTCACCCGATATCTGTTCAACATATCACATTTGGGGCCATCAGCAGACCGCATGGAAGGAGTCTGTGTAGATGGACCTTCCAGTGATTCTTCTTTTCGATTTGATATCATCTAAAATAACAAACACTCATTTGATGTCTAATGTAACAAGAAATACAAGATAAAGATAAAAGAAATCAATAAGGTATCTGCTGTCGCTTCGTCCATGACGTAAAAGAAAATAATAATTATAGTAATTCTATGAAAATAATAATCGAAAGAACGTCTTCAAAAGTTAAAAGGAATTAGTTAGACGAATCAAAATGATTAATTCTGTCACAATACATAAAAAAAGTTACATAATCACTATCGTTCATCTACGGGATCGCTAGACAAACTCAAATAAAGATGTTCACTCACCAGAACGCACAACAGAAATGACCTTGCACGATATTAAAGTCGGTACTGAGAGTAAAAGGTTACGAGGAGGTAGTGGCCTAGACCAAAGGGAATTGGCACCGTTACTATATTCCTGAGATGTGGGGTCTGACACTTACGGGTTAAAATTACCGATGTGCCCTCTAAGAAAAACAGATTTAGGGCTTTATCGATTCACAATGTGCTTACCAAAAAAAAAAAAAAAAAAAAAAAAAATTAAAAACTTGATTTAATTTTGGCGGAAGAGAAATTTTTACCAAGAAAATATTTAAGGCGCTCCAACTAATCATGTCATACTGCACGTGCAATGTGCTATACTTAGAGATCCAGTTTCTAGCACGCTCCTCCTTGGCTATATTGTCAATGTACTGTTTTGATCAACTTGTTCTGTTTTATTAATGGTTTTTTTAACTCGTTTTTCTGATCACTCTTAAACATCAGTCTTATATTTGGGATATGATTTTAATGTTCGTATCAGATTTCCTATCACGGAATTTTTAAGTCGCCTACACTGTTGCGCTGTTTTAACTTTCATTTGACTTGTTTAGTCGACAAAAGAAGGCATCATCTGACTTTCTGCGATTATAAATTTACAACCTTATAAGTTTAGAACAGTTTATACCAAATGAAAGCTACTTCTATTTTACATTATTTTAAAAATAATTATTTATACTGTAAGAAACCCAACATTATGCAGAAATCACAGGAAAACTGAATTCCGTTATTTTTATTTTTTTTTTTGCTAACATATTTTTCAAGCTCTATAACTGATAAAATTTTGTAAAAATGTGGTCATCATTTACGCTAAAATATCGATTTTTATCTTTAGCCTCCTAAAATTTTTATCTGTTTGTTATTTTGGTGGCAGTGGTGTGTTTGAAAAAATCTTCCTTCATCCCTGTAACATTATTAAATCATTTGAAATCATTTACAGTAAACAGTTTTACCAAATAAATTTATAAATTTCATAGTTTATAAACCTGGAGGAGTGATTAAATAGGAGTGAAATTAATGAAAGTAGAAATTCATTTTTTACTCTTTTAGTTTATATCGAACCGGTTTACTCTTATTCACTCTATCGGTTGAGCGATTAGCCAAGAAAACTACTAGCGCCAAATTTATTGAGGATCTCATAATTCTTGCAAGTCTTATGAAATTTAAATAATATTCCCAATAATACATTTAAAAAATTTTACCAATGCTATACCAATAATGAAATTGTAAATCGGATGTGTAATAAAGACAAAATAACTGCTAACAGTGTCGAGGCTATTGTAGATATCCAGTTTTTAAACTGATAAGAGGGTTCTTCCTAGATATTTTTTAAGGATTTTCATTTTAAGGACTTGAACAGTCCTGATATTTATATCATGACATGATAGTATTTAAAACAACACTAATAATAAATAAACTTGGATATATCATGAATTTCCGGCTTAATTATTTGAGGAGAACGGTTTATTTTTAAATCCCTATCACAGTTTTAAGAAGGGCAGATCAACTATAGTTATCAAGGCCTTTTTTTTATAGAGGCTCTTTTTAGAAAGTATCTACTTGGGTATGAAGAATTAATCATGCTCACGCTCCGCAATTTTATTTGCTTTGGATTGCGTCAGTGAAACATAGACGGTTGGAATTGTTCAACTTGCGATCTAATCGGTTCTACAATTTCTGTTTTCTTGCTATTTAAAAGATTAGTGGATTATCATAGCATCCTCAGTCTATTCAAAATCCTTTGGGGAAATTTTTTCTTTAGAACCATAGATTTGGAAGCTATGATGAATTTATTTTATCTTAAATGGATTTTTTTTTAAATAAATTTTTGTATTTATATTTTATGAAAATAATTAATTATTGTATTACAGACAGAACAATACGGAGAGATTCTTTAACAACAAAATCACATTACCCGATAACGATTCATTGGATTGTTTACAATTTAAGTGTAAGTTAATTACTGCATTTATTAATATTCAATATAATTATAAATATTAAAATTAATGTTAATAGTAACCTGTTTGACAAAAATATAAATTTGTCACAATGTCAGTCGGTTCTTAATAGTTTCATTAAAAATGAAGCTCATGCTATTTCTCATTTCTATTATAAGTATTCTTTTAAAAATACAATTAATAAATAAATTCAATAAACAGTTATTTGATCTTATTGTACCGTAGTGATCATGTGATGTTACCATATTTTTTCTAATTATTATAATTATTTAAAACTAAAATTTTAAATGACAAATCCACATTTGGTGAGCTTCTGGTTTGTTTATATTAGATTTCTGGCAAATGTTAACTGAGAATTGTTTATGTTTGTTAATTTGACATATTTTTTTGTTTCGCTTACTTTTGTTTTTATTTATTTTTTGTAAGAGATGTCAGTGTGTATTAAGTATTTTATAATGCTGAATTCTTTTGTATGGTTTACAGGTGACACTGCTTTTTGAACAATCTGTGTATCGTATTTCTAAACGTAGATATTATATGTGAGGTCGGGTAGTTTGGCATATTATGAATGAGTATCATTGTTGGCTTTTTCCACAGAGTGATTTGTGAAGAATGTGATAAACTTTCAGGACATGATCAACCGGTGAAAATAAAGAAGGGAGTTCAGTTCATAATAGGTTCGGAAACGCTTCATTAACTGGCAAAAGATTTCGCCCAGATTTTTGCACCTATGGTAAAATTAAGCCAGGATGTAATTTTTGGAACCCAGTTAAAAGGAAAATATAGAAGTTTTATAAAAAATCTGACGTGAAAAATTAAACAAAAAAATAGGTCCCAGAACTTTATTTTTAATAATTTTCGAGGAATCTGGGGTAAATAGAAAAAATTGAGTCGAAAAGTGGGATTTTCGTCACCATTATTTTGTCTTAAGGGGGTAAGTAAACCCAAATTTTGACTACTAAAATATTATTTTTTTTGTTAAAAAAAAATAATTTTTTGTGTCATTTATTGATTATTTAAAATCTGCTTTTTAGTGTGATATAATTATTTATATATATATATATATATATATATATATATATATATATATATTATAGATCATTGCTAGATAAAATTGACTCACATTTAAGAAATTTGCAGAAATACAGATTAGGTTCTTTGTAAATTATACAGTAAATTACTGTACTTTATTTTACTATTACAGTGTCAATGTACCACTATTTTAGTGATATTACAGTACAATGTATGTATTTATAAAGAAAAAAATATGTACCATTTATTTATTTTCTCCTTTCAGTGACACTATCTAACAACTAACTACAACAACAACTGACTATCTACAGATCGGCTGGGGGCGTCTTTAAAAGTACCATATTTTTTGCTTCCAATTGTGTTGTTCATGTACATGTACATTTCATAATAGGGTTGCAATGGGATCATGTTAAAAAATAATTAGGTACACCAGAATATTCCAATTTTTCCTCCTCAGTGGCAGTTGCTAATTGATATACAGTCAATGAAAACCCTTCCACTCTTTCAGACTGGGTCACTTGATAGACAGAAGAGTAGCATGCACTCCTAGTGCCAACAAAAGAATGTATATGTTTCTTCCTGTTGAGATAAGTAAAGTAATATTCAGTCTAGATCATCTCTTGGAAAAGAAGGTTTGGTGGTGCACTCCCAAGAGAATTGATCATATCTATAATGTGAATCAAAAAAATATTTTTTTCAGACTTCAGTCGCTCTTTGTTACTAAGCTTGCTTTTCTCTACATATTTGCAGTTTTATGACTAATTCATCATAGTCTTGGACCAGAATACAGTGACCAGCATGGAACCATCAACTTCTATAGCTTCAAGTAAAATGTACTGTTGCAATCCATTTGAAAAGTCAAAGTCATAAATCCTGTAAGAAAAACCTGAGAAGTGCAAGCAAGAATTTGGTGCGTACATTTACTTTTCTTAAACAAGGTTACAAAATTTGTAGTACTTGCCGCAAACAGATTAAAGCTTCTGCTAAAAATAATGCTGAAGAAACTACTTCTGATGAAGAATTTCAACAATTAGATCCTTTGTATACCCCAGAAAAAAATGAAGCTGTAAATGCTCTCATCAAAAGTTTGATTGTTTTAAATGAATCACCTATTCAGAAAAAAAGGACTATGCGAGAGAAAATACTCTCAGGAAAAGGTTAAGAAAGCAGCAGTAATGTTCAAAAGCAAAATATTGAACATCGATTCAGATTCTGAACAAGAAGCTGTTCCTCTCATCTGACTGTGAAATTATCAACCGATTGAAAGAAAAATGTAATACTGCAGATAATAAGAGCATAAAAAGTAACTAATCTGTATGAGAGTGAAGAAATAATTGTATGAGGGTGAAGAATCGATCGATGCCTGGAAAAAAGATTTTATTTCACTTTAGATAAATGGAAGATTGAGCATGTTCAGAAATAAATTAATTTTGTGTTATCTCCGTGAAGCTTTTGCATCGTTTAAACAGAGATATCTGTTGCTGAAATTAGGATTTTCAAAGTTCTGTGAACTCAGGCCTAAGTACTGTGTTCTTGCAGTTGCGAGTAGAACCCACAGTGTTTGTGTATGGGTCAATCCATTTTAAGTGTCCCAAAAAAACATAAGCTGGTTGCTTGACCGATTAAAAAAAAAAGCCACTTTCAATTCAATTCAAAATACCCACTTGTTTTCTACACGTTTCAGGACCTTAAAATTACTTTTTAAAATTTTTATTTAAGCAGTTTACCTGTGGTGGCCATTTTTGTTATGGTGTGCACACCTATTTTTGTGATTTTAAGGGTTTACAGAAAAAATTATAACTAAAAAACTATTGGTCCTGGAAGGATGAAAAAAAGGCAATTTATTCATATTTTTTCAAGGTAAAATACTGATTCAGTGGTTTATTTACCTATCTCCCTTTTTTCTATGAAAAAATTACAAATAAATTTGAACATGAAAGATTGTGAAATTTCACTTTTGTTAATTATTTTTCAAGATGCAGGGATGGCAAACACAGTTTGAATTATTTTTTTATGTGTAGGTATATGTTAGTATTATTACCATAAGTAATATCAATGATGATATACTTGCCCCTAAATTTTCACGAATTTTTGAAAATAATTTTTTTTAAAAACTTAAAATTTTGTCTTTAAATAACTCTGATGGGGCTGGTGATAAAAATCTCAAATTTGCATAACTTGCAGTGTTTTTGTGTAGATGCTTATGGTAAACAAAAAAGTTTCTTGTATATTGTACTATTAAAAACATTATCTCTCTCAAAACTCATGAAAAACCTGTTAAAAGCGATACCATTTTGATTTGCTAAATAAGTGCTCCAAGGGGGGGTTTCTTGTCTTCTTTGCACTTTACATTTTTTATATTTAGCCCCTATGTTGTTGAAGTTGATGTTCACAATATTTTTAAAATAGCTTTTTTTTTAATTATTAATGATATGTCGCATAATTTAAGCAGCATTCAATTGTTCAGTATTGTGATGCGGGACAATGCAATTTTCTTGGTCTTTGCGTTCATGTAGTTCTTTGTTCTGCTGAAAAAAAAACCTTTTGAAACAGTTAACACAAAGAGACATTCCAGGAACTAAATTTAAATTTGGAAAAATGTGTTTTTTAAGAGCTTGCTTTAATGTTATTTGTTCTTAAGTTTTTCTTAATTGTTTTTATGAGTTCTCAAAGGGTCACAACAGAAGTGTCCATACAGGTGACTGAATTTTTACATAAGCTTTTTTCATAATATTTACAAACACTAGTGACATCTGAATTAACATGGAAAAAAGTAAGTTGTTGGTTTTCATCACCAAATTCACATGTAAAGGCGAGATACAGTGTTCTGTAGTAGTCTCTTCGCTGTGGCTGTAGAACAGGACGCAATATATATAGCAAAAACATCAACAAATAAAGAAGATGAAACAGGCGTCTGCACACATTTAATAATACTGTTGATGGCTATAGAAAATAACGTGGCACTTAATACACTTCATTGGTATTCCATTCTCCACATTGACGCTACCTGAGAGAGAATCTCCACACAAACATGGAGAGTTCGACCATTTAAGAAACCCCTAATAAAAGCAAGTATAATGCCCTTGAGTCCCCATTCTTTGAGGGTGTTTAGGATAGCATGTCGTCAGGCTGTGTCAATTTCAAGGGTGATATGTTATTAAACATTTTTCAGAGAAGATTCTTGATTTAATAAATAATCGAATTTGATTTATAGCACAGATTTCTACCTGTTTTTAAGAGGAAATTAATGCATTTTGAAACGTTACCAAAGTTGTATGAATACCTTTTTCTGGCCTTGGGCTCTTTTCTGGACTCCAAACTATGAAAATACAACTAACAAAAATTATTACTATATAACTGTATAAAAATACTTGTAGGAAACAGATATAAGAAAAATAAAATCAGTTGTTTAAAATCATGAGAAAATAAAACCTACTGTTTTAAATATGCTCCTGTTCACCAAAGATTACTACAAAAAACTTAAATTGTTCCAGAATGAGTTTTGAAATCATATTTTATTTAATTCTGTGTATTTTTTTAAATCTATTTTCATCAATGACTATCATGCAAATATAAATAGCAAAAGTTAATTACATTTCAAATTAAACAGATGCTGTTAATTAACCAAATTCTTTTTTATTTTCATTTTAGGCATTTGTATATGTATCAACAGCCTACTCTAACTGTCACTTGAATAAAATTGAAGCGAAATTTTATATATCAACCATTGACGACAACAAATTAATAACATTAACAGAGTGCCTTAACAATCAACAGTTAAAAAATCTGACACTTTGTAAGATTTATTTTATTACCTTTTTTATTTATTGATTGTATCCATTAGTACTAAAAAATTATTAAAAAAGTGAAAATCCACCTTACCAGCAAATTAAATGTGTTTTTATAGATCTTTACCTTAGACCACTGTCAGGAGAATAATGACTGCTTAATCATTTTAATTTTTGACTATTTTATAAAATTATTTTATTTTCCTGACGATGTTCTAAGGAACTGAAAGATCTAGAGACACATTTAATTTGCTGTTAAGGTGGATTTCACTTTTTTAATAATTTATTAAACATATCAGTAGTAATCATGCTTGAGAAATTAATACAAAATTATTGATGTGTTTATCTGTAATAATACATTTAAAAAAGCCAAAAAAAAGAAGGTGAATTACGATCATTATTATATTATATACCATTATCAGTATACATACCTTAAGATTACTTGTCAAAAATAGGCATGGAATTGTGTTCAGAGAAGGAAGTAATGATTCATTAAATGTTTATTATATTATAAGTATTCAAAAATGTTTATTTTCCATATTCAAATATTTTAATTAGTAATCATATTTGAATAATACAGATTATGAAAAAAAAAATTAGATGTGAGTTTACCATAGAATGAAGATCCAAATCATTTTTTCATTCTTATTTTAAAATCTGTTATGTGCTGGAACATACAAGATCAGTACACTGTAAAAATATCATATAATTATGGGGGGAAACTGAACTTTCTTGGTGCAGATATATACATTTTTTAACACTTTCATAGGCTTTAATCATTTTAGTTCTATGTTTTGAAAGTAAAGAACAACATGTTTTATTTTTTAATGAAGATAGAGACTTGAATCGTTTAAAGTATATTAATATCTAATAAAGCTGAAGATTCTTAAAATGTTCTCTTAAGTATAATTTATAAAATGGTATTTTGTACAATGCATACTAGCAAAATAATTAATTGAAACAATCAGTTAATAAAGAGTCTTTAAGACAATCCCCCATCTTAAAGATTTATTTATTCATTTTATAAAAATCAGTTTAGCAAAACTAGTTCCGATAAATTTCTTAGATACCCGTTTTACCAAACGGTAATTAAAACTTTTCTTAATATTTCTGTTTGCTGTATTATTACAACCTTTTATAACCGAATGAAGATATACAAAAGTGTGCAGAAAGACTGCATACTAGTTTCATCTCAAGTGCTAACATTTAAAAAAAAAGTGGTAATACAATATTATATCATTTAACTCAAGATAACATCTCTACAATGAGAGGCATGATTTTATATATGATTAACATCTTTATGGTTTACATATATGTAGAACTTAATATGAAAATTATTTTATTTCAGACTGCTGGATGATATTCCTAATACATATGTATATACTAAAGCAGTAGCAGAAGACATTGTTAGAAGATGTAGTAAAGGGTTACCAGTAGTTGTAGTACGACCAAGCATAAGTAAGTATATATGATGAAGTAAGTATGGCTTTTAATTTTATCAGCTTATATTCTTTAAGTTAATCTTGGTAGAACAGCTCTGATCACAAATACTCAAATTATTATATCTTCTGTAGTACGATCATGAAATTATAATTGTTATCGTAATTAAAAATGAAATCCAATTCATCGGTGATGTCAACATAAATACTTGAAAACGAAATGTTCCTTTCATACTTAGGCGAACTGCAAAGAACAGATTTTTAAAAATATCTCATTGAGGGTGCAATATAAGGCTGGAAAATTAGAATTACAGGCGTAGTTTTTCTTTTTTTTTCTGTTTTTAGCCTCCGGAACCACTGTTACAGCATTACTTCAGACGATTTGTATGAGTGTAAATGAAGTGTAGTCTTGCACTGTCTCAGGTTGACCATTCCTGAGATGTGCAATTAATTGAAACCCAACCACCAAGAACACTTGTCTCACAATATAATATTCAAATCCATATAAAAGTAACTAAGGTTCAACTCTCGATATCAAAATCAGCTAATTTGCGATGATAAGTTCAACACTAGACCAACTCAGCGGGTACAGGTTGAGTAGTATATGTATTATTTAATCATTAAATGAGATGAAGTCATTTTTACTGAGATATTTTTAAGAAGACTGAGAAATTATGTACAAAAAAATTATATGAATTTACTTTTTACCAACTGCCATATAATTTTCTAGATTGTACAATTTCTAGATTGTGTAATTACCGGAAACTAATCAAATACTTGTATCATCAGTAACGCCTAAAATAAGTTAAATAAAAGGTTACTATTACTTTAAAGCAAATATAGAGGAAATCAAGCTGCTCTAGATTAGCTTAAAAATGTTAAAACAAATAATTTTTTTACGCGGTTCTTTATAAACATTTGCAAATGTAGATCAATCAAAATGGAATACCCACCCTAATGATTTGTTACTTCACTCTGAAAAAGCTTCCAATGAGCACTTAGTTTCTTACTAGAGCCGCTTTAACATATCAGAAGAAAGAATTGAGGGGTTCTTCTTAAGATATCCTACCAACACAGGGTTTAAAACTGATGTAGGCAGGAACAACAACCGAGTAATATAATTATATTTCAGTGAAAGTAATAACTTGTTTCTGATTAAACGTTTACTAATACTAGAAAATGAAAACTGTTGTGTTGAAGTTGTCCTTTATGTATTTGTGCACATTATGAAGTATTATTTTTTTTCTTAATAAATACTGTGCATAGACTTAATGTTAATGAAACTATAGACTTAATGAAATTGTAATTGTAGAAACTTTGTCTAGTTTTACTCGCATAAATATGTGAAAACAATTTTTCATTTATCTGAAACTTCTCTTAAATGTTGTGTTTTTGTTTGCTTGTTATATAATATTTTTTCCCTAGAGTTAGGAGTTTCAAATAATGTTAGTAATCATGGTGCTATTTCTTACCTTTCTGAATACCAGCAAGCAAACAAGCTTCAGTAAATTTAACCATAACTTGCTTGATACTATTTTGGGTCCAAATCTAAATTCTTCATCCTGGCAATTAATTATCTCATCCTTCAGCAGTAGATGCTGCACGGATGTTAACATTCAAGTAATCTTGCCTATTATTATAATTTATTAAAATTTTGAGTTTTAATTTCAATGTAGATGCTATCTACTACACCAGTTATGTAAGGGAATTTAAACCCGCTAGTATTTCACTTTCTTGTAGCATTAATATTTCTCTGTAATTTTTTTCCTTTTTGGAAATGTAATAAGAAGCTTTTTTATTGAATGCTCCTAACATGTAAGTATCTGTACGCCCGATTAATTGTTAAATTGAATTATTTTAACATGTATAAGCAACATTACTGAATTTTTATTGTTCTAGCTAGACATATTTAATATATACTTAAAATGTGAACTTAACTAAAAACATAAATTATTATAACTCATTGCAATGTTTAATAAATGAAGTGTAAATTTTGAAAGCAAATAAAGGAAGTGATTATGAATAATCGGTTATATGGCATTACTTATTATATACAGTTTAGATCCAACGAATTGCTCCATGGCTGAAATTGTTGTACATTATTTTTTGTCCTCTGGGCCGGATAATTAAGAAATATGGATATGACTGGATAATTAAATAATTATGTGAAATATCAGCTACTTGTGAAGTTCTCATATTGCGAAATACATATAAATACATTGCAATTTGGCAAATTCAATCTTCATTGGTGATATTCAATAATAATAATTAAATTATGAATGAATGAAAATATTATTTTGGAGTTTTGTTCACTACATTGGATCTAGGTTCATAATTTACGTTAACACCAATATCTATATAATATTATTAGTGTAATTTAGTTTTATTTAGTTTTTTTGGCCATATTAGTTATTGTAATCATTATGGATAAAGAACAATTTTTAAGACATTGAAAATCAATTAAGGCTTTCGTAACAAGAATTGCAACATTCGCGGATAAATTTGACGCATCACAAGATGAGAGCTATACTGTACTCAAATTACAAAAATTTGCACCGCAAATATGATTCCATTCAGATACAATTAGAAATGGATGTTGATAATGATAGTTTGTCTTTAGGTCAAGAACAAATCAAGAAAAAATTATGCAACATAGAATGTAAGCTGCAACATTTTTTAAATAGTCAGCATAGAGTAAATAATCAAGAACATTCTGTAGACACAGCTACTAAACAATTACAATTACACCTTTTCAATTTACCGTTGTTTAATGGTGACATTCTTGAATAGCCTCAAGTTTTTAATACATTTAATGAATCAATCCACACTTGAAAAGATTTAACAAATGTTCAAAAATTACATTACTTACATTCACCGCTAAAATGAAGCATTAGCCATTATTAAAAAGCTTCCATTAACCAATGAAAATGATAAAATCACATTAAATTTATTAATAAAACATTTGATAAAAAATTTATGACTATATTTTAATACAGATTGCATTTTAAAAATACATTTTTTAAAAAGAGAATCATTAGCTCTTCAGTCTAAATTCATTAATGATATTTCTTCATTTTTAAACTCACTTGAAGCAATACAACATCCAGTTAACATATTCAAATTCATTGCAATTCAATTTCTAACAACACGGCTGGATTACGGAAGGAAAGATTATCAAATAAGGGTGGTCCAAACTTTCAAGAGTTCTTAGAATTTCTTGAAACCCGATGATACAACCTGGAAAATCTTAGTTTGAGTACTATAAATTCACAATTCAGTATTGGAAATGTTGAAGAACAATATTACAATGCATTTAAATCTCATTGCAAACATCCTACTTTAAATGTTAACAAGATTCATAAACAACAATGTTAGTTATTATTCTAGATCTAACTTTAAACATTGTTTATTTTGTAATGGCAATCATAAATTTAAAAAAAATGCAAAGAATCTTTAAATTTATCCAATGATGAACGAAGAGATTTTTGAGGATAATAATAGTTGTCTCATATGTTTTCACAAAGGTCATAGTAACAATCAATGTTACTCAAATAACTTATATGATTTATGTCAACAAAAATACAACATACTAGTTCATACTGATAACATTAATGATTCTAAATTAAGTAATGATAAATTTAGTAATTATGACTCCTCATATGATATGCATTAACCGTTCTGCATATTTAAGAGGACGGCTGAAACGTACACAGAAGACTTTGCCATTTTGTATACCTATGGTTTTGCATGAACCAAAGGATCATGCAACCGATTGTTACTTTTTTTAACAAACGTGTCTAGAATTTCTAAAAAACCTAAACATATGTCAAATATCCTTCATTGCCATCTGCAATCAGACCTGTACCTCACACTGAAATTATTCCAGTTCCTGAGCCACCTGTGGATGTATGTTTTGAAAGCAGCGATGAAGAATCAGGCAGTACTGAAGGGCAACAATGATTTTGATTTTGAATTATCTTCAAATAAGCCACTCTTATATCACAAGGTGACTAAACCTTTAATTAATAGGTAATTAAATGACTTAGTTAGGGATTTAAATTCATCAAAAAAAAAAAAAGCTGAACTGTTAGGATTAAGACTGCAAGGTTGGAATTTACTTCAAAAAAATACAAAATTTCAGCCTTTTGAAGCCGGCAAAAATAAATTTTCAGTACTTATTGATGAAAATAATTTGATTTATTGCAAAAATATATGAGCTTATGTTGCACTTAGGACAAGCTCATAAACCTGAGGACTGGCACCTTTTGATAGATTTGTCAAACAAGTATAGTTTAAAAGCGGTTCTACTACACAACGGTAACAAATATCCTTCAATACCAATCACTTATGATATTAATTTGAAAGAGATATACGATGTGATGAAGACGTCCTTGAACAAATAAATTATAAAAAACATAGCTGGAACATATGTGGTGATTTGAAAGTTACAGCTATTTTGTTAGACTATACCAAGTACATGTGTTTTCTTTGCGATTGGGACAGCCAAGCTAGGGATAAACATTTAGTTACTAAAGAGTAGAAGAAATGAGATAACTTAACTCCAAAAGGGAAAAATATTATTCATGAGCCCTTAGTTGAACCCCAAAAAATATTTTTACCTCCTACCCAATCAAGCTAGGACTAATGAAAAATTTTGTAAAAGCAATGAAGAAGGATAGTTGCATTCAGAAATTTCTGAATGCAAGTGAAGGAAAACTTAAAGAAGGAATATTTGTTGGTCCTCAAATAAGAGAGAGGTCAAAGATGATGTATTTAACACAATGTTAAATAATGTAGAACGTGTAGCTTGGGCTTCATTTAAAGACGTTTGCAAAATTTTTCTCGGCAAACAAAAATCCAACAATTACCATGATATTGTTAATCAACTTTTACTTCATAAGAGCTATGGTATATAATATGTCTGAAAATACATTTCCTCCACTAATATTTGGAATTTTTCCCAGACAACCTTGGAGATAGTGATGAACACAGTGAATGTTTCTAGAGACATTTTGGTGATGGAAAGCTGTCTATAAAGGGAAATGGAATACTAACATGCTAGTCGATTACTGTTGGATATTAATTTGGGATGTGCTTGAGGCTATTTATAACAGAAAAACATCAGTGAAATCATTCTAACATAGGTATGGCCATGCAAAATTATAAATTTTACAGATTTTAACTATATTTTCCTTTCATTTTTTTTTGAAGCGTAATTTACTTAAAACTAAGGGCGATAGAAAAATTCTATTTACAGATCTGTATTGTATGCAAAAATGAAATTCAAGAAATGGTATCACACTTGGAGAAACATTAAAAAATTTTTTTTTTTGCGTATCAGTGTAATCATAATATTGCTACTCCTGAGCACAACTGTTCTATTCCTTTAGCCCATGAACATGAGTTACATATCTTAGGCATTTTATGGAACAATTCTACAGACACAATTACTCAATCTATTGATACTAAAAGAATTATTCTCACTATTATTGCAGGAATATTTGACCCATTAGGTCTAATTGGTCCTATTGTTTTCTATCATAAATGTTTTATGCTATCTTTAATGCAACTTAAAATTGATTGGGATGATAGATTACTCACAATGATGTTACCTCAACGATGTAAATTATACAATCAGTTGCACTTAATTGATTTAATTAAGATGATTCGTCCAATTAAATTCATCGATGGTGCTGAGGTTAATTCAATCTAAATACATGGATTTTCAGATGCCTCCATAAAGGATTACAGTCGTACATTCAAACTCTTATTTTCTAATCAAACAATTTTGTGTAATTTACTTTGTTCCAAATCAAGACCTACTTCTTTAAAGCAAATAACACTACCAAGGTTTGAATTATCTGGTTCTTTACTACTCTCACATTTATTAGAGAAGGTAATAAATGCTCTGAATAAACATATTCATGAAATACATTTGTATTCAGATGCAACATTAGCATTCTCCTGGATTTATGAACGTTCATTTGCTTGGAAGGTATTTATAAGTAATAGAATTACTACTATTACTAAGTAATAGAATTACTATATTTCTTAGAAAAGTTTTTACATAATATAAACAAAAAAGAAAAATTATTTTTTGGGCATGTGAAAAATTTGTAAAAATAAAATTTGCTGTTAAAAAATAAAAAAAAAAAGTGGAAATTACACAACTATTGACAGAAATAAAATAAATTTAAAAGATTATTTCAAAGTTGCCAATAAAATAACTGTTCAACATTATGCAACACTGGATTTTAAATCATTCTTGAGGTACATTAAGTATATCGGGTACAGCAAACTGCGCTATCGTTATCGAAGTCTTTCTGTGAATTTCACTTTGATGTAATCGGTCTGTCATTGAAGTAATGCCATACTTATTTACAATAGAGAAATACGCTGATATGGGGTGAATGTAATGGTAATGCTACAGCTGCTGTTGTAGAATATGAAATACGTTTTCTGAATCACAGGATTGCAGTATCAAAACAATTAACATGAATTTTCGGAATCTTCAGGAAACTGGTTCACTACCTATTATTCGTATCAGCTACAAATGATCTAACCGACACGATGCTGTTATTGATAAAATTATTATTGAAGCAATTCATTGCAGTCCAGGCATCATGTACGGCACCTTTCTAAGTGGACCGGAGCTTCACATTTGATGGTTTGGAGGACATTTAAAAAACAAGTTTTATCCTTATAATAAACAACCACTTCAACATCTACAGCCAGGAGATGGTCTGATTCACATACAGTTCTACAACTGATGGAATACAAATTGACAACTCTACAAGTACGTTTTATTTGCTGACGAAGCAAATTTCACTTGAGATGGTGTCAACAACTTATGAAATGAGCTTACAGAGGCAAAAGTAAATCATGGAACGGTGAAAAACAATGTTCAACACAGAATTAGCATCAGTGTATGGTACAACCATTTTCATAACCAGCTGTTTTGACTGTTCATATAACCTGGCCGCTTAATGCTGAGGTCTATTTACATCCTCAGGTGTACCTAAGATGTTACTCTGCCAATGAGACACAAAGTGTAGCACGATGGTGCACCTCCCCGCTTTTCTAATGCTGTTTCAACTCACTTAAATCATCATTTCTCTGAAAAATGGATTGGTTGTGGAGATCCACATTCCTGGTGACCAAGATAGTCTGATCTAACACAGTTAGAATTTTGCGTCTGAGGATGATTAAAAAAGATTTTGTATGAAACAAAAATACATTCTCGTGAGGGATAAATTGTCCACATTATGGATGCAGCTGAGTTGCTTAAGGACAACTGAAGAACAAAAAGAGCAACAAAAACAGTATAGAAAGAAGCATGCAAAAAAATGTGTTGAAAATGGTGGGCTCATTTTTGAACATTTATTACAAATCGGTATGTATAATGCACTAGTAAACTTGATCTAGTGTACGGTTTCTAAATAAAATTCAAATTGTTCTAACTTTTTTTGTTTTATTCAACTTATCTTACACTATTTCATATAGAATTAAATTCTCTACACGCTTTGTTTAAAAGTTTTCTATGTTTATTACCCGTTTAATAAAGTTATTGTATATTCCACATAAAAAAACAGGGTCTTTACTTCTAATTTATGGGATTTCAACAAACAACCCCCCCCTCATGGCCAATTAAAATAAGGGTGATATGTATGACATCATGTAAATAAGATGTAGTCTTGTACAGAATCTGGCTGACCTTTCCTGACTCGTGTGGTTAATTGAACCCCAATCACGAAAGTATACCATATTCACTGTCTAGCATTCAAATCAATATAAAAGAGATTAACTATTATAAGGATTAGAACCTCAAAACCTTCGACTTCAAAAATCAACTATTAAACAACTGATCTGTGACAATGATTTAACCATTAGACCAGCCCGTCGGGCTAATAAACATATTGTTGCGTGTTCCCGGCGATCAAGATATTGAGAGATTAAAAATTTTAAATGATTCTATAATTATAAGTTATTAATTTAAGAACATAAATAAAATAAGACAAATCAATAACAATAGTAGTGACAACAGTAATAATAATAAAAAACCACAATAATAAACAAATAATAAATTTAAAAACCTGATACCTAAATTAATCGATTAACTTGTTTTTATTTATTTGATTTCAGGTTATTAATAATTTCAGAAAAAATTGACAAATTTATGGATGTAATCTCATATTTCTCTTTAAGGCAATGGGAATTTTCTGATAAAATACACAGGATTTATGGCACTCATTAGATGAGAGAGACAAAGAAATTTTTCCATTTAATTCAAAAGATCTTAAACGGGAAAAATATATTAATATTTATATGCGTGGAATTAGACAATATCTAATAAAAGATGATTTGTCAACAATTCCAGAAGGAATAAAAAGGTTTCACACTTCCCTATTCCTGAGATGGTGTAAAGAGTACAATTATAACTGATCTGAATAAAGTCATTATTAATTTAAAATGTTTAACTTATCATATCAATAAACTGAACCAAATTGTGTAATTACTATAAAAAAATATATATACTTTAACACATATTCATATGCTTTTATGACAACCTTTAGTTTGAAGTCTGATTAAAAAAAAAGAAGTTGCTTACAATTTGGTTTTGTTTATCATTGTAGAAGTTAAATTTTTACAGAAAGACTGCTTGACTTGAGTTACTGATGAAGGTTGAAAACTTTTTCAAGTTTTTAAAAAAAAAAATTATTATGCAATTTCATTCAGTTTGTCGTTTAAAGTTACAATTTTAAATTAATATTTTTGCTGTCATAAACAAAAACGTAGAAAAAAAATATTTATTAAATGTTCCAGGGATTAAGGAGAAGAAAAGTGTATTAACATTTTTATACATTATATTGGTTAATTTTTACATTAAGGTCATCCAGTTCGTTCTATTAAAAAATAAATTTTTTTTGTTATAAAATATTCTGCTGTATAACATGGTCTTCCATGTAATCACTGTTACTTTGTTTATTTTCTTTATGCTGTTTAAAATATTCTGCTCATAGTATAGTTAGTTTTTTTTATTTGTATATTTTTTGTTGAATACTGAAGTTATATCCAATTATTCTTTGTAAACTTAAAAAAACTTTCAAATAGATGCTGTCTTTGCCTCTAACATTGTAATTCAGAGATTTTAGTTTTAATGAAGTAATAATTAAATATACTGAAATGAAACGACTAGCACTAGATAGGGAATCTTGGAGAGCTGCATCAAACCAGTCAAATGACTGAAGACAAAAAAAAATAATTAAAACTACCTATTTTGTATTTTTTATAAGTAGTTTTTTGTTTCAATTTGTTTTTTGTTTAATTTTACACAGTAGGTGTTAAGCCATTAGCATATGCTTTGTATTAGATTAAATAAAATGAAGAATTTAACATATTTAAGTTCGTTTTTAATGAACAATTAATGAACAATGCTTAGCAAACGCTTAATGAACAATTAAGCGTACAGATTAATTTTTGAGATTAAAGATGGTCATGACTACACTTGTTATAATTTTCACAAACAGGGAATTCATTTAAAACTATGTAATTATTATTTTGTTCTGATTTCAGTGGTTAAAATTAATTTTTTTTTTTATTCCGCCTAGTTATTTATATAAGTAAAAATATTTCAAGGGTTAGTTTAAAATCTCCCAGATGTGTATACGATCACTTTTTATTATAGTTTCACAATCAAATTTTTATGGTTAACCCGCATGAGTATTCTCAAAACTATTGCTAATGTCAACAGGCAGCTGTCAGTAGCTGTTTAACTGTACCTGATTTTTCATATGTTAGCTGCTTGGGAATTAAAAAAATAAACCTTTGAAATTTTAAATCGATCTTTTAAGACTATTCAGTATATTTGTAGAACAGATTTTTAGTTGACTGCAGTACAGTTTAATTACAAATAGAATTTATAAAAACCTTCCGCTGTTATCTACTTAACAACTTGAAATTTTAATTTGGTTTTTTACATGCAAAATAACACAATGTAATATTACAGTGTGTAATGATGTCATTTCTTAGATGTGATTTATCTATTTTCATATTATTTTTAGTGAAACATTTCCATAAAAATGTAACCCGATAAATTTAAATCCGGTGTTTATCAATGTTTGATTAACTTAGTTACACACATCTCAGGAACGGTCGAACTGAGAATGTACAAGACTACACTTCATTTACACTCATACATATCATCCTCATTCATCCTCTGAAGAATTATCTAAACGGTAGTTACCGGGGGCTAAAAAACAGGAAAAAGAAAAAAAGGTACTAAGTACTAGCTGCATGTGGGCATCTAATCGATAAGCTATTACAATTATCTATCAGTTTATTTATTACTAATTTAAATGTTTGTTAAGTTTACTACTTTCTATTAATCATATCTTTTTATCAGTTTTAAAAAGTGCCGTTTTAAATTTATTGATTCTTGATCTTATCGCAAATACGGTTATGTTGTTGGCATTAAATAAGTAAGGTATTTATAAATTCTGAGTTTCTTGTATTTAACTAGCGATTTGAATTAAATAGTTTAAATTAAAATATACTTTGATAATATAAATTAACCAGCAGGCATGCAAAATTACCAGTATTTTAAAGAAAATCAGTTACTGTATTAATTTTACAACTAAAAACAAATTATATAAAATCATGAAATACAATTCATATTGTATATAGATATACAGTATGAAAAACACATGAAAATAATATGAAATTTATAAAGAAAAGATATGTATTGTTATATTTTTTTTTTTTTTTTTTTTTTGTCTTCAGTCATTTGACTGGTTTGATGCAGCTCTCCAAGTTCCCTATCTAGTGCTAGTCGTTTCATTTCAGTATACCCTCTACATCCTACATCCCCAACAATTTGTTTTACATACTCCAAACGTGGCCTGCCTACACAATTTTTCCCTTCTACCTGTCCTTCCAATATTAAAGCGACTATTCCAGGATGCCTTAGTATGTGGCCTATAAGTCTGCCTCTTCTTTTAACTATATTTTTCCAAATGCTACTTTCTTCATCTATTTGCCGCAATACCTCTTATTTGTCACTTTATCCACCCATCTGATTTTTAACATTCTCCTATAGCACCACATTTCAAAAGCTTCTAATCTTTTCTTCTCAGATACTCCAATTGTCCAAGTTTCACTTCCATATAAAGCTACACTCCAAACATACACTTTCAAAAATCTTTTCCTGACATTTAAATTCATTTTTGATGTAAACAAATTATATTTCTTACTGAAGGCTCGTTTAGCTTGTGCTATTCGGCATTTTATATCGCTCCTGCTTCGTCCATCTTTAGTAATTTTACTTCCCAAATAACAAAATTCTTCTACCTCCATAATCTTTTCTCCTCCTATTTTCACATTCAGCGGTCCATCTTTGTTATTTCTACTACATTTCATTACTTTTGTTTTGTTCTTGTTTATTTTCATGCGATAGTTTTTGCGTAGGAGTTCATTTATGCCGTTCATTGTTTCTTCTAAATCCTTTTTACTCTCGGCTAGAATTACTATATCATCAGCAAATCGTAGCATCTTTATCTTTTCACCTTGTACTGTTACTCCGAATCTAAATTGTTCTTTAACATCATTAACTGCTAGTTCCATGTAAAGATTAAAAAGTAACGGCGATAGGGAACATCCTTGTCGGACTCCCTTTCTTATTAGGGCTTCTTTCTTATGTTCTTCAATTGTTATTGTTGCTGTTTGGTTCCTGTACATGTTAGCAACTGTTCTTCTATCTCTGTATTTGAACCCTAATTTTTTTAAAATGCTGAACATTTTATTCCAGTCTACGTTATCGAAAGCCTTTTCTAGGTCTATAAACACCAAGTATATTGGTTTGTTTTTCTTTAATCTTCCTTCTACTATTAATCTGAGGCCTAAAAATGCTTCCCTTGACCCTATACTTTTCCTGAAACCAAATTGGTCTTCTCCTAACACTTCTTCCATTCTCCTCTCAATTCTTCTGTATAAAATTCTAGTTTTTTTTTTATGCATGACTAGTTAAACTAATTGTTCTGTATTCTTCACATTTATCTGCCCCTGCTTTCTTTGGTATCATAACTATAACACTTTTTTTGAAGTCTGATGGAAATTCCCCATTTTCATAAATATTACACACCTGTTTGTATAATCTCTTAATCTCTTCCTCACCTGCACTGCGCAGTAATTCTACAGGTATTCCGTCTATTCCAGGAGCCTTTCTGCCATTTAAATCTTTTAATGCTCTCTTAAATTCAGATCTCAGTATTGTTTCTCCCATTTCATCCTCCTCAACTTCCTCTTCTTCCTCTATAACACCATTTTCTAATTCATTTCCTCCGTATAACTCTTCAATATATTCCACCCATCTATCGACTTTACCTTTCGTATTATATATTGGTGTACCATCTTTGTTTAACACGTTATTACATTTTAATTTATGTACCCCAAAAGTTTCCTTAACTTTCCTGTATGCTCCGTCTATTTTACCAATGTTCATTTCTCTTTCCACTTCTGAACACTTTTCTTTAATCCACTCTTCTTTCACCAGTTTGCACTTCCTGTTTATAGCATTTCTTAATTGCCGATAGTTCCTTTTACTTTCTTCATCACTAGCATTCTTATATTTTCTACGTTCATCCATCAGCTGCAATATATCGTCTGAAACCCAAGGTCTTCTACCAGTTCTCTTTATTCCGCCTAAGTTTGCTTCTGCTGATTTAAGAATTTCCTTTTTAACATTCTCCCATTCTTCTTCTACATTTTCTACCTTATCTTTTTTACTCAGACCTCTTGCGATGTCCTCCTCAAAAATCTTCTTTACCTCCTCTTCCTCAAGCTTCTCTAAATTCCACCGATTCATCTGACACCTTTTCTTCAGGTTTTTAAACCCCAATCTACATTTCATTATCACCAAATTATGGTCGCTTTCAATGTCTGCTCCAGGGTAAGTTTTGCAGTCAACGAGTTGATTTCTAAATCTTTGCTTAACCATGATACAATCTATCTGATACCTTGTAGTATTGCCTGGCTTTTTCCAAGTGTATATTCTTCTATTATGATTTTTAAACTGGGTGTTGGCAATTACTAAATTATACTTCGTGCAAAACTCTATAAGTCGGTCCCCTCTTTCATTCCTTCTGCCCAGCCCGTATTCACCCACTATATTTCCTTCCTTGCCTTCTCCAATGCTTGCATTCCAATCTCCAACTATTATTAAATTTTCATCTCCTTTTACGTGTTTAATTGCTTCATCAATCTCTTCGTATACACACTCTACCTCATCATCATCATGGGCGACTGTAGGCATATAGACGTTAACAATCGTTGTCGGTTTAGGTTTTGATTTTATCCTTATTACAATGATTCTATCGCTATGCGTTTTGAAGTACTCCACTCTCCTCCCTATCTTCTTGTTCATCACGAAACCTACTCCTGCTACTCCTCCTATTGTTATATTAATATTATAATATTAATATTATTATATTATATGATTAAGTATTGTGGCAAATAGATGAAGAAAGAAGCATTTGGAAAAATATAGTTAAAAGAAGAGACAGACTTATAGGCCACATACTAAGGCATCCTGGAATAGTCGCTTTAATATTGGAAGGACAGGTAGAAGGGAAAAATTGTGTAGGCAGACCACGTTTTGGAATATGTAAAACAAATTGTTAGGGATGTAAGATGTAGGGGGTATAGCGAAATTAAACGACTAGCACTAGATAGGGAATCTTGGAGAGCTGCATCAAACCAGTCAAATGACTGGTTTCATTACAAAAAAAAGATACTAAATGAAAAAATATATTATTTTCTCATTAAAATATACATAAATATTTATATATAATATTTAGACAAGACAAAATAATCTTTGATAGCTTCTACAGTAAATTATTTATATAAGTATCTCTAAAAAATGGTTTAGAAGAACGATTTTGATGTAATTTGAAAGCGAGTAATAATTTTTAATATTTTAGTTTATCATGTTTCATTGTGTTAATCGGTGAATTAAGTGTTAGATATTTAATGTTTTAGGTAGATCTATAATAAAAGAAATACTAACTTTGACATGCAGCTGTAAAATAAAAACAAGATGTATTTAGAAAACAGAAAATATAAATATTATTATTCTAAATATTTAGATATATCTAAATATTATAAATATTAGATATATCTATTATATTCTAAATATTTATTATTCTAATATTATTATTCTAAATATTTAGAAAACAGAATGTATTTAGAAAACTTAACAATCATGTTAGGAACTCATAGCCATCGCTGAAACCTTTTGTAAAACTTTTCATTTTATATTTGTAATTTATTAACCGTAAATACTTCCATTCCTTCATACATTCACGCCCGTAATTTAAAAAAAATTTTAATGTTTGTTATTTTATGTTTTATAAATTAATGATGATGTTCTTTTATTTTTTTATAGGGTGGATTTCATTATGTTTTACCATTTATTTTTGTTCTTTCTTCAACCGCTATTGAATATACAACTGCACTTTTCTTTTGTTATATTAATTTTGAAGCTGAATTTGAAAAAATGGAAAATATTTTTATAATAAACGTAATTCTAGCAGGTAGTATAAAAACTAGTTTAAATATTAAACATATAATAAGAGTGTTGAAGGAGATATTTGCCACCAACATTTTTCGGGGTAAAAATAGGCGCAAAATGTTTGGCTGCATAAATTTTGTGTTCGCTTTAACAATTTCAACCATATCTCAAACTTTTTTATCGATGTATTTAAACGAATGGGGAATCATTTTGTTCATAATAAAATGCTTAAAATTTTATCTAATAAAACACAATTCGATAAAACTAACGCTATTTGTATAATGATTATTTTAATTCAATAAAATACGTACAATAAATTACTTTTATTCGATAAAGCTCTTTGCAGACCTATTAACGATTAAAAAATGTAAATGGCCACCGATTTGGAATTTTCAAAGGTAAAACTTAAGGGTGGAGTATCCCCATTAATCTAAGGAAAATTTACAAAAACCGCCAAACTTTTTCCTGTTTTTCTGAAAGCCTAAAGTCTGCTCAAAATAACGGTGTAATTACTGTTTCAGTAAATGTTTAATTTTATCCAAAAAATTATAATTTGACAAAAAAAATATTAACACAAAAAACCTCTTATGAATCAAAGAATGAGGTTTTATCTCTTATTTAACGCTAAATTTAATAATGGGGCAAGAGAACTCTAATTTATGACCATCTCCATCCTGCATTTTCACTTAAACACATTTTTTAAGGAACGGTTGAGGTTGAATGCTAATTATGTATAATGAAAATATTTCATTTACCTACAGGAATCGCATTATAAAATATCAGCTTTATATGATTTACAGGAAAAACATTTTTTTTTCAGGTATACTCCTCTCTTAAATTGTGTTGGGATATGTGTATCAAATTTCATTAAAATATCTAAATTTGTTCTTAAAGTATATAATTATTTTTTATTGAAAAATTACAAAATGAAGTGAATCAAGGTACTTGTTCATGTGAATGTTTTTGTTTAGTTTCATATCCCGAATCAGTCCCTTAAGTTTGGCCAATTCCTCCTTGGACACCCTATAATATATATACATAACTATTTTTTTTGAAAATTTAAATAATCGATTAACATAATTACCTAATGATTAGTGTGCTAATTAAATTCAATATTAACTGATAACCTAATCACTAAAACACAGTAAAACTTAACCAAAATCGATTTTACGGGATCCCGCATCATCAGCCGGTATACAATTATATAATTGCATAAACAAATTTTAAAAAACCTAGATTTATACTCAAATTATTACTCGTTCCAGTAATAGTTGTGGAGTTATGTTTTCATCGTAACAAATTTTAGTGTTATAATACTGGTAATGTAAGTTTTTTCTAAATTTTTAGGTTTTTAATATTTGATTAATGTAATTATAACATTTTATTCCAATCGATAATGCGGGATCCCGCGATCGATTTTGGTGTTAAGTTTTTTAAGCTTTTGCTTATCTGTTACTGAGTTTTGGTGGTTAGGTTTTCATTTAATATACGTATATTTTTTATCGGAAATTCTAATAATTTATTAATATATTGACAATTGTGTTTATAAAACTTAACATTTTATGAAATATAAACCGCCAAAACCAAAGTTGCACTTAAAATATTCCAATAATCGATTTTCTCTCTTTCGCAGTAATCGATCCTGCATCTTCATATTTTAATATTATTATAAATTAAATACAATCTGAAGATGCTGGATCCCACGATAATTGATTATTGGAATTAATACGGTACGTACAACTTGTCTACTATATTTTGGCGGTTTATAAACCATATAGACCGTGTAATAATATTATAACCGTAAACCATATAATATTGGTTAAAATACGGATGATATATCACGTTAACTAGATATTTTAGCAGCTCATTCATTACATGTAAAAATAAAAATAAAAGCTGACAACATGGTTGTAGGACTTTCCCGTCACGCGGATTTACACAAACATACACAACTTAATTAAAAATATTAATCAATTTATTTAAATATAGTATTTTTTATTTAATTAAATGATTCTAACTAAAACGCGCGCGCATACCTGATTTCATTCGCGCGGGTGTGGCGGTACTAGCAGCCACTTAAAATATCATTAATTCTATCGCTCACCTGTGACGTTACAACATAGTTAGTGACAGAGCTAAACAGAAAAAGACTTCAGTACGACTACAGTAGTTGTACATCAGCGGTACACTAGCGGTTCTTGTGGTGAGAACGGATACTAATGACACACCAACCCGCTTAGTCGCTAGTTTATTTAGAATATATTTTAGAGCGGGGTGCGATTTTGGATAACTTTTTTTGGAAATATTATTTTTTAAGTAGCAAATGGGCCTAAGAAAAATAAGACCTTCATCAGTGGAAATCTCGAGATACTGAGTGCGACCTAGTTGCAAGCTTACCACCCCCTTGACATTTTAAGTTGAAAATTTAACGGCATCAGTGCCCCGTATATAGAAGTAAACCAAACACGTACAAGTACATTCCAAGATTCGGAAAATTTCTACCCGGTTTTTCGGGTTCCTTAGGTGTCAAAACGTAAAAATCCGGTGAAAACCGCATATGCCCAAATCGGACAGATTGCCGTACTTTCCCTCTACAGTATATGTCTACTGCAGCGCTAGGCAGGAAAATAAAAGTACATGTAAACATACGTCCGGAAACGCTGCGTTAACGAGTTAACGGCTAGCGAAAAATTTCGCTCGTATTTCATCTTCTCCAGTGAAATGAAGCCATACATTAATTCTTGGGACGCAAAAATGTAAGCTATTTGATGGTTTCATATGAAATTCAATCTGAAAAATTGAAAAAAAATGAGTCCGAGAACCGTAACTTCTGTAGTTCTTTTTAGAAAAACGCAAAAAACGGTAGTCGAAGAACGGACATTCTTAGTCTAACTTTTAACATCTTTTTTAAATTGCCAATAAACAGATAAAACTTGTACGAAATTTAATTCTAAAGAGAATAGTAAATAAAGCAAACAGAAAGCGAGTAACAATTAAATAAAATGAACTTTTATTTAGAGCGATACAAAGCTACATTTAACGGAAAAATGATTTTTAACGTAAAAAGTTGATAAAATTTACAATAAATTTTCGAAAATTTATTGTAAAAATGTTATAAAATTTTCACGATTGTGGATCGGTCGTGTTGCTTTAGTTCATCGGGGCTGTTCTTTAACGTCACAAAAGCATCAGTAATACGGTCAAGTAACTTCTATCGGGTATTTACTTTCAATTTATAAACATTACACTTCATCCAACCCCATACTCAAAAATCCATTGGCGTAAGATCTGGTGATCTGGGTGGCGAGGGTTGTGTACCGTCTCGATCGATCAATTTATCTGGGAACTGCTGATTTAATTAGGCGGAAAAAATACGAAAGAAATGTGGAGACGATTTGAAAAAAGTCACGCGTTCAGATTAATTGTTAACATATAATCGATTTCACAAAGCGGTCGATAAGGTTAGAATAAGAATAAATCAACCGGGTGATAGTTTTTTACGTATTTGTGGGAAGCTTGTAGGCGAAAACGGTAAAAACTTAACAACATCAGAATCGGTTAATTTCGCGGGCGCCTTTCTATTTGACGAGATACAAAATATAATAAACGGGAAAGAAGTGGCCAGAACGGGAAATGCAGGTGTGACCTCTAAAATGAAAAACGCAATTTCAATGACAAATTCTTTAATTCCATTACCTGAATTAGGCGGATGGGTTAAGGATACAAATAAAATTGATACCAACTACGATAGTAATTTTAGTTTTTGTATACCGTTATCGATGTCGATAGGTTTCGCTGAAGCCTGTAAAAAAATAATCGTAAACAATAGGCAGGAGTTTTATTCTTGAAACGTAGTCGAGATGATGTGAAACCGATACCGGCTAGAGTTTCATATCGTAAATCTACACTAGAAATAACAGAAATCGCACGGGTTATACCGTATTTAAAGGCGGGGTCTCAATATCTATTGGAATCGCTCGATAAAGAAAAACGAAGAGTTGCGTATGCCGTTTAGAATTTGGGAACTTTCTCGAAAATCCAACAGTTCCTCAAACAAAATCTGTGGCGTGGAACGTGAAAACATCATCACAATTAGACAAACCGCGATACGTTATTGCGGGTTTTCAAACCGATAGGATAAATAAAGCTACAAGGGACGCGTCAGAATTTGATTCGTGTAATGTGAAAAATATTGAAGTATTCATAAATTCAAATCGTTATCCGTACGAGGATTTAGAAGGGAATCGAACGATGATGTTTAAGATGTTTATAGACTTTCAAAAATCATATTATAAAAAGATCGATTCGCCGTACACGTTTTCAGATTGTAAAAACAAATATCCGTTGTACGCGATCGATTGTTCGAGACAAGAATGAATCGGTTAAAATAGGCGTTATCGATTTGAAAATTAAAACCGAAACGGAAAGAGAACTTTACACCTAATACAATAGCGGATTGTTTATTAATTTATGAAAATATAGTTTCTTACTCGCCATTAACAGTGAAAAAGTAGTAAAATACGAGACAAACGAAGAGTCACAGGCTGTAACCTGAGTAGCTGTTAGATAATTTTAACACATTTTTTTGCGTTTGCAGTTAAATTTCACGATGAAAGAGTGGATTCAATGAAAATATAATAGTAAAACACCACTGATTTTTTTGATGAGAAGTTATTACATACATCATTTTGACCTTTGACCCCCTTAATTTTTGGGGAAATAAAATTTGAAACCCGTGTTTTAATACGTATTTTAATACGTATTTTACAGTGAATGCACTCTTTCAGCTTGAAAATTTAACGAAAAACAGGAAGTAATTGTGGAGGGGTGGTCTCCCTTTAATTTTCCAGCTTTCTGATGACGGGGTCAAGGTCGAATTGATGCCGTATGTGGACATATTATACTACTGCTACAATCTTCGCTGATGCAGCTTTGAAACCCCGAGTCAAAGAAATATTTTAATCTTCTGATAAGAATTTAATCCTTCACCCTTTTCTTTATTTACATCAGGCAGAAACCGATTATTTGTTGAAAAAATTAAGTTTTTTATACGTAGCGCCGATAGACCTACATAATTTTTGTGATTACGCATATTCATTAACTCAGCGATTTTACAACGCCCAGCACATGATTTTACTTTTCAGGTTGATCTGAGGTAGCATTAAAATTTCTGTAGTAATTATTAGAAGAAAAAAGAAGCTTTTCACTTCATTTAAATATTTACAGATACTAAAAAATAATTATGTATATTTTACAGAAAATTCTCATCAGGCCGATAAGTACTCCGAACGTCGTAAACACCAAACAATTTTAATTTTTTTTCACAAGAAGCGAATTTTTTTACTAAAAAACCGACGAGAAAAAGTAAATATATTTTTTTTATTCACTTCACCCATTAAGCGTAATAAATTCCAACATACACCCTTATGTAAACGATTTTCCCGGAATAGATATTCTGTTGAGTCGGAAAAATAAATGTGTCTAAACGGGTCACTTTTAGAACGATAGTAATTCTTTTCCAGTATTATTATGCTTTTCATTGTAATTTTCATCTCAACCACTTCTTTTGCAACGAATTTAACTAAAATTCAAGATCACTACATAACCAACCAACCAGATTTTTTTTTAAAATTTAAATTTGTATTTTTATTTAAATTTTTCTCAGAAATTACGTTTTTATCACGAATATTAAAAGCATGGAGCGCCCTTCATTGTATTACATAGAAAATTATGAATGAAATGATTATAAAATATAATTAATACAATAAAGGGAGCCCCATGCGCCCTTTTATTATTCGTGATATAAATGGAAAAGAAATTTTGGATCTCATAGGTTATACGACCTATATATATATATATATATAAATTTATATAATAAATACATCTAAAAGTATAAATACAATCTAACCTAACTTACCTACGCTCGCTTCGCTCGATAGTCATGGTTAGCGAGAGAAGCAAGGGTAGGTTAAGTTTTGTGGGTTTTATATATATATATATATATATTATTTGGTTATCTCATAACCGTAATTGGACAAATATTTATGGACAGATATTTATTTATTGGATATTTATAGTGGGGGTCGTATAACTCATGAGACCCGAAATTTTGTTAATAAATTCCTTCAATATGTATTATTATAAATAAATGTTCACATAAAAGTAAAATCACTACCGTCAGTAGAAAACAGATGTAAAGATCATCATTATCAATAAAAAACGTTATTTGAATTTATTCAAAGAGTTTATTATAAAGATTTATTCTTGATTTAATATGAAAGTAAAATTATTTTTATTTTTTTCATGCATCTTTAAACAAAAGCGTATTTTTAATTTTTTTTAAATATTTTTTGAGAACGCTATTAGTGATTTACTGTAGATGTATTATAACTAATTGTGAAAATATTTAATGGCCACCATTTTGACAGGGTTGTTGTAGTCCGAAATTTTTACCCCAAAATTCTTGTTTCTTTTTAGAGCATGAGTGTTTGGTAATCTAATACCGAAATTTAAATCGTTTTGAGATTGGAGCATTTACTAAATTTTATTTTATACTCGTATATTTATTTTTTAGTTTTGATTGTTGAACAGTTATGTAAGAGGTACTGAAGATTATTTCTTTAATTATCTCTAAAAAAAGGCATTAAATGACCGCCATTTTTATTAGACTTCACGTTGCCTGATTGCTTTATGTAAAGCAAACATTTTTGTTTTTCAATCCCCTTCACAATTATGTGTCATAATCCTATTGCTGAATTTAGCTTTTCTATATTTAACTGTTGAAAAGTTATTTTAGGATTGCCGTATTTTGTTAAGATTATGTATAATAGTTCCCGTAGAATTAACAGTATATTTTATGGAAACCATACTTTTATACGAATGTGACTACTGCTGCAGCGATTTTTTAATTTCTTAAATGGGTAAAGATTTAAAATTTTATAATTAATCGATTTCATATAATTTGTTTTATAAAAACACAAAGTCTCTGGTTTGATTCCCGGCTAGGTTTTAAAGAAAATTTTAAATAAATCAACTTCAACATAGTCAATAATACAATGCTGACGATTAAAAAAAAAATTTGTCTATTAAAAGAAGGTATCTAATTCTATTTATTAACTAACCGTGCGAAGCCGAGTAAAAATTCTTTTTTATGAATATTTAGTAAAATTTAACAATACATAAAGACTTGTGTATGTAAACGAAAAATAAAACGTTATTTTGATTGAAATATAGTACATTATATTATATAGATCACGTCAGTATAAGTAACAAATATAAAAAGAAATTATATATATATATATATATATATATATATATATATATACATTGGAAATTGTTTTGAGCACATATTTACGTACACGTTGAACGGGATGCAAAAACTTATATTTTTGATTAGTATTACCAAAAATTCATCAACAGAATAATATTTTTCCTGTAAAAGAAAGATAACAAAGTTAATGAATAGAGCCCGTGCGAAGCCGGGTAGAAATTCTAATATATATTTTTTGTTAACATTTAGTACAATCTACTACTTACATTTCATTACTGTTTTTATATTATCTATTTCTATTAAAACAACACACAGTAAAACTGAAAATAAAACTGTTAAAAACGAACGTGAACGTAGGCTAACCTTTCAATCTTAAAATTCAATAATAATTTGGTTAAATTATAATAGACGTATTTAATTATTAGTAACCAAAAAACCATTAACAAGATTTTCTTAAAATTGCTACAATCATTGCTTTTTAAACGTTCTCTCAATTTTTTTACTCACTAGGACTGATTTAATTTCACCTAACCTATCTTTGCCCGAACATATGATCAAATCAAATGTGCTACATATATACGTACGGTTGCATTAATCACAGCAGTTTTTATTGATGACTATTTTTATTGTATTTAAAAAAAATAAAAAAAATAAAGATTGTTTTTAAAAAATATTAATATTAATATTTTTTTAAAAATATTGTTTTTAAAAAAAATAAAGATTACATTATTTTTATAAATTATAACAAAATAGTATTATAATTAAAAATTCAATTCACTCATAATTATAATAAAAATTCATAATTAAATAAAAATTATTCACATTAAAATTAAAAGTTATAAATTCAGTGAAGAAAAAGAAGATAACGAAAATCTTGTTTTCGACGTCAGTCGGTTAACGTATCTCTTTGTCGTCGCAATTACGGAGTAGTTAACTTCAAATCCGTCGTTACTTTAAAATAAAACGTAAAACTGACCAGGATTTTAAGTTAAAATTAGGGTAAGCTTATTGAATACAACATATTAATGCTAGGAATAAGTATTAAATGCTAGTTTTAAGTATTTTAAATTGAATTATTTAATTAAAACTTTAACGTAAATGTTTACTGACAACGTGGCAGGCACATGCCTTTGTTCAAAATTATAAAATGCAATGAAGCATAATAATTCATTTAATATTTTATCTACTTTTAATATAAATATGCATCGATTGAATTATATGATGATATATTTTGTATTATATTTTAAATTAATATGATATGTTTGATAAAAAATAGTTTTTTCTATAATGTTCCATGCTTTCATGATGACACATTCTTTCTTTTTTCTATTACAGTAATGTAATTAAACATTTTTATGTACCAACATTTTCAGATTTTTCGCTATATTTACTATTTATTTCTATAACTTTTTTTTTTGTTTTGATTGAATTTTAAAAAAAGATGATGAAATTAAATGGCTGCTACCGTACATAATGTAAGATTATTCATTGTAAGCTGTTGAAATTTTTCCTGTAATTTTATTTGATGCGAAACTGAATGTTTCATATCATATTTACTTTAATTGTTAAAGTTGTTGCAACAGAATGAAATTGGGTGTTACCTTAAATAATCCAAGATTATTTAAGGTAACATTGTAGGCAGTTGAAATCTTCTCTACAATCTTATTTGATTTTTAACTGAATGTTTCATTTTCTTATATTTACCGTTGAATTGTTAAACTAGTAGCAGCAGTATGAAATTACTACTTATATCAGAGACTTATTTTACAAATTATTGAGAGACTGGTAGAATTTATGCTGTTTTAAAGCAACAATTTGAATCTCTTTACTTGAGATTACATGATCACTTGTCATTCTTAAATAAACAAAATAGACTAATATTATTTATTGTTATTTCAGTATTTTTTATTTGGGCATAACATAAACCATTGTTTTCTGTTATTTCTTCTGTTAAATATGAGTAATTATTAATTTTATTTCATGAGTACTTTATTAATAATTAAAAAAAAAACCTTTATAAACACAATAATAATGTTATTTACAAGTTTTCTATAGTTTATATAATTTTTTTTTCAAAATTTCTATAACTTTTAATTAATGGTAACCTGATTACTATGTAAATTTCAGAACAGATAATCATCTAAGAAGATTTTATCAAATATAATGTAAGAGTTATCAAAATTCTATATTAAACAAACAGATGTAATTTTAAACTGGATTTTAATTTTTTTATTGTTTATTATATTGTAGAACTAGCTGTAAAAAAGGTATGTAAAACATGACTATATATTGAAAAGAAGTGGAAAAAAAAAATTTCATTGATGTTTTTTGAAAAATTCCAATACCGGATCATACAATTTACTTCTCGCATTAAATAATTTTTAGGGGGATATTCTTTAAATCTGATATTTTTGTAACGATCATATTTGCTATTTAGACGATTAGAAAGTAAGTTACACCCGGTCTATGAAAGAAAAACATATTCATAAGACATTTATATCATTTTTACATCTGTATTGCGCTTGTTCTGTGTGGGTTTAGTTGAAGTGCGTATTTACTTGCTCGTTTGTAAAAAAGAATAAAGTTAGGATGCAAATATACGGTCAGCTGTTCAAAAGTCTAGCCTGATTCTAATGCATTAGATGCATTAGCCTGATTACCCTGATTCTAAATTTTAAGAAATTGTTTGTGATAATTATTCACAATCATCACCATATTTTCTAACAAGTAATAATAATTTTTTATGATAAATATAATATAATATAACTATTGCTTCAATAATATCATCAACAAAATTTTTCTGATGAATCAAATTTTTTTTCAAGTACATGTGTAACATATAAAAATTTTTTCTTCATATTAAATTCAGCCTGTTTCAAACAGTTGTTCGGTGTGATTAATAAATACACGATGTTCAGTATTAATTCCACAACGTAGTAAACATTTTTGTCAGTAACTTAGTGCTATATATATTGTTGGTTTACACATGTTGATTTATAATTATAAGATTTTATTGGGAATCATAAATCTAGTTAATTAATATTATAATTGATTATTGTTTGAGATTTATAAAATATGTTTTTTTTGTGTTTCAGATGCAGGAGGTTTCATTTAACTACTGTACTTATTTTTAAGTTATGCCATTTTCAAGCCTTTCGAGCTGATTACTATATTCTGTTCAGTACAAATTAAAGAGCGGTAATGTACAGTTTTGTTAGCATCGTCATATTAACTAACAGTATTTTTAGATACGAATATTAGATTTTATTCGGTAATAGGCACATAGATTAATAATAAAATCATACATTTTTGTTTAAGATTTTAAAATACTTTTAAAATTATTTTTATTTTTTTTTTGTTTCAGATGTAATTGTTATCATTCATATCATTCATATCATGCTCGCCTCGCTTCGTTGGCCAGCTCGCCTCGCTTCGTCGCCTCGCTGCGTTGGCCAGCTCGCCTCGTTGCGTTGGCCAGCTCGCCTCGTTGCGTTGGCCAGCTCGCCTCGTTGCGTTGGCCAGCTCGCCTCGTTGCGTTGGCCAGCTCGCCTCGTTGCGTTGGCCAGCTCGCCTCGTTGCGTTGGCCAGCTCGCCTCGTTGCGTTGGCCAGCTCGCCTCGTTGCGTTGGCCAGCTCGCCTCGTTGCGTTGGCCAGCTCGCCTCGTTGCGTTGGCCAGCTCGCCTCGTTGCGTTGGCCAGCTCGCCTCGTTGCGTTGGCCAGCTCGCCTCGTTGCGTTGGCCAGCTCGCCTCGTTGCGTTGGCCAGCCCGCCTCGTTGCGTTGGCCAGCCCGCCTCGTTGCGTTGGCCAGCCCGCCTCGCTGCGTTGGCCAGCCCGCCTCGCTGCGTTGGCCAGCTCGCCTCGCTGCGTTGGCCAGCTCGCCTCGCTGCGTTGGCCAGCTCGCCTCGCTGCGTTGGCCAGCTCGCCTCGCTTCGTACTCGCTGCACACGCCCGCTCGCCGCGCTGTACTCGCTGCACACGCCCGCTCGCCGCGCTGTACTCGCTGCACACGCCCGCTCGCCGCGCTGTACTCGCTGCACACGCCCGCTCGCCGCGCTGCACTCGCTGCACACGCCCGCTCGCCCGCTCGCCGCACTGCACTTGTCAGCTCGCCTCGCTTCGTTGGCCACCTCGCCTCGTTGCGTTGGCCAGCTCGCCTCGTTGCGTTGGCCAGCTCGCCTCGTTGCGTTGGCCAGCTCGCCTCGTTGCGTTGGCCAGCTCGCCTCGTTGCGTTGGCCAGCTCGCCTCGTTGCGTTGGCCAGCTCGCCTCGCTTCGTTGGCCAGCTCGCCTCGCTTCGTTGGCCAGCTCGCCTCGCTTCGTTGGCCAGCTCGCCTCGCTTCGTTGGCCAGCTCGCCTCGTTGCGTTGGCCAGCTCGCCTCGTTGCGTTGGCCAGCTCGCCTCGTTGCGTTGGCCAGCTCGCCTCGTTGCGTTGGCCAGCTCGCCTCGTTGCGTTGGCCAGCTCGCCTCGCTTCGTTGGCCAGCTCGCCTCGCTTCGTTGGCCAGCTCGCCTCGCTTCGTTGGCCAGCTCGCCTCGCTTCGTTGGCCAGCTCGCCTCGCTTCGTTGGCCAGCTCGCCTCGTTGCGTTGGCCAGCTCGCCTCGCTTCGTTGGCCAGCTCGCCTCGCTTCGTTGGCCAGCTCGCCTCGCTTCGTTGGCCAGCTCGCCTCGTTGCGTTGGCCAGCTCGCCTCGTTGCGTTGGCCAGCTCGCCTCGCTTCGTACTCGCTGCACACGCCCGCTCGCCGCGCTGTACTCGCTGCACACGCCCGCTCGCCGCACTGCACTCGTCAGCTCGCCTCGCTTCGTTGGCCAGCTCGCCTCGTTGCGTTGGCCAGCTCGCCTCGTTGCGTTGGCCAGCTCGCCTCGTTGCGTTGGCCAGCTCGCCTCGTTGCGTTGGCCAGCTCGCCTCGTTGCGTTGGCCAGCTCGCCTCGTTGCGTTGGCCAGCTCGCCTCGCTTCGTTGGCCAGCTCGCCTCGCTTCGTTGGCCAGCTCGCCTCGCTTCGTTGGCCAGCTCGCCTCGCTTCGTTGGCCAGCTCGCCTCGCTTCGTTGGCCAGCTCGCCTCGCTTCGTTGGCCAGCTCGCCTCGCTTCGTTGGCCAGCTCGCCTCGTTGCGTTGGCCAGCTCGCCTCGTTGCGTTGGCCAGCTCGCCTCGTTGCGTTGGCCAGCTCGCCTCGTTGCGTTGGCCAGCTCGCCTCGTTGCGTTGGCCAGCTCGCCTCGTTGCGTTGGCCAGCTCGCCTCGTTGCGTTGGCCAGCTCGCCTCGCTTCGTACTCGCTGCACACGCCCGCTCGCCGCGCTGCACACGCCCGCTCGCCGCGCTGTACTCGCTGCACACGCCCGCTCGCCGCGCTGTACTCGCTGCACACGCCCGCTCGCCGCGCTGCACTCGCTGCACACGCCCGCTCGCCGCGCTGCACTCGCTGCACACGCCCGCTCGCCCGCTCGCCGCACTGCACTCGTCAGCTCGCCTCGCTTCGTTAACCAGCTCGCCTCGCTTCGTTGGCCAGCTCGCCTCGCTTCGTTGGCCAGCTCGCCACGTTGCGTTGGCCAGCTCGCCTCGTTGCGTTGGCCAGCTCGCCTCGTTGCGTTGGCCAGCTCGCCTCGTTGCGTTGGCCAGCTCGCCTCGTTGCGTTGGCCAGCTCGCCTCGTTGCGTTGGCCAGCTCGCCTCGTTGCGTTGGCCAGCTCGCCTCGTTGCGTTGGCCAGCTCGCCTCGTTGCGTTGGCCAGCTCGCCTCGTTGCGTTGGCCAGCTCGCCTCGTTGCGTTGGCCAGCTCGCCTCGCTTCGTTGGCCAGCTCGCCTCGCTTCGTTGGCCAGCTCGCCTCGCTTCGTTGGCCAGCTCGCCTCGCTTCGTTGGCCAGCTCGCCTCGCTTCGTTGGCCAGCTCGCCTCGCTTCGTTGGCCAGCTCGCCTCGCTTCGTTGGCCAGCTCGCCTCGCTTCGTTGGCCAGCTCGCCTCGCTTCGTTGGCCAGCTCGCCGCGCTTCGTTGGCCAGCTCGCCTCGTTGCGTTGGCCAGCTCGCCTCGTTGCGTTGGCCAGCTCGCCTCGTTGCGTTGGCCAGCTCGCCTCGTTGCGTTGGCCAGCTCGCCTCGTTGCGTTGGCCAGCTCGCCTCGTTGCGTTGGCCAGCTCGCCTCGTTGCGTTGGCCAGCTCGCCTCGTTGCGTTGGCCAGCTCGCCTCGTTGCGTTGGCCAGCTCGCCTCGTTGCGTTGGCCAGCTCGCCTCGTTGCGTTGGCCAGCTCGCCTCGTTGCGTTGGCCAGCTCGCCTCGTTGCGTTGGCCAGCTCGCCTCGTTGCGTTGGCCAGCTCGCCTCGTTGCGTTGGCCAGCTCGCCTCGTTGCGTTGGCCAGCTCGCCTCGCTTCGTTGGCCAGCTCGCCTCGCTTCGTTGGCCAGCTCGCCTCGCTTCGTTGGCCAGCTCGCCTCGCTTCGTTGGCCAGCTCGCCTCGCTTCGTTGGCCAGCTCGCCTCGCTTCGTTGGCCAGCTCGCCTCGCTTCGTTGGCCAGCTCGCCTCGCTTCGTTGGCCAGCTCGCCTCGCTTCGTTGGCCAGCTCGCCTCGTTGCGTTGGCCAGCTCGCCTCGTTGCGTTGGCCAGCTCGCCTCGTTGCGTTGGCCAGCTCGCCTCGTTGCGTTGGCCAGCTCGCCTCGTTGCGTTGGCCAGCTCGCCTCGTTGCGTTGGCCAGCTCGCCTCGTTGCGTTGGCCAGCTCGCCTCGTTGCGTTGGCCAGCTCGCCTCGTTGCGTTGGCCAGCTCGCCTCGTTGCGTTGGCCAGCTCGCCTCGTTGCGTTGGCCAGCTCGCCTCGTTGCGTTGGCCAGCTCGCCTCGTTGCGTTGGCCAGCTCGCCTCGTTGCGTTGGCCAGCTCGCCTCGTTGCGTTGGCCAGCTCGCCTCGTTGCGTTGGCCAGCTCGCCTCGTTGCGTTGGCCAGCTCGCCTCGTTGCGTTGGCCAGCTCGCCTCGCTGCGTTGGCCAGCTCGCCTCGCTGCGTTGGCCAGCTCGCCTCGCTGCGTTGGCCAGCTCGCCTCGCTGCGCTGGCCAGCTCGCCTCGCTTCGTTGGCCAGCTCGCCTCGCTTCGTTGGCCAGCTCGCCTCGCTTCGTTGGCCAGCTCGCCTCGCTTCGTTGGCCAGCTCGCCTCGCTTCGTTGGCCAGCTCGCCTCGCTTCGTTGGCCAGCTCGCCTCGCTTCGTTGGCCAGCTCGCCTCGCTGCGTTGGCCAGCTCGCCTCGCTGCGTTGGCCAGCTCGCCTCGCTGCGTTGGCCAGCTCGCCTCGCTGCGTTGGCCAGCTCGCCTCGCTTCGTTGGCCAGCTCGCCTCGTTGCGTTGGCCAGCTCGCCTCGTTGCGTTGGCCAGCTCGCCTCGCTGCGTTGGCCAGCTCGCCTCGCTGCGTTGGCCAGCTCGCCTCGCTGCGTTGGCCAGCTCGCCTCGCTGCGCTGGCCAGCTCGCCTCGCTTCGTTGGCCAGCTCGCCTCGCTTCGTTGGCCAGCTCGCCTCGCTTCGTTGGCCAGCTCGCCTCGCTTCGTTGGCCAGCTCGCCTCGCTTCGTTGGCCAGCTCGCCTCGCTTCGTTGGCCAGCTCGCCTCGCTTCGTTGGCCAGCTCGCCTCGCTTCGTTGGCCAGCTCGCCTCGCTGCGTTGGCCAGCTCGCCTCGCTGCGTTGGCCAGCTCGCCTCGCTGCGTTGGCCAGCTCGCCTCGCTGCGTTGGCCAGCTCGCCTCGCTTCGTTGGCCAGCTCGCCTCGTTGCGTTGGCCAGCTCGCCTCGTTGCGTTGGCCAGCTCGCCTCGCTTCGTACTCGCTGCACACGCCCGCTCGCCGCGCTGTACTCGCTGCACACGCCCGCTCGCCGCACTGCACTCGTCAGCTCGCCTCGCTTCGTTGGCCAGCTCGCCTCGTTGCGTTGGCCAGCTCGCCTCGTTGCGTTGGCCAGCTCGCCTCGTTGCGTTGGCCAGCTCGCCTCGTTGCGTTGGCCAGCTCGCCTCGTTGCGTTGGCCAGCTCGCCTCGTTGCGTTGGCCAGCTCGCCTCGTTGCGTTGGCCAGCTCGCCTCGTTGCGTTGGCCAGCTCGCCTCGCTTCGTACTCGCTGCACACGCCCGCTCGCCGCGCTGTACTCGCTGCACACGCCCGCTCGCCGCACTGCACTCGTCAGCTCGCCTCGCTTCGTTGGCCAGCTCGCCTCGTTGCGTTGGCCAGCTCGCCTCGTTGCGTTGGCCAGCTCGCCTCGTTGCGTTGGCCAGCTCGCCTCGTTGCGTTGGCCAGCTCGCCTCGTTGCGTTGGCCAGCTCGCCTCGTTGCGTTGGCCAGCTCGCCTCGTTGCGTTGGCCAGCTCGCCTCGCTTCGTTGGCCAGCTCGCCTCGCTTCGTTGGCCAGCTCGCCTCGCTTCGTTGGCCAGCTCGCCTCGCTTCGTTGGCCAGCTCGCCTCGCTTCGTTGGCCAGCTCGCCTCGCTTCGTTGGCCAGCTCGCCTCGCTTCGTTGGCCAGCTCGCCTCGTTGCGTTGGCCAGCTCGCCTCGTTGCGTTGGCCAGCTCGCCTCGTTGCGTTGGCCAGCTCGCCTCGTTGCGTTGGCCAGCTCGCCTCGTTGCGTTGGCCAGCTCGCCTCGTTGCGTTGGCCAGCTCGCCTCGTTGCGTTGGCCAGCTCGCCTCGCTTCGTACTCGCTGCACACGCCCGCTCTCCGCGCTGCACACGCCCGCTCGCCGCGCTGTACTCGCTGCACACGCCCGCTCGCCGCGCTGTACTCGCTGCACACGCCCGCTCGCCGCGCTGCACTCGCTGCACACGCCCGCTCGCCGCGCTGCACTCGCTGCACACGCCCGCTCGCCCGCTCGCCGCACTGCACTCGTCAGCTCGCCTCGCTTCGTTAACCAGCTCGCCTCGCTTCGTTGGCCAGCTCGCCTCGCTTCGTTGGCCAGCTCGCCTCGCTTCGTTGGCCAGCTCGCCACGTTGCGTTGGCCAGCTCGCCTCGTTGCGTTGGCCAGCTCGCCTCGTTGCGTTGGCCAGCTCGCCTCGTTGCGTTGGCCAGCTCGCCTCGTTGCGTTGGCCAGCTCGCCTCGTTGCGTTGGCCAGCTCGCCTCGTTGCGTTGGCCAGCTCGCCTCGTTGCGTTGGCCAGCTCGCCTCGTTGCGTTGGCCAGCTCGCCTCGTTGCGTTGGCCAGCTCGCCTCGTTGCGTTGGCCAGCTCGCCTCGTTGCGTTGGCCAGCTCGCCTCGTTGCGTTGGCCAGCTCGCCTCGTTGCGTTGGCCAGCTCGCCTCGTTGCGTTGGCCAGCTCGCCTCGTTGCGTTGGCCAGCTCGCCTCGTTGCGTTGGCCAGCTCGCCTCGTTGCGTTGGCCAGCTCGCCTCGTTGCGTTGGCCAGCTCGCCTCGTTGCGTTGGCCAGCTCGCCTCGTTGCGTTGGCCAGCTCGCCTCGCTTCGTTGGCCAGCTCGCCTCGCTTCGTTGGCCAGCTCGCCTCGCTTCGTTGGCCAGCTCGCCTCGCTTCGTTGGCCAGCTCGCCTCGCTTCGTTGGCCAGCTCGCCTCGCTTCGTTGGCCAGCTCGCCTCGCTTCGTTGGCCAGCTCGCCTCGCTTCGTTGGCCAGCTCGCCTCGCTTCGTTGGCCAGCTCGCCTCGCTTCGTTGGCCAGCTCGCCTCGCTTCGTTGGCCAGCTCGCCTCGCTTCGTTGGCCAGCTCGCCTCGCTTCGTTGGCCAGCTCGCCTCGCTTCGTTGGCCAGCTCGCCTCGTTGCGTTGGCCAGCTCGCCTCGTTGCGTTGGCCAGCTCGCCTCGTTGCGTTGGCCAGCTCGCCTCGTTGCGTTGGCCAGCTCGCCTCGTTGCGTTGGCCAGCTCGCCTCGTTGCGTTGGCCAGCTCGCCTCGTTGCGTTGGCCAGCTCGCCTCGTTGCGTTGGCCAGCTCGCCTCGTTGCGTTGGCCAGCTCGCCTCGTTGCGTTGGCCAGCTCGCCTCGTTGCGTTGGCCAGCTCGCCTCGTTGCGTTGGCCAGCTCGCCTCGTTGCGTTGGCCAGCTCGCCTCGTTGCGTTGGCCAGCTCGCCTCGTTGCGTTGGCCAGCTCGCCTCGTTGCGTTGGCCAGCTCGCCTCGTTGCGTTGGCCAGCTCGCCTCGTTGCGTTGGCCAGCTCGCCTCGTTGCGTTGGCCAGCTCGCCTCGCTGCGTTGGCCAGCTCGCCTCGCTGCGTTGGCCAGCTCGCCTCGCTGCGTTGGCCAGCTCGCCTCGCTGCGTTGGCCAGCTCGCCTCGCTGCGTTGGCCAGCTCGCCTCGCTTCGTTGGCCAGCTCGCCTCGCTTCGTTGGCCAGCTCGCCTCGCTTCGTTGGCCAGCTCGCCTCGCTTCGTTGGCCAGCTCGCCTCGCTTCGTTGGCCAGCTCGCCTCGCTTCGTTGGCCAGCTCGCCTCGCTTCGTTGGCCAGCTCGCCTCGCTTCGTTGGCCAGCTCGCCTCGCTTCGTTGGCCAGCTCGCCTCGTTGCGTTGGCCAGCTCGCCTCGTTGCGTTGGCCAGCTCGCCTCGTTGCGTTGGCCAGCTCGCCTCGTTGCGTTGGCCAGCTCGCCTCGTTGCGTTGGCCAGCTCGCCTCGTTGCGTTGGCCAGCTCGCCTCGTTGCGTTGGCCAGCTCGCCTCGCTTCGTTGGCCAGCTCGCCTCGCTTCGTTGGCCAGCTCGCCTCGCTTCGTTGGCCAGCTCGCCTCGCTTCGTTGGCCAGCTCGCCTCGCTTCGTTGGCCAGCTCGCCTCGCTTCGTTGGCCAGCTCGCCTCGCTTCGTTGGCCAGCTCGCCTCGCTTCGTTGGCCAGCTCGCCTCGCTTCGTTGGCCAGCTCGCCTCGCTTCGTTGGCCAGCTCGCCTCGTTGCGTTGGCCAGCTCGCCTCGTTGCGTTGGCCAGCTCGCCTCGTTGCGTTGGCCAGCTCGCCTCGTTGCGTTGGCCAGCTCGCCTCGTTGCGTTGGCCAGCTCGCCTCGTTGCGTTGGCCAGCTCGCCTCGTTGCGTTGGCCAGCTCGCCTCGTTGCGTTGGCCAGCTCGCCTCGCTTCGTTGGCCAGCTCGCCTCGCTTCGTTGGCCAGCTCGCCTCGCTTCGTTGGCCAGCTCGCCTCGCTTCGTTGGCCAGCTCGCCTCGCTTCGTTGGCCAGCTCGCCTCGCTTCGTTGGCCAGCTCGCCTCGCTTCGTTGGCCAGCTCGCCTCGCTTCGTTGGCCAGCTCGCCTCGCTTCGTTGGCCAGCTCGCCTCGCTTCGTTGGCCAGCTCGCCTCGCTTCGTTGGCCAGCTCGCCTCGTTGCGTTGGCCAGCTCGCCTCGTTGCGTTGGCCAGCTCGCCTCGTTGCGTTGGCCAGCTCGCCTCGTTGCGTTGGCCAGCTCGCCTCGTTGCGTTGGCCAGCTCGCCTCGTTGCGTTGGCCAGCTCGCCTCGTTGCGTTGGCCAGCTCGCCTCGCTTCGTTGGCCAGCTCGCCTCGCTTCGTTGGCCAGCTCGCCTCGCTTCGTTGGCCAGCTCGCCTCGTTGCGTTGGCCAGCTCGCCTCGTTGCGTTGGCCAGCTCGCCTCGTTGCGTTGGCCAGCTCGCCTCGTTGCGTTGGCCAGCTCGCCTCGTTGCGTTGGCCAGCTCGCCTCGTTGCGTTGGCCAGCTCGCCTCGCTTCGTACTCGCTGCACACGCCCGCTCGCCGCGCTGCACACGCCCGCTCGCCGCGCTGTACTCGCTGCACACGCCCGCTCGCCGCGCTGTACTCGCTGCACACGCCCGCTCGCCGCGCTGCACTCGCTGCACACGCCCGCTCGCCGCGCTGCACTCGCTGCACACGCCCGCTCGCCGCACTGCACTCGTCAGCTCGCCTCGCTTCGTTGGCCAGCTCGCCTCGTTGCGTTGGCCAGCTCGCCTCGTTGCGTTGGCCAGCTCGCCTCGTTGCGTTGGCCAGCTCGCCTCGTTGCGTTGGCCAGCTCGCCTCGTTGCGTTGGCCAGCTCGCCTCGTTGCGTTGGCCAGCTCGCCTCGTTGCGTTGGCCAGCTCGCCTCGTTGCGTTGGCCAGCTCGCCTCGCTTCGTTGGCCAGCTCGCCTCGCTTCGTTGGCCAGCTCGCCTCGCTTCGTTGGCCAGCTCGCCTCGCTTCGTTGGCCAGCTCGCCTCGCTTCGTTGGCCAGCTCGCCTCGCTTCGTTGGCCAGCTCGCCTCGCTTCGTTGGCCAGCTCGCCTCGCTTCGTTGGCCAGCTCGCCGCGCTTCGTTGGCCAGCTCGCCTCGTTGCGTTGGCCAGCTCGCCTCGTTGCGTTGGCCAGCTCGCCTCGTTGCGTTGGCCAGCTCGCCTCGTTGCGTTGGCCAGCTCGCCTCGTTGCGTTGGCCAGCTCGCCTCGTTGCGTTGGCCAGCTCGCCTCGTTGCGTTGGCCAGCTCGCCTCGTTGCGTTGGCCAGCTCGCCTCGTTGCGTTGGCCAGCTCGCCTCGTTGCGTTGGCCAGCTCGCCTCGCTTCGTACTCGCTGCACACGCCCGCTCGCCGCGCTGCACACGCCCGCTCGCCGCGCTGTACTCGCTGCACACGCCCGCTCGCCGCGCTGTACTCGCTGCACACGCCCGCTCGCCGCGCTGCACTCGCTGCACACGCCCGCTCGCCGCGCTGCACTCCCTGCACACGCCCGCTCGCCGCACTGCACTCGTCAGCTCGCCTCGCTTCGTTGGCCAGCTCGCCTCGTTGCGTTGGCCAGCTCGCCTCGTTGCGTTGGCCAGCTCGCCTCGTTGCGTTGGCCAGCTCGCCTCGTTGCGTTGGCCAGCTCGCCTCGTTGCGTTGGCCAGCTCGCCTCGTTGCGTTGGCCAGCTCGCCTCGTTGCGTTGGCCAGCTCGCCTCGTTGCGTTGGCCAGCTCGCCTCGCTTCGTTGGCCAGCTCGCCTCGCTTCGTTGGCCAGCTCGCCTCGCTTCGTTGGCCAGCTCGCCTCGCTTCGTTGGCCAGCTCGCCTCGCTTCGTTGGCCAGCTCGCCTCGCTTCGTTGGCCAGCTCGCCTCGCTTCGTTGGCCAGCTCGCCTCGCTTCGTTGGCCAGCTCGCCTCGCTTCGTTGGCCAGCTCGCCTCGTTGCGTTGGCCAGCTCGCCTCGTTGCGTTGGCCAGCTCGCCTCGTTGCGTTGGCCAGCTCGCCTCGTTGCGTTGGCCAGCTCGCCTCGTTGCGTTGGCCAGCTCGCCTCGTTGCGTTGGCCAGCTCGCCTCGTTGCGTTGGCCAGCTCGCCTCGTTGCGTTGGCCAGCTCGCCTCGCTTCGTACTCGCTGCACACGCCCGCTCGCCGCGCTGCACACGCCCGCTCGCCGCGCTGTACTCGCTGCACACGCCCGCTCGCCGCGCTGTACTCGCTGCACACGCCCGCTCGCCGCGCTGCACTCGCTGCACACGCCCGCTCGCCGCGCTGCACTCGCTGCACACGCCCGCTCGCCGCACTGCACTCGTCAGCTCGCCTCGCTTCGTTGGCCAGCTCGCCTCGTTGCGTTGGCCAGCTCGCCTCGTTGCGTTGGCCAGCTCGCCTCGTTGCGTTGGCCAGCTCGCCTCGTTGCGTTGGCCAGCTCGCCTCGTTGCGTTGGCCAGCTCGCCTCGCTTCGTTGGCCAGCTCGCCTCGCTTCGTTGGCCAGCTCGCCTCGCTTCGTTGGCCAGCTCGCCTCGCTTCGTTGGCCAGCTCGCCTCGCTTCGTTGGCCAGCTCGCCTCGCTTCGTTGGCCAGCTCGCCTCGCTTCGTTGGCCAGCTCGCCTCGCTTCGTTGGCCAGCTCGCCTCGCTTCGTTGGCCAGCTCGCCTCGCTTCGTTGGCCAGCTCGCCTCGCTTCGTTGGCCAGCTCGCCTCGCTTCGTTGGCCAGCTCGCCTCGCTTCGTTGGCCAGCTCGCCTCGCTTCGTTGGCCAGCTCGCCTCGCTTCGTACTCGCTGCACACGCCCGCTCGCCGCGCTGTACTCGCTGCACACGCCCGCTCGCCGCGCTGTACTCGCTGCACACGCCCGCTCGCCGCGCTGCACTCGCTGCACACGCCCGCTCGCCCGCTCGCCGCACTGCACTCGTCAGCTCGCCTCGTTTCGTTGGCCAGCTCGCCTCGTTTCGTTGGCCAGCTCGCCTCGTTTCGTTGGCCAGCTCGCCTCGTTGCGTTGGCCAGCTCGCCTCGTTGCGTTGGCCAGCTCGCCTCGTTGCGTTGGCCAGCTCGCCTCGTTGCGTTGGCCAGCTCGCCTCGTTGCGTTGGCCAGCTCGCCTCGTTGCGTTGGCCAGCTCGCCTCGTTGCGTTGGCCAGCTCGCCTCGTTGCGTTGGCCAGCTCGCCTCGTTGCGTTGGCCAGCTCGCCTCGTTGCGTTGGCCAGCTCGCCTCGTTGCGTTGGCCAGCTCGCCTCGTTGCGTTGGCCAGCTCGCCTCGTTGCGTTGGCCAGCTCGCCTCGTTGCGTTGGCCAGCTCGCCTCGTTGCGTTGGCCAGCTCGCCTCGTTGCGTTGGCCAGCTCGCCTCGTTGCGTTGGCCAGCTCGCCTCGTTGCGTTGGCCAGCTCGCCTCGTTGCGTTGGCCAGCTCGCCTCGTTGCGTTGGCCAGCTCGCCTCGTTGCGTTGGCCAGCTCGCCTCGTTGCGTTGGCCAGCTCGCCTCGTTGCGTTGGCCAGCTCGCCTCGTTGCGTTGGCCAGCTCGCCTCGTTGCGTTGGCCAGCTCGCCTCGTTGCGTTGGCCAGCTCGCCTCGTTGCGTTGGCCAGCTCGCCTCGCTTCGTTGGCCAGCTCGCCTCGCTTCGTTGGCCAGCTCGCCTCGCTTCGTTGGCCAGCTCGCCTCGCTTCGTTGGCCAGCTCGCCTCGCTTCGTTGGCCAGCTCGCCTCGCTTCGTTGGCCAGCTCGCCTCGCTTCGTTGGCCAGCTCGCCTCGCTTCGTTGGCCAGCTCGCCTCGCTTCGTTGGCCAGCTCGCCTCGTTGCGTTGGCCAGCTCGCCTCGTTGCGTTGGCCAGCTCGCCTCGTTGCGTTGGCCAGCTCGCCTCGTTGCGTTGGCCAGCTCGCCTCGTTGCGTTGGCCAGCTCGCCTCGTTGCGTTGGCCAGCTCGCCTCGTTGCGTTGGCCAGCTCGCCTCGTTGCGTTGGCCAGCTCGCCTCGTTGCGTTGGCCAGCTCGCCTCGCTTCGTACTCGCCTCGCTTCGTACTCGCTGCACACGCCCGCTCGCCGCGCTGCACTCGCAGCACACGCCCGCTCGCCCGCTCGCCGCACTGCACTCGTCAGCTCGCCTCGCTTCGTTGGCCAGCTCGCCTCGTTGCGTTGGCCAGCTCGCCTCGTTGCGTTGGCCAGCTCGCCTCGTTGCGTTGGCCAGCTCGCCTCGTTGCGTTGGCCAGCTCGCCTCGTTGCGTTGGCCAGCTCGCCTCGTTGCGTTGGCCAGCTCGCCTCGTTGCGTTGGCCAGCTCGCCTCGTTGCGTTGGCCAGCTCGCCTCGTTGCGTTGGCCAGCTCGCCTCGTTGCGTTGGCCAGCTCGCCTCGTTGCGTTGGCCAGCTCGCCTCGTTGCGTTGGCTAGCTCGCCTCGTTGCGTTGGCCAGCTCGCCTCGTTGCGTTGGCCAGCTCGCCTCGTTGCGTTGGCCAGCTCGCCTCGTTGCGTTGGCCAGCTCGCCTCGTTGCGTTGGCCAGCTCGCCTCGTTGCGTTGGCCAGCTCGCCTCGTTGCGTTGGCCAGCTCGCCTCGTTGCGTTGGCCAGCTCGCCTCGTTGCGTTGGCCAGCTCGCCTCGTTGCGTTGGCCAGCTCGCCTCGCTTCGTACTCGCTGCACACGCCCGCTCGCCGCGCTGCACACGCCCGCTCGCCGCGCTGTACTCGCTGCACACGCCCGCTCGCCGCGCTGTACTCGCTGCACACGCCCGCTCGCCGCGCTGCACTCGCTGCACACGCCCGCTCGCCGCGCTGCACTCGCTGCACACGCCCGCTCGCCGCGCTGCACTCGCTGCACACGCCCGCTCGCCGCACTGCACTCGTCAGCTCGCCTCGCTTCGTTGGCCAGCTCGCCTCGTTGCGTTGGCCAGCTCGCCTCGTTGCGTTGGCCAGCTCGCCTCGTTGCGTTGGCCAGCTCGCCTCGTTGCGTTGGCCAGCTCGCCTCGTTGCGTTGGCCAGCTCGCCTCGTTGCGTTGGCCAGCTCGCCTCGTTGCGTTGGCCAGCTCGCCTCGTTGCGTTGGCCAGCTCGCCTCGTTGCGTTGGCCAGCTCGCCTCGCTTCGTTGGCCAGCTCGCCTCGCTTCGTTGGCCAGCTCGCCTCGCTTCGTTGGCCAGCTCGCCTCGCTTCGTTGGCCAGCTCGCCTCGCTTCGTTGGCCAGCTCGCCTCGCTTCGTTGGCCAGCTCGCCTCGCTTCGTTGGCCAGCTCGCCTCGCTTCGTTGGCCAGCTCGCCTCGCTTCGTTGGCCAGCTCGCCTCGCTTCGTTGGCCAGCTCGCCTCGCTTCGTTGGCCAGCTCGCCTCGTTGCGTTGGCCAGCTCGCCTCGTTGCGTTGGCCAGCTCGCCTCGTTGCGTTGGCCAGCTCGCCTCGTTGCGTTGGCCAGCTCGCCTCGTTGCGTTGGCCAGCTCGCCTCGTTGCGTTGGCCAGCTCGCCTCGTTGCGTTGGCCAGCTCGCCTCGCTTCGTACTCGCTGCACACGCCCGCTCGCCGCGCTGCACACGCCCGCTCGCCGCGCTGTACTCGCTGCACACGCCCGCTCGCCGCGCTGTACTCGCTGCACACGCCCGCTCGCCGCGCTGCACTCGCTGCACACGCCCGCTCGCCGCGCTGCACTCGCTGCACACGCCCGCTCGCCGCACTGCACTCGTCAGCTCGCCTCGCTTCGTTGGCCAGCTCGCCTCGTTGCGTTGGCCAGCTCGCCTCGTTGCGTTGGCCAGCTCGCCTCGTTGCGTTGGCCAGCTCGCCTCGTTGCGTTGGCCAGCTCGCCTCGTTGCGTTGGCCAGCTCGCCTCGTTGCGTTGGCCAGCTCGCCTCGTTGCGTTGGCCAGCTCGCCTCGTTGCGTTGGCCAGCTCGCCTCGTTGCGTTGGCCAGCTCGCCTCGTTGCGTTGGCCAGCTCGCCTCGTTGCGTTGGCCAGCTCGCCTCGTTGCGTTGGCCAGCTCGCCTCGTTGCGTTGGCCAGCTCGCCTCGCTTCGTTGGCCAGCTCGCCTCGCTTCGTTGGCCAGCTCGCCTCGCTTCGTTGGCCAGCTCGCCTCGCTTCGTTGGCCAGCTCGCCTCGCTTCGTTGGCCAGCTCGCCTCGCTTCGTTGGCCAGCTCGCCTCGCTTCGTTGGCCAGCTCGCCTCGTTGCGTTGGCCAGCTCGCCTCGTTGCGTTGGCCAGCTCGCCTCGTTGCGTTGGCCAGCTCGCCTCGTTGCGTTGGCCAGCTCGCCTCGTTGCGTTGGCCAGCTCGCCTCGCTTCGTTGGCCAGCTCGCCTCGCTTCGTTGGCCAGCTCGCCTCGCTTCGTTGGCCAGCTCGCCTCGCTTCGTTGGCCAGCTCGCCTCGCTTCGTTGGCCAGCTCGCCTCGCTTCGTTGGCCAGCTCGCCTCGCTTCGTTGGCCAGCTCGCCTCGCTTCGTTGGCCAGCTCGCCTCGCTTCGTTGGCCAGCTCGCCTCGCTTCGTTGGCCAGCTCGCCTCGCTTCGTTGGCCAGCTCGCCTCGCTTCGTTGGCCAGCTCGCCTCGCTTCGTTGGCCAGCTCGCCTCGCTTCGTTGGCCAGCTCGCCTCGCTTCGTTGGCCAGCTCGCCTCGCTTCGTACTCGCTGCACACGCCCGCTCGCCGCGCTGTACTCGCTGCACACGCCCGCTCGCCGCGCTGCACTCGCTGCACACGCCCGCTCGCCCGCTCGCCGCACTGCACTCGTCAGCTCGCCTCGTTTCGTTGGCCAGCTCGCCTCGTTTCGTTGGCCAGCTCGCCTCGTTTCGTTGGCCAGCTCGCCTCGTTGCGTTGGCCAGCTCGCCTCGTTGCGTTGGCCAGCTCGCCTCGTTGCGTTGGCCAGCTCGCCTCGTTGCGTTGGCCAGCTCGCCTCGTTGCGTTGGCCAGCTCGCCTCGTTGCGTTGGCCAGCTCGCCTCGTTGCGTTGGCCAGCTCGCCTCGTTGCGTTGGCCAGCTCGCCTCGTTGCGTTGGCCAGCTCGCCTCGTTGCGTTGGCCAGCTCGCCTCGTTGCGTTGGCCAGCTCGCCTCGTTGCGTTGGCCAGCTCGCCTCGTTGCGTTGGCCAGCTCGCCTCGTTGCGTTGGCCAGCTCGCCTCGTTGCGTTGGCCAGCTCGCCTCGTTGCGTTGGCCAGCTCGCCTCGTTGCGTTGGCCAGCTCGCCTCGTTGCGTTGGCCAGCTCGCCTCGTTGCGTTGGCCAGCTCGCCTCGTTGCGTTGGCCAGCTCGCCTCGTTGCGTTGGCCAGCTCGCCTCGTTGCGTTGGCCAGCTCGCCTCGTTGCGTTGGCCAGCTCGCCTCGTTGCGTTGGCCAGCTCGCCTCGTTGCGTTGGCCAGCTCGCCTCGTTGCGTTGGCCAGCTCGCCTCGTTGCGTTGGCCAGCTCGCCTCGCTTCGTTGGCCAGCTCGCCTCGCTTCGTTGGCCAGCTCGCCTCGCTTCGTTGGCCAGCTCGCCTCGCTTCGTTGGCCAGCTCGCCTCGCTTCGTTGGCCAGCTCGCCTCGCTTCGTTGGCCAGCTCGCCTCGCTTCGTTGGCCAGCTCGCCTCGCTTCGTTGGCCAGCTCGCCTCGCTTCGTTGGCCAGCTCGCCTCGTTGCGTTGGCCAGCTCGCCTCGTTGCGTTGGCCAGCTCGCCTCGTTGCGTTGGCCAGCTCGCCTCGTTGCGTTGGCCAGCTCGCCTCGTTGCGTTGGCCAGCTCGCCTCGTTGCGTTGGCCAGCTCGCCTCGTTGCGTTGGCCAGCTCGCCTCGTTGCGTTGGCCAGCTCGCCTCGCTTCGTACTCGCCTCGCTTCGTACTCGCTGCACACGCCCGCTCGCCGCGCTGCACTCGCAGCACACGCCCGCTCGCCCGCTCGCCGCACTGCACTCGTCAGCTCGCCTCGCTTCGTTGGCCAGCTCGCCTCGTTGCGTTGGCCAGCTCGCCTCGTTGCGTTGGCCAGCTCGCCTCGTTGCGTTGGCCAGCTCGCCTCGTTGCGTTGGCCAGCTCGCCTCGTTGCGTTGGCCAGCTCGCCTCGTTGCGTTGGCCAGCTCGCCTCGTTGCGTTGGCCAGCTCGCCTCGTTGCGTTGGCCAGCTCGCCTCGTTGCGTTGGCCAGCTCGCCTCGTTGCGTTGGCCAGCTCGCCTCGTTGCGTTGGCCAGCTCGCCTCGTTGCGTTGGCCAGCTCGCCTCGTTGCGTTGGCCAGCTCGCCTCGTTGCGTTGGCCAGCTCGCCTCGTTGCGTTGGCCAGCTCGCCTCGTTGCGTTGGCCAGCTCGCCTCGTTGCGTTGGCCAGCTCGCCTCGTTGCGTTGGCCAGCTCGCCTCGTTGCGTTGGCCAGCTCGCCTCGTTGCGTTGGCCAGCTCGCCTCGTTGCGTTGGCCAGCTCGCCTCGTTGCGTTGGCCAGCTCGCCTCGTTGCGTTGGCCAACATATATATATATATATATGCAGGGTGATTCAGAAGGATAGGGCAACAATACTTTGACAACTCATTCTAGAGGCAAAAAATTAGTAAAATTCTCAAAATAAAAAACGATTCGTTATCGAGTTATACAGAGTGAAAGATTTCGCCAGGGTTTCAGTTCCTCCGGGTAAATTAAGAGTTTCTGAAATTCTGGGAAACTCAATTAAGGGGCAAATTCAATTGTTTGTTATGGTTTTTGAGCTGGGAAATAGAACAAAATAGGTCCTAGAACTGTATTTTTCTTAGTTTGTAAGATATCCCATGTAAAACGACAAAAATATGGTAAAAAAACACACTTTTTTACGTTTGACATACAATAACATTGTTAAATTGGCAATAAATCATACATTTTTTAAGCATATAACGGAGAGAGATCTAGGGATCTCAGTAGCCAATTAACCCTTTCATGGCTAAATTTGTGTAACCAAGTTACAAAACTGAAAGTCAGTGACATTTACAAATTTGGACCATAAAACATATTTATGAATGTAAAAAAAAATTTCTCACTGCAATTTTCCTGGAAAAAAACGTCGGGACCTTATGGTCACACTAGTCGAGTGGTTATTTATATATTTGTAGATCCACAAATGGGTCCTATAGTTCCTGGTGGGCTGCTGGATATGTAATGGCTTTATAAAATAAATAGTTAAATGAACATTTTAATAATTATTTATCTCTTAATTATTTTTTAAAACAAATATCCATACAAAGGGGCACTTTGCATATTATACGAATAAATATTGTTCTTATTTCTTTTTTTTTTTTTTTGTATTGCAAACACGGCACCGTTTTTTGGTATTTTCCTTTTTTGGCATAGCTTTTGCCGACACTTTGAAGACGCACATTATCTGGTACTCGTACAATTCCTTTCTTGCAGATGAGGTATGGGTATGGAGAGTTCTTTTTCCTGTTTAGCCTCCGGTAATTACCGTTTTAGATAATACTTCAGAGGATGATATGTATAAGAGTGTAAATGAAGTGTAGTCTTGTACATTCTCAGTTCGACCATTTCTGAGATTTGTGGTTAATTGAAACCCAACCACCAAAGAATACCGGTATCCACAATCTAGTTTTCAAATCCGTATAAAAATAATTGACTTTACTAGGATTTGAACGCTGGAACTCTCGACTTCCAAATCAGCTGATGTGGGAAGACGCGTTCACCACTAGACCAACCCGGTGGGATGAGGTATGGAGCTGGCTTTCCTTTCCATTTTCTACTTGTATATCCAGCGATCAGGTGTTCTGCTAGTCGTAACCTAAAGTCTTAATTGATCTCGATTTGGTTCGATTAGTTTTTTTATTTTTTTTAATAAAACCATTTACAGTACAGACATCTAAAAACCAGTACAATAATCGGTGCCTCCATTTTAACAATCTTCTCCCAATATGTATCTTTCTTTGAGCTTTTTTTTTTTTTGACTCCTCCCCTGAGCCGGTCCGACTGGTTGGTATTGCGCCACCCAGGGAAGTGCCTGTTGTACTCAAATGGGCCTTCCCACCTACCGGCTGTATGTCCAGCATGGCAGGTCGGCCCACAGGTCAGTTCTTTTGAGTCTATTAATATGCCCATCTATATATATCGCTACGCTATACCATCCATGATTGTGTTGACGTGACGATTGGGTCTTTTCTTTGATCTTTCCTATCAAGAAAACCCTTGGAGTCCCCAGTGGCTCATCGAAACTGGCACACCTCAGCATGCCAGTCCTCACCACTGCAACTATCCGCCCATCCCTATACTAAGATCAGAACCCCAATCTCCTCTCTTCCAGGCATCTTCACTCTGCAACATGTGATTAATTAATCTGTCGTTACCATCAGATGATAGAACGATGTCTACTAATTCTTCTCTCCATTTATGGCAGTCAGTAAATGTGTGCTCAACATCATCTTTGGGATCGCAATACATACATTCCGTCGATGCTCTTCTACCGATTCTGTCCAAGTAAAAATTAAAGTTGTCATGCCCTGTAAAGTATTGTGACAGATGAAAATTCACTTCCCCATTCTTCCTATATATCCAGTTTTTAATATCGGGGATGAGTCTCTTTGTTCTACCTCCAGGACCATTCTCATTCCACTTGTCCTGCCACTTTGCCATTAGTCGCTGCCTGTTGTGAATTCCAACTCCCTGGTATCTTTTAACTCTTAAAAGTCCCAATTAATCAATCGGTGGGACTCCAGCGAGCACACACAAAGCCTCATAGGAGACCGTCCTATATCCAGAAATCACTCCCTCCTATGGGTCCTGATAATTCGTGCCAGGTTTTTCTTTACTTGCACTGAAATCCACCAAACCGGTACCGCATAAAGCATGGACGATATTACCGAAGATTCTTTGACGCCTTAGGCGCTCTTTGGTTCGTCATAATGATATTTAAAGATATTATCATTCTGTCAGCCCTGTTACAAACTTCGTTTATATGTTCAGTGAAGGAACCGTTCCTCTGAAAGGTAACGCCTAGGTACTTAAGCTTATCAGTTTCTGCTATTGCTTCACCATTGATTCTGATATCCAGCCGATCAATGATCCTTCTTCCAGTGAAAGTGATAAATTTGCATTTATCAATGTTCAGCACTAAATTTTTATTACATAGCCAGTTTTCTATCATCTATAGTGCCAAATTGGCCTTATTTTATACTTCCAGTGCATGACTATCACTCGCAAGGATCACCAGGTCATGTGTATAGGCAATGACCTCGACTCCTGCAGGATAATCCAAATTCAGGATTCCTTCAAAAGTTAAAACCCATAATAACAGAGCCCTGGGGAACTCCACCGTGTATGTTGACTTCCAAATCTCCACTTTGTGTTGCAATTCTGCACGATCTGTCAAGAGAGGTATCTCTTCACCTGTCTCCCTAAGATATGGGCTTACGTTCTTAGCCAATAATGCACTGTGAATATGGCTCTATTTGATGGAGCCATCTTTCTCTGAGCTGATCAAAATGATCAACACCTCCCATTATTTCATGTAGGTTTTAATTTCTATGGGACAAAACAAGTCAATTTGTGATTTATTTATCTTTGAGTCTTCTTTTTATTTCAGTCACATCCGTTGGACTATGAATTGAGGATAAAACCGTCACTGGTTTATTGTCCTTCCACTTTACGGCAGAAATGCCATTTTTTCACTAAAAACTTAAACTCTCCTCTTTTCAGTTCTGATTTTTCTTTTATAATGTCTGGGAGACCCTTTTTATTTTCTTTGAATGTTCCTACAGGATAAAAATTTAGCACTTTTAACGTTTCAAAGTTGTATAAAAATTGTTAAAAGCTACAAGATAAGGGACTTAATCCAATATTATCACACAAATTCATAACTATGTGCTCATACAATGAAACAGTTCTTGGCACATTCGAATTTTGATTTACTGACATATGTATCAAATTTCAAAATAAATCAAGATTTTGAGTCTGTAAGCACTCCCATATTTTATAATATCCTCTTTTGACTGGTTTTAATGGTTGGTATTGCTTTATAGAAGATCGCCCTTTGAATCCCATCATAGATTTATTAACAGATAATTTGGTTTGATGACACATAGTTGCAGTTAAATTTTGCATTCAAATGCCTAATAATTGGTCGTAGTTTATCATAGCCAGAAGAATTTTTATGCTGAGCAGTTTGATTGTCATTACAGTGAATATTTTCAATTATCTTTTTCAACCTAATTTTTGTAAAAATATTTGAAATAGTAGCCACACCTAAAACTGAATCAGTCGACCAATAATTATCTAGTCTGGGTCTGGATAATTGATGTATTTTCATCAATATTAGGACACCAATAAATTCCTTGTAATTCCTTGATATCGATATCAGTTCACTTTTCTTTCTTCTTCTTTTCTTTTTTTTCCCCTTCTCCACCAGACTGGTTATCCATTTAAATATACTCGGTCTGGAAGAGTGTCGTTATACCCTAAGAGGGCCTTCCCATCCACCGGCTATAATTCCGGAACGGCAGATCGGATCTTTTGTTACTTTAATTATTTGCCTGCCTCAAATCCCCCAGGTACGAATCCAGGTCCAGCAAAGCTGTCCCCAGCCCCACCCCAGGGACCGGGTCTGACTTTTTTATGCCTGCCTCAAACCTCGCAGCCCCGGCTATGCCATTACGGACCCCAACTACAAGGCCGGGTCTCGGTCTTAACTTTATTATTCTCCATAATTCTGATGTCCTCGGGCGAAATTTTCCAACCTGTATAACTCACTAACGAAACGTTTTTTTCGGATTTATATTTATATGAACTTTTTTCTTCTTTTTACCCTCTAGAATGAGTTGTCAAAGTATTGCCCTATTCTTCTGAATCACTCTGTACATTCATATATATATATATATTTATATATATATATACATATTTTCACGGTATTTTTGGCGTTTTACATGGTATATTTTAGAAATTAAGAGAAATACAGTTCTGGGACCAATTTTTTTCGATTTCCCAGCTCAAAACCCATAAGAAACAGTTGAATTTGCCCCTTTATTGATCTTCCCAGAATTTCAGAAAACCTTAATTTACCCGGTGGAACTGAAACTCGGGTGCAATTTTTCACTCTGTATAATTCGCTAACGAAGCGTTTTTTTCGGACCTATATTTATACGAACTTTTTTCTTATTTCTAACCTCTAGAATGAGTTGTCAAAGTATTGCCCTATTCTTCTGAAATATTCTGTATATATTAACGCTATTTTTGGCGTTTTACACGGTATATTTTAGAAACTAAGAGAGATACAGTTCTGGGACCTATTTTTTTCAATTTCCCAGCTCAAAAACCATAAGAAACAATTGTATTTGCCCCTTAATTGACCTTCTCAAAATTTCAGAAACCCGTAATTTACCCCGTGGAACTGAAACTCGGGCGAAATCTTCCAACCTGTATAACTCACTAACGAAACGTTTTTTTCGGATTTATGTTTATATGAACTTTTTTCTTATTTTTAGCCTCTAGAATGAGTTGTCCAAGTATTGCCCTATTCTTCTGAAATATTCTGTATATATTAACGCTATTTTTGGCGTTTTACACGGTATATTTTAGAAACTAAGAGAGATACAGTTCTGGGACCAATTTTTTTCGATTTCCCAGCTCAAAACCCATAAGAAACAGTTGAATTTGCCCCTTTATTGATCTTCCCAGAAGTTCAGAAAACCTTAATTTACCCGGTGGAACTGAAACTCGGGCGAAATCTTCCATCCTGTATAACTCGCTAACGAAACGTTTTTTCGGATTTATGTTTATATGAATTTTTTCTTATTTTTAGCCTCTAGAATGAGTTGTCAAAGTAAATTGCCTTATCCTCCTGAATCACTTTGTATATAACCGATTTCTAAAATTAGGAAATGTTTTTTTTAAGTAAAATTACAATTATTTTACCGTTAGTATAATATTTGTTTCCTGTTTATCCTACAGGAATTTAATCAGATGATTATATATGTATGAGTGTAAATGTAATGTAGGAAGAAGTAAAACTTTCAGGTCGACTATTTCTAATATGTGTATCTTAATTGAAAAATCCAACCGTTAAAGAATATCACAATTTATTATTCAAATCCTGATTAAAAAAAATGGTTTTACAAAGATTTGATAACGTTGGAATTATCAACTTCAAAATCAGCTGATTTACGAAGACATTGGTCAACACTAGACGAACCTGGTAGGTGCATTATTACAGTTACTCCTGAAGAGAGTAAGTTTCCTTCTCAAATAGTAATGCAGTTTCTCCACAAAATTTTAAAATTCACTTTCACTGACCATTTTCAAAATTTTTCATAATTCTTGAACAACGGCATCTTTTTTTAAGTAAATCTAAGTTTAGAATGAAAGTAATTTTATTATACAACGGTAAGAAACTACGATATCAATATTCAAAACAATAAAATACAAAGAAGTATTATATATAATGTAACGAACCGGAAGTTATTGCGTTACTCTTTGGTTTACGAAAGAACCGGTCATTGTGGCAAACATTAATTAAGATCGAGTTATTTAACATAAAACCTTGGATTTGTAAAAAGGAAATAGACAAAGATGGAACAGGAAAGACAAGATGATAGTGATTCCCGAAGGATGAACAGGGAATAAAGATTTATTTTAAAATTCTATTAATATATAAATTTATTTGAAATAATCGTACATCGATAAATTGTAACAAATTCTGATAAGAATTTTGACATTCATCATCTCAAAATTAGTTATAAAAATCACAATTTACAATTCGACGTACATAAAAAAATATATTTTTTGTTAATTACGCAGTAAGTAGATCTTAACTTTACATCCACAATTTTTATTATTATAATTTTTTTTAATATAAAAATATTACAGTTAATAAATTTTACTTGCCAAATCGGTGTAAAGTAATGAGATTGGTTTTTTTTTTTGGCAGCAAAATTGGCAAAACTGCAAATGAACAGCCGATGATTTAAATTAGGTATTAATATTTTTTTTTGTCAGTCTATTGTTGCTAAAATGATTTGCAAAGAAATTTTTTTATGAAACAAGTTTTTCGTTGTTCGTTAACAAAAATGAGTGATATTCTAATTATGAGAAACGTGTTTTACAATCAAATTTTTTGGGTTAAACTCCATGAAAAATGCTATTGAAACTTTATCAAAATTGAAACAGTGAGGGGGTGAGAAAGAGTGTGTGAAAGAAGACACAACAGAGAGAGATTGAGACAGACAGACGGATTGAAAGAGAGAGGGTGAGAGACAGACGGACTGACAGAGAGAGGGATTGAGACTGACGGACAGAGAGAGAGAGAGAGAGAGAGAGAGAGACACACATACACACACACACACACACAGAGAGAGAGTGACAGAGTGAGAGAGAGTGAGTGTATGAAAGAGATACGACAGAGAGAGTTAGAGAGAGACAGACAGACGGACTGAGAGAGAGAGAGGGTGAGAGAGATAGACACACACACACACACAGAGATAGAGAGAGTGTGTGGGAGACAGACACACACAGAGAGAGAGAGAGAGAGCGAGAGAGAGAGACAAATATGGAGATGATGCTCTGTCACGAACCCAAGTTTGTAGGCGTTTTAAATAACTTTCAGATGATCGGGAATCAATTGCAGACGTTCCACGCTCTGGAAAAATTTATCTTAATAACTGATGACAATGCTAAGCGAATCAGAAACTTGATGTGATATGACCGGCCGGCAATTAAATGGCAAAATGATTGAAGAAAAATTGAATTGGAACACCGTATTTACTATACACAGTCCATCAAATTTTGACAAATAAATCGGATATGAAAAACGTTTGTACACAAATTTTATCCTAAAAAAATCTTACTGTTGAATAAAAAGATAACAGGATGGAAAAAGTGTACCGTGATCTTCCAGGGAAAATTGGTACTGATCTTGACTTTTTTTTTAAATTTTTTTACTGGGGATGAATGTTGGATATTTTATATGACCCAGATTAGTACAGTCAATTTGTATTTTTATTTGAAAATCCTTACCCTAACGATTTGTCCATGCGTTAGGGGTGATGAGGGAAACTTAAATCCAAATTTTTAACATCCCCCTTCCTATAGATTTTTGAAAAACTAAAAAAGTTTTTTTGAAATGCGTTTTTCTCTGAATCTATGCATTTTAGAGAAAAGTTATTCAAACAAAAAAAAATGTAGAGAACATTCTCCTGTACGTATTAATGTCTTTGAAGTTATGCCATATAATTTGAAATTGAAATACTAGTCCATAAGAAGTTTTCTCCTATAGGACAGACTGTAAATCGATATATTTAACCAGAAATTTTTGCGGGAAAGAATTCCCGGCCTGAGATTCGTCATCAAAGACAATGATTATTGCATCATGACAATGCACTCTCCATTTAAAAATTTATCGGTAAAGAAATTCATTCCTGTACATCCTGAACCACCTTATTCACCTGTCTTGTCCCTTCAATATTTTCCAGTTCCCGAAATAAAAAAAAAACCTCAAATAACACAATTTTAGAATAGTAGAAAATGTATACAACCATATGAACGATATTCCAGTTTCTAAGTTCCAACACTTCTATGAAGAATGGGAAAACCGTTTTTGGAAGCGTCCCGTTTCTTCCCGAGGGAATTATTTCATAACTGATACGAGTCCGTTGTATAATTGGATTATATATAAATAAAAAGATTTTCTGAACGCCAAGTCTCATTACTTTATTTACTTACTGGCATCGTATTCGATAACTGAAATAGCTGAAATTTCATACTAAAGCGTAAAAAAAAATTGATCGATTTAAATCATAAATATAGTTTAAATCGATTCAAAAATCGACTAAGCATTAGAAAAACAGCAAATTCAAATTCGGGTATAATGTGATCAGTTAATGCATCCATTTAATAATGTCTTTAGACAAAAATACCGTTGTAAAATTATTACAAAATTATTCTCGTGCATATGAAAACAGTTCATGGATAAGCCGAGATACTGCTGATTACCGGGCACACTAAAAAAAAAATGCATGTAGATTTTTCACATAGCAAAAACCTACGAGAAAAAATTAACAAAAGACCTAACTTTAACAAAAAAAATATATATATACGACGTGCGACAATAAAGAAATAAAACTGATTTTTCGTTCCAAGATGTGGCAACCCTGCAGCTTTCGTAGGCACACCATCTTTGACCTTGCGTTTATAAGCTACTTCTAGTCCAAGCGGCACATTGATGCAACAGCTCGGTCGTGAGTTGTGCTGTAATAAGTGAACACGTGTTTGTGTCTCTCGGCACAGAAATGAAACCGCAAAATATTGCGCGACGGTATGCCATTTCTTTTTGTGTTAAATCGGGTGAAAACGGGACGACAACTTACGGTAAGCTTCAGAAGGCTTTTGGTGAGGAGGTTATGTCAAGAGCTCAAAGGTTTTCGGTGGCATAAAATTTTTAGTTAAGGCAGAACCAATGTTGAAGATGAAAACCGCAGTGGACGACCATCAACCTCACGGACAGATGTCAACTTGACCAGGGTGCGTGAAATCGTACGATCTGATCGAAGATTATCCGTGAAAATGATCGCAGAAGAACTCAACATCGATCGAGAAACGGTTCGTCTAATATTAACAGAAAATCTTGATACGAGAAAGATTTGTGTAAAAATTGTCCCCAAAAATCTCAAACAACAACAGCGAGAAACACCCCGACGGGGAGTCTTATTCTTTAAGACTTTGGGGGTTGGCGTCCCCACGGGCCTAGCCTCTGCAGCTATTCTTCCCACTATACAGTGAGCTGCAGAAGACTTTACATTATACACATATACTACACCAAGAACACTACATAAATTACAACATACACACTTACACAATTACACAACAACATCCTACACTGATATTTCTTACATTAACACTCGGTGGTGTTGCGACATCTTACGAAACGCAACCGTAACCCAAGGTGGGAACAAATCGTGCCGATGGATGAATGGCTCTACGTAGTGAGTCCCGAACGATGTCCTCTGGGCACCAGGGCGAACCCAGTTGTATTTAGCTCTAACTCCAGTACGCGTGCGCTCTGCTGGAGTGGTCCATTTTTCGCCGGTACTCGTGGGACCAAAATTTCAGTTCCAACAATTAACACAATGATGGTTGGTGGTCCATCTGAAAAAACCACCAATTCAAGTCTTGCGAAGAGACCTCGATCAGCTTCGTCTGACGAGGATAAATGTCCTACAAAAGAGAAAGAATCAAAATATAAAAATATTAGATTCGTTGTTCTCAGAAATAGTCAGGAAGGTGGCTCCCTTCAAAAGGTCTCACCGTTTTTAATAAACAAAACCATAACAGGTGCAAGTGGCTCCCCGAAGAATATCAGGAAATTACGCGACGGATCGATTCTGGTTGAAACATTCAACGATGAGCAGAGTCGATCTATCTTACGTCTCCGTAGTATGGGTGGCATAAATATAAGCGCAGAATGCCACAAAAAGCTAAATACGAGCCGGGGTGTAATTTTTTGTAGAGACCTTCTGGATATAGATATCTCTGAAATAGTTGACGAGCTGTGCCACCAAGATGTTGTTGAGGTGAAACGTATAATGAAACGGCAGAACGGAACAGAAGAACCGACACCGTCTCTTATATTAACATTCAGTCTCCCTGTTCCACCAGAAAAGATCAAAGTGGGTTACCTCTCGGTTCGGGTACGACCATTCATACCCAACCCACGGCGATGTTTCAGATGCCAAGGTTTTGGTCATACTACAACATCTTGCACGAAAACTGAGATCTGTGCTCGATGTGGTAAAGAAGGTCACAACGACACTAACTGCGAAGAAAGTGAAAAATGTGCAAACTGCAGTGGTCCACATACAGCCCGCTCCCGAGATTGCCCAACTTTTAAAGAAGAAAAGGCAATTCTCAAAATCTGTACGGAGCAAAAACTATCTTTTCCGGCTGCACGTAGAGAATATAAAAAGATAAACAACTCACGGAACCTGGTTAAACCAGACGTATCTTTTGCCACCGCTACAACTAAACAAATTCCTACAAATGCTAATAATCAGCAGTGCGGATCCTGCAATGAGCTTAAAAAACTTGTTCAGATGCTATCTGATCAAGTAGCTTCACTTACAGCCACTATCTCAGAGCTGACAAAAATGAATAAAAAGTCCTCCATCGCAGCTAGTGAATCAAACAGTATGATACATACGAAAGTTCCTATTCCCAAAATCGTACCGCCACGAATAGCGACTATCACAGCTGGCAGTAAGCCACCTAATAAGCTCCCCATAAAGGGAACCCACGTAACTATCTCTTCTGGGATGTCAACTACAGCATCCCATTCAAATAAATCTCCTCCACCATCTCCTCATATACTGGAGGATATGGTTGAAGAACCACCCGACCCTAGGGCATCGGAGTTCTTTAAAATAAAAAATTCAAAAAAGAAAAACCGAATCACGTACAACTAATTTTTATTTAGTTTCCGAAATTTATTTTTTTATTTGCTTTTTACACTTATGAACATTATTCAGTGGAATGTTAGAGGTATTCGGTCCCGCATTGAAGATATTAGAGTACTGCGCACACACATGATCCACTAATCATGTGTTTCCAGGAAACTCACCTCCTACAACATGACGGAATTACATTTAGAGGATACTTCTGCGAGAGATACGACTGCCTAGTAGACAGTAGGGAGAGTGGTGGAGTAGCGATTTTCATGAAGAATGGGGTGTCAGCTACAAGAATTCAACTAACCACTGTCATTCCTGCTATTGCAGTAAAGGTCACTATTCCCTTCAAATTGCATATCTGCAATCTGTATCTCTCACCGAACACTGTGCCAGGCGCCTCGCTTCGCCTGGTATGAGTTGGCGGGCACACGCCCGCTCATCGCGCTGTACTCGCTGCACACGCCCGCTCGCCGCGCTGTACTCGCTGCACACGCCCGCTCGCCGCGCTGTACTCGCTGCACACGCCCGCTCGCCCGCTCGCCGCACTGCACTCGTCAGCTCGCCTCGTTGCGTTGGCCAGCTCGCCTCGTTGCGTTGGCCAGCTCGCCTCGTTGCGTTGGCCAGCTCGCCTCGTTGCGTTGGCCAGCTCGGCTCGTTGCGTTGGCCAGCTCGCCTCGTTGCGTTGGCCAGCTCGCCTCGTTGCGTTGGCCAGCTCGCCTCGTTGCGTTGGCCAGCTCGCCTCGTTGCGTTGGCCAGCTCGCCTCGTTGCGTTGGCCAGCTCGCCTCGTTGCGTTGGCCAGCTCGCCTCGTTGCGTTGGCCAGCTCGCCTCGTTGCGTTGGCCAGCTCGCCTCGTTGCGTTGGCCAGCTCGCCTCGTTGCGTTGGCCAGCTCGCCTCGTTGCGTTGGCCAGCTCGCCTCGTTGCGTTGGCCAGCTCGCCTCGTTGCGTTGGCTAGCTCGCCATTCAGCTCGCTGCACACGCCCGCTCGCCGCACTGTACTCGCCGCACTGTACTCGCTGCACACGCCCGCTCGCCGCGCTGTACTCGTTGCACACGCCCGCTCGCCGCGCTGTACTCGTTGCACACGCCCGCTCGCCGCGCTGCACTCGCTGCACACGCCCGTTCGCCCGCTCGCCGCACTGCACTCGCCATCTCGCCTCGCTTCGTTGGCCAGCTCGCCTCGCTTCGTTGGCCAGCTCGCCTCGCTTCGTTGGCCAGCCCGCCTCGCTTCGTTGGCCAGCTCGCCTCGCTTCGTTGTTTCACAATTGTTTCTTATGGTTTTTGAGCTGGGAAATTAAAAAAAATTGGTCCCAGAACGGTATATCTGTTAGTTTCTAAGATATACCATGTAAAACGCCTAAAATAGCGTGAACATATATATACATATATATATATATATATATATGCAGGGTGATTCAGAAGGATAGGGCAACAATACTTTGACAACTCATTCTAGAGGCAAAAAATTAGTAAAATGCTCAAAATAAAAAACGATTCGTTATCGAGTTATACAGAGTGAAAGATTTCGCCAGGGTTTCAGTTCCTCCGGGTAAATTAAGGGTTTCTGAAATTCTGGGAAACTCAATTAAGGGGCAAATTCAATTGTTTGTTATGGTTTTTGAGCTGGGAAATAGAACAAAATAGGTCCTAGAACTGTATTTTTCTTAGTTTGTAAGATATCCCATGTAAAACGACAAAAATATGGTAAAAAAACACACTTTTTTACGTTTGACATACAATAACATTGTTAAATTGGCAATAAATCATACATTTTTTAAGCATATAACGGAGAGAGATCTAGGGATCTCAGTAGCCAATTAACCCTTTCATGGCTAAATTTGTGTAACCAAGTTACAAAACTGAAAGTCAGTGACATTTACAAATTTGGACCATAAAACATATTTATGAATGTAAAAAAAAATTTCTCACTGCAATTTTCCTGGAAAAAAACGTCGGGACCTTATGGTCACACTAGTCGAGTGGTTATTTATATATTTGTAGATCCACAAATGGGTCCTATAGTTCCTGGTGGGCTGCTGGATATGTAATGGCTTTATAAAATAAATAGTTAAATGAACATTTTAATAATTATTTATCTCTTAATTATTTTTTAAAACAAATATCCATACAAAGGGGCACTTTGCATATTATACGAATAAATATTGTTCTTATTTCTTTTTTTTTTTTTTTTGTATTGCAAACACGGCACCGTTTTTTGGTATTTTCCTTTTTTGGCATAGCTTTTGCCGACACTTTGAAGACGCACATTATCTGGTACTCGTACAATTCCTTTCTTGCAGATGAGGTATGGGTATGGAGAGTTCTTTTTCCTGTTTAGCCTCCGGTAATTACCGTTTTAGATAATACTTCAGAGGATGATATGTATAAGAGTGTAAATGAAGTGTAGTCTTGTACATTCTCAGTTCGACCATTTCTGAGATTTGTGGTTAATTGAAACCCAACCACCAAAGAATACCGGTATCCACAATCTAGTTTTCAAATCCGTATAAAAATAATTGACTTTACTAGGATTTGAACGCTGGAACTCTCGACTTCCAAATCAGCTGATGTGGAAAGACGCGTTCACCACTAGACCAACCCGGTGGGATGAGGTATGGAGCTGGCTTTCCTTTCCATTTTCTACTTGTATATCCAGCGATCAGGTGTTCTGCTAGTCGTAACCTAAAGTCTTAATTGATCTCGATTTGGTTCGATTAGTTTTTTGTTTTTTTTTAATAAAACCATTTACAGTACAGACATCTAAAAACCAGTACAATAATCGGTGCCTCCATTTTAACAATCTTCTCCCAATATGTATCTTTCTTTGAGCTTTTTTTTTTTTTTGACTCCTCCCCTGAGCCGGTCCGACTGGTTGGTATTGCGCCACCCAGGGAAGTGCCTGTTGTACTCAAATGGGCCTTCCCACCTACCGGCTGTATGTCCAGCATGGCAGGTCGGCCCACAGGTCAGTTCTTTTGAGTCTATTAATATGCCCATCTATATATATCGCTACGCTATACCATCCATGATTGTGTTGACGTGACGATTGGGTCTTTTCTTTGATCTTTCCTATCAAGAAAACCCTTGGAGTCCCCAGTGGCTCATCGAAACTGGCACACCTCAGCATGCCAGTCCTCACCACTGCAACTATCCGCCCATCCCTATACTAAGATCAGAACCCCAATCTCCTCTCTTCCAGGCATCTTCACTCTGCAACATGTGATTAATTAATCTGCCGTTACCATCAGATGATAGAACGATGTCTACTAATTCTTCTCTCCATTTATGGCAGTCAGTAAATGTGTGCTCAACATCATCTTTGGGATCGCAATACATACATTCCGTCGATGCTCTTCTACCGATTCTGTCCAAGTAAAAATTAAAGTTGTCATGCCCTGTAAAGTATTGTGACAGATGAAAATTCACTTCCCCATTCTTCCTATATATCCAGTTTTTAATATCGGGGATGAGTCTCTTTGTTCTACCTCCAGGACCATTCTCATTCCACTTGTCCTGCCACTTTGCCATTAGTCGCTGCCTGTTGTGAATTCCAACTCCCTGGTATCTTTTAACTCTTAAAAGTCCCAATTAATCAATCGGTGGGACTCCAGCGAGCACACACAAAGCCTCATAGGAGACCGTCCTATATCCAGAAATCACTCCCTCCTATGGGTCCTGATAATTCGTGCCAGGTTTTTCTTTACTTGCACTGAAATCCACCAAACCGGTACCGCATAAAGCATGGACGATATTACCGAAGATTCTTTGACGCCTTAGGCGCTCTTTGGTTCGTCATAATGATATTTAAAGATATTATCATTCTGTCAGCCCTGTTACAAACTTCGTTTATATGTTCAGTGAAGGAACCGTTCCTCTGAAAGGTAACGCCTAGGTACTTAAGCTTATCAGTTTCTGCTATTGCTTCACCATTGATTCTGATATCCAGCCGATCAATGATCCTTCTTCCAGTGAAAGTGATAAATTTGCATTTATCAATGTTCAGCACTAAATTTTTATTACATAGCCAGTTTTCTATCATCTATAGTGCCAAATTGGCCTTATTTTATACTTCCAGTGCATGACTATCACTCGCAAGGATCACCAGGTCATGTGTATAGGCAATGACCTCGACTCCTGCAGGATAATCCAAATTCAGGATTCCTTCAAAAGTTAAAACCCATAATAACAGAGCCCTGGGGAACTCCACCGTGTATGTTGACTTCCAAATCTCCACTTTGTGTTGCAATTCTGCACGATCTGTCAAGAGAGGTATCTCTTCACCTGTCTCCCTAAGATATGGGCTTACGTTCTTAGCCAATAATGCACTGTGAATATGGCTCCATTTGATGGAGCCATCTTTCTCTGAGCTGATCAAAATGATCAACACCTCCCATTATTTCATGTAGGTTTTAATTTCTATGGGACAAAACAAGTCAATTTGTGATTTATTTATCTTTGAGTCTTCTTTTTATTTCAGTCACATCCGTTGGACTATGAATTGAGGATAAAACCGTCACTGGTTTATTGTCCTTCCACTTTACGGCAGAAATGCCATTTTTTCACTAAAAACTTAAACTCTCCTCTTTTCAGTTCTGATTTTTCTTTTATAATGTCTGGGAGACCCTTTTTATTTTCTTTGAATGTTCCTACAGGATAAAAATTTAGCACTTTTAACGTTTCAAAGTTGTATAAAAATTGTTAAAAGCTACAAGATAAGGGACTTAATCCAATATTATCACACAAATTCATAACTATGTGCTCATACAATGAAACAGTTCTTGGCACATTCGAATTTTGATTTACTGACATATGTATCAAATTTCAAAATAAATCAAGATTTTGAGTCTGTAAGCACTCCCATATTTTATAATATCCTCTTTTGACTGGTTTTAATGGTTGGTATTGCTTTATAGAAGATCGCCCTTTGAATCCCATCATAGATTTATTAACAGATAATTTGGTTTGATGACACATAGTTGCAGTTAAATTTTGCATTCAAATGCCTAATAATTGGTCGTAGTTTATCATAGCCAGAAGAATTTTTATGCTGAGCAGTTTGATTGTCATTACAGTGAATATTTTCAATTATCTTTTTCAACCTAATTTTTGTAAAAATATTTGAAATAGTAGCCACACCTAAAACTGAATCAGTCGACCAATAATTATCTAGTCTGGGTCTGGATAATTGATGTATTTTCATCAATATTAGGACACCAATAAATTCCTTGTAATTCCTTGATATCGATATCAGTTCACTTTTCTTTCTTCTTCTTTTCTTTTTTTTCCCCTTCTCCACCAGACTGGTTATCCATTTAAATATACTCGGTCTGGAAGAGTGTCGTTATACCCTAAGAGGGCCTTCCCATCCACCGGCTATAATTCCGGAACGGCAGATCGGATCTTTTGTTACTTTAATTATTTGCCTGCCTCAAATCCCCCAGGTACGAATCCAGGTCCAGCAAAGCTGTCCCCAGCCCCACCCCAGGGACCGGGTCTGACTTTTTTATGCCTGCCTCAAACCTCGCAGCCCCGGCTATGCCATTACGGACCCCAACTACAAGGCCGGGTCTCGGTCTTAACTTTATTATTCTCCATAATTCTGATGTCCTATCCCGTTGAAGTCACAAATTGCTAGTATCCTATTCTACTACCTCCGGATATCCTCTTTCAGTTTCTCCGGGTAAATTAAGCCTTTTTGAAATTCTGGAAAAGTCAATTAAAGGGCAAATACAATTGTTTCTTATGGTTTTTGAGCTGGGAAATTGAAAAAAATAGGTCCCAGAACGGTATATCTGTTAGTTTCTAAGATATACCATGTAAAACGCCTAAAATAGCGTGAATATATAAATATATCCTGTACATATTAACGCTATTTTTGGCGTTTTACATGGTATATTTTAGAAACTAAGAGAGATACAGTTCTGGGACCTATTTTTTTCAATTTCCCAGCTCAAAAACCATAAGAAACAATTGTATTTGCCCCTTAATTGACCTTCTCAAAATTTCAGAAACCCGTAATTTACCCCGTGGAACTGAAACTCGGGCGAAATTTTCCAACCTGTATAACTCACTAACGAAACGTTTTTTTCGGATTTATATTTATATGAACTTTTTTCTTCTTTTTACCCTCTAGAATGAGTTGTCAAAGTATTGCCCTATTCTTCTGAATCACTCTGTACATTCATATATATATATATATATATATATATATATATATATATATATATATACATATTTTCACGGTATTTTTGGCGTTTTACATGGTATATTTTAGAAATTAAGAGAAATACAGTTCTGGGACCAATTTTTTACGATTTCCCAGCTCAAAACCCATAAGAAACAGTTGAATTTGCCCCTTTATTGATCTTCCCAGAATTTCAGAAAACCTTAATTTACCCGGTGGAACTGAAACTCGGGTGCAATTTTTCACTCTGTATAATTCGCTAACGAAGCGTTTTTTTCGGACCTATATTTATACGAACTTTTTTCTTATTTCTAACCTCTAGAATGAGTTGTCAAAGTATTGCCCTATTCTTCTGAAATATTCTGTATATATTAACGCTATTTTTGGCGTTTTACACGGTATATTTTAGAAACTAAGAGAGATACAGTTCTGGGACCTATTGTTTTCGATTTCCCAGCTCAAAACCCATAAGAAACAGTTGAATTTGCCCCTTTATTGATCTTCCCAGAAGTTCAGAAAACCTTAATTTACCCGGTGGAACTGAAACTCGGGCGAAATCTTCCATCCTGTATAACTCGCTAACGAAACGTTTTTTCGGATTTATGTTTATATGAATTTTTTCTTATTTTTAGCCTCTAGAATGAGTTGTCAAAGTAAATTGCCTTATCCTCCTGAATCACTTTGTATATAACCGATTTCTAAAATTAGGAAATGTTTTTTTTAAGTAAAATTACAATTATTTTACCGTTAGTATAATATTTGTTTCCTGTTTATCCTACAGGAATTTAATCAGATGATTATATATGTATGAGTGTAAATGTAATGTAGGAAGAAGTAAAACTTTCAGGTCGACTATTTCTAATATGTGTATCTTAATTGAAAAATCCAACCGTTAAAGAATATCACAATTTATTATTCAAATCCTGATTAAAAAAAATGGTTTTACAAAGATTTGATAACGTTGGAATTATCAACTTCAAAATCAGCTGATTTACGAAGACATTGGTCAACACTAGACGAACCTGGTAGGTGCATTATTACAGTTACTCCTGAAGAGAGTAAGTTTCATTCTCAAATAGTAATGCAGTTTCTCCACAAAATTTTAAAATTCACTTTCACTGACCATTTTCAAAATTTTTCATAATTCTTGAACAACGGCATCTTTTTTTAAGTAAATCTAAGTTTAGAATGAAAGTAATTTTATTATACAACGGTAAGAAACTACGATATCAATATTCAAAACAATAAAATACAAAGAAGTATTATATATAATGTAACGAACCGGAAGTTATTGCGTTACTCTTTGGTTTACGAAAGAACCGGTCATTGTGGCAAACATTAATTAAGATCGAGTTATTTAACATAAAACCTTGGATTTGTAAAAAGGAAATAGACAAAGATGGAACAGGAAAGACAAGATGATAGTGATTCCCGAAGGATGAACAGGGAATAAAGATTTATTTTAAAATTCTATTAATATATAAATTTATTTGAAATAATCGTACATCGATAAATTGTAACAAATTCTGATAAGAATTTTGACATTCATCATCTCAAAATTAGTTATAAAAATCACAATTTACAATTCGACGTACATAAAAAAATATATTTTTTGTTAATTACGCAGTAAGTAGATCTTAACTTTACATCCACAATTTTTATTATTATAATTTTTTTTAATATAAAAATATTACAGTTAATAAATTTTACTTGCCAAATCGGTGTAAAGTAATGAGATTGGTTTTTTTTTTTGGCAGCAAAATTGGCAAAACTGCAAATGAACAGCCGATGATTTAAATTAGGTATTAATATTTTTTTTTTGTCAGTCTATTGTTGCTAAAATGATTTGCAAAGAAATTTTTTTATGAAACAAGTTTTTCGTTGTTCGTTAACAAAAATGAGTGATATTCTAATTATGAGAAACGTGTTTTACAATCAAATTTTTTGGGTTAAACTCCATGAAAAATGCTATTGAAACTTTATCAAAATTGAAACAGTGAGGGGGTGAGAAAGAGTGTGTGAAAGAAGACACAACAGAGAGAGATTGAGACAGACAGACGGATTGAAAGAGAGAGGGTGAGAGACAGACGGACTGACAGAGAGAGGGATTGAGACTGACGGACAGAGAGAGAGAGAGAGAGAGAGAGAGACACACATACACACACACACACACACAGAGAGAGAGTGACAGAGTGAGAGAGAGTGAGTGTATGAAAGAGATACGACAGAGAGAGTTAGAGAGAGACAGACAGACGGACTGAGAGAGAGAGAGGGTGAGAGAGATAGACACACACACACACACAGAGATAGAGAGAGTGTGTGGGAGACAGACACACACAGAGAGAGAGAGAGAGAGAGCGAGAGAGAGAGAGACAAATATGTAGATGATGCTCTGTCACGAACCCAAGTTTGTAGGCGTTTTAAATAACTTTCAGATGATCGGGAATCAATTGCAGACGTTCCACGCTCTGGAAAAATTTATCTTAATAACTGATGACAATGCTAAGCGAATCAGAAACTTGATGTGATATGACCGGCCGGCAATTAAATGGCAAAATGATTGAAGAAAAATTGAATTGGAACACCGTATTTACTATACACAGTCCATCAAATTTTGACAAATAAATCGGATATGAAAAACGTTTGTACACAAATTTTATCCTAAAAAAATCTTACTGTTGAATAAAAAGATAACAGGATGGAAAAAGTGTACCGTGATCTTCCAGGGAAAATTGGTACTGATCTTGACTTTTTTTTTAAATTTTTTTACTGGGGATGAATGTTGGATATTTTATATGACCCAGATTAGTACAGTCAATTTGTATTTTTATTTGAAAATCCTTACCCTAACGATTTGTCCATGCGTTAGGGGTGATGAGGGAAACTTAAATCCAAATTTTTAACATCCCCCTTCCTATAGATTTTTGAAAAACTAAAAAAGTTTTTTTGAAATGCGTTTTTCTCTGAATCTATGCATTTTAGAGAAAAGTTATTCAAACAAAAAAAAATGTAGAGAACATTCTCCTGTACGTATTAATGTCTTTGAAGTTATGCCATATAATTTGAAATTGAAATACTAGTCCATAAGAAGTTTTCTCCTATAGGACAGACTGTAAATCGATATATTTAACCAGAAATTTTTGCGGGAAAGAATTCCCGGCCTGAGATTCGTCATCAAAGACAATGATTATTGCATCATGACAATGCACTCTCCATTTAAAAATTTATCGGTAAAGAAATTCATTCCTGTACATCCTGAACCACCTTATTCACCTGTCTTGTCCCTTCAATATTTTCCAGTTCCCGAAATAAAAAAAAAACCTCAAATAACACAATTTTAGAATAGTAGAAAATGTATACAACCATATGAACGATATTCCAGTTTCTAAGTTCCAACACTTCTATGAAGAATGGGAAAACCGTTTTTGGAAGCGTCCCGTTTCTTCCCGAGGGAATTATTTCATAACTGATACGAGTCCGTTGTATAATTGGATTATATATAAATAAAAAGATTTTCTGAACGCCAAGTCTCATTACTTTATTTACTTACTGGCATCGTATTCGATAACTGAAATAGCTGAAATTTCATACTAAAGCGTAAAAAAAAATTGATCGATTTAAATCATAAATATAGTTTAAATCGATTCAAAAATCGACTAAGCATTAGAAAAACAGCAAATTCAAATTCGGGTATAATGTGATCAGTTAATGCATCCATTTAATAATGTCTTTAGACAAAAATACCGTTGTAAAATTATTACAAAATTATTCTCGTGCATATGAAAACAGTTCATGGATAAGCCGAGATACTGCTGATTACCGGGCACACTAAAAAAAAAATGCATGTAGATTTTTCACATAGCAAAAACCTACGAGAAAAAATTAACAAAAGACCTAACTTTAACAAAAAAAATATATATATACGACGTGCGACAATAAAGAAATAAAACTGATTTTTCGTTCCAAGATGTGGCAACCCTGCAGCTTTCGTAGGCACACCATCTTTGACCTTGCGTTTATAAGCTACTTCTAGTCCAAGCGGCACATTGATGCAACAGCTCGGTCGTGAGTTGTGCTGTAATAAGTGAACACGTGTTTGTGTCTCTCGGCACAGAAATGAAACCGCAAAATATTGCGCGACGGTATGCCATTTCTTTTTGTGTTAAATCGGGTGAAAACGGGACGACAACTTACGGTAAGCTTCAGAAGGCTTTTGGTGAGGAGGTTATGTCAAGAGCTCAAAGGTTTTCGGTGGCATAAAATTTTTAGTTAAGGCAGAACCAATGTTGAAGATGAAAACCGCAGTGGACGACCATCAACCTCACGGACAGATGTCAACTTGACCAGGGTGCGTGAAATCGTACGATCTGATCGAAGATTATCCGTGAAAATGATCGCAGAAGAACTCAACATCGATCGAGAAACGGTTCGTCTAATATTAACAGAAAATCTTGATACGAGAAAGATTTGTGTAAAAATTGTCCCCAAAAATCTCAAACAACAACAGCGAGAAACACCCCGACGGGGAGTCTTATTCTTTAAGACTTTGGGGGTTGGCGTCCCCACGGGCCTAGCCTCTGCAGCTATTCTTCCCACTATACAGTGAGCTGCAGAACACTTTACATTATACACATATACTACACCAAGAACACTACATAAATTACAACATACACACTTACACAATTACACAACAACATCCTACACTGATATTTCTTACATTAACACTCGGTGGTGTTGCGACATCTTACGAAACGCAACCGTAACTCAAGGTGGGAACAAATCGTGCCGATGGGTGAATGGCTCTACGTAGTGAGTCCCGAACGATGTCCTCTGGGCACCAGGGCGAACCCAGTTGTATTTAGCTCTAACTCCAGTACGCGTGCGCTCTGCTGGAGTGGTCCATTTTTCGCCGGTACTCGTGGGACCAAAATTTCAGTTCCAACAATTAACACAATGATGGTTGGTGGTCCATCTGAAAAAACCACCAATTCAAGTCTTGCGAAGAGACCTCGATCAGCTTCGTCTGACGAGGATAAAAGTCCTACAAAAGAGAAAGAATCAAAATATAAAAATATTAGATTCGTTGTTCTCAGAAATAGTCAGGAAGGTGGCTCCCTTCAAAAGGTCTCACCGTTTTTAATAAACAAAACCATAACAGGTGCAAGTGGCTCCCCGAAGAATATCAAGAAATTACGCGACGGATCGATTCTGGTTGAAACATTCAACGATGAGCAGAGTCGATCTATCTTACGTCTCCGTAGTATGGGTGGCATAAATATAAGCGCAGAATGCCACAAAAAGCTAAATACGAGCCGGGGTGTAATTTTTTGTAGAGACCTTCTGGATATAGATATCTCTGAAATAGTTGACGAGCTGTGCCACCAAGATGTTGTTGAGGTGAAACGTATAATGAAACGGCAGAACGGAACAGAAGAACCGACACCGTCTCTTATATTAACATTCAGTCTCCCTGTTCCACCAGAAAAGATCAAAGTGGGTTACCTCTCGGTTCGGGTACGACCATTCATACCCAACCCACGGCGATGTTTCAGATGCCAAGGTTTTGGTCATACTACAACATCTTGCACGAAAACTGAGATCTGTGCTCGATGTGGTAAAGAAGGTCACAACGACACTAACTGCGAAGAAAGTGAAAAATGTGCAAACTGCAGTGGTCCACATACAGCCCGCTCCCGAGATTGCCCAACTTTTAAAGAAGAAAAGGCAATTCTCAAAATCTGTACGGAGCAAAAACTATCTTTTCCGGCTGCACGTAGAGAATATAAAAAGATAAACAACTCACGGAACCTGGTTAAACCAGACGTATCTTTTGCCACCGCTACAACTAAACAAATTCCTACAAATGCTAATAATCAGCAGTGCGGATCCTGCAATGAGCTTAAAAAACTTGTTCAGATGCTATCTGATCAAGTAGCTTCACTTACAGCCACTATCTCAGAGCTGACAAAAATGAATAAAAAGTCCTCCATCGCAGCTAGTGAATCAAACAGTATGATACATACGAAAGTTCCTATTCCCAAAATCGTACCGCCACGAATAGCGACTATCACAGCTGGCAGTAAGCCACCTAATAAGCTCCCCATAAAGGGAACCCACGTAACTATCTCTTCTGGGATGTCAACTACAGCATCCCATTCAAATAAATCTCCTCCACCATCTCCTCATATACTGGAGGATATGGTTGAAGAACCACCCGACCCTAGGGCATCGGAGTTCTTTAAAATAAAAAATTCAAAAAAGAAAAACCGAATCACGTACAACTAATTTTTATTTAGTTTCCGAAATTTATTTTTTTATTTGCTTTTTACACTTATGAACATTATTCAGTGGAATGTTAGAGGTATTCGGTCCCGCATTGAAGATATTAGAGTACTGCGCACACACATGATCCACTAATCATGTGTTTCCAGGAAACTCACCTCCTACAACATGACCGAATTACATTTAGAGGATACTTCTGCGAGAGATACGACTGCCTAGTAGACAGTAGGGAGAGTGGTGGAGTAGCGATTTTCATGAAGAATGGGGTGTCAGCTACAAGAATTCAACTAACCACTGTCATTCCTGCTATTGCAGTAAAGGTCACTATTCCCTTCAAATTGCATATCTGCAATCTGTATCTCTCACCGAACACTGTGCCAGGCGCCTCGCTTCGCCTGGTATGAGTTGGCGGGCACACGCCCGCTCATCGCGCTGTACTCGCTGCACACGCCCGCTCGCCGCGCTGTACTCGCTGCACACGCCCGCTCGCCGCGCTGTACTCGCTGCACACGCCCGCTCGCCCGCTCGCCGCACTGCACTCGTCAGCTCGCCTCGTTGCGTTGGCCAGCTCGCCTCGTTGCGTTGGCCAGCTCGCCTCGTTGCGTTGGCCAGCTCGCCTCGTTGCGTTGGCCAGCTCGGCTCGTTGCGTTGGCCAGCTCGCCTCGTTGCGTTGGCCAGCTCGCCTCGTTGCGTTGGCCAGCTCTCCTCGTTGCGTTGGCCAGCTCGCCTCGTTGCGTTGGCCAGCTCGCCTCGTTGCGTTGGCCAGCTCGCCTCGTTGCGTTGGCCAGCTCGCCTCGTTGCGTTGGCCAGCTCGCCTCGTTGCGTTGGCCAGCTCGCCTCGTTGCGTTGGCCAGCTCGCCTCGTTGCGTTGGCCAGCTCGCCTCGTAGCGTTGGCCAGCTCGCCTCGTTGCGTTGGCCAGCTCGCCTCGTTGCGTTGGCCAGCTCGCCTCGTTGCGTTGGCCAGCTCGCCTCGTTGCGTTGGCCAGCTCGCCTCGTTGCGTTGGCTAGCTCGCCGTTCAGCTCGCTGCACACGCCCGCTCGCCGCACTGTACTCGCTGCACACGCCCGCTCGCCGCGCTGTACTCGTTGCACACGCCCGCTCGCCGCGCTGTACTCGTTGCACACGCCCGCTCGCCGCGCTGCACTCGCTGCACACGCCCGTTCGCCCGCTCGCCGCACTGCACTCGCCATCTCGCCTCGCTTCGTTGGCCAGCTCGCCTCGCTTCGTTGGCCAGCTCGCCTCGCTTCGTTGGCCAGCCCGCCTCGCTTCGTTGGCCAGCTCGCCTCGCTTCGTTGTTTCACAATTGTTTCTTATGGTTTTTGAGCTGGGAAATTAAAAAAAATTGGTCCCAGAACGGTATATCTGTTAGTTTCTAAGATATACCATGTAAAACGCCTAAAATAGCGTGAACATATATATACATATATATATATATGTATATATATATATATATGTATATGTATATACATATATATATATATATATATATATATATATATATATATATATATGTATATATATATATATATATATATATACATATATATATATGTATATGTATATATATATGTGTATATGTATGTATATGTATATATGTATATATATATATATATATATATATATATATATATGTATATATATATATATATATATATATACATATATATATATGTATATGTATATATGCAGGGTGATTCAGAAGGATAGGGCAACAATACTTTGACAACTCATTCTAGAGGCAAAAAATTAGTAAAATGCTCAAAATAAAAAACGATTCGTTATCGAGTTATACAGAGTGAAAGATTTCGCCAGGGTTTCAGTTCCTCCGGGTAAATTAAGGGTTTCTGAAATTCTGGGAAACTCAATTAAGGGGCAAATTCAATTGTTTGTTATGGTTTTTGAGCTGGGAAATAGAACAAAATAGGTCCTAGAACTGTATTTTTCTTAGTTTGTAAGATATCCCATGTAAAACGACAAAAATATGGTAAAAAAACACACTTTTTTACGTTTGACATACAATAACATTGTTAAATATGCAATAAATCATACATTTTTTAAGCATATAACGGAGAGAGATCTAGGGATCTCAGTAGCCAATTAACCCTTTCATGGCTAAATTTGTGTAACCAAGTTACAAAACTGAAAGTCAGTGACATTTACAAATTTGGACCATAAAACATATTTATGAATGTAAAAAAAAATTTCTCACTGCAATTTTCCTGGAAAAAACCGTCGGGACCTTATGGTCACACTAGTCGAGTGGTTATTTATATATTTGTAGATCCACAAATGGGTCCTATAGTTCCTGGTGGGCTGCTGGATATGTAATGGCTTTATAAAATAAATAGTTAAATGAACATTTTAATAATTATTTATCTCTTAATTATTTTTTAAAACAAATATCCATACAAAGGGGCACTTTGCATATAATACGAATAAATATTGTTCTTATTTCTTTTTTTTTTTTTTTGTATTGCAAACACGGCACCGTTTTTTGGTATTTTCCTTTTTTGGCATAGCTTTTGCCGACACTTTGAAGACGCACATTATCTGGTACTCGTACAATTCCTTTCTTGCAGATGAGGTATGGGTATGGAGAGTTCTTTTTCCTGTTTAGCCTCCGGTAATTACCGTTTTAGATAATACTTCAGAGGATGATATGTATAAGAGTGTAAATGAAGTGTAGTCTTGTACATTCTCAGTTCGACCATTTCTGAGATTTGTGGTTAATTGAAACCCAACCACCAAAGAATACCGGTATCCACAATCTAGTTTTCAAATCCGTATAAAAATAATTGACTTTACTAGGATTTGAACGCTGGAACTCTCGACTTCCAAATCAGCTGATGTGGAAAGACGCGTTCACCACTAGACCAACCCGGTGGGATGAGGTATGGAGCTGGCTTTCCTTTCCATTTTCTACTTGTATATCCAGCGATCAGGTGTTCTGCTAGTCGTAACCTAAAGTCTTAATTGATCTCGATTTGGTTCGATTAGTTTTTTGTTTTTTTTTAATAAAACCATTTACAGTACAGACATCTAAAAACCAGTACAATAATCGGTGCCTCCATTTTAACAATCTTCTCCCAATATGTATCTTTCTTTGAGCTTTTTTTTTTTTTGACTCCTCCCCTGAGCCGGTCCGACTGGTTGGTATTGCGCCACCCAGGGAAGTGCCTGTTGTACTCAAATGGGCCTTCCCACCTACCGGCTGTATGTCCAGCATGGCAGGTCGGCCCACAGGTCAGTTCTTTTGAGTCTATTAATATGCCCATCTATATATATCGCTACGCTATACCATCCATGATTGTGTTGACGTGACGATTGGGTCTTTTCTTTGATCTTTCCTATCAAGAAAACCGTTGGAGTCCCCAGTGGCTCATCGAAACTGGCACACCTCAGCATGCCAGTCCTCACCACTGCAACTATCCGCCCATCCCTATACTAAGATCAGAACCCCAATCTCCTCTCTTCCAGGCATCTTCACTCTGCAACATGTGATTAATTAATCTGCCGTTACCATCAGATGATAGAACGATGTCTACTAATTCTTCTCTCCATTTATGGCAGTCAGTAAATGTGTGCTCAACATCATCTTTGGGATCGCAATACATACATTCCGTCGATGCTCTTCTACCGATTCTGTCCAAGTAAAAATTAAAGTTGTCATGCCCTGTAAAGTATTGTGACAGATGAAAATTCACTTCCCCATTCTTCCTATATATCCAGTTTTTAATATCGGGGATGAGTCTCTTTGTTCTACCTCCAGGACCATTCTCATTCCACTTGTCCTGCCACTTTGCCATTAGTCGCTGCCTGTTGTGAATTCCAACTCCCTGGTATCTTTTAACTCTTAAAAGTCCCAATTAATCAATCGGTGGGACTCCAGCGAGCACACACAAAGCCTCATAGGAGACCGTCCTATATCCAGAAATCACTCCCTCCTATGGGTCCTGATAATTCGTGCCAGGTTTTTCTTTACTTGCACTGAAATCCACCAAACCGGTACCGCATAAAGCATGGACGATATTACCGAAGATTCTTTGACGCCTTAGGCGCTCTTTGGTTCGTCATAATGATATTTAAAGATATTATCATTCTGTCAGCCCTGTTACAAACTTCGTTTATATGTTCAGTGAAGGAACCGTTCCTCTGAAAGGTAACGCCTAGGTACTTAAGCTTATCAGTTTCTGCTATTGCTTCACCATTGATTCTGATATCCAGCCGATCAATGATCCTTCTTCCAGTGAAAGTGATAAATTTGCATTTATCAATGTTCAGCACTAAATTTTTATTACATAGCCAGTTTTCTATCATCTATAGTGCCAAATTGGCCTTATTTTATACTTCCAGTGCATGACTATCACTCGCAAGGATCACCAGGTCATGTGTATAGGCAATGACCTCGACTCCTGCAGGATAATCCAAATTCAGGATTCCTTCAAAAGTTAAAACCCATAATAACAGAGCCCTGGGGAACTCCACCGTGTATGTTGACTTCCAAATCTCCACTTTGTGTTGCAATTCTGCACGATCTGTCAAGAGAGGTATCTCTTCACCTGTCTCCCTAAGATATGGGCTTACGTTCTTAGCCAATAATGCACTGTGAATATGGCTCCATTTGATGGAGCCATCTTTCTCTGAGCTGATCAAAATGATCAACACCTCCCATTATTTCATGTAGGTTTTAATTTCTATGGGACAAAACAAGTCAATTTGTGATTTATTTATCTTTGAGTCTTCTTTTTATTTCAGTCACATCCGTTGGACTATGAATTGAGGATAAAACCGTCACTGGTTTATTGTCCTTCCACTTTACGGCAGAAATGCCATTTTTTCACTAAAAACTTAAACTCTCCTCTTTTCAGTTCTGATTTTTCTTTTATAATGTCTGGGAGACCCTTTTTATTTTCTTTGAATGTTCCTACAGGATAAAAATTTAGCACTTTTAACGTTTCAAAGTTGTATAAAAATTGTTAAAAGCTACAAGATAAGGGACTTAATCCAATATTATCACACAAATTCATAACTATGTGCTCATACAATGAAACAGTTCTTGGCACATTCGAATTTTGATTTACTGACATATGTATCAAATTTCAAAATAAATCAAGATTTTGAGTCTGTAAGCACTCCCATATTTTATAATATCCTCTTTTGACTGGTTTTAATGGTTGGTATTGCTTTATAGAAGATCGCCCTTTGAATCCCATCATAGATTTATTAACAGATAATTTGGTTTGATGACACATAGTTGCAGTTAAATTTTGCATTCAAATGCCTAATAATTGGTCGTAGTTTATCATAGCCAGAAGAATTTTTATGCTGAGCAGTTTGATTGTCATTACAGTGAATATTTTCAATTATCTTTTTCAACCTAATTTTTGTAAAAATATTTGAAATAGTAGCCACACCTAAAACTGAATCAGTCGACCAATAATTATCTAGTCTGGGTCTGGATAATTGATGTATTTTCATCAATATTAGGACACCAATAAATTCCTTGTAATTCCTTGATATCGATATCAGTTCACTTTTCTTTCTTCTTCTTTTCTTTTTTTTCCCCTTCTCCACCAGACTGGTTATCCATTTAAATATACTCGGTCTGGAAGAGTGTCGTTATACCCTAAGAGGGCCTTCCCATCCACCGGCTATAATTCCGGAACGGCAGATCGGATCTTTTGTTACTTTAATTATTTGCCTGCCTCAAATCCCCCAGGTACGAATCCAGGTCCAGCAAAGCTGTCCCCAGCCCCACCCCAGGGACCGGGTCTGACTTTTTTATGCCTGCCTCAAACCTCGCAGCCCCGGCTATGCCATTACGGACCCCAACTACAAGGCCGGGTCTCGGTCTTAACTTTATTATTCTCCATAATTCTGATGTCCTATCCCGTTGAAGTCACAAATTGCTAGTATCCTATTCTACTACCTCCGGATATCCTCTTTCAGTTTCTCCGGGTAAATTAAGCCTTTTTGAAATTCTGGAAAAGTCAATTAAAGGGCAAATACAATTGTTTCTTATGGTTTTTGAGCTGGGAAATTGAAAAAAATAGGTCCCAGAACGGTATATCTGTTAGTTTCTAAGATATACCATGTAAAACGCCTAAAATAGCGTGAATATATAAATATATCCTGTACATATTAACGCTATTTTTGGCGTTTTACACGGTATATTTTAGAAACTAAGAGAGATACAGTTCTGGGACCTATTTTTTTCAATTTCCCAGCTCAAAAACCATAAGAAACAATTGTATTTGCCCCTTAATTGACCTTCTCAAAATTTCAGAAACCCGTAATTTACCCCGTGGAACTGAAACTCGGGCGAAATCTTCCAACCTGTATAACTCACTAACGAAACGTTTTTTTCGGATTTATGTTTATATGAACTTTTTTCTTATTTTTAGCCTCTAGAATGAGTTGTCCAAGTATTGCCCTATTCTTCTGAAATCTTCTGTATATATTAACGCTATTTTTGGCGTTTTACACGGTATATTTTAGAAACTAAGAGAGATACAGTTCTGGGACCAATTTTTTTCGATTTCCCAGCTCAAAACCCATAAGAAACAGTTGAATTTGCCCCTTTATTGATCTTCCCAGAAGTTCAGAAAACCTTAATTTACCCGGTGGAACTGAAACTCGGGCGAAATCTTCCATCCTGTATAACTCGCTAACGAAACGTTTTTTCGGATTTATGTTTATATGAATTTTTTCTTATTTTTAGCCTCTAGAATGAGTTGTCAAAGTAAATTGCCTTATCCTCCTGAATCACTTTGTATATAACCGATTTCTAAAATTAGGAAATGTTTTTTTTAAGTAAAATTACAATTATTTTACCGTTAGTATAATATTTGTTTCCTGTTTATCCTACAGGAATTACAATCAGATGATTATATATGTATGAGTGTAAATGTAATGTAGGAAGAAGTAAAACTTTCAGGTCGACTATTTCTAATATGTGTATCTTAATTGAAAAATCCAACCGTTAAAGAATATCACAATTTATTATTCAAATCCTGATTAAAAAAAATGGTTTTACAAAGATTTGATAACGTTGGAATTATCAACTTCAAAATCAGCTGATTTACGAAGACATTGGTCAACACTAGACGAACCTGGTAGGTGCATTATTACAGTTACTCCTGAAGAGAGTAAGTTTCATTCTCAAATAGTAATGCAGTTTCTCCACAAAATTTTAAAATTCACTTTCACTGACCATTTTCAAAATTTTTCATAATTCTTGAACAACGGCATCTTTTTTTAAGTAAATCTAAGTTTAGAATGAAAGTAATTTTATTATACAACGGTAAGAAACTACGATATCAATATTCAAAACAATAAAATACAAAGAAGTATTATATATAATGTAACGAACCGGAAGTTATTGCGTTACTCTTTGGTTTACGAAAGAACCGGTCATTGTGGCAAACATTAATTAAGATCGAGTTATTTAACATAAAACCTTGGATTTGTAAAAAGGAAATAGACAAAGATGGAACAGGAAAGACAAGATGATAGTGATTCCCGAAGGATGAACAGGGAATAAAGATTTATTTTAAAATTCTATTAATATATAAATTTATTTGAAATAATCGTACATCGATAAATTGTAACAAATTCTGATAAGAATTTTGACATTCATCATCTCAAAATTAGTTATAAAAATCACAATTTACAATTCGACGTACATAAAAAAATATATTTTTTGTTAATTACGCAGTAAGTAGATCTTAACTTTACATCCACAATTTTTATTATTATAATTTTTTTTAATATAAAAATATTACAGTTAATAAATTTTACTTGCCAAATCGGTGTAAAGTAATGAGATTGGTTTTTTTTTTTGGCAGCAAAATTGGCAAAACTGCAAATGAACAGCCGATGATTTAAATTAGGTATTAATATTTTTTTTTGTCAGTCTATTGTTGCTAAAATGATTTGCAAAGAAATTTTTTTATGAAACAAGTTTTTCGTTGTTCGTTAAAAAAAATGAGTGATATTCTAATTATGAGAAACGTGTTTTACAATCAAATTTTTTGGGTTAAACTCCATGAAAAATGCTATTGAAACTTTATCAAAATTGAAACAGTGAGGGGGTGAGAAAGAGTGTGTGAAAGAAGACACAACAGAGAGAGATTGAGACAGACAGACGGATTGAAAGAGAGAGGGTGAGAGACAGACGGACTGACAGAGAGAGGGATTGAGACTGACGGACAGAGAGAGAGAGAGAGAGAGAGAGAGACACACATACACACACACACACACACAGAGAGAGAGTGACAGAGTGAGAGAGAGTGAGTGTATGAAAGAGATACGACAGAGAGAGTTAGAGAGAGACAGACAGACGGACTGAGAGAGAATGAGGGTGAGAGAGATAGACACACACACACACACAGAGATAGAGTGAGTGTGTGGGAGACAGACACACACACAGAGAGAGAGAGAGAGCGAGAGAGAGAGACAAATATGGAGATGATGCTCTGTCACGAACCCAAGTTTGTAGGCGTTTTAAATAACTTTCAGATGATCGGGAATCAATTGCAGACGTTCCACGCTCTGGAAAAATTTATCTTAATAACTGATGACAATGCTAAGCGAATCAGAAACTTGATGTGATATGACCGGCCGGCAATTAAATGGCAAAATGATTGAAGAAAAATTGAATTGGAACACCGTATTTACTATACACAGTCCATCAAATTTTGACAAATAAATCGGATATGAAAAACGTTTGTACACAAATTTTATCCTAAAAAAATCTTACTGTTGAATAAAAAGATAACAGGATGGAAAAAGTGTACCGTGATCTTCCAGGGAAAATTGGTACTGATCTTGACTTTTTTTTTAAATTTTTTTACTGGGGATGAATGTTGGATATTTTATATGACCCAGATTAGTACAGTCAATTTGTATTTTTATTTGAAAATCCTTACCCTAACGATTTGTCCATGCGTTAGGGGTGATGAGGGAAACTTAAATCCAAATTTTTAACATCCCCCTTCCTATAGATTTTTGAAAAACTAAAAAAGTTTTTTTGAAATGCGTTTTTCTCTGAATCTATGCATTTTAGAGAAAAGTTATTCAAACAAAAAAAAATGTAGAGAACATTCTCCTGTACGTATTAATGTCTTTGAAGTTATGCCATATAATTTGAAATTGAAATACTAGTCCATAAGAAGTTTTCTCCTATAGGACAGACTGTAAATCGATATATTTAACCAGAAATTTTTGCGGGAAAGAATTCCCGGCCTGAGATTCGTCATCAAAGACAATGATTATTGCATCATGACAATGCACTCTCCATTTAAAAATTTATCGGTAAAGAAATTCATTCCTGTACATCCTGAACCACCTTATTCACCTGTCTTGTCCCTTCAATATTTTCCAGTTCCCGAAATAAAAAAAAAACCTCAAATAACACAATTTTAGAATAGTAGAAAATGTATACAACCATATGAACGATATTCCAGTTTCTAAGTTCCAACACTTCTATGAAGAATGGGAAAACCGTTTTTGGAAGCGTCCCGTTTCTTCCCGAGGGAATTATTTCATAACTGATACGAGTCCGTTGTATAATTGGATTATATATAAATAAAAAGATTTTCTGAACGCCAAGTCTCATTACTTTATTTACTTACTGGCATCGTATTCGATAACTGAAATAGCTGAAATTTCATACTAAAGCGTAAAAAAAAATTGATCGATTTAAATCATAAATATAGTTTAAATCGATTCAAAAATCGACTAAGCATTAGAAAAACAGCAAATTCAAATTCGGGTATAATGTGATCAGTTAATGCATCCATTTAATAATGTCTTTAGACAAAAATACCGTTGTAAAATTATTACAAAATTATTCTCGTGCATATGAAAACAGTTCATGGATAAGCCGAGATACTGCTGATTACCGGGCACACTAAAAAAAAATGCATGTAGATTTTTCACATAGCAAAAACCTACGAGAAAAAATTAACAAAAGACCTAACTTTAACAAAAAAAATATATATATACGACGTGCGACAATAAAGAAATAAAACTGATTTTTCGTTCCAAGATGTGGCAACCCTGCAGCTTTCGTAGGCACACCATCTTTGACCTTGCGTTTATAAGCTACTTCTAGTCCAAGCGGCACATTGATGCAACAGCTCGGTCGTGAGTTGTGCTGTAATAAGTGAACACGTGTTTGTGTCTCTCGGCACAGAAATGAAACCGCAAAATATTGCGCGACGGTATGCCATTTCTTTTTGTGTTAAATCGGGTGAAAACGGGACGACAACTTACGGTAAGCTTCAGAAGGCTTTTGGTGAGGAGGTTATGTCAAGAGCTCAAAGGTTTTCGGTGGCATAAAATTTTTAGTTAAGGCAGAACCAATGTAGAAGATGAAAACCGCAGTGGACGACCATCAACCTCACGGACAGATGTCAACTTGACCAGGGTGCGTGAAATCGTACGATCTGATCGAAGATTATCCGTGAAAATGATCGCAGAAGAACTCAACATCGATCGAGAAACGGTTCGTCTAATATTAACAGAAAATCTTGATACGAGAAAGATTTGTGTAAAAATTGTCCCCAAAAATCTCAAACAACAACAGCGAGAAACACCCCGACGGGGAGTCTTATTCTTTAAGACTTTGGGGGTTGGCGTCCCCACGGGCCTAGCCTCTGCAGCTATTCTTCCCACTATACAGTGAGCTGCAGAACACTTTACATTATACACATATACTACACCAAGAACACTACATAAATTACAACATACACACTTACACAATTACACAACAACATCCTACACTGATATTTCTTACATTAACACTCGGTGGTGTTGCGACATCTTACGAAACGCAACCGTAACCCAAGGTGGGAACAAATCGTGCCGATGGGTGAATGGCTCTACGTAGTGAGTCCCGAACGATGTCCTCTGGGCACCAGGGCGAACCCAGTTGTATTTAGCTCTAACTCCAGTACGCGTGCGCTCTGCTGGAGTGGTCCATTTTTCGCCGGTACTCGTGGGACCAAAATTTCAGTTCCAACAATTAACACAATGATGGTTGGTGGTCCATCTGAAAAAACCACCAATTCAAGTCTTGCGAAGAGACCTCGATCAGCTTCGTCTGACGAGGATAAAAGTCCTACAAAAGAGAAAGAATCAAAATATAAAAATATTAGATTCGTTGTTCTCAGAAATAGTCAGGAAGGTGGCTCCCTTCAAAAGGTCTCACCGTTTTTAATAAACAAAACCATAACAGGTGCAAGTGGCTCCCCGAAGAATATCAAGAAATTACGCGACGGATCGATTCTGGTTGAAACATTCAACGATGAGCAGAGTCGATCTATCTTACGTCTCCGTAATATGGGTGGTATAAATATAAGTACAGAATGCCACAAAACGTTAAATACGAGCCGGGGTGTAATTTTTTGTAGAGACCTTCTAGACATAGATATCTCGGAAATAGTTGATGAGCTTTGCCACCAAGATGTTGTTGAAGTGAAACGTATAATGAAACGGCAGAACGGAACAGAAGAACCGACACCGTCTCTTATATTAACATTCAATCTCCCTGTTCCACCAGAAAAGATCAAAGTGGGTTACCTCTCGGTTCGGGTACGACCATTCATACCCAACCCACGGCGATGTTTCAGATGCCAAGGTTTTGGTCATACTACAGGTAGGGTCATACTCGTAGACAGTAGGGAGAGTGGTGGAGTAGCGATTTTCATGAAGAATGGGGTGTCAGCTACAAGAATTCAACTAACCACTGTCATTCCTGCTATTGCAGTAAAGGTCACTATTCCCTTCAAATTGCATATCTGCAATCTGTATCTCTCACCGAACACTGTGTTCAGTGCTTTAGATGTCTCAAATCTCCTTACACAAATACCATCTCCATCGTTAATAGTAGGAGACTTCAATGCCCATCATATTTCCTGGGGCTCAACCTTCTGCTCCACTCGAGGAAATATGATAAACAGATTGAGACAAGATTTTGACCTTTGCCTACTGAATAATGGATCACACACATTTATGTCCTTATCAACTGGTGCTGCATCTAACCTTGATCTTTCCATATGCTCACCGAATGTACTCCCTCATTTTAATTGGTCGATTTGTGATGACTATCACGGCAGTGATCATAGACCAATTATTATTAGTTTCGGTGTAGACTGCGAGATTAAAAGAATGCCACGGAGATGGATTGTTGAAAAGGCAGATTGGAACGGATACTGTAAAGCATTCCAATCTCAGTATGACGATGGAGCGAACATCCTCGACCAATATTCTTCTTTTACGTCCATGATACTTAAGAATGCCAACAGGTATATCCCACAAACATCGGGTAATCCTAGACGTCCTTTCGTTCCATGGTGGAACGATCAATGCAAAATTGCTATTAGGAATCGACGGCAGGCACTACGTAAATTTAATCGTAGGCCCACAACAGAACATCTAAATTTATACCGCAGGGCTAGAGCGGTGTGCCGTCGAGTATTCTTGGACGCTAAGAGGAATTCATGGACGAAATACGTGAGCACTATCTCGCGCACTACTTCCACGTCTACTGTATGGAAGAAAATTCGTGCAATCTTCGGATCACCGAAACAATCTATTCTTGGTCTTATTGATGAAGGAGAACTCCTTTCATCATCCTCGGAAGTGGCAAATAGTCTAGCAAAATCTTTCCGCTCGGTGTCTCTCACCTCATCATATAATTACGATTTTCAACGGTACAAGATACAAATGGAGGTGTTGTCGTTAAACATTGGTGATTCGGTTGGTGAATTAAACACTCCATTCGTATTTAAAGAATTGTTACATGCACTTAAAAATTCACGGGACACTTCCCCTGGACCGGACAACATTCGCCTTTCCATGCTTTCACACCTTCCTAATTCGGCACTACAACAACTTTTGAATATTTTCAACGGTTTATTCTCCGAACAAGTCTTCCCACCCGGCTGGTCAGAAGCATTTATTATACCAGTACCAAAACCTGGTAAAGACCAGACGAACCCCTCAAGCTATCGCCCTATTTCATTAACAAGCGTTTTGTGTAAAATAATGGAGAGAATGGTAAATCGCAGACTTACATGGTACTTGGAGAAACATGGCTTTCTATCTCCAGAACAGTGTGGTTTTCGACAAGGACGATCTTCTATTGACCATTTAGTGTCACTAGAAACAGCCATACAAAACGCTTTCCTCAATCGGCAACACCTCGTCGCTATCTTCTTTGATATAAAAAAGGCGTATGACACAGCCTGGCGACGTGGTATTCTTAACACTCTCAAAAAATGGGGAATCAAGGGCAATATGCTTGCTTTTATCCGGGCATTCTTAAATCACCGAACGGCTCGTGTTCGTGTGGATGATTCGCTCTCAGATAGTGTCATCTTGGAGAATGGAGTGCCCCAAGGTAGTGTATTAAGTGCCACCTTATTTTCTGTAGCCATAAATGATATTACCAATTGTGTTCAGGCTCCTGTCTCATGCTCTGTATTTGCTGACGACTTTGCTATCTACATTGCAAGCCGTTCAGCACCTACAGCAGAGAGACTACTGCAGAACACTATATATCACCTTGAAGCTTGGTCCAGGATTACTGGTTTCACATTTTCATCCGAAAAAACAAAATGTGTAATTTTTTCTCGGCTACGAAACCCTTCTATTCCGCAAATTTTTCTAAACGGTGAGACTATTACTATCTCTAATTACGTTAAGTTTTTAGGTTTAATTTTTGATAGCCGTCTTACTTGGGTCAAACATTTAAAAGAATTGAAAACAAAATGTTCCAAAATTCTAGATATGATGCGAGTCCTTACTAACACCAACTGGGGAGCCGATAGATCATGTATGATACGTTTTTACTATTCCTTTGTTCGCTCCCGTTTAGATTACGGTTGTGTGGCCTACTCATCAGCTCGTCAAACCGTGCTTAAAATGCTGGATAGTGTACATCATGCTTTCCTTCGGCTTGCCACAGGCGCGTTTAGATCTAGTCCTGTCGCAAGCTTACTGGTAGACTGTGGTGAACCATCACTTTGGGATAGACGAGACCAGCTTTTATTATCGTATTTTGCTCGTCTCAGAGGACAACCGAATCACCCGGCTCTTGAGTCGGTCTTTGGAAATCCTAATCTAAGAAAGTATGATGACCATCCACGTCGTACGGCACCGGTAGGTATCCGTACCTGGCGTCTGCTGCAGCATATAAATGTTGACAAACCGTCATTCTTTCCTATATATCCTTGCTCATATCCTCCGTGGAGAATAAGCCTTATAAATTTTAATTTTGACCTGACCACTTACAATAAACAATCAACACCATCTATTGTCTTTCAGCAAATGTTTCAGTGTGTTCTCTCCAAGATGAAACCGGACGCGGTTGTTTACACTGATGGATCGAAACAAAACGATACGGTTGGGTGTGCTTTTGTTGTCAATGAGAGAACTTATATGTTTGGTCTCCCCAGTATTACGAGTGTGTTTACCGCTGAACTATATGCTATAAATAAGGCTCTAAACATCATTAACCCTAAATATAGAAAAATTCTTATTTGCAGTGACTCGTGTAGTGCTCTCCAAGCCTTAAAGAACTTTTATTCCAAACATCCTATCGTCATTGAAATTTACAACGCAATCGCTGAGTTGAATAATCGCAACACAGAATTATTTTAAGAACAAGGTGGCAAGGTGATTGGACAGCTACTGTCGATAATAAACTCCGTCAGATTAAAGATTCTGTGTTACCATGGAACTCCTCATACAGAAAACCCCGGCGTGAGGAAGTAGTTCTCTGTCGATTGCGGATAGGACACACGAGAGTCACACACGAGTACCTGTTTACAAGAGGACAACCACCTCTATGCGCAAGATGCAACTGCCGCGTGACTGTGCGCCACATACTCGTGGACTGCATATGTTATGCGGCATTGCGTCGTAAATTTAAATTACCTAGTAACATCCGTGGTATCTTGCGTGACGATAAGGAGGTTTTAAACCGGATGTTTATATTTTTACATAGTATAGGGTTAATGCAAAAAATTTAATAAGTATGTGTTCTTTCGTAATTGTATGTATTGTCCTATGTATTGTTTTTGTTATCCGAGTAGGGAGCCTTTTACACTCCCTATCGGATTTTTTTGTTTTTTTTTTGTATGTTTTTTAAATTCGTCTGTGATATTAGTTATAAGATTTTTGTGATATTAGTTTTAAGTTTTATCTCCTTTTTTAGTTTTAAGTTTTATTTATTTTTAATGTGATAGTTTTTAACAGAGTTTTAAGTTACATATTAGTGTTTTTGTTATCCGAGAATGGGCCTTTTACACCCATTCCGGATTTTGTTTCTGTGATAGTAGTTTTAAGTTTTAATTTTATCTAAAAACCTAAAATTATTTTTATTTATTTATTTATTTATCTATTTATTTATTTTCCGGGCGATGATAACGTTCAACCGTTTTTCGCCCTTAAAAAAAAAAAAAAAAAAAAAAAAAAAAAAAAAAATCTTGTGTTGTTTGAAAATGGTGTCCCTTGACCGCCATTTTGATTCTTGGAAATAGAAATAAGTCGCACGGAGCGATATCTGGTAAATAAGGTGGCTGTGGTAGTACTGAAATTTGTTTCCAAGTTAAAAATTGCTGTACTGACAGAGCAGTATGGGATGGCGCATTATCGTGATGCAGAATCCAATTATCAGCAAAGTTGGCACGGACACGAAGAACTCGTTTACCAAGTCTTTCTAAAATTTCTTTGTAGAAATATCGGTTAACTGTTTGTCCAGGAGGCACCCGCTCTATAGGAACAATTCCCTTGGAATCGAAGAAGCACACAAGCGTGCATTTCACTTCTGACATTGACATGCGAGCATTTTTTGGTCTGACCTTTGAGCACCGTTGCGAACTTTGGCGTTTTGTCTCTGGATCGTATTGAAAAAACCAACTTTCATCACACGGCTCAACAAATCTGGATTGATTTCCGTTTGCTCTAACAGATCGGCTGCCACATTTTTCCGTGTTTCTCGCTGTTGTGTGAGATTTTTGGGGACAATTTTTGCACAAATCTTTCTCGTACCAAGATCTTCAGTTAATATTAGACGAACCGTTCTCTATCGATGTTGAGTTCTTCTACAATCATTTTAACGGATAATCTTCGATCAGATCGTACGATTTCACGCACCCTGGTCAAGTTGACATCTGTCCGTGAGGTTGATGGTCGTCCACTTCGGTCTTCATCTTCAACATTGGTTCTGCCTTCACTAAAAATTTTATGCCACCGAAAAACTTGAGCTCTTGACATAACCTCCTATCCAAAAGCCTTCTGAAGCTTACCGTAAGTTGTCGTCGCGTTTTCACCCGATTTAACGCAAAAAGAAATGGCATACCGTTGCGCAATATTCATTTCTGTGACGAGACACACAAACACGTGTTCACTTTTTTTCTTTTTTTTTTTTCTACTCTCCCCGACCGGATATCCAATTAAGTATACTCAGTCGGGGAGAGTGTCCTTTTACTCTCAAAGGAGGCGTCCCCCACCCGCCGGCTATACGTCCGGCACGGCAGGTTGGCCTCCCCGGTCTCGGATCTTTTGTTTTACATTGCCTGCCTCTAATCCCCCGCTTTAGAGCCAAGGTCCGGCTATGCCGTCCCCCAGCGCCTCAGCAGGGAACCGGGACTCGGTCTTTACGCCTTTGGCCTCTAATCGACAGCGCAGACCCCACAAAGAGCCTAGACTCCCGCAGGGACGACCCCGCCGACCGGGACTTGGTCTTTTATTTTAACCCAAACTCAAACTCCCCTGGAGTTCACCCCCTTCTCAGGTACCCGCACACCAAGGCGTACAGGCCCTCCATGGAGTGACTGTCCGCCCTACCCTACTGTTTAAAAACAGTTCTTCTCCCGTTCTTCTGTCTTCATCCTCTTTGGCCCGCAGGACCTCCCCGGCGAACCTGCGGAACCATTCCCGGTTCTCATTGTTGTACCCCGACCAGTTTATGAGATTTTCTGGTGTAAGACCATTAATTACTATTTGACCTCCGTTAACGGCCCATCTTGGACATATGAACAACGTATGTTCGGCATCGTCGTTCTCTGGACAATAGATGCACTGCGGGGTGGCTCTCTTCCCGATCCTATACAGATACTGACCGAAAGAGCCGTGCCCCGACAGTAATTGTGTCATGTAAAAATTGACATCTCCGAGTCTATTGTTATTCCAGGTTTTAATATTAGGGATTAGGCGTCTGGTCCATTCTCCCACTCTGGACCCTGCCCGCTCTTCTTGCCATTCTTGTTCTATAATCCCTTCCATCTCTTCTTTCAACATACCGCTGTGTTTGATGGTTCTGGCTTTTATCTGAAGGTCTATGGGTAGGACCCCGGTCAGTACGCACAGCGCGTAATACGATACCGTACAGTAACTAGCAGCTACACGCAGCAATGCCAGTCAATGGACACTTCTCAACTTCTTTTTATTTCGCTGTATGTTCATTGCCGCCCCCCATATGGGAGCCGCATACAGTACCGCCGAAGTGATAGCCGCGGTTATCAATCTTCGAATACCCATTTTAGGTGTGCCGTGGTTTTGAAATAATCCTTTGTTCACTTATTAAAGCACAAACTCACGACCGAGCAGTTGCATTAATGTGCCGCTTGGACTAGAAGTAGCTTATAGACCAAGGTCAAAGATAGTGTGCCTACGCAAGGTTGCCACATCTTGCAAAGAAAAATCAGTTTCATTACTTTATTGTCGCACCTGGTGTATATATATATATATATATATTCACGCTATTTTTGGCGTTTTACATGGGATATCTTAGAAACTAACAGAGATAAAGTTCTGGGACCTATTTTTTTCGTTTTCCCAGCTCAAAAACAATAAGAAACAATTGAATTTGCCCCTTAATTGACCTTCCCAGAATTTCAAAAAGCCTTAATTTACCCGGAGGAACTAAAACTCGGGCGAAATCTTTCACCCTGTATAACTCACTAACGAATCGTTTTTTTCGAACCTATATTTATATGACCTTTTTTCTTATTTTTAGCCTCTAGAATGAGTTGTCAAAGTATTGCGCTATCCTTCTGAATCACTCTGTACATATATATATATATATTCACGCTATTATTATATAAAATCTAAATTTCAGTGCTTGGTTTTGCGTCCATGAAAACTATTACATATTACGCTACAATTGTAATTATAGAAGGTAAGAAATATTAACCTAAAAGTTAAATGTATAAATCAATATTTTCTATTATTATATACACTAACCTCTAAAAGTTCAAAATCAGATGGATTTGAAGTTTTTCCTTGCCCATTGCCCATATCTTTGACAATTTGACATGCTTTTTCACTGACTTCATGCATTACATTAAAAATATGATTAACAATTGCAGGATTATTAGATTTCAATTTAACGACTTTATTCACCAATTCTGCCGTATTCCTTAAAACACCTGTAATACGAATAAATAAAAATTAGAATGTATTTAAAATTATTGAATGCGTAGTGCGATGTCGCACCGTCATGTTGTAGCCGGCAGTGTCTGTCTTCCTCTTCCAAGACTGCGATGAACCGAAATAAAATATCCTGATATCGTTCTCCATTAATGGTGTACTCGAAAAAAATAGGACCGATTATTTTATTCCGCGATATCGCGCACCACACGCCCGACTTCTGCGGGTGTAATTGTTTTTCATGATAAACGCGGAGATTTTCAGCGCTCCAAATTCTACTGTTTTGGCTGTTTACGTAGCCGTTCAAATGAAACCGTGCTTCATCTGTGAAAAATAACGAATCCATAACGTTAACTCCCTCGCGCAGAAATCGAGGGAACCGTTGACAATATTGTAGCCGTTTTTCTTTGTCGGGCTCGAGAAGTCGATGAACCGTTTGAATGCGATAAGGTCGTAATTGTAATCGTTTGATCGCCCGATGAACAGTCGATTTAGACAAATTAATTTCAGCAGACAAACGTCTGATCGATTTATTTGGCGAGGCGAGTAATCGATCTTTGATTTCAGCGACTGTATTCAACACCGACGCAGATCTTTGTGTTTTGTGTTGTTGTTATTAATAGAACCGGTTTCTCTAAATTGTGCGACTAACCTTAATACTGATGTTTTGTTAGGAGCCGGTTTATCTGGGTACTTATGGCGAAACAAATCTTGCACTGCAACCGCTGATTTCGTACTGAAGTACGACTCGACAATGAAAACACGTTCATCTACCGAAAACACCATCTTGTTTCTAGCGATACACTGAACGTTATGATTGCATTGTTGTTACTATCGGTAGTTAATTTAAACAAACCCACCGGGTTAGCCTAGTGGTAAACGCGTCTTCCCAAATCAGCTGATTTGGAAGTCGTGAGTTCTAGCGTTCAAGTCCTAGTAAAGCCAGTTATTTTTACACGGATTTGAATATCAGATCGTGGATACCGGTGTTCATTGGTGGTTGGGTTTTTCAATTAACCACACATCTCAGGAATGGTCGAAATGAGACTGTACAAGACTACACTTCATTTACACTCATATATATCATCCTCTGAATTATTATCTAAACGGTAGTTACCGGAGGCTAAACAGGAAAAAGAAAGTTAATTGAAACAAAAAAAAACAAAAAAACAAAAAAAAATACTTAAGATTTGAACGCTGGACCACAAGATTTTAAAAATTAACTGAAACGGGAAGACGCGTTCACCCGGTAAGAATTCGTGAAACCCTAATCGAACATAATATGAATACAATACTGACACTAGGTCACAAATGATTTTCGAAGACTGTACATATAATCCAGTTGATTTCATAAATGGGATTTTATTTAAAAAATTCTCAAAGATTAAAGTGCATTTTTTTTGTCTTCAGTCATTTGACTGGTTTGATGCAGTTCTTCCCCCGACGGGGAGTCTTATTCTTTAAGACTTTGGGGGTTGGCGTCCCCACGGGCCTAGCCTCCGCAGCTTTTCTTCCCACTATACAATGAGCTGCGGAACACTTTACATTTTACACATATACTACACCAAGAACACTACATAAATTACAACATACAAACATACACAATTACACAACAACAACCTACACTGATATTTCTTACATTTACACTCGGTGGTGTTGCGACATCTTACGAAACGCAACCGTAACCCAAGGTGGGAACAAATCGTGCCGATGGGTGAATGGCTCTACGTAGTGAGTCTCGAACGATGTCCTCTGGGCACCAGGGCGAACCCAGTTGTATTTAGCTCTAACTCCAGTACGCGTGCGCTCTGCTGGAGTGGTCCATTTTTCGCCGGTACTCGCGGGACCAAAATTTCAGTTCCAATAACAAACACAATGATGGTTGGTGGTCCATCTGAAAAAACCACCAATTCAAGTCTTGCGAAGAGACCTCGATCAGCTTCGTCTGACGAGGATAAAAGTCCTACAAAAGAGAATTTCTTAGAATCAAAATATAAAAATATTAGATTCGTTGTTCTCAGAAATAGTCAGGAAGGTGGCTCCCTTCAAAAGGTCTCACCGTTTTTAATAAAGAAAACCTTAACAGGTGCAAGTGGCTCCCCGAAGAATATCAGGAAATTACGCGACGGATCGATTCTGGTTGAAACATTCAACGATGAGCAGAGTCGATCTATCTTACGGCTCCGTAATATGGGTGGTATAAATATAAGTACAGAATGCCACAAAACGTTAAATACGAGCCGGGGTGTAATTTTTTGTAGAGACCTTCTAGATATAGATATCTCGGAAATAGTTGATGAGCTTTGCCACCAAGATGTTGTTGAAGTGAAACGTATAATGAAACGGCAGAACGGAACAGAAGAACCGACACCGTCTCTTATATTAACATTCAATCTCCCTGTTCCACCAGAGAAGATTAAAGTGGGTTACCTCTCGGTTCGGGTACGACCATTCATACCCAACCCACAGCGATGTTTCAGATGCCAAGGTTTTGGTCATACTACAACATCTTGTACAAAAACCGAGATCTGTGCTCGATGTTCTAAAGAAGGTCACAATGACACTAACTGCGAAGAAAGTGAAAATGCGCAAACTGCAGTGGTCCACATACAGCTCGCTCCCGAGATTGCCCAACGTTTGAAGAAGAAAAGGCAATTCTCAAAATCTGTACGAAGCAAAAACTATCTTTTCCGGCTGCACGTAGAGAATATAAAAAGATAAACAATTCACGGAACCTGGTTAAACCAGACGTATCTTTTGCCACCGCTACATCTAAACAAATTCCTACAAATGCTAATAATCAGCAGTGCGGATCCTGCAATGACCTTAAAAAACTTGTTCAGATGCTATCTGATCAAGTAGCTTCACTTACAGCCACTATCTCAGAGCTGACAAAAACGAATAAAAAGTCCTCCGTCGTAGCTAGTGAATCAAACAGTGTTATGCATACGAAAGTTCCTATTCCCAAAGTCGTACCGCCACGAATAGCGACTATCACAGCTGGCAGCAAGCCACCTAATAAGCTCCCCATAAAGGGAACCAATATAACTATCTCCTCTGGGATGTCAACTACAACATCCCATTCAAATAAATCTCCTCCACCATCACCTCATATACTGGAGGATATGGTTGAAGAACCACCCGACCCTAGGGCATCGGAGTTCTTTAAAATAAAAAAAACAAAAAAGAAAAACCGAATCACATACAACTAATTTTTATATAATTTCCGAAATTTATTTTTTTATTTATTTTTTACACTTATGAACATTATTCAGTGGAATGTTAGAGGTATTCGGTCCCGCATTGAAGATATTACAGTACTGGCGCACACACATGATCCACTAATCATGTGTTTCCAAGAAACTCACCTTCTACAACATGACCGAATTACACTTAGAGGATACTTCTGCGAGAGATATGACTGCCTAGTAGACAGTAGGGAAAGTGGTGGAGTAGCGATTTTCATGAAGAATGGGGTATCAGCTACAAGAATTCAACTAACCACTGTCATTCCTGCTATTGCAGTAAAGATCTCTATTCCCTTCAAATTGCATATCTGCAATCTGTATCTCTCACCGAACACTGAGTTCAGTGTTTTAGATGTCTCAAATCTCCTCACACAAATACCATCACCATAGTTAATAGTAGGAGACTTCAATGCCCATCATATTTCCTGGGGCTCAACCTTCTGCTCCACTCGGGGAAATACGATAAACAGATTGAGACAAGATTTTGACCTTTGCCTACTGAATAATGGATCACATACATTTATGTCCTTATCAACTGGTACTGTATCTAACTTGGATCTTTCCATATGCTCACCGAATGTACTCCCTCATTTTAATTGGTCGATTTGTGATGACTTTCACGGCAGTGATCATAGACCAATTATTATTAGTTTCGGTGTAGACTGCGAGATTAAAAGAAGGCCACGGAGATGGATTGTTGAAAAGGCAGATTGGAACGGATACTGTAAAGCATTCCAATCTCAGTATGACGATGAAGCGAACATCCTCGACCAATATTCTTCTTTTACGTCCATGATACTTAAAAATGCCAACAGATATATCCCACAAACATCGGGTAATCCTAGACGTCCTTTCGTCCCATGGTGGAACGATGAATGCAAAAATGCTATTAAGAATCGACGGCAGGCATTACGTAAATTTAATCGTAGGCCTACAACGGAACATCTAAATTTATACCGCAGGGCTAGAGCGGTGTGCCGTCGAGTATTCTTGGACGCTAAGAGGAATTCATGGACGAAATACGTGAGCACTATCTCGCGCACTACTTCCACGTCTACTGTATGGAAGAAAATTCGTGCAATCTTCGGATCACCGAAACAATCTATTCTTGGTTTTATTGATGAAGGAGAACTCCTTTCATCATCCTCGGAAGTGGCAAATAGTCTAGCAAAATCTTTCCGCTCGGTGTCTCTCACCTCATCATATAATTACGATTTTCAACGGTACAAGATACAAATGGAGGTGTTGTCGTTAAACATTGGTGATTCGGTTGGTGAATTAAACACTCCATTCGTATTTAAAGAATTGTTACATGCACTTAAAAATTCACGGGACACTTCCCCTGGACCGGACAACATTCGCCTTTCCATGCTTTCACACCTTCCTAATTCGGCACTACAACAACTTTTGAATATTTTCAACGGTTTATTCTCCGAACAAGTCTTCCCACCCGGCTGGTCAGAAGCATTTATTATACCAGTACCAAAACCTGGTAAAGACCAGACGAACCCCTCAAGCTATCGCCCTATTTCATTAACAAGCGTTTTGTGTAAAATAATGGAGAGAATGGTAAATCGCAGACTTACATGGTACTTGGAGAAACATGGCTTTCTATCTCCAGAACAGTGTGGTTTTCGACAAGGACGATCTTCCATTGACCATTTAGTGTCACTAGAAACAGCCATACAAAACGCTTTCCTCAATCGGCAACACCTCGTCGCTATCTTCTTTGATATAAAAAAGGCGTATGACACAGCCTGGCGACGTGGTATTCTTAACACTCTCAAAAAATGGGGAATCAAGGGCAATATGCTTGCTTTTATCCGGGCATTCTTAAATCACCGAACGGCTCGTGTTCGTGTGGATGATTCGCTCTCAGATAGTGTCATCTTGGAGAATGGAGTGCCCCACGGTAGTGTATTAAGTGCCACCTTATTTTCTGTAGCCATAAATGATATTACCAAATGTGTTCAGGCTCCTGTCTCATGCTCTGTATTTGCTGACGACTTTGCTATCTACATTGCAAGCCGTTCAGCACCTACAGCAGAGAGACAACTGCAGAACACTATATATCACCTTGAAGCTTGGTCCAGGATTACTGGTTTCACATTTTCATCCGAAAAAACAAAATGTGTAGTTTTTTCTCGGCTACGAAAACCTTCTATTCCGCAAATTTTTCTGAACGGTGAGACTATTACTATCTCTAATTACGTTAAGTTTTTAGGTTTAATTTTTGATAGTCGTCTTACTTGGGTCAAACATTTAAAAGAATTGAAATAAAAATGTTCCAAAATTTTAGATATGATGCGAGTCCTTACTAACACCAACTGGGGAGCCGATAGATCATGTATGATACGTTTTTACTATTCCTTTGTTCGCTCCCGTTTAGATTACGGTTGTGTGGCCTACTCATCAGCTCGTCAAACCGTGCTTAAAATGCTGGATAGTGTACATCATGCTTTCCTTCGGCTTGCCACAGGCGCGTTTAGATCAAGTCCTGTCGCAAGCTTACTTGTAGACTGTGGTGAACCATCACTTTGGGATAGACGATACCAGCTTTTATTATCGTATTTTGCTCGTCTCAGAGGACAGCCAAATCACCCGGCTCTTGAGTCAGTCTTTAAAAATCCTAATCTAGGAAAGTATGAGGATCATCCACGTCGTACTGCACCTGTAGGTGTCCGTACCTGGCGTCTGCTGCAGCATATAAATGTTGACACACCGTCATTCTTTCCTATGTACCCTTGCTCATATCCTCCATGGAGAATAAGCCTTATAAATTTTAATTTTGACCTGACTACATGTAATAAACAATCAACACCATCTATCGTCTTTCAGCAGATGTTTCAGTGTGTTCTCTCCAAGACGAAACCAGACGCGGTTGTATACACTGATGGATCGAAACAAAACGATACGGTTGGGTGTGCTTTTGTTGTCAATGAGAGAACTTATATGTTTGGTCTCCCCAGTATTACGAGTGTGTTTACCGCTGAACTATATGCTATAAATAAGGCTCTAAACATCATTAACCCTAAATATAGAAAAATTCTTATTTGCAGTGACTCGTGTAGTGCTCTCCAAGCCTTAAAGAACTTTTATTCCAAACATCCTATCGTCATTGAAATTTACAACGCAATCGCTGAGTTGAATAATCGCAACACAGAATTAAGTTTTTGCTGGGTCCCTAGCCACGTAGGGATTCCAGGTAATGAACATGCAGATTCCGCTGCCAAAGAAGCATGTAACCAGCCTCCTTTCACCACCCGAGTTGCTACTTCTGATTTCATTAACTATGTAAAACAATTATTAAGAACAAGGTGGCAAGGTGATTGGACAGCTACTGTCGATAATAAACTCCGTCAGATTAAAGATTCTGTGTTACCATGGAACTCCTCATACAGAAAACTCCGGCGTGAGGAAGTAGTTCTCTGTCGATTGCGGATAGGACACACGAGAGTCACACACGAGTACCTGTTTACAAGAGGACAACCACCTCTATGCGCAAGATGCAAGTGCCGCGTGACTGTGCGCCACATACTCGTGGACTGCATATGTTATGCGGCATTGCGTCGTAAATTTAAATTACCTAGTAACATCCGTGGTATCTTGCGTGATGATAAGGAGGTTTTAAACCGGACGTTTATGGTTTTACGTAGTATAGGGTTAACACAAAAAATTTAATACTGTTGCGTATATTTTTTAATACTTTTAGTTTTTTAATAAGTTTATTATTTTTATTATATTTATTTATTTATTTTTTTTTTCTCTGTATGTTTGATATTTTTATCCGATTAGGAGCCTTTTACACTCCTTATCGGAATTTGTTAAATTTTATAAGTTATTTTTTAATATTTTAAAGACTGGCTGTGATATTAGTTGTAAGATTTTTGTGATATTAGTTGTAAGTTTTATCTCCTTTTTTAATTTTAATTTTTATTTAGTTTTAAGTTACATGTTAGTATTTTTGTTATCCGAGAATGGGCCTTTTACACCCATTCCGGAATTGATTTCCTGTGATAGTAGTTTTAAGTTTTAATTACTTTTATTTTTTTATCGATTCTCCGGGCGATGATAACGACCATTCGTTTTTCGCCCAAAAAAAAAAAAAAAAAAAAAAAAAAAAAAATGACTAGGATGCATGGGCATGCTCACCCACAAGAACGGGCATGTCTGTGTATTTACGATGATGTCAAGGGAGACCCTCAAGGTATGAGCGGGAGGGGGCGCTGTGAAGGCCATATGGAATATATGTCCGGTACATCAGGATAGGGCCGGGAAGGGCAGCTCCTACATTGAGGGAACCTCCCGAATGGGAGGTTCAGTTATCTCGGAGATATGTAGGAGACCCCGATGGGTGAGTTCCACAGTGGACGAAGACAGGATTGGTGGGGGTAATCATCCGCCATTACATATGGGGGCCGACTAACGAGATGCCTAACGGCGATTCCTGGTTGCCCCTGTATGTTAAAAGATGGAAAAAAAAAAAGGTTAGGGAAGGGACCTCAGCGAGGAGGACCAGCATGCCGAGGTGTGTCGGTTCCAATGAGCCGCTGGGGATTCCTGGGGATATAGTTTAGGGAATAATAAAACACAAAAGACCATGACACCACATCACGACACTCCAGGTATGGCGTGGTGTCTGAAAGGGGCATATAAAATAAAAGATTACTCTTAAAAAGAGCTACCGGTAGGCCGACCTGCCGTGCCAGTATATAGCTGGTAGGCGGGAAGGCCTATTTGGGTATAAAGACCGTCCCCTGGGTGGCGTAATACCAACAAGTCGGGTCGGTCCGGTCCAGGGGAGCTGAGATAAAAAAAAATTCTCTAGTATGATCTTCAATCATTTCGTTTAGTTCTGAACACGTAAACATGTCTACAACAATATCATCTCACGCCGAGTGTAAATTGCGTGTGGTAATTCGATTTCTTCATGCTGAGAGGTGTAATGCAACTGAAATTCATCGACGAATTAGTAATGTGTATGGTGAAACTTCAATGAGTGGCAAAAAAACAAAATGCGACAATGGTGTACGAACTTTAAATCATGACGTACAGATGTTCATGATGCAGACGGTCAGGGAAGGAAGCGAGGCGATTCGAGAAAATCGTCGGTTCACAATTACCGTATCGAGCGATTCGTTTCCTGAAATTTCAAGGTCATCTCTCTACACCATTGTGAACGAAAGTCTTCAGTATTGCAAACTGTGTACGAGATGGGTTCCCAAGATGCTGTCCGACGATCAAAAAACAATGAGAATGGACGCCTCCCTATCTTTTCTCCAGTGCTCCAGTGTCTCTGTCTTTGTCACTGTCTCTCTCTCTGTCTCTCTCTCTCTACGTCTCTCTCTCTCTCTCTCTGTCTCTCTCTGTCTCTGTCTCTGTCTCTCTCTCTCTCACTCTCTCAAACTCTCTCTCTCTCTCTCTCTCTCTCCCTCTCTCTCTTTCTCTCTCTCTCTCTCTCTGTCTGTCTCTCTGACTCTGTCTCTCTCAGTCTGTCACTGTCACTCTCTCTCTCTCTGCATAATGAAGGAGAAGATTTTTTCAACAAAACTGTCACAGGGGACGAGACACGGGTCAATTTTGAAACTGAAGAAACAAAATAACAATCCAAACAGCGGACGCATTCTTCCAGTAAACCGAACAAGTTCAGGCGAACCTTCTCTAACAGAATGGCTACTGTGTTCATGGGACCGGAAAGGAGTTCTCTTAGTGGAATTCATGGAACATCGCACGACCTCATATTGCGTGACTCTTCAACGTCTACGAAGAACGATTCAGAATAAGAGGAGATGAATGTTGTCATCAGGCATTGTCTTTCTCCATGACACTGCAGCTGTAACGAAAAAGCTCCTGTACCGTTTTCATCGGGAAGCGTTTCATCACCCACCGTTCACCCCGGAGTTGGCTCCATCCGATTTTCACCTCTTTGCTCGCATGAAACGCCGGCTAGGAGGACAACATTTTGATACAGACATCGAGCTGCTGGCCGGCGTAGAAACAAGGCTGAAAACCACTGGCGGCTCCGTTCTATAACGAGGGTATTGGAAATTTGGTACCACGCTACGACAAATTTCTAAATCAAAGTGTCGACTATGTAGAGAAATAGCGTAACTATATAATAAGTTGTTACAAATAAAAAATTTTTTATTTTCACTGTGGTTTTAATTTCGTGACCGATCGGACTTTGAAAAAAAATAATAACCCTCGTACAAAATGTGTACAAAACGGGGAAAAAATGTGTTATTTGATCCAATTTTTGGGGTTTTACATGAGATATCTTAGAAACTAACAGAGATACAGTTTTTGGACCTATTTTTTCGATTTCCCAACTGCTCAAAAACAATAAGAAACAATTGAATTATGAAACAAGTGAATATATATATATATATATTCACGCTATTTTTGGCGTTTTACATGGGATATCATAGAAATTAAGAGAGATGCAGTTCTGGGACCTATTTTTTTCGATGTCCCAGCCCAAAAAGTATAAGAAATAATTGAATTTGTGCCTTAATTGAACTACCCAGAATTTCAGTAAACCTTAATTTACCCGGAAGGAACTGAAACATTTTTCTTATTTTTACCCTCTACAATGAGTTGTCAAAGTATTGCCCTATCCTTCTGAATCATTCTGTACATATATATATATATATATATATATACGAGGTGCGTCAATAAAGTAATGAGACTGATGTGAAAAAAAATCTTGCTTACCGTTTTAGTCATGTTTAGTGTTGTCTCCTTCAAAGTAGTTCACCTCTGATTGCACACACTTATTCCAGCGCTTCTCCCATTGATGGAAACATTTCTGGAACTCATCTTCTGTAATATCCTCCAAGACCCTCGTCACAGCTTTTTGGACATCTTGTGTTGTTTGAAAATGGTGTCCCTTGACCGCCATTTTGATTCTTGGAAATAGAAATAAGTCGCACGGAGCGATATCTGGTAAATAAGGTGGCTGTGGTAGTACTGAAATTTGTTTCCAAGTTAAAAATTGCTGTACTGACAGAGCAGTATGGGATGGCGCATTATCGTGATGCAGAATCCAATTATCAGCAAAGTTGGCACGGACACGAAGAACTCGTTTACCAAGTCTTTCTAAAATTTCTTTGTAGAAATATCGGTTAACTGTTTGTCCAGGAGGCACCCGCTCTTTAGGAACAATTCCCTTGGAATCGAAGAAGCACACAAGCGTGCATTTCACTTCTGACATTGACATGCGAGCATTTTTTGGTCTGACCTTTGAGCACCGTTGCGAACTTTGGCGTTTTGTCTCTGGATCGTATTGAAAAAACCAACTTTCATCACACGGCTCAACAAATCTGGATTGATTTCCGTTTGCTCTAACAGATCGGCTGCCACATTTTTCCGTGTTTCTCGCTGTTGTGTGAGATTTTTGGGGACAATTTTTGCACAAATCTTTCTCGTACCAAGATCTTCAGTTAATATTAGACGAACCGTTCTCTATCGATGTTGAGTTCTTCTACAATCATTTTAACGGATAATCTTCGATCAGATCGTACGATTTCACGCACCCTGGTCAAGTTGACATCTGTCCGTGAGGTTGATGGTCGTCCACTTCGGTCTTCATCTTCAACATTGGTTCTGCCTTCACTAAAAATTTTATGCCACCGAAAAACTTGAGCTCTTGACATAACCTCCTATCCAAAAGCCTTCTGAAGCTTACCGTAAGTTGTCGTCGCGTTTTCACCCGATTTAACGCAAAAAGAAATGGCATACCGTTGCGCAATATTCATTTCTGTGACGAGACACACAAACACGTGTTCACTTTTTTTCTTTTTTTTTTTTCTACTCTCCCCGACCGGATATCCAATTAAGTATACTCAGTCGGGGAGAGTGTCCTTTTACTCTCAAAGGAGGCGTCCCCCACCCGCCGGCTATACGTCCGGCACGGCAGGTTGGCCTCCCCGGTCTCGGATCTTTTGTTTTACATTGCCTGCCTCTAATCCCCCGCTTTAGAGCCAAGGTCCGGCTATGCCGTCCCCCAGCGCCTCAGCAGGGAACCGGGACTCGGTCTTTACGCCTTTGGCCTCTAATCGACAGCGCAGACCCCACAAAGAGCCTAGACTCCCGCAGGGACGACCCCGCCGACCGGGACTTGGTCTTTTATTTTAACCCAAACTCAAACTCCCCTGGAGTTCACCCCCTTCTCAGGTACCCGCACACCAAGGCGTACAGGCCCTCCATGGAGTGACTGTCCGCCCTACCCTACTGTTTAAAAACAGTTCTTATCCCGTTCTTCTGTCTTCATCCTCTTTGGCCCGCAGGACCTCCCCGGCGAACCTGCGGAACCATTCCCGGTTCTCATTGTTGTACCCCGACCAGTTTATGAGATTTTCTGGTGTAAGACCATTAATTACTATTTGACCTCCGTTAACGGCCCATCTTGGACATATGAACAACGTATGTTCGGCATCGTCGTTCTCTGGACAATAGATGCACTGCGGGGTGGCTCTCTTCCCGATCCTATACAGATACTGACCGAAAGAGCCGTGCCCCGACAGTAATTGTGTCATGTAAAAATTGACATCTCCGAGTCTATTGTTATTCCAGGTTTTAATATTAGGGATTAGGCGTCTGGTCCATTCTCCCACTCTGGACCCTGCCCGCTCTTCTTGCCATTCTTGTTCTATAATCCCTTCCATCTCTTCTTTCAACATACCGCTGTGTTTGATGGTTCTGGCTTTTATCTGAAGGTCTATGGGTAGGACCCCGGTCAGTACGCACAGCGCGTAATACGATACCGTACAGTAACTAGCAGCTACACGCAGCAATGCCAGTCAATGGACACTTCTCAACTTCTTTTTATTTCGCTGTATGTTCATTGCCGCCCCCCATATGGGAGCCGCATACAGTACCGCCGAAGTGATAGCCGCGGTTATCAATCTTCGAATACCCATTTTAGGTGTGCCGTGGTTTTGAAATAATCCTTTGTTCACTTATTAAAGCACAAACTCACGACCGAGCAGTTGCATTAATGTGCCGCTTGGACTAGAAGTAGCTTATAGACCAAGGTCAAAGATAGTGTGCCTACGCAAGGTTGCCACATCTTGCAAAGAAAAATCAGTTTCATTACTTTATTGTCGCACCTGGTGTATATATATATATATATATATTCACGCTATTTTTGGCGTTTTACATGGGATATCTTAGAAACTAACAGAGATAAAGTTCTGGGACCTATTTTTTTCGTTTTCCCAGCTCAAAAACAATAAGAAACAATTGAATTTGCCCCTTAATTGACCTTCCCAGAATTTCAAAAAGCCTTAATTTACCCGGAGGAACTAAAACTCGGGCGAAATCTTTCACCCTGTATAACTCACTAACGAATCGTTTTTTTCGAACCTATATTTATATGACCTTTTTTCTTATTTTTAGCCTCTAGAATGAGTTGTCAAAGTATTGCGCTATCCTTCTGAATCACTCTGTACATATATATATATATATTCACGCTATTATTATATAAAATCTAAATTTCAGTGCTTGGTTTTGCGTCCATGAAAACTATTACATATTACGCTACAATTGTAATTATAGAAGGTAAGAAATATTAACCTAAAAGTTAAATGTATAAATCAATATTTTCTATTATTATATACACTAACCTCTAAAAGTTCAAAATCAGATGGATTTGAAGTTTTTCCTTGCCCATTGCCCATATCTTTGACAATTTGACATGCTTTTTCACTGACTTCATGCATTACATTAAAAATATGATTAACAATTGCAGGATTATTAGATTTCAATTTAACGACTTTATTCACCAATTCTGCCGTATTCCTTAAAACACCTGTAATACGAATAAATAAAAATTAGAATGTATTTAAAATTATTGAATGCGTAGTGCGATGTCGCACCGTCATGTTGTAGCCGGCAGTGTCTGTCTTCCTCTTCCAAGACTGCGATGAACCGAAATAAAATATCCTGATATCGTTCTCCATTAATGGTGTACTCGAAAAAAATAGGACCGATTATTTTATTCCGCGATATCGCGCACCACACGCCCGACTTCTGCGGGTGTAATTGTTTTTCATGATAAACGCGGAGATTTTCAGCGCTCCAAATTCTACTGTTTTGGCTGTTTACGTAGCCGTTCAAATGAAACCGTGCTTCATCTGTGAAAAATAACGAATCCATAACGTTAACTCCCTCGCGCAGAAATCGAGGGAACCGTTGACAATATTGTAGCCGTTTTTCTTTGTCGGGCTCGAGAAGTCGATGAACCGTTTGAATGCGATAAGGTCGTAATTGTAATCGTTTGATCGCCCGATGAACAGTCGATTTAGACAAATTAATTTCAGCAGACAAACGTCTGATCGATTTATTTGGCGAGGCGAGTAATCGATCTTTGATTTCAGCGACTGTATTCAACACCGACGCAGATCTTTGTGTTTTGTGTTGTTGTTATTAATAGAACCGGTTTCTCTAAATTGTGCGACTAACCTTAATACTGATGTTTTGTTAGGAGCCGGTTTATCTGGGTACTTATGGCGAAACAAATCTTGCACTGCAACCGCTGATTTCGTACTGAAGTACGACTCGACAATGAAAACACGTTCATCTACCGAAAACACCATCTTGTTTCTAGCGATACACTGAACGTTATGATTGCATTGTTGTTACTATCGGTAGTTAATTTAAACAAACCCACCGGGTTAGCCTAGTGGTAAACGCGTCTTCCCAAATCAGCTGATTTGGAAGTCGAGAGTTCTAGCGTTCAAGTCCTAGTAAAGCCAGTTATTTTTACACGGATTTGAATATCAGATCGTGGATACCGGTGTTCATTGGTGGTTGGGTTTTTCAATTAACCACACATCTCAGGAATGGTCGAAATGAGACTGTACAAGACTACACTTCATTTACACTCATATATATCATCCTCTGAATTATTATCTAAACGGTAGTTACCGGAGGCTAAACAGGAAAAAGAAAGTTAATTGAAACAAAAAAAAACAAAAAAACAAAAAAAATACTTAAGATTTGAACGCTGGACCACAAGATTTTAAAAATTAACTGAAACGGGAAGACGCGTTCACCCGGTAAGAATTCGTGAAACCCTAATCGAACATAATATGAATACAATACTGACACTAGGTCACAAATGATTTTCGAAGACTGTACATATAATCCAGTTGATTTCATAAATGGGATTTTAATTAAAAAATTCTCAAAGATTAAAGTGCATTTTTTTTGTCTTCAGTCATTTGACTGGTTTGATGCAGTTCTTCCCCCGACGGGGAGTCTTATTCTTTAAGACTTTGGGGGTTGGCGTCCCCACGGGCCTAGCCTCTGCAGCTATTCTTCCCACTATACAGTGAGCTGCAGAACACTTTACATTATACACATATACTACACCAAGAACACTACATAAATTACAACATACACACTTACACAATTACACAACAACATCCTACACTGATATTTCTTACATTAACACTCGGTGGTGTTGCGACATCTTACGAAACGCAACCGTAACCCAAGGTGGGAACAAATCGTGCCGATGGGTGAATGGCTCTACGTAGTGAGTCCCGAACGATGTCCTCTGGGCACCAGGGCGAACCCAGTTGTATTTAGCTCTAACTCCAGTACGCGTGCGCTCTGCTGGAGTGGTCCATTTTTCGCCGGTACTCGTGGGACCAAAATTTCAGTTCCAACAATTAACACAATGATGGTTGGTGGTCCATCTGAAAAAACCACCAATTCAAGTCTTGCGAAGAGACCTCGATCAGCTTCGTCTGACGAGGATAAATGTCCTACAAAAGAGAAAGAATCAAAATATAAAAATATTAGATTCGTTGTTCTCAGAAATAGTCAGGAAGGTGGCTCCCTTCAAAAGGTCTCACCGTTTTTAATAAAGAAAACCTTAACAGGTGCAAGTGGCTCCCCGAAGAATATCAGGAAATTACGCGACGGATCGATTCTGGTTGAAACATTCAACGATGAACAGAGTCGATCTATCTTACGTCTCCGTAATATGGGTGGTATAAATATAAGTGCAGAATGCCACAAAACATTAAATACGAGCCGGGGTGTAATTTTTTGTAGAGACCTTTCAGATATAGATATCTCGGAAATAGTTGATGAGCTTTGCCACCAAGATGTTGTTGAAGTGAAACGTATAATGAAACGGCAGAACGGAACAGAAGAACCGACACCGTCTCTTATATTAACATTCAATCTCCCTGTTCCACCAGAGAAGATTAAAGTGGGTTACCTCTCGGTTCGGGTACGACCATTCATACCCAACCCACGGCGATGTTTCAGATGCCAAGGTTTTGGTCATACTACAACATCTTGTACAAAAACCGAGATCTGTGCTCGATGTTCTAAAGAAGGTCACAATGACACTAACTGCGAAGAAAGTGAAAATGCGCAAACTGCAGTGGTCCACATACAGCTCGCTCCCGAGATTGCCCAACGTTTGAAGAAGAAAAGGCAATTCTCAAAATCTGTACGAAGCAAAAACTATCTTTTCCGGCTGCACGTAGAGAATATAAAAAGATAAACAATTCACGGAACCTGGTTAAACCAGACGTATCTTTTGCCACCGCTACATCTAAACAAATTCCTACAAATGCTAATAATCAGCAGTGCGGATCCTGCAATGACCTTAAAAAACTTGTTCAGATGCTATCTGATCAAGTAGCTTCACTTACAGCCACTATCTCAGAGCTGACAAAAACGAATAAAAAGTCCTCCGTCGCAGCTAGTGAATCAAACAGTAGGATACATACGAAAGTTCCTATTCCCAAAGCCGTACCGCCACGAATAGCGACTATCACAGCTGGCAGTAAGCCACCTAATAAGCTCCCCATAAAGGGAACCCACATAACTATCTCTTCTGGGATGTCAACTACAGCATCCCAGTCAAATAAATCTCCTCCACCATCACCTCATATACTGGAGGATTTGATTGAAGAACCACCCGACCCTAGGGCATCGGAGTTCTTTAAAATAAAAAATACAAAAAAGAAAAACCGAATCACGTACAACTAATATTTATATAGTTTCTGAAATTTATTTATTTTTTTTATTTGTTTTTTTACACTTATGAACATTATTCAGTGGAATGTTAGAGGTATTCGGTCCCGCATTGAAGATATCAGAGTACTAGCGCACACACATGATCCACTAATCATGTGTTTCCAAGAAACTCACCTACTACAACATGACCGAATTACACTTAGAGGATACATCTGCGAGAGATACGACTGCCTAGTAGACAGTAGGGAGAGTGGTGGAGTAGCGATTTTCATGAAGAATGGGGTGTCAGCTACAAGAATTCAACTAACCACTGTCATTCCTGCTATTGCAGTAAAGGTCTCTATTCCCTTCAAATTGCATATCTGCAATCTGTATCTCTCACCGAACACTGAGTTCAGTGCTTTAGATGTCTCAAATCTCCTCACACAAATACCATCTCCATCGTTAATAGTAGGAGACTTTAATGCCCATCATATTTCCTGGGGCTCAACCTTCTGCTCCACTCGGGGAAATACGATAAACAGATTGAGACAAGATTTTGACCTTTGCCTACTGAATAATGGATCACATACATTTATGTCCTTATCAACTGGTACTGTATCTAACTTGGATCTTTCCATATGCTCACCGAATGTACTCCCTCATTTTAATTGGTCGATTTGTGATGACTTTCACGGCAGTGATCATAGACCAATTATTATTAGTTTCGGTGTAGACTGCGAGATTAAAAGAAGGCCACGGAGATGGATTGTTGAAAAGGCAGATTGGAACGGATACTGTAAAGCATTCCAATCTCAGTATGACGATGAAGCGAACATCCTCGACCAATATTCTTCTTTTACGTCCATGATACTTAAAAATGCCAACAGATATATCCCACAAACATCGGGTAATCCTAGACGTCCTTTCGTCCCATGGTGGAACGATGAATGCAAAAATGCTATTAAGAATCGACGGCAGGCATTACGTAAATTTAATCGTAGGCCTACAACGGAACATCTAAATTTATACCGCAGGGCTAGAGCGGTGTGCCGTCGAGTATTCTTGGACGCTAAGAGGAATTCATGGACGAAATACGTGAGCACTATCTCGCGCACTACTTCCACGTCTACTGTATGGAAGAAAATTCGTGCAATCTTCGGATCACCGAAACAATCTATTCTTGGTCTTATTGATGAAGGAGAACTCCTTTCATCATCCTCGGAAGTGGCAAATAGTCTAGCAAAATCTTTCCGCTCGGTGTCTCTCACCTCATCATATAATTACGATTTTCAACGGTACAAGATACAAATGGAGGTGTTGTCGTTAAACATTGGTGATTCGGTTGGTGAATTAAACACTCCATTCGTATTTAAAGAATTGTTACATGCACTTAAAAATTCACGGGACACTTCCCCTGGACCGGACAACATTCGCCTTTCCATGCTTTCACACCTTCCTAATTCGGCACTACAACAACTTTTGAATATTTTCAACGGTTTATTCTCCGAACAAGTCTTCCCACCCGGCTGGTCAGAAGCATTTATTATACCAGTACCAAAACCTGGTAAATACCAGACGAACCCCTCAAGCTATCGCCCTATTTCATTAACAAGCGTTTTGTGTAAAATAATGGAGAGAATGGTAAATCGCAGACTTACATGGTACTTGGAGAAACATGGCTTTCTATCTCCAGAACAGTGTGGTTTTCGACAAGGACGATCTTCTATTGACCATTTAGTGTCACTAGAAACAGCCATACAAAACGCTTTCCTCAATCGGCAACACCTCGTCGCTATCTTCTTTGATATAAAAAAGGCGTATGACACAGCCTGGCGACGTGGTATTCTTAACACTCTCAAAAAATGGGGAATCAAGGGCAATATGCTTGCTTTTATCCGGGCATTCTTAAATCACCGAACGGCTCGTGTTCGTGTGGATGATTCGCTCTCAGATAGTGTCATCTTGGAGAATGGAGTGCCCCAAGGTAGTGTATTAAGTGCCACCTTATTTTCTGTAGCCATAAATGATTTTACCAAATGTGTTCAGGCTCCTGTCTCATGCTCTGTATTTGCTGACGACTATGTTATCTACATTGCAAGCCGTTCAGCACCTACAGCAGAGAGACTACTGCAGAACACTATATATCACCTTGAAGCTTGGTCCAGGATTACTGGTTTCACATTTTCATTCGAAAAAACAAAATGTGTAGTTTTTTCTCGGCTACGAAACCCTTCTATTCCGCAAATTTTTCTGAACGGTGAGACTATTACTATCTCTAATTACGTTAAGTTTTTAGGTTTAATTTTTGATAGTCGTCTTACTTGGGTCAAACATTTAAAAGAATTGAAAACAAAATGTTCCAAAATTTTAGATATGATGCGAGTCCTTACTAACACCAACTGGGGAGCCGATAGATCATGTATGATACGTTTTTACTATTCCTTTGTTCGCTCCCGTTTAGATTACGGTTGTGTGGCCTACTCATCAGCTCTTCAAACCGTGCTTAAAATGCTGGATAGTGTACATCATGCTTTCCTTCGGCTTGCCACAGGCGCGTTTAGATCAAGTCCTGTCGCAAGCTTACTTGTAGACTGTGGTGAACCATCACTTTGGGATAGACGAGACCAGCTTTTATTATCGTATTTTGCTCGTCTCAGAGGACAGCCAAATCACCCGGCTCTTGAGTCAGTCTTTAAAAATCCTAATCTAGGAAAGTATGAGGATCATCCACGTCGTACTGCACCAGTAGGTGTCCGTACCTGGCGTCTGCTGCAGCATATAAATGTTGACACACCGTCATTCTATCCAATGTACCCTTGCTCATATCCTCCATGGAGAATAAGCCTTATAAATTTTAATTTTGACCTGACTACATGTAATAAACAATCAACACCATCTATCGTCTTTCAGCAGATGTTTCAGTGTGTTCTCTCCAAGACGAAACCAGACGCGGTTGTATACACTGATGGATCGAAACAAAACGATACGGTTGGGTGTGCTTTTGTTGTCAATGAGAGAACTTATATGTTTGGTCTCCCCAGTATTACGAGTGTGTTTACCGCTGAACTATATGCTATAAATAAGGCTCTAAACATCATTAACCCTAAATATAGAAAAATTCTTATTTGTAGTGACTCGTGTAGTGCTCTCCAAGCCTTAAAAAACTTTTATTCCAAACATCCTATCGTCATTGAAATTTACAACGCAATCGCCGAGTTGAATAATCGCAACACAGAATTAAGTTTTTGCTGGGTCCCTAGCCACGTAGGGATTCCAGGTAATGAACATGCAGATTCCGCTGCCAAAGAAGCATGTAACCAGCCTCCTTTCACCGCCCGAGTTGCTACTTCTGATTTCATTAACTATGTAAAACAATTATTAAGAGCAAGGTGGCAAGGTGATTGGACAGCTACCGTTGATAATAAACTCCGTCAGATTAAAGATTCTGTGTTACCATGGAACTCCTCATACAGAAAACCCCGGCGTGAGGAAGTAGTTCTCTGTCGATTGCGGATAGGACACACGAGAGCCACACACGAGTACCTGTTTACAAGAGGACAACCACCTCTATGCGCAAGATGCAACTGCCGCGTGACTGTGCGCCACATACTCGTGGACTGCATATGTTATGCGGCATTGCGTCGTAAATTTAAATTACCTAGTAACATCCGTGGTATCTTGCGTGACGATAAGGAGGTTTTAAACCGGATGTTTATATTTTTACATAGTATAGGGTTAATGCAAAAAATTTAATAAGTATGTGTTCTTTCGTAATTGTATGTATTGTCCTATGTATTGTTTTTGTTATCCGAGTAGGGAGCCTTTTACACTCCCTATCGGATTTTTTTGTTTTTTTTGTATGTTTTTTAAATTCGTCTGTGATATTAGTTATAAGATTTTTGTGATATTAGTTTTAAGTTTTATCTCCTTTTTTAGTTTTAAGTTTTATTTATTTTTAATGTGATAGTTTTTAACATAGTTTTAAGTTTTATTTATTTTCAATGTGATAGTTTTTAACAGAGTTTTAAGTTACATATTAGTGTTTTTGTTATCCGAGAATGGGCCTTTTACACCCATTCCGGATTTTGTTTCTGTGATAGTAGTTTTAAGTTTTAATTTTATCTAAAAACCTAAAATTATTTTTATTTATTTATCTATTTATTTATTTTCCGGGCGATGATAACGTTCAACCGTTCTTCGCCCTTAAAAAAAAAAAAAAAAAAAAAAAAAAAAAAAAAAAAAAAAAAAAAACCGTCATTCTTTCCTATGTACCCTTGCTCATATCCTCCATGGAGAATAAACTTCATAAATTTTAATTTTGACCTGACTACATATAATAAACAATCAACACCATCTATTGTCTTTCAGCAGATGTTTCAGTGTGTTCTCTCCAAGACGAAACCAGATGCGGTTGTATACACTGATGGATCGAAACAAAACGATACAGTTGGGTGTGCTTTTGTTGTCAATGAGAGAACTTATATGTTTGGTCTCCCCAGTATTACGAGTGTGTTTACCGCTGAACTATATGCTATAAATAAGGCTCTAAACATCATTAACCCTAAATATAGAAAAATTCTTATTTGTAGTGACTCGTGTAGTGCTCTCCAAGCCTTAAAAAACTTTTATTCCAAACATCCTATCGTCATTGAAATTTACAACGCAATCGCCGAGTTGAATAATCGCAACACAGAATTAAGTTTTTGCTGGGTCCCTAGCCACGTAGGGATTCCAGGTAATGAACATGCAGATTCCGCTGCCAAAGAAGCATGTAACCAGCCTCCTTTCACCGCCCGAGTTGCTACTTCTGATTTCATTAACTATGTAAAACAATTATTAAGAGCAAGGTGGCAAGGTGATTGGACAGCTACCGTTGATAATAAACTCCGTCAGATTAAAGATTCTGTGTTACCATGGAACTCCTCATACAGAAAACCCCGGCGTGAGGAAGTAGTTCTCTGTCGATTGCGGATAGGACACACGAGAGCCACACACGAGTACCTGTTTACAAGAGGACAACCACCTCTATGCGCAAGATGCAAGTGCCGCGTGACTGTGCGCCACATACTCGTGGACTGCATATGTTATGCGGCATTGCGTCGTAAATTTAAATTACCTAGTAACATCCGTGGTATCTTGCGTGATGATAAGGAGGTTTTAAACCGGACGTTTATGGTTTTACGTAGTATAGGGTTAACACAAAAAATTTAATACTGTTGCGTATATTTTTTAATACTTTTAGTTTTTTAATAAGTTTATTTTTTTTATTATATTTATTTATTTTTTTTTTTTTCTCTGAATGTTTGATATTTTTATCCGATTAGGAGCCTTTTACACTCCTTATCGGAATTTGTTAAATTTTATAAGTTATTTTTTAATATTTTAAAGACTGGCTGTGATATTAGTTGTAAGATTTTTGTGATATTAGTTGTAAGTTTTATCTCCTTTTTTAATTTTAATTTTTATTTAGTTTTAAGTTACATGTTAGTATTTTTGTTATCCGAGAATGGGCCTTTTACACCCATTCGGGAATTGATTTCCTGTGATGGTAGTTTTAAGTTTTAATTACTTTTATTTTTTTATCGATTCTCCGGGCGATGATAACGACCATTCGTTTTTCGCCCAAAAAAAAAAAAAAAAAAAAAAAAAAAAAATGACTAGGATGCATGGGCATGCTCACCCACAAGAACGGGCATGTCTGTGTATTTACGATGATGTCAAGGGAGACCCTGAACGTATGAGCGGGAGGGGGCGCTGTGAAGGCCATATGGAATACATGTCCGGTACATCAGGATAGGGCCGGGAAGGGCAGCTCCTACATTGAGGGAACCTCCCGAATGGGAGGTTCAGTTATCTCGGAGATATGTAGGAGACCCCGATGGGTGAGTTCCACAGTGGACGAAGACAGGATGGGTGGGGGTAATCATCCGCCATTACATGTGGGGGCCGACTAACGAGATGCCTAACGGCGATTCCTGGTTGCCCCTGTATGTTAAAAGATGGAAAAAAAAAAGGTTAGGGAAGGGACCTCAGCGAGGAGGACCAGCATGCTGAGGTGTGTCGGTTCCAATGAGCCGCTGGGGATTCCTGGGGATATAGTTTAGGGAATAATAAAACACAAAAGACCATGACACCACATCACGACACTCCAGGTATGGCGTGGTGTCTGAAAGGGGCATATAAAATAAAAGATTACTCTTAAAAAGAGCTACCGGTAGGCCGACCTGCCGTGCCAGTATATAGCTGGTAGGCGGGAAGGCCTATTTGGGTATAAAGACCGTCCCCTGGGTGGCGTAATACCAACAAGTCGGGTCGGTCCGGTCCAGGGGAGCTGAGATAAAAAAAAATTCTCTAGTATGATCTTCAATCATTTCGTTTAGTTCCCCGACGGGGAGTCTTATTCTTTAAGACTTTGGGGGTTGGCGTCCCCACGGGCCTAGCCTCCGCAGCTTTTCTTCCCACTATACAATGAGCTGCGGAACACTTTACATTTTACACATATACTACACCAAGAACACTACATAAATTACAACATACACACATACACAATTACACAACAACAACCTACACTGATATTTCTTCCATTTACACTCGGTGGTGTTGCGACATCTTACGAAACGCAACCGTAACCCAAGGTGGGAACAAATCGTGCCGATGGATGAATGGCTCTACGTAGTGAGTCTCGAACGATGTCCTCTGGGCACCAGGGCGAACCCAGTTGTATTTAGCTCTAGCTCCAGTACGCGTGCGCTCTGCTGGAGTGGTCCATTTTTCGCCGGTACTCGTGGGACCAAAATTTCAGTTCCAATAATAAATACTATGATGGTTGGTGGTCCATCTGAAAAAACCACCAATTTAAGTCTTGCGAAGAGACCTCGATCAGCTTCGTCTGACGAGGATAAAAGTCCTACTGAACAGAATTTCTTAAAATCAAAATATAAAAATATCAGATTCATTGTACTCAGAAATAGTCAGGAAGGTGGCACCCTTCAAAAGGTTTCACCTTTCTTAATTAACAAAACCATAACAGGTGTAAGTGGCTCCCCTAAGAATATCAGGAAATTACGGGACGGATCGATTCTGGTTGAAACATTCAACGATGAACAGAGTCGATCTATCTTACGGCTCCGTAAAATGGGTGGCATAAATATAAGTGCAGAATGCCACAAAACGTTAAATACGAGCCGGGGTGTAATCTTTTGTAGAGACCTTCTAGATATAGATATCTCTGAAATAGTTGATGAGCTTTGCCACCAAGATGTTGTTGAAGTGAAACGTATAATGAAACGGCAGAACGGAACAGAAGAACCGACACCGTCTCTTATATTAACATTCAATCTCCCTGTTCCACCAGAGAAGATTAAAGTGGGTTACCTCTCGGTTCGGGTACGACCATTCATACCCAACCCACGGCGATGTTTTAGATGCCAAGGTTTTGGTCATACCACAACATCTTGTACAAAAACAGAGATCTGTGCTCGATGTTCTAAAGAAGGTCACAATGACACTAACTGCGAAGAAAGTGAAAAATGCGCAAACTGCAGTGGTCCACACACAGCCCGCTCCCGAGATTGCCCAACTTTTAAAGAAGAAAAGGCAATTCTCAAAATCTGTACGGAGCAAAAACTATCTTTTCCGGCTGCACGTAGAGAATATAAAAAGATAAACAACTCACGGAACCTGGTTAAACCAGACGTATCTTTTGCCACCGCTACAACTAAACAAATTCCTATAAATGCTAATAATCAGCAGTGCGGATCCTGCAATGAGCTTAAAAAACTTGTTCAGATGCTATCTGATCAAGTAGCTTCACTTACAGCCACTATCTCAGAGCTGACAAAAATGAATAAAAAGTCCTCCGTCGCAGCTAGTGAATCAAACAGTAGGATACATACGAAAGTTCCTATTCCCAAAGCCGTACCGCCACGAATAGCGACTATCACAGCTGGCAGTAAGCCACCTAATAAGCTCCCCATAAAGGGAACCCACATAACTATCTCTTCTGGGATGTCAACTACAGCATCCCAGTCAAATAAATCTCCTCCACCATCACCTCATATACTGGAGGATATGATTGAAGAACCACCCGACCCTAGGGCATCGGAGTTCTTTAAAATAAAAAATACAAAAAAGAAAAACCGAATCACGTACAACTAATATTTATATAGTTTCTGAAATTTATTTTTTTTATTTGTTTTTTTACACTTATGAACATTATTCAGTGGAATGTTAGAGGTATTCGGTCCCGCATTGAAGATATCAGAGTACTAGCGCACACACATGATCCAGTAATCATGTGTTTCCAAGAAACTCACCTTCTACAACATGACCGAATTACACTTAGAGGATACTTCTGCGAGAGATACGACTGCCTGGTAGACAGTAGGGAGAGTGGTGGAGTAGCGATTTTCATGAAGAATGGGGTGTCAGCTAAAAGAATTCAACTAACCACTGTCATTCCTGCTATTGCAGTAAAGGTCTCTATTCCCTTCAAATTGCATATCTGCAATCTGTATCTCTCACCGAACACTGAGTTCAGTGCTTTAGATGTCTCAAATCTCCTCACACAAATACCATCTCCATCGTTAATAGTAGGAGACTTTAATGCCCATCATATTTCCTGGGGCTCAACCTTCTGCTCCACTTGAGGAAATACGATAAATAAATTGAGACAAGATTTTGACCTTTGCCTACTGAATAATGGATCACATACATTCATGTCCTTATCAACTGGTACTGTATCTAACCTGGATCTATCCATATGCTCACCGAATGTACTCCCTCATTTTAATTGGTCGATTTGTGATGACTTTCACGGCAGTGATCATAGACCAATTATTATTAGTTTCGGTGTAGACTGCGAGATTAAAAGAAGGCCACGGAGATGGATTGTTGAAAAGGCAGATTGGAACGGATACTGTAAAGCATTCCAATCTCAGTATGACGATGGAGCGAACATCCTCGACCAATATTCTTCTTTTACGTCCATGATACTTAAGAATGCCAACAGATATATCCCACAAACATCGGGTAATCCTGGACGTCCTTTCGTCCCATGGTGGAACGATGAATGCAAAAATGCTATTAAGAATCGACGGCAGGCACTACGTAAATTTAATCGTAGGCCTACAACGGAACATCTAAATTTATACCGCAAGGCTAGAGCGGTGTGCCGTCGAGTATTCTTGGACGCTAAGAGGAATTCATGGACGAAATACGTGAGCACTATCTCACGCACTACCTCCACGTCTACTGTATGGAAGAAAATTCGTGCAATCTTCGGATCACCAAAACAATCTATTCTTGGTCTTATTGATGAAGGAGAACTCCTTTCATCATCATCGGAAGTGGCAAATAGTCTGGCAAAATCTTTCCGCTCGGTGTCTCTCACCTCATCATATAATTACGATTTTCAACGGTACAAAATACAAATGGAGGTGTTGTCGTTAAACATTGGTGATTCGGTTGGTGAATTAAACACTCCATTCGTATTTAAAGAATTGTTACATGCACTTAAAAATTCACGGGACACTTCCCCTGGACCGGACAACATTCGCCTTTCCATGCTTTCACACCTTCCTAATTCGGCACTACAACAACTTTTGAATATTTTCAACGGTTTATTCTCCGAACAAGTCTTCCCACCCGGCTGGTCAGAAGCATTTATTATACCAGTACCAAAACCTGGTAAAGACCAGACGAACCCCTCAAGCTATCGCCCTATTTCATTAACAAGCGTTTTGTGTAAAATAATGGAGAGAATGGTAAACCGCAGACTTACATGGTACTTGGAGAAACATGGCTTTCTATCTCCAGAACAGTGTGGTTTTCGACAAGGACGATCTTCCATTGACCATTTAGTGTCACTAGAAACAGCCATACAAAACGCTTTCCTCAATCGGCAACACCTCGTCGCTATCTTCTTTGATATAAAAAAGGCGTATGACACAGCCTGGCGACGTGGTATTCTTAACACTCTCAAAAAATGGGGAATCAAGGGCAATATGCTTGCTTTTATCCGGGGATTCTTAAATCACCGAACGGCTCGTGTTCGTGTGGATGATTCGCTCTCAGATAGTGTCATCTTAGAGAATGGAGTGCCCCAAGGTAGTGTATTAAGTGCCACCTTATTTTCTGTAGCCATAAATGATATTACCAAATGTGTTCAGGCTCCTGTCTCATGCTCTCTATTTGCTGACGACTTTGCTATCTACATTGCAAGCCGTTCGGTACCTACAGCAGAGAGACTACTGCAGAATACTATACATCACCTTGAAGCTTGGTCCAGGATTACTGGTTTCACATTTTCACCCGAAAAAACAAAATGTGTAGTTTTTTCTCGGCTACGAAACCCTTCTATTCCGCAAATTTTTCTGAACGGTGAGACTATTACTATCTCTACTTACGTTAAGTTTTTAGGTTTAATTTTTGATAGCCGTCTTACTTGGGTCAAACACTTAAAAGAATTGAAAACAAAATGTTCCAAAATTCTAGATATGATGCGAGTCCTTACTAACACCAACTGGGGAGCCGATAGATCATGTATGATACGTTTTTACTATTCCTTTGTTCGCTCCCGTTTAGATTACGGTTGTGTGGCCTACTCATCAGCTCGTCAAACCGTGCTTAAAATGCTGGATAGAGTACATCATGCTTTCCTTCGGCTTGCCACAGGCGCGTTTAGATCTAGTCCTATTGCAAGCTTACTGGTAGACTGTGGTGAACCATCACTTTGGGATAGACGAGACCAGCTTTTATTATCGTATTTTGCTCGTCTCAGAGGACAACCAAATCACCCGGCTCTTGAGTCTGTCTTTAGAAATCCTAATCTAGGAAAGTATGAGGACCATCCACGTCGTACTGCACCGGTAGGTATCCGTACCTGGCGTCTGCTGCAGCATATAAATGTTGACAAACCGTCATTCTTTGCTATATATCCTTGCTCATATCCTCCGTGGAGAATAAACCTTATAAATTTTAATTTTGACCTTACCACATGCAATAAACAATCAACACCATCTATTGTCTTTCAGCAAATGTTTCAGTGTGTTCTCTCCAAGATGCAACCAGACGCGGTTGCATACACTGATGGATCGAAACAAAACGATACGGTTGGGTGTGCTTTTGTTGTCAATGAGAGAACTTATATGTTTGGTCTCCCCAGTATTACGAGTGTGTTTACCGCTGAACTATATGCTATAAATAAGGCTCTAAACATCATTAACCCTAAATATAGAAAACTTCTTATTTGCAGTGACTCGTGTAGTGCTCTCCAAGCCTTAAAGAACTTTTATTCCAAACATCCTATCGTCATTGAAATTTACAACGCAATCGCTGAGTTGAATAATCGCAACACAGAATTAAGTTTTTGCTGGGTCCCTAGCCACGTAGGGATTCCAGGTAATGAACATGCAGATTCCGCTGCCAAAGAAGCATGTAACCAGCCTCCTTTCACCACCCGAGTTGCTACTTCTGATTTCATTAACTATGTAAAACAATTATTAAGAACAAGGTGGCAAGGTGATTGGACAGCTACCGTTGATAATAAACTCCGTCAGATTAAAGATTCTGTGTTACCATGGAACTCCTCATACAGAAAACCCCGGCGTGAGGAAGTAGTTCTCTGTCGATTGCGGATAGGACACACGAGAGTCACACACGAGTACCTGTTTACAAGAGGACAACCACCTCTATGCACAAGATGCAACTGCCGCGTGACTGTGCGCCACATACTCGTGGACTGCATATGTTATGCGGCATTGCGTCGTAAATTTAAAATTCCTAGTAACATCCGTGGTATCTTGCGTGACGATAAGGAGGTTTTAAACCGGATGTTTATATTTTTACGTAGTATAGGGTTAATGCAAAAAATTTAATAAGTATGTATTCTTTCATAATTGTATGTATTGTCCTATGTATTGTTTTTGTTATCCGAGTAGGGAGCCTTTTACACTCCCTATCGGATTTTTTTTGTTTTTTTTGTTCGTTTTTTAAATTCGTCTGTGATATTAGTTGTAAGATTTTTGTGATATTAGTTTTAAGTTTTATCTCCTTTTTTAGTTTTAAGTTTTATTTATTTTTAATGTGATAGATTTTAACATAGTTTTAAGTTTTATTTATTTTTAATGTGATAGTTTTTAACATAGCTTTAAGTTTTATTTATTTTTAATGTGATAGTTTTTAACAGAGTTTTAAGTTACATATTAGTGTTTTTGTTATCCGAGAATGGGCCTTTTACACCCATTCCGGATTTTGTTTCTGTGATAGTAGTTTTAAGTTTTAATTTTATCTAAAAACCTAAAATTATTTTTATTTATTTATTTATTTATCTATTTATTTATTTTCCGGGCGATGATAACGTTCAACCGTTTTTCGCCCTTAAAAAAAAAAAAAAAAAAAAAAAAAAATTTCGTTTAGTTCTGAACACGTAAACATGTCTACAACAATATCATCTCACGCCGAGTGTAAATTGCGTGTGGTAATTCGATTTCTTCATGCTGAGAGGTGTAATGCAACTGAAATTCATCGACGAATTAGTAATGTGTATGGTGAAACTTCAATGAGTGGCAAAAAAACAAAATGCGACAATGGTGTACGAACTTTAAATCATGACGTACAGATGTTCATGATGCAGACGGTCAGGGAAGGAAGCGAGGCGATTCGAGAAAATCGTCGGTTCACAATTACCGTATCGAGCGATTCGTTTCCTGAAATTTCAAGGTCATCTCTCTACACCATTGTGAACGAAAGTCTTCAGTATTGCAAACTGTGTACGAGATGGGTTCCCAAGATGCTGTCCGACGATCAAAAAACAATGAGAATGGACGCCTCCCTATCTTTTCTCCAGTGCTCCAGTGTCTCTGTCTTTGTCACTGTCTCTCTCTCTGTCTCTCTCTCTCTCTACGTCTCTCTCTCTCTCTCTCTCACACTCTCTCTCTCACTCTCTGTCTCTCTCTGTCTCTCTCTCTCTCTCTCTCTCTCTCTCTCTCTCTCTCTCTCTCTCTCTCTCTCTCTCTCTCTCTCTCTCTCTCTCTCTCTCTCTGTCTGTCTCTCTGACTCTGTCTCTCTCAGTCTGTCACTGTCACTCTCTCTCTCTCTGCATAATGAAGGAGAAGATTTTTTCAACAAAACTGTCACAGGGGACGAGACACGGGTCAATTTTGAAACTGAAGAAACAAAATAACAATCCAAACAGCGGACGCATTCTTCCAGTAAACCGAACAAGTTCAGGCGAACCTTCTCTAACAGAATGGCTACTGTGTTCATGGGACCGGAAAGGAGTTCTCTTGGTGGAATTCATGGAACATCGCACGACCTCATATTGCGTGACTCTTCAACGTCTACGAAGAACGATTCAGAATAAGAGGAGATGAATGTTGTCATCAGGCATTGTCTTTCTCCATGACACTGCAGCTGTAACGAAAAAGCTCCTGTACCGTTTTCATCGGGAAGCGTTTCATCACCCACCGTTCACCCCGGAGTTGGCTCCATCCGATTTTCACCTCTTTGCTCGCATGAAACGCCGGCTAGGAGGACAACATTTTGGGACAGACATCGAGCTGCTGGCCGGCGTAGAAACAAGGCTGAAAACCACTGGCGGCTCCGTTCTATAACGAGGGTATTGGAAATTTGGTACCACGCTACGACAAATTTCTAAATCAAAGTGTCGACTATGTAGAGAAATAGCGTAACTATATAATAAGTTGTTACAAATAAAAAATTTTTTATTTTCACTGTGGTTTTAATTTCGTGACCGATCGGACTTTGAAAAAAAATAATAACCCTCGTACAAAATGTGTACAAAACGGGGAAAAAATGTGTTTTTTGATCCAATTTTTGGGGTTTTACATGAGATATCTTAGAAACTAACAGAGATACAGTTTTTGGACCTATTTTTTCGATTTCCCAACTGCTCAAAAACAATAAGAAACAATTGAATTTGCCCCTTAATTGACCTTCCCAGAATTTCAGAAAACCTTAATTTACCCGGAGGAACTGAAACTCGGGCGAAATATTTCACTCTGTATAACTCGCTAACGAAGCCTTTTTTTCGGACCTATATTTATATGAACTTTTTTGTTATTTTAAACCTCTAGAATGAATTGTAAAATTATTGCCCAGTCCTTCTGAATCACTCTGTACATATATATATATATATATATATATATATATATATATATATATATATATATTCACGCTATTTTTGGCGTTTTACATGGGATATCATAGAAATTAAGAGAGATGCAGTTCTGGGACCTATTTTTTTCGATGTCCCAGCCCAAAAAGTATAAGAAATAATTGAATTTGTGCCTTAATTGAACTACCCAGAATTTCAGTAAACCTTAATTTACCCGGAAGGAACTGAAAAATTTTTCTTATTTTTACCCTCTACAATGAGTTGTCAAAGTATTGCCCTATCCTTCTGAATCATTCTGTACATATATATATATATATATATATATACGAGGTGCGTCAATAAAGTAATGAGACTGATGTGAAAAAAAATCTTGCTTACCGTTTTAGTCATGTTTAGTGTTGTCTCCTTCAAAGTAGTTCACCTCTGATTGCACACACTTATTCCAGCGCTTCTCCCATTGATGGAAACATTTCTGGAACTCATCTTCTGTAATATCCTCCAAGACCCTCGTCACAGCTTTTTGGACATCTTGTGTTGTTTGAAAATGGTGTCCCTTGACCGCCATTTTGATTCTTGGAAATAGAAATAAGTCGCACGGAGCGATATCTGGTAAATAAGGTGGCTGTGGTAGTACTGAAATTTGTTTCCAAGTTAAAAATTGCTGTACTGACAGAGCAGTATGGGATGGCGCATTATCGTGATGCAGAATCCAATTATCAGCAAAGTTGGCACGGACACGAAGAACTCGTTTACCAAGTCTTTCTAAAATTTCTTTGTAGAAATATCGGTTAACTGTTTGTCCAGGAGGCACCCGCTCTTTAGGAACAATTCCCTTGGAATCGAAGAAGCACACAAGCGTGCATTTCACTTCTGACATTGACATGCGAGCATTTTTTGGTCTGACCTTTGAGCACCGTTGCGAACTTTGGCGTTTTGTCTCTGGATCGTATTGAAAAAACCAACTTTCATCACACGGCTCAACAAATCTGGATTGATTTCCGTTTGCTCTAACAGATCGGCTGCCACATTTTTCCGTGTTTCTCGCTGTTGTGTGAGATTTTTGGGGACAATTTTTGCACAAATCTTTCTCGTACCAAGATCTTCAGTTAATATTAGACGAACCGTTCTCTATCGATGTTGAGTTCTTCTACAATCATTTTAACGGATAATCTTCGATCAGATCGTACGATTTCACGCACCCTGGTCAAGTTGACATCTGTCCGTGAGGTTGATGGTCGTCCACTTCGGTCTTCATCTTCAACATTGGTTCTGCCTTCACTAAAAATTTTATGCCACCGAAAAACTTGAGCTCTTGACATAACCTCCTCTCCAAAAGCCTTCTGAAGCTTACCGTAAGTTGTCGTCGCGTTTTCACCCGATTTAACGCAAAAAGAAATGGCATACCGTTGCGCAATATTCATTTCTGTGACGAGACACACAAACACGTGTTCACTTTTTTTCTTTTTTTTTTTTCTACTCTCCCCGACCGGATATCCAATTAAGTATACTCAGTCGGGGAGAGTGTCCTTTTACTCTCAAAGGAGGCGTCCCCCACCCGCCGGCTATACGTCCGGCACGGCAGGTTGGCCTCCCCGGTCTCGGATCTTTTGTTTTACATTGCCTGCCTCTAATCCCCCGCTTTAAAGCCAAGGTCCGGCTATGCCGTCCCCCAGCGCCTCAGCAGGGAACCGGGACTCGGTCTTTACGCCTTTGGCCTCTAACAGTTCTTCTCCCGTTCTTCTGTCTTCATCCTCTTTGGCCCGCAGGACCTCCCCGGCGAACCTGCGGAACCATTCCCGGTTCTCATTGTTGTACCCCGACCAGTTTATGAGATTTTCTGGTGTAAGACCATTAATTACTATTTGACCTCCGTTAACGGCCCATCTTGGACATATGAACAACGTATGTTCGGCATCGTCGTTCTCTGGACAATAGATGCACTGCGGGGTGGCTCTCTTCCCGATCCTATACAGATACTGACCGAAAAAGCCGTGCCCCGACAGTAATTGTGTCATGTAAAAATTGACATCTCCGAGCCTATTGTTATTCCAGGTTTTAATATTAGGGATTAGGCGTCTGGTCCATTCTCGCACTCTGGACCCTGCCCGCTCTTCTTGTCATTCTTGTTCTATAATCCCTTCCATCTCTTCTTTCAACATACCGCTGTGTTTGAGGGTTCTGGCTTTTATCTGAAGGTCTATGGGTAGGACCCCGGTCAGTACGCACAGCGCGTAATACGATACCGTACAGTAACTAGCAGCTACACGCAGCAATGCCAGTCAATGGACACTTCTCAACTTCTTTTTATTTCGCTGTATGTTCATTGCCGCCCCCCATATGGGAGCCGCATACAGTACCGCCGAAGTGATAGCCGCGGTTATCAATCTTCGAATACCCATTTTAGGTGTGCCGTGGTTTTGAAATAATCCTTTGTTCACTTATTAAAGCACAAACTCACGACCGAGCAGTTGCATTAATGTGCCGCTTGGACTAGAAGTAGCTTATAGACCAAGGTCAAAGATAGTGTGCCTACGCAAGCTGCAGGGTTGCCACATCTTGCAAAGAAAAATCAGTTTCATTACTTTATTGTCGCACCTGGTGTATATATATATTCACGCTATTTTTGGCGTTTTACATGGGATATCTTAGAAACTAACAGAGATAAAGTTCTGGGACCTATTTTTTTCGTTTTCCCAGCTCAAAAACAATAAGAAACAATTGAATTTGCCCCTTAATTGACCTTTTCAATTAAAAACATTTCATTTCAAAAAGCCTTAGTTTACCCGGAGGAACTAAAACTCGGGCGAAATCTTTCACCCTGTGTAACTCACTAACGAATCGTTTTTTTCGAACCTATATTTTTATGACCTTTTTTCTTATTTTTAGCCTCTAGAATGAGTTGTTAAAGTATTGCGCTATCCTTCTGAATCACTCTGTACATATATATATATATATATATTCACGCTATTATTATATAAAATCTAAATTTCAGTGCTTGGTTTTGCGTCCATGAAAACTACTACATATTACGCTACAATTGTAATTATAGAAGGTAAGAAATATTAACCTAAAAGTTAAATGTATGAATCAATATTTTCTATTATTATATACACTAACCTCTAAAAGTTCAAAATCAGATGGATTTGAAGTTTTTCCTTGCCCATTGCCCATATCTTTGACAATTTGACATGCTTTTTCACTGACTTCATGCATTACATTAAAAATATGATTAACAATTGCAGGATTATTAGATTTCAATTTAACGACTTTATTCACCAATTCTGCCGTATTCCTTAAAACACCTGTAATACGAATAAATAAAAATTAGAATGTATTTAAAATTATTGAATGCGTAGTGCGATGTCGCACCGTCATGTTGTAGCCGGCAGTGTCTGTCTTCCTCTTCCAAGACTGCGATGAACCGAAATAAAATATCCTGATATCGTTCTCCATTAATGGTGTACTCGAAAAAAATAGGACCGATTATTTTATTCCGCGATATCGCGCACCACACGCCCGACTTCTGCGGGTGTAATTGTTTTTCATGATAAACGCGGAGATTTTCAGCGCTCCAAATTCTACTGTTTTGGCTGTTTACGTAGCCGTTCAAATGAAACCGTGCTTCATCTGTGAAAAATAACGAATCCATAACGTTAACTCCCTCGCGCAGAAATCGAGGGAACCGTTGACAATATTGTAGCCGTTTTTCTTTGTCGGGCTCGAGAAGTCGATGAACCGTTTGAATGCGATAAGGTCGTAATTGTAATCGTTTGATCGCCCGATGAACAGTCGATTTAGACAAATTAATTTCAGCAGACAAACGTCTGATCGATTTATTTGGCGAGGCGAGTAATCGATCTTTGATTTCAGCGACTGTATTCAACACCGACGCAGATCTTTGTGTTTTGTGTTGTTGTTATTAATAGAACCGGTTTCTCTAAATTGTGCGACTAACCTTAATACTGATGTTTTGTTAGGAGCCGGTTTATCTGGGTACTTTTGGCGAAACAAAGCTTGCACTGCAACCGCTGATTTCATACTGAAGTACGACTCGACAATGAAAACACGTTCATCTACCGAAAACACCATCTTGTTTCTAGCGATACACTGAACGTTATGATTGTATTGTTGTTACTATCGGTAGTGTTCTACTGCGTCACCGCGATGTTCAGATGTTGGACGAGTTCATTTCAGTAACGAGTAAGGGAGTAAGCTTGACTTTTGAAATTTCATGGATGAGTGATTGATGGGTTGCGTTTTATATGGGACACCCTGTATAATGGCCTCTTGATTATAGTTACAATACGACTCTACTTAGCGGTAAATATTTTACTTGTGAAACCCTTTCTTTTTCCTGTTTATCCTGTGGGAATTATCGTTCAAATAATACTTCAGAGGATGATATATATGAGTGTAAATGAAGTTTAGTCTTGTACAGTTAATTTAAACAAACCCAGTGGTAAACGCGGGGGGTTTACCCTAGTGGTAAACGCGTCTTCCCAAATCAGCTGATTTGGAAGTCGAGAGTTCTAGCGTTCAAGTCCTAGTAAAGCCAGTTATTTCTACACGGATTTGAATATCAGATCGTGGATACCGGTGTTCATTGGTGGTTGGGTTTTTCAATTAACCACACATCTCAGGAATGGTCGAAATGAGACTGTACAAGAGTACACTTCATTTACACTCATATATATCATCCTCTGAATTATTATCTAAACGGTAGTTACCGGAGGCTAAACAGGAAAAAGAAAGTTAATTGAAACAAAAAAAAAAAAACAAAAAAATACTTAAGATTTGAACGCTGGACCACACGATTTTAAAAATTAACTGAAACGAGAAGACGCGTTCACCCGGTAAGAATTCGTGAAACCCTAATCGAATATAATATGAATACAATACTGACACTAGGTCACAAATGATTTTCGAAGACTGTACATATAATCCAGTTGATTTCATAAATGGGATTTTATTTAAAAAATTCTCAAAGATTAAAGTGCATTTTTTTTGTCTTCAGTCATTTGACTGGTTTGATGCAGTTCTTCAAGATTCCCTATCTAGTGCTAGTCGTTTCATTTCAGTATACCCTCTACATCCTACATCCCTAACAATTTGTTTTACATATTCCAAACGTGGCCTCACTTCACAATTTTTTCCTTCTACCTGTCCTTCCAATATTAAAGCGACTATTCCAGGATGTGGCCTATAAGTCCGTCTCTTCTTTTAACTATATTTTTCCAAAGGCTTCTTTCTTCATCTATTTTTCGCAATTCCTCTTCATTTGTCACTTTATCCACCCATCTGATTTTTAACATTCTGCTATAGCAACGCATTTCAAAATCTTCTAATCTTGTTGTCAGGTACAGCGATCGTCCAAGTTTCACTTCCATATAAAACTACGCTCCAAATATATACTTTCCTGACATTTAAATTAATTTTTGATGAAAAGGAATTATACTTCTGATTCGCCTGTGCTATTCGGCATTTTATATCGCTTGTGCTTCGTCCATCTTTAGTAATTCCACTACCCAAATAACGAAATTCTTCTACCTCCATAATCTTTTCTCTTCCTATTTTCACATTCAGACATCCATCTTCGTTATTTCTACTACATTTCATTACTTTCGTTTTGTTCTTGTATATTTTCTTGCGTAGGACTCCATCTATGTCTTTCATTGTTCTTCCCAAATCTCTTTTACCCTCATCTAGGATTACTATATCATCAGCAAATCGTAGCATCTTTATCTTTTCACCTTGTACTGTTACTCCGAATCTAAATTGTTCCTTTACATCATTAACTGTTAGTTCCATGTAAAGATTAAAAAGTAACGGAGATAGGGAACATCCTTGTCGGACTCCCTTTCTTATTAGGGCTTCTTTCTTATGTTCTTCAATTGTTATTTTTGCTGTTTGGTTCCTGTACATGTTAGCAATTGTTCTTCTATCTCTGTATTTGAACCCTAATTTTTTTAAAATGCTGAACATTTTATTCCAGTCTACGTTATCGAAACCCTCTTCTAGGTCTATAAACGCCAAGTATGTTGGTTTGTTTTTCTTTAATCTTCTTTCTACTATTAATCTGAGGCCTAAAATTGCTTCCCATGTCCCTATACTTTTCCTGAAACCAAACCGGTCTTCTCCTAACACTTCCTCCACTCTGTGTCATTCTCTCACTCTCTCTCTCTTTCTCTCTCTCTCTCTCTTTCAGTCTCTCTCTCTTTATCTCTTTCAGTCTCTCTCTCTTTATCTCTTTCAGTCTCTCTCTCTCTTTATCTCTTTCAGTCTCTCTCTCTTTATCTCTCACTCTCTCTCTCTCTTTCTCTCTCTCTTTCAGTCTCTTTCTCTCTCTCTCTTTCAGTCTCTCTCTCAGTCTCTCTCTCTCTCTCTCTTTCAGTCTCTCTCTCTCTCTCTCAGTCTCACTCTCTCACTCTTTCTCTCTCTCTGTCTCTCTCTCTCTCACTCTTTCTCTCTCTCTGTCTCTCTCTCTTTCAGTCTCTCTCTCTTTATCTCTTTCAGTCTCTCTCTCTCTCAGTCTCTCTCTCTCTCTCTCTCTCGCTCTCTCTCCGTATTTTGAACGGGATATTCAAAATATTTTCTGGAACGCCCAAAACTTGTAAAATACAAACCTAGTAATTGAATTAATAAAAACTCTTTTCTTCAAAACGTACATAAGTGAAACAATCAAATTATTATATATTTTGTTTAATGGAATATGACATCGTAAAAATAGATATGATTAAATCAAACGTATAAGTTATAACTAAATTTGTGATATTTAATAAAATAATAAAAATGATATCTACCAGTGTTGATGAGAATGATATTAATAACAGGAGGATGGTCTAATTTCAGAAATTGTTTAACTGTAATGTTTGTAGAAATATCGACGATGTTTGAAACTTCAATAAATGAACCAAATGTAGCAACTGTGTTGTCGATACCAGACGGTTTACCGTGCATAACAGTTTCACCCTTAAAAGCCCATTTTGAAATCGATTTTAAACCCTGGAAAAAAAAATTTCAACTATAATAATCGAATACATTCAACTTATATATACAGATTATCATAAAAGAATGGTACGATTTTGAACATGGTTGTAATTAAAACAGAATTGCTTAACAGTTTATGTTTTTTTTATTTTTCAAATTTGTCAGTCTCAAATATTTTTTTTTACATAATAAATTTAATGGTGTTATAGAGGAAGAAGAGGAAGTTGAGGAGGATGAAATGGGGGAAACAATACTGAGATCTGAATTTAAGAGAGCATTAAAAGATTTAAATGGCAGAAAGGCTCCTGGAATAGACGGAATACCTGTAGAATTACTGCGCAGTGCAGGTGAGGAAGAGATTAAGAGACTATACAAACTGGTGTGTAATATTTATGAAAAAGGGGAAGTTCCGTCAGACTTCAAAAAAATCGTTATAGTAATGATACCAAAGAAAGCAGGGGCAGATAAATGTGAAGAATACAGAACAATTAGTTTAACAAGTCACGCATCAAAAATCTTAACTAGAATTACAGAAGAATTGAGAGGAGAGTGGAAGAAGTGTTAGGAGAAGACCAATTTGGTTTCAGGAAAAGTATAGGGACAAGGGAAGATATTTTAGGGCTCAGATTAATAGTAGAAGGAAGATTTAAAAAAAAAACAAATCAACATACTTGGCGTTTATAGACCTAGAAAAGGCATTCGATAACGTAGACTGGAATAAAATGTTCAGCATTTAAAAAAAATTAGGGTTCAAATACAGAGATAGAAGAATAATTGCTAACATTTACAGGAACAGTAATAATTGAAGAACATAAGAAAGGGAGTCCGACAAGGATGTTCCCTATCTCCGTTACTTTTTAATCTTTACATGGAACTAACAGTTAATGATGTTAAAGAACAATTTAGATTCAGAGTAACAGTACAAGGTGAAAAGATGATAAAGATGCTACGATTTGCTGATGATATAGTAATTCTAGCCGAGAAAGAGATTTGGGAAGAACAATGAACGGCATTGAAGAACTCCTACGCAAGAAAATAAACAAGAACGAAACGAAAGTAATGAAATGTAGTAGAAATAACAAAGATGGACCACTGAATGTGAAAATAGGAAGAGAAAAGATTATGGAGGTAGAAGAATTTTGTTATTTGGGAAGTAGAATTACTAAAGATGGACGAAGCAGGTGCGATATAAAATGCCGAATAGCACAAGCTAAACGAGCCTTCAGTAAGAAATATAATTTGTTTACGTCAAAAATTAATTTAAATATCAGGAAAAGATTTTTGAAAGTATATTTTTGGAGTGTCGCTTTATCTGGAAGTGAAACTTGGACGATCGGAGTATCTGACAAGAAAAGATTAGAAGATTTTGTAATGCGGTGCTATAGTAGAATGTTAAAAATCAGATGGGTGGATAAAGTGACAAATGAAGATGTATTGCTGCAAATAGATGAAGAAAGAAGCGTTTGGAAAAATATAGTTAAAAGAAGAGACAGACTTATAGGCCACATACTAAGGCGTCCTGGAATAGTCGCTTTAATATTGGAAGGACAGGCAGAAGGAAAAAATTGTGTAGGCAGGCCACGTTTGAAATATGTAAAACAAATTGTTAGGGATGTAGGATGTAGGGAGTATACTGAAATGAAACGACTAGCACCAGATAGGGAATCTTGGAGAGTTGCATCAAACCAGTCAAATGACTGACGACAAAAAAAAGTACGATATGCCATTCTCCTCATGATTTCTGGTCGTTTTGAAAACTTATTAAAATGTCACCGAAGCTAAATCACACACTCGGTATTTTTTTCACAGCCTACGACGAGATACTTTTACATAATACATTAAAAGCTTCTTTAAAAAACTATTGTACGTGACACTTTTGTCACGTACAATGTCTTTTCTATGAGTTAATTTTTAAAAAAGTCATGTGTTTGTATATTTTAAACTGTTTAAAACAACTAAATTTTGTCTTTTATGATTTAAACGAGGTGGTATCCCAAAAGTTCCGGGAATTTTACCATAAAAATAAAATAGTTTACCATAACTTATAATTTCAACTGTCTCCTTTAATCCCCTTGAGAATTGATAGAGTGATCCCAGCCTTTTTTCCCATGATTCCATGGAACCCTGGAAATCTGCAGGTGTAATTGTTCGAAGCACTTTCTACGTTTCTTCCTAAATCTCCTCAATTGTGTTAAAACGACGTCCTTTCGATTGAAATTTTATTTTCCGAAAGAGAAAAAAGTCGCACGGGGCAAGGTCAGGCGAATAAGAGTGGGTGGGGAATCACGACCGTCTTTTTAGAAGCCAAGAAATTCCAAACGGCTAGCGATAAGTGTGCGGGCGCGTTGTCATGGTGCCGAACCCGGCTGTTGTAACCCCACAGATCTGAACGTTTGCTTTTTAATGCTTTAATGCTTTTTAATGCTTTTTCACGTAACCGCTTCAAAAACTTCACAATAGAACATCCCGTTGACAGTTTGACCAAGAGGAATAAATTCCTTATGGATGTCGAAAAAAACAATCGTCACAGGACTTCACGTTGCCGCAAACTTGGCATGCTTTTTCTCTCTCTTACACTGTATGTCTGTCTGTCTCACACACTCTCTCTCTCTCTCCCCTCTGTCACTCTGTCTATTTCTGTCTCTCTCTCTCTCTCTCTCTCTCTCTGTCCAACCTTTCTGTCTCTCACACCCACTTTTTCTTCCCTTCCTCTGTCTCTCTTGTCTTCCTCTCTCATTCTGTTTGTCTGTCAGTCTTTTTCTCTCTCACTCTCTCTCTCTCTCTCTCTCTCTCTCAAACTGTATGTCTGTCTGTCTCTATCTTTCTGTCGGTCTGTCTCCTCTCTCTCTGTGTAACATTCACCTCTCAGTGTGTCTAACTGTCTGTCTGTCAGTCTCTCTCACTACTCTCTCGCCCCCCGACGGGGAGTCTTATTCTTTAAGACTTTGGGGGTTGGCGTCCCCACGGGCCTAGCCTCCGCAGCTTTTCTTCCCACTATACAATGAGCTGCGGAACACTTTACATTTTACACATATACTACACCAAGAACACTACATAAATTACAACATACACACATACACAATTACACAACAACAACCTACACTGATATTTCTTACATTTACACTCGGTGGTGTTGCGACATCTTACGAAACGCAACCGTAACCCAAGGTGGGAACAAATCGTGCCGATGGGTGAATGGCTCTACGTAGTGAGTCTCGAACGATGTCCTCTGGGCACCAGGGCGAACCCAGTTGTATTTAGCTCTAGCTCCAGTACGCGTGCGCTCTGCTGGAGTGGTCCATTTTTCGCCGGTACTCGTGGGACCAAAATTTCAGTTCCAATAATAAACACTATGATGGTTGGTGGTCCATCTGAAAAAACCACCATTTTAAGTCTTGCGAAGAGACCTCGATCAGCTTCGTCTGACGAGGATAAAAGTCCTACTGAACAGAATTTCTTAAAATCAAAATATAAAAATATCAGATTCATTGTACTCAGAAATAGTCAGGAAGGTGGCTCCCTTCAAAAGGTTTCACCTTTCTTAATTAACAAAACCATAACAGGTGTAAGTGGCTCCCCTAAGAATATCAGGAAATTACGTGACGGATCGATTCTGGTTGAAACATTCAACGATGAACAGAGTCGATCTATCTTACGGCTCCGTAATATGGGTGGCATAAATATAAGTGCAGAATGCCACAAAACGTTAAATACGAGCCGGGGTGTAATCTTTTGTAGAGACCTTATAGATATAGATATCTCTGAAATAGTTGACGAGCTTTGCCACCAAGATGTTGTTGAAGTAAAACGTATAATGAAACGGCAGAACGGAACAGAAGAACCGACACCGTCTCTTATATTAACATTCAATCTTCCTGTTCCACCAGAGAAGATTAAAGTGGGTTACCTCTCGGTTCGGGTACGACCATTCATACCCAACCCACGGCGATGTTTTAGATGCCAAGGTTTTGGTCATACCACAACATCTTGTACAAAAACAGAGATCTGTGCTCGATGTTCTAAAGAAGGTCACAATGACACTAACTGCGAAGAAAGTGAAAAATGCGCAAACTGCAGTGGTCCACACACAGCCCGCTCCCGAGATTGCCCAACTTTTAAAGAAGAAAAGGCAATTCTCAAAATCTGTACGGAGCAAAAACTATCTTTTCCGGCTGCACGTAGAGAATATAAAAAGATAAACAACTCACGGAACCTGGTTAAACCAGACGTATCTTTTGCCACCGCTACAACTAAACAAATTCCTATAAATGCTAATAATCAGCAGTGTGGATCCTGCAATGAGCTTAAAAAACTTGTTCAGATGCTATCTGATCAAGTAGCTTCACTTACAGCCACTATCTCAGAGCTGACAAAAACGAATAAAAAGTCCTCCGTCGCAGCTAGTGAATCAAACAGTAGGATACATACGAAAGTTCCTATTCCCAAAGCCGTACCGCCACGAATAGCGACTATCACAGCTGGCAGTAAGCCACCTAATAAGCTCCCCATAAAGGGAACCCACATAACTATCTCTTCTGGGATGTCAACTACAGCATCCCAGTCAAATAAATCTCCTCCACCATCACCTCATATACTGGAGGATATGATTGAAGAACCACCCGACCCTAGGGCATCGGAGTTCTTTAAAATAAAAAATACAAAAAATAAAAACCGAATCACGTACAACTAATTTTTATATAGTCTCCGAAATTTATTTTTTTATTTGTTTCTTACACTTATGAACATTATTCAGTGGAATGTTAGAGGTATTCGGTCCCGCATTGAAGATATTAGAGTACTGGCGCACACACATGATCCACTAATCATGTGTTTCCAGGAAACTCACCTTCTACAACATGACCGAATTACTCTTAGAGGATACTTCTGCGAGAGATACGACTGCCTAGTAGACAGTAGGGAGAGTGGTGGAGTAGCGATTTTCATGAAGAATGGGGTGTCAGCTACAAGAATTCAACTAACCACTGTCATTCCTGCTATTGCAGTAAAGGTCACTATTCCCTTCAAATTGCATATCTGCAATCTGTATCTCTCACCGAACACTGTGTTCAGTGCTTTAGATGTCTCAAATCTCCTTACACAAATACCATCTCCATCGTTAATAGTAGGAGACTTCAATGCCCATCATATTTCCTGGGGCTCAACCTTCTGCTCCACTCGAGGAAATATGATAAACCGATTGAGACAAGATTTTGACCTTTGCCTACTGAATAATGGATCACACACATTTATGTCCTTATCAACTGGTGCTGCATCTAACCTTGATCTTTCTATATGATCACCGAATGTACTCCCTCATTTTAATTGGTCGATTTGTGATGACTATCACGGCAGTGATCATAGACCAATTATTATTAGTTTCGGTGTAGACTGCGAGATTAAAAGAATGCCACGGAGATGGATTGTTGAAAAGGCAGATTGGAACGGATACTGTAAATCATTCCAATCTCAGTATGACGATGGAGCGAACATCCTCGACCAATATTCTTCTTTTACGTCCATGATACTTAAGAATGCCAACAGGTATATCCCACAAACATCGGGTAATCCTAGACGTCCTTTCGTTCCATGGTGGAACGATGAATGCAAAATTGCTATTAAGAATCGACGGCAGGCATTACGTAAATTTAATCGTAGGCCTACAACGGAACATCTAAATTTATACCGCAAGGCTAGAGCGGTGTGCCGTCGAGTATTCTTGGACGCTAAGAGGAATTCATGGACGAAATACGTGAGCACTATCTCACGCACTACCTCCACGTCTACTGTATGGAAGAAAATTCGTGCAATCTTCGGATCACCGAAACAATCTATTCTTGGTCTTATTGATGAAGGAGAGCTCCTTTCATCATCCTCGGAAGTGGCAAATAGTCTGGCAAAATCTTTCCGCTCGGTGTCTCTCACCTCATCATATAATAACGATTTTCAACGGTACAAGATACAAATGGAGGTGTTGTCGTTAAACATTGGTGATTCGGTTGGTGAATTAAACACTCCATTCGTATTTAAAGAATTGTTACATGCACTTAAAAATTCACGGGACACTTCCCCTGGACCGGACAACATTCGCCTTTCCATGCTTTCACACCTTCCTAATTCGGCACTACAACAACTTTTGAATATTTTCAACGGTTTATTCTCCGAACAAGTCTTCCCACCCGGCTGGTCAGAAGCATTTATTATACCAGTACTAAAACCTGGTAAAGACCAGAAGAACCCCTCAAGCTATCGCCCTATTTCATTAACAAGCGTTTTGTGTAAAATAATGGAGAGAATGGTAAACCGCAGACTTACATGGTACTTGGAGAAACATGGCTTTCTATCTCCAGAACAGTGTGGTTTTCGACAAGGACGATCTTCCATTGACCATTTAGTGTCACTAGAAACAGCCATACAAAACGCTTTCCTCAATCGGCAACACCTCGTCGCTATCTTCTTTGATATAAAAAAGGCGTATGACACAGCCTGGCGACGTGGTATCCTTAACACTCTCAAAAAATGGGGAATCAAGGGCAATATGCTTGCTTTTATCCGGGGATTCTTAAATCACCGAACGGCTCGTGTTCGTGTGGATGATTCGCTCTCAGATAGTGTCATCTTGGAGAATGGAGTGCCCCAAGGTAGTGTATTAAGTGCCACCTTATTTTCTGTAGCCATAAATGATATTACCAAATGTGTTCAGGCTCCTGTCTCATGCTCTCTATTTGCTGACGACTTTGCTATCTACATTGCAAGCCGTTCGGCACCTACAGCAGAGAGACTACTGCAGAACACTGTATCTCACCTTGAAACTTGGTCCAGGATTACTGGTTTCACATTTTCATCCGAAAAAACAAAATGTGTAGTTTTTTCTCGGCTACGAAACCCTTCTATTCCGCAAATTTTTCTGAACGGTGAGACTATTACTACCTCTACTTACATTAAGTTTTTAGGTTTAATTTTTGATAGCCGTCTTACTTGGGTCGAACATTTAAAAGAATTGAAAACAAAATGTTCCAAAATTCTAGATATGATGCGAGTCCTTACTAACACCAACTGGGGAGCCGATAGATCATGTATGATACATTTTTACTATTCCTTTGTTCGCTCCCGTTTAGATTACGGTTGTGTGGCCTACTCATCAGCTCGTCAAACCGTGCTTAAAATGCTGGATAGTGTACATCATGCTTTCCTTCGGCTTGCCACAGGCGCGTTTAGATCTAGTCCTGTGGCAAGCTTACTGGTAGACTGTGGTGAACCATCACTTTGGGATAGACGAGACCAGCTTTTATTATCGTATTTTGCTCGTCTCAAAGGACAACCAAATCACCCGGCTCTTGAGTCAGTCTTTAGAAATCCTAATCTAAGAAAGTATGAGGACCATCCACGTCGTACTGCACCGGTAGGTATCCGTACCTGGCGTCTGCTGCAGCATATAAATGTTGACAAACCGTCATTCTTTTCTATATATCCTTGCTCATATCCTCCGTGGAGAATAAGCCTTATAAATTTTAATTTTGACCTGGCCACATACAATAAGCAATCAACACCATCTATTGTCTTTCAGCAAATGTTTCAGTGTGTTCTCTCCAAGATGAAACCAGATGCGGTTGTATACACTGATGGATCGAAACAAAATGATTCAGTTGGGTGTGCATTTGTTGTTAATGAGAGAACTTATATGTTTGGTCTACCCGGTATTACGAGTGTGTTTACCGCTGAACTATACGCTATAAATAAGGCTCTAAACATCATTAACCCTAAATATAGAAAAATTCTTATTTGCAGTGACTCGTGTAGTGCTCTCCAAGCCTTAAAAAACTTTTATTCCAAACATCCTATCGTCATTGAAATTTACAACGCAATCGCTGAGTTGAATAATCACAACACAGAATTAAGTTTTTGCTGGGTCCCTAGCCACGTAGGGATTCCAGGTAATGAACATGCAGATTCCGCTGCCAAAGAAGCATGTAACCAGCCTCCTTTCACCACCCGAGTTGCTACTTCTGATTTCATTAACTATGTAAAACAATTATTAAGAACAAGGTGGCAAGGTGATTGGACAGCTACCGTTGATAATAAACTCCGTCACATTAAAGATTCTGTGTTACCATGGAACTCCTCATACAGAAAACCCCGGCGTGAGGAAGTAGTTCTCTGTCGATTGCGGATAGGACACACGAGAGTTACACACGAGTACCTCTTTACAAGAGGACAACCACCTCTATGCGCAAGATGCAACTGCCGCGTGACTGTGCGCCACATACTCGTGGACTGCATATGTTATGCGGCATTGCGTCATAAATTTAAAATTCCTAGTAACATCCGTGGTATCTTGCGTGACGATAAGGAGGTTTTAAACCGGATGTTTATATTTTTACGTAGTATAGGGTTAATGAAAAAAATTTAATAAGTATGTATTCTTTCATAATTGTATGTATTGTCCTATGTATTGTTTTTGTTATCCGAGTAGGGAGCCTTTTACACTCCCTATCGGATTTTTTTTTTTTTTTTTTTTTTTTTTTTGTTCGTTTTTAATAAATTCGTCTGTGATATTAGTTGTAAGATTTTTGTGATATTAGTTTTAAGTTTTATCTCCTTTTTTAGTTTTAAGTTTTATTTATTTTTAATGTGATAGATTTTAACATAGTTTTAAGTTTTATTTATTTTTAATGCGATAGTTTTTAACATAGTTTTAAGTTACATATTAGTGTTTTTATTATCCGAGAATGGGCCTTTTACACCCATTCCGGATTTTGTTTCTGTGATAGTAGTTTTAAGTTTTAATTTTATCTAAAAAACTTAAATTATTTTTATTTTTATTTTTATTTTTATTTATTTATCTATTTATTTATTTTCCGGGCGATGATAACGTTCAACCGTTTTTCGCCCTAAAAAAAAAAAAAAATAAAAAAAAATAAACTACTCTCTCGCACACTGTCTGTCTCTCTCACTCTCTCTCTCTGTCACTCTGTCTTTATTTCTGTCTCTCTCTCCAACCTTTTTGTCTCTCACACTTTCTCTCTGCTCTCTCTTTCTCACTCTTTTTCTGTCTCTCCGTTTGTCTTTATCTATCTTTCTGTACGCTCCGTTTATTTTAGCAACGTTCATTTCAGTTTCCAATAGACTTTCTAATTATATATAAAAAATTATTTAATTAATGTAATATATATATATATATATATATATATATATATATATAAAAAAATAAAACACTTACCTCTTCAGAAAAAGTAATCTTTTCAGCCGAAATTAATCTATATTTTTTAATATTATTATAATGTATTAATGCAGCCGCTATACAAACACAAAATGCAGCAGAACTACCAGCACCTGAACCGATTGATAACTCTGTTGTAATATCTATATTTATAGGAGATAAAATTGATAAACCTGGCTCCGTGATTGAATCTAAATCTTTATAATATATACCGTGTAATAAATAGAAACATACGATTAAAGATGATTTCTGTTCTTTAGTTATGTTAGTTAAATTATCCCCGATTAATTTTTTTATATTTTCTTCAACAATACTGAGAAATTCATCGTGATTTATTTCGTTTACATCAACGTTCGTTTTGTTAAAATCTTCATATTATTATCAGGAATATCTTCATTAATTATTTTATTAATATATTTAAACAGAAACGAATAATCAAAATTAATTTCTTTCACATTTAATCGAAACATTTCATTATCTGCTTCAGTTAATTTTAAATACATACGTTTATTAATACTTGCTGCTAATGCAGATTTACCATAGACTACGCTATGTTCACCGAATAAAATTAATTTTCCCGGTGCAGATAGGGTAAATGTTATTGGAGATAGAATTTCAGAATTACCGCTTCTTTCCATTATTGTTTCTTATTCTTCTTTATTATTTTTCATTATATATAAAACCTGGTTGTTACACCTTGAAAATAACCAAAACAGAAACAAAATTAATAATTATAATTAAATTTATATAAAATTCATGGAGGTGCAATCATTATATCAATAACTTAGAAGGATTTACGTTTCGAATCAGTCATACAAGGTGCGACAATAAAGTAATAAGACGGATTTTTCTTTGTAAGATGTGGCAACCCTGCAGCTTGAATAGGCACACCAACTTTGACCTTGATCTATCAGCTACTTCTAGTCCAAGCGGCACATTGATGCAACAGCTCGGTCGTGAGTTGTGCTGTAATAAGTGAACACGTGTTTGTGTCTCTCGTCACAGAAATGAAACCGGAAAATATTGCGCGACGGTATGTCATTTCTTTTTACGTTATATCGGGTGAAAACGCAACGACAACTTACGGTAAGCTTCAGAAGGTTTTTGTAGAGGAGGTTATGTCACTTGACCAGGGTGTATGAAATCGTACGATCTGATCGAAGATTATCCGTTAAAATGATCGCAGAAGAACTCGATCGAGAAACGGTTCGTCTAATATTAACTGAAGATCTTGGTACGAGAAAGATTTGTGCATAAATGGTCCCCAAAAATTTCACCACAACAAAATCTCACAGCGAGAAACACGGAAAAATGTGGCAGCCGATCTGTTAGAGCAAACGGAAATCGATCCAGATTTCTTGAGCCGTGTTATCACCGGTGATGAAGGTTAGTTTTTTCAATACGATCCAGAGACAAAACGCCAAAGTTCGCAAAGGAATCACCCAGACCAAATAAAGCTCGCATGTCAAAGTCAAAAGTAAAACGCATGCTTGTATGCTGTACTGCTCTATAAGTACAGCGATTTTTAACCAAACAAATGAAACAAATTTCAGTACTACCACAGCCAAATTATTCACCAGATATCGCTCCGTGCAACTTATTTCTATTTCCAAGAATCAAAATGGCGGTCAAGGGACACCATTTTCAAACAACACAAGATGTCCAAAAGAGGGTCTTGGAGGATATTACAGAAGATGAGTTCCAGAAATGTTACCATCAATGGCAAAACCGCTGGAATAAGTGTGTGCAATCAGAGGGGAACTACTTTGAAGGAGACAACACCAAGCATGTCTAAAACTGTAAGCAACATTTTTTTTCACATCAGTTTCATTACTTTATTGTCGCACCTCGTATATGAAAGATTTTATGAAACAAATTGAATCGAAGTAATTGTTTAATTAGCTAATGAAACACGTTAATATTCAATTTTTCATTTAAATTGAATTATTTGTTCAAAAATAATTATGAGCAATTTGTTATAGAAATAAACTTTAATCAAATCAATGTTGATAAAGTGTGTCAACTTAATTCAATTCAATCACCACTCCGTCATAGAAAGGAGCCACCTGTATTTTCAGCCATATTTCTACGTTGGTCAACAGCTCGATGTCTGTACCATCGTTGTTTCACAAAAAATGAAACACCGGTTAGGAAACAACTTTATGAAAAATCCAAGAATTCCGAATAAACGTAGAGGAATGCTATCATCAGATATTATCTTTCTCCATGACAATGCTCGGCCGCACATTGTAGCTGTAACAAAGAAACTACTGCAGCGTTTTCATCGGTGAAGTGTCTGATCTCCCACCATACAGCCCGGAATTCGATTTTCATCAATTTCCTCACATGAAACGCCGGTTAGGAAAACATTCAGGCCGACCACTCCTGAAGTGTGTGTTTAATTGAAAACCAACCAGTGATAAAGAACACCGGTCGATCTAGTTCTGTTCTTTGATGGTTGTTGGGGGTTCAATTAACGACACATCTCAGGGAATGATCGACCTGAGAATACACAAGACCATATTCCATAACACACTCTAGTAAAGCCAGTTATTTTTACACGTATTTGATTACTAAATCGTGGATACCGGTGTTCTTTGATGGTTGTTAGGTTTCAATTTAACGACACATTTCAGGAATGATCGGCCTAAGCATGTACAAGACTACACTTCATTTACATTGATATATATCATCCTCTGAAATAATACGTGAACGGTAATTCCCGGAGAATAAACAGGATAAAGAAAGGTTATGTTTGTGTAACCCACCGGGTTAGTTTAGTGGTTAAATCGTCTTCCTAAATCAGCTGATTTGGAAATCGAGAGTTCAAGTCCTAGTAAAGTCAGTTATTTTCAAACAAATTTAAATAATAGATCGTGGATACCGGTGTTCTTTGATGGTTGTTGGGGTTCAATTAACGACACATCTCAGGAATGGTCGACCTGAGACTGTACAAGACTACAATTCATTTACATTCATGCATATCATCCTCTGAAGTAATACCTGAACGGTAATCCCTTAGGCTAAACAGATAAAAGAAAAGATATCATTTCTTCAACCAACCGGATTAGTTTAGTGGTGAACGCGTCTTCCCAAATCAGCTGATTTGGAAGTCGAGAGTTACAGCGTTCAAGTCCTAATAAAATTAGTTATTTTTTTATATGAATTTGAATACTATATCATGTGGATACCGATGTTTTTTGATGGTTGGGGTTCAATTAACTACACATCCTAGGAATGGTCACGAATTGACACTGTACAAGAGATTACACTGGAAAAAGAAAGAAAGTAAAAAACACTAGTACCCACAGCCTAGCATTCAAATCCATATAAAAGCAGCATTTACAAGGAATCGAACCTTAGAACTTCGACTTCGAAAATTAGTTGATTTTGGTGATGATGAATTTTATTTCTAGACTAACCTGGCAAATTAGTAAAAAAAAAATAAACCACCAAAATCAGAATACAAATAACTATTTAAATTTATTTAAAATAAAACAATAAATACAATAAACAGAAAATATGTTTAAACCTTATTTTTTCTTTATAAAATTACAATTATCGTTCAAAATTATTAAATTGAACTATCGTGTTAATCCATAAAAATTTTCTTCTTGTGTCTTTTATTATAATCGAAACAAAAATGTCATAAAATGAATAGTGATTACTTTTCTATCTCTCTCTCACTCCCTCACTCTCTGTCTTGCTCCCTCTCACTCTATCTTTCTCTCTCTGAATCTCTCTCACTCTCTCTCTGTCTCACTCTATCTCTCTCTCTGTCACTCACTCTCTCTCACTCGCTCTCTCTCTCTCTCTCTGTCTATTTCTCTCTGTCACTCTCTCGCTCTCTCTCTCTCTCTCTCTATCTCTCTCTCTATCACTCTCTCTCTCTCGCTCTCTCTCTGTCACTCTCTCTCTCTCTCACTGTCTGTCTCACTCTCTCTCTCTCTCTCTGTCACTCTCTCACTCTTTCTCACTCACTCACTCTCTCTCTCTCTCTGAATATTCAATTCAAATTTAAAATTAGTTTTGTAATATATCTTACAATATGAAAAGTGTACATTAATTTGCAGAAAATTATGAATAATTCGTTAATTATCAAATTAAAAAATTGTTGAATTTGTTAATTCAATTTGAAGAGAAACAAATAATTCTATCCAGTGAAAAAATGTTATGAAATTCTTAAAAAGTAAAAAACTATTTGCTCGTCACATAAAGATTAATACAGAGTATACCATATAAAACGCAACCCATCAATCAATCATCCATGAAATTTCAAAAGTGAAGCTTACACCACTACTCGTTACTGAAATGGATTCGTCCAACATCTGAACATCGCGGTAACGCAGTAGAACACTACCGATAGTAACAACAATGCAATCATAACGTTCGGTGTATTGCTAGAGACAAGATGGTGTTTTCGCTAGATGAACGTGTTTTCATTGTCGAGTCGTAATTCAGTACGAAATCAGCGGTCGCAGTGCAAGATTTGTTTCGCCATAAGTACCCAGATAAACCAGCTCCTAACATAACATCATTATTAAGGTTAGTCGCAAAAATGAGAGAGACCGGTTCTGTTACTAACAAGGAACGCAAAAGATCTGCGTCGGTGTTGAATACAGATACAGTCAGTGAAATCAAAGACCGATTTACTCGCTTCGCCAAATAAATCGATCAGACGTTTGTCTGCTGAAATTAATTTGACCAAATCGACTGTTCATCGGGCGACCAAACGATTACAATTACGACCTCATCGCATTCAAACGGTTTATCGACTTCTTGAGCCCGACAAAGAAAAACGGCTACAATATTGTCAACGGTTCCGTCGATTTCTGCGCGAGGGAATTATCGTTATGGATTCGTTATTTTTCACAGATGAAGCACGGTTTCATTTGGATGGCTACGTAAACAGCCAAAAGAGTAGAATTTGGAGTGCTGAAAATCCCCACGTTTATCACGAAAAACAATTACACCCGCAGAAGTCGGGCGTGTGGTGCGCGATATCGCGGAAGAAAATAATCGGTCCTATTTTTTTCGAGTATACCATTAATGCAGAACGATATTAGAATATTTTATTTCAGTTCATCGCACTCTTAGAAGAGGAACACAGACATTGCCGGCTACAACATGACGGTGCGACATCGCACTACGCAGGTTCAACTTCTGATTTCGTCGAGGAATTTTTTAGTAATCGGTCGAGGCTTGTGACCACCAAGATCTCCAGATTTGACTGCGGCGGATTTTTTTCTACTGGGTTACCTCAAAGAAAAAGCCTACAGCAATAAATCACGAACACTTGAACGATTGAAAGTCAATATTGAACAAACTGTATTAAATATCCAGCCACAAACTTTGAAAAACGTTGCAAGAAACGCTGTAAAAAGAATTGAAGCTTGTATCCAAGAAGATGGCGGCCACTTTCAACATTTACTCTAAATGGATGGTAATAATAAAAATTACATTTACGTTTACACATGCCTTTTTATTATTTCAATACCTACCAATATAAGGTTGGATTGCGTTTTATATGGGACACTCTGTATTTGTAATCGATTACAACTTCTATTCGATCTTTTCCATACCATTGCGGTTTATATGTTTTTTTTTTTTTAATCTCATTTTATTTAAATATAATATTTCTTCGTTTACTTAATTCAATGATTGTAACTAAATCGCGCACGCGCGCATATCGTATTTAATTCACGGGGTGTAGCGTTACTAATGACGACAAATTTATTTTCACTATTAACAAAGAAAAAATCTCTCTTGACCGATCGGCAGACTGATTTAGCCGCGAGACTTAACGCATTAGGTTCCGAGAACCGACCGATCAAGATCCGCCCAGACCGTTTTCTTTTCTTTTTTTTTTTACATTTAAAATATTATTAATTAATTTATTTATTTTTACCCGTTCACCTATGACATCCATAATATAACAGTAATTTAGAATATTTTTTTTAGGATGGTTGTACGAATTTTGTTAATTTTTTTTTTCATCATATATATTGTTATTTTTTATCCGTTAAAAAATATGTTAATTAATAATATGATCTTCGATGTAATTTCTAGATATTTAAAGTGTAACCTTACCTTTTATTTATTTTAATCGGTCCAGTAGTTCTAAGGATATAAAATGATCAAATGATTTTTTTAATATTTTTAAATCGATTAACAAATGCTCGAGTTATAGCAGAAAATATCGATGTTGTAATTTTCTACTTGTTTTCATTTCCTCCAATATATGATCAATTTAATTAAATAAATATTAATTGTTTTTATTTATTGTTCATTCTATTATTGTATATTAAAACAAATTTAAAAGTGATTAACATAAAATTACGGCAGTTATTGTGTTCACAAGAAACTAAATATATAAATATATTATATATTAAATAATAAATATTAAACTAAATATATAAATAAACATATATAAATATATATATATATGTTATATATATGTTACAAAGGAAATTCTTAAATCAGCAGAAGCAAACTTAGGCGGAATAAAGAGAATTGGTAGAAAACCTTGGGTTTCAGACAATATATTGCACCTGATGGATGAACGTAGAAAATATAAGAATGGTAGTGATGAAGAAAGTAAAAGGAACTATCGGCAATTAAGAAATGCTATAAACAGGAAGTGCAAACTGGCGAAAGAAGAGTGGATTAAAGAAAAGTGTTCAGAAGTGGAAAGAGAAATGAATATTGGTAAAATAGACGGAGCATACAGGAAAGTTAAGGAAAATTTTTGGGTACATAAATTAAAATCGAATAATGAGTTAAATAAAGATGGTACACCAATATATAATACGAAAGGTAAAGTCGATAGATGGGTGGAATATATTGAAGAGCTATACGGAGGAAATGAGTTAGAAAATGGTGTTATAGAGGAAGAAGAGGAAGTTGAGGAGGATGAAATGGGAGAAATAATACTCAGATCTGAATTTAAAAGCGCATTAAAAGATTTAAATGGCAGAAAGGCTCCTGGAATAGACGGAATACCTGTAGAATTACTGCGCAGTGTAGGTGAGGAAGCGATTGATAGATTATACAAACTAGTGTGTAATATTTATGAAAAAGGGGAATTTCCGTCAGACTTCAAAAAAAGTGAAAGATACCAAAGAAAGCAGTGGCAGATAAATGTGAAGAATACAGAACAATTAGTTTAACTAGTCGTGTTAGGAGAAGATCGATTTGGTTTCAGGAAAAGTATAGGGACAAGGGAAGCAATTTTAGGCCTCAGATTAATAGTAGAAGGAAGATTATAGAAAAACAAACCGACATACTTGGCGTTTATAGACCTAGAAAAGGCATTCGATAACGTAGACTGAAATAAAATGTTCAGCATTTTGAAAAAGTTAGGGTTCAAATACAGAGATAAAAGAACGATTGCTAACATTTACAGGAACAGTAATAATTGAAGAACATAAGAAAGAAGCCGTAATAAGAAAGGGAGTCCGACAAGGATGTTCCCTGTCTCAGTTACTTTTTAATCTTTACATGGAACTAGCAGTTAACGATGTTAAAGAACAATTTAGATTCGGAGTAACAGTACAAGGTGAAAAGATAAAGATGCTACGATTTGCTGATGATATAGTAATTCTAGCCGAAAGTAAAAAGGATTTAGAAGAAACAATGAACGGCATAGATGAAGTCCTACGCAAGAAATATCTCGTGAAAATAAACAAGAACAAAAGAAAAGTAATGAAATGTAGTAGAAATAACAAAGATAGACCACTGAATGTGAAAATAGGAGAAGAAAAGATTATGGAGGTAGAAGAATTTTGTTATTTGGGAAGTTAAATTACTAAAGATGGACGAAGCAGGAGCGATATAAAATGCCGAATAGCAGAAGCGAAAGGAGCCTTCAGTAAGAAATATAATTTGTTTACGTCAAAAATTAATTTAAATGTCAGGAAAAGATTTTTGAAAATATATGTTTGGAGTGTCGCTTTATACGGAAATGAAACTTGGACGATCGGAGTATCTGAAAAGAAAAGATTAGAAGCTTTTGAAATGCGGTGCTATAGGAGAATGTTAAAAATCAGATGGGTGGATAAAGTGACAAATGTAGACGTATTGCGGCAAATAGATGAAGAAAGAAGCATTTGGAAAAATATAGTTAAAAGAAGAGACGGACTTATAGGCCACATACTAAGGCACCCTGGAATAGTCGCTTTAATATTGGAAGGTCAGGTAGAAGGAAAAAATTGTGTAGGCAGATCACGTTTGGAATATGTAAAACAAATTGTTAGGGGGGTATACCGAAATGAAACGACTAGCACTAGATAGGGAATCTTGGAGAGCTGCATCAAACCAGTCAAATGACTGAAGACAAATATATATATATATATATACATATGAGTAAATGACAGCCTTCGATATGTAAATTGTTAAAACCTATAATGACAATGAAGGGTTGACAGGATATACCCCCGTACAAAAATAAATAACATAAAAACAGTATAAAACAAATACTCTGCCAACCGGAAACTTTTTTGTGGTCTACCAAGATTGATTTAAAAAAAAAAAAAAGATGGAAGATATAAAAAAAAAGGAAGATCGATAATTTAATTATATTCGGTTTCGAAGAATAAATATATAATTCTGTAAGATATAATGAAAAATTATTTCTTGAACGGTATTTCATATCATCTTTATATCGATATAATCGAATTGAAAGATAAGTTTAGGAAAGAGATATGTAGAGATGATGTTCGCATAGACTGCTGCTAGTAAAAAAAAAAAAAGATTAAAGAGCTTGCGCGGGAAAGAGAGAGGTACGTAGTGGGAGCGAGAATGAATGACGAGGTAACCGTGAACAGTCGCGTGTCTGCCGATCCCTTCGTTAGTAGTTGTACAGTACGGTACTAACAATAATAGACCTCTCCGTTCCTATTCAGTAAACCGACTGAGTGTCGATACCGCTGTCATTACAACAGCGAGTGAGTGTTCGTACGCGGTTTGCATACAACATACACACACACACACACATCTTTATGTGTCGTTTGTCGACAGTGGCAACATCATTTTCAAACAGTCTCAACATCTGTTATACAGTATCGTCCTACCGCAAACCGGCGAATCCGGCCGCCGTATTTTGTTTTTTGTACGTTGGATTACAATCAGGTATAAATAATTTATATTAAAATATAATATTTTATTACGACTATTATAGAAATTAAAAAAAATTATAATATTATAAATTTTAATTGTTTTTTTTTTCAGTTGAGTTATCATTTAACCTTTAAAATAATAAAACGTTGATAGCAGAAATAACCATAGAATTAGAATATTATACCGAATAAAACTAATTAGATGTGTAGTTAATTAAAACCTATCAAATTCGAAAAAAAAAATAAGCGATTTAATTTGCATTAAAACAAATTTGCATTATTCTTCGGTATAATTACTGGTTTTTTAAATATTAAAACAAAGATTGACATTTAACATATATATTTTTATTCTTAATACATGTTTAAATAATAATACAGATTTAAATGCTTTAAGAACAAAAAGATGGATTTAAACGTTAAATGGCAAATTTTATTTTAATATTTAAAAACCAGACATTTTAATTTTAAAATTATATTTAAACAAAAGGAAATCAAAAAATAAAAAATAAAAACCACAATGGTATGAAAAAAGAACGAATAAAAGTTATAACCGATTACAAATATTTGGGATTCATTATCGTGAAAATTTTTTTTAAAATGAAAAATTTACAAGTGGCGAAATCTGCCTCGAATTATTATAATTAAAAATCTGTTTTGCGATGATAATATAATATTTTAGAAAAAAATTATTTGTTAAGAGTAGATTTCATATGAAAACTACTACATATTATAATTGGTATTATGATTCGACGCGTTTCACATCTTCCACACACCAAAACCATCTTCAGTTCAAAAGTTTATTTATATTTATATATATATATATTAGTTTCTTGTGAACAAAAATAACTGCCGTAATTTTATGTTAATCACTTTTAAATTTGTTTTAATATACAATAATAGAATGAACAATAAATAAAAACAATTAATATTTATTTAATTAAATTGATCATATAGTGGAGGAAATGAAAACAAGTAGAAAATTACAACATCGATATTTTCTGCTATAACTCGAGTATTTGTTAATCGATTTAAAAATAAATAAAAAAAGCATTTCATTTTGATCATTTTATATCCTTAGAACTACTGGACCGATTAAAATAAATAAAAGGTAAGGTTACACTTTAAATATCTAAAAATTACATCGAAGATCATATTATTAATTAACATATTTTTTAACGGATAAAAAATAACAATATATATGATAAAAAAAAAATTAACAAAATTCGTACAAACATCCTAAAAAAAATATTCTAAATTACTGTTATATTATGGATGTCATAGGTGAAGGGTAAAAGTAAATAAATTAATTAATAATATTTTAAATGTAAAAAAAAAAAAAAAGGAAAACGGTTTGGCCGGATCTTGATCGGTCGGTTCTCGGAACCTAATGCGTTAAGTCTCGCGGCTAAATCAATATGCCGATCGGTCAAGAGAGATTTTTTCTTTGTAAATAGTGAAAATAAATTTGTCGTCATTAGTAACGCTACACCCCGTGAATTAAATACGATATGCGCGCGCGCGCGCGCGCGCGATTTAGTTACAATCATTGAATTAAGTAAACGAAGAAATATTATATTTAAATAAAATGAGATTAAAAAAAAAAAACATATAAACCGCAATGGTATGGAAAAGAACGAATAGAAGTTGTAATCGATCACAAATACAGGGTGTCCCATATAAAACGCAACCCAACCTTATATTGGTAGGTATTGAAATAATAAAAAAGCATGTGAAAATGGAAATGTAATTTTTATTATTACCGTCCATTTAGAGTAAATTTAGGAAGTGGCCGCCATCTTCTTGAATACAAGCTTCAATTATTTTTACAGCATTTCTTGCAATTTTTTTCAAAGTTTGTGGCTGGATATTTAATACAGCTTGTTCAATATTGACTTTCAATCGTTCAAGTGTTCGTGGTTTGTTGCTGTAGGCGTTTTTCTTTGAGGTAACCCCGTAGAAAAAAATCCGCCGCAGTCAAATTTGGATATCTTGGTGGCCACAAGCCTCGACCGATAACACGATTACCAAAGAATTCCTCGTCGAAATCAGAATTTGAACCTGCGTAGTGCGATGTCGCACCGTCATGTTATAGCCGGCAATTTCTGTCTTCCTCTTCCAAGAGTGCTATGAACCCAAATAAAATATCCTGATATCGTTCTGCATTAATGGTATACTAGAAAAAAATAGGACCGATTATTTTCTTCCGCGAAATCGTGCACCACACGCTCGACTTCTGCGGGTGTAATTATTTTTCGTGATAAACGTGGCGATTTTCAGCGCTCCAAATTCTACTGTTTTTAGCTTTTTACGTAGCCATCCAAATGAAACTGTGCTTCATCTGTGAAAAATAACGAATCCATAACCATAATTCCCTCACGCAGAAATCGACGGAACCGTTGACAATATTGTAGCCGTTTTTCTTTGTCGGACTCAAGAAATCGATGAACTGTTTAAACGCGATAAGGTCGTAATTGTAATCGTTTGGTCGCCCGATGAACAGTCGATTTAGACAAATTAATTTCAGCAGACAAACGTCTGATCGATTTATTTGGCGATTCGAGTAATCGATCTTTGATTTCAGCGACTGTATTTGTATTCAACACCGACGCAGATCTTTTGCGTTCCTTGTTATTAACAGAACCGGTCTTTCTAAATTTTCCGACTAACCTTAATACTGATGTTTTGTTTGGAACTGGTTTATCTGGGTACTTTTGGCGAAACAAATCTTGCACTGCGACCGCTGATTTCGTACTGAAGTACGACTCGACAATGAAAACACGTTCATCTAGCGAAAATACCAATACCAAGATTTAAAGCCGTTAATTATACCGATTTAAATCCCTTAACAACAAAAGGAGGTATTTAAATTTTAAATGGCAAGCTTTGATTTAAGATTTAAAAACCAGTAATTATACCGACTAAATCCCTTAAGAACGAAAAGAGGTATTTAAATATTAAATGGGAAATTTTGTTTTAATATTTAAATTACCAGTTTTTAAATATTAAAACTAAGTTTTCCATTTAACATTTAAATACCTCTTTTCGTTCAACTGATATACAGTTTTTTAAATCGATCAAAATAATATTTTATTATAAAAAATCATCGCATATTCCTTAACTTAATAACATGAAGCCAATAATATATCAAACATTTTTTTCCGTAGGACAGCTTATTTCTATATGTTTTCGAAATAAAATTTTATTAAATATTATATATAAATTTACATAATTAAAACCACGTAAGAAAATTATTTTCTTCTTGATATATAAGTTATCGCTTAAAAACAAATAGATACATGTAATTCGATATCTCAATTATCTGATACGATAATTTACGATTATTTCTTATCTTTAGGACAGTATTAGTATAGAAATACATCGATTTAAATATAAATAATGTATATATATATATTTATTATATATATATAATAATCTATATATATATATAGAGAGAGAGAGAGAGAGAGAAACACACTCACACAGAAAGAGAGAGAGAAAAAAATATATATATATACAGAGTATACCATATAAAACGCAACACATCAATCACTCATCCATGAAATTTCAAAAGTCAAGCTTACTCCCCTACTCGTTACTGAAATGGACTCGTCCAACATCTGAACATCGCGGTGACGCAGTAGAACACTACCGATAGTAACAATAATGCAATCATAACGTTCAGTGTATTGCTATAGACAAGATGGTGTTTTCCCTAGATGAACGTGTTTTCATTGTCGAGTCGTACTTCAGTACGAAATCAGCGGTTGCAGTGCAAGATTTGTTTCGCCATTAGTACCCGGATAAACCAGCTCCTAACAAAACATCAGTATTAAGGTTAGTAGCAAAATTTAGAGCGACCGGTTCGGTTAATAACAAGGTACACAAAAGATCTGCGTCGGTGTTGAATACATATACAGTCGCTGAAATCAGAGATCGATTACTCGAATCGCCAAATAAATCGATCAGACGTTTGTCTGCTGAAATTAATTTGTCTAAATCGACTGTTCATCGGGCGACCAAACGATTACAGTTACGACCTTATCGCGTTCAAACGGTTCATCGATTTCTTGAGCCCGACAAAGAAAAACGGCTACAATATTGTCAACGGTTCCGTCGATTTCTGCGTGAGGGAATTAACGTTATGGATTCGTTATTTTTCACAGATGAAGCACGGTTTCATTCGGATGGTTACGTAAACAGCCAAAACAGTACAATTTGGAGAGCTGAAAATCCCCACGTTTATCACGAAAATCAATTACACCCGCAGAAGTCGGGCGTGTGGTGAGCGATATCGCGGAAGAAAATAATCGGTCCTATTTTTTTCGAGTACACCATTAATGAAAAATGATATCAGGATATTTTATTTAAGTTCATCGCACTTTTGGAAGAGGAAGACAGACACTGCCGGCTGAAACATGACGGCACTACGCAGGTTCAACTTCTGATTTCGTCGAGGAATTCTTTGGTAATCGTGTTATTGGTCGAGATCTTGTGGCGACTAAGATCTCCAGATTGGACTGCGGCGGATTTTTTTCTACGGGGTTACCTCAAAGAAAAAGCCTACAGCAACAAAACAACGAACACTTGAACGATTGAAAATCAATATTGAACAGGCTGTATTAAATATCCAACCACATACTTTGAAAAACGTTGCAAGAAACGCTGTAAAAAGAATCGAAGCTTGTATTCAAGAAGATTCCGGCCACTTCCAACATTTACTCTAAATGTAAGGTAATAATAAAAATTACATTTACATTTACACATGCCTTTTTATTATTTCAATACCTACCAATATAAGGTTGGGTTTCGTTTTATATGGGACACTCTGTATATATATATATATATATATATATATATATATATATATTATTATTATTATGCTTTTACGGCCAACATGGGACCACTTAAGTCAATTTTAGTTGGATCTTTTCTGAGAAAAGCGTGTTATTTTACTCTTCCGAGCTGCCCAGTATTTCTTCATCCGTTCAGATCTTGCTTTCTTTTCTTCATCCGTAAACACCCTCTTCGTTGTATTTTGTCGTTTGTCTGTCTTTTGTTTAAATCTAATGCTTATATCTTTTAGCTTTGTAATTTTTCCAGTTTATTCTGTAGGTCGGTCAGGGAAATTCCCAATTCTTTCATATCTTCTCTAATTTCTTTGATCCATCCTACTTCTAGCTTTTGGAACCAGAGCTTTTCAATGATATTTCTTGACAGTCTTGTTTCCTTGTGTCCTTATGAGATGACCGAAGAAAGAGATTCTTTTTTTCCGCATAGTATCAGTAACAGGCCCTATTTCTCGATACACCACCTCATTTGGCACAATCCACCATCGGCCTTCTTTTTGGTGTTTTTTATTGATACACGTTCCGACAATTCTCCTCTCTATTTTCAGAATTTTTTCAATTCGGTTTTTCTGAGTGATTTTGAAAAGGGTCTCGCTTCCGTAGGTGACTTCTGGCTGTACTACAGTTTTATAATGTTATTTTATAAAGTTTTGTTTTAGCAGAAAGGCATTTTTTGTTATATGTTGACCGAGTTAATTTTTGGGATTTAATCATTTTATTTGTCCTGTTTTGCCATGTCACTTTTTCATTTAAATTATAAGTTATTATTTCCCCTAGATATTTAAATTGTTTTACTATTTTAATTTTCTGATCGTTTACCGTAATGCGCTCTATTACCATAGGATCTATGGCCATTAGTTCAGTTTTTTCGAAAGAGATATAAAGCCCTATCTTTTGTGCTAGGTTTTGAAGGCTCATGATTTGTGTTTTGGCTTCTTGAATATTGTTTGCTAAAAGAGCGAGGTCATCTGCAAATCCTAGGCGATTTAGTGTGATGGAGTTTTTCTTAGTACTCATTTTTATATTTTTGGGATTTATTTCATACCATTTTCTCATGACAAATTCGAGGGCGCAGTTAAAAAGGAATGGTGAGAGGCCGTCTCCTTGCCTCAATCCAGTTTTTATGTAGAAGGGTTGAGACAGTTCAGCTCTGAATTTCACTCTGGACTGGGTATTGGTTAAAGTTAATTTTATCATGTTTACGAGTTTAGGGTGAAGGCCCAGGTTTCTCAGAATATTCAGCATGGATGGTCGGTGTATACAATCATAGGCCCTTTTAAAGTCGACAAAGGTGATTATTAGTTGTTTTTTCCGTCTTTTGTATAAGTCCATCATAAATTTAGGGATATTATTTGCTCCGGGCAACCTCTCCATGGCCTAAATACCCCTTGGTATTCCCCAGCGTGAATATATATATATACACGTATTGGGTGATTCAGAACGATAGGGCAATACTTTGACAACTCATTCTAAAGGCTAAAAATAAGAAAAAAGTTAATATAAATATAGGTCCGAAAAAAAACGTTTCGTTAGCGAGTTATACAGGGTGAAAGATTTCGCCCGAGTTTTAGTTCCTCCGGGTAAATTAAGGCTTTTTGAAATTCTGGGAAGGTCAATTAAGGGACAAATTCAATTGTTTCTTATTGTTTTTAAGCTGGGAAATTGAAAAAATAGGTCCCAGAACTGGGACCTATTAAAATATGGATTTATATTTATATGAATTTTCTTATTTTTAGTCTCTAGAATGAGTTGTCAAAGTATTGCCCTATCGTTCTGAATCACTCTGTACATGTATATATATATATATATATATATATTCACGCTATTTTGTAGTTTTACATGGGATATCTTAGAAATTAAGAGAGATACCGTTCTGGGACCTATTTTTTTTTTCAATTTCCCAGCTCATAAACCATAAGAAACAATTGTATTTGCCCTTTAATTGACTTTTCCAAAATTTCAAAAAGGCATAATTTACCCGGAGTAAAAAGGGTAGCCAGTTTCTAGGTCTATAAACCCCAAGCATGTCGGTTTGTTTTTCTTTAATCTTCCTTCTACTATTAATCTGAGGCCTAAAATTGCTTCCCTTGTCCCTATACTTTTCCTGAAACCAAATCGGTCTTTTCCTAACACTTCCTCCACTCTCCTCTCAATTCTTCTGTATAGAATTCTAGTTAAGATTTTTGATGCATGACTAGTTAAACTAATTGTTCTGTATTCTTCACATTTATCTGCCCCTGCTTTCTTTGGTATCATAACTATAGATGGTTATATATTTCAGTACAATTATATATGACTTGTTTTGTTTTTTTTTTATTTTCAGGCCGAAATGGAGAGAACCGACCCGAACAACTTTACATGGAGAACAGACCGTGTACGCATCTCCACCTCCTGGCAGCACGGTTTTATTAGTTTTTTTAAAAAATATAATTGACGGATATAAAATGGATGCTTCCAGCGTTTCTAACATTAATTCTACGATATTAACTACACATAGGATGGTTGAAGCCTTTAAATATGCTTTCGCTCGTAGAACAGAACTCGGCGATCCAGATTTTGTCAATATTACATCGGTAAGATTTTTAAATTGCTTGTAACCGATTCAAATCCAGTTATTTTGTTGTATAGTAATTTTTTTATTACGGATTGAACGCTTAACTATCCTTACAGTTTTCTTTCAGTTGCTGTGAACGATTTGATAGATAATATTTTGAAACTGTATTTTGTTCATTAAAATTGAATAATTTTAGAGTTCTAATGATAAGAAAAACCCTAAAATAAAAGTGGTTTTACCGGTGTGTGTGTGTGTGTGTGTGTGTGTGTGTGTGTGTGTGTGACATTTATTATGTATGTTAATAATCATTGATCAAATGTAAAGAGAACTTAACGATTTGAAAGTTTTATCATCGTAACGAATGTTGATCTTACCTTACCAGAGATTCATTTCTCTCTCTTTCTCTTTTACCTCCTTTCCTTCTAATGTGAAAATTTTTTTTAGGTAGATTTCATAAGAAAACTACCTATTGTAATGGGTACCATGAACGTTTCATATCCCTCAGACCCAAAAACCTTCAAAGGCGTATATATATATATATATATATATATATATATATATATATATAATTACAAAATAAATTAAATAACACCTTATTTTTTTTATTCCAAAAGCACTTTCGTCGGAATCCACATCATCGGTTATATATAAGATATATTTATATATATATATATATATATATTTTTTTTTTTATATATATAAATATATATATATATATATATATATATATATATACTTCATTCATTTGAATGCAGCTCTGGTTTGATGCAGCTCTCCAAGATTCCATATCTAGTACTAGTCGTTTCATTGCGGTATAACCCCCCCTAACAATTTGTTTTACATATTCCAATTTTTGCCGGCATGCGCAATTTTTTCCTTTTACTTGACCGTCTAATATTAAAGCGACTATTCCAGGATGGCTTAATATATGGCCTCTTCTTTTAATTATATTTTTCCAAATGCTTCTTTCTTCATCGATTTACTGCAACACCTTTTAATTTGTCACTTTATCCACCCGTCATATTTTTAACATTTTCCTATAGCACCACATTTCAAAAGCTTCTAATATTTTCTTCTCAGATACTTCAATCGCCAAGTTTCACTTCCATATAAAGCTACGCTTTAAAAAACTTTCACTTTCACTTTCAAAAATGTTTTCCTGACATTTAAATTAATTTTTGATGTAAAGGAATTATACTTCTGATTCGCTTGTGCTATTCGTCATTTTATATCGCTCCTGTTTCGTCCATTTTTATTAATTCTACTTCTCAAATAACAAAATTCTTCTACCTCTGTAATCTTTTCTCTTCCTGTTTTTACTTTCAGTGGTCCATTTTTTTGTTATTTCTACTACATTTCATTACTTTCGTCTTATTCTTATTTTATTTTCTTGCGTAGGACTTAATTGTTCCTTCTAAATCCTTTTTATTCTCAGCTAGAATTACGATGTCATCAGCAAATCGTAGCATCTTTATCTTTTCACGTTGTACTGTTACTCCGAATCTAAATTGTTCCTTTACATCATTAACTGTTAGTTCCATGTAAAGATTAAAAAGTAACGGAGATAGGGAACATCCTTGTCGGACTCCCTTTCTTATTAGGGCTTCTTTCTTATGTTCTTCAATTGTTATTTTTGCTGTTTGGTTCCTGTACATGTTAGCAATTGTTCTTCTATCTCTGTATTTGAACCCTATTTTTTTTAAAATGCTGAACATTTTATTCAAGTCTACGTTATCGAATGCCTTTTCTAGGTCTATAAACGCCAAGTATGTCGGTTTGTTTTTCTTTATTCTTCCTTCTACTATTAATCTGAGTGCTAAAGAAAATTGCTTCCTTTGTCCCTATACTTTTCTTGAAACCAAATCTGTCTTCTCGTAACACTTCTTCCACTTTCCTCTCGATTCTTCCGTACAGAATTCTAGTTAAGATTTTTGATGCGTGACTAGTTAAACTAATTGTTCTGTTTAATCTTCTGATTTATCTGCTCCTGCCTTCTTTGGTATCAGGAATTTGTCACTGTAGATTTAATTGGAACTGAACCTGTGTTTAAAGCGACTGTCAAAAGTATTAGATCAATGGGAATTATTCATGTTAACAATAAATTGTTGCCTAGTGTATTGCAAATTAATTATTATTTATTTTTTATTTTGTTTGTTTTATAATAGAATTTAAATATTTCAGTTCGTAAATGAGTTAACGTCGAAAGAGTATGCCGATTATATACGTAAACAAATAAGAGATGATCGTACGTATGGAGCTGTATTTTATAACCAAGAAGATCATGGAACTGCTCATATCTCAGTTATATCACCAGATGGAGATGCAGTTTCTGTTACTAGCACCATTAATCTTTAGTAAGTTTCATTTTGTAATCGGTTATTTGACGCCTTGCTAAAGGCATCATTTTCATAAGATTATGTAATTAATATCTTCTAATAAAGCTACAACATGTTAAAGAAGCGTATATCTAAATTATGTTAAATTGAGATTTTACTCCAAAATTTGTGATTTTCTAAGCAATGGAGGGTGGTGTGGCTAAAACACAAGATTCCAAAAATTTCACCTTACGGGCAATAAAAATATTGTCATTTATCAGTTTAGTATTGAAGTTATAACTACTATTATACTATACTGTATACTATCGGCACTGATGTCAGTATATACGACGTTTAGAAATAAAGTAATGAGACCGGTTCAGAAAACGTTTTTATTTACAATCCGATTTGAAATAGTTCCTTCAGAAGCCACGGCAACGCTTCAAACGGTTTTCCCAACCTTCATAACGGTGTTCGAATTCAGAAATGGAAATATCCTTCAACCGGTCGGTTACATTTTTTAAAATATATATTCTACTTTTTCGAAACGGTGTCCTTTGAGGTGTTTTTTTTTAAGTCGGAAACAGGGGAAATGTCGCAAGGACTCAAGTTAGGCGAATAAGGTAGTTGAGGAACTATAGGGATGGTTTTTTCTTTGCCAAAAACTCATTAATTGATTGATAATGCAGTGCAATAAGGCGCATTGTCATGATGCAGCACCCAGATATCTTTGATGGCAGTCTCAGGCGGGCAACTCTTTTAAAGAATTTCTCAGAAAAACATATTCATTTACAGTCTGTCCTGTAGGTAACCCATCAGGTTAGTCTATACGTCTTCCCAAATCAGCCAATTTGGAAGACGACAGTCCCAGCTTTCAAGTCCTAGTAAAGTCGGTAGTTTTTTTTCACACGTATCGTTGATACCGGTGTTCTTTCACGGTTGTGTTTCAATTAACCACACATCTCAGGAACAGTCGAACTGAGAATATACAAGACTACACTTCATTTACACTCATACATATCATCCTCTGAAGTATTTTCTGAATGGTAATTACTGGAGGCTAAACAGGAAAAAGAAAGCCTATCCTGTAGGCAAATACTGCTTATGGACAGCGCTGTTACTATCAAAGAAACAAATTAGGTTGGTTTTGATTTGGTCACCCGGAGTGTATGTCGTTCCCAACTGATTTCTGGTCGTCTGTAATTACTGGAGGCTAAACAGGATAAAGAAAAAGAAAGTTAACCTGTAGGCAAATACTCCTTATGAACAATGCCGTTACTATCAAAGAAACAAATTAGGTTGGTTTTGATTTGGTCACCCGGAGTGTATGTCGTTCCCAACTGATTTCTGGTCGTCTGTAATTACTGGAGACTAAACAGGATAAAGAAAAAGAAAGTTAACCTGTAGGCAAATACTCCTTATGGACAATGCCGTTACTATCAAAGAAACAAATTAGGTTGGTTTTGATTTGGTCATCCAGAGCGTGGATTGTTCGCAACTGATTCCTGATCGTTTGAAAATGCTTTAAACCACCTAAAAACTTTGACTTGTGACAGAGCGTCGTCATTTTCAATTATGAAAACGTTTTGGTCATATTCTTACCGAGTTTAACACACAAAACTTGATTGTGCAATGCTGCTCATAATTAGTATCGCTCATTTTTGTAAAAAATGTATACAAAAAGTTTACGTCTCATGTGGCGACTAAAAATATTAATAACTAATATAAATCCGCTGTTCATATAACCATATGTTTACTAGTAATTTTACAGTGTTGCCAATTTGGCTGCCCAAAAAAAAAAAATAGTCTCATTACTTTATTTACAGACCTCATACTTCAGAAGAAAATTGCAGAAATTGTTAACTATTTAAATTCTGCATAAGAATCCATTCTTGGTGAAATTTTTTCATTTGATCTGCAGCCAATTTTTAAAAACTTTGCTTTGCCTTATAAGAAGCTGACAGTTGTTACTGCAATAATCTTTACTTTAAAAAAATTTGTTAAACATTTCTCATCTCTCATTTAGCAAAAGATTTTTTTCATACTTTGATCGTCCTTTAGTTTTTATAGGAATAACATGTACATTGGGCTGAACAAAAGATGCTAAGCCGTCAAAACCTATCTGGTATGAAAATACCGCGTTAAGATTTGTAATGTTACAACATTTTACGGTAACTATGTAATTATCAAACAAGTACTCCGGTTAAGTATTTGACAAATTACTGCCGATAAATCAGACAGAAAAATTAATAAATGACAAATTACTTCAGAGAGTAGAAGAACGCAGATTGTTCTTAAAAAGTAGAAGGCAAACTCTCACTTAAGGGATTAGTTTGAGTCAAATGATTTTACGGTTAATATTCTAGTTGAATAATACTAGATGATTAATTGGAGGAAGCCCCTGACTACAAGTTTTAATCTAAGTCGCCAAAGCTGCTGGAATTAGCAGTGAACAGATGGCTTGTGATAGATTAACATGGTTACCTGCTAGCCGATGATTTAGATTGAATCGAAAGAAGATTAGTAGAGATGTACGGTATTTATAACAATTTTTTTTTTGTCTTCAGTCATTTGACTGGTTTGATGCGGCTCTCAAAGATTCCCTATCTAGTGTTAGTCGTTTCATTTCGGTATACCCCCCTAACAATTTGTTTTACATATTCAAATGTTGCCGGCATGCACAATTTTCCCTTTTTACCTGTCCGTCCAATATTAAAGCGACAATTCCAGGATGCCTTAGTATGTGGCATATAAGTGTGTCTCTTCTTTTAACTATATTTTTTTAAATGCTTCTTTCTTCATCGATTGCCGCAACACTTCTTCATTTGTCACTTTATCCACACGTCTGATTTTTAACATTCTCCTATAGTACCACATTTCAAAAGCTTCTAATCTTTTCTTTTCCGGTTTCTTTTCCGATTGTCCAAGTTTCACTTTCATATAAAGGTTCGCTTCTAACGTATACTTTCAAAAATGTTTTCCTGACATTTAAATTAATTTTTGATGTAAAAAAATTATATTTATGATTCGTCTGTGCTTTTCAGCATTTTATATCGCTCCTGCTTCGTCCATCTTTAGTAATTCTACTTCCCAAATAACAAAATTCTTCTACCACCATTATATTTTCTTTAACTAATTTTACATTCAGTGATCCATCTTCGTTATTTCTACTACATATTATTATTTTCGTTTTGTTCTTGTTAATTTTCTTGCGTAGGACTTCATCAATGCCGTTCATTTTTTCTTCTAAATCCTTTTTACTCTCGGCTAGAATTACTATATCATCGGCAAATCGTAGCATCTCTACCTTTTCACCTTGTATTGTTACTCCTGATCTAAATTGTTCTTTAATATCATTAACTGCTATTTCCATGTAAAGATTAAAAAGTAACGGGGATAGGGAACATCCTTATCGGACTCCCTTTCTTTTACGGCTTCTTTCTTAATGTTCTTCAATTATTACTGTTCCTGTAAGTATTTGTATCTCTGTATTTGAACCCTAATTTTTTTAAAATGCTGAACATTTTATTCCAGTCTACGTTATCGAACACCTTTTCCAGGTATATAAATGCCAAGTATGTTGGTTTGTTTTTCTTTAATCTTTCTTCTACTATTAATCTGAGCGATAAAAATTGTTTCCCTTGTCCCTATACTTTTCCTGAAATCAAATCTGTCTTCTCCTAACATTTCTTCCACTCTCCTCTCAATTTTTCTGTACAAAATTCTAGTTAAGATTTTTTATGCTTGACTAGTTAAGCTAATTGTTCTGTAATTCTTCACATTTATCTACTCCTACATTCTTTGGTATCATAACTATAACACGTTTTTTGGAGTCTGACGGAACTTCCCCTTTTTTTTTGTAATTATTACACACCAGTTTGTATAATCTATCAATCGCTTCCTCACCTGCACTGGGCAGTAATTTAACAGGTATTCTTTCTATTCCAGGAGCCTTTCTGCTATTTAAATCTTTTAATGCTGTCTTAAATTTAGATCTCAGTATTGTTTCTCCCATTTCATCCTCCTCAACTTCCTCTTCTTCCTCTATAACACCATTTTCTAATTCATTTCCTCCGTATAGCTCTTCAATATATTCCACCCACCTATCGACTTTATCTTTTGTATTATAAATCTGTGTACCATCTTTGTTAAACACATTATTAGATTCTAATTTATTTACCCTAAAATTTTCTCTCGCTCTCTCAGACTGTCATCCGTCTCTTTCTCTCTTCCTCTGTCTCTCTTGTCTTTCTCACTCTCTCATTCTGTCAGTCTTTCTCTTTCTCTCTCTCTCTGTGACTCACATTCACCTCTCAGTGTATCCATCTGTATGTCTGTCCATCTCTCTCTGCTCTCTCACACTGTCTGTCTCTCTCCCCTCTGTCTTAATTTCTGTCTCTCTCTCTCCAAGCTCTCCAACCTTTCTGTTTCTCACACCCTCATTCTCTCTCACTCTTTTTCGCCTTCCTCTGTCCTTCGTCTTGTCTTTCTCACTCTCTCATTCTGTCAGTCTTTTTCTCTCTCTCTCCCTCTGTCTCACACTGTATGTATGTCTGTCTCTCTCATTCTGTCAGTCTTTCTCTTTCACTTTCTCTCTCTCTCTCTCTCTCTCTCTCTCTCTGTGACTCTGTCTGTCTCTCTCTCTCTCTTCAACCTTTCTGTCTCACACCCTCTCTCTCTCACTCTTTCTCCCCTTCCAATGTCTCTCTTGTCTGTCTCACTCTCTCATTCTGTCTGTCAGTCTTTTTCTCTCTCTTCCTCTGTTTCACACTGTATGTCTGTCTCTATCATTTTCAGAAAATTTTCCTTAACTTTCCTGTATGCTCCGTCTATTTTTCCAATGTTCATTTCTCTTTCCACTTCTGAACACTTTTCTTTAATCCACTCTTCTTTCGCTAATTTGCACTTCCCGTTTATAATATTTCTTAATTCTCCATAGTTCCTTTTATTTTCTCCATCACTAGCACTCTTATATATTCTACGTCCATCCATCAGCTGCAATATATCCTCCGTGTTATAACAAATAGTTGTCGATTTCTACAAAAAAATAATTTGGTACGAATTATACGATTATTTTTTATAATCGCAGATTTTTAACCGGTGTAATGAGTAATAATTAATATTCGCTTTTCTTAATACTTGTTTCAGTTTTGGAGCCGGCATTACATCATAACGCACCGGTATAATACTTAACAGCGGTATGGATGATTTCTCAGTTCCCGGTAATGTAAACTATTTCGGCTTACAACCGTCACCGAATAATTTTATCGAGCCTGGAAAAATGTCATTGTCATCGGTCAGCCCTACAATAATTGTTGATAAAGATGGTAATGTAACAATGGTTATTGGAGCTTCTGGCGGCACTAAAATTACTACAGCTGCGGCCAGTGTAAGTTTATTAAACTAAAAAAAAAAAAATATTTATTTCTGTATGAATGCTTGAATTCTTGTACATGCGTGTTTTTTTTTGTTATAGAAAATTAAAAAAAATGAATTTATTAAAGAAGTTATATTTATGCAAGTCTTTAAAAGGAATGCAAAACTGGCGGGAATATTACAAATCTTTCCTTCGAATCGCAGTGCCTGGACAGTGTCCCTTGCTGCTGTATGATTCTGTAATCGGACGTATTTCAAAGGTTTATTTTAATGACGGGTCTAAGTTTCAAATTTTGTTATATTTTATGGACGGATTTGTGTACGGCATTCCTATCCACTTGGACCAGCGTTCTCAAACCCATTTCTGGGTCCGACCGCGGGAGACTGGGCTTTTAAAACCTCTGCCCCCGATGTAATTGCCCTTCAATTGACCGTCCGTTGAAGTCCTTTCGGTGCTAGCAGGAATACGCCACAACCCTTTAAAAGTGCGTAATGGAAACCGTTCTCCACACATCTTCATTAATTTAGTTTTCCTGTTTAAACCGCATAAAAGAAAAATTTTATTAAAAATGCATCCGAATTCAATAATTTTACTTACCTGATCTATAAAAGATGTGTATCCAATAAGTCATGGTAGGTATCTGGATTAACCCACCGGGTTGGTCTAGTGGTGAACGCGTCTTCCCAAATCAGCTGATTTGGAAGCCGAGAGTTCCAGCGTTCAAGTCCTAGTAAAGCCAGTTATTTTTACATGGATTTGAATGCTAGATCGTGGATACCGGTGTTCTTTGGTGGTTGGGTTTCAATTAACCACACATCTCAGAAATGGTCGAATTGAGACTGTATAAGACTAGACTTCATTTACACTCATACATGTCATCCTCATTCATCCTTTTTTTTTTTTTTTTTTTTTTTTTTTTTTTCTCTCTCAGCTCCCCTGGGCCGGACCGACTTGTTGGTATTACGCCGCCCAGGGGAGTGTCTTTAAACTCAAATAGGCCTCCCCACCTACCGGCTATATACCGGCAAGGCAGGTCGGCCTACCGGTTAGCTCTTTTTGAGAGTTCTTTATCAATATTGGCCCCTTGGGGACCCAAAAGGGCAATACTAATACACCACGCCAGACCCAGTTCACCGCGACGCGGTACCGGGTCCCTTCAGTATTTAGTGTGCTCTTGCCTGACTGTTACCCGTGGAGTCCTTGGTGGCTCATCAGTGCCGACGCACCGCAGCATGCTGGACCTCACCGGCAAGGCTGTCCACCCGGTCCTATTCTAGCCAACACCTTGTCTTCTCTCATCGGAGTATTTCTGTAGAACAACTTGTCTAACAAAACTAGCAAAATTATTCCGGTTTGACTCGCTTCTTAGCATGTAGTCTATTGTTGTCTCTGGAGTTATACCTGTGAGTGCCTTACTATGTCTAAGTGTGTCCCACCTATTGCACTCAAAAAAGGTGTGCTCAGCATCATCTATCTCGTTGCAGTAGTTGCAAATCGGCTCTTCTCTCTTGCCTATTTTGTGCAGGTAGTTATTGAAGGAACCGTGTCCTGTAAAAAACTGCGATAGGTGATGATCAACCTCACCAAATCTTCTCGACAACCACGGCTTGATGTTGGGGATGAGGGTTCTCGTCCATCGACCCACAGCTTCCTGCGACCATCTTTCCTGCCAGATATTATAAACGGCATCCCTGACCTCTTGTTCTGGCTTGCCTTGTGCCCTCTCCACCCTCTTTTTTGCGATTAGGTCAATAGGAGGTGTACCCGATAACACGCACAGGGCGGCATAGGACACTGTCCTGTATGCGGACACAACACCTAGGAGCACACACCTGTGCGTCCTCGCCAGTCTCTCTTTGTTGCGCCTGATGGCGATAGAGCGCCACCAGGCCGGAACGGCATACATAAGCGAAGACACGACGGTGGTCACCAGTAAACGGCGCTTTGAGGCCCGAGGGGCATTCTGCGATGACATAATGATGTTTAGACTTTTTATCATCCTTTCTGCCTTGTTGCATACATTGACTATGTGCTCGGTGAATCTACCGTTTTTCTGGAGGATAACTCCTAAGTACTTGATGTTATTCGCTTCTTCTATAGCATGACCGTTGATGGAAATATTGAACGGTTCTAGCACTCTTCTACCCGTAAAGGCAATACACCGGCATTTTTCCGTAGACAGTTGCAGACCCCCTGGACCTCAACCACTCCTGTATAGTGTCGATGGCCGCATACACCCTCTCCCGCACCTCCAAGACCGTCCTTCCCTCTACGAGGACTGCAAGGTCATCTGAATAAGCCACAACCTGAACGCCGACAGGAAACTCCTTCTGAAGGAGTTCATCTATAATCACCAGCCACAACAACGGCCCCAAAACAGAGCCCTGCGGAACTCCACCGTGCATTTGAAAATGTACTGTTTCTTCCTGTGCTTCCACCAGACATCCTCTGTTGGACAAGTAACATTCAATTTGCCTACGCAGGTACGGGCTGAGGCCCCTAGCCGCAATTGCGTCATTAATATGACCCCAACCAATAGCCCCGAACGCGTTTTTTATGTCTAGTGATAGCATCAGTGGAATTCTCCTGGTTCGCCAAGTGCCTCTCTTCACCTCGTCGGCCCATCCCGAAATTCGGCAGATAGCCTGCACGGTGGATCGCCCCCGCATAAACCCGTACTGGTTAGGACTGATTCCGGCTCCCTCTTCTAGTTCTTTGATGATGCGGCGAGCCAGCATCTTTTCTACTAGCTTCCCCATCATGTTAAGGAGGCTCAGGGGTCTATAGGTTATATCTTCCTCCGAAGAGGTGCCTTTAGGTAGGAATACCACTCTGGCCTCCTTCCAGCAGTCGGGGAAGTCTCCGTTCTCCATGCCATGGCTGGCAATCTCGAGCATCTCCCAGGGAGCCTTCTGAACCAGCCCCTTGATCACTGCCGCGGGAATCTTGTCCGGGCCAGGGCTCTTTTTGGTTGCCAAACTCCTCGCCGCAAGTTGCAGCTCTTCCATGGTGAATCTTCTATTGTCGCAAGGTGTGGATCTCACGATATCAGGCACTGTATGCGGGAACAACCTGGCTACCTCCCTTGCAACACTGGTCTTATTGAGGATAGGCATACGTCTCCCGAACTTTTTGGTCACAATACGATATGCCTGGCTCCATTGCCACTTGGCTCCACAGCCACCAACTTTCTCTAGCGAACTGGGAGAAAGTTATATAGACGTCACCTTGGTGACGGGTGGTCTGCTTCGAAGGATAGGTAGTTGGACTGTCTGGCCCGAGGCCAGTGTGAGCGACCATAGGCTTATAACCTATGAAATCGCTTACGGAGGCGGTCCAAGGGCACCAAATCCAGGTCGCTACAACCTAAGGGGCCTGGATCGACACAGGCTTAGGCGGGTGTGCGATGCTGCATTGCAGGGGTTGCGGTGGAGCATGGAGTCGAGAGAGGAGGTGGAATTGATGGCGGAGCTAATCGGCCGGGCCATCAAGACTGGTTGCGACGTGGTCCTACGGCGGCCTAGGCCAATGGACGGACCCGTCACAAGCAGCCAGTCCGCTGATCTGAGCGTGCCTGGAGCCGTCATGACCCCATTTTCCGGGGGGTCGTCTGTGGAAGGCAGACGGAGGCCCGGCAAGAAATGGTGGTCCTCTGACCTTAGTGTGCTGCGCGCAAGAGTGAGGTCCGCTCGGGCAAGATACCAGCGTTGCCCCCTAACGGGGATCACTGTCAACGACGTGCGCGCTGAGCGTCTGCGGGCCTTCCGGCGCGCCCGTAACGAATATGTTCACGCCATCAAGGAAGCCAAACTCAAGTTTTGGAAAGACTCCATGCGGGAATTGCAGCGCGATCCCTGGCAGCTCGCGAAGGCTTGTTACCGACCGAAGCCATTGCACGTGTTGTCCAGTGTCCGGTGCGGGTTAGGTGGTCGTGACCACACATTAACATCTGTGGCGACTTACCGGGCGTTCCTGGATACTCTGTTTCCAGATGCTCCGGAGGGGGAAGCGGAAATCGGCGTTAGGGCGGGTGAAACACCATTCCCTGGCGTTCGGACCGTGGAACCCGAAGATATAGACCGAGTGGTTTCTCGAATGGCACTAGGGAAGGCACCGGGGATTGACCAACTTGACCCGGATATTTTCCATCATTTATTGCCTGTCATAAGAGAGCCACTGGGCAGACTGTTCACGGGATGCCTAAACTGGGGCTGCTTTCCGGCTTGCTGGAAGGTGGCTTTGGTAAGGGTAATCCTGAAACCTGGAAAGGATCCTGGTGAGGTCGGCAGTTATCGACCCATCAGCCTCTTGCCGGTTCTCGGCAAGTTGCTGGAAAGGCTGGTTGTGGAACGGCTCGAGGAAGGCATCGATATGAGCTGTATTCTAAATCGAGGCCTCATAAAAGGCCTCGATTTAGAATACAGCTCAAAAATTACAGCTAAAAATTCTAAATATGGCTTCATGAAAGGGGTTGGCACCGAGGATTGCATCTTAAATGCTCTTACCGAGGTGGAAAGCGCCGACTGCAAATATGTTTTGGCTATTTTTATTGATATAGAGGCAGCATTTCCTTCTTTGTGTTGGAGTTCTGTCCTCTATGCTTTGGAACGCCGCGATGTTCCCGAAGCCATACAGGCCGTGGTACGAGACTATTTGTCTAACCGTACGGCCCTGTTTAAAGATGCGCACCTAGTTGTGGAAAAATCCGTCACCAGGGGAAGCCCGCAGGGTTCCGTTCTCGGTCCCCTGCTGTGGAACCTGGTGTTCGATGGATTTCTGGGGTTGACATTCCCAGAAGGAGTCACGGCCCAGGCTTTCGCCGATGACTGTCTCCTTTTAGTTCGTGGAAATTCACGACCACAGCTGGAAAGTAGAGCGCAGGCGGCCTTGTCAACCGCCGAAGGCTGGATGGACATGCAAAATTTAAAGATTTCTGTGCCCAAGACGAAGTTTATGCTTCTAAAGGGCGCAGACAAATTATCATGCAGTCGAAACCCCCACATTAAGTATAAAGGCTGTGTAATCAGCCGAGTAAGGGTTCATAAGTACCTAGGTGTTTTGTTTGATGATAAGTTGCTTTTTAGCAACCACATTAGACAAGTTGCGGCGGACGCCGTCTCTGTGATGCACAAACTTAGAAGGATTGCTCGGAAAGACTACGGGCTTTCTGGTCGCCAAATGTACTTAGTGTACCGAGGTGTCTTCGAGTCTATGATTGCATACGCGGCGCCAGTTTGGGCGCATAGGTTGGATAGAAATAGAGCACTGCTTCTAAATTTAAGGAGTGCCCAGCGCAGAGCCTTAATTGTATGCACTGGTGTTTTTAAAACAACCTCCTACGATGCTACTACCGTATTGGGAAAGGCTCTCCCAATCGATTTAGTGGTGAAAGTTCGAGCAGCCATGTGGAAGTTGCGAAGAGGTCGGGAAACCGAGGTATTTGGGATACGGTTTCGGGCCGGGCTAGAACCGGAACGGAACGGTGATCACAATGCACCGGGTCTAAATTTCGAACAGTTGCCCATTTCCCGCCTGCGGAAGAGGCTTTGGGGCCTCGCGATGGAGGCATGGCAGCATGAATGGCACACCACGTCTAAGGGAAGATCTCTGTATAGATTTATACAGGATCTGGGGGGATGGTATGCCTCAAGTTCATTTTTAAGGGCGGCGGGTGCCCAAGTGCTCACCAACCACGTGAATTTGATGCAATATCTGTTCAGGTTTCGCCTAGCGCCTGATGAGTTGTGCGTCTGTGGGGAGGTCCAGTCGAACGAACACCTAATGTTCGACTGCCCTGCTCTTGGGGGGGCCAGAGACCGGGCCACCCTGGAACTTAGAGGTCAGGGGGAAAACTGGCCGCTCATAAACGGCGAGTCAATGTGGCGTGAGCCGCATTGTCGGACCGTGTGGGAGTTCCTCGATGAGGTTCCGATGTTCAACCGTCATCGGTAGTATAAGTTAATTTTAATGGGGAATAATTGATTCCTGTGGCGTGTCGGTGAAAACCTTCCTGGAAATAATGGCTGCCATCAGCCAATAAAGCTCCAAGCGCTTAAATGGTGGACAGACACTAGCTGGCAAACAGCGACCGAGGCGTGGCGGCTTAAATTGCCGTCTTTTAATTTGTAACTTTTATTGTTTTAATTGTAACAAGGGGTGCGCCTCCCCGATTTAGTTTTAATGTGACAAGTGAGCGGTAGGGACACATAGGCGGGTGCTGTACGGCGCCCAGCTTAACCGCTCACGCAAGATAGGAGCTCATTAGGAGCAATTAGGATAACGAGGTCGCAAATCTGTTTCGAGGCTCAGTAGCCGTTTATTGGCACAGTACATTTGGTCTATGCTCTAGGGCGACCGAATGGGGTGGTGGCGGGAGAAATGCCAGCTAACCAAATTACGCTAAATGCCTGGCTCCAGGGATTGCTGTCAAGCTCTTCGCAGAGCCTGATCCAGCAATCCTTTTTACGTCTCTTAATAGCCTTATTGAGCGTTCTTCTTGCCTCGAGGTATCTATTGGCTATTTCCTGGTACCCTTCTCTGTTATTTCTAAGAATACGTTGTTTCCTTCTCCTAAGGGACTGGAGCTCTTGTCTCATTGCTTCAATTTCAGCAGTCCACCAATATACGGAGCGCCTCCTTGTATTGTTAGCTGCCATTCTGTCCATTTCCTGCTTTATTATATTAGATAAAGCCTCAGGTGATTGTTGATGTCTATCAGACAGTCTACTTGCAGTCCTGTTGACGATTTGCTCTATTTGTACTGATGAGAATCTCGGTGGGGGGGGGAGTGCACTTCACGCCTGAAATCTACGTCTTTCAGATCCAAGATAGTGGCGCAGTGATCGCTCGCTATATCTTCTGAGAGAACCATCCACTGGTACTGATTCCTCCTCCACCTACAGTCCAGGATGGTGAGGTCAAGCACCGACCGATGACCTCTCGCTACGTACGTGGGCGTATCGTCATTAATGCAGATGCAGCCGGCAGTTTCCAGGAGATCGGCAAGGATCTGTCCCCTCCTGTTGGTGTGTCGACTGCCAGCCGCCACCATTTTGCTGTTAAAATCACCCAACATTACGATCCTCTTGGTTGAATTAGTAATCACACCTTGTAAAGTGTCGATGAAGTTAGTAAAGTCCGCGATCGCAATGTTGGGCGAAATGTACACACCCACGAATAGAGTTGTTTCGGTTTCAACAGACACCACGCCACTACCTCTAACCTTGAAATTCCATTGTATACTATGACTTACATCCATAATGGCAACATCTCCCGACATATCAACAGTCCATCCAAGTTTGGCAGCTTCATATTTATTGGGTTCGGTGACCACAAGGAGGTCTACGTTCTTGTCTGCAACAACACGACTAATTAAGTCGTGAGCGAGAATACTCCTATTGGCATTCGCTAACATAGTCCTAATCATGCAATTTTTTCTTAGATTGCCATGCTCCAGTCCTGTGTTCACCGCTCTTACAATCGAGGCATTGCTTAGGTTCAAGACAATCCGCTATCTTGTGACCTCTGCTACCGCAGTTGAAGCACAAATCGAGCCTATCTGGGCCCTTACATTCGTGCCTTCTATGGCCCGTGCCCCAACAACGGTAGCACCTGTCTTCATCTTCCCGGATGTACGCCTGGCAACTAATCCATCCGATTCTTATTCTTTCCTCGACCAGTTTGCATGCCGCTCTATAAGAGGTCATGACCGTAATATTTTGTGTCTCGCCAAAACCTTTCCTCATGGATGTTATCTTGACTTCCTCGCTAGAACCCACGCGTTTTATAATGGCAGCCATAACCTCTTGCTCTGTTGTGTCATGCTCGATATCTCGGATGTGCACAACAGTTCTCCTTCCAGCTCTGCTTTTTATATCAACGTGAAGGTCGGCAGCCTTGTCCCTCAGGATAGATGTAAATTGTTCCGCTTTCTCTGCACCCTGTATCCTAACGTGGAGCTCCTCGTTACGGCCCTTTCGCAATGAGATGACGTTATTTGCCTCCTCGCTGGTGACAGCATCCTTCATGGACCGGAGGAGCTCCGCGTACGTTTTTCCTTCCGCCTTAACAATCACTGTTCGGCTTTGCTCCGCCGGTGGAGTAGCCTTCTTTATCGGGATTTGATTATTACCGATGTGCCTGGTCCCACCATCCCCTTGGAGAGTTAACACATATACAGGTGTTTCCCTTGCTCTGAAGATATAGGATATGATCTTCTTGGCAAAATTTCCCATATTGCCCGAAGGCAGTATGTACGCTGAATTTGGTGACTGTATAGCTATCTTTTTGAACGCCTTCAATAAACAAGAAAGGGTTTCCTTTTCCGGGGCTCCCGAGTCATAATGTATCTTAAATTTCTTCTTCTTTTCTTCAACGGTTTGGTCTCCTATTAGAGTTATTTCGTCTTTTATGATGTCACCAGCTGCGAGCTTGTTACCTATATCCTGCTCACCTACTCTCCTTAAATCTCTAAGAGTACAAATGTCTTTGACTTCAGGTGGAAGGTCAGTAACCAACTTTAGCTTGCCCCTAAGTGAGTTAGGCAACCTTTTAGGAAGGAGCTCAATGAGTTCTTCATCACTCAAATCGCTGGTCAAAATATACTCCATGTAATCGTCACCCGCAATAGGGTCCGTTTGGGTAGCTTGGGAAGTCTTTGTGTCTGGAGAGGACAGCTCGGAAAGCGCATTCAGTCCCTCGTATACTCGCCTTAGATCCTGTTCATGGGTCGCAATGTACTTATTCAAACCTGGGCCTAAATGCTGTTTCAACGATATCAGTATCAGACCCAATCGGTATGCTAGACTGCTCACTGTATCGGGTGCCTCTTCTTCCTCCTCGGAAGATCCTTGACGGAGCCTCTTCTTCCCTTTTAGATCAGTTTTCTTGACCGTCGCCGATTTTGTCATGCTGCTGCTACTTTGGGCGGATGTCCCATCCATAGGGAGTGAACCGCGTCTTCGCATGATATAGTACTGTACTCAGGCGGCCGTCCCAAGTTCTACGAGTACCCACTCGGGGAAGGGGCCCCCCAAAAAAAATTTGGGGGATGTTGAGGGGGTAAGAAAAATGTATGTGACCGAAAATGGGGTCAAAAAATTTGGGGGGGGGTCGTGGTGGTAGGGGGTTAGGGAAGGTTTTGGGACGAATTTATGTCCAGGTAGGAAGGAAATCGAGTGGGTAGTTCTCGAGATATTAGTAGAAATGTAATTCCCTATTAAAACAGCTCTGAGGACTTAGAAAAAATCTCTACTAGTACGACGGTAATACGAGAGAATAATTACAAGTCCTTGTTTACTACAATAAACACGCCTGTATGAGCCTGTATATTAACTTAGAAAAATTTCGCTAAGAAATATTATAATATTATACTATTATAACCTCAATAGTATATAATGAAACACAAAAAAGTATCTTCTACTCACTCTTCTGAATTGTATGTAAACAATTCCTCATTCATCCTCTGAAGTATTATCTAAACGGTAGTTACCGGAGGCTAAACAGGAAAAAGAAGAAGGGTATCTGGATTAGTGATTTAAATTGTTTAGATATGTTTAAACTATATTCACATTTTTTGTATCGGGTTTGTCTAGAACAAGAGCAATTATTTGTTTTTCAATTTTTATAGGTTTTTTATAGCGTCCGGCATATAAATCTGACGATTTTGTAGTAATTGTTATGTTGGCACCACTGTCAATGAGAAGACGGAAGTGTTGTACATCGACAGGTCTATTCATGCTGTTTCAGTAGCCGGTATGTCATGGTCCGGTAAACAACAAACGTTTGTGATTGAAGTCTATTTTAATGACTCAGTTATTGTAACACAGCGTTTATTTCGCACGCTCAATCATCGCGATGATTGAGCGTGCAATGTCAAATTTTAGTACAAGGTTATGTGTGTGTGAGGAGTGATGGAAAATATTTGGATGACATAATATTCAAATAAAAAAAATCTACGTCTCTCTCTGTCACTGTCTCCCTTTCTCTCTCTCTCTCTCTCTCTCTCTCTATATATATATATATATATATATATATATATATATATATATATAAATTCTCTATAAATTGAAAAATTGATCTTAATTAGATGTATTAAATAGTACGAAACACAGTTTATTATTATCCCTGAAAAATCGTCAGGTTTATAAGCCGAACCCTGTAAATGTGATGCAGTCTATGAAACCACGCCGTAAGTAGGAAAACTCACATTTCTAGTTTTCACAGTTTCTAATAAAACACAAAATTGTAAAAATTTTGAAGAAATGAAGACATCTGGCTGTCATTACCAACTTTATAAAAATAGTAGTAAAATTTGTGTTAAATAATTCGACTGAAACTAGTAATTAATATTTTTTATTTAAAAAATAAGTCTCGTATAAATGGATTAACATAATAAAAATATTACGGTACTTTCATCGCAACATGCTTTGAAGAAACAAAATTCAGTAAGTCACATTACTGACTTGTGACGTGGTTTCTAAAATGCACCGTGTGTACTTCAAGATCCGCTTTTGGTATTTTAAAAGCGGAAATATTTGAATTTAGTTATTGAATTCGTTTGACAGATGTTAAAACCTAAAAATCAATTTTTTTTTTTTGTTAATTTTTGCTGTTCTGGAAAATAACGCGTGCCGACTTACAGAATTCAGGTTTCATAGACCGTATCACATGTACTTTTCCATCAGTCTACTGATGATGATTGCGTAACAATTTCTGTCGACTAGGTTTAGCTTTAACGTATATTTTATAAAATATTAAATAAATTTTATTCGGTTATTAATTGTATTTTATTGAATAGGTGATTACTAGTTACACGTGGTTTAACAGAACGTTAAAAGAAGCTGTTGATGAGAGTAGAATTCATCACCGACTCTATCCTATGGAAATCAGTTACGAATATGGAGTTATCGAGGTAAATATTTTTATATTTTCTTTAACTATTTGGCTTATTGTATAGCCATCAAAAAGGAACCTTGCAGAAAGATCTTTTACTATTTTCTAGTTTTTCATTTGACACCGGGTCAACAAGCTTCTTATTCTGACCCTAAAAAAAAAAGTTAAGCGATATAAAACATCTGTAATAATGAGACTAGTTTTTTTGGCAGCCAAATTGGCAACGCTGTAAAGTTATAAGCAACGTTGTGCGATCAGGTTATGCGTTAAACTGTATGAGAATGTTACTGAAACTTTAACAAAATTAAAAATTGAAATGAAGAGATGATGCTCTGTGACTACCCCAAGTTTTTAGGCGGTTTAAAGCATGGCCGGAAATCATTTACAGACAATCCACGCACTGTAAGACCCGTTAACGACAAAAAGTGACGACAATGATTGCTGAACAATTGAATTTCAACCTTACAACACAGTCCATCAAATTTTGACAAACAAATCGGACGTGAAAGATGTTTCTGCAAAAAAGATCCCAAAAAAATCTCACTGTTGAACAGAAAAACAATAGGGTGGAAATGTGTCACGCGATCTTCTAGGGCGAATTGAAACCGTTGCTGTTTTTCTAAAATATGTTATTACTGGTGATGAATCTTGGATATGGGCAAGGAGTTGCACACTTCAAACTTACTGTGTTCAAAAAAAGCAAAACCGTGTGGTAATTTGTTTCGTAGATAAGAAATACAGTCATCTACCTACGCGTCTACTGATAAGTAATGCGTTCTTCGATAGCACTATCCGTAAGTGTTTTCCTTCACTGTGTTTTAATAGTTTGTCAATTGATATCTATAACAATTTAGAAGAAATAACAATTGAGAAACTATTACAAAACAGACGTAGTCACTTAGACTTCAAACTTTACCTTCTGACGAATTTTAACAAAATGACAATCAATTTTAATATATATATATATAATTTAATTATGTAGGTTTATAATTTATATATATATATATTAATCATAATTATACTTCTCTTTAAGATGGCAGAATAGTCAAAGGTACTCTTTTTTTTTTGTCTTCAGTCATTTGACTGGTTTGATGCAGCTCTCCAAGATTTCCTATCTAGTGCTAGTCGTTTCATTTCGGTATACCCCCTCATCCTACATTACTAACAATTTGTTTTACATATTCCAAATGTGGCCTGCCTACACAATTTTTTCTTTCTAACTGTCCTTCCAATATTAAAGCGACTATTCCAGGATGCCTTAGTATGTCGCCTATAAGTCTGTCTCTTCTTTTAACTATATTTTTCCAAATGCTTCTACCTTCATCAATTTGCCGCAACGCCTTTTCATTTGTCATTTTATCCCACAATCTGATTTTTATCATTCTCCTATAACACCACATTTCAAAAAGCTTCTTCTCAGATACTCCGATCGTCCAAGTTTCACTTCCATATAAAGTGACACAACAAACATATACTTTAACGTCAGGAAAAATCTTTTCCTGACGTTTCAATTAATTTTTGATGTAAAGGAATTATACTTCTGATACGCCTGTGCTATTCGGCATTTTATATCATTCCTGTTTCGTCCATCTTTAGTAATTCTACTTCCCAAATAACAAAATTCTTCTATCTCCATAATCTTTTCTCCTCCTATTTTCACATTCAGTGGTCCATCTTTGTTATTTCTAATACCTTTATTTTGTTCTTGTTTATTTTCTTTTGTAGGACTTCATCCATGCCATTCATTGTTTCTTCTAAATCCTTTTTACTATCGGCTAGAATTACTATATCATCAGCAAATTGTAGCATCTTTATCTTTTCACCTTGTACTGTTACTCCGAATCTAAATTGTTCTTTAACATCATTAACTGCTAATCCTATGTAAAGATTAAAAAGTAACGATGATAGGGAACATCCTTGTCGGACTCCCTTTCTTAATACGGCTTCTTTCTTATGTTCTTCAATTGTTACTGTTGCTGTTTGGTTCCTGTACATGTTAGCAATTGTTCTTCTATCTCTGTATTTGAACCTTAATTTTTTTTAAATGCTGAACATTTTATTCCAGTCTACGTTATCGAATGCCTTTGCTAGGTCTATAAACGCCAAGTATGTTGGTTTGTTTTTCTTAAAACTTCCTTCTACTATTAATCTGAGGCCTAAAATTGCTTCCTTTGTCCCTATACTATTCCTGAAACTAAATCGGTCTTCTCCTAATACTTTTGCCACTCTTCTCTAAATTCTTCTGTATAGAATTCTAGTTAAGATTTTTGACACAAAAGTACTCAAGGAAAACAAATTGGAATTTGGTAAGCTGTTTTTAAAAAAATATATATATAGTTATTATACCAAGCAGTGCCATGTTTGGATCTCTTTGAGAAATCATTTTTATCTTCTGGGATATATTCTGCCAACTGAAGTTTTAGCTCACACAAATGCATCTTCATCCAAATTTTTCTCAGTATTATAAGAAGTGAGTATAAACATATGAAAATGTTGGCTTTGAATACAAATAATGCAGATATCAAGCGTCTTAATAAAAGTGTGAACTTGGTTAATAGAATTTTTTAATTACGTCCTTGTAAATTCTTATTCAAGTGGTTTAAATGCGAAAATACATCAGGTAAGTAAGCCAGCCATTCTGGAAAAATACTATAATTCATCTTCCAATTTCAATAACCGGGTTTATTTATATTTTCCCCTGATATAACCATGTGATTTCTCTATGGAAAAGAAGATATTTTTTCTTTTCGCACTTTTCATCATATAGTTTACCAAATAGCCTGTTCTGTAATGGTTTGATCATAATAAAATTAACTACTTTTACAGTTTTACAAAGAATTTTTTTGAGATTTTCCAGTATATTTTTTGTTGCAAGAGCATGTCTATGAAGGAAGCAATGAGTCCATTCCGACTTTCTGTAATTCCCATTATGACTATTGCTGAGAGGACGTGTTCCAACATATCATAGTTTGAACATGAAGCTCACACTGAATATTATGCAAGCAGACCAAATTACAAAAAGCATGTACACATCAAGTTGGAACCTCTAAGGTAAAACCACCAGTAGTTGACACCTACAACGAAAAAATACAATAACAAGAGAAACAAAGGTGTTAGATGATTAATGTTTGTCTGTCTGTGTAGTGTAGCTCTCTAATGGTGTGTATGTGAACTACTGTACCCACCATCTTTAGCAGCAGTCTCACCACAATCATCTGATGATAACAGTGCATGTGTTTTAATTGATTGTTGCGATTTTGTTGTAGAGTTTGCTAAGAACAGGCTGAAAAATAAGCGTTGTAAATTTAAACACCAATTGTAATTTTGATTAAGAAGGTATTTAGTACTTTGTTTTAGACTCAAAAATGTACATACAGTTATTTAAAATAACCAAAAAATTTTTAAAAAATGGCTGTTGGGCGTCGTGTCAACTACTGAAACTTTACATGACATAATATTGAGTAGTTGACACTTGGTGTCAACTTGTGGGTAATAATATAATTTGATAGTTCTGCTTTATTTGAGTGTTATTTAACTTCTTTCAAAGCAAAATCGTGTATTATAACCTCTAAAAAATGTTCAAACCAAATAGTTGACACCGCCTGTCAACTATTGGAGTCACAATGTGTCAACTTCTGAATTACTCCCTCTTTCATTTTCAAATGCCTCCAACTATTACTTGAAATTACTTAAAGAAGAATTACTTGAAATACTGTGGAAACCAAGCCTTTTATATTACAAAGTCAAGAAATTATGGAAGACTAGCTGGTCAGAGGTAGCTTCATTCAATGTTCCTGTCTAGCCGGAATTCAGCTCCCTACATCCTTGTACTTCATAGTTATGAGAATATAATAATAATTTTTTTTTCGTCTTCAGTCATTTGACTGGTTTGATGCAGCTCTCCAAGATTCCCTATCTAGTGCTAGTCGTTTCATTTCAGTATACCCTCTACATCCTACATCCCTTACAATTTGTTTTACATATTCCAAACGTGGCCTGCCTACACAATTTTTCCCTTCTACCTGTCCTTCCAATATTAAAGCGACTATTCCAGGATGCCTTAGTATGTGGCCTATAAGTCTGTCTCTTCTTTTAACTATATTTTTCCAAATGCTTCTTTCTTCATCTATTTGCCGCAACACCTCTTCAGTTGTCACTTTATCCATCCGTCTGATTTTTAACATTCTCCTATAGCACCACATTTCAAAAGCTTCTAATCTTTTCTTCTCAGATACTCCGATCGTCCAAGTTTCACTTCCATATAAAGCGACACTCCAAACATACACTTTCAAAAATCTTTTCCTGACATTTAAATTAATTTTTGATGTAAACAAATTATATTTCTTACTGAAGGCTCGTTTAGCTTGTGCTATTCGGCATTTTATATCGCTCCTGCTTCGTCCATCTTTAGTAATTCTACTTCCCAAATAAACAAATTCTTCTACCTCTATAATATGGAATTTACTTCTTGCATTCCAATAACCTGCACAACCTATCTTAATTTTGCTTAACTTAATTAACTAGAGAATAGGCATAAGTTACCTAATATGTTAACATTTAATTTTTGTATTTTTCTACAACTTCCATACATTTCATTCCTGTATTTATACAAAGTAGGCATAAATTCACTTATTGAACCTTTTTTTTTTCATTTCAGAACACAAATAAACTACTAAAGAGTGTATCATAATAGTGTATAATAATTTTATATGTAAAATGAATAAAGAGTGTAAAAAAATAAAGAGTTTTGTATAGAGTGTCAACTACTGAAAATAAAAAGTGTAACTACTAAATATTCTTGTTTTCGCTTGGTGTCAACTACTGAACCTGTCCTCTTTTGTTTTAAAAAAAAAATAAATTTTTCACATTCATTTTATTAATTTTATTCTTGTGACAATATGATAGAAGAATAGTTTGTGCAGCTATGAGTAATTTTAAGTTTCCCCTACCGTGAATTCGGTTGAAGAAATGTTAACAAACAGACAAATAAATCCTTAAGGTGTCAACTACTGGTGGTTTTACCTAATATGCACGCATGTTCATATCTGTCAATATCTACACGGCTAGCTTTTAATTTTTGGGATTTTGGAACTAAAAAGGTCTACACAATTGTGAAAAAGCTATTTTAATGAGTTTTATAAATCAAAGACCTAACAGAGCATATTAAAATCTTATTACTTTAAACCCTTTACTGTTTATCGGTTACAAACTAACTGCGATTCAATAAAACAGCAAAAAACCTAATCAAACAACATAAAAAGTATTATAAAGAAATAGTTACCAGATTGCCAAAAAGCTCAAACTGTTAATTTTATGTTCAAAATTGTTACTCCACTGTCATCTGTTAGTTGAAAAGTACCAAAGAAGTAAAAAAATAATACTTATGGAAATAGAGTAAATGCCTTTTAAATCATCAGTCAATGATGTCTGGTGTCCATCCTTGAGACCTACTTATTGTATAACTTGTACAGAAGATTATTTAAGGAACTGTCTAAACATTCTGCAGTCTATTATAATCAAAATTTCATCTAGCATTTAATTTTAATTTTCAGTTTATTACAGTTCAGTTTTTGTAGTAGAGTTCATTTTGACGGCACAGTATAAAATAAGCAGGGTTGTCCGCTGTTCACAAAACCCTACTTAATTTTAAAATCTATTACAAATAAACTATTAACTAAATTTTGTAACCTATTATTCCAATATTTGGTTATAATTTTAAACTATTATTCTGCCAAAGATTTGAATGGCAAAAAGGCTTCTGGAATAGACAGAATAACTGTGCAGTGCAGGTGAGGAAGCGATTGATAGATTATATAAACTAACCCAACGGGTTGGTCTAGTGGTTAACGCGTCTTCCCAAATCAGCTGATTTGGAAGTCGAGAGTTACAGCGTTCAAGTCCTAGTAAAGCCAGTTATTTTTACACGGATGTGAATACTAGATCATGTATACCGGCGGTGTTCTTTGGTGGTTGGGTTTCAATTAACCACACATCTCAGGAATGGTCAAACTGAGAATGTACAAAACTACACTTCATTTACACTCATACATATCATCCTCAATTCATCCTCTGAAGAATTATCTAAACGGTAGTTACCGGAGGCTAAACAGGAAAAAGAAAGACCATCTGGCTTGGTTTTCTTTACGGTTGTTTGAATAACTTTATTACTTATATTAAGAGCATTCATGAAAAATAATTTACTCACTCTAATATATTTATCTTCAACTATGAAGGAATATGCATAATTTAACGATCTAGCACTTTCGCTTCTGGCATATCTATATTTTGGCTCAATTATTGTCATTTGTTTTGATATATGTAATCCCTTTGACGAATAACATCACCTAACCTTAAATAGGACTGTAATAACTCCTGCCTATGTAAATGTGAAATATTATCACTGCAAGATAACCTACATTTAGTATCGCAAGGTGGGTGTAGTGTTCTTTCTGAAATCTCTTTACACTGACGGCGAGTCAGTGTGGCGAGAGCCGCATTGTCGGACTGTGTGGGAGTTCCTAGATGAGGTTGTGTAGTTCAACCCTTGTTTTTTGATTTTTTTATAAACAAGTATAACAACTTGGTTTTTTGGTTATGAATACTACTTTTATACTGAAATTTTCTAAGTCGAAAGACAAGATTCGACAGGCGAATCATTTAACGTAAACAAGGACTTTTTTTTTTTTTTTTTTTTTTTTTTTTTTTTTTTTTTTTTTTTTTTTTTTTTCTTAAACACCCCCAACATCCCCGGCCTCCGCCGTTAGGCTATGCGCAGGAATGTCGGAGTGTCGTGGCAGTCGACTGCCCCCCTGTCTTGCCTTTTCTTTGGCGTCCCATCGGGGTCCTCTCAGTTTCATCAGGATGCAGCAGCCCTCCCTTCTGGACAACCACTACATCCCTCCACTTAGAGGCTACCCTTCCCGTCCCTACACTAGGTTGCCGGCTACGCATTGCGCGAAGCCGGCAAACCGCCGCGTCCCCCTCTCACACCTGAGGGTCCCAAATGCATCATTGGAGCACCCCAACTGACCTTCATTCTTGCATATGAAGGAGCCAAAGCGTCCTCTGCATCCAGGCTGCCTCCCTGGCCCTGCACGGCGACCACGATTCGCCCCCTGTATTTTATTTATTTATTTATTTTTCCTCCCTTCAGTTGCAGCCCATCACGTTGGCGTCTGAACTTATTCCTCCTTCCGCAATCCGCGGGCACGTTCGCTGTGAGTGCCCTCGTAACCGTTAGAAGGAACACAATCAATAAAATAAAATAATACCACAATCATACAATACAAGGAAAATACATAATAAATGAAACCCACTTCATGTTGTCTCTTCGGCGATGTCACCTCTAGCCGTGGCCCTCCTGCACACGGTCGAAGCGATCGTGCTTGTCATCTCGAGCCGGCCGTAGAGTACCAACCACAGTGACAATGGAGACAATGAATTCACAATACCATACAACACAAAAATAATATATATAGTAGAAGAAACACACAGTATACTTGCTAGGGACATTGCTGCTTACCCGCGCCTAGAAGTCTTCTCCCCACTCTCTTCCATGTACCTCCTTCGTCTTCAGGATGCTAGCCACCATGCTCTGTACCGCATCCCATTCTCTCTTCCCTTTCAGCATGTGAGCTACAGTTGTTTCTGGAGTGAGGCCATCTGTGCCATGCCTCTGCCGGACCACAGCCCACCTTTCGCACTCGTAAAAGGTGTGCTCCGGCGTGTCATCCTGACCGCAGTAGAAGCACCTCGGTGTCCGTCTTCTCTTGAACCGATGTAGGTAGACCCCGAACTCCCCGTGTCCAGACAGGAACTGCGTGAGGAAGTAATCTACCTCCCCATGCCTCCGCCTGACCCACGGTCCCAAGTCCGGGATCAGTCTCCTGGTCCATGCCCCAGCCGTAGCCGTTCTCCACATCTCCTGCCAGTTGACCATCAGCTGCCTCCCGGCTTCCGCCTTCGGCGTTCCTTCGTATGTGGAGACCAGCTGCGTGGCCCGCAGCTCGATGGGAGGCACCCCTGCGATGACTGCCACTGCGCATCCAGATACGGTGCGGTACGCCGATGTTATGCGAATCGCCGCTCTTCTGGTAAGGGAGGCTAGCATCCGTACGTTCTTCTTTCTCGAAAGTGCGTCCTTCCAGGCCGGGACCGCGTACAGCAAGACGGAGGAAACCACTGAAAGGATCAGCCGTCGCTTGCTCGCCCGTGGTCCGCTCTTGTTGCCCATTAGTTTTTGTAGAGCGTCTTGTATCTTCTCGGCCCTCTTAGTGACCTCTCTGAGGTGGGTGTTAGACAGCCCATTCTTGTCAATCCACACGCCCAGGTACTTAGCGCAACCGGACGTGTGGACCCGTACGTCGTCTACCATGAAGGACATTCCTCTCAGTCTTCTTCTGCCGGTGATCGGGACAGCTGCCGTCTTGTGCGGTGCCAGTCGTAGTCCTCTCTCCCCCAGCCATCTGCTGACGACTGCCACCGCCAAGTTTGCCTTATCTTCTACCTCCTCCTCCGTCCGTCCCGACACCATCAGCGCGAGGTCATCTGCGTACGCGACCGACTGGCATCCTTCCGGGAGTTCTTCCCGCAGAAGGCCGTCGTACGCGATGTTCCAGAGAAGAGGCCCAAGCACCGACCCCTGCGGAACGCCTCCAAACATGTTGAAGTCATCTTCTCCTTCCTCTGTGCGTACCCGCAGAGATCTCTCATGCAGATAGTCATTTATTACGGCGAGCAAGTAGCCGCTGATCCCTCTCTCCCGGAGTATTCCCATGATCACTCCCCATGGCACGCTGTTAAATGCATTCCTGATGTCTAGGAAAATGATCAATGGGATTTTCCTTCGTCGCCACGTGCCTGCCGACTGAACTCTGGCCCACTCTAGCACCCGTCGGACGGCGTCGACGGTCGATCTTCCCCGAACGAAGCCGTACTGGTCTGGGGAAAGACCTCCGCCCGCCTCAATCTCCGACCGCAGTCTTTCAGCGATCAGTCTCTCATACAGCTTTCCCATCGTGTTGATGAGGCAGATCGGCCGGTATTTCCTGGTTTCTTCGGCTCCCGGTTTCGGGAGGAGGACCAACCTGGCCTCCTTCCAACAGCCGGGAAAACTCCCCGTGGACAATGCCCCACTGAACATGTCTAACACCGTCCACGGGTGCCTATCCACCAACACCTTCACGATGGACCCAGGGATGTTATCTGGGCCCGGGCTCTTCCGCAGGCTCATCTTCTTGGACGCCCACTGTAGTTCTTCTACAGTGAAGCGCCTTTGTTGATCACCAGCTATCGGTTCCCATTCCTCCTCTTCGACGTGGAAGAGCTCAGTTATCGCTGTGAGAGACTGTTCCCTTGTCAATGGGGTCAGGCGCCTACCAAACTTCTTGGTGACGATCTGGTAGGCCCTGCCCCACGGATCTTGCTCCAGGTCTTCCACGAGGTGTTGCCACGCCTCTTGTTTGGCAGCCTTAATGGCTCTACAAAGGCTTCTTCGTGCCGCGTGGAACACCTCCGTTTCCTCCTGTAGGCGCTCAGAGTCCCTCCGTCGTGCGCGCTGCATCCTCCGCCTTGCTGTTTTGGTTTCACCACGTAGTCTCGCAATGTCCCTGTTCCACCAGTAAACATTCTTTACGCGTCTTCCAGGCTGTGGCCGCTGCTTCACACATTCCCCCTGTAGGATGGCCATGAATTCCTCGGGGGTGTGAACACGCCTACGGGCCACCTCTGCCGCCGTCCTATCCGCTACCGTCGCAGCCTGCTGTTCCGACGGCCTCCAGATAGGGTCCTGTTCCTCTAGACCCCTTCCGCCTCCTTGTATTTCAAAAATTATGGCCTTGTGGTCGCTGGCAAAATCATCTTCTACTACCTGCCAGCCCACTATCCTTCTTGCCACCCTATCTGAGGCCGCTGTCAGATCCAACACCGATCCATCACCCCTTGCGTCGTATGTAGGCACCCTAGGCGTGTTCATGACCACCAGTCCCGCGGCCCCAAGCATTGTAGCTAGGGTGTAGCCTCTCCGCGTGGACCGGCACCCTCCGAGTTCAGTGCATTCGGAGTTGAAGTCCCCGGTCAAAAGTACCGGGAACCCAGCCCTTCGTATGCATTCCTCCAGGTTTCCGATGAATTCTTCATGTCGATCCATTCCGCTGTTGGGAGAGATGTACCCATTGATCACCGTGAGTTGATGGATGTCTACAGCCACGAACCCTCTACCTCTAACTACCTTCGTGACTGCAAACCTGCCGGTGACATTCCGTATAGCAGCATCGCCATCCTGGTCAACATACCAGTGGCCTGAGTTAACCAGTCGCTGATTAGGTTCCACGACCAGCAGTAGGTCGTATCCTCCAACCAGCGCTGCCGCCCATGCCAAGTCATGGGCAGCCACGGCTCTGTTTACGTTGAGCTGTAAACACTTCATTTCCGAACGTGTTTACAGTCCCTGCTACCCAGTCTATGCCCAATCACTCCACAACCCACGCATTTGGTGGGTTCCCGGCACTCTGCCCTCTTGTGCCCCGTCGCCCCGCAATTGTAACAACAGGTTCTCCTATCGGGACCCGTGCAGTGTGCCGCAACATGACCCGTCTCCCAACAGCGAAAGCAGTTAACATCTGGTCTTCGTATCTCCGCTCGACACGATTGCCACCCTACAAGGAGCCTCCCGGTGGACGTAAGCCTCTTCGCCTCTTCCAACGGCAGCACCACAGTGGCGTTCTGCGTTTGTCCATATGCTTGGCGGACCGACGTGATCCTAGCAGACGTCTTTCCCTCCAGCGCGCGTTGTACCGCCGCCATCACCTCCTCCTTAGTCACTTCAGCGTCAAGGTCTCTAATGTGGACAACCTCTTTTCTGTCCAACTGCCCTTTCCCACCAATCTTCACCTATGGCGCCTTCTGTGCCAATTTCTCTCGTAGGGATTGGGCAGAGTTGGTCCCCGCCCGCACCCGTACCTCGACATCCTCGCCCCTGCCTTTACGAACTGAGAGTATGTTAGGAGCCAGTTCCTCTCCCACTGTTACCTTCACTTGGCGTAGTAGCTCTGCATAGGACTTGCCCGTCTGCCGTAGGACCACGGTCTCGGTCTGCCTCTCACGCCGTTCCTCGGTCGGGTCCCCTGAGTGAAACATAGTAACCTTCCTTTTATGCTTTCTTGCCCAGAATTCCAGGGTGTTTTTAACTATGCTACCCAGTTTACCCCCTGGCGCCGCAACAGTCACCGGGTGTACCTCGTACGTTGAAACGGTTTCCAGACCAGATAGCAACCAGTCGACAGCAGTTATGTCTTCCCCTTTAACTGGTATCACGTACAGGTTTCCCGACGGGTCGATCTCCTCTTTTTCCCCAATAACGTCTGTGGCCGCGACATGTCGCACCACAGTGCCTGGGAGCATAGCGCCACTGTTCAGCTTCCTCTTTATACCGGGTGCCAGGTCGCAGACCCGGCAAGCTATTTTTGACTTCTTGTCGCCCTCAAGGTCCAGCACATAGACACATGCACGCTCGTCATCCGCCTTGGGTAAGCCCCGCACCTCCTCGACTAGCTCGAAGGCCTGTTGGGGCCACCTTTTTTCAGCAAGCTCCTTCAGGTCTTGGACCTCCCCCTTCTTCAGCGCTGCCTGGATCGCGGCGAGATCCGACCCTGCCGTCTGGGTATGCTTATTGTCCAGGTTCGCAGTCCCTTGAGTGCCCTGCATCGTCGTCGCAACCCTTTGCGCCTTTTCCATGACTCTGCCGGCCGTCTCCTTGAAAATGTCGCTCACTTCTGGGCTCGCCTCACATAGAAGCAGCAGGACCTGAATTTCTTCCAGAAGCGACTTCATGGTCGGGTGGTGGGCCTCTTCCGCGTCTTCACTCACCTCCTTCCTGCGCTTCCGCGCCCTGAGCTTGCCCAAAACCGTCTCGTCCGTTGCCTCCTCCTCTGACTGGTCGGTGGAGGAAGTCAGCGGGGGGCGCGGTGAGCGCAACGTCTTCCTTGACCGTCGGAAGGCCCTCTCTTCCTCTGTCGTTGCTGCACTACACCCCGCATCGCCGGCAATCATCAGCTCTTGCTCCATATCGACTGCTCGCTCCATCAGCACCGGTTGGTACGGGAAAACCCCACAGATTCCACTTACTAGTCCTATACTACACTTACTGTAGCTCGTTAATAAAATAATTAACAAAATAACCTAAATGATGCAGGACTTACGCCCTAGAGTTCGCACCACTCAAAAATAACACACTAATTAAATAAGATTACGGTCCTAAAACTAATTATTAGTCTAGTTCACTTAAACGAGTCTTAACTGATTCACTAAGTAGGTTGGCAACACTGCTGCAACCTCTTTGTCTTTAACTTGTCCTAATAATGGCGGACAATGGCGGCTGATACCACTATACAGTATCCCGCCTGCTATGCTAGTATTTTTCCCTCCACAAAGCACGTGGCGAGAATCCCGTTTAGGTTACCTCCTAAAAACACTTATTATTTAATTAAAACTATATCTAACTGTCTTAAACTACTATTATCATCAACAAAACAAACAAGGTTGATAATCTATCACTTAAAAAAGAGTCACTACTAATGTATAAATTAACTTAAAGGGCTGGCGCCGAAGTGTCGCCACGTGGACACTTGGTGAGGGAAAAACGTTAATATCACGCCTTCCCACGAACCGATTTCCACGGTTGATGTCTTAAAATGATCGTCTTGTCAAACACTAACAACTACAAACTATTCTACGCTAATTGGCATTGTTTAAAATTCCACTTAATACGACCGCCATGCGGTCCATATTTAAACTAAAAAACCTTATATCTACTGTCATTTCTAACCGATTTGAACGTTTTATGCCTTAATCCACTCGTCTAAACCTATATTTTATCACTAAACACTAATAACTACCGAAAACTATGAAAAACCACTGATATTATCACCCGTACGGGATACACCGAATCTAGCTGCTTATCGGACCGAGTCACTACTCAACTCTCCGTAAACAAGGACTTAGGAAATTTTTCTAAGTGCTACGAAGTGAATTTAGTAGGGGCAATTCCTTTTCCTTCATAACTTCTGCTATAGTTACCCTATCCAAAAATTTCCTTGATATAAATCCCGATCACAAAAAATCCCAAACTTCGACACCCCTCCCCAACCCCCCCCTACCAAATTGTTTGGGTCACTAGGGCGTGTGGGTATTCGCTGGAGTCGGAATGATCTTCTTAGTCCAGTACTACACCATGAGATGGCGTGGGTCACTTCCTTTGTAAGGGGCATCCTCCGAAAGTGGTGGCACGACGAAATCGTCTATAGTCAAGAAAATGGACATCAAAGGGAAAAAGAGAGCCCGTCAGGGCTCCTCTAAAGAAGAGGATGGGTCGCCGTACTCATTTGGCAGTCTGGTTCACCAGCTTGGACAAGCGATTGATACCCTGAAACAGCACACGAGGTCAGGTTTGACTAGATATACGAGGTGCGACAATAAAGTAATGAGACTGATTTTTCTTTGCAAGATGTGGCAACCCTGCAGCTTGCGTAGGCACACCATCTTTGACCTTGGTCTATAAGATACTTCTAGTTCAAGCGGCGCATTGATGCAAATGCTCAGTCGTGAGTTGTGCTGTAATAAGTGAACACGTGTTTGTGTCTCTCGTCACAGAAATGAAACCGCAAAATATTGCGCAACGGTATATCATTTATTTTTGCGTTAAATCGGGTGAAAACACGACGACAACTTACGGTAAGCTTCAGAAGGTTTTTGGAGAGGAGGTTATGTCAAGTGCTCAAGTTTTTCGGTGGCATAAAATTTTTAGTGAAGGCAGAACGAATGTTGAAGATGAAAACCGCAGTGGACGACCATCAACCTCACGGACAGATGTCAAGTTGACCAGGGTGCGTGAAATCGTACGATCTGATTGAAAATTATCCGTGAAAATGATTGCAGAAGAACTCAACATCGATCGTGAAACGGTTCGTCTAATATTAACTGAAGATCTTGGTATGAGAAAGATTTGTGCAAAAATGGTCCCCAAAAATCTCACACAACAACAGCGAGAAACACGGAAAAATGTGGCAGCCGATCTGTTAGAGCAAACGGAAATCAATCCAGATTTGTTGAGCCGTGTTATTATTGGTGATGAAGGTTGGTTTTTTCAATACGATCCAGAGACAAAACGCCAAAGTTCGCAATGGTGCTCAAAGGGATCACCCAGACCACAAAAAGCTTGCATGTCAAAATCAAAAGTAAAACGCATGCTTATGTGCTTCTTCGATTCCAAGGGAATTGTTCATAAAGAGCGGGTGCCTTCTGGACAAACAGTTAACCGATATTTCTACAAAGAAATTCTAGAAAGACTACTTGAACGAGTTCTTCGTGTCCGTGCCAACATTGCTGATAATCGGATTCTGCATCACGATAATGCGCCATCCCATACTGCTCTGTCAGTACGGCAATTTTTAACTTGAAAACAAATTTCAGTACTACCACAGCCACCTTATTTACCAGATATCGCTCCGTGCGACTTATTTCTATTTCCAAGAATCAAAATGGCGGTCAAGGGACACCATTTTCAAACAACACAAGATGTCCAAAAAGCTGTGACGAGGGTCTTGGAGGATATTACGGAAGAGAGTTCCAGAAATGTTACCATCAATGGCAGAACCGTTGGAATAAGTGTGTGCAATCAGAGGGGAACTACTTTGAAGGAGGCAACACTAAACATGACTAAAACGGTAAGCGACATTTTTTTCACATCAGTCTCATTACTTTATTGTCGCACCTCGTATAGCGGTCCACGAGCAGGAGCTGAGGAGAATACACGAGGGCTTAACTGATCTGTCTGATATGCCCTTTCCCGTAGAGGTTAACACGCAGTCCACCCAGACTGGATCCTGCTTCTGACACGGATCAGGCAGAAATCTTAAATCTTGATTTGTCTGATGATGAACTAATCGAGTTACTCCCGCGCAGGTGGTCTGCGTGGGCAATGAACAAGGCGAAAGTCGTTATTCTTCCGACAGACGGGGATACATGTCAATTTGTTGACATCAGTAAATAGAAGAGAGCGGCCACAGAGAAGATCCAAGCAGGCATGATCGCATTAGACTCCTCTACAATGATGGAGGGTCTCTAAATGGAGGCTACTAAGAAAAATAAATTTACTATTTTCTTCGATTCTGAAAAAGGGGAAAAGCTTGCGGCCAGATGCATTGTAAGTGCATTAAGAAAGGTACTAGTCAGAGTACGCAAAGTGACCTATATTCTACCGACTGGTGAATACGGCAATATTTTGAGAAAAATACTTATTTATTTGCATAGAACCAACTAGGAACCTGCAACATTGGTAGTACCCAGGAAATCAAACTCAAGCCGTGGTCGATCCAGATCCGCCTCGGCACGTCGCTCGACGCTTCCGGTTGAGGGGAGCAAGATAGTAGTCATCAAGGGACAGGGAAAGTCCTACGCGGATCTGCTCCGTACCATGAAAGGTAAAATAAACAAGGAAGAAGCTGGAGAAGTACTTTCTCTAAGAAAAGGAAGGAACAACGAATTGGAGGTCAGGATCGAGGGTGCCAGGAAAAAGCGGGGCAATTCACCACGGTGCTTAAGGTGGACGTAAGATCTAGAGGGGATAGACGCTCGGTAGTACACATCAAAGACTGAGGAAGACTTACAAGAAGCAATACATCAATCATTGGTAAACATGAATCGTTTAGAATTTCATCTATTAGACACGCTTATGGCGACACAAGAAATGCCACGATTATTACCAGTTATAAGGCAGCGGTCCGACTTGTGGCCAAAAGAATCAAAGTCGGATGGGTCCACTGTCGGGCCTATATCCGCACAGAGACCCAGAAATGTCGTAGATATTGGTCGACTGGCCACAGAGAAATTGACTGTTTGGGGCCTGACAGGTCAGCGTTGTGTTTTAATTGCGGCGCAAAGGGAGATATAATAAGTGATTGCAGGGAGCAAATGAAATGTCTGGATCGCTGTAGTTCTGATCACAGCAATGGAGGCGTAGGATGCGACAAGAGAACGGATGGCTAAACTACTGCTGTCAAATGCCGATCGAAGTTTCCTTTCGCATGATTTCTAGTGGAGGAAATAGCCAGAAACGAAAGAGTGGACATTGTGGTGACCGCTGAGCCAAATTATGATAAACCCATGATCATAATGCTTGATGTTAGAAACGCATTTGGTACGGTCTCCTGGACAGCCATCATTGAGGCGCTTCAAGCCATGCAAATAAGTAAATACTTAGTAAATCAGATAGATCAATATCTGCAAAATAGGTTCATAGAGGTCAAAACCCTAGAAAGGAAAGCGATATTTCAGGTATTCGGAGGGGTGCCGCAGGGATCTGTCCTTAGCCCAACCTTATGGAATGTTTTCTATGATAAAATCTTCAGGCTGAACTACCCCGAAGGGGTATCGATAGTAGGATACGCGGATGATATCTCAATATTAGTAGAAGACAGAGATATTAATGAACTGGAGAACAAGGCAAACCAAGCGCTTAGAACAATAGATGAATGGATGGAGGATAACAAAAAAAAAACAGCCAAATTATAGGACGGCGGCCCGTCACGACTAGCTTGCCGACGCATCTGGCGATGTGGCCATTCATAACGTCAGTAGCAAACTAGGATACCAGCTTCTCTATAGAGGAGATGGAATTTTGGCTGTGCTTTTGCCTGATATGGTCTTGGTATCTGGTTACATAAGCCCGAATATTACTCTAGATACATATGAGCAATACATCTTCGAACTCACCAGAGTATTAGCGGCAACAAAAAGATTCGTCCTAATGTGAGATTTCAATTCGGGGAGTAACCGTACAAATAGAAGAGGAGAAATATTTGGAAATATGATGATGGCTGTAGGTTGGGTATGCCTTAACGATAACTCCTACACATTTGAGGCAAGAGGACATAGATCTGTGCTTGATCTCACTTTGATTGAGAGTCGTTGGGACCCGTCACTCTTCCAATGGAGAGTCCTCAGGGAGTAGACCGCCAGCGATCACTTTGTAACACTGATGACAATGAAGGAAGCCTTACCGCCTATTGCCTGTCCTCGTGGGTATTCGCGTTTCACCAGTGGATAAATAAATAAAATTGTAGACAGAGCTGTCAACAAACTGTCTGACTGTAGGGTAGTCACACCGTCAGTTCTACAAGATATTATAATTGGTGAAATGGCAAAAATACCGTTGTCCAATACACGTCGCCCAGTCTACTGGTGGAACGCTGGGATTTCCGAGCAGAGGAGGAAGCATCAACTTTGTCGTAGAAAGAAGCACAGGACATTAAGGAACGGCGGCCCGGCGCATGAAATGGCATCAGTGGCATTTGCTGAAGTAAGGAGTACCCTCAATTATTTAATTAAGCAGGCGAAAAGAGACAAGTGGATAGAACTATGCACAGAACGCGATAACGATCCGTGGGACAGGCATATAAGCTGGTCACAGGAAAACTGGGGCGACGGTTGCCTACCCTAACTCTATGGAGAATGCTAGGGCACAATTAATTTGTCTTATTTCCGGTTGATGACCTTGTTATAGCTGATTTGATTGATTGTAATGGAAGAAGATTCACTCAGACCGAAGTTGCCACAGCTATTCGAAAATTAAAAGACAAGAAAAGCCCTGGTCCGGATAACATACCAGCTGCAATCCTTAAAGGACTCGTGAATAGAGTTCCCTGGGAAATTACAGATATCGTGAACTATGGAGTACAAAATAAGTTGTTTTCTGACATATGGAAGGAATCCAAGGTAGTTTTATTACCAAAAAGGGAGTCGCACACAGAATATTACATACAGGCCGCTTAGCCTTATAAATAATATCGGAAAAGTGGCAGAAAGATTAATAACAAATTCAATTATGGAAGAGCTCGAACGTAATGATGGATTACACAGGAATCAGTACGGTTTTAGAAAGGGCGGATCTACTTTATAGGCTTTGGACAGGATATATAAATGGGCCCTCTCCACGCGTAGCGGAACATTGAGAACGCGAAGAATACCGCTATTAATTACGCTCGATATCTAAAACGCCTTTGGTACTGTCAAATGGGATACTATAAGGAATGCCCTGGCTAGAAGAGGCATTAGTAATTGGTTACAGAGAAATGTTGGCGATTATCTGAATGGTGCACTGTTAACACCTTGGAGGGAAGCTTGAAACATCAAATTTTTGGTGGTGTACCGCAGGGGTCTGTCCTGGGCCCATTGCTGTGGTTAATAGCCTTTGACGATGTTTTGAGGCTGAATTTTACCAGATGGAGTTGAAATCATATGCTGACGACTTGGTTATATTAATTGCAGCAAAAACTGAGATCGAAATTGAGACTAGTGGCGATAGAGTCCTGGAGTTGATTCACGCCTGGTTGGGCGAACAAGGCCTGTAGACAAATGTGAATACATTTCTTTAACAGGCAAAAGGCACATCAGAAACTTAGACTTGAAAGTGGGCAATCATCCTATACGTCGAGTTACACAAACAACGAAGTACCTTGGAGTTATCCTTGATAAATCTCGTGAGCTTCAGTCCGCATATAGCTGACAGATGTGGTGCGGAAGAAAAGTCTGGAATATTATCTGGCAAGACTGCTCCTAGAGCTTCCAGAAGAATAGGTCATAGTTTCTGCTTGCACATCTATATTATTGTATGCAGCGCCGATATGGTATTAGGCTATACTTATTGCTAGAAATGACAGGCGACTTGAGGGAATTCATAGACGTGGCTTGATCGGAGTAACAAGTGGATACCGTACCATATCGTACAAAGCGGCATCTGTTCTTGCCTCTGATCCACCCATTGAACTTAGGGCGCTAGAAAGATGGTTGCGTTCCCAAGGTATGGAGAAATTGCAAGCAAAGGGACCAGATAATGGCAGGAAAGATGGGACCAATATCAGGGCGCCCTGTGGACCAAACGCCTTTTTCCAAGTTTAAGACAATGGGTGAATCGGAATTCAGAGAAATCGGATACTATATCACACTTGTTCTCGGGTCACGGAAATTTCCAGGCGTATTTCTTCCGATTTGGCTTGAGAAATAGCCACAAATGTATGTATTGTGAATTACGAGGATACGCCTGAACACACCATCTTCAGATGTATTAACTGGTATGATGTGAGATTACGAGCTGGAATATCGGACGTGGACTTGCCCAATTCCTCCTATCTTTTGATGAAAATTGGAGGAAATTTGAAAAATTCACCTACTCTATCATGAAGATAGAAGATGAGGATACTAGCAATTTGTCACTTCAACAGAATAGGACATCGGAATTATGGGGAATAATAAAGTTAAGACCGAGACCCTGAAGGTCAATTAAGGGGCAAATTCAATTGTTTCTTATTGTTTTTGAGCTGGGAAATTAAAAAAAATTGCTCCCAGAACTGTATCTCTTTTAGTTTGTAAGATATCCCATGTAAAACGCCAAAAATAGCGTGAATATATTATTATTATATTATGCTTTTACGGCCAACATGGGACCACTTAAGTCAATTTTAGTTGGATCTTTTCTGAGAAAAGCGTGTTATTTTACTCTTCCGAGCTGCCCAGTATTTCTTCATCCGTTCAGATCTTGCTTTCTTTTCTTCATCCGTAAACACCCTCTTCGTTGTATTTTGTCGTTTGTCTGACTTTTGTTTAAATCTAATGCTTTTATCTTTTAGCTTTGTAATTTTTCCAGTTTTATTCTGTAGGTCGGTCAGGGAAATTCCCAATTCTTTCATATCTTCTCTAATTTCTTTGATCCATCCTACTTCTAGCTTTTGGAACCAGAGCTTTTCAATGATATTTTTTGACGGTCTTGTTTCCTTGTGTCCTTATGAGATGACCAAAGAAAGAGATTCTTTTTTTCCGCATAGTATCAGTAACAGTCTCTATTTCTCGATACACCACCTCATTTGGCACAATCCACCATCGGCCTTCTTTTTGGTGTTTTTTATTGATACACGTTCCGACAATTCTCCTCTCTATTTTCAGAATTTTTTCAATTCGGTTTTTCTGAGTGATTTTGAAAAGGGTCTCGCTTCCGTAGGTGACTTCTGGCTGTACTACAGTTTTATAATGTTATTTTATAAAGTTTTGTTTTAGCAGAAAGGCATTTTTTGTTATATGTTGACCGAGTTAATTTTTGGGATTTAATCATTTTATTTGTCCTGTTTTGCCATGTCACTTTTTCATTTAAATTATAAGTTATTATTTCCCCTAGATATTTAAATTGTTTTACTATTTTAATTTTCTGATTGTTTACCGTAATGCGCTCTATTACCATAGGATCTATGGCCATTAGTTCAGTTTTTTCGAAAGAGATATAAAGCCCTATCCTTTGTGCTAGGTTTTGAAGGCTCATGATTTGTGTTTTGGCTTCTTGAATATTGTTCGCTAAAAGAGCGAGGTCATCTGCAAATCCTAGGCGATTTAGTGTGATGGAGTTTTTCTTAGTACTCATTTTTATATTTTTGGGATTTATTTCATACCATTTTCTCATGACAAATTCGAGGGTGCAGTTAAAAAGGAGTGGTGAGAGGCCGTCTCCTTGCCTCAATCCAGTTTTTATGTAGAAGGGTTGAGACAGTTCAGCTCTGAATTTCACTCTGGACTGGGTATTGGTTAAAGTTAATTTTATCATGTTTACGAGTTTAGGGTGAAGGCCCAGGTTTCTCAGAATATTCAGCATGGATGGTCGGTGTATACAATCATAGGCCCTTTTAAAGTCGACAAAGGTGATTATTAGTTGTTTTTTCCGTCTTTTATATAAGTCCATCATAAATTTAGGGATATTATTTGCTCCGGGCAACCTCTCCATGGCCTAAATCCCCGTTGGTATTCCCCAGCGTGAATATATATATATATATATATATATACACGTATTGGGTGATTCAGAACGATAGGGCTATACTTTGACAACTCATTCTAAAGGCTAAAAATAAGAAAAAAGTTAATATAAATATAGGTCCGAAAAAAAAAGTTTCGTTAGCGAGTTATACAGGGTGAAAGATTTCGCCCAAGTTTTAGTTCCTCCGGGTAAATTAAGGCTTTTTGAAATTCTGGGAAGGTCAATTAAGGGACAAATTCAATTGTTTCTTATTGTTTTTGAGCTGGGAAATTGAAAAAAATAGGTCCCAGAACTGTATCTCTTTTAGTTTCTAAGATATCCCGTGTAAAACGCCAAAAATATGGATTTATATTTATATGAATTTTCTTATTTTTAGTCTCTAGAATGAGTTGTCAAAGTATTGCCCTATCGTTCTGAATCACTCTGTACATATATATATATATATATATATTCACGCTATTTTTGGCGTTTTACATGGGATATCTTAGAAATTAAGAGAGATACCGTTCTGGGACCTATTTTTTTTCTATTTTTCAGCTCATAAACCATAAGAAACAATTGTATTTGCCCTTTAATTGACTTTTCCAGAATTTCAAAAAGGCATAATTTACCCGGAGAAATTGAAAGAGGATACCCGGAGGTAGTAGAATAGGATACTAGTAATTTGTGACTTCAACGGGATAGGACATCAGAATTATGGAGAATAATAAAGTTAAGACCGAGACCCGGCCTTGTAGTTGAGGTCCGTAATGGCATAGGCGGGGCTGCGAGGTTTGAGGCAGGCATAAAAAAGACAGAACCGGTCCCTGGGGTGGGCTGGGGACAGCTTTGCTGGACCTGGATTCGTACCTGGGGATTTGAGGCAGGCAAATATTTAAAGTAACAAAAGATTCGATCGGGGGGCCGACCTTCTTTATTTTTCCTGTTTAGCCTCCGGTAACTACCGTTTAAATAATACTTCAGAGGATGAATGAGGATGAAATGTATGAGTGTAAATGGTTGTCTTGTACATTCTCAGTTCGACCAATCCTGAGATGTGTGGTTGGGTTAATTGAAACCCAACCGCCAAAGAACACCGGTATCCGCTATCTAGTATTCAAATCCGTGTAAAAATAGCCGGCTTTACTAGGACTTGAACGCTGGAACTCTCGCCTTCCAAATCCAGCTTATTTGGGAAGACGCGTTCACCAGTAGACCAACGGTGGGTTTGGCTTCTGTACCCTTCTGTGCCGCAAAAACGGTTCTCAGGGCAACCGCTTCAGAAACTGCAAACAGCTCTTGTCAGGGTTACAATAAGGTTTTAAGGTGCTTTTTGCTGTTGAAGCCATCCATTCAGTGACAGTATGTTACGTACGTCTATGCTGAAACTAGTCAAAATGGATATTTCCGTTGAAATCTGAAAACTGAAATTTTTTGTGATTACAAAACAAAAGTAATGAAATTTAGTAGAAAAAACAAAGATGGACCACTGAATGTGAAAATAAGAGGAGAAAAGATTAAGGAGGTAGAAGAATTTTGTTATTTGGGAAGTAGAATTACTAAAGATGGACGAAGTAGGAGCGATATAAAATGCCGAATACCACAAGCTAAAAGAGCCTTCAGTAAGAATTTGTTTACATCAAAAATGAATTTAAATGTCAGGAAAAGATTTTTGAAAGTGTATGTTTGGAGTGTCGCTTTATATGGAAGTGAAACTTGGACGATCAGAGTATCTGAGAAGAAAAGATTAGAAGCTTTTGAAATGCGGTGCTATAGGAGAATGTTAAAAATCAGACGGGTGGATAAAGTGACAAATGAAGAGGTATTGCGACAAACAGATGAAGGAAGCATTTGGAAAAGTATAGTTATAAGAAGAGAGGCCACATATTAAGGCATCCTGGAATAGTCGCTTTAATATTGGAAGGACAGGTAGAAGGAAAAAATTGTGTAGGCAGGCCACGTTTGGAATACGTAAAACAAATTGTTAGGGATGTAGGATGTAGGGGGTGGTATACTGAAATGAAACGACTAGCACTACATAGGGAATCTTGGAGAGCTGCATCAAACCAGTCAAATGACTGAAGACAAAAAAAAAATAATGAAAGTTAAAACAGAAATTTTGTTCATTCGTAAATTAAACTTCCTATAATTCAACCTTTTAAGATTACAAAACTTATGTAAGGAATGAATTTGAATTTAGTTTGTAAACTGGAATTGTAAAAAAGATGTAGGTCAACTAAGCATATATTACAGCAATAAAAAAATGTAAAAAAAAACCATTGATATTTGACAAATAGAAAAATTATTCAAATTAATTTACACGAATAAATTTGACTACTCATTTATTAATTAGATAGAATCAAATTTTCACAAAACTTTGTTAAAAGAGAAGCAAAACGTTTTTTATAAGTTGCAATACATAGATATGTAAAGCTTCAATACAAATTTAAGTTAATACAACATAATGAAGTATCCTGTTGCTTTCAAATTAAGTATAAAATTGGAATTAATTCTACATTTAATATAATATAAAACAGAAACTTTGGTTATTCATAAATAAAGGTTCCTTCAATTCAGCCCTATAAGATTACAAAACTTATGTAAAGAATGAATGTGAATTTAGTTTGTTAATTGAAATTCTAAAAAGATACAGGTCAACTGGAATAGTCGCTTTAATATTGGAAGGGCAGGTAGAAGTAAAAAATTGTGTAGGCAGGCCACGTTTGGAATATGTCAAATAAATTGTTAGGGATGTAGGATGTAGAGGGTATACTGAAATGAAACGACTAGCACTGGATAGGGAATCTTGGAGAGCTGCATCAAACCAGTCAAATGACTGAAGAAAAAAAAAATAATAATACTTCCTTTATTTGCTGCAACGAAATAAAAACTACGGAAGAAAATCCTATATTTATTTTCACTTTTACAAAATTTTCACAAAATTTACATTTGAGAACAGGTGACTTAAATGTCTGAACTTTCTTTCTTTTTCTTGTTTACCCTTTGGTAATTAATTTTCAGATAATATTTCAGAGGATGATACGTATGCGTGTACATGGAGTGTATGTAATCTTTTACAGTCTCAGTTCGACCATTCCTGAGATGTGTGGTTAATTAAAACCCAACCACTAAAGAACATACCGGTATAGACGATCTAGTATTCAAATCCATGTAAAAATATCTGGCTTTACTAGGACTTGAACACTGTAACTCTTTGGGAAGACGCGTTAACCACTAGACCAACGCGGTGTGATCGGGGGGGGGGCGACCTGCCGTGCCGGAATTATAACCGGTGGACGGGTAGGCCTTCTTAGAGTATAAGGACACTCTCCCAGACCGAGTATACTTAAATGGATAACCGGTCTGGGGGAGAAGGGAAAAAAGTTATTTTTATAAAATAAATAAATATAAATAAGCATTTATATTCTGTTTTGAATCTGTTTCGGCCCATTTACCACCGAAATCTGATTGACTATTTTGTTTTTTAAATAAAGCTGTAGCTGCGGTGGCGTTAATACGTATGTAACGTAAATTATTACGAGGATGAATGAAATATAAACGGTAAATTTTTTTAAAATAAATTTATTGATCAAATAAATAGATATGGATTAGAATTGTCCAAATAGGGCAAATTTTTTGTTGAAAAACGTGCACCTCCTGATTTAAAAGTACTCTCAAAAACAAAATTTTTGACGCGTTGCTGAACCCTTTCCGTTCGAAAAACGTCATCCCCCACTCCACTTGAATTTTAAAGGGGATTTAACATGGGTTTTAGGTTATTTTCATGTCGTGACGATATAGCGCTTGCATGTTTCATCACAAAACTTCAAAAATAACGTATATAAGGGTTTTTGGGGTCGGAGACCACGAATTTGGTCAGAAACTTATTTTGACACATGAAAACTGTCAAAATTGCTGTCAATCAATTGACAACTAGCGTTTTTATGAAGGAAAATCAATGTTTGACATTACAGACAACGTTAATAAGTGTTTTTTGGTGTCGGAGAACACGAATTTGAAGTCAGAAACTTATTTTGACACATCAAAACTGTCAAAATTGCTGATTTGGGAAGACGCGTTAACCACTAGATCAACCCGGTGGGTTTGAACGATTAGAACTGTCGACTTCCAAATCACCAGCTGATTTGGGGAGGATGTATTTACCACTGCACCAACCCGGTGGATTAAATATCTGAACTTTTGTTTATTGTAGATGTTAATTATTTTTTTTTTCAAATTTATGCATTGTTGTTTGTTAACCTGTTTTCTTTCTTTTTTTTCTGTTAAAAAGGTATTAGTGAGAATGTGGTACGTGGTATTTGTAAAACATTGCAACTAACGTTGCCACGTTATTCGGATGGACCTTCAAGATCGTACGTGAAAAGTACTATCGTTGCCCTTATCCTTGCGTATCCTGATTGGACGATGAAACATCTGACTGCCGTCATTGCCGATTCTGCACATCATAATTTACCACTGGTTTCGGCGTATGTTAAGTTTTCCTTTTTATAGGTATAGAATAATCATAAAAAAACTTATGTTTTAGATTAAGTGGGAGAGCAAACTTAATAGCTGTCACTTAATAGGAATTTATGAAGTTATGTTTTAGAAAACTTAAACTGCAATTCTTACCCCTAATGGTTCTTCTCCATTTGGATCACCTTCAACAGCATCTTGCTGTTTATGATGATTGATAGTGAAAATTATATAAAGTAACTAAATCAAATTTACCTTAAATTGATGCTTTTTATCTGTATGTTGGTATATTTTTAATAATTTCAGTCTACAATGTAATTGAAAGTGATCTTACATTTAAATCATTTGGCATGGGTAACAAAAATTATAGTATTATGGCGTGGGCAACTGTATTTTATAGTGAGATAATTCAATTAATCTCTTGTATACTTTTAAACAGTTCTCATTCTTGATTAATTTTGATTTTCTTCTGAATAATTGTTCTCGAAAATGTTGAACAAATTAAACTGTTCAGTTTAATAGGTAGTAATTAAAATAATGTTTAATAGGTAGTTTGAAATAATTTTCTGTTACACATTTTATATTAATAAAATTTAAAAAAAAACATATTTATGTTATCTATATATGTTGGATAACTATTTATTTTTTGGATAACTGTTTATTTATTTTGGATTGAATCGTGTGTTTCAGAGTTGTTAAAATAAGAACAAAAAAGAAACAATTGAAAAAAGTAACTAGTAACAAGTGAAAGTGTTGAAATTTAATTGATATGGATTAGTTTAAATAAAATAAATATAAACCAATGAGAATTATAGTCCACAGAAAGAATGGCTGTGCTTTATTTCAGTGGCCAAGTTGCCAGATATTATATATTATGCAGTTTGTAATTATGATTTTTCTATAGAGCATGGTGGTTGCATTGATTGCAGACAAGATTTTGCTTCCAAACTGCACATAGGAAATTCTAGAATGCAAAATTTTTTTTATAACTAGTTCCAGTAGTGTAAACAGCATTATTAACCCATGAGTGTTTCATGTGAAGGTAACAGATTTTTTTTTTATGTTAATGAACTAGATGTACTATCATGTCAGTAATGCATTACTGACAGACTGTTCTAAAGGTTGGAATATTTATTGTAAAGTAACTGCATCATTCACAACCCGAGTAATATTTTGTGTTATCTGTTTTTATATTAAATATTTTTCTCTGTGTATCTTTTATAACTGCAATTACTTGTTTTATAATTTAATATACGTTCTAGAATACAGGTAGATCAATTAAGTGTTAATAATAACTGAATAATTAAATGTTGAAAATCTTTATGTACATACAATTCTGCATTAATGACATCCAATATTACTTATTGTCTTTTTTATTAATACTGATATATGATTTTATTGGATTATTAAGTAATATTTTTATACTTTTTTCTGCCAGTGTGAAATTTAACATTCCGTAGTGATAATTTATGACTTTAATATCGAAAACACTGTGGTAACATATGAAATTGTGTTCTGTTTTGGTGATGGAACAGCAATAATTAAGCTAATGTATATATTTTTTTTTGTATTTCATTAAAAGCATCTTGCACTGATTATGGATATATAACATAAGATAAATTCTTGATAATATCAGTTTCCTATTTTAGCATTACAACATATACCATTTTCATTAAAAATATAAAATAATAATATTTTTTTTTAACATGAGAGAACAGTAGTTTACGCTAGAAATTTAAATAGTAATCTTTTCTGAAAAATTTAATTTTCATATTCAGCATCATTATTAAAAAGAAAAACAAATGTTATAATTCTAAATATATTTTAATTATTAAATTGAGTAGTTAGATTTTTTTATACGTAAATATATATTTTTTTATTATTTACTAAAAAGTTTGCTGATTATATTATAGAGATTTAGATTGTAAGTAATAATATTATGGCTTAATTTGTTTTTTTTGAGATTGTTTTCATACTTAACTGATAAAAATCTAACCAATTTAATTTAAAATTGGTAGATAATTTTAAGAAATTTAGAATTATTTATTTTTGATGTATTATAAAATTCTTTACCCTTTACTCAAAGATCACTGGGCAAATTTCAAATATTTAGCATTTTACTGATATTTCTGATGCAGATAACAAAGACCCTTATTCTATTTTTTTTAATCTCCATGTTTTTATAATGAACACACTTATTGAACTGCCCTTTAATCTCATAACATTGTTTTTGTATTGTTCTTGACCAACAAGTTCGCTATTCGTAAGTAGGATCTTTATGTCATTATTGCAAAGTAATTTGGAAGATTTTTTTGATGAATAATTCTTCACAAAATCTTGAAACTTGTGTGTGGGAATATGGAATGGGAATTTTGAAGCTTATGAAAAGTGCCATGCCTTTTTGGATCCAGGACCTTTCAGATAAAAGACTGAGGCGCTACCATTCCATTCTGGAGGTTATATTATCATTTTTAGCTGGCTCTACCATCAAGGAATTGAAAAATTACATCAGCCATCCAGGCTGATGATCTTTTCAATAGAATTATTTTTTTGTGTTGCCTGTGGTCTAAAAAATTCTTAAAATATGTTAGGAAATAAAATAAATAGGGTTTGGTAATTTAGTGCCTTTAGTAATAATACTTTTGCCCTTGTTCCTCCTGTTATAATGGTTAAAGTTTTAACAATTATGGTCTCTCTAGGCTATTTTTATTCATGTGGTTTTTTAACATGACCAATTGCATTTACCTGTACAGCTTTTAAGTGATGTACATTTTACATAACAATTATACAAAATATTAATTTACATTGTACATGTGCATAACAGTTCACCCCAATTATCTCATTAACTTGAGGATAAAATTTTGGTGAATTTCAGTGGGAAAAATTGTGTAGACAAAACATGTCTTGAGTTATTGATGCTTTGGTAAAGTGGTATTTATAAATATACCAATATCCCCTTCTTTGCTAAAAAGCTATTGATTTTTCTAAACCAAATAACTATAGGATTCTGTTATTTTATGTTCTTAGTGGCCAGAAGTCTTTGAAATAATCTTTACAAGATGATGGCAATCTTTACATTGCCTCCTAGCATATTAAGATTCCATATGTCGTACCTGTTTTCCATAGCTGTAATCTCCTGTTGAAAGTGTTCCCTGTGTTCATCACTCACTGCACCAAGATTTTTCAGGAAGAAATCTAAAACTGATGCTTACGGATTTTTGGGACTCACAAGGCCCAGTACAGGAACATTATGAGGAAAGGGGCACAACAATAAACAGTGCACGTTATAGTGAGATGCTTACTGCCAAACTGAAGCCTGCAATTTGAAGTAAACACCGAGACTGTTGTCGAAAGGTGTTGTTTTATTGCACGACAATGCTCGTCCACATACTGCTGCCCACACTGCTGAAACGCTCCAGAAACTCAACTTTGAAGTACTGGCTCATCTGTATAGTCCTGATCTTGCCCCTTCTGACTACCACTTGTTTGGTCCATTGAAAGAGCCATTAAGGTTGATTTACCTCAGATGAAACAGTGAAAGAAGCGGTGCATTCCTGGCTCGTAGCTCAACCAAAAACCTTCTTTTATGAGGGCATCAGGAAGCTTGTGCAACGATGGACCAAGTGCGTTGAAATGTAAGGGGACTATGTTGAAAAATGATGTACATGTAAGGTTCCTATTTGTATTGCAATAAAATTTAAAACTACATTGTGGATAATAATTGACTTATTTTTTTAATTTAAAGTAACAAAAAAACCTGTTTGATGGAGAAATTCCAAATACAGTTTGAAAATTGATAAAAACAGATAAGTACACCTACTGGTACTCATGATACAAAAATCAATGTTGACCAATGTTATTGGTTCCTATTATCGTGCTATTGATATACAAATAATTATTGGTATTGCCTTCAGTTTTGACCAGATCCTAATTTGCGAATGTGACCACTACAGACCTCTTGCAACAGTTTCAAACACTTTGTGAGTGATTTCTTCCAATTTCATAAGGTATTAGAGATGAATATCCTTCTCAAGTTTAAAGTTAGATTTTGTTGTGGTAAAATGATTTTGCCCTTCTTTCTGCCCAAACACCAACTTCAAGTGAGCAATATTTATGTCAACCACTTTATAAATCTTTAGGGTCACTGATGATACCCTAAAGATTACCCAAAATACCCAGCAGATTACACAACATACAGAATGCCAGGGCAGCTGGCAAGAGGAGGCTACTGTCCAGTGTATACTCTTCAGTAGTGCTCTATGGGGCGTCTGTTTGGGTTGGTGCCCTTGATAGGCCATGCAACAGAAGGAGGTTGTTAGGCCAACAGTGGTGGCTCAGTCTGCAGGTTATCGCAGAGTACTGGATGATAGATACAGAGGTGACATCAGTCATAGCTGGTGTGTGCTCCCGATTGATCTGCAGGCCAGGCTGGGACATTCTATTACTTTGAGGGGTGAGAGGAAAGTGGCTGTCGATGAGATGTTCAGAGCTTGGAATGCAGTAGAGACTGGACGGTGGACAAACCGGCACAGTGACGTTAGGAACTGGTAGAGTGGAAGTGTGGTGATACCAGTTATGAGCTCACCCAGTTTCTATTAGGGCACAGGTGCTTTCAAGACTTCTTGTACCATATGAGTAGGAGTACCACGAGATGCTGCTGTGTTTATGGGTAGGAGGATACCTCTGAACACGTAGTGTTTTTTGAATGAGGTGGAGAGACTTGTGGGCTGCCATGATGGGCCTTGGTGCAGTAAATGTGGTTAATGTCATAAGTGTGTTGTTGGGTGACAGAGATGCTTGGACGAGAGTAACGACTATGGTGTCAGCTATAATTTGAAACAAAGCAGCAGAGGAGAGGGGCAGGCTGACTGGAAGACTGCAGTTGACCTGAGATGGAGCAACCGGTGTCAGATAGCTGTGGGCGGCGAGGGCTCCTTAGAGTCATCATTCACCAATGATGACTCTGGGGATGTCACTGTGGCTATTCTAATTCGATGACAAGAGCGCCCAGATGATTTGCACAGGGGTTGTGTATATACCATGTGGATTATGTCTGTCCCCTGCGTGACTAGAGGGGGAGGTTTTTAGTGGGTGAGAGCCCCACACTTGCTGTCAGAGCAGGCCTGGCAGAGATTTTTCCTCCCCCAACCCTGTGGTTGTTCCTACAAGCAGTTTTGTTACACATTAGATCTGAATTCACACAATGCACAGACTGTCTCTAATTATACATGAACTTTGCAGTCTACATTTTAAGGTAAGCAATAGTTTTTCCAAAGAGGGAATGTTATAAACTTTTTTGAAATTGACATTTTAAAATTAAAACGTAATATTAAAGTTTCCTTCTACAATATTTTTATTTTCATTTTGTGTATGCCGTATAATTGTAAATGTTTTTATAAAAGTAAAAAGTGTGTTACGTAAACATTTTTTTCATATAGATGTGGAAGTTAAGAAAACTGTAAAAACAAATTGATTAAAATACAATGACTTGTTTGTTGTTAGTGGTTGGGAAAATATCATCTTTGTATGTCTTACGGCATGGGTTTAAGTTTTTTAAGGTTTCAAATCATGCCAAAGTTATCTTCAGTGTTCAGACAATCTGTAGTTATCCACATATGTAGAGATTATTAGGTGGGTTGATAAGATAAATTAAAGTGTTAAGCAAACCAGGGGAGTAATTTATTGCAGAAAATTATAAAAATATAATCTAGGTTGGTGAGCCATATATTGAAATGCAAAGGAGTTACATTCTAGGAGATATGAAGACTGTTAAAGCTGAAAAACAAGGCAAAGATTGGAGTGTATAAAGTAGATAGTTGAGGCCGTAGGATGTCGTAAATATGTTAAAGTTACAGATTAGCACAAAAGAAAAAAGAATAATGAACAGCAACTGAAGAGAAAAAGAAACTGTTTAATTTTGTTTTTGTTTGATCTGCGGCCTCTTTATTTATGTCAATATTTAATTTATGCTTTTTCAAGCTTTTTTTAGATTTTGAATTATATTGAAAGCTTTTATAAAAAAATGAGGCCATAAGGATGTATTTAATTTTATGTTTGGAAGAAATGTTAAATTTTAAGCTGAGTGTAAATATCGGGAAAGTGCAGCAGCATCATTGCTGATTTTTCTTTTATATAGCTTTTAACGTGTTACCCACACGTTACACATGTTTTATGTCTTACAACTTTTTGCGGTTCTATATATTCTGGAAAGTTAAAATTTGTCATTCCAAATATCTAAGACTATATGAAAATATGCAAAATAGTATTAAGAAAAATATTTGTTCTATTTCCACTGGTCCCTTTTCATTTACACAGGGTCCCTTGTCATTCCCCAATTATTCATTTTTAGGCATGATATTAACTTTTATTATGAGACCCTTATTTTGACAAAACGTATAACCGTATTTTACAAGTTGAAAATATCTTGTTTATATGTCTAAGGAAAATATTGACAGAATGTTGATTTTTATTTAGATCATTGACAACTTATTAAACTTAATCATACTATAAACATCTGACGTACAATATCTTGTCAATTAGTTTAAAGTATTTAACTTGGTCGACTCCTGTTTTACACAATGGTTGTCGAGGAACAAAGAGCTCTCCACTTCAGTCTATCATTTACCAGCTGTTTTATCTTATTAAAATCGCCACCTTTTGGCTGAACCAATGTACACACCACATCCCATTTTGAATTTTTTGGTCCTTCTCTGGGCCTCCATCCATCAGTTGTTGCCTCTCACACCTGCTGAGGTGAATTATCTTCATTCATTCTTATTGAATACCCTTTCTTTTTTCTTTTTCCTGTTTAGCTTCCGGTAACTACCTTTCAGATAATTCTTCAGAGGATGAATGAGGATGATATGTATGAGTGTAAATGAAGTGTAGTCTTGTACATTCTCAGTTCGACCATTCCTGAGTTGTGTGGTTAATTGAAACCCAACCACCAAAGAACACCGGTATCCACGATCTAGTATTCAAATCCGTTATTGAATACCCTAGCCACCTAAGTTGCGATTCCAGATTCTCAACAGCAGGCATCATCTTCAGCATATTCCTTATAAAGTTATTCTGTGGTCCCTTCTTGTATTTTCCAGGATCCTTCTTAAAAATTTCATCTCTTTTGCCTGAATCCTGTTTTTGTGCTTCTCAGACAAGATCTTGACTCATAACTATATGTAAGAGACTGTAGAAAAGTTGATTATTGACTGGCACATTAGTATCTTGTTTGATTTCCTTCTTACCTATTAAACCTCGGTTTGAAGTATTTCAAGCACTTTAAAATATTAAAAAATATATTTGTCTACTGTAATAAGTGATTTTTTGTATGTCCCATTAAATTTTCAGTTAATTTATACAACTTCGTCTTCAAAAACTGAAAGAAAATTACAGAACAATTTTTAATACTTTCCAATTGTGATAATATACATGTTCTCTAAACTACCTGATTATTAATACTTTTTCATTTTTTCTCAAAGATTTTATTATTTTTCGACAAACTGTGTTCTGATAGTGGCTGTTTTATTTTCTAAGTAATAATTATTCCAGTCAGGAATGGTGTTTTTAAAAAACTAAAAAATAATTTTAAAAAGACAGACTGAAAAATACTGCATTAAAATGTAAAAAAATACAGCTTCAATAATTGTTTAAGTTTTGTACTTTTAATGTGGCGCTGATTTGAAAAGTCAAAGTAAGTAATATAAGTGTGGTTTTAGTATTGAGTTTTTTAAAGTTGTATTTTTTACTGTAAAAAGTTTATTTACATTTCTTATTTAGTTTTATATTTATTTAGAATATGAGTTGTTGTAAAAAAATTCATATGGCAAAAGTAACTTACCAGAAACCTAAAGGAAAGAAACCTGAGTTGATAAAAATAATAAAAAGCACGAAGAGGAACAATTTAAAGAGAACAATACTTTTTTTTTTGTTTAACCTCCTGAACCACCATTAGGTATTGCTTCAGAAGATGAGATGAATGATTTTTAGCGTGTGAAAATGTCATGCCTGACCCGGGATTTCAACCCAGGACCTCTGGATGAAAGGCGAGATGCTACCACTCACACTACAGAGGCTGGCAAGAGAAATATACCTAGTGTGATCTAAGGCTCACTGGACTGTGTATTTTTGTATGTTAATGTGCGTAGGGTACTTGGCTGGAGCTAATGTACTTTTTCATGTCTAATTTACACCAGGCTGGAAAATTGTTAAATTTTTAGTCTAGTAAGTGGAATGCTGTTGTGCAGTTGCTTGTGTTGATAGTAACATTAAAACACAAAGAAATGATTGGCAGGCATTTTGGTGGGATCACAGGCAGACATCCTGATCTTGAAAAGTTTTTTCGTTTTGAAATTTACAGTAAGCTAATAATTTTTGTTTGTCAAACAATTGATCTAAAATAACACCAAAAAAACAATCTGCAGATATTTTGGTCGGTTCTAGACTACAGGCAAATGGATTCTGTAATTTTTTGTCAAATGATGCCATTTGAATTGTAATTGTAATTTTTTGCCAATGGATGTTTCCTGTTTGAAATGATTGTTTTAATATGCGGCAGACAAATTGCGGGTAGTGAACAATGACAGATGAAAATAAGTATATTAAGGTACATAATGCAAGCCCTCTTTTTGTTTTATCTGTTACTTTTGTTAATATATTATTTGATTAATTTTTATTAAAGGTGTTTTTGTATCGGTTTCAAAGATTACAAAGTCTATCTACTTATTTATTTTGATATTGAAAATATTGAGGTGGCACCCAGATATTTATATGGCCAACATCCATAATGGATCATCGAGTGAGATGGACTTTCATCGAGAAGTACACTCATTCAATTAAAGCTGTAATTTAACCAAATTGAAATGAAACTTTGATTTTGTTTCAAGTACAAATCTTTTTTTTTATCGCTCATACTTTGCACATATGACAGCTAGTAGTTGCTTTTTAATGTACTGTTTTTAAGCACTGTTGGACTAAATTACATCGGACAACAAATTTTGTTTTTTGTTTGTTATAAAATTGTGAAACTGGCTGTTGTCTATCAGGTATGGTTTTTTCTAATTACCAGTTTTTGTTGTAAGAAAAAAAAACGTTGTGATTGTAATATAAAAGTATTATTCATGCAATTTCTACATGCCTGAAAGGTGTTTCTTTTGGATTTTCTTTGTAGTTTGATGTAGGTACATCAGTCTAGATATTTCAGTATTATTCAGCCAGCATTCTTGGGTTCCATTTTCCCTGGTAGAAAATATCCATGGTGGTGAAAGCATTCTCCATGTTTGTCACCTCCAAGATTGGTGGGGAAAAATTCATATGAGAATCCAAGAATTGGATTTTGAGTGACGGATTACATCCTTCATTGTTTTTAAGACGCTCAGTTATAAGTTGTTTGTAGTTATTTGCCTTATGATTTCCAAGTAAGCTTTTTACAATCTTTTTAAAACATTTCCATGAAACAGCCTCACAGTCACTCAAACTATTTTCAGATTCAACATCATTCATTACTTTTCCTTTTTACGGTTAAACAAATATACTTTCATTTATCTTGGCATTTGCTTATATTAGGAAACTTGTTTTTTTGGAAAGTATGATCCATTCTCATCATGGTCCACTGTTTTAAGGAAAGTTTTCATTAAACCTAGCGTAATGTATAACGACAGAAGGTAAACTTTTTCAGGTTTTACTAGTGCTGGGCTAACAAGTTCTCTTCTACAGTCAGTGTTTCTCTTTTTGGCCACTCTTTAACATGATGATCTCTGTTCCACTCAAACAAGTAGTGACAAAATTTAGTATACTCAAGTTGTAAACCAAGTAACAGTGCTAGCATTGCTGTAGCCTATGCAACTTTTCTTCCTACCACATCTTGAGCTGGTGAACAATTGTACTGGAGGTGTACCGCTCATTCATCACGTCTGTTCATTGTTATAAGTGATTTTGTTGTTTTTAATAGACTAATTTTTTACTCTTGTTCTTTAAATAAAATTTTCCATTCAACAGAACATTCTTTGAGCTTTATTTTACCGGTAAGTTGTTTATATTAACTAAAGAGAAGATAAAGCAAAAATACCTTGCTTTAGATCCCTAGCGAAGTCTAAAGTATAAAATTTAGTAAAAAAATTGTTCGGCAGATTCAGTTAATTTAGAGATAAAGTAATCCTACCATTATACCCTAGAAGCAACTAAATGTACCTTAAATATTTGCTTAAAATGATTTTCCTTACCGCTTCTGAATTTTGGTTTAATTGTTTTATGTATTTGTTTCATTTTATGGTTTGTGTTCATTGTATTTTCTTGAACATTATTTCACGTGTTTATATTTTAAATAACTAATACAGACTTTAATCGCTTCCTTTTTTTATCTTATAATTTATAATATGATGTCATGATCTTGTAATGTATTATTAGAAACCGATTAAAATAAAAAGCTTTATTTATGTGTAGCGTGTTGTCATTATCTTCCTGAAACAGGAAAAATTCTTGATGCGCCTCCTTCCTTCAATCTGAAGTAGGCTTCTGTGAAGAAAATCTAAAAGCGAACAAAATTTACCAGGATCAGGATGTCGCCCAAACCGAAAAATGTATGTCAATTGGTATTCTGTTAGTTGTGGGTTAATAATCTGTTTAAGAAAAAGAAATTGTTATACATAAATAAAAAATCACACAAAACTTGTATGTTTATCTGGCATTTAATGAATAAAAACTTAACGTACTTCCAGCCTGATGAATTAATCATGAAAAAGTGTGATGGTTCCAGGATTTTAAGCTTTTTTTTTGTCGTCGAAACCCCATTTTTTCCAACTCCTCGGCCGATGGTTGGTGATATCAAAAGACTATACTTAGATACGTTTTAGGTCCTTATCCAGAGAATAGTAGAACTTTAAACGAATTCTATGTTTTACTTAATAAGAAAGTTATAATGATATTTTTTTCGAAAAAGCCTTCCCACGGTCCAATTTTATCCATTAACAAAACTCGACCGAGATTTTGGATCGTCATGTTTTATACTTTCTCACCGCCTCCTCAACATGTATAGTAAAGGATTGGTGCTTGTCCAGCCACACGACTAAATACTTTGCGGCTGGAATGTTATGTTACTGTGTTGTTATTGTTCCGTGTAATATTTTAATGTTTCGTGTTGCGTGTTGAACTCACTTTTACCTTCTACGGGTAGGTAGTTCAATTTCTTTGTTCGTTAGGTATTTTCAGTCTTGCTTAAGACTCGGCGAGATGCGTTTTATTTTCAGTTTATTAACTAGTAGTAACTGCTCAGTCGTGAGTTGTGCTGTAATAAGTGAACACGTTCTGCCTTCACTAAAAATTTTATGCCACCGAAAAACTTGAGCTCTTGACATAACCTCCTCGCCGAAAGCCTTCTGAAGCTTACCGTAAGTTGCCGTCGCGTTTTCACCCGATTTAACGCAAAAAGAAATGGCATACCGTCGCGCAATATTTTGCGGTTTCATTTTTGTGACGAGAGACACAAACACGTGTTCACTTATTACAGCACAACTTACGACCGAGCAGTTGCATCAATGTGCCGCTTGGACTAGAAGTAGCTTATAGACCTAGGTAAAAGAAGGTGTGCCTACGCAAGCTGCAGGGTTACCACATCTTGCAAAGAAAAACCAGTCTCATTACTTTATTGTCGCACCTCGTATATATAAAAACGTTTGAACTCACGGTAGTTTAGAGGTCTGGAGGATGTGAAACGCGAAGATATGTTGAAATTTTCTGGAAGTCGAATCACGGTACCCATTACAATAGGTAGCTTTCTTATAAAATCAACCTAAAAGGAAATGAAGTCTGATTCAAACCGATGTGCCTTCCCCTTGTAAAACCAAATATTTCATTAATTAAAATTTTATTAGGCTGTAACTCTGGAACCGATGAAAATAAGTACCGTTAATGGTATATGAAAAGCTCTCAATGAGGGCTTATTACTGAAGTTAAGAATAAGTCCAAAATCCAAAAGAATTGGATTTTGGGCACTTAGTTCAATCGATTGCAATCGAAAGGGGAGGTGCACAACTAGATATTACAACAGTCCTAAATCCAAAATTTCAACATTCTACGGCTAATGGTTTTTGAGTTATGCGCGATACATACGTACAGACGTCACGCCGAAACTAGTCGAAATGGACTCAGGGATGTTCAATTTTCGTAACACACAACTGCGCTGTCAAAAATAATATTTTGGCTGAACGGAGTTGAAACTCGTATTGAGTATGTGGAAGGGATGAACAAACCGGTCTGGTACAGACCGGTAGACACAGCTTTGCCAGATCGTTCGCAGTGTTACCAATCTCATTACTTTTCTCACATAAGTCGTAAGTGCGACATGCCGCAAGATCCTAAATACAGGGTGTCCCATATAAAACGCAACCCAACCTTATATCGGTAGGTATTGAAATAATAAAAAGGCATATGCAAATGTAAATGTAATTTTTATTATTACCATCCATTATCTTACATTTAGAGTAAATGTTGGAATTCATCTTCTTGAATACAAGCTTCAGTTCTTTTTACAGCGTTTCTGTACCAGTCGGGGAATAATTTTTTGCCGCCACCTTCTGGAGATGGATACAAATGAAATTGCTGATGAACTTCGTAACCAGGAAGTTGTGGAGGTGAAAAGAATAAAGAAACGGCAGAACGGAGTGGAAGAACCTACATTAACTTCTTTCAATCTTCCGGTACCACCAGTGAAGATTTAAACGGGTTGGTTACGTGTCTGTTCGGATGCGTCCATACATCCCCAACCCACGACGATGTTTTCAATGCCAAAGGTACGTCCAAAACACAACTTCTTGTTCGAAATCTGCAATTTTATTTGTTTGTTTTTTAATATTTTACAAAGTTTTAATTTTATTTTTAATATTTTAGTTTAGATTTTCACTTTATTCTTAGTATGTTAGTTTGTTTTAAATTTTTAGCTGAATTTTTTTTTGTTTTTAATTTTGTTTTTATATTTTGTTTTTAAATTTTATCTTTGTTTTCCGGGCGATGATAATATGTAATGTTTTTCGCCCAGAAAAAAAAAGTATATTCAGTAATAACATCGGATCACTAACATGATTAAAAAGCGAATTTCGCTTTGTGTACAAGCTCGTACATAATACAAGCCAAATTACAAGCTCATAGTTAGTACATGGTCTTCATAGTCTCTTTTTCATTCTTACAGAAATACTTATTGTATTATTCATACATAATACATTGTCTTATTGTCGGGAATTAAGATTAAAATTTTGATTAAACTAAAAAAACTTATCAGTTATGTCATTCATAACGTAACTGATCTGCTAGAACTTTTACCGATCAGTTAGAATATTCGCATTAAAATGGACTTAAAAAAAACCCTAATTTGTAGAAGAAAAAATTTTGGATATATTTTTGCTTCGTAATTCCTAAATCATGGATTTTATTTCGAAAAAAGCTGTTGTAAATAAATAAGTTAACTTCCTCGTGTTTTTTTTTTTATACGTACCATTCATTACGTTTAGTTGAAAAACGTGACAATTTCATTCAGTAATTCATTCATATTTGATAGGTTTGATTTGTGCGTAAATATTAAGATGTCAGTCAATAAGAATGTATAAAAAAATCTCGAGTACTTTTTTATTACTTTCTTGTACGAAGTAAAGGAAGTATTATGATCGCAAAAAAATGTCGCTTATCAGATTTCAACGGAAATATCCATTTTGACCATCCATGAATCCATTTTGACTAGTTTCGATGTGTGACGTCTGTACATATGTGTTCGCATAATTAAAAAAACGATTAGCCGTAGGATGTTGAAATTTTGGATTTAGGACTGTTGTAACATCTGGTTGTGGACCTCCCCTTTTGATTGGAATCGATTGAACCAAAAGCGTTCGAAAAAGCCCAAAATCCAAAACAGTTTGGATTTTGGACTTTTTTTTAACTGTAATAATAAGCCCTCATTGAGAGACATCAACGGTATATCATAAGTGGTACTTATTTTCATCGGTTCCAGAGTTATAGCCAAATTAAATTTTAATTAATAAAATATTTGGATCTTACAAGGGGAAGGCACATCGGTTCGAATCTTTGTTTTTTTTAAATTTAAATTTATTGATTTATTAATAATTATAACGTGTGATTGTAAAAAAAAAATTACGATAAACAATAATTCAGTAATAACAATTAAAAAAATATCGGAAGTTATTAATGAAATAAAATTTTTTATGTACTTTTCATTTTAAAAAAAATGTGTATATGTAATTACAAGGAAGGTATACAAGGAAGTCATGTAGTGTTCACATCAGATTTTTTAATTACAAATTTTATAAATTTTTTTTTTGTCTTCAGTCATTTGACTGGTTTGATGCAGCTCTACAAGATTCCCTATCTAGTGCTAGTCGTTTCATTTCAGTATACCCTCTACATCCTACATCCCTAACAATTTGTTTTACATATTCCAAACATAGCCTGCCTACACAATTTTTCCCTTCTACCTGTCCTTCCAATATTAAAGCTACTATTCCAGGATGCCTTAGTATGTGGCCTATAAGTCTGTCTCTTCTTTTAACTATATTTTTCCAAACGCTTCTTTCTTCATCTATTTGCCGCAATACCTCTTCATTTGTCACTTTATCCACCCATCTGATTTTTAACATTCTCCTATAGCACCGCATTTCAAAAGCTTCTAATCTTTTCTTCTCAGATACTCCGATCGTCCAATTTTCACTTCCATATAAAGCGACGCTCCAAACATACACTTTCAAAAATCTTTTCCTGACATTTAAATTAATTTCCGATGTAAACAAATTATATTTCTTACTGAAGGCTCGGTTCGCTTGTGTTATTCGGCATTTTATATCGCTCCTGCTTCATCCATCCTTAGTATAAATAAATATTATAAATAATATTTATAAATAAATATTGTAAAATTAACATTTTGTATTACCATTTATATTAAAGCCCGTATTTTTAGTTTTATTTTGAGCTTCTTTGTCTTGGATTAACTTCAACGTAAATGCTAAGTCTTTTTCAAAGTCAGTTTTTTCTCGTAGTTTTCCTTTTTTTCTATTATTCTTTTCCTTTAACATTGTGGTCGTATACTCGTTTTAAAACATTCAATATTTTCTCAAACATTATATTTATTTTATCTTTTTTTTTTTTTTAAGAAAGGTTTTATTTATTGTCAAGTAATGGTTTTTAGTTTTCGGCTAAAAGTACCTGTTTTTATGACATATACCCGAGTCCTATATCGGGTCGAACTGGGGAATTATTTTTTCTCATGTTCCCACGGTATTTAATAAAGTTGAAAAATATTTATAGAAAGTGGATCGGTAACTGGATGTTACGATAGAAGGGATTTTTCTTGTTGGTGCTTATCTAGTCTCCTACACTATTGATGACCGGCAAGGGGTATTTATGAATGTTAGTCGTACAAAGGTATGTCCTTTCGTATTGTTAGTTATTGAGATTACAGCAAAACGTTAAAATTATAATAATAGAAATAAAATGTTGACAGACAACTGATTTATCCATAACGGGTATTTTGTTATTTTCATAACCTATCTGTATAGTTTAACTGAATATTATTTAAAACTTTTGTCGGCATCGGACTCCCCTGTTTTCGTTATAATGGAACAATATTCAATTTCAAATTGTTCATTTCTTAGAATAATAAGTGTTTTGTTGAAAGTTCCTAGCTTCGTAGAAGTATTGAGCTGCTTCCTCGTACCGTAAAATTGCATATATCTTTATACTACCTATATATTAAATAAATCTTCTCCAAGTTTTGAAAGAAAGACAACGTTTTTTCCTGTACTCGATTAAATATTGAACTGAAAACTATTTTTATGAGAACGTTCCTTAGTAACCATCCCAACCCCACTTTCCTACTGACCGGGATAGCTCTGGGACACAACGTCCTAGAACAATCCAGCCAAACTCATTATCTTTAATTTTTAAAAAAAATCAAAATTAAATTAAATGTAACAAATACAGGCCTTGAAATCGATTCCGGCGCCCTTTCCTTAAGAGAGGACGATCCCTTAAACAAAAGATTTCAGCCCACTCTAGGCTGAAAGGGAGCGCGTTACGGAAGATAGGCTTATTAGCTCATCGTTCCGCCGGGTCCCTGCAGCTAACACTTTCCATCGGATAGGAACGCAATCCAAACTCCACCAAACAAATCAACGCCCATCTCCTATTAATAATCCGTCAGTGTAGTCCGTATACTGCGAAAAGTAGGAGGGTATTGAACTCTCCGACATCCTTGCGTTCCGTTCCATTATGAAAACGGTCGAATTAAATTTTAAAATGTTCAGATAAACGCGTGAATCGCAAGAATGAGTATTACATTTTACGTTAGAGTTTTTAATCTGTTTTTATGTTTAGGGCTTGTTGATGTAAAATTTCCTACCGGTTTTATCGGTTTTGACTGAAAGTTAATTAAATATTAGAATAACATCCTTAAGATCCTTATAATTCCTTGTAACAATAATCTATTTAATAACGTCGATAAAGAAAAAAAAAAGAAAAGAATCTTCAGATCTTCTAGGTAGATCGTATAGTATTTATTTAAAAAAAATTCTTCGAGTTATATTTGAAAGAAAATTATCAGAAAAAATTAATTATACCGGTATATAAAAGGAATCCTCAAAATCGGTCCGGTGAATCTGACCAAAAATTCATTTTTCAATTGAAAATTTCGATCGTTTGAAGTCTGTCAAATTAAAAATAAAATAAAAAACTGTTGACAACTTGCTGACATTTATTTTGGTGCAGAATTACAAATCGAATTTAAAGAAGGATTTTTGGACGATGAGAATATGTTAAACAATGAGTTTTTTTTAAATATCATTTAATCTAACATTATCTAAAAATTCCTTATTAATTTATTCGAGTTTTCAGTGGAAATACTTTGAATACCTAAAGAAAAAATAAGTAAACAGGGCCCGGGCGTGTTTGTCATAATTAGGGACTGATTTACGGCACAAAAATAAAAAAAAATTACGTAGTTAAATATTACTTATTTCGCTTTATTTACCTTCGGTCCGCATTTTGTGTTTTACTTCCTTGTACGAAGTGAAGGAAAATGTTTTGTGTGGTCGCGAAAAATTTCGGTTTCCAGATTTTAACTAGTCTCGGCCTGAAGTCTGTACGTACGTATGTATGTGTGTATGTATACATACATACTCGCGTAACTGAAAAACGATTAGCCGTAGAACGTTGAAATTTTGGATTTAGGACTGTTGTAACATCTACTTGTGCACCTCCCCTTTTGATTGCGATCGACTAAACCGAAAAAGCCCAAAATCCAAAACGATTTGAATTTTGAACTTTTTCTTAACCGCAGTAATAAGCCTTCATCGAGAGCTTTTCAATGATATATCGTAAGCGGTAAAAATTTTCATCGGTACCAGAGTTATAGCCAAATAAAATTTTAATTAATGAATTATTTGGATCTTACATCGGTTCGAATCGGACTTCATCTCCTTTTTTTCTTAACTTTTTTTTCTTTTAAGTTAAATATATTGATTTATTAATTTATTAACCTCTCATTGTAAAAAAACATTTACGATGAATAAATAAAAAAAATAATAAAAAAATATCAGAAGTTATTAACGAACTTTTCATTTTTTTAAAAATGGGTATATGTCATTTAAAAGGCGTACAAGGAAGTTATGCGGTGTCTACATCAGATTTTTTTAAGCGTTTAAATCGTATTCACTGGTATTTATATCCACGGAGGATGATTTGTTATCAGAATTTTTGTTATCTTTCCCTAAATGATTGGTTTATCCGTTTACAGATGACTTTTCACAATAAAGTATTTCATTTTCCTGAATTTGTAACAAAATTATTTAAAAGTTTTAGTTAACCAGTGAGCGGCATTGTTTCATTTCTTATTTTTTGGTCGATTGTTGGAAAAATATTATTTTCCCTTTAATTGAAAAATTGCGATTTTCTATAATTTTAAATTTAACTAATATTCATTTATCGATAATGTTGTTGAATTAACTTTTTTTTCATACTTAACTTTTGTTAACGAAAATGTTATTCTGATAAAAATAAGGTTTAAACCGTCCAGACAGTTTTAAAAAGATACTTTTTTTTGCTATATTATGTGAAATTATATTTTTTTTAAATCTAAAATATCGTCCCTAGATAAGTCGGTGTGGTCACATTCTTTCTTATAGTTTTTGACCTGCCAGGGTAAAATCATTGTGTTTGTTGTCTACTTTCCTTAACATATATATATATATATATATATATATATATATATATATATATATATATGAGAATAACTGTTTATACGTACACAGATGGCGAGCTACATACTAGTCTATTAATTTAAAGATAATAAATAACTCTGTATATAGCTACATTAAAAATCTATTGGCCCTGTTTTACTTCTCGGTTATTTTTTTATTAACAAATGCAGTTTTATTTCATTACTGAAATTTGCCTTCGAAATTATGAAGAAAAAGTAAAGAAAATTAAATAATCGATGGTTGAAGCCTTTGCTTGTTGGAAATTCATAATAACAATTAGAAAGTAAAAACAGATATCTTTTTGATTTTCAAAAAACGTATTTAAAAATGAAAGCTGTTTCGATACGCAGTACCTTCTTCAAATTTTAAGAAATCTTAAAATGAATTAATTATAAAAAAAACTTACTTGCTTTTTACGGTTACTTTTTGACTTAACGTCTTACGCCCTTGTTGAATGCGGGTAAGAAGAATTCTAAAAATTTATTTATACCAAAATCGGGGGGGATTTGAACCTACGGTTTTTCCAGTTGTATTACATTTAAAAAAAATTGTTGTTTCGTCAAGAACGGCTACCTTTTACAAATAAAATAAATATGGTATTTTCATTTTAAAAGTACCATCGGGGAATTCTTTTATCGAATACCGGCACCGCTGATTATTCGCTTAAATATCCGATTTATCTCTTTTTAACGATATAAGAATACTATTTGATTAAATGTCTCCGACGAAAAAGATTAGATAAGAATAAATTTCCTTATCTCAGTAAAGTAGATTCAGCTCGATATCCGTTTCAAATGTATTGTAGCAGGTTATTTGGATCGGTTCTGTGCGTTTATATTGAGAGCAGTTTAATTTCGGTATCGAGGTTTAACATGAATATTTGGAATTTGCCTACTAACGAACACGAAACCGATCGGTTCCTCCAACCGCGTGGCATTCTAACTGGAACCAGGACATGTCGCGATGGACACGCAGCGCGATTTTACGAAACCGATGGTATTGTACGGCTTAGCGACAAACGTATTTGCCGGTCGAAAGTAAATGTGCATGTCGGTGCTCGACTGAAAAATTTGAACCTCATCTTCGTGATCGACATAGGTTTTCTATATAACTGGGCGTTTCAATTATCAAGCGATGCTTGATGTCATCTTGGATCGGCTGTCGGCCCGAATACAGTAGTCGATCGGAATAATTTCATTACAGAAGTTATTTCAATACAGTCAAACGATATTGAATAACACAGACGACCTGAAATCGGAGGAAATTGTATGTTCCTCAGAATCCATTAGGCGCAAAAATCATACCGGTCGCGTCTACCCGCAACAGTGGGTTTTCAGCGGCATTTGTCATGAAAACTGCGTGTGTTTCTCGTGAAAGTTGCTTATAAATCGCTTCAAACCCTGTTGAATGGTATTAAAGTTAACATCGGGAGCATATTTTACTCGGATTCCTGGCGTGCGTACCAAACTGACGTACTGGAAACGGAACGGTTCCGCCATTACACTGAATCATCGGTACTATTTCGTTAATACTACCGATGATATTCAAACCGTTGAACGTATGTGGGGATCTCTGAAATGGCGGAATAAAAAGGCGTCACGTTGAACTGTACTTCGCCGAATTCTTATGGCGATCGTAGCTTTCGGCAAGTAAAATTTCCGTGACTTTTAAGTTGAAATAATTCAGTAGCTTGTAAATTAACAACGAATAAAGAAATTAGTTAGAAAAAGCCACTGATATGAAGCGAACAAGCGTTGGCGCCGGCATTCGATAAAAGTACCTCTTTCTTTAGTATTTTTTTGAAGATAAATTTCAGTAATGAAATGAAATTATGTAAGTTAAACAAAAAGCGAACCGGATGTTAAATTAGATTTTATGAAACTAGTTATTAAATTTTTTCTAAGATCAGTAAAAGTAGCTTAAACTCACTCGTCCGTCTACGTGCGTCCGCCCCTTTACTATCTGTTACTTTCTTATGAAAGCAAGCGATTGGATGTAGGCGTATATTTTTTTTGTTTAGTTAAATATAATATTATCAGAGTCGATGACTATTAATAATGCCGTTGTAAAATAATAAAAAAACGTGTGGTAATTTATTATAATTCCGTATTTATACTGATTATTCATTTTTACTTCCTTTTACATTGTAATCGCGAAAAAAATCGGTTTTTTAGATTTCAACTGAAATATCCATTTTGACCATCCCTGAATCCATTTTAACTAGTTTCGGCGTGACGTCTGTACAGTATGAATCTCGGATAACTTAAAAAACTATTAGCCGTAGAATGCTGTAATTTTGGATTTAGGACTGTTGTAACATCTAGTTGTACACCTCCCCTTTTGATTACAATCGACTGGACCAAAAGTATCCCGAAAAGACCAAAATCCAAAAAATTGGATTTTTGAGTTATTCTTAACTGCAGTAATAAGCTCTCATTAAGGCCTTTTTAACGATACATCATAAGCGGTACTTATTTTCATCGGGTCCAGAGTTTTAGCCAAATAAAATTTTAATTAAATAATATTTGGATCTTACAAGGGGAAGGCCCATTGTTCGAATTCGACTTCATTTCTTTTTTTTTAATTTAAATAAATCGATTTAATTACCAATTTTTTTTTATAATTATTAACCTGTGATTGTAAAAAGATTTTTTTTAAATAAATGATAATTCAATAACAATGAAAATTAAAAAAATATGAAAAAAAATCAGAAGTTATTAATAAAATAACATTTTTTCTACTTTTAAAAATGCGTATATGTAATTTAATAGGCATACAAGGAAGTCATGCGGTGTCCAAATCATTTTTTTTTTACTCGAGGTGTTGCTGATAATGTCGTCAGTACGCTATTACATCAACAATTTCATTAACTTTTTATTAACTCGTTTAAAATTTTTGTAATTATTCACATAAACTCATTGTTTTTCATAAATGAAAAATACCAATCCTGCAACGGAATTCGAATGTAGAATTCCTGAAGAAAAACACAAGACACTACAACCCCGTTATGTTATTTTGTTAAGTATTTTTGCGTTAATATTATATGTTTAATAACCGTTTCGTTTGATCTTGACGATCAAAATTATTTTTAATTAAATTTGTGTAGTTTTTACTGTAAAATTACAACGCGTAGAATTGTAAGGTGTTAAGTTCTAATTAATCAAAAGAGTGTTTCAACTTTTTTTTACATTAAGGATACCCCTCACCAACGGTAATAGATATTCCGTAAATATTTTGTAAAGATATTTGGTGCAGATTTTATCGCCTTCAATATTTTTATTTTAACATTTTCATCTCAATATTTTCGTATGAAATTGAGTTTCTTAGTTTTGGTATTTTTTTTTAAATTTAATTTTGTTCATTTAGTTACTCGAATCGATGCAAATTATAACGATCTTAAATGTTTAATCGTGTATGGAATTCGTCAAATTTTACAGAGCACTATCACATATTTGCCGCAATCTATTTATCTCTGTTTATTCAATCAAAACAATGCTCTCGCCACTCGCAGTGCCCGTACCGTGACATTGATAATTTAGTCGACTATTCGTATTTATCAATATATTTGCGATGAAGTATTAAATCAGATTGTTCTGAGACTGCCCAATTTTCTGATGAAATACAATCGTAACTGTAATTCTTGATGAAGAAGAGGATAAAAGCAGTAAGAAAAGAAAAAAGGGTACATGATGTACGGTTTAAAAGAAAAACCAAAGAAGAGTATGCTACGACTTATAAAGAACTTACTGTTAACGAAGATAAATTTTACGAATACTTAAAACGCCACATACATTAAATTTATTTTTAATTAAAATAGAAACGTTTGAAAAAAAGAACATACCCTCTGGAAACGAATGTTTTAAAAAAATAATTATGCTACCAGGTCTGCATTACGGAATTGAAAACCGAAAGATATCGTTGCCAACTAATTTTATTTTTACGTCTAAATAGCTGTGTACGATTTTGTCACGGGCCAATTTGAACATGTCGATAACAAAACAAGATAACGATATTTTTTAATGACTGTCACCGGTGGAATTTCATTGTACTATAACACTGAGATGCTGTACTCTAATTTTGATGTTTGGACTATTTTTAGTACCGCGGCAAGACATCGTAGGTAACAGTAAACCAGTCGCTGATCCAACAATAATTTTTTCTCCTGTTTAGCCTCCGGGAATCACCGTCATGTATTACTACAGAGGATGAATGAGGATGATACGTATGTGTGTAAGTGAAGTGTAGTCTTGTACAGTATCTGGTTGACCGTTTCTGAGATGTGTGGTTAATTGAAACCCGACCACCAAAGAACACCGGTATCCACGATCTAGTATTCAAATCCATATAAAAGTGACTGCTTTTACTAGGATTTGAAAGTTGAAACTATCGACTTCGAAATCAGCTGATTTACGAAGACGCGTTCATCACTAGACCAACCCGGTAGGTTTGATCTAACAATCTGTCCTCATCCTGCGTTTCAAGTGAGCTTTCTAAACTTTGATTACTAATTTAATACGTAAATCTGTATGTATGTATATATATATAAAAGAACATGTCGTGAGTGATTCGTAATCAACGCCCAGATAAAACTACTAAAGATAAATTGAAAATTTTGATTCACGTTCCTTTTACGGTGTAAGCGTACACCTTAAGAAAGGATTTTTTGAAATTCCGAGTCTGAGGGAATAAAATGGAGTTACAATGAAATTACTGTTTTTTGAGTTTCTCTGTAACAATGAGTTTATGTAATTAATTACAAAAAAATAGTCCTGACCGTGACGGGAAAGGCAAGTAATCATATAGTGCGGGCATAGCCGCGACGGGATGCTAAAATATATATATATTTATTTTAAAAAAATAAATCCCCCGCATAATATTTTATAAAGAAGTGTGTTTGTATATATATATTTATACAAGAAACCGTACTACATTAAGAAAGAAATTGTTTGTTTTTAAATAGTTAATCAGTATCATGACGCTAGTCTGATAATATTAAAATCAGTTCTATTGAAACTTCCTGTAGGATTACTTCATTTACATTTCTCCATACCTAAACTTATCGAGGTTCGATTAGAAAAACTTAAAGTAGATAAATCGACTTTACCGATTAAGGAAAACGCATAAAAAGAAAATTGTAAAAAGCTTTAAGTGTACATAATGTAACAGAAGCCAAAAAGAAGCTCCACAAGAAAAAAGTTCACACAAACATAGGTACGGAAACGTTTCATTAGCGAGTTACGGTTAACGAAATATTTCGCCCGAAATTCATCTTCTCTGGTGAAATGAGGTTGTATTGAAATTTTTAGGATGTTAATCGAAGGGTGAAATTAATGGTTTTAACCCGAAAAATTGAATAAAATACGTTCCAGAACTGTATTTCTAGTAGTATTCATGATATCTGAAGTAAAAATGAAAAAAATGTTGTCTGAAAACCATTTTTTTTAGATTTGCAATACAATAATTTTGTTAAATGACTAATAAATGCGTGAAATTTATTAACAAAGGAAGCTTTTCTTTGTTTTAAGGAAAACAATTTGTTTAAGAAACAAATTGTTTTAAATAGTTAATCCAGGAACATAACACTAGTCTGATAATACTAAAATTAGTTCTATCGGAACTTCCTGTAGGATTACTTCATTTACATTTCTCCATACCTAAATTTGTTGAGGTTCAGGCTGAAAAGCTTAAAGTTGATAAATCTACTTTACCGATTAAGGTAGACACCTAAGTAGAAAATAATTGTGAAAAGCTTTAAGCGTACATAAAGGAACAGTATCTAAAAAAGAGTTGTATAAGAAAAAAGTTGTTGAATAACACCCGGAACAGGAAAAAATAACTTTAAATAACGTCCAGAGGAAACTACCCTTAAGTAAAAAATGAGAAAGAACTCTTAAGAAGTGTAATATCAAGAAGTATTTGTAAAATAATTGAAGATAATCTAATAAGCTAGTAAGAGAAAACAGAAATGGTAGAACCATAACAGTATGAGTGGGGTGTGTGGAGGGTTCCCATTCTGGAAATTGTTTTTTCTTTTGGAACTGTATAAAAAATTGACTGCTTCGTTTGATATTTTTAATTTGTATTTAAAACTATTTACCTAAAAAAAACTGGTGTTCTTTGGCGGTTGGGTTTTCAATTAATCACACATTTCAATCTCAGGAACGGTCGAACTGAGACTGTACAAGACTTCACTTCATTTACACTCGTACATATCATCTTCATTCTTCATCTGAAGTAATACCTGACGGTAATTCCCGGAGGCTAAACAGGAAAAAGAAAGAAAGAGAGAGGAGAACATCATTAGTTGTAGTAGTACTTTTGTGTCGGTGAAACGGATCATTTAAAAAAAATGATGACCGGTTTATTCAAGCATTCATTTTATTCTTTAATATACAAACAGATCTTTACCCAAAAGCATTTAAATTATGTTATAACCATCCAATTTCTTAAAAATAATATCATTCGGGTGACCGTTTTCTGTGTGCAAGTTTATTTCATTACTTAATCATCACTTGACAGCGTTTCTAAAGGAATTCAACTAATTTCTAGCCAGATTCAGTGTTTCAACTTCTGAAAACTAAACTTTACAAACACCTCTATGGAAAGAAATAATTATACTGAAAAAAATTCTGGCTAATGCTAATCTACGTTGGTTTTCGGTAAACTTTTTATCGTTTGCCTTTGGACACCGTATAAGTTAACATATGAGGATGTAGCAGAAATAATTCCTCCACAGTCAATAGTGTGGTCTTGGATGACCACCGAAACTGTATTAAGATATTAAAATAACTAGATTATATTTGCCTCTTGTGCAACCTTTCGCTATCGATTAAAATTGATAATTCAGTTTTTTTATTTTATTTTAATTGTATCGATTCGATTTAATTGTGGAACATAATTTGTTAAATTCAGTACAAAAGCAAGGTCTCGGATTCTTCTACAAGTAAATAGATGTTGATGATTTTTAATTAGCGTTTTGTTTATTGTTTTTTTTTTTCATACAGGCAGTATTTTTTGCAGGTCAAAGTTAATGTTTTTATAAAAATAAAAAAAGGATTATGTTAAAAATTTAAAACGTGTATAAATCAACTTAAAAAATGAAAAACCGCTATAAAAAAATAATATTTATTAAAAAATAATAGTCAAACCTTGTTAAATTTAAATTTCAGAGTTAGCCCCAAGTTTAAAGTTAACAAATTGATATTGATACTCGTTTCTAATTTGATGTAGACTTCAAAATTTAAAAAATCTGAAAAATATTATTATCTAATTTTTATTATTTCTTAATTTAATTTTCCCTAAAATTCATTTGAAGGCGGTCAATTTTTTTATCAAATGGTTCGTGAAAAAAAAAACTTGTTTTGATTGTCATTTGTAATTGTTCTGAATGATGATACGTGGTTGGTGGTGGATATTTCGGTGTGATTTAGAATACCGGGAAAATTATTTTACATTCATCCCTTCCCTCATTTTACTAGTGGCAGTATGTGCGATTTGATGGAGTGGGGAGAATTTAAGAGAAAAAATTAGTTTACGATATTGCCGAGCATAATTCTTTACGGATCGGGTGACAGTTGCATTTTCTGATTCGCGTAGTTTTAAGAGATTTTTTGCTGACCGTTTCGTGTTAATCATAACTGTATTTGATACTTCTTTCTGTTACCAGTAAGTTATTATTTTTTTTATATTCTGCATGTAGGTGTGCTTTACTTTTTCATGATTTTACTTTGTGGTTGGGGGAGCTTGTTAAAAGCATTACAGTTTTAAATTTAGAAAATTTCTTGTTGATTAAATGGAAAAGTTATTTTTTTCAGATATTTTTATTGAATTTAAAAATATAAATTAAGCCCCGAAAGAATATTACATTAAAAAAAGTTTGCGCTATTGTATTATTTATTCTTTTATTTCTAGTTTTAACTTATCCTACAAATTAAACTTTTTGTTATGAAGAGCAGTTAGTCGTAATGTTGAAACTTCGGAGAATTTTTTTTTAAAGAAATGCTTTTCTCGGCAATTTTCAGTGAACAGAATATTGTTAAATTTAATAGAAATTTAACACTGGTTTGGGTTGTACAGTATATAAATACTAGAAAATTGAAAAACTTAATTGTTTGTAGAAATTTAATTAATTTATCTCTGACGTATCGGAGCATAACTATATAAACAGACTATTCAGGAAAAATCAAGGACTTACTTTTCTTGCATAATTTTTATTAATTTTTTTTTGACATGCCAAGCAATAATATAAATTAAATCAGTCTTGTTAATATGGTTGTTAGGTTATGTTAATTATAAAATATCTGGTTCTGTTAAATTCTGTTTTTACATATACATATAAATTTAATAAGGTACAGTAAGTAGTATTTTAAATAAAACATCTAATTTCAGTGAACAACAAATGAACTTTGTTGGTTAATCAAGTGGAGGATTAATTTGGAACTATATTCTGTTTTTTTTTGGGGGGGGGGCAGGGGCGAAAAACGTTTCTTCGTTATCATTCCCCGAAAAAAAATAAAATAAACAAAATACAAAACATACACTAAAAATTTAAAAACAAAATTAAAACTTAAATTAAAATATGAAATACAAAAACAAAATAAAAAACTTAAACTAAAACATTAAATACAGATAACAGAAAAAATAAAAATTTTAAATGAAATTGATAACGGTATAAAAATAAAATAAAACAACACTACTAAAACGTACCTAAAATACAAACACTTCGAAGAAATAAAAACACCCAGCCCAAAATTTCTTTGTCATTGCCCAGGATTTGATGAATGTCCTGGGCAATTTAAATTTGCATGTAAGGCCGCGTAACACACACAATCCACAAGGATGTGGCACACAGTCAAGTGGCAGTTGCATCGTACGCATATTGGTGCATTTACTGCTGACAACAGTTACCTGTGTGTAGCTCTTTTATGACCTATCCGCAATCGGCAGAGGACCAGTTCCTCATGACAAATTTTCCTGTGCGTGGAATCCCATGGCAACACAGAACCTTTAATGTGTCCGATTTTATCTATTGTAGCTGTTCAGTCATCCTGCCACTTTGCACAAAGAGCGAGTTTTACATAACTAATAAAGTCTGATGCAGTAACATGGGTAGTGAAGAACGGTTGACTACATGCGTCTTTAGTAGCGGAATCTGCATGTTCATTACCCGAAATCCCTACACGGCTAGGGATCCAGTAGAAACTCGCTTTTGCATTGCGATGTTTCAACTTGTCAATTGCATTGTAAATTTCGGTGGCGGATATCTGGAGTAAAAATTTTGTAAGGCTTGGAGAGGACTACATGAGTTGCTACAAATAAGGATATGACCGTACTTATGGTAATGATATTCAAAGCTTTATTTATAGCATAAAATCAGTAAAAATCAATAATATCAGTAAAAATGCAACATACATGACAGATTGGCACCCAAATTGGTATTACTAAGGACTCGCAGCATATCTAAAAGTCTGAAACATCTCATTCTTAATTCTTTGATGTGTTTGACCCACATAAGGTGGCTATCAAAAAATAAACCTAAAAATGTGACATCAGAAGAGATAGCTCTCTACCAAGAAAGACTTGAGGAAAAAAGGGGTCCTGCAAGCGAGAAAAGACTACATATTTTGTTTTCTGTGGCTGTTGATCGACAAGCAAAATCGATCTGTATCAAAATCAATTCATATTCTGTATATTTAACATTTTATGCAAACTTGCTATTTTAAAATATAATTTTCATAATGTGTGTCAACTTTCTTTATCTTACTTGATTTTTTTTTCTTCAGTGTCCATAAAAGAGACCAACACACAGTACTTGTGTCCTACTGACGCAGTACTGAACTACGCTGAAGGCACTATGTTTCAGGCACAGCTAAACACTACGGTCACACGGTTAGACCAGTGGAATAAGAGCGGTCAGACTGTTGCACTGTTTAAATTGTTGACTAAGCTTGCCCCAATACAAGCTAGGTTTGCCTCTATCGCTATTGATTACAGTCTCACTGATAGTACGGAATTAGCTTTACAAGAACAAGAAGCTAATAATCCAGGTAATTATTTCGTCACATATTTTCTTTAAAAAATTTTTAATTTTTATTCTGTTTTTACAATATTTGTTATTATTTTGTGTCATGGGTTTTCTGTAGCTTCTCTAAAACTTGTATACAAGTTTGAAAATGTGATAAGTTAAATCTGAAAATCTGTACGGTTGTAAGTATTTAGAGAACTAAATATAAAGTTCGCTATAAAATGTGTAATTATATGTAACTATAAAATGAGTAATTATATTATAGAGAGTTTAAATCTCCAAAAAATTATTTTTCTAAGCTGATTAATTGTAATTTGATGAGCTATGATTTGAAACAGTTAAGTTTCAAATTTGGAATAATGTACCTTATTGGAACCAATTCATAAAAGAATATGATACTTGGCTTCGCTAGAAAGATATTTTTAGTCATAAAAAATCTTTCATGTAAAAATTATTTTGGGAGCTTTATAGCTGTTTATAAACATTTCTTTATCTTAATCCATTTTCCCCCAACAAACGACTGACCATAAAATGTGATGTTCTTGGATATTTTTAATATTTTGCAAGGTTTTATAATCTTATCATGAGGAATTAAGTTGTTGTGCTTTTCTATTCTTGAAACATTTTGTTTTCAAATCCTGTTAAATGTTTCTAAAGTAATTGAGTGTAATATTAGAGTGTAGTAATTGAGTGTAGTATTGTAATGTAGAGATTAACATCTCTACGGTAAGTTCATAAGGTTGGCAACCTTATGTTAAAACTTCCTTTTGGTACGATTGTTTGCCATATTGTACAACTTCTATTCATTCAGTTTGTTATATTTTATGTAGTGGTAGTGTAATCAAAATCAGCACTCTGCAGTGTTCACGAGTGGTTCTCATGCTTTACATCACTAGCTGTTATTCACTGATAGAGCTATGGTATTTCTTTTGGTTTTTAAAATTAACTGGAAGAGCTGCTGAGAATGGTTAAATGTGGATAAGTTTAAGAATAGGTTAAATGTGAATACTGTTAACTGCATTCTGTACTTAGGAACAGAATGCTACTGTAAGCTGTGTCACATTTTTTAATTTTTTAATTGAAATGTTTTATCTATTCGTGCTACAAAAGGGCAAGATTTTGCATAATATTATAGAATTTAATTTTATTGTACGGTCCTAATTTACATTTGCTTTTTTTAGATTATAGCTTTATAAAAATCTGATTGAATATCTCTATATTTTTGTAAGTTGCTGTGTTAATAATATTAAATGTTAACAATAAACTGCATTGTTATATGCATTATATGTTAACCATATATTATAAAATCATTTATAATATTAATTTAATAGGTTTTGTGAGTGGATTGTTGTCTGAGAGTAAAGAAGTGGCAATGACACAGTTGTTACTTCATCTGCCGCTTTTGCGACCTGGCAACCGAGAAGCAAAACATCGTTATTTGGCTGTTGTACCGATTATGCTAAACTATTCAATGGAAACTGGATGTTTTGTTGAAGAGGCTCGACAGCTATTAGTCTATGTACTGATACATCCTGCTTTAAAGGATAATAGGAGATAACAATAAAAAAATATTTTATAGGTATTGTTTTTGTATGTTTACTTTGTATTGTTACTATGATTATTGCAGAACTGATTTCAGATAGGCTGATTAAAAAAACATTTCGGAAAAATGTTTTTATCTACATGTTTATTGATATATATATATATATATATATATATATATATATATATATATATTATTTTATAGATGTTAAAAACTGATTTTTAATAAAAATGTTTAGAAATTGTGGTCATGCCTTTCACAGAGATGTAATGCCTGTAGTTTAACATCTGACTTTTATGTAGTCTTAATTTTATTAATAATACTTGTCTGATGTCTGGCAAATGTTAATAAAGAAATACAAAAAATTATTTTTGATTCTGTATATGTGGTGGTTTAGATATTCTTCTCTTATTACATTATATAAGTGTATTGTTTTATGATATTAACAAAGTGTTACTATCTAATTGCCATTTAACAAACAATGTTTTTTTGCTATTGAAAATTCCTTCAACATTCAAAGTAACTGTTATTGGCTCTCTAGACTGCTAAAATTTGACACACTTACCTTAATTCATTCATAATAAAAAAAATTAAGACATTTCTGTTTGAGGAAAGCTCACAAAAAACTGTCATTATGAAAATAGATTCTTTAAAATCAAACTAATCTGCATAACAAAATGTTGAGCGTTTGCTAACAGATGCATTTTTGTTTAATAAAGATTAATGATAAATTGTGAATGTAAAAAATTGTTGAAGGACATGGAAAGTGGGATGGGATTTTAAGCTTTCATTCACTATATCAAAGCCGCAATTTATATTTCTTCAAAATTGGATCTAATTTTGTACTAAAGTTTGAAGTCTGATTCATTAGCTAAATCCTTTTTATTAGTATTGGCAGACTAATTTGTACTTGGAAAATGGTTATCGATTTTTTCCTTTTCTTTTGGTGGTAGCCCTTTTCACATTTTTTTATTTTATTTTTTCTTGATGACCAATTTTTTTGCTAGAAGCCTCTGTTTTTATAAATTATTCATTTTGTAGGGAATCTCTTTATAACATTTTACTGTATTTTAATTTTCTACATGTACTGCCGCATTCAAATTTGTTTTTTATATCACCACTGTCATTTATTTCAGAATTATGTTATTGATTTTAATTAATTTGAAATATAGCAATGTGCTGTGTGAGCACAATGCTTCATATTTTCATATAATAAATAACTTTTAAATACAAGTAAAGAAATGTTAAATAGTTGAGATAAACTGAAAAAAAATTTTACTTAAAATCTCAAACTAAATGGTCGTAAGTATCAAGTCAGCAGACTACTTGAAGTAATATTTATACAAATAGATAAATAAATGAAAAGATAAAGAAATAATTATTAAAACAAATTGAAAATAAGTTAAAGCTATATATTCTTATGTACTATTCCTTATTACTTCATTTCATGTAATTTAATATTTTTACTTATATGTATGCCATTTCCCTATTGCCCATTGATGACAATTTATAGCAATCAAAATGAACATCTTTTTTATATTTTTTTAAATTTATTTTTTCTATTACTAATGTGTAAGTTGCAGTCTGTTAAACTTGTGAACAATAAGTAACCCTATGGCCCAATGAGATGATGACATGTAAATAAGGTACATAAGGTAAATAAGGTCTTGTAAAGACTCAGGTCAACAATTCTGAAGATATTTGGTTAGGCTAATTGAACCACAACCACCACAGTACATCTGCACCCACACTCTAGTATTCAAATTCATATAAAAGTTGCATACCTTTACTATAGATTTTAAATAAAAATTTTTAAACTCTTTTTGTTTCTAATTTAATTAAAATAACACTTCTTGATCACCCTATATAATATAAGTAATAGGCAATATAAGTACAGGGTATTTTTTTAGTCCTGTTACCCAATTGTTAATGTCTGGTAATTTTTTTCTAAGAAAGGGAAATTTTGTTTTGAGACACAAAGTTGGTAGCACTACTCAACCGGTATAGATATGGCAGTGTGAGTTGATTCTCCTTGAGCTGTGTAAACCTTTATGCCATTTCTGGTCGTGTTACGAACAGAATGTCTTTTACCATAGAACAATGAGTTTTCATTCTTGAATAATATTTTGCTACGAAATCGTATGAGAGTGTAAAAGAATCATTTCAAATTGAATTTGTCAGTGTTCCTCCTCCAGAAAAAATGTCAATTTCTAGGCCAGCAAACAGATTTCGAGAGACAGGTAGTGTTTACGACAGAAAACTTAGCGGTCGACCAACTCGCTTGACAGATGACGTTTTACAGAATGTGAAAACAAGATTGCTCAATTCTCCTTGGAAAAGTTTACGAAAACTTTCCACACAAGTCGGTTTATCATATTCTAGTGTTCAGAAAGCCGCTAAAAAATTGAAATTGTATCCATATCGCGTACGATTAGTCCAAGAGCTTCAGCCTCCAGGTTTAAACAAGCGATTACAATATTGCCGTAGGTTTAGGTCTCTCATAAATGATAACGAAATCAAATTTTTAAACACAGTGTTCTTTAGCGATGAAGCTTGGATCCATCTCGATGGTTATGTGAACAGTCAAAACTGTCGAATTTGAGCGGTTGAAAATCCTAACGCTTTACAAGACAAATCTTTGCATCCTGAAAAAATTGGTGTGTGGTGTGTGATATCACATCATCGTATAGTCGGATCCATATTCTTTGAACAGACAGTAAATGGTGAAGTGTACGGGAATATTGTGCACCAATTTGTGTCCTGATGGAACCTCAAGAACGGTATTGCAGCAAGACGGAGCTACATGACACGTCTCAAGAAACCACGTGGATTTTCTGCAAGAGTTCTTTGATGATCGAATAATAAGCAAGGGCTTATGGCCTCCAAGGTCCCCAGACCTCACATCTCCTGACTACTTTTTGTGGGGCTATATTAGTCTGAGGCCTTCAAAAACAATCCTCACACTATTGGTGAATTTTAAGTCAATATTACAGACTTCACGAATATTTCCATTGCAACTCTTAAAAAGGTTTCTGCTAATATGCTGAAAAGAGTCCGTGCGTGTTTAACCGCAAGGGGTGGGCATTTTGAGCATATTCTTTAATAATTATGTAAGTAACAAATACATTTTTTATTCCACCTAAATTTCCCTTTCTTAAATTATATTTAAAATTGGGTAACAGGACTAAAAAATCGCTCTGTAGTAATATTGGTTGGTTTATCAAATCTTTATTGATAGTTCAAAAAGTAGTAGAAAAACAATATAGAGAACAAACTTGCAGAAATTTGTTTATATTAAGTAAGTAATTTTGCACGGTTTTTTTTATGTTTTGTAGTGTACTTTTTTGCTATTTCTCTTAATTTTACTTTTTCTGCTTTATTTATTAACTTGTTTTTTTATTAATGCTTGGTAAATTAATTTTCTATTCTAATTTATATTTTTGTTGTTTCAGAACTTTTGAGCCATGGTATAATTCTGTAGGTGAAAAAATAATGAATGGTTCAAAACATACAAGTGAGTTTTTTTTATTAATTTATTTGTAAAAATAAATTCACAGAAAAAATGACTAGCACTACATTTACATAAATTGTTAGTGTTGTTTAAATGAGACTTTTTTTATTCAGTAATTTAAGCAGAGGAAGAATAAAGAAAAGTTACTCCTGCCTCTCAAACCGTAATATAATCGGAAATGTAGTTTACGTTATTATTACTTACTTCCATGAATTATATATGTTAATTTTTATACCAAATATTAATTTATCAACCTTTATATCATTTTTCACTGAATGCAGCAATATCTATTACAACAATTAAACCATTAACTAAAAAGAGACCCATCTGGTGGTTTATTATAATAAATATTGTGATGTAATTTTGTATAATATCTTAATACATTTACGATGTAATTAAAAGAACAAGGGTTAATGGCTTCTTTTGATCTTTGTTTTATGTACTTTATATTATCATTTTATAATTATACATTGGATAAATTCTTCTTCTTTAGCATTTAATATAGGGATTATAACAAAATGTTTATTATAATATTGTAAATAATGTTTAGCTATAATTCCGTTAAGGTTACTTAACCAATATGACCATTCTCTTTATTACATTGTTTATTATTCTCTGTCATATCTCTGTATAATTAATATTAATGAACTCGCTTTACTGCAATTTTTATTAAAACAACATTCATTACCAAGACACTTGGTCATTGTTTAAACCCACTAGTTTTGTATTTTTATCATTCATTTTAAAATTAATCCAATTCTTTGTTAAATTGTTTATTTAATTGCTAAGAAAGACTATTTAACTACTAAGGAAGAATAGGCTGATGCAAATTAATTTTTTTTAATAAGAAATAAATCCCATTACCGGAAAAATGTTTATGTAAACTTAGGATTTACTTACAGAATTTTCTGGTTAAAAGACAGAGGTGAAATTCTAGAATTTTGGTATGAAATTTGTTCAGTTTGTGCGTTTTGTAATGAGAAAAGATTAGCTTATCTTCCTTTTTAGTATTTACCTAGGAATCTCATTTACTTAAAAATTGTTTAGAAAATATCCTGTAAAGAAAAGAATAGGTCTGTGAATTTGAATGTCTTGAAAACTATTTATTTAATGATCAGGTGTATAGCTTTGAAGATCAGAAAAAAAACAAAAAAATCTTTGTCTGAAGATTAAACACTAACATACTGTAGTATGTTAAATGAAAGGTTTTTTAAGATTAGAATTTAGATGTTCAATCAACCTTTGTAAAATTCAGTAATATTTTTATGAATTTTCAAGAAAGTAAAAACATAGGCAACCATGTATGTATTACACCCTTGCATGTAACTTTGATAACCAAAAAAAAAGTGGTCTTTTATTAATAGTGATACAAAAACTTTTTTATTTCTTTGCCAGGAAACAGTTATGAGAGACATGCATTATAAATGCATGATTGTTCAAGCAAATAATTTTTATCAGTAAAGCTAGTGAAACAGTAATTTTTGTATTAGCATAGAAAATCTCAAAAAAATTTTCTATCTTACTAAAGGTTGAAGAAATTGTACAACTTCATTCACAAAGTAAATACTTTGTTTGACTACTTTAATATGAAATCGATATGTTTATTTATGTTTTCAAAGATTTTCTGAACAATAACAAAAAAGTAAATTAATAATTTAAATTAAGTTAACTTAAATGTATCACAAAATTTAAATTAAATTAAAAATGAACTAAAATCTATGTATTGTAGTTAACCTTTATTATGCTTTTATTTTAATGTTATGTTTTAATAAACAAGGTAGGCCACAAAGTTCCCAGAATTGTTTATTTTTCAAAAACTGCTTATTTTTAGAGTATACTTTCAAAGTAGTTTCCTTTGGCAGCTATATTCTTTTGTAAATGTACATAATATTTTGAAAACGTTTGTGGAACCCATGTTGAGATATTGTCAGGTTGGCTGTCATATCATCACTGTTCTTGTATCTTTTCCCATTTCAGCTTTTTTCATTGAGTAATACTCAGCTACCAAATCAGTGTGGTCAATGCTCCAGAATTGTTAAATTATGTTGTGTCAGGTACTCTTTGACATAACCCACCAGATTGGTCTAGTGGTGAACGCGTCTTCCCAAATCAGCTGATTTGGAAGTTGAGAGTTCCAGCGTTCAAGTCCTATTAAAGTCAGTTATTTTTACACAGATTTGAATACTAGATCTTGGATACCGATCTTGGTTGGGTTTCAATTAAACACATATCTCAGGAATGGTCGAACTGAGACTATACAAGACTACACTTCATTTACACTCATACATATCATCCTCATTCATCCTCTGAAGTATTATCTGAACGGTAATTACCAGAGGCTAAACAGGAAAAAGAAAGGTACTCTTTGACAAAGCATGGATTGATGTTCTAGTTCATTGTCTTGCAAAACAATCCAATTTTTTGGTTCCTGTTTTTCAGGATGTTTTCTTTGCATTGAATTTCGTAAACGATGAAAGATATAGAAATTTTTTTTGTTCACTCTCTGCCCATCAGAAATTAATTCATAGTGAACAGTAGACAATATTTTTGGAACTATGTATTGACAAACACTATGCATGTTCAGTTTATTATGGAGAATATTGCGATAATTTCCAACTGATATGCTAATATTGACAATATTAGTGACAGTTTTCCTTCTGTCACTCCAAACAATATTTTTAACACTATATTTTCTTCATTTATTGAGATGACTGCCCATTATGAATGTTGTCCTCAAAATGTTATGAATGTTGCCCTGTAAACTGCTGTTTTTTAAATTGTGGATTCTCCATATACTTGTTCAAGCAACTTGTAACTATTTAGAAATCAGTCTCTGTAAATTTTAAATTAAAACTAAAATTTTGTATTGTATGCTGTTTAATTGCTACGGCATTAATTGCTCTTTACAGCATAAATGTGAAATTAACAGTTTTAGTATTGTTTATGAAACAAGAAAATTTGATTTGGCTCTTATTTTGTGACATTAGGAGTATTACACACATAAAAACCAAAATTTTTTTATATTATGGATTTTAAACCATATTAGGAACTTTTTGAATCTATTTTATGTAATCTACAAATAAAAATTCTAAACAAATATACAAACAAGTATATTTGTTATCAAGTAATAAATATACTTGATATAAATACATAACATAAGCACTTTTTTAATGCATGTGATTAACAAGCATTGAAATGTTAGAATGCTGACAGCCATGCTGTTATTATGGCACCCAATAGTATGAAAAGTTTTTATTTCTGTTGTAGCACATAATCTTAATTGGATTATATGTTTATTTACATATATTCTACACATGAATATGTTTCTTTGTAACAAAAATTAAGATCGTGTTGAAAACTGAAAACTAAATCAAACTTTTTTTTGTAATTTTTCAGATTGTGGTGCAATGGGTAGTAGCAGTAATATTGGTAGTAGTGCTACTGGTGGTGGAAATTGTAATCTTGGTACACCTGGTGGAGGTTCACCTGGTATTTGTAATTTGGGCAATAGTTCATGCAAATTGCAATCCCACCTAAATTCACAAGAAAAAAATAGGCAACATTGTAATAATTTTCTAACTACTCCATTTGGTGTGACACCTTCAAATGAATTGTGTACTTCTCAGGTTAGTTAAATTTAAAAAATTTTTTATGGTTTTCTTTAATTAATTGTGTAATAAACTAATGAAAACCTTTATTTATATAAAATGAAAATATTAATGTTTATTACCTTAAGCTTAAGTAGTATTGATGATAATGTTGTTTTAAGTTGTTATCGATTAGGTGACCAGTTCCTTTCAACTCCACGGCAAATAATGTTGGATTGTGATTTGTTATTGAACAAATTTATGTACAAATAACACTTTCTCGGTGAGTAAAATACAATTTGTAGGGGCATGAATTAAGAACATATTTCTTTAATCTTAGGATCTCAAATGAAATAAAAGTATATTTTGTAAATTTGATTTATCTTATGAAATGTAAGATTGATTTTTTTTAAACTTATTAGTTTTGTTTCTAAATGAATATTTTTTTTTTAAACAGTAGCATTAAATACCACCAGGTTGATCTAGCGGTGAACACGTCTTCTCAAATCAGCTGATTTGGAAGTCGAGAGTTACAGCGTTCACATCCTACTAAAGTCAGTTATTTTTACATGGATTTGAATACTATATTGTGGATACGATACTGGTGTTCTTTGGTGGTTGGGTTTCAATTAACCACACATCTCAGGAATGGTGAAACTGAGACTGTACAAGACTACATTTCATTTACATTTGTACATGTCATCCTCTGAAAGTATTATCTGAAAGGTAATTACCAGAGGCTAAACATGAAAAAGAAAAGTAGAATTAAATAAATGAATAACATTTAAAGTATAAAAAATTGACTCCATCGAGCTGGCTCTCGAACTTGATCCCCAGATTCTGTACCTGGTGTGTTAAGTCTTGCAGCTACACCAGTCTGCCACTGTACAAGTGAAATTTGTTCTACGTAAGTTTTGAAATTACATTAGTTTACTTAGTGCTGACCAACATTGATTAGAATCATTGAATTAAAAATAAATGAAAAAATATATATTTAAATAAAATTATAAATATTTTTAATTAAATTGTGCGTGTAAGTCACGCATCAGAAACAACCCACAGTTATAGGATTTTAACTGCATGATGGGAAAGTCCTGCTACTGTATATTCAGCTTTTTTAATACTGTTATTAAAACAGCTGCTTTTGTTTATGAGCTCTCATCTTCTTATATCTTTAAGTTTGTTGATTGTAAACCTTTCTTGATATATAGAACCTTAATATTAATATAAAATAATCAGCATTGGTAGAAAAATTATTATAGAATATCACACTGTTAATTGGTACATTTTATCTTATTAAAGTTTGATTGACTAAAATAAATTCATTTTAGGTAGAAGTTAAGGTAGAAGTTAATTCATTTTTAGCAGTACTCTGCTGTAGATTTACTTTATACCTTTCTTTTAAAATTTTAATACATTTTTTTTCTATAGTCTTTTTTTGATGTTTAAAATTTTTGTATGCTTAATAGTATGTCTACAGTTTAACACAAATGTGTGCTTGCATACTTGTATGTATGACTAAGAAGCCTTTTAATTTAAGTGTGATAATTACTTGTGTTTATTTTGTTTGTAAATGAAATAACTTCTATTAATTTGTAGAATCATGCTTATTTAAATTTGATGAATAACATGAAAACACATGATTAGCTACTTAATCACATATGAAGATATTCATTCTAGGTTCAGATTTTTAATATCCTCAGTATAATGCAACTTTTCCAACTCTGTAAAAAAAACTGATAACATTAGCTGTGATCTTCCTCTGAAATGAATTTTTGTCTAGCAAGCAATTTATTGGGAAGAGAAAGTAATTGCTGAGAGCCAAATCTAGTGAATACGGCTCATGTGAATGCACTTCAAAGCATAGGTCATAGAGCTTTGCAACAACAACCAGACACGTATGTGCTGGCGCATCATCGTGGTGAAAGAGCACTTTCTTTTTGGTCACATGTGAATGTTTAGCCTGAATATCACCTTTTAATTGATCCAGTAGAGAAGTGTAATACTTTACATGATCCTGTCTTTTTGGAGGTAGTCTATAAGCACCACACTAAAGAAAGCTAAAATACTGTAGCCATGGTTTTATCTATAGATGGAACTGTTTTCATTCTTGACTTTGATTTATTTAGTATAGAATTGTTTACTGTTACTGTGATTTACGTAGTAGAATATTGTTATTGTTGACTGTTGTTACAGTAGGACATCACTCAGTTGTAAGCAATTAGCATTTTTTTGAGTGGACATCATTACTTATCACAAAATAAAGACTGGTTTTATAAATATATATATATGATCATATTTTTTTATGAACCTAGTTTTATTGTATAGTTTTGATTAATACCTTTTTAAGTAATTTTGCAGATTGTATAAAGTATCTTGTTTTTATGAAGTATTAAATGGTATATCATTTATTCTATGTTAGATTTACAAATTGTGATACTGCTAAATTAATGTTGTAACAGGTGGGGAAGTAATGGTTTAAGGATCATCCATATTGCTTTTAGTCTGTTACTTACAATAAGAAGCCACACATAGAAACCAGTCTCTTAATAATTTGATCTTAATTTATCTGATCAGAAATAAGTCAGTAAAATTTTCAGAATTTTTATTTGGAAAGTTGCATTAAAAATAAATTCACTTTAAAGGAAATCTATTTTATGAAATCTTTTTTTATGTATGTGTTTTGACACTATACAACAACAAAGAAATATTTATCTCTCCTAAAAGTTAGTGATATTTTTTTCTATTATTGAGTAACAAATGCTTGTTAATTTGTAACAACCAACAAAGTGTTAACTGGATTGATAAAAAAATCTACATATACTGCCAGTGAGATCTCATTTATACCATTTAAAAAACAAAATATGTGTTTAGCATTGACTTGCTGCAGACCAGTTAAAAAATACTGAACATTCCATATATAATTTGTTGTATTAAAAAAATATACTTTTAAAAAGCAATCTATAATTTGCTTTTTGAATGCCTGAGTATGGAGCTGTAGTGAAATTCATGTATCTTTGGAAGGCGAATAATTAATATTAATATTAGCAGCATAGCCTATAGTGCATCCTCTGTGAAAATATTCTGCTATAAGCTGCTCACAGCTTATCTTGGAACTAGTCACCTTTAGAGACCTACTAGAAAAATAGTCTGTGGCCTCAGTTCTGCTGTTAGGTATTTTATCTCTATTTCACACTCTTCAATTACAAAGTTGCTTTGCCTTACACATTTCAGATATTGTGAAAACATCAGGTTATATATAGGATGCTTTATGTAGTTGTATCAAGGACAAAAAGTTTATTTTTCCCTTTCTGGCTTTTCATGATTAAGAGCTGCAAAGTTTTATAGCTTCTATTAGTATTAGAAACATTAAAAAAAATTAATTACAAACAGGTGTTTTTTTTTATGATAGCGCTTTCCTTCTTTTTAGGATTTTGCTTATATCTATTCCATTGTTAATTTTACTATCAGAATATCTAATTTTTTAATTTTTTCTTGTACATAATTATGTTTTATCTATATGATTTACGTACCTTCTTCTTTGAAAAAATTTCTTTGTTTTATTTTTATTAATTATATAAAAGTTAATTTCTTCAATAAGTACTTCTCAGTAAGAGTTTGTCATTTTATATTTCTTACTCATTTTTAGTTTATAACATTGGATTATTAATGTCTGTTTAAATGTATCTTTCAATTCCTTTGTTTTTTTACAAATTGTAAAACAAATTTACGACAACTCACTCCCGTTTGCTATTTGTACTTGCCTTTCTTAATTTATGTTCATCATAGAATGTTTGCTTTATGTTAAATTTATAACACGTTCACTATTATGAATGTGACTTTTATAGTTATTAGTTTATTGTTATAGTTATTTATTTATTGTATTTCAGAATGACATGTCAGTTGTTAGAGACAAAAGTTGCAGGTTTTCCTTATCTAACCAAAGTGGTAGTCCTCAGTTATCACCACAGTCACAGATAACTACTGGTAGTAATTCTGAAGCACAGCTTGATGATCTTAAATTACCCCATGGTTATAATTCACCTGGAATGAAAGGTATAAAAGTTTTTTACATTTACTGTAATATATGTATAAAATACAGATCAATTATATATTACAGAATCTTGTATAATCTAATGGAAGAAATCATACTTTTTCAACGCTTTACTGAGTACTTCTTTATTTTATTGTAGATGTGAAAGGTATACAGTTAGTTTCTTACAATCTTCAGATTTTTAAAATAATATTATAATTTGGAAGTTTATAAATTGAAGTTTTCAGTACAATTACTGATAATGTCAGTTTCCATTTCTCTCAAATATTAATTAGCATTTTCATTGCATCAGGTAAATATTATATATAATAAATTATTAATTTAGTATTGCAGAGGATCTGTAAAGCATTTTCTTTAGGAATGAACATTGAACTGAAAAAAACATCAATAATTCATCTTTTGTATATAAGTAATATATTTAATATTAGTAAATATTATAAGTTTCATAAATATATTTGCAGTAAAACAGAAAAAAACAGTAATATGTGAATAAAACCCTCCCAATAGAGAGATATTTTTTAATTAATGGGTCATCTTCAGTTTGTTGTTCTATTATTTTGTTATATTTTAAGTTCATAATTATTTTCATAAAAACCATAAAATATAAATTTAACAAGTATCTACCTGATTATAAAAATTATTCACTTTTAAATTAAGAATTTTACTAATAGAATGATTTACTATTAATTATTTTTCTTGCAATTCACTTGTGCACAGTGCATAAAATCAAAATAGTTACAATGAAATTTCAGTAGTCATTTTTGATTTTTATAAAAATAAAAACAAACTAATAGAATAAACTGAAAGTGTCTGATATTCAAGTCTGTACTCCCACAGAAAAATCAGGAATTTGACTATGGAAAAACAAATTCTTGGATAAGATTTTTATTTTCTGAAGGTGTAAAACTGGCCGAAGTTCATTAGTTTATAATTAAAAAAGTATGGTAAAAGTGTATTAACCAATGCACTATTATATTATAAATTATACTCGTTATTTAATAGCCACACCTCGTATAATAGAAGACAGGATGAAATAAATATGTGATTATATTCCAATCCATATTTGTATATAAAACCTCCATATAAGACTATAATTAAATACTTTATTTTAGTGTTCACTAAACCCAGACCAATGAACAGGTGCATGTTTGGTAACTACTTGGCTTCAGGTAAATACAAATACATAATATGTATTTGTATTTTTTGTATACATTTATTGAACTGGTAAAAGCCAAAAAAAGAAGAATTTTTACAATACTAAGTAATTAAGGTTTTAAAATTTTTAAATAGATTTATAATAATAAAATGAGCTTGTAAAAATTACCAATGTAATTACTTAATACTACAGATTAGCCAAGTCAAGTATCCTTATGGATATCAATTGCTATGATGATAGCTTGATTAAATAATTAATTACTGCAATATAACAATATCCATTAAAACAAATTGTGAAACGATCATAAACTTACATGTGGTGTGGTGTTTGCTGCATATTTACAGCTAAAAGTGCCGTTTGTACAGTAGGCAAATTTAATTTTCTTAAAAATGTTGCAGTTTGTTAAAATAATGCAAAGGTTACATTTATTCCCTTGCATAGGTAAAATACATTATGATTATATACCAAGATTACTCACTACACCTCCCAATTGCTAACACTTTTTACTAGTGTGGAAATTAATTTTATTTTTTTTTATAAAAGCTCTGTATTTTGTTCTAATTTTTCTTTTTTAAAAAAAGCTAATTTTTTTCAAAGCAAACTCTTCTGTCATCTCTCTTGAAAACATAAAATAAAAAGTCTTATTTTGACGTATTGTCTTTAAGAATAAGATTTGTTGAAATAGCAATTATCAATTATTTTTTGTCTGATTTGAATTAATATAATCCGAACTTATTGTTTGCTGTATAGATTTATCAGCACTACTGTGATTTTACTCTGTACATACTGTTTGGAAACAAATCTATATATACTACATTTTTATTATATTTAATAGATGTTCAGGCATGGCTGAAATCGCTGAGGTTGCACAAATATTCAAAACTGTTTTCACAATTAACATATGAACAGATGTTATCTTTGAGTGAAGAAACATTTGATTCTGTATTACAACAAATTGATGCTGGTCCAGTAACGCAAGGTGCTCGACGTAAAGTGATACGCTCTATTGCCAAACTACATGAAAGACACAGTAATCTATGTCAATTAGAACAGGTCAGTATGTCTTAGTTTTTCTTTTTCATGAAATTTGTAAATTAAAAAAAAAAAGTATTTGATTAATAGTTCATTCTTTGATTTATTCAATCACAAATTGTGTAGTCACTTATATTACAACTTGACAAATATTAAATAAATAATAAAAAAAAAAAATTGTTAAAAATTACAGGAATTAATTAATTTCAGACTTTGTTTGAATCCATCTCTGATGGATTTTTTAATGTTGGTCTTAGACCCAAGTTGTTTAAAAAATGTTTTATGAAATTTTTCCAATCTCTATAGCAGAGTGGTACCTCCTTGCCCTTTCATCCAGAGGTCCTAGGTTTGAGTCAGGCTTGGCGTTTTACATATGCTGTACATTTCCATTTTCATATTCCTGTTCACAAGCATTCTTTTGCAAGCATCTGGAGTAAACTGATTTGTCAGGCAAAAAAAAAAAAAAAAAAAAATGAAAATTATTATGTGAACATTAATTTTATTAAAAATTTATTTTTGTTATGAGTACAGTAAATAAGTAAATTAATCAGAAATGCTTGTTCAGTCTAGTGATAGCTGATAGCCCTTTTTGTAATGCCAAACCTAAATGATTTAAAAAAAAAATGAACTGCTCTTTGGAACCTTATGTACTTAACATATTTTGCTGTTGTTATTAAGGGAGAGTAGGTCTGCTGCCAGCTCAACTTCCAAATAATAACTAATTATTTTCTAATTAGGTAATACTGGTAGTATTTATTTTAAATTTAGAAAGAAAGAACTTTTGAAGCTTTGATTAACTAGTAATTAATTTTTTTCCTATTGCAAATAAAACACAATTGATGAATTTATTATTGTTGTTCATAATATTTATGATTAGTACATTATCTCTTATTTATATTAGGATGTAACAAATGGTGGAAATCTTTTGAATGCCATGGATATGCTGAAAGCAGTGTTGGTCACTCCAATTAAGCCAGCAACCAGTGATGATGATACCAGTAGCTCTAGTGGTGGTAATAGACAGCAGACAGCTCTTGATGATATACCAGCTCAATTTACTAAAGTATTAGGAAAAGATACCTGTAAATTATTTTTCATTGAATAATATTACTTCACAATTTCAATTGTCATGATATGTTAATATAATTAATAATATATGCTTTAGTTTTACAGTGCTGTTGATAAAACATCTAATTAACATGTCATTGATATTTCTAGATTCTGTGGGCTATACGGATCTGTTTCCAAATTTCTATGCTTGATAATGTTTCAGCTATTCTCACTCAGTTCGCTGTACAGGGTGAGGTGCAGCAAATTATGAATGTGTTTTTACAATGTAACATTCAGAAAAATCCATGACTAGTATTTTATAATTAAATCAAAGCAAAAATGGGAATGTATTGGTTTATTTATATCTGTGTTTTCAAAATTTATTTTGAAAAAGCAAGATTGGTTTTTTATGTGTAGTATGCTATTTTTACTTGTATACTTTATAAGGATCAAAAAATTATTTAATACAAATTATTTTTATTTTTATATCAAGGCAGTATTGTTTTTTCATATTATTATTATTTAAAGCTATTGCATTTTCCATTTGCTTGAGCAGAACATTTTTGTGTACTTTTTTGTTGGGTGGGCTGGGTGGATAGACTTCCATTTCTTCATGCATTATAATGAAATATATTTTTATGAAAAAGGTGGTTCTTTGTGTATTCAAAGAAACAATAAAAAACTCAAGTAAATAAAAATTAATTAAGTAAATAAAATATGTAATCAAAATAAATCAAATAAAAATTGATATATTGAAATTTATTATATTATTGTTATTTTAAGGAGCAAAGAATACAGATTGAAGTAGATAATACATTCGTATTTGTAAATATAATAATCCAAAGATACTTTTATTGTAATTACTCTGGTGTAAGAATATGCTGGCAGCAAGTGTGGTTATCATATTACTTAAATATTGTTTTATAGTTGGTGCAAAAGTTTTGTAAGATGCAAGCGTACAATTTTGGAACAAGAGATATACTGATGCTGTAAATATGTTAAGATTTACCTAACTCATTTCATGAAGGAAATGGTCAGCTTATGCTTTGCTTTTTGTGTTATTTACTTTATAAAAAATATGTTAGATTAAAAGAAACAAAAAATTAATTATTAATATAGTATAATTACATAAATTTTTTTTTGTTTGATGATTTATATAATCAAAATTTTTTTTTCATTTTTATTATAGTCTGTATGCAGTTAATTGCTAGCGATAGAGCAGATCAAGAAGCTTTATCTTGTTTCATTTCAATTCTTGATAAAACTTACCATCATGATTGTTTCACATCTCAACAAAAAAGAAAAGTATCATCATGGAGATTACAATTCAAACAGCAGCTAAGACAAATGTAAACTTATAATTTGTTTACCATTTAGTTGTTAAATTTATTAATAAAATTTTATAAAACTATTGCTTACTGCATTAAATCTTGTTTACTTCATTTTAATATTATTGCAACTGCAATTTATTATTTTTGAACAGTATACATTTTATATGTTACTATGTGATCACAACTTAAGGAGTTCTGTAAAACAGAAAGATAGACAGAATTAAAAATTTTTTAGTGTTCTCAGTGATTGGAAATTAAAAACAAATAACTAGAAGGAGGACTGCTTCTTATTAGGAAGTTCTTATAAAAAAAATGTATCACAATAAAATTATCAGAAGTAAATTATAATTCTTTTTTCATATTTTATGATTCCATAGGATCACTTTATTCAGTCTATTATCGAAGTCTCTGTGAAGGGACTGTTTGGGATTTTCAGTCCTCCCAGTACTTCTCATATGTTCTTCTCTGTGCCCTTTTTGGTGTTGAAAATGTTTGTGTTTTAAGTTTCGTGATTGTGAGCAAGTGTTTTTGTCTTTGATTTTTCGTTTAATTTTATCTTGTTTGTAGTGTAAGGTAATTTTTCCTTTGGATCTTCCGTTATTTCTCTAAACCATCTGCATCCTATTTTGGTGTTTTTCGAGTTTAATTCGTACAACACCAGTTGTTTCAAAAGTCTTCAATCTTGTATCCTCATTGGATTCAAAGAATCCTAATCTCCTCATATGCATGCTATCAGGGATGGGTTCTAACTCTTTGTTCATGACTTTGTTGGGCAGAGTCCATCACTGCCCATCTTTCTGTTACTCTTTGTTGATGCAGGTTCTTCCAATTCTTATTTCGAGTTTCTGGAGTCTGTCTGTCTTAGATTGTTCATTCAGGTGGAAAATTGTTTCATCTGCATATAATAACTTTCACATATTATAACTGTATTTATACTAGTTTTTTTTATAAACAAGTATATTAAAAGAAACCAAAAATTATTATAAATATAGTGTAATTATATACATTAATTTTGTCTGATGAATTTATATAATGAATAATATTTTTTTTTCATTTTTATTGTAGTCTGTACACAGTTAATGATTTGTGGTAGAGGAGATGAAGAAGCTTCATCAATATTATAGATGAAGCTGTATTTAACTGTATTTTAGTGTCTTATTTTTCCATTTATGGGTAAATATTTTTTACTGTAGGTGTACCAGGCTAATTTTTGTGCTTTAATTTATTTTTATTTTTGGTTTGTTTATTCTTGTTTGGACTTAGGTTTTTTCATTTAGTTGTTATTATTTTTTTCAAGTATTTAAAATGGATTACTATTTTACATTATTACTGTTTATGTTTACTTCTTCTAATTGTGTTGGTTTTTGGGGCATAGTCTCTTTCTTTAATTTGAGGCCAGTTTTATTTGCAATATTTTGAAGTTCTAATATTTGGGTTTTACCTTCATCCATGTCGTTTGCTAGCAGTGTCAAATCATCGGCGAAACCAAAGCAGTTAGTTTTGATTTTTTGGCTTTATTTATTTTTATTTTTGGGGGAATTTTTTTAGCCATTTCCTCATCATTTCCAGAATGCAGTTGAATAGAAGCGGTAAGAGTCCATCGTCTTGCTGCAGTCCTGTTTTAATTTTAAATGGTTCCAAGAGTTTGCCTCTGAATTTCACTTTACACTTAGTATTTGTGAGGGTCAGTTTTATAATTTTTATTAATTTGGTATGTAGTCAGAGGTATCTTGGTATTTTAAATAGGAATTCTCAGAGTATGCACTCATATCCTTTCTTGAAGTTCGCAAACGTTATTACCATGTCTCTGCTTTTCCTTCTGTTGGCTTATGATCTGATCTGGACAAGCTCCTCCAGGATCTGAAACCTCCCTGGTATTTTCCTAGTTCTTTCTCAAAAAGGTAAACCAATCCTTTTAAGGATGATTCATGAAAGAATTTTGTTGTTGTGTCTAGGTGTGAGATTTCTATCATACCTAGTTGTTGAATCTGTTTTGTCCCTTTTTTTGTGTAGCGGGTGGATGAGTGCTGTCGACCAGTGTTCTGGAAGTTCTTCTTAAGTTGTTTATGAAGGGTGTTTTTTTTCTAGTTTTCCTTCATGTTTCCAGATCTCTACAAAGGCTTGATCTTCTCCCACTGCTTTGTAATTCTTCATTCAGTGCTTGGTAAACTTAATTTACTGTGGGAGGGTTGGTGCTTTCCAGTGGTGTTGTTATTGGGGTGCTGGAGTTGAAGTTTAGGAGTTCTGTCAGTTCTTTGCAATTTAGGAGTGTTGAAATATTTAGTGAGCAAAACATTATTCAGTTAATTCTATGCAGTATGCTGCTTATTGTGATTAGTATCTTTGTATTTATGTACGCTTCTATAAGTTATTTACAAATGTTCATTCTTCAGTTGTAAATAATTTTTTTTCTTTTAATTTTGAGCTGTTTTTTTTCAGGAAGATTTTTGGTTTGGTTTAAAATTATAATATTTTCTGAGAAGATTTATATTTTAAATTAGTCAAATTTCTTGAATATTTTCAGTTTTGACGTTATCTTAAATCATTCTTAAATTAAATTTCTAAAAATTTTGTTGAAGTAGTCTTTTTGACTTAAAGAATTTGGTTTTTAAAATTCTTTTGGGGAAATATTAATGGAGTTACAGTTCTAGGTTCAATTTTTTTTTTACTGTAAATCCTAATTTTATCCATAATTTTTGTCCCAAGAATTTCACTGTAGCCTCATTTTGTCATTGAAGCAGGAGTCTGAGCAAACCTTCTGGCTGGCTGGGGTAAATAAAAAAGCATTTATTTTATATGAATCGTTTTTTTATTTTCATCAGTAGAATATACACTCGTATTTTGGATTTCATTCCTTTGTGAACTACCTTGATGTTTTGTAAGGAAATTTGTTACTTGTTAAACCTGAATGAGTTTGTTAAATGTTTATTTTTTAATATCGTATTGTTATTTTTAAAAACGTTATAGTGAACTATCTGTAATTTTCTTTTTATATTAGGAGGCCAGATCCATTAAGATACCTTCCGCAAAATGTATTTCTTCAACCATCTCTTCCAATAAGAGCCACGATACCAGGTTCAAGGTTTCCGCAGTGTGTCGTGTCACCTACTGGTCCTTGTCCAAGACAAGTACAATTTCATAGAAATGCCAGTAGCTCATTGACCACTAGTACCGGCAATAATTCTGGAATAAGTATTACGGCTGGTTCCACTGGAACTAATGCTAGCGGTATATCAACACATCATGTACAGCATGGTCCTGTGGTGGCTAATGTTTCCAGTAGTGTTGTCGGTAGTGGAATATCATCTAATAATGCTGCTTCTGTATTTCATGCTAAGAGACCTAGCCTTCAAGATCACCATTTACTTGAAGTAAGTCAAATATTTTTTTAATTTTAGACATTTTTTTCTTTAATACAATTACGATTCTATTTACAATTTATATTAATTTAGATTAAAAAAGAATGAATTTAAATTTAATTTTAATAAAAATTACAAATTAAAAAAAGTAATTTAAATAAAATTGTCATGACAAACTAAGATTGTTTTTGTATTCAGCTGTGAATGCATAAGTTGGCATATGTCAGTTTGTAGTTAATGTTGTTGTTTATGCCAACAAAATTGTATAATTGTTTTATAAACTTGTTTTATATATATATATAAATCTGAATAGATATGTGTTATTTCAATATTTTGTACTTTGTGATTTATTTAATAGAACTATGTATAATGTAACAGTAGAGAGGAATAATGTGGTTCTTAAAAACAGATTTATTTCATTAAAATATTTATACGTACCAGGTCTGTAAATAAAGTAATGAGTCTTATTTTTTTTTCTAAGCTAAAATGGCAAAATTATTAGTAAATATTTGGTTATATGAACTGGTAATTTATATTAGGTATTAATAATAAACAAAATGTTTCTTGAAATGAGTTTTTGTTGTGCGTTAACAAACATGAGCGATACTGATTGGAATGGTGTTATAGAGGAAGTTGAAGAGGATGAAACGGGAGAAACAATATTGAGATCTGAATTTAAGAGAACATTAAAAGATTTGAATGGCAGAAAGGCTCCTGGAATAGACAGAATACCTGTAGAATTACTGCGCAGTGCAGGTGTGGAAGCGATTGACAGATTATACAAAGTGGTTTGTAATATTTATGAAAAAGGGGAATTTCCGTCAAACTTCAAAAAAAGTGTTATAGTCATCATACCAAAGAAAACAGGGGCAGATAAATGTGAAGAATACAGAACAATTAGTTTAACACATTCCCTTTTCCCATATTTTCCTCTTTCTCTTTTCCACAATCTTCTACCTTTATCCCCCTTTTCTTCCCTTCATTTCCCTTATTTCCCTTTCCCTCTTTCTCCTTTCCATTTCTTTTTTCCGTTTTCCCCTTTTTCTTTTTACATTTTCCCCTTCTTCCCTTTTATATTTGTCGATTTTTCCTTTTCTCCCTTTTACGATTTTTCCCTTTTTCTCTTCTTCCCAGCGCGTAAATCGGTCCAGTAGTTTTTAATATATAGCGGACATACATATTGGAAACATTGAAATGGAATCGTAAAATATTTAGTATAGCATGCGTTGCTTTTACGTCCAACAAATAGCGCTGTTTTCAAAAAAAAAAAATAGCATGTTTTTTCTGTCACAGGTGTGACATCTTAGGTATATATATATAGAGGTATATAAAAACACGCGCGCATTCGAATGCAACGTTGTGTCAAAATTTCAAAGCAATCGGTGAAGAACTTTCGGAGATTTAAGATTTTGAAGAAACGAACATTTACATTTTTATTTATATACATAATATTTTTTGTTTATTTAATTCAATGATTCTGACTAAAGCGCGCGCACATAATTTCATTCGCTTAGAGAAAAGAAAAGAAAAGTCACTTGACGGGAAAGTAAAATAAAAATATATAATAATTTTTTTGAACCAGGTGAACTTTAAAATAAAAGCTTTTGTTAATTTCTAGATAAAAAAACTTCAACTTTTGTAAAAGAAAAATATTTTTTGCAGTGTCCTAGTGAAGATTTGAAATTTTATTTTGGTCAAAACACCTCAACTTATAACAAATTTAACACCAATAACCAAACCAAAACAAATTTACACCAATTTTTGGAAAAATTTAATACATTCTTTTCTCCTGAAGGTATATGTTTACCAAGTTTGAAGAAAATCGGTCACTGGTTCAGAGTTAAAGTACAGGACAACATACATTCCTAAATTCGTACTAACGTCCGTCTGAAAAAAATAAACTTGGAAAGAACATTTTTTTCGCAAATTATTTACAAAAACGTTTTAAAAAAAATGTATTTTTAAAGTACAAAACTTAAAATTTTTTTTTTGACAGCTACATTACTTATCCCTTAAAGCTTTAGTTGCATAGTAACATATAACGCTAAATCCGGGAAAGTAAATAAAGTTTTAAACCAGTTACATGGTCGTCTCATTCATTTTAAATAAAAGAATTTTCACGGTTTAAAATCAATAAAAAACCGCCTCATTAATATTAAAACTAATCGGTAAAGATATAATAAGATTATTATAATTTATACTTTATTACCTTTTTTAAATTCGCTTTAATTACTTTTTTCAATTAGTAGTACTTAAAGATTATCTCCGCTTAAAATTCAATAGATTGACTTCCGGTGTGTGAGCGGTCAATGATTATTATGCAGTGCGTGAGATGAGTGTATAGCGTTTCTAATTTCATACATTGTTAATTATATTATATTAATTTTTTGCTAAATTTTATTGGAAAATCACCTATTAATTTTGATATTAACATTATCCTATAAGGTTATCCACCATGTGTTAAGTTCCTTGAAGCACGTATGTCTCCTCCATTCATTTCTATTTCCAAACTAAAATTTTTTATATTTCCCATTTCCCTTTAACTTCTGTATAATTTTTAGTTTTGTCCGTTCTTTATTTTTTGTATATTATACAGATACTTCTAGTATTTATTTGATTGAATTCTTCTCCTTTTATGATATATGCAGGACATTGCTACGGCACTTGGGAGTTACTAGTCGTTAACTCACAAACGAAGCATTTTAAGACATATCTTTTTATAAACTTTTTCGTTTATTTTCACGAGTATAATAGATTATTAAAGTCCCGGAGGAACTTCACGATTCATTCTGTATATATATATAAACGTGTGGTTTCCGAGAGTGTCCACGGTTGCAGATCCGACACGTTCTCACTTATACCATATAACTACGATATCAATAATAACACCCTTGCCAAAAAAACCGCTGGTGCCATGAACCCAAGACACCTCCTCGCCACCCTTCCATCCTTACAAGAAAGGAAGAAAGAAAAAAAAAGAAGAAAGATCACAAGAAAACAGTCTGCCTCACGCCCGTCTAGTTCTTTCCAGAACTAACAGATCTTTTATAAGGTTATCAAGAAGGTATGAGTGACAGACACGACAACCAAACACCAAATTCCTTACCGACCATCCCAACCCTACTTTCCCACTGACCGGGATAGCTCTGGGACACAACGTTCCAGAACTTACCCGCCCAAACTCATTTTCTTTAATTAAAATTAAATTATAACAAGTACAGGCCCACAAAATCTCCTCCGGCTCCCTTTCCTTAAGGGGACGATCCCTTAAACAAAGGATTTTAGTTCATTCTCGGTTGAAAGGGAGGGCGTCACGGAAGATATGCTCATTAGTACATCGTTCCGCCGGGCCCCTACCGTTTAAATCCTCCATTGGATCGGAAACGCAGTCCATATTTCACAAAAAACAAATCGATGCCATCTCCTATTTATATAACCCGCCAGTATAGTAGAATCACTCAGTAGCAAAGGACGCAAGTCCGTATACTGCGAAAAGTAGGAGGGTATTACACCTTCCGACATCCTTGCGTTCCGTTCTGTTCCGAGAGTATTACTCTTTCACGCATAAACTATTCAACTATTTCAAGGTATAATTTTTATACCTTGAAAGAACATAGTGATATTGTCGTTACGAAATATTTCATCGTTTCAAGATGTTGACCGTTTTAATGGCTTGCAGTCTTGGATAACAACCGGATTATGTTTTTTCAGATACTCCATTTCACTATGGCCAAACCGTTGCTAGAATCGATCTAATGAGGAATGTTTTCCCAGTTCCTCCTGGCGCATCCAAGAAGAAGGTCCTCCCCAACTCCGTCATTTATCATTTGCACTATCCGATCATAAATGCCCACGCGTTAATTTGGGAATGTTTGATCGGACATATGACTGAAGATCACCGATGTTGTAACTCTGTTCACGGCGTAAATCCACATCAAATGAAGCAATCTCAGCTCCGGTGAGTGCTGGCATTCCCGATCGACTAAGAACTTTATTTGAATTAGCTAAGCGCTTGTCTTCAATATTTATCGATGCTTCGTTGTAAATGCCTTCTGTAAATTCCACGGTCATATTGGCATTTTCTAGGCGTACTCTATGCAAAATATCCTCAGTAATATGCGATCGATATCTTTCCCGAAACTCTTTGGGAGATGAAGGGAAGCAAGCGGTCAATATAATTGCGAATAATGCGCGAATTTGGTTTAGATGCGCGAATTTGGTTTAGATGTGCAGTGTTGCACGCGTCATTAATACATTTATCCCACTGTTGGTAGTTTTCTAATAAATTCAGAGCTTGGTGAAAGGCGCAGCTCAATCACGACACGATCACACAAAAGTACCTCGATTAAAGTAAATATTTAATTCAGACAAAAGTGAATATTTAACCTAACAAAGTATTTTTTGGTCATTATGTAGGGATATTATTTTCTGTGTATTTGGTTATTTCGACTTTTTTTGTTTGCATAGTCTTAAGTCTATTTGGGCTATAAGTCATCCTTCTTGGTGGCTTTTCTTTTTGTTTTTTTTTATTTTATATAAAATAGAGATGTTTTAGCTGTTAAATATTATTCAACGAAATTTGTTACTTAATCAGTTGTGATTTTGTTTACATTGGCAACGGCCATACGGGCTCTTTGTGATTGGTCGTTGTGTTTGACAGCGGCCATCTTACATTGATCTGATTTATTAGCCTCTTATTTATTAAAAAACTGTACATATTAAAAATAGATAGATAGATTTATTAAAAATAGATGAAAACAATCTTTGATGCGGGTTATATATCGTGCTAAAATTTTTTTTTATCGTGTTTTTAAAAAATAAAATACAGATGTTTTAGCTGTTAAATATAATTTAAAGAAATTTGGTCGTTGTGTTTGACAGCGGCCATCTTGCATTGATCTGATTGGTTTTCCTTTGATTACATTTCCAAATTAAAAATAGATAGATAGATTTATTAAAAATAGATAAAAACAATCTTTGATGCAGGTTATATATCGTGCTAAAATTTGAGCTCAATCGGTTCAGAACATTTTGAGTTTTTGAAGACGTACACAAACGAACTTAACATTTTTATGTATATATAAATAATAATAATTATAAATAAACTATAATTATAAATAATATATAATTAAATAGAAAATTAATTTAAAAGTTAAAAAAGTTGTAGCATAATTTTTGAGTATGAAATAATTATAATTAGCAAAGCTCAAAAAACAAAAAAAACATGTTATGTGTAGTTTATGAATAATTTCATAATATTTGCAAAAACAGACATAAATTTTGAGATAATTGTAGAAATTAAAATAAAGTCGTTTTGGTTTTATCTGGTATGGAATACAAAGATAATGTAAATATAAGTGGTATTTTTTTAACACTACAGATAAAATTTTAATTATATATGTAGATAGACCTCTTTAAAACAAAAAGAAAAAAATCTGATGTGGACAACGCATGGCTTCCTTGTACGCCTATTAAATTACATATACACATTTTTTTTTTAAATGAAAAGTACATAAAATTTTATTTCATTAAAAATTTCAGATATTTTTTCATATTTCTTCCTTCCTTGTACGAAGTAAAGGAAGTATTCTGATCGTGAAAAATTTCAGTTTTCAGATTTTAACAGAAATATTCATTTTGAATATCCCTGGATCCATTTTGACAAGTTTCTGCGTGACTTCTGTACGTACTTATTTACGTATCTCGCATAACTCAAAAACGATTTGCCATAGGATGTTTGGATTTAGGACTGTTGTAACATCTAGATATGTATCTCCCCTTTTGGTTGCACTCAACTGAACCAAAAGTGCCCAAAAAACACCCAAAATCCAAAACAAAAATGGATTTTGAACTTTTTGTTAACTGTGGTAATAAGTCCTCATTGTGAGCCTTTCAAAGATGTATCACAAGAGGTACTTATTTTCATCGGTTCCGGAGTATAGCCAAATAAAATTGTAATTAATAAAATGTTTGGTCTTACAGGGGAAGGCATATTATCGGTTCAAATCTGACTATCTTATTTTTTTTTAACTGAATTTTTTTATATTTAAAAAAATAAATAAATATATTGATTTATTAATAATTATTACCCTTGGATTTTGGTCTGTATTTATTAATTTTTTTTACTTTTAAGGCCGCAAAGGACCACTTTAGTCAGAATAAATCGTCTTTTTTGCCGATCTTTTGGCCTTTAAGTTCTTAGCTTTTACTTTCTCCTAATATTTAGTCATTCTTAACGATCTTGCTTTACGATCCTCTTCTGAATAAACCCTTTTTGTATAATTAAAAGTTCTTACTTTAAAGTCGGTATTCGGATCTTTAATAACAAATTTTAATTTTTCGGATTTATTAAGTAAATCTTCGTAAGTCAAATTTAATTCTCGCATGTCTTTTATCCATAGCGGCGGATTTTTTAAAGACCAAAATCGATCGACAATTCTCTTAGTAATCCTATCCTGCGGTAATCTTAACGAGTGTGCGCATAAAGAAATTCGCTTCTTTTTCATCGTATCGATTAAGGATTCCAAGTTTTCGTACAGAAATTTATTAGGCGATAATCTCTACCGATTTTCGTGTTTATATTTTTCGTTTATTCGGGTTCTAAGAATCCTGCGTTCAACTTTAAGCAAAGGTTCAGTCGTATTTTCTGATTTAATCTAAATAAAGTTTCGTTCGCGTAAGTAATTACCGGTTTAACCACAGTTTTCTAATGTCTTATTTTAGTGTTAATCGAGAGCGATTTTTTGTTGTAAGTAATCTCGGTTACTTGTAGCACTTTAAATAATTTATTAAGTCTTTCGGTCCGGTTTGGTTTTTCGTTACGATTACAAGTAATGATCTCTCCAAGATATTGAAATCTTTCTACAAGTTCTACTTTGTTTCCATTAATATTCACAGAATTAATAACTAAAGGATCTATAGCCATCATTTTAGTCTTTTCGTAAGAAATTTTAAGTCCAATTTTATTCGCAAGTTCTTCTATACTTGTTGTTTGTATTCTGGCTTCTGCGATACTATCAGCTAATAAAGCAAAGTCGTCGGCAAATCCTAGGCGATTTAAATTTAAGTTATCTCTTTTGTATCCTGTGTGTATATTTTTTGGATTAATTTTAAACCGGTCGCGCATCAAAAATTCTAAAGCACGATTAAATAATAAAGGCGAATGTCCGTCGCCTTGTCTCAGTCCGGATTTTATGTAAAAAGGTTCGGAAAATTCGCCACGAAACTTCACTTTAGATTTTGTATTTGTCAATGTTAAACCGATCATATATTATTACATATGTGTATATGTAATAGATCAGGTGAAACACCTGATTATTTAATATAAATTTAGAATCGTATTATTTTTGGATTTTCTAATTTAATTTCTGTTTAACTTTATTTAATTATTCTGGAATTTCATTTTTTTGTTGTTTTATTTAACCTCTGGGTCCATCGTTAGGCATGCTTCAGAGCATAAGATAAATGATCTGTAGCGTGTGTGAAAATGCGCCATGCCTGACCCGGATTCGAACCCGGGACCTCCGGATGAAAGGTCGAGACGCTACCACTTGTGCCACCGAGGTCGGCATTTTATCTACATTAAAGTTAACTACAGAGTGACAGAAAAATAGTCCTACAAGGAAGTCATGACTTCCTTGTACGCCTTATACAAATGTATTTTTTTAATTAAAAAATTATTTTTTGGTTTATTTAAATACGCAATGATAATTTTACCGTAAAACTTCATTATAATTCAGCCTTCCCATCGCCAAAAAGGAAATATTTGGTAACTTTTTCACGTATCATTATTTTTCTGTATAATAATAAATAATCAATGCCAGGAAAGTATAACAATTTTTTTGGCAGTATTTTTTTATTTTATAATTAATTATGTATTCCGCGAATTTGCTCTGATGAAGGATTAAAGGTGGTTTCCCTTAACTAATCCAGGTAAGGGCCATTCCTCTCTGCTTGTGGGAGTATTTTTTGATAATAATAAAAGTAAATATAATATTACTTTTTTTTTGGTAAGAAAATTAATTATAAAATTAATAAAAATCAATAAATAAATATAAAAAAATGCAAGGTAATTCATTTTAATTAAGGAAAATACAAATTGTTAATAAAAACTAAATTTTTAACTATATTGGATTTTAAAACGGTTTAAATATTTATTTATTTTTTTATATTTCATACTGAGAATATATATAAATATAAATAGAACTAGTACCATTTATAGATTTTATTTCATTCGCTTTGTTTTACCGATTATAAAATGGAAATATCTCTCCTTATATATCTTGTACATATATATACACGAATGATGGAAGGTCGATCGATCTATAATCGGGTTAATATATCTATAAATAAATTTATATAAATATACATTCTAAGTTTTTTCTTTACTTTTTTAAATTTATTTTGATACGGTTTTCTTATTTTTTTTATAATAAAAATTCCCTATACTTAAATTACATTACTTAATTATTTGTTCCTTTTATTTAAATTTTAATAGAATCAGAAGATCTTACCTTTTAAGGAATTATTTTTTAAGCCGTTTTTATTTTTTTAAATCATTTATTTTTTTCAAAAGTGTTGATGATTTAATCAAATATATTATTTAATTATTAATTAAAAAAATAATAAATTTACATAATCGTTTACTTTCTCAGCTATGTACGAATACTTAATAAAAGAAAAAAGCTGACAAACGGCTGTATGTCGTTCCCGTCATGAGGCTTAAACACGTATATACATACAACTTAATTTAGCACGTCAATGCTACACTAGCCCTCCTTGTGGTGATAGAAGGTACTATTGACGTCGTATACCCACTTAGCCACTAGTTTTTTTTTTGAGGTAGAGGTGCGATTTTGCAAATATTGTTTTTTAATAGTTGACAAATGTGCCTAAGAAAACTAAGACCTTAATTAGGTGAAATATCGTGATACGGAGGGTGACCTTGCTTTACAGCCTCACCTCCTTGATTTTTCAAGTTGAAAATTTAATGGCATCAATTCCCCATCAAATTTGGTCTTAATCGGTCCAGTATTTCTGGAGATATAAAATGATTTAGAGTGTGAACATCCGGAAAATTTCCATCTGGATTTTTTGGATTCCTTAGATATCCGGTGAAAACTACATATGATGACCAAATTGGACCGATTACAATGCTATACAAGTAAATGGGAAAGTATAGGGGATTTAATCCGGAATAGAAGATTACAGTTTTATGAAAATTCAAATTGGGGGAAAATTCAATTGTTTCTTATGGTTTTTGAGCTAGGAAATCGAAAAAAATAGATCCCAGAACTGTATCTTGCTTAGTTTCTAAGATATTTCATGTAAAACTACAAAAATAGGGTAAAAAACACATTTTTTTACATTTGATGTACAATAGCGTTGTTAAATTGGCAATAAATCATACATTTTTTAAACGTAAATTGTAGAGAATTTAATTATAAGAAGATTGATGTAAATAATGTCAACAGAAAAGAAATATAATTTTAAACACGTCGACTCTTATTAACAACAAAACAGATTAATTTTTAACAGATTGAAAAAACGTTTTCGTAATGTACAGTAGAAAATAACTGGAGGAAGAAAGAATACTTACTGTTTTTTATGATAATGATAAAATGCTGCTTACAAGTAGTATTTCATGCGGTTTAATAACTTTCAAAAATGCCACCGTTGTGTTCAATGTACTTTTCAACGCGTTGTACTAGATTTGTGTGGCCAGTTTAACGGTATCTTTGCGTTCCTTGATTATAGCTGCTGCGTTGAGAATGCGAGCGATCACTTCATCGCGTGTGTCTACTTTTTGCTTGTAAACCTCATTTTTCAACCGTCCCCACAAACAATAATCCAACGGAGTGAGGTCTGGAGATCTCGGTGGCCGATTAACCGGCCCTCCACGTTCTATCCATTTACCAGCAAACTTTTCATCAAGTCATTGCCTTACTTCATTAGTGAAATATGTAGGAGCTCCATTAAGTTGGTAATACATTTCGATTCGTTTTGCTAAGGGGATATTTTCCAGCAATATAATAAATTCATTACTTAAAAATTTGTACGATAAGAATTCGACGTAATACTGCAAACACGATTGATCAGTGAAAGGTTATTTAACACATTACCGCAATTAACTGACAACAGTGAGTAGTATTTAAACAAATTGTGATAAAAAAAATCAGTGCTGCCAACTTGTTTTCCGTAGGTCTAAAATTATTGTACCTCCTAGACAAATCCGTTTTTTTTTGTAACATTTTCTTCTAAGTTTTCGTGGGTTTTGTTGTTAATAAAAGTCGACGTGTTTAAAATTTTATTTGTTTTCTGTTGACATTATTTACATTATCTTCTTATAGTTAAATTCTTTACAATTTATGTTTAAAAATTGAATGATTTATTGCCAATTTAACAACGTTATTGTACGTCAAACGTAAAAAAATGTGTTTTTTGACCATATTTTTGGCGTTTTAATGAAGAAATTAAAAGAGATACAGTTCTGGGACCTATTTTTTTCGATTTCCCAGCTCAAAAACCATAAGAAACAATTGAATTTTCCCCTTAATTGACCTTCCCAGAATTTCAGAAAGCCTTTATTTACCCGGAGGAACTGAAACTCGGGCGAAATCTTTCACCCTGTATAACTCGCTAACGAAGCGTTTTCGGACCTATGTTTATATGAACTTTTTTTCTTATTTTTAGCCTCTACAATGAGTTATCAAAGTATTGCCCTATCCTTCTGAATCACTCTGTAGAAATAGATCTAAAAACGTTAAACATTTCTAAGGATCTGTGAAAAGAAAGAGATAAATTTAAAAAAGTGATTCGAGAATTCCAGAGAGAAGAAAACGACGGGTATAAACCTGAATAAATGAACGGAAGAAAGGCGACAACAACCGAGTAAAAGAATGAAAATCTTTTGGGAAAAGAAAAAGAAATCAAAACTATGCAAACATGGTCAGTAATAATCGGAACGAAAAGAAAAGAAATTAATAATTATACGTAAAAATAATTATATACGAGTGTATTACAATTCTTGGCTAGGCCGGGTCAGTTTTTTTTGTCAGTAATCGTTTCTTTTTTTTGATCAAACGCTTTTTTTTTTTTAAATTTTGTCCGTTGATTTCTGAATATTCATCATTGATGCTATTTAATTTCTAATATAACAGGTCAAAGAGGTGTGAGGTATTAAAATTAAAAAAAATACAGTTAAAATAAATAAAAAAACCAAATAGTAAAAGCGAATTAAACTTAAATCACCACTTATATATCCAAGACTATAAAACATCGCATGGGTCCTGTATCTTAAAATTTTATTCAAAGAGTAGAATACATTTTTTATATAATTCATTTTTTTTTTACATCCAGGACCACCGTTAGTTATTGCTTTAGAGGATGAGATAAATGACAAATTTCGCGTGTGAGGAAAAGTCATGCCTGACCGGGATTCGAACCCGTTACCTCCGGATGAAAGGCCGAGACGATACCACTCTTATAATACTTTAATTCTCTATATAATTCTTTAGTTGCACATTTGTATATTTTAATGTTCCATTTTATTTTTATTTCCTTGTACGCAGTAAAGGAAGTATTGCGATCGCGAAAAAGTACGATTTCCAAATTTCAACGGAAATATCCATTTTTACCAACCCTGAATCTATTTTGACTAGTTTCAGCGTGACGGCTGTACGTTGGTACGTATCTCTCGTAACTCAAAAACGATTAACCGGAAGGATGATGAAATTTTGGATTTAGGACTGTTATAACATCGATTTATGTACCTCCCCTTTTGATTGCAATTAACTGGATCAAAAGTGTCCAAAAAAACCCAAATTAAAAAAAAAATTTTCAATTTTGACTCTTTGTTAACTGACGTAATAAGCTCTCATCGAGAGCTTTTCAACGATATATCATAAGTGGTATTTATTTTCATCGGTTCCAGAGTTATAGCCAAATAAAATTTTAATTAATGAAATATTTACTCTTACAAGGGGAGAGCACATAAGTTCGAATCAGACTTCATCTCCTTTTTTTTTTTTTAATTTAATTTAAATATATTGATTTATTAATAATTACTAACCTACGGTTGTAAAAAAAAATTACGACGAATAATAGTTCAATAACAAAAAAAGAAAAAGAAAAAATATCAGAAGTTTTTAAGGAAATCTAATTTTATGTACTTTTTATTTTTAAAAAAATGTGTATTTAATAGGCGTACAAGGAAGTCATGTGTTGTCCACATCAGATATTTTTTTTATAACTTTTCCGTTATGCAATTTTTTTTATATTATTTTTTCTTACCATTGTATCTTTTTATTATTATTATTATTATTAAAATGTACTCAAAGTGCTGTATTTTATCTGGAAGATACTGGGTTCGAATCTCAATTACGGTTTACATTTTTTACACTCTGCTAAAATTCATCATATATATGACAAACTGTTTATAGAAGTATAAATACACAATTTTTTAATTCAAAGAAAAATAGGATATCAAAAATAAATATTAAAAAGAAATGAAAAATTCAGGTGGTCGTCTTTTTTTAATTTAAGTAATACATTATTTATTAATAAAACATCAGGGATAAAAGCGGTGGAATAATATAAAATCTAAAAAAGGAAACCGGAAGAGTTCTTAATATAACTGAAAAGTAATCCACAGAAACGAGGGAAGGAGTGATTCAGAAAGATGTGTATATAAATATATAAAGACCTGTATGGAATGTAAAATATTTACTTTGAAATAATAAAGAAAAAATTTAATTTATATATATATATATATATATATATATATATATATAAATTATTATTATATATATATATATATATATACACAAACAAACACACACACACACATGCGCGTACAATTTTTTCTTTAATCAAGCTGCCGCTTACTGGGCCTCAATAATACAAAAAGGAGGATTTCTTCTACGACTAACAACTTATCGTCAAAACTGGTTTGTAATGTAGCTCACCAAACAAAAGTCCGTTATCAAATGTGTATGTCCTACAAATACTCATAGTGTAAGGGGCTTACTATATATATATATATATATATATATTTAAAATAAACGGTAGCCTACAAAAACTACTAGACTACGTAGTCTTACTTCAACTATCAATAAGTTAACTATGTTGACCATTCCTTTTTTTTTTTAATAAATAACCTAAAAAGACTTTTAAAAAATATTAATTTCAACACTTTTCGTAACAATAACCAATAAACCTGTAACGATCGCTCAAATTTCAATATTTTGAACAAAAACCTTTAAGTTGGCGGGTTTTTTTCTTTTTTTGTAATATTGCTAATCTCCGTGGTGGAGTGGTAGCATCTCGGCCTTTCATCCGGGTTCGAATCCCGATCAAGCTTGACATTTTTCATTCGCTATAATATATACATTTTATATTCCCATGTATAAGCTTAGAGCTTATAAGATGAATTTTTTTTTTTTTAGTCTTCACTCATTTGACTGGTTTGATGCAGTTCTCCAAGATTCCCTATCTAGTGCTAGTCATTTCATTTCAGTATACCTCCTCCTATACATCCTACATCTCTAACAATTTGTTTTACATATTCCAAACGTTGCCTGCCTGCACAATTTTTCCCTTCTACCTGTCCTTCCAACATTAAAGCGACTATTCCAGGATGCCTTAATATGTGGCCTATAAGTCTGTCTCTTCTTTTAGCTATATTTTTCCAAACGCTTCTTTCTTCATCTATTTACCGCAACACCTCATCATTTGTCACTTTATCCACCCGTCTGATTTTTAACATTCTCCTATAGCACCGCATTTCAAAAACGTTTAATCTTTTCTTTTCAGGTACTCCGATCGTCCAAGTTTCACTTCTATATGAAGCTCCAAACATATACTTTCAAAAATGTTTTGCTTACGTTTAAATTAATTTTTGATGTAAGCAAATTATATTTCTGACTGAAGGCTCGTTTCGCCTGTAATATTCGGCATTATATATCGCTTTGTCCATCTTTAGTAATTCTAATTCCTAAAAATAAAAGTTTTCTACCTACATAATCTTTTCTATTCCTATTTTTATATTCAGTGGTTCATTTACATTATTTCTACTACATTTCATTACTTTCGTTTTGTTCTTGTTTATTTTCACGCGGTAATTCTTGCGTAGGACTTCATCCATGCCGTTCATTGTTTCTTCTAAATCTTATTTACTCTCGGCTAGAATTACTATATTATCAGAAAATCGTAGCATCTTTATCTTTTCACCTTGCACTGTTACTCCGGATCTAAATTGTTCTTTAACATCATTAACTGCTAGTTCTATATAAAGATTAAAAAGTAACGGGGATAGGGAACATCCTTGTCGGACTCCCTTTCTTATTACGGCTTCTTTCTTATGTACTTCAATTATTACTGTTGCTGTTTGGTTCCTGTAAATGTTAGTAGTTGTTCTTCTATCTTTGTACTTGAACACTTTATTCCAGTCTACGTTATCGAATGCCTTTTCCAGGTCTATAAACGCCAAGTATGTTGGTTTGTTTTTCTTTAATCTTCCTTCTACTATTAATCTGAGGCCTAAAATTGCTTCCCTTGTCCCTATACTTTTCCTGAAACCAAATTAGTCTTCTCCTAACACTTCTTCCACTCTCCTCTCAATTCTACTGTACAGAATTCTAGTTAAGATTTTTGATGCGTGGCTAGTTAAGCTAATTGTTCTGTATTCTTCACATTTATCTGCTCCTGCTTTCTTTGGTATCGTGACTATAACACTCTTTTTGAAGTCTGATGTAACTTCCCTTTTTTCGTAAATGGTGAATTAATAAAAATAAAAAAAAACCTTATATAAGTGTGTTACTTGGTGTAAAGATTACAGTTTGTATGCATAAACTTAAGGCGCTTGTGTAGCACATTGAGGACAGTCGGTCTTGGCAGAGCAAGCCATGTGACGCTGAACATTCTCCTCTGATGTTTGTGATGGGGCACCACTGTCCCCATCTCTTATAACTTCATCTCTTTTTTTATTTTTATTTTTTTACAACTGTATTTTCACCGCCACCGGAAACAGACTCGCAACCAAGCATAAACTCAGCTCCAAGGGGGTTGCAATCGCCTCAAGCTACCTCGGTAGAAACAAAGTTCCATCCAGGTAGCCGGGAAGCCGTATTTATTTGGGGCCATGCCTCTAAATGAAGGGACCCCATTGGAGACTCCGGTCTTTACGCCCTGCCTCTAATAAGGAATCCCAAAAGGGATCCCCCACCGGGACTACGGTCTTATATTCTCTCTCCGAAGGCCCTGTGAAGGAGGCCAATCATTGATGGTGGGAGCCTCCCACCCCTCCTGGTCGGGTCTGGCTCCACAGACACCCAACAGCGCTAAGCAGATGTCGCATCTTATGGCGCAGGTGAAGTCTTACATTCCCGGCCCCTGGGTGTATGCCGGGGAGAAGCTTAGAAAATTCTAAGTGAAATGTAATGAATTTAATTTATAACTTCGAATAGTTGATTGGTTTACCCAAGAAATTAATAAAGATAATATGTCTTGTTATTATGTTTAATTCTATCCAATTAAGAGGAAAATAAATCTAAATAAATTACATTTAAATTAATATTCATATATATATATATATATATATATATATATATATATATATATTTAAAACTATACGGCAATCTCTTCGGAGCTGATTGTGTAGTAAAAATGGGAAAAAAGTTTCATATAAACATAGGAAAAACGCTTCGTTAACGAAAGATTTCAGTTTCCCCAGTGAAATGAAGACTTCTTGAAATTCTGGGAAAGTAAATTAAGAAGCAAATTTAATTGTTTCTTATGGTTTCTGAACAAAAATATTTTAAAAAATGGGTCCCAGAACTGTATATTCATTAGTTTTGAAGATTTCTAACAAAACAAAACATCACGTTTTTGCGTTTAACGTAAGAAAACTTCGTTAAATTGTTAAGTTGAATTTTTTTCAATTAGAATTATATATATATACAGTATTCTATATAAAGAAAATTATGAAGCTAATTGGGACAAATTTAATACATCGGGATTTTGGCACATTTTCATTTTCAATGACCCCTCTGTAACTTAAAAAACATAATTTTAGCATTAAAAAACTCTTGAAGAATGTATATAAGTATATATAGACTTGTTTTTTTACTTAATATTTACAAATTGGATGGATTGATTAAGATGAAGTATGTCATGATTATAGGGAATATTTACGATTCCGTCTCAAAATTTTACACAAGTGGTAGATTTTCGTATAATTTAATTGCATTTAAGTATCTAAGATATTTTTTCTTGATGTTTTCACTTAAAAACTCTTATAAAAGGTTGAGAGCAAAACAAAACCGGTTTTTTCATAATTTCCGGACTCGTGTCACATTTTTGTATCAATTAGTTGATACCATTACTTTGGTATATCGAGCATACGGGTTCAGGGTTAGAGAATAAAACTAAATTTTATCGTTTTGGTTTATATCTTTTGATTGGATTTTTATAAAGTTTGGAACGGTGACTTAATACGTTAAATTTAGGATACAACTGGTCAAGGGTTGGATAACATGCGGGTTTCATACCTCAAAAGTTTAATTTTGAATTAAAGTTTAATAATTTTATTTTTTAGATAATTCTTTTTACTTGTATTAGAGTTCCACTTTTTTTTCTTCTTTAATAATTGTCTTTTGAGGCCAAAGTTCTCAGTAGCTAAAAAACGTTTGACAAAGTTTTTTCCTTGTATTTATAATAATCAAGTTTTATTTACTACAATCAATATTAAAAATTAATATTTATTTATTAAATATATATACGTAAACGACCTTAAGACATTAAGAATCAGTTTAATTTCAACAAGACTGTACTGAACCTGATATAATGAAGGCCTACTGGACAAGTTATGTGATAGATAATATAAAAAATTATACATTTTTTTAATACAAATATTTATTAAAATATGCAACAAAACAATCACGTGTTTTATGTATATAAAGTATTTTAAATAATAATAATAATATATATAAATGTTATATAAATAAGACGTAAAAACAGATTAATTTTAATTTATATATGTGTGTAATATAAATAATTAATTTGTTTACAAAAATTTTAAAATTAAATGTCAAAAGAAAAAACATTGTTAAATTTCCAGAATTTTATTAACGAATCCTAATTATACAGAATGTTTCTAAAATGGTGGGCTGGCTATACTTTTTCAGATTCTATTTGTAAAACTAAACAAAAAATATACTTAGGAGAAATGACAATTTCTCCTTCGTTCTCACCCAGTCCGGCATTCTATAACTTATAAAATTTATAACTTTTATGATAGTAATGAAAATATTGCTTCTTATTTTGTGTTTTGAATATAATATTAGGGGTCAAAACTACTTAAAATGTAATAACCGTTTAAGCGATAAAAAGAAATTGTTAATAATGAAAATTGAAAGAGTTAGAGCCAAAAAATAAAAATGTAGAGGTGGGGGAATATATTTATAAGTTAAGCTTAACAAATTTTCTTGTAAAGTTTCCTCTAAATCTAACACCTTTTTTAATAAAGGCCATAAAAAAATCTGATGTGGACACCACATGACTTCCTTGTACGCCTATTAAATTATATACACACATTTTTTTTTTAAATTAAAAAAAAACATAAAATTTTATTTCATTAATAATTTCTGATATTTTTTCATAATGATATTAATGAGGAGAGTGGAAGAAGTGTTAGGAGAAGACCAATTTGGTTTCAGGAAAAGTATAGAAACAAGAGAAGCAATTTTAGGCCTCAGATTAATAGTAGAAGGAAGATTAAAGAAAAACAAAACCGACATACTTGGCGTCTATAGACCTAGAAAAGGCATTCGATTACGTAGACTGGAATAAAATGTTCAGCATTTTAAAAAAATTAGGGTTCAAATACAGAGATAGAAGAACAATTGCTAACATGTACAGGAACCAAACAGCAACAGTAATAATTGAAGAACATAAGAAAGAAGCCGTAATAAGAAAGGGAGTCCGACAAGGATGTTCGTTACTTTTTAATCTTTACATGGAACTAGCAGTTAATAATGTTAAAGAACAATTTAGATTCGGAGTAACAGTACAAGGTGAAAAGATAAAGATGCTACGATTTGCCGATGATATAGTAATTCGCCCACAGTACTTCTGTCAACAGTTTCACTACCGCAAATCACTTTTAAACGATGAAAAATATTCATGGGATTCACATTTTCTGCTGTTAAAAGTTCGATAACTGCGCGCTGTTTTAACCTTGTTGACATATTGGCCGTACTCGACTCCATTTTAACCGATTCTGAAAACAAACCGGTAAACGGATTTCAACGCATTATTGCAGGTTTGTAGAGGGGGATTTTAGCTGTCATGAGCTGCCACGCCCGACTCGATAGTACCTATTGTCTCCGTGTAGCCACGCTAGTGTGCAAAATTTATCAGCCGAGCCTCGTAACCTTTTACATTCACCTTTCGATGATCGGTACTTCAGTAGTTTGTTACAGTTAATTTTTAACGATCGGACCTCCTATGTAACGAACACGCATACATTGTCCTGCCTTTTTTCCAAGATTTCATCATCGTTTACTTTACCTTTTATATCCTTGCTTCGTTCTATTTTTTCCCTTGCCTCTCTGTTTCCCTAAAAATCTAGTTTCATTTATTAATTTTGTAAAGATTGTCTGAAAAAATTATTTCTTTGGAAATCTTTAATAATTTTAGATATTTTTTTTAATTTATTTGAAACAGGTTATTTTGGTAAGGTATCAATTTGCCTTGTGTATACATATATATATATATATTTTAGTGTAGAATGTAATTTACATAAAACCGGTTATGCGATTTATATTTCATGAAAAAAATTTAATTAAAAAATTGTCATAAATTTATTACTTTAAAAAAAATTATCATAAAAAATGTAATAAATGCACATGTGATAAGAAAAACAAGCATAAAACTGAAGATAATGTTTTATGTAAATAAAGTAATAAAACCAACAATTTTTTTCGCAATTTATCTTACGTATCATAAATACAGTCATATATAACTAATGTTCTATCTACGTCTTAATATAAAAAAAGATAATGTTTAGAACGAAATTCTTAAATAAAATTACATTATGTTAAAATAATCCAAATTCTTTGATTCATATGATTGAGAAGATCATATAACCAAAAATATCTCATGAGGACAACACATGACTTATTTGTACGCCTATTAACGTTTCACTTTTTTTTTAAAATGAAAAGTACATAACATTTTATTTCATTTAAAATTTGTGATATTTTTTGTTGTTGTTATTATTGAATTATTTATCGTAAAACTTTATTTACAGTCGGAAATTAATAATTATTAATAAATTAATATATTTATATTAAAAAAAAAATAAAAAGTTTAAAAAAAGGAGATGATCTCTGATTCGAACCGATGTGCCTTCTCCAAATATTTCACTAATTAAAATTTTACTTGGCTATAACTCTGGAACCAATGAAAATAAGTACCACTTATGATATATCGTTGAAAAGCTCTCAATGTGGGCTTATTATTACAGTTAAGAAAAAGTCCAAAATTCAAAAAGTTTGGATTTTGGGCTTTTTTGGATACTTCTGGCTCAGTTGATTGCAATCAAAACGGGAGGTGCGCAACTAGATGTTACAGCAGTCCTAAATCCAAAATTTCAACATCCTACGCCTAATTGTTTTTGAGTTATACGAGATACATACGTACGAACGTATTTTTGCTTTGCTTGGCATTTCTCCCGCCAGTACCCCATTCCGTCGCTCTAAAGAATAAGACTGAATGTCTGTACCACAAATGGCTACTGAGCCTCGAACCAGTGTCATAACTAGCCTAGAGCTAGTGTCCTAGAGTTAACATAAGCAGTGTTCTAGAGCTAACCTAAAAGCGTGAGCGGAATAAGCGCGATACCATACACCATTCAATTGCGTGTCCCACCGCCCACTTTTTATATATCACTAAAACAGGCAGGCGCACCCCATCGACTATTAAAACATATATGACTATCAATAATTAAATTTATCCAGTCGATGACAGCAATTCACTGCCACGCCTAGACCGCTGAATGCCAGCAAGTACCTGTCCACCATTAAAGCGCTTGGAGTCTTAATTTGGCTGGTAGCCAGCCATTCCTCTCAGCTTCCCCCTACAGCAGCACGGTAGAAGTCTTTTCTCTTATGTAAACTACTGATGCCGGTTGAACGAAGCAACCGCATCAAGGAACTCCCACACGGTCCGAATACTCGGGGCTCCCGTTGCCCTTAAAAACGAAGGAGAGGCCCCTCTAGATCCTGTATAAATCTATCCAACGATCTTCACTATGTACGAACAGATGTAATGCCGAAACTAGTCAAAATGGATTCAGGGATGGTCAAAATTAATATTTCCATTGAATTCTGTAAAAAACGAAATTTTTCGCAATCACAACTCTTCTTTTACTTCGTTCGAGGAAGTAAAAAGTGTATTTTTCGACAAAACATTTTTGCGTTTTACCCCGTTATTCTTAAAATCTAGGTGATATAGAAGTCTGGAATTATTCCATTTCTTAAGTTAACCACAAAATTTACCTCTCGATTTGTATCTCATGAATTTCACAGAGGCAGCAGAAAGGCTAAATATTTCGCGTTCTGAAACTCGTTAACGAACTGTATTCTGATCTATGTTAACGTGAACGTTTTTCTTATTTTTGGTTGTAAATCGTTTCCTGAGAGATTTCCATGCGATTTAGAATTTTTCTGTATAACGAGTTTAGCGTAAGAAGATGCAAATTGATGAATACGATATAATATTAATAAAGATGGATAGAAAATTGTTAATACTGTTAAATAACAATGCTTTTGTTTTTACTTAGAACCACAAATAAAATAAATAAGGTCGCACACAATATGATAACAAAGCATACATAGATAAACATTCTAACTTAGGACTAAAAAAAGTAAACCAAACGTTGATCCAACCACAGATATAAAGGATGTACTGAGTAATCCACATTATAACAGAAATGACCTTTGCAAAACCGCTTTACATAGTAACGGGATATGCATGCAAAGATATTAACAACCGCAAGATCAAAATTTTATAAATAACATAAAAGTAATAATGATATCAGCAGAGGTGAAGTGTACGGAATATACAAACATATTTATTTTAATAAATATACAATGTAAAAAACGAAACTTATGTCATGATCTTACGGGTATTATTTTTATCTGAAACGAACATTTTGTTGAAATTCCCCAAAAAACTTACGAAAAGCTTTTGTAAAATTTATTTCCCTTCAATTAATTTCATCTTTGAATTTTTAAAAAAATTCGTTCAAAACGTATAAAATCATATAAAGGGTGTCCCATATAAAACGCAACCCAACCTTATGTTGGTAGGTATTGAAATAATAAAAAGGCATGTGTAAATGTAAATGTAATTTTTATTATTACCTTACATTTAGAGTAAATGTTGGAAGTGGCCGCCACCTTCTTCAATACAAGCTTCAATTCTTTTTACAGCTTTTCTTGTAACTTTTTTCAAAGTTTGTGGCCGGATATTTAATACAGCTTGTTCAATATCGACTTTCAATCGTTCAAGTGTTCGTGGTTTGTTGCTGTAGGATTTTTCTTTGAGGTAACCCCGTAGAAAAAAATCCGCCGCAGTCAAATCTGGAGATCTTGGTGGCCACAAGCTTTGACCGATAACACGATTACCAAAGAATTCCTCGACGAAATCAGAAGTTGAACCTGCGTAGTGCGATGTCGCACCGTCATGTTGTAACCAGCAGCGTCTGTCTTCCTCTTCCAAAAGTGCGATAAACTGAAATAAAATATCCTGATATCGTTCTGCATTAATGGTGTACTCGAAAAAAATAGGACCGATTATTTTCTTCCGCGATATCGCGCACCGCACGCCCGACTTCTGCGGGTGTAATTGTTTTTCGTGATAAACGTGGGGATTTTCAGTGCTCCAAATTCTATTGTTTTGGCGGTTTACGTAGCCATCCGAATGAAACCGTGCTTCATCTGTGAAAAATAACGAATCCATAACGTTAATTCCCTCGCGCAGAAATCGACGGAACCGTCGACAATATTGTAGCCGTTTTTCTTTGTCGGGCTCAAGAAGTCGATGAACCGTTTGAATGCGATAAGGTCGTAATTGTAATAGTTTGGTCGCCCGATGAACGGTCGATTAACAAATCGATAAGACAAACAAGTCGATAAGACAAATTAATTTCAGCAGACAAACGTCTGATCGATTTATTTGGCGAGGCGAGTAATCGGTCTTTGATTTCAGCGACTGTATCTGTATTCAACACCGACGCAGATCTTTTGTGTTCCTTGTTATTAACAGAACCGGTCTCTCTAAATTTTGCGACTGACCTTAATACTGATGTTTTGTTAGGAGCCGGTTTATCTGGGTACTTATGGCGAAACAAATCTTGTACTGCAACCGCTGATTTCGTACTGAAGTACGACTCGACAATGAAAACAAGTTCATCTAGCGAAAACACCATCTTGTCTCTAGCAATACACTGAACGTTATGATTGCATTGTTGTTACTATCGGTAGTGTTCTACTGCGTCGCCGCGATGTACAGATGTTGTACGAGTCCATTTCAGTAACGAGTAGTGGAGTAGTGGAGTATACTTTTGAAATTTCATGGATGAGTGATTGATGGGTTGCGTTTTATACGGGACACCCGTTATATATATATATATATATATATATATATATGTGTGTGTGTGTTTTTCAAGCAAAGACTACTCAACCGATTCAGCTGAAATTCTGCATTAACACAGTTTTATATCTGGAAAGAACATAGGACTATTTATCATTACAAAATATTTTACCATCATGGTGGTCGTTTTAATAGCTTGTGGTAACTCTCGATTATGTTCTTTGCCGATATTCAACTTTATTATACTGAAAATGTTGTTCAAATCGAATTCGGAGAAGCGTTGCACCGTTTGAAATTAAATTCTCTACAAAAAAATCTTTCTTTGTCTTTTTCGTTATCTGTTGCGGTTGTAGAGAAAAGTATCTCTAAATGTGCGACGGTGTACGGCGCTGTGGCTCAACCATCACAGCCACTGTCATCGTTAATGTATATATAACCTGCTACATATGCCTCCGGTTATTTGACTAAAAAATTTAAAATAAAAAAAACCCAAAAAATGAAAAATCAGAAACAAACTGTTGTCACCTTCTCTTGGTATAACAAAAAGAGAAGATTGTGTTTAACTTTTCAAAAAAATATTTATGCATTACTTTCCTGGAGAATATATCAAGAAAAGATATATTAAAAGCGAAATAATGATATTCATGTCAAAAATGGGGTATCGGGCTTTTTCAAATCTTTACAGTTTAGGGTTAAACTAGTTCATCTTGACCAAAAAACATATATATGTGTTTCACACTGTTTTTGTCCTTATATCTCAGGATTGAATGAACCGATTTTCTTCAACTTAGGCTCAAATATTTCTTCTATATACGGGACAATAATCGTAATAATTAGTTTTTTCATAATTCTGTAAGAGGGAAAAATTTCAGTTTTCTTCAGAGGCATTTTAGAAAAAAATTTATTAAAACTATTTCATTTATAAAATACATATATAAATAACCCAAACAATTTTTTTCAAAATCCCACCTCTTAAAATTAAAATATTTGTTCTTTTGCTCTATCTCCCTTCGGTTTAAATATTTTTCAATTTATTTTTTGAAACCTTATGGGTCCGGCATATAAATCTGACGATTTTGTAGTAATTGTTATGTTGGCACCACTGTCAACGAGAAGGCGGGAGTGTTGTACATCGACAGGTCTATTCGTGCTACTTCAGTAGCCGGTATGTCGTGGTCGGGTGAACGACGAGTGTTTGTGATCGAAGCCTATTTTTAAAATAACGACTCGGTTATTGTAACAGCGTTTATTTCGCAGACATTTCAATTTAAATCCACACGCGTCTGTTCCTAGTAGGAATACGATATTGTTGCGGATGAAGAATTTTAGGAACACATCGTCTGCTTTAAAAATGAAACCGACAGGACGAAAACGGGCAGTGAGAACGCCTGAAAACATTAACGCCTTAAGGTTAGCTGTTAACCGCGGTCTCCACGACGTTCATCAGCAAGACGTGCTGCTGCGCTAGCCGTTTCTGATCGAAGTGTACGACGAATTCTTCATGCCGACCTGAAATTCCATCCGTATAAGATGATGTTAGTGCAAACGATTGGGCGTCTCTTAAAGCAGCTTGCGAGATCATCCTCGAAAATGTCCACCAGGATGCCGTTATTCTTTTAAGTGACGAGGCGCATTTTCATCTGTCAGGATTTGTGATTAAATAAAATTACCGTTATCGGGATTCGCATAATCCACGGAAAATTCTTGAAAAACCACCTCACAGTCGATGTGTTACAATGCGGTGTACGGTTTCAAAGTTCGGCATAATCGGCCCGTGTATTTTTGTGGAGTTAAATCGCAGAGTAACTGTAACATCTCATCGATACGTAAACATGTCGAATGAATTTCTACGACCGAAACCGAATGACTTTCAAGGACATAAAATTTGGTTTCAACAGGACGTCGCCACCGCCCGCACGGTGAGAATCGCAACGGATGTTCTGCGAGAAACCTTTCCTGGACGTTTGATTTCCCGATTTGGCGACATTCCTTGGCCAACGCGTTCACCTGATCTGGCTGTTTGTGATTTTTTTCTGCGGTGGTATCTCAAACCTAAAGTCTTCAGTAGTCGACCACAGTCGATTGCAGAACTCGAGGAGGCCATTCGACGAGAAATTGAAGCGGTTCCGCAAGTGATGATCGAGCGAGCAATGTCAAATTTTAGAATGAGGTTATGCGAGTATGTGAGGAGTAATGGAAAAACATTTGGACGACATAATATTCAAATAAAAAAAATCTATGTAAGTAATTCACTATAAATTGCAAAAATTGATCTTTAATTTGTATATTAGTACGAAACACAGTTTAATTATTATCCCTCAAAAATCGTCAGGTTTATATGACGGACCCTATACTTCATATAAAATAATATCAAGAAATGTCTATAATTTTTACTTTCCCGTTTACCGCTATAGTTGTGGAAGGGAAAATATTGTAATCATTCCAATTTGGGGTTATGCGGTTTTCACCGGCTCTTTACGTTTTCATACTTAAGGAACCCAAAAAACCGGATGGCAATATTCCGGATGTTGGTATGTAGGTGTCTGTATTCGGTGTCGCACATCTTATATCTCCAGAACTGCTGGACCGATTTTGACCAAAGTTAATCAGATTACTTCTGTATATGGGCATTGATGCCATTAAATTTTCACCTTAAAAGGTCAAGGGGGTGAGGCTGTAGAGCAAGGTCAGCACCACGAGATTTCGCCTAAAGTCTTATTTTTTTAGGCGCATTTGTTAACAATTAAAAAATAATATTTTCAAAAAAAAATTCAAAATCGCACCCTCCCCCCAAAAAATGATGTTTAGTGGGTAAATGGGTAGTACCTCCTGTTACCACAAGGAGAGCTAGTGTAGCAGTGACATACAAGCTATTAAAAACGTATTAAATTTAAATATAATATAAACATTTTAAATTAAGTTGTGCGTGTACGTCTGTGTAAGCTGTGGATCAGAAAAAAAAGCCTTACGTGAAAGTCCTACAACTGTGTGTCTTTTTTTTAAATTATAGAGTCGTAACTAAAATTCAGAAACGTTTTTTGAAAATGTTATTTTTTTGAAAAACGGCTTAGCGAAAGCTTTACTTAAGCAAATTTGTTAAACTTACCTATATTTCTAGAAATCTTGTTTAAAAGTTATTCGCTACCTTTCATCCTGACCCCGTAGGGGAAGACATCCTCAACGTGACGGTTTCGTTCGCCACGTTACCTCCTCCGTACATAGCCCTTACAGGCTTTACTAGAGGTCATCTTAAATACCTCGGAATTGACATCTTTCAGTCTAGTTTCAGCCAGGATTCAACCGATGCGAACGGCATAATTGACATTCCCGTCGGTGTACTACTAACTATCATGAATTCATAAACAAAACACATCATGCCAAGTGTTAAATAACACTGAATGGAGTACAGGGTAACGAAGTAACTGAACTATCTACCCGAAGTAGGCAAAAGTGAGTTCAGCACACAACATAAAACATAGAACAAGAAGAAATAAGAACACAAAACAAAAACAACAGCGAAACATAAATAATATAACACAACAACAACAAAACTTAAGGCAGGAAAACCCAAGCAGAACTCTAAACCCCCTCAGCATTCCTTACCTTTGCAAGATAAGTTATAAAATTTTCCACAATCGCTCATTCGACCTGGTTTATCCAATTAGCACGGAGATCTAACGCCGACCCGATAAATAGTCTCCGTGCGTATCAACTCGTATTTCGCCTATCGAATACATAGTAAGCGTCATCTAGTTGTCCACATTTCGGACACGTTCCAGAACCTACATGACCGAACTTCTGCAGCCTGTCCCGAAAACCGCCGTGGCTAGAAAGAAATTGCGTCGTTACTTGTTAGGGTATACCCAAGAGGCTTCCCGCAAACCATCAACATTTGGGAAGAGATCATGCGTATAACGCCAACCCTCTTCTTCATCCTATCTTTTCTTTCTTTCGTTTTCCTGTTTAGCCTCCGGTAACTACCGTTTAGATAATTCTTCAGAGGATGAATGAGGATGATATGTACGAGTGTAAAGGAAGTGTAAGTCTTGTACATTCTCAGTTCGACTATTCCTGAGATGTGTGGTTAATTTTGAAACCCGACCGCCAAAGAACACCGGTATCCACGATCTAGTATTCAAATCCGTGTAAAAATAACTGGCTTTACTAGGAATTGAACGCTGTAACTCTCGACTTTCAAATCAGCTGATTTGGGAAGACGCGTTAACCACTAGACCAACCCGGTGGGTATTTCTTCATCCTATCTGACCTGCCACAAAGCATCGCCAAGTTGTCCGATCTCTCGAATTTTCTCTGAAGTCTGCTCATCGGAATTCTTTGTAACATAATGTTGTTGCTTCTCTGTAAAAATATAATATTCTGTTTCTTTTTTTTTGGGCACTTAATTGTTTAATTTTTATTCTTAATACCCAGGAAGGTCAAGAGATTCTTGGCTAAATCTTTTTACATAACTCTTTACTCGGATACTAACTTTTCGTTGCTAAATTTCCTATTTAATATTGGTCTGTTGAGGTCTTTGCACTCGGTAACCTGAGTTGCATAGCTTACCCGGCGAAGCAGGCCGTTTGTGTGTACAAAAAAATAAAAATATATAAAATTTATTAAAATGAAAACGCGTTTAATTTTCTTATTTTTTTGAATTTAATATTTCAAGTAATTAATAGAAAAGATTATTAAGATTAAACATTTATAAATTTTTATGTCTAATTAAAAATAAATATAAATCCGGTTTAATCAGCCTAACAGATTATGTTAAAATTGTTCATGTTTTTTCGCATTCAATCCTGAATAAACAGCTATATGATTCAAGATAATAAACACTAATCGAAATGAAAAAGTATATGATGATCGTAGTAAAAATTATTTTTACTTAAATCTGTATAATGATCCACACAGTTCATGAGAAGGTTATAAAAAAGAAACGATTATTATTTTTAAATTGTACAGAGATTTATAGGTTGCATCATGTACTATTCCATATTAATAAGTTTTTGACAAAATATGGTTCAGTTGTTTTTCCTAAACTCTCCATTTCTCCAAAATTTATTTCTTTAATCTTTTTCCTTTTTAAAAAACTAAAATCACCTTTGAAATACTGTTATTTTAAAACGGGTAAAGAAGTCAAAAACGTTTGGTATAGGACATATATGCAACAAATAAAATTCTACAAAGTATAGTAGTAGTGAAAAATTGCTGGGAATTGGCCATTAAAATTGAAGGAAAGAACTTTTAAGAAGATGAAATCCAAAAAAAAAAATTTAAAAAAAATTGGTTCATTTATAAGGTAACCCTTATAGAGGACAATAACATAAGCCAAATCAAATATAAAATATTCTTAACATAGATAACTGAGGATTTTTATTTGGTGCAAATATTGAAATTAAACAATTTATTCAGACAGAGAGAATAGGGAATATAGCATTAAACCATGTAAAATAATAGACAACCTAAAAGGTATTACATACACCTTACACTATTAGTTCTCAAACTTTTTCGAGTCGTGGCGCCCTTTTTCAATTAAAAATTGCATAGTTCGTTACTCTAACTAAACGTATGACTACTCGTAACTAAGAGATAGAAATAAATAAAACGCTGTTTATTAACATTAAATTAATAATTATAAATGTCTTGGTTCAATTAATTATGAAGCTTTTACAATATTTCGAGCAACAGTAATAATTGAACGACATAAGAAAGAAGCCGTAATAAGAAAGGTAGTCCGACAAGGATGTTCCCTATCCCCGTTACTTTTTAATCTTTACATACAACTAGCAGTTAATGATGTTGAAGAACAATTTAGATCCGGAGTAACAGTACAAGGTGAAAAGATAAAGATGATACGATTTGCTGATGATATACTAATTCCAGCTGAGAGTAAAAAGGGATTTAGAAGAAACAATGAATGGCATAGAAGAAGTCCTACGCAAGAACTACCGCATGAAAATAAAAAAGAACAAAACGAAAGTAATGAAATGTAATATAAATAACAAAGATGGACCACTGAATGTGAAAATAGGAGGAGAAAAGATTATGGAGGTACAAGAATTTTGTTATTTGGGAAGTAGAATTACTAAAGATGGACGAAGCAGGAGCAATATAAAATGCCGAATAGCACAGGCGAAACGAGCCTTCACTCAGAAATATAATTTGTTTACATCAAAAATTAACATAAATGCGAGAAAAAGATTGTTGAAAGTATATGTTTGGAGCGTTGCTTTATATAGAAGTGAAACTTGGACGATCGGAGTACCTCAGAAGAAAATATTAGAAAGTTTTGAAATGCGGGGCTATAGGAGAATGTTAAAAATCAGATGGGTGGATAAAGTGACAAATGAAGAGGTGTTGCGGCAAATAGATGAAGAAAGAAGCATTTGGAAAAATATAGCTAAAAGAAGGGACAGATTTATAGGCCACATATTAAGGCATCCTGGAATAGTCGCTTTAATATTGGAGGGACAGGTAGAAGGGAAAAATTGTGTAGGCAGGCCACATTTGGAATATGTAAAACAAATTGTTAGGGATGTAGGATGTAGGGAGTATACCGAAATGAAACGACTCGCACTAAATAGGAAATCTTGGAGAACTGCATCAAACCAGTCAAATGGCTGAAGACAAAAAAAAACAATATTTCGCGATGCCCCTATGAAGAGGCTGCGGCTCTCCGGGGCGCCGTGTTGCACAGTTTCGGAATCACTGCCTTACACAGATTTTTCATTATTTATTTTTGGTTTCGCGATGAATAAGCTTACAGTTAAAAAATATTTCTGTATTTTGGTTCCGGATCTTTAATTTTTTAAAAATTGTAGATATTTCTTGATAGCTCTATATATTTATTTATATATATATATGAAGAATAAACTTTCAAAATTTTCCTCAAAATTATTTAAACCGAAGGAAGATAAAACGAAAGGAAAAAAACAACTTCACACTCTGCGCTAGTAGCAGCAGCTGGACCGGCGACTAACACAACTTCACACCAACCGACACAAAACTAAACGAAAAAGCCAACTCCCTGTTAACAATATGGCTAGCGTTAGCGGATGATATTCAATTTTAAATTTAAATTATACGATTGCGTTATATTTCTTTACTTTTAAGTAAGTTATTCGATTAAAAAAATTATTAATATAACATTCAAATCACCTATTTTAAAACGATTTATTAATTATTAATTTTTAAATTTTATATTAGGCATAGCTGCTTTTTGTATTTAAAGTTAATCTTTCTTCCTTTCTATTAAACTCTATATCTACTCACTCCTTAAGCCTATTTTAAATATAAAAACATCAAAATGTTCACAAAAATCTCTACGCGTTTATATTTATTTTCTTAAAATATTTTTGTAAAATACTTAATATTCTCAGAAACATAAAGATACGAACGCATCGAGATCCAGGGGAGAGCCTCCTGCCCAGACAAAATAAATGCTTCTTTAGCTTCACGGCTAAAGAAATTGTCTACACCGCTATTTCTTTATAGATCTAATATGAACTGATTTAAACGTTACGATTTTTGTTTTTCTCTATTTGTTACGGTATTAATGTATTTAATGCTAAAAGATATATGATGGGAGTATTATCGTTAATTAATTTTTCGTTAAACAAATATTACGGGAAACCTTTTTTTTCAGGAAAGGAATACGACTTAAAATCTATAATGAATATTCATTTTCACGTTTGATATTAATTAATTCTTATACATTGTGTATAAATAAAAGTAAAAACATACAATATACTCTGTATCATAATTAAGTTCTTGTCACGTACTGTAACAATACTGCTTACTGTTTTATAATTATTAAGTATTTTTCCATTGAAAATTTGTTCATATTTTTTTCTTTGTTTTGTTATTACTTTTTCTAATGATTTCTGTAAGAAATTTTATAATTTAATAATATAAAAATCTATTTAGAAGAGTAGTCTTCCGTTTGTTAGGTCTAAATACATAACCAGTCAGCTTTCAAGCTTTTATAATAGTGTTCTCTTTCTTATTTTCATATCGTCAATTAGTTGAAACTCTTTCTTTAGTTTACCTTCGTTTATACAGTTGATTAGTTCGCATTTTCTTTTAAGCCAATTTCTTTTTATTTTTTGTTATAATTAGCTTTCTTTTTTTACTTTATCTATTCTATCCGTTTTATTTTCTCCATTAGTTTTCATTTCCATACTTCTAATGTATTTCCCCCCCCCCCCCTAGAATGTATGTTCCTACATCATTTAATAAATACAATGTAGACCAGACAAATTAAAAGAAATTTTGTCACTAATATTAAAAATCGGATGGGGCAGTGTCTACGCTATACTGTCATTAAGGGTTGAGATACCAATTTTTTTTGTCGCACTTTCGTATTAATGGACATACGCTTCGTCCGACATCTATAAATTTTTAATGTAATCTGAGTAATTTTTTGCCTTTTCTATAAGTTTTTAACCGCTGAACCTATCAGACCGGATGATTCGTTGGTTCGGATGGAATTGTAACATCCGGTATAATATTCTTGGAACGGTTATTTAGCTGAGACGCAAAGCCGATATCACAGCTATTGAAAACTTTCAATATTCACTCGGGTTCGTCGAATACGTATGGAGTTTCTAACGATTTCTTTTTTAAAACTGAACCGGTCTTCCTCAAGATTCACAACCCGTGTTTTGACCGCTTGGCAAGATAGAAAACTATCTTTACATCCGGATCGGAACGCAAGGATATAGGGAGATGTTTTACCGCACTTCCTATTTACTGCTGAAAGTGGACATCGATCCGTTGCTGCTGGGTCTTTCTATTTATCTGTCGGGTAATACGTTTTAATATTTAAATATTTGTCTTGTACTTTGGCTTTAAGATAAGCCGGATTTAGAATTGCCGTTCCGATCCGTTGTAGATCGTGCGTGTGAAAAGTATTTACGTACAGGTTATTCCTCGGGAGTTCAGCAAGATATTTACATCCTTCTCCTGAAACGATTCCCCTTTAGTCCGACCGCTGAAGGCGTTTCGGTCTAGCAGGAATGCGACTGATGGAGCTCTAGTTTTTTGGAGAGTCCTATGCACTCTCTTCGGGGAAAGTTATCTGAAGGCGATTGTCTGACTGGTAATTTTAAGAACGCGGTAGGGAATCTACGCGGTGGAGATTCTTTTTATTCTTCTTCCGGCAATCTGGGCCGGGTTGAATATTGTGGGACGACCTCCTTTTTTCTTCTTGTTCTTCTCTAGTTTGTTAGATATCATGACCTCCTAATTTGGACGTATAATAACCGTCCGATAACAATCGTTTATTTTTTTTTTTAAATAAACCGAAATGTATTTTTTTTTGTGTAAATTATCCATAAAATTCTAAAACTAAATGAAGGTTTTGGATTTTATTCGAAGATCGTTCGATAATTAAAAATAGAAATGGAAATAGTGGAAAAATATTTAGTAGAATAAATAAGCCGACTTCCGTGGTGAGAGTGGTAGAGTCTCGGCCTTAATTACGTCTCCATTTCCATATCCCGCGCATAAGCTTCAAGCTTATGTGGCGATATCATCAAGCAAAATCGATTGAGACTGTATGACGTTGAAGTTGGCACCCTTGACGGTAAATATCAGCCGTTCGAAAAGAATTTCTTTTATTATAATCTCTTTTATTTAGTTCAAAATGTCGAGTCCTCTTGAAATACGTACCGAAGAAGAACAGCGTGCTGCGGTTAAGATTTTAATTCTTCTGTAAAACCGGACGAAATTCAACGGCGGATGTTAAACGGTATAAATTTTTATCGGTGGGTCGAACATTTTAAATCGAGAAGAATAATCATCGGCAATTTTTATCGTATCGAAAGACCGGTTGAAATTTGACTGACGACTAATGATTTTATTTGCGAGGATAGAATCGTAAAAATTTGGGAATTTATGAAATTTGTAGTTCGAATATAGGTGCCGCTTATTCCATTTTCTATGTTATCCTGAACTTACCTCAAATCACGATCGAGATGGGTACCGAGATAATCGTCTAAAACTCCCAAAGACGCCAAAATTCACATTTTTACAGAATTTAATCGAAAACTTTTAACAAAAAAATCGCATTATGAATCTGAGATGAAACTCAGATTCATTAGTTTGTGTTGAAATCAAAACATAATGTCTGGAATGGAAACACGCGAGTTCGCTTGCCTGGAAACAATTCATAACCTTAGCATCAGCCGGTAAAGTAATCCTATTAAGAGGCTTTTGGGACTATAAAAGTTGAATTTATTACGAATGTTTGAAAGAATAATGTACAGTCAACAGTGAATACTATCGTGTTATAAAACGTAGTGAAACCCGCTGAAAGGAAGAAAAGTCCTGGTTTCCTTTCAAAAGGCTTTATGATGCTTCTGCACGATAATGCTCGCCGTTCAAAAGACACGGGATGCTTTTCAAAACTCTGGTCAGAGGAATAAACCGTCACATAATCCCAAACCCGATCTCGCACCATCAATTTTTTTTTCTACGATCTTTCCGAAGAGTTTTTAATCTTTTCTTCTCAGATACTCCGATTGTCCAAGTTTCACTTCCATATAAAGGGACACTCCAAACATACACTTTCAAAAATCTTTTCCTGACATTTCAATTAATTTTTGATGTAAACAATTTATATTTCTTACTGAAGGCTCGTTTAGCTTGTGCTATTCGGCATTTTATATCGCTCCTGCTTCGTCCATCTTTAGTAATTTTACTTCCCAAATAACAAAATTTTTCTACCTCCATAATCTTTTCTCCTCCTATTTTCACATTCAGCGGTCCATCTTTGTTATTTCTACGACATTTCATTACTTTTGTTTTGTTCTTGTTTATTTCCATGCGATAGTTCTTGCGTAGGACTTCATCTATGCCGTTCATTGTTTCTTCTAAATCCTTTTTACTCTCGGCTAGAATTACTATATCATCGGCAAATCGTAGCATCTTTATCTTTTCACCTTGTACTGTTACTCCGAATCTAAATTGTTCTTTAACATCATTAACTGCTAGTTCCATGTAAAGATTAAAAAGTAACGGAGATAGGGAACATCCTTGTCGGACTCCCTTTCTTATGACGGCTTCTTTCTTACGTTCTTCAATTGTTGCTGTTGCTGTTTGGTTCTTGTACATGTTAGCAATTGTTCTTCTATCTCTGTATTTGAACCCTAATTTTTTTAAAATGCTGAACATTTTATTCCAGTCTACTTTATCGAATGCCTTTTCTAGGTCTATAAACGCCAAGTATGTCGGTTTGTTTTTCTTTAATCTTCCTTCTACTATTAATCTGAGGCCTAACATTGCTTCCCTTGTCCCTATACTTTTCCTGAAACCAAATCGGTCTTCTCCTAACACTTCCTCCAGTCTCCTCTCATTCTTCTGTATAGAATTCTAGTTAAGATTTTTGATGCACGACTAGTCAAACTAATTGATCTGTATTCTTCACATTTATCTGCCCCTGCTTTCTTTGGTATCATTACTATAACATTTTTTTTGAAGTCTAACGCAAATTCCCCTTTTTCATAAATATTACACACCAGCTTGTATAATCTATCAATCGCTTCCTCACCTGCACTGCGCAGTAATTCTACAGGTATTCCGTCTATTCCAGAAGCCTATCTGCCATTTAAATCTTTTAATGCTCTCTAAAATTCAGATCTCAGTATTGTTTCTCCCATTTCATCCTCCTCAACTTCCTCTTCTTTTAATATAACTCTTTAAATATATTTACCGGGAAAATAAAAATCAATGATATTCGAACCTGGTGTCTTGTAGGTTAAGGAATTAAAAAACAGAAACATTAACCACTCTGTTATAGAGATCGATAAAATATTAACAATATTTGTTTATTTTATGTTATGGAATGAAAATTATCTTTAATAAAATAAAGAAATGATAAAATCAATAAATATAAAGGGAATAATAGGAAGGTTTATAAAAAATAAATATAAGATTATGAAAGTGAGAATAAAATAAAAAGCAAGTGTTGTGGAAAACATTTAAAATAGAAAGAAAGGTAAAACAGTGTTGAGAGAAGTATTTAATAAATAAAAATAAAAAAATTACCTAGAAAGAGATAGAAATGAAACTGAAAAAGTTTTTTGCGTAACTCTTTATATATATGGAACGTGAAATGTAAAAAAAAGAAAGAAAAAGTAGAATAAAAGACATAAAAAATTAGATAATATTAAATGTGCAAAAAAATTGAATAATCATGTAATGAGGAGAGTTAAAGAGAGAAGTTAAATAAAAAAATAAAATCTGATGTGGACACCATATGACTTCGTTTACGCCGATTAAATTACATATACAAATTTTTTTTAAAAATGAAAAGTACATAAAATTTTATTTCATTAATAGCTTATGATTTTTATTCATATTTCTTTTTTTTTATTTTTGAATTATTTATTATTTATCGTAATAATTTTCTTTTATAATCACAAGTAAATAATTATTAATAAATCAATATATTTAAATTAAAAAAAAAAAAGGAAATGAAGTCGGATTCGAAACGATGTGCCTTCCCCTTGTAAGATCCAAATATTTCATTAATTAAAATTACATTGGGCTATAACTACGGAACCGATGAAAATAAGTACCGCTTATGATATATCGTTGAAAAGCTCTCGATGATGGTGATGATATTACTTTAGTTAGGAAACAGTCCAAAATCCAAAATTTTTGGATATCGGGCTTTTTTGGACGCTTCTGGTTCAGTCGATCGCAATCAAAAGTGAAGATGCACAATTAGTTGTTACAACAGTCCTAAATTCAATATTTCAACATAATACGAGTAATCATTTTTGAATTATGCAAGATATAAAAGCAGTACGTAAAAACGTACAATGCATTTTTTTTAACCTCTGGGACTATGATTACGTACTGCTTCAGAGGATGATACGAATTAAATTTTTGTCGCGTTTGAAAACGCCATGCCTGACCGGGATTCGAACCCGGGACCTCCGGATGAAAAGCCGAGACGCTACCACTCGCGCCACTGAGACCGGCTGACGTACAAACGTCACGCCGAAACTAGTCGAAATGGATTTACGGACGGTCAAAATGTATATTTTCGTCGAAATCTGGAAACCGAAATGTTTTGCGATCACAGTACTTCCTTGTACGAAGTAAAAAAAATTAAAAAATAGATTTGGAAAGCTAATCGTTTCAAACCGATATAAAAAATGGATTTGGAAAGCTAATCGTTTCAAACCGTTACCAAATTACAATTATTTTATTTTTTAATGCGGGAAATAGATATATAAAAAGATTCTTAAAATAACTGGAATATTAAGTCAGTAGTACCCGGAAGAGAGGTAAAAGCATACCAGTTTGTCTGTGTACTAACCACCGGGTCGGTGTAGAAATGAGCGCTCTTTGCAAATCAGCTGATTTCGATTTAGAGAGTTCTAAGGTTGAAATCCTAGTAAAGGCGGTTACTTTTATACGGATTTGAATACTAGATCGTGGATACCGGTATTCTTTAGCGGTCGGATTACAATTAACCGCACATTTCAGAAACGGTCGACCTCACATTGTACAAAACTACACTTCATTTACACGCATACTCTGAAGTAATCCTGACGATGTTACCGTAGACTAAACTGAAAAAAAATTTGTCTGTGTAATCGTAAATATTTTATCTTATATAATTTATAATTTCCTTTTAACTAAATTAAAAACAAAATTTGTTGCGGGTAATTTATTAAAAGAAATTAAGCCTTTTTTGTTTAATTTTTACTTTTTATCTAATTTTCAAAGAAATTTACGGTATTGCTTTCGGTTACACGGTAGGACTGGGAAAAGAAAATTAATTTTCTTTATATGTTGAGGTATGAAGAATACGAATGTATCGTTCATTTAAATTGTAGTTTCCTTTAATGTTTATTTATTTATAGGCGTATGTATACAACTTTGTGGCTCAAAAATCTCCAAAACTACTTGATCGATTTCACTGAAATTTAAATATTTTGTATTGTAGTAATATATTTAAAGTCGGGCATATGAAAATTTTATGAAGATTGCTTGAGTCGTTCTTAAATTACCCTCAATTTAAGGTTAATTACCAGCTTTTCGAAAAAAATACGACATTACTTTCCGTCGCAAGGTGGAATTACGGGTGAAAATTAATTTGCTTTACGTTTTAAGGTACGAGGAGTACAAAAATACGTTTCCTTATAGGCTTATGAATAAATTTTGTGGCTCGAAAAACTCCAAAACTACTAAATCAATTTCATTGAAATTTATACATACTATAGTAGTAAAAATTTAATGATGATTGGTTGAGTTACTCTCAATTAAGGTCGAAAATATTTGAGCAAGGCAAAGAAAATAAAATAACGAAAGGTCGGTCATCTTGCGTAGATCTACGCAAGAATTCTTTTTATTTATACGTTTTTTTAATTTTTTGTATAAAGCTATACGGTATACAATATTTAAAAAAATATGCTAAACCGTTGAAATTTTGCATGCGGTACTTTTTTTTCGGATCTGTATTTTGTATGATTCACGTTAACCAAAAAATTGAATTTTAGTATTGGAAAATTCCAGAAGGATTTTTTAGTTAGCACAAGCGGTCCGTTTTGCGAGTCAGATTAATGCTGTTTCGTTTTGTTTGTCTTGTTCTGTTTGGTTTAGTCGGGTTTTGAATTATTTTACGTTCGTTTTGTTGAAATTTAATTTACCGTTATTTTTTCCGCTTTTGGTAGTTTTTCCCTGCGTTCGCTTCTGTTTTGTGATATTATTTTCTGTTTTGTTGTTATTTATCGTTTTGTGTTAATTACGAGTTTTAAGTTCGATTTTGTTGAATTCAGCCTACGGTTGTTAAGACTTGTTTATTTACGGCCACAGCTGTTTCATTTAATTAAATTGTTGTTTACTTCGACATACGGAGACTTCTAAGTCGAATTTGTAATTAATTTGAATTAGTAATTAATTGTGATTTAATTTACATTAAATTTAACCGACTCGGTGTGGATTTAATTGATTAATCGATTTATTAATTCATTATCTATCCGCATAATTTAATTTACTGTTTTTTATTGTTAATTTTCTGCTGTTTGTAATCTAGACCGATTCTGGTCGGCCCGGGGATACGATGAAGCCTCTTGAAAGGGGTTTGACACTAAATGAGAGGCTACGGTCCGGCGGGTCGCGGGGTTTCTTGGAACAAGGTCTTAGAAGTCTAAGACCTTGCATGTGGAGCTAAGCGATTGGAGTCGATACGGTTGGGTTCGCCGACGATCTGGCGGTACAGGTGAGGGTTGTCGACGAGGACCGGATGGAGAGGAGAGGCGACGTGGCGTTTCGGATTTTTTACGAATAGTTGACTTTTCGGGGACTCGAAATCGTCCAGGAAAAGTCAGAGGTCCTAGTCGTTTCCGGTAGGAGGCTTCTACGGGACATTTGCCTTGTTATAAATGGTTCTGACCGATGAAGAAGAGGAGAGTTATCGGTGCGATAGTTACTTGAGTGAAGCTGCACGCGACTCCGGCATGGAGCGGAGTCATGAGGGTACAAAAATACCGCACCGTGATGCAGTCGATTCATAGCAGCTGGTCATACGGATTACGTGCGCGTACAGAACGGTATCCTTCGATGCGGTTTGTTTGGTTGCGGGTATCCCGTCGATAGACCTGCTGGTGGAGAAGAGGGCTGTTCGCTTCGATCGGATGCCGAAACCTGAGGCGAGAGAAACGATCACGGTCAGCCGGCAGAGGAGATGGGAGGCCGGTGAGAAGGGTCGTTGGACCGGACGTCTTATTGCCGTGGTGAAGGACTAGGTGAGGCGGTGACACAGGGAGGTCGACTTCCGTCTCACCCGGTTTATCACTGGCCATGGCGACTTTGGTTGTTACTTGATGAGAAGGAGGAAATATTCGGCGTGTCGGTACTGCGGACTAGATGATATTTTCCAGCGCCTGGTTCGATTATGATAGCTGAACAAACGTCAGATTAAGGCTGTCGGTAGCGATTACACCTGATATGGTTTTTGACCGTATGCTTCGTCATCAGGGGGGTTGGAATGAATCGGCCAACTCGGTCGATCCCATCTTAACTGTCAAGGGCGAGGAGGAACCTCCGGAAAAATAAGAAAAAAAGGGTGTTTTAAAGCGTGACACTTATAATGACGGGAGGTAGCCCTCTTGCCTAGAACGCCCCGGACTCGCCTGCAAGCAAGAGTGGGGGAATCGGGGCGTATCCGATGATGGCATGGGAAATCCTCGAGGGTGTACGAAGGGCGCGAGTCAAAGGGTATGCGCAAAGCATGCCTGGAGCCAGATAGGTTAAGACCGGGAAAGACAGCGCCCCCGCCGAGGAGTTCGTTGCCGTCCTGAACAGGTAGTCGAATTGCTCCTATATCGCGGGGGAGACCTCGATGGGTTAAGTCCAACGGGACAATTCATAGGGGGTCATTCAACTGCCACGGCACCTTGGGACGACTGATGTAATGTTTAACGGCGGTTCCAGTTGCCCCCGGGGGTGCTTAAAAAAAAAGGTAGGTTGATATTTCCACACTGAATGGACGACCGATTCAAATGAAGTTTGACACGACGATTTCGGGTAATTGATACGAATTCATTTTACTCATAGTTAATCAAAAGGGCAAAGAGATATTGATCGAAAATGGTTTCCTTATTCCAAACTTTTATTTGCGGTAAATAAATCTTTTCACATAATTTTATGTCTTTTATTTACCTGTAATAGTTTTTATGATATTTCATGAACCAGCCCCGATAAAAAGTTTGTGGAGGGCAAAAGACCCTTTTTTTGTCACTTTTGGGCAAAAACTTCAGATTCTTGAACAAATTAGATGATTCCATGACATTCTAATATCATTTTGGTTTCGTATTTCAGCGATTTTGTTAACGGTTAGGAAATAATAGCCTAATTTCTTTGATTTTTTATCCATTAGTTATCATTTTTCCTAATATTCTCAAACAGGCTTCTCCGGTTTATCTGAAATTTTGTATCGACTTAAATATAGTTCATACATTTAATTGCAATTATTCTACTACGACGTGGGGGGACAGACATTCATCATGGTTCCGTTAACACAAAATTTTAATCGAAGAAGAGAATAATTTTCTTAAATAAATAGTTTAGAAGGATTTTTACAGTTTTTGTTATGTCCCGTCACTCTAAATTAAATGGATAAAAGCAAAAAAAGAACATTTTCTTCATTCTTTTCATATATCGTAAAAAATTACTTTCGACTAGGGGCACTCAGATTTAGAAATATCACTTTCAAACTGTATACTGCAAGGCAGTTTTGTATAACGAACATCATTACTCTCAGAAAAAGCAACTATAATTGTACTTTAGTTGTTTTACAGCCGCACTTCAGATCGACTTGTGATGGAGTTGCGGTGTGGGAGAGTGTAGATATTGAACTCGCACCCGAGAGCGGACCAGAGGAGCGAGAGAGAGAGAGATAGGGTATGTTTTCATTAGAGGTTTATTAAATTCGTAAATCTGTTTCTTGATTTAAATCAAAAATTAAAAAGAAATTGATATTTTAAAACTTTGATCGGCTCCACCTTCCCCAATATTGCCCAAAGTATTTTTTTGGGTTACTTGCACAAATATTATGCCTAGGAAGATAAAACAAATTTTAATAAATAAAAATATATCTTTTTTCGATATCTGGGCAACAAAAAAGAATTCTGTGGTACTTTAAAAAAAAAAAAAATGGTAAAATAAGAATGCGCTTATGTACTAAGCTTAATATAAAGTGGGCTTATGTTTATTTCAAAATCTTGAAAAAATTATCCCAAAGAAATTGTCTATCCCACTCCCTGGAGATATTTCCCCAAAAATTTTACCGAGAAATTGACCCTATATACTGATAAACGAGTCTCTGCTCAAAATTTCGGTACTTACGTATTAACCTCACCGCAGCTGCAGCTTTATTTAAAAACAAAGTAGTCAATCGGATTTCGGTGGAAAATGAACAGTCTCTTTATTAATTATAATAAATGGTTATTTATATTTATTTATTTTATAAATATAATTTAACCAAATTTAACTTACGCTCGTTAGCTTGCTAACCTTGTTTAATTAACATCGTAATTTTTTGAGTATTTATTTTATAAATTCAGTAATTATTGCAATGCAAAAAATTCTATAAGAATTATGGACAAAATAAAAATAAAATTGGTTGTAGGGTGGAGCTGGGCATTTTTAAAAGGTTAGGCTTTTTTTTTATTTTCCTTTTTCTTTTTTTTCCACTTATAAAAATTTTTCATCGTAGATAACAATTGAAATATCGTTTAATATATTTTTTTAAACAAATAATTTCAAAAGTTTCCCCTTTGTTGAAACAAATTTTATAAATTTTTATTAGTTTATAAAAACGTTTTATTTATTTTCTTTTTGTAATAAAGTAAATTTACGAAGAAAAATAAACGTTACTAATTCTTTTGTGCAGAAGATGAAATATTTAGCCTATATACAAAGTCTGGGAAAGTTCAACAACGTATGTTTGTATTCGTTTTTAATAATCAAACCGATTCAATTTTTAAATTACGTTTTAATTAAATTTAAAAAAATCTAAATATAGATTTATATATATTAATAAAAATGGATTATTTTAATATTTAAGAATTTTTTTTTTAGTTGTTATTTATAGATTTATTAATTGACAGGAAAAGTCACGGTTTGAATATAAATTGGTATTAAATTTTTTGCGCAGGTTCGTCGTTTAATGTTTGGTGGTGGTAGTTGATGATTAAAACGTTTGGAGCAGCAGTATCGTCCCGTCTATAGTTGTTCGTTTTACTCGCTTATTCAGTCATGTTTGCTGTGCCTGGCGGCGGTCAAAGTATGTTGTGGTGGGGATATGTAAATACACAAACACACTCTACGTCGACCTTGAACCCACAGACACACTAATGTTAAGATTAAGATCAGTTCGCCGTTGATATTGGCTGTGAGCACGTCTCGACGTCGTATTTTCCGCTGAGATAAAGTTATTTCACCGTTTGTTTCTTTTTTTTTTTTAATATTTATTTAAAAATATATATTATTAAATAGTGTTAACTTACTAAATATTTCTTTATTATTATTATTATTATTAGTTTCTTTTTTTTAAATAAAAGTGATTATATTGTTGTGTGCGTAAAAAAAGTAAATATGAGTGCGTTTATATCATCGATAGAAAAACTAATAGTGGTGTAATTTTTTTTAATAATTTTTTATTAAATATAAATAAATTTTGTTAAAATAAAATGGAAGTCGGTGGCAAAGAAGATTTTAAAGAAAGAACGCTTCGAACTTTAAAACAAGGTCTGGGAAAATTTTGGAAACGTCGTTCAGTCACCATTACCGAATACGACCCTTGTTATAAAGTTGCGTATTTAGGAAACGTTATCACCGGCTGGGCAAAAGGTAAGTTTAAAAAATTTATTATTTAATTTTTATTCGTTTTATTATTAATCTTATATTTGTTTTATATATCTATTTAAAAAAAAGAGAACTTATTTATTTGATTAATTTTTTTTTAAATGTTAAAAATATTATTTTTTTAGAAAATTGACCAATTTCAATGGTTTTTTTTTTTTAATTTTACTTATTTTATAGAAAATCTTCTCTACTGCTCTCATTGTAAGATATATTATATAATTTGAATATTTTTTTTTTTTTTTGTCTTCAGTCATTTGACTGGTTTGATGCAGCTCTCCAAGATTCCCTATCTAGTGCTAGTCGTTTCATTTCAGTATACCCTCTACATCCTACATCCCCAACAATTTGTTTTACGTACTCCAAACGTGGCCTGCCTACACAATTTTTCCCTTCTACCTGTCCTTCCAATATTAAAGCGACTATTCCAGGATGCCTTAGTATGTGGCCTATAAGTCTGTTTCTTCTTTTAACTATATTTTTCCAAATGCTACTTTCTTCATCTATTTGCCGCAATACCTCTTCATTTGTCACTTTATCCACCCATCTGATTTTTAACATTCTCCTATAGCACCACATTTCAAAAGCTTCTAATCTTTTCTTCTCAGATACTCCGATTGTCCAAGTTTCACTTCCATATAAAGCGACACTCCAAACATACACTTTCAAAAATCTTTTCCTGACATTTAAATTCATTTTTGATGTAAACAAATTATATTTCTTACTGAAGGCTCGTTTAGCTTGTGCTATTCGGCATTTTATATCGCTCCTGCTTCGTCCATCTTTAGTAATTTTACTTCCCAAATAACAAAATTCTTCTACCTCCATAATCTTTTCTCCTCCTATTTTCACATTCAGTGGTCCATCATTGTTATTTCTACTACATTTCATTACTTTTGTTTTGTTCTTGTTTATTTTCATGCAATAGTTTTTGCGTAGGACTTCATCTATGCCGTTCATTGTTTCTTCTAAATCTTTTTTACTCTCGGCTAGAATTACTATATCATCAGCAAATCGTAGCATCTTTATCTTTTCACCTTGTACTGTTACTCCGAATCTAAATTGTTCTTTAACATCATTAACTGCTAGTTCCATGTAAAGATTAAAAAGTAACGGCGATAGGGAACATCCTTGTCGGACTCCCTTTCTTATTAGGGCTTCTTTCTTATGTTCTTCAATTGTTATTGTTGCTGTTTGGTTCCTGTACATGTTAGCAATTGTTCTTCTATCTCTGTATTTGAACCCTAATTTTTTTAAAATGCTGAACATTTTATTCCAGTCTACGTTATCGAAAGCCTTTTCTAGGTCTATAAACGCCAAGTATGTTGGTTTGTTTTTCTTTAATCTTCCTTCTACTATTAATCTGAGGCCTAAAATTGCTTCCCTTGTCCCTATACTTTTCCTGAAACCAAATTGGTCTTCTCCTAACACTTCTTCCACTCTCCTCTCAATTCTTCTGTATAAAATTCTAGTTAAGATTTTTGATGCATGACTAGTTAAACTAATTGTTCTGTATTCTTCACATTTATCTGCCCCTGCTTTCTTTGGTATCATAACTATAACACTTTTTTTGAAGTCTGATGGAAATTCCCCATTTTCATAAATATTACACACCAGTTTGTATAATCTATCAATCGCTTCCTCACCTGCACTGCGCAGTAATTCTACAGGTATTCCGTCTATTCCAGGAGCCTTTCTGCCATTTAAATCTTTTAATGCTCTCTTAAATTCAGATCTCAGTATTGTTTCTCCCATTTCATCCTCCTCAACTTCCTCTTCTTCCTCTATAACACCATTTTCTAATTCATTTCCTCCATATAACTCTTCAATATATTCCACCCATCTATCGACTTTACCTTTCGTATTATATATTGGTGTACCATCTTTGTTTAACACATTATTACATTTTAATTTATGTACCCCAAAATTTTCCTTAACTTTCCTGTATGCTCCGTCTATTTTACCAATGTTCATTTCTCTTTCCACTTCTGAACACTTTTCTTTAATCCACTCTTCTTTTGCCAGTTTGCACTTCCTGTTTATAGCATTTCTTAATTGCCGATAGTTCCTTTTACTTTCTTCATCACTAGCATTCTTATATTTTCTACGTTCATCCATCAGCTGCAATATATCGTCTGAAACCCAAGGTTTTCTACCAGTTCTCTTTATTCCGCCTAAGTTTGCTTCTGCTGATTTAAGAATTTCCTTTTTAACATTCTCCCATTCTTCTTCTACATTTTCTACCTTATCTTTTTTACTCAGACCTCTTGCGATGTCCTCCTCAAAAATCTTCTTTACCTCCTCTTCCTCAAGCTTCTCTAAATTCCACCGATTCATCTGACACCTTTTCTTCAGGTTTTTAAACCGCAATCTACATTTCATTATCACCAAATTATGGTCGCTATCAATGTCTGCTCCAGGGTAAGTTTTGCAGTCAACGAGTTGATTTCTAAATCTTTGCTTAACCATGATATAATCTATCTGATACCTTGCAGTATCGCCTGGCTTTTTCCAAGTGTATATTCTTCTATTATGATTTTTAAATTGGGTGTTGGCAATTACTAAATTATACTTTGTGCAAAACTCTATAAGTCGGTCCCCTCTTTCATTCCTTTTGCCCAGCCCGTATTCACCCACTATATTTCCTTCCTTGCCTTTTCCAATGCTTGCATTCCAATCTCCAACTATTATTAAATTTTCATCTCCTTTTACGTGTTTAATTGCTTCATCAATCTCTTCGTATACACACTCTACCTCATCATCATCATGGGCGCTTGTAGGCATATAAACGTTAACAATCGTTGTCGGTTTAGGTTTTGATTTTATCCTTATTACAATGATTCTATCGCTATGCGTTTTGAAATACTCCACTCTCCTCCCTATCTTCTTGTTCATCACGAAACCTACTCCTGCCTGCCCATTATTTGACGCTGAGTTAATTACTCTAAAATCACCTGACCAAAAGTCGCCTTCCTCTTCCCACCGAACCTCACTAATTCCTACTATATCCACATTTGTCCTACCCATTTCCCTTTTTAAATTTTCTAGCCTACCAACCTTTTTCAAGCTTCTAACATTCCACGCTCCGACTCGTAGAATGTTATTTTTTAATTTTCTGGTGACCCCTTCCTTAGTAGTCCCCACCCGGAGATCCGAACGGGGGACTATTTTACCTCCGGAATATTTTACCAAGGAAGGCGCCTCCATTATTGTTATGTGAAAATGCAGAGCCACATTTTCTTGGAAAAAAAAAAGCAGCTGTAGTTTTCCATTGCTTTCAGCTGCGCAGTACTCAGAGGACTGAGTGATGTTGATACGGCCGTTTAAGTCGTCCTGACTCACGCCCCTAACAACTACTGAAAGAGCTGCTGCCCTCTTTCAGGAATCATTCCTTAGTCTGGCTCTCAACAGATACCTCTCCGATATGGTTGCACCTTCGGTCCAGCTACTCTGTATCCCTGAGCACTCAAGCCCCCTCACCAACGGCAAGGTCTCATGATTCATAGAGGAGGAATTTGAATATATTTAAAGTGATTTTTTGCTTGAAAATTCAGGAAAATTTGTTGGAAACTACAGATTAAAGCAAGAAAAACCAAAAAATTGGACCGTTTGAGATATCTCTTATTTCATTAAATAAATTAATATACTTTTATCCTGATCAGCATGTATTTACCCGTCTAATCAAATCAGAAATTGCTAAATATTCTACTCCATGACTGAAATTAAAAAAAAATTCCTGGATGGATCAAGGGAAACAGTATTATTAAGGCAGCACCACAAAATACTATGCAATTAATTATAAAATTAAAAAAAAAAAAATAGGTATTAATTCATGTAATTTATTTTGAATATTAACACTAGATGTGTTTTTTTTAAATATTAACATTTATAGAGCTATTAAAATAATTTTTTTTTACTTTCCGACGAATATAACTAGAATAAATGTATTAAATTAAAAAGCACGGGGGTCGTATCAAAAATCATGTATTTGAGGTTTTTTTGAAAATCTTTACGTGTTAGGGCCCATCTATTTCACTTAGACAAAAAAAAAACATGTATGTGTGTCGCACTGCTTTTGACCTTTTATGTCTCAGTATTGACCGTACCAAATTTTTTTTTTTTAATTTAGCTCAAACATTTATATATACGGGGCTTTGATCATATTAATTTTTTTTTAAATACGGGGTTATCGCGAAAAAATCGATTTCTATTTTCTGTAGGGACATTCTAAAGAAAACTTTATTGAAGTTAATTTATTTGTTTTTTACAACGCATATATAAAGAATCAAAAAAATCAACCCCCACCTCTTAAAATTAATTTTTTTTTTGTTATTTCGTTTTATCTTCCTTCGGTATAAAAATTTATTGAAAGTTCATACTTCATATATATGTATATATATATATATATATATATATATATAGCTATGAAAAACGTATAAAATTTAAAAAAATTGTAGACCCCCAGTTTTTTGAATTTTTTTTTCTTATATTAACCTTTTTTGAAGGGTGGGGAAGATTTAGAGAAAATTTTATTTTAGGAAATTGTTTACCTATATATGAATATTTTTAGAAAACGCTTTCTTAAAATTTATTCCCATCTCTAAAATGGTGTTATAGAGGAAGAACAGGAAGTTGAAGAGGATAAAATGGAAGAAACAATACGAAGATCTGAATTTAAGAGAGCATTAAAAGATTTGAATGGCAGAAAGGCTCCTGGAATAGACGGAATACCTGTAGAATTACTGCGCAGTGCAGGTGAGGAAGCGATTGATATATTATACAAAGTGGTGTGTAATATTTATGAAAAAGGTGAAGTTCCGTCAGACTTCAAGAAAAGTGTTATAAACATTATACCAAAGAAAGCAGGATCAGATAAATGTGAAGAATACAGAACAATTAGTTTAAATAGCCATACATAAAAAATCTTAACTAGAATTCTATACAGAAGAATTGAGAGGAGAGTGGAAGAAGTGTTAGGAGAAGACCAATTTGGTTTCAGGAAAAGTATAGAGACAAGGGAAGCAATTTTAGGCCTCAGATTAATAGTAGAAGGAAGATTAAAGAAAAACAAACCGACATAGTTGGCGTTTATAGATCTAAAAAAGGCATTCGATAATGTAGACTAGAATAAAATGTTCATCATTTAGAAAAAATTAGGGTTCAAATAAAGAGATAGAAGAACAATTGCTAACATTTACACGAACCAAACAGCAACAGTAATAATTGAAGAACGTAAGAAAGAAGCCGTAATAAGAAAGGGAGTCCGACAAGGATGTTCCCTATCTCCGTTAGTTTTTAATCTTGGACAAAAGGACAATTTTAAAAATCAGAGGGGTGAAAATTTATGAAAAAGGGGAATTACCGTCAGACTTCAAAAAAAGTGTTATAGGAATGATAACAAAGCCTGCTTTCTTTGGTATCATTAAAGAAAAGATTAGAAGCTTTTGAAACGTGGTGCTATAGGAGAATGTTAAAAATCAGATGTGTGGATAAAGCGACAAATGAAGAGATATTGCGGCAAATAGATGAAGAAAGAAGCGTTTGGAAAAATATAGGTAAAAGAAGAGACAGACTTATAGGCCACATTCTAAGGCATCCTGGAATAGTCGCTTTAATATTGGAAGGACAGGTAGAAGGAAAATATTGTGTAGGCAGGCCACGTTTGGAATATGTAAAACAAATTGTTAGGGATGTAGGATGTATAGGGTATACTGAAATGAAACGACTAGCACTAGATAAGGAATCTTGGAGAGCTGCATCAAACCAGTCAAATGACTGAAGACAAAAAAAGTACCTGATTTACGAAGCATTTTATTTTGGTTTCTCCCATTAAATTATATAATTCCTAACCAAATTACATACGGTTTGATAAATTAATAAATTTGTTATAAAAAATATACTTCGAGAAAATATTTGATAAAGCTTATAAAATATAAAAACTAAAGTTTTAATTTATATAATTACCTTTATTATGTTAACAAAATTTGGTTTTATTTATAATTTATTATAGAAGTAGAATATTAGTTATTCAATTAATTAGTGTACGGTTCGATTCCCGACAGTAATTATAATTTGATTTTCTAACGCTTCATAAAAAGAATTCTTTTGAAATTTTATAAATAATTTCAGAGTTATTATTCTTTTTTAAATCGCTGATCTCCCTTTAATTTTCATCCGGAAGGTACTGGGTTCAAATTCCGATCGATCTTAGCGTTTTATTCTTGTACGCTACAAAATTCATATCTTATCATAAAAAAAGTAGAGTAAGGTAAATGTAATCAGGCGAAGGCCAGCGGAGTTACCGGAAAGAGATAGATAGTGAGTGGGAGAGGGAGAGAGAGGATAAATAATTAAGTAAATAAATAGAAATAACTTACATAATGATAAAATTATTTTACTTATATTTCCATACAAAGGATATTATACCACACACATATATATATATATATATATATATATATTTACTATGATACCGTGTAAAATAAACTAAATCTAGGATAAGGTCAGACTTATACAGAGTAATTCACGAATAATTACCCTGTAACATGAAGAATTAATATTTCATGAATTCAAGGGTTCATTACATGAACCTATTTTTCATGAAGAATTCATGACATGTTGAAATGGTGAAAATAAAGAAAAAAGTTCATATAAACATATATTCGGAAACGCAACTTTTGCAATTGTCGGCCGGTGAAAAATTTCGGTAAAATTAAACAAGACTGTAATTTTTGGTAGTCTGATTAAGGAGTAAATTTAGTGGTTTTAATTTCTATGAAATTGAATACTAGATCGTAAATACTGACTATCGAATACTGGTGTTATACTTCATCGCCTTACATTTACGTTTTGTTACGAGTTCGTCACACCGCCTTTTAATTAATTAAATATTAAAATACAAAACGAGTAAATTAATAAAATTTTATTTTTTTAAAACTACCAGTTGTGTTTTAATTATTAAAATTCACTTATTATTAAAGCGTCATACATTTAAAATTTAAAATCCGTGTCATATACAATATTATCAATTACTTTCTTTAGACTATCGTACACATACTAACCTAAATATATATGAATGTTAACCCACCGGGTCGGTCTAGTGGTGAACGCGTCTTCGGAAATCAGCTGATTTCGAAGTCGAGAGTTCCAACGTTCATATCCTAGTAAAGGCAGTTAATTTTATACGGATTTGAATACTAGATCGTGGATACCGGTGTTCTTTGGCGGTCTGGTTTCGATTAACCGCACATCTCAGGAACGGTCGACTTGAGATTGTACAAGACTTCACTTCATTTACACTCGTACATATCATCTCTGAAGTAATACCTAAACGGTGGTTCAAGAACCTAAACAGAAAAAGAGAGCGGTTTTAATTTACATAGATTCTCTTCGGAATACCTTTGACAGATTTTTGATTAAATATTTTTGTTTATGGAATCCTACTGCCCTCTGATTTTATTACAAAAAAATTTTAATCGATATCGGTGGTTTCAATAAAAAGTAGAAGCTTTTTAAAGAAAAACATAGTACTACTTTCGCTCGCATTGTGATAGTGGAGGAGAGTGAAACGAATTTTCTTTACTTTTTGAGGTATGAGGAGTATGAAAATACCGTTCACTTAAATTGGGTTTCCTATATATGTAGGCCTATGCATAAAAATCTCCAAAACTACTAGATCAATTTCATTGAAATTTAGATATGCTGTAATAATGTATCTGAAGTAGTAGATATGAAAATTTTATGAAGATTGGTAGTCGTTCTTGAGCGTTACTCTCAATTCAAGGTCGAAAAAATTTAAGCGGTAAAGTTAAAAGCGCCGGTTTCTTTATGATGCTGTAAGTTGGGACCTTGACGTTTCTTTATCTACAATATCTATTGATGAGTTTAACATGACATATTTTTCCACGTAATGAAATTTTTATTAATGTGCGTTTTTTTACGTGTAACTATTTTCAATGAATCAAAGGTTTTTTTTGTTGTAAAATTTAGTTTAGAATTTTGATACTTTTTCAAGAAGAAAAAAATTAAAATAACGAAACGTCGGCCTTCTTGTACGGAACTGCGCAAGAATATTTTTTAATAGGGGAAATAATTTTTTTGTGGGATTAATATAATATACGGCAATTTAAAATACTACATTTCTAATCACTGAGCCGATTCAAAACTGATTTCGCTGTGTGTTTTGGAATTCAACCCGATTGTCTCATCCGATGACGTTATTATTACTAATTGTGTGTACAGAGTGATTCACGTAGTATTATCGGCCCTTTCTGCGCTTATTCTAATATCGAAAATAATGATAAACGTTTATATAAACAAGATTACAGAATACCTACGTTAGCGAGTTACAGCTACTGAAAGATTTCGCCCTGATTCCTGGGCAGAGAATTTAATAAAACCATATTGAAATACTAGGAACCCGAATAAAAGAAGGTTAAAGCTGAACTTCTGAAATATTTGTTCGATTTTAATAGACGCTATTTACATCAATTTTCTCAGAATTAATTTCTCTATAAAGTTAACTAGAAATATTTGTTTAACGGCAAATTAACAAAGTTATTTTATTCCAAATCTAAGAAAGTCTACTTTCCGACAATTTTCTTTCTTAAAATCTAAGCGGGATAGAAGTCTCGGACCACTTTTATTCAATCTCTTAAATCAAAATTTATATAGAAGCACCAAATTTATCCCTCGATTTGTACCCCAAGAATTTTAGTAAGGTTTAATTTCGTAGAGGAAGCATAAAGCAGGAATAAATGTTTCGCTAGCCGAAACTTGCTAACGAACCGTTTACTGATCTACTTTTAAATGAACATTTTTTTCTTATTTTTAGCTATAAAATTATTTCCATGGAATTTGGAATCATCTGCGATTACAATATATATATATATTCTTTTTGTTAAATTTGCTCCTTTTTAAGATAATAAATATAAAAAAATATACGATTTGTGAAAAAGCCTTCTTTTGCCCTTACCCTTTAATATACGGTCCGACAGGGACATAACAGAAATCAAAAAATCCCTTTCTGCATTCCCCGAAGGCGAAGGCATATTTCACCGGTGCTAAGAAGGGAATAAAAAAGATTTTTCCACATTAAAGTTAAGAAAAACTTCAAATTTACTCAATACGGCAACGGTTGCATGTGAAAAAAGTTTCATATGTTTAGCGTCTTAAAATTCTAGCGACATTTTGGTCATCCCTTGCCGTAAGGGTTGGTCGTATCAAAAATTGTTTCAGATAAAAGTTTTAGATGATGTTTAGAGGACTAACGACACTTTAAACCGATTCGATATTGTGACTATAAAAGGAGGTATGATTTCTTTTTATATCTTCGAAATCCCATTTTTTCTAACCCCTGGTCCAATGGTTTTTGATATCAAAAAACTTTACTTAGATAAGTTTTAGCCCTTTCCAAAGAATAGTAGGAACTTTAAACGAGCTCGATATTTTACTTAATAAGAAAGTTACTTAATAAGAATTGAGAGGAGAGTGGAAGAAGTGTTAGGAGAAGACCGATTTGGTTTCAGGAAAAGTATAGGGACAAGGGAAGCAATTTTAGGCCTCAGATTAATAGTAGAAGGAAGATTAAAGAAAAACAAACCGACATTCTTGGCTTTTATAGACCTAGAAAAGGCATTCGATAACGTAGACTGGAATAAAATGTTCAGCATTTTAAAAAAGTTAGGGTTCAAATACAGAGATAGAAGAACAATTGCTAACATGTACAGGAACCAAACAGCAACAGTAATAATTGAAGAACATAAGAAAGAAGCCGTAATAAGAAAGGGAGTCTTTTAACTATAGAAGAGACAGACTTATAGGGCACATACTAAGGCATCCTGGAATAGTCGCTTTAATATTGGGAGGACAGGTAGAAGGGAAAAATTGTGTAGGCAGACCACATTTGGAATATGTATAACAAATTGTTAGGGATGTAGGATGTAGGGGGTATACTGAAATGAAACGACTAGCACTAGATAAGGAATCTTGGAGAGCTGCATCAAACCAGTCAAATGACTGAAGACAAAAAAAAGAAAGTTATAGCGATATTTTATTTTTTCGAAAAAGCCCTCCCTCATTTCCACCCCTATGATCCGATTTTGCCCATTAATGAACTTGACCGAGATTTTGGATCGTTATATTTTATGTATCAATTTAAAAGTAATTGGCGCAAAATTACGGCAGTTATCGAATTCATAAAAAAGTGAAATATATATACACATATATTTATATATAAACTTTTGAGGTGACGCTGGTTTTGGGTTTTGGGGGAATGTGAAACGCGAAGATATGTCGAAATTTTCAGGAAGTCGAATCACGGTACCCTTTACAATAGGTAGTTTTCTTATGGAATCTACCTACAATATATAAGCCTCCTATGAGATTTATGACAGAAAATTATCTATTCTCTTCTTTGACGAAAATTTTGAGTTATTGGAACCGTGATAGACTTTTCTCCACGTCCTAGATTAATTACGATCAAAATGAAACGGCAAAAATAACCCTTAATCAGATGTCATAGAACAAAATTTCATAAAAATAGTTTCATAAAATCTGAAAATATTAAGGTAAACGATAATTCCCGTAAAAAAGGAAACATGAATTATGTAGTTCAGCTAGAAAGTTTATAAAATAAAAATAATTTGATAATTATTAAAATTAAAATATTTACAAATAATCATTCTTAACATAAAGAAAAAAAAATAGATTTTGTCATTTACTAGCTAAGGGTGCATTAAAAAAAAAAATAAAAAATAAAAAATAATGGATAAAAGAGATAAAAATAAATAGTCGCGTAATTTTAGAAAATGTTCAACTAAACGACAATATTATATAAAGAGAAATATTTGGCGGGGATACAATTCTATAGAAGAAAAAGCGTTTAGATTTTTAAACAAGTCGGCTCCGCCCCCTGGACTCCCACTGTATTCATTATTCTAATGCTTATGAAAATAACACTAATAAACAGAAATTAAAGCCTGTTCAATTTATAAAACCTATTCGTTTTTTAAACAATTTGTGTCAACACACCACTCAAAAGTTGAGCGATCTGAAGTATGTTGATTTAAAAATAGTCGGCCCCATCTTAAAAAGAGTAGTTGTGCCGGATACTCGTGCTAGTACGGGGAAGAAGTATTTCGCCCGGTTCTAAGCGTTTCTGGACAAACATCACTAGGAGATGACCGTACTTAGATTCTTTTTTGATTTACATTTTTAATTTTTTTTTTGTGTTGGAACAGCTAATAAACAGCATATTTAATCTAAAGAATGAAACTTATATATTATATTCACAGCTTTCCTCTCTGTTATATATTTATAAGTTCCTTCAGGAGACTCTGGAACAAACCCTAAATACAGTTGTATATGCGAGAAGCACTGACAATACAAATGGAGACCAGCCACTTGAAACGTCTGCACTTATGATTTATTTATTGTCGTAAAAAAAAATAACAACTTAATTACAAACCGGAAACACTTGAAAGTGAAGGACCAATCTAAAGTAATCTAAACCGTACACTGTCGCACCTTTAAAAATATTTTTATCGATAATTGAAAAAGAGAAAGAGACATTTGTTGTAAAAAAATTTAATTTTAAACTGCAAATTGTCTCCGATACAATTTAATCAAGGTTTTGGTCATAATAAAGTTGGTTATTGGTTAGAACCGTAATCCGATTGTTACCGCCAGCCATTAAAACGGCCACCATCTTGAAATTGTGAAAAATTTTGTAATAGGAATAATCAGATATATTTTCCAGGTATAAAAATTAAAATCATGAAAAATTTCAGTCGATCAGTTAAGTAGTTTTCGAGTGAAAAATTAAGGTAGTCAGAGAAACCACTTATATATATATATATATATATATATATATATATATATAGGTCATGGGCTCGCTTCGATTGCTAGACCAGCCTTGGACTCCTGACGGGTTCGTTAACCTCATGGTTGTGAGAATTTTAAATATTTCACCGATATTCATTAAAGAAAAAATAATTAGTTATTTTACTTCATTATATTTCTGTTGTCACGGCGACAAAAATATAACAATGAAGTAAAAGGATTAATTTTTGTTTTTTTAATATGTTAATACCCAAGGCGGTTTGGGCCTTGATTTATGGCTTAAAATCTTTCCTGGTATAACAGGAATGTATCCTGAAAATTTGACAGCAGTCGGTCGGTTGGTTCTTGCGTGATGCTTTTGCAACCAACAGACAGATCCACAAACTTTTTACCTTATATACGTTATTTTTGAAGTTTTGTGATGAAACAAGCAAGCGCTATATTGTCACGACTTGAAAATAACCTAAAACCTAAAACTTGATAATTCAAGTGGAGTGGAGGATGACTTTTTTCGAACGGAAAGGGTTCATCAACGCGTCAAAAATTTTGTTTTTGAGAGTACTTTTAAATCAGGGGGTGCACGTTTTTCGACAAAAATTTTGCCCTATTTGGACCACTCTAAGTCATATATTCATATGTTTTTTTTCTAGATGAATTAAAAGATGTTTCATAAAGGACTCAACCCTTTTGTTTGACAACGTGAATTTATTACAAAAATATTGTCAATAAAATATTTGAACAATATTTAGATTGCTTTTAATAACTTTACAATAGATGTTCAAAATGATTTCCTGTAATCCCGAGGCAGGTTCGTACACGTTTAATACCATTTGCACCCCTTCCTGTAATGTTTGAAATCTCACTTTCAATGTTAGCCTTCAATTTGTCAAGCGTATGAGGATTGTTTTTAAAAAATACATTTTTTAAATATTCCCGAAGGAAAAACTCTACCGGTGTAAGTTCTGGGAATCTTGAAAGCCACAACACTTTTGATATCAAACGACGACCAAATAATTCCCGTAATATATCCAGCGTTTCATTAGCAGTACGACACGTTGCGTTACCCTGCTGGAACCGACGTTCGTATAAATCTAACGCGGCAATAAACTGTTCGATTAATTTGCGATAAAACACATCAACCAAACTACAGATTCGTTAAAAAATAAAGGTCCTATTACACAACGGAGATCGCACATCAAACACCAGTTTTAAGTGCTTGTAATCGTTTGTGAAACGCGTGAGGATTTTCAGCGCTCCATATCGGCAGTTAATGTAACAATCCGAGTGAAACTGTGCCTCGTCGTCGAAATAAACACGATCCAAAACTTCAATACCGTTGTCAGAAACAAGAGTTTGAAACCGACGACAATACTGTAAACGTTTCCCTCGGTCTACTTCTTTCAGTTATTGAACGAAACCGCCGCGATAAGCATTCGATTGTGATGTTTTATTAGCCCTGAAAGCTGTAGATAGTAAAATACTGGCCTGTGAAGATAACTTTCTGAGTGATTTTCTGGGCGAGAATGTCAAATTTTCTTTCAGAAAGAACTTCTACTGTTAATAATAACGGTCGAGCTGTGATTTTCCGATCGTGTACACTACCGGTTTCGCAAAATTTTTTAATTAAACGCGATAATGTCCACTTATTAGGAACTGAAGAATCGGACAATTTTATACGAAATTCATCTTTCACTCGTTCAAGAGATTTATTCGCGCAATAATTCTCAATAATAAATACACGTTCCTGCTTGGACAACAATATAATTAACACAATAGAGAGACGAATTTATACTGGTGTAGCACTAGTGCATAAGAAGTATATTTCAATTGTTACGAATTAATCTTGAGTACAGTTTTGCCAACTGACATGCAGGGAGAAATAAAATTTACCTATTCATGACTTCTACCATCTTAATCTTTGTGTTGTCTCCTTTTTGAAACGTTCGTTAGTCGGACCGTAAAACCGTAGAGATTTGTAAAAAAAACACCCGATACTCCGATTTTGACATGATCACTATACTTTCCCCTTTAATATAGGTATTCTACCTATATTCGCCGGGAATGTATAAAATTTTAAGAAGGAAATGCGTAGAAACTATTTAAATATCGTTACATGTTCGCGGTTCGACAAGGATATTGAGAAATGCCCGTATAAATATTGTTAAAAATACAATTTATTTCTTCTTAAATAAATCTATACGAGTAAAGTAAGTCGGTTATAATTTGTAAAATATAATTTTGATTTTACTATAAATTTTTTAGCAGGTAATACAAAATTAAAATTAAAAGTAAGATACGATTATAAATTAATAATTAGCTTTATAGAAGAGAAATTAGTTCAACCTTCAATCAATTATGTAACCTTATCCGCTGTTCACAACGAACTCGCCGAATAGCTTCCCTTACTTTTTTTAAACACCCCAGAAGCGACCGAGACCACCGTTAGACATTACGTCGTAGCAGCAGCCTGCCCCCCCCCCTTCCTTCCTTCTCTACTGAGACCACCCGTCGGGATCCCCCCTGGATCACACGAACAGACCGACTTCCCCTTCTGGACAGCCGGAATGTCCCTCCCCAGGGGAACTACCCTTCCCGGCTCTACTCTACCGGGATCCGGGCATGCGCTGCACATATCCTACCCCTACGCGCGCCCTCTCATACCTCAAGGCTCCTCTGTGCCATCATAAGAAGCACCCCAGCTCCCCCGCTCTTGCTTGCAAGCAAGCCAAAGGAGGCTGCCTTCCTGGCCCCAGACGTCACCGCGTTTCGAAATCTTTTTTTTTATATGAATAAAGCGTATACATAACCCCAAAAGTCACACAGGGTACGCACCGAAGAATAAGTTAAACAGTAGCCGTAAATGATACGTACACAAAAATCTCAAAGGTTATGAACGATACTCGTCAAAAAATAAGTTACAAGAAAACATAGCAAATAAAACATTACAAAGAATCAAGAACATAATAGCAGTACGTACAACACAGGAAAAATCAAATACACAAGTTACAAAACACATACGTTGGCACCTCCGAAAGGAAATCAATTATTAAGAAATTACAGGAGGTCGGACAATAAGAAACAATAAATGAAGCGGTAGACTAATACTACACCCGTATTGGTTCCTCTGCACCCTTGAGTATGAATATGCAGTTAGCTAGATTTGTCACTTCGGATCAGCCCTAGCAAGTGCGAAGTACGTGATAAACAACCCTTTCAAATATCAAAGGTAATCTCCACTGAGAGCCGAGATCTGATATTGAACCACCTGTCGCAGTCGAACCGGGTTTGTACTACCGTGTCCTCAGACTCGCAAAATCTGTACTCCGCCGAAACGTCGCTAAGTAGCTGCCGAAGTCCCCATGTCCGGTCAGAAACTGGTCGAGACTGAAGTCAATCTTCCCGTGTCGCCTCCCTACCCAGTCCTTCAACTCAGGGATAAGGCGTCTGGTCAAGCTTCCCTTCTTGCTAGCTATTCGCTCGTACGATCGACTATTACCGCAACACTCGTTTCTAATCGCTCTCGTATTTATCGCAAATGAAATGAAGTTCGGAATGGAACGCTAGGATATCGGGGGAGGGGGAGATAATTTATCTTCCTAGTCATTGCAGAGGCCTGGACATCAGACATTTGCTGTTGGGTCTTTATATTTTACCAGGCGAGTACTTAATTTGTAATGCCGGTTTTAGTTTAACGTGAACGGAGTTTGGGATCGGGTTCCGATCCTGTTTTACGTCGGTATTTCTTGGGAAATCAGGAGAATTTTTGTAAATTTCTCCTTATGCAATTACCTTTCAGCCCGTCCAGTAAAGTCCTTTTGGTCTAATAGGAATACACCTGATAGGGCCCCTAGTTTTTTTGGAAAGGGTAATGCACTTCATTCGTGGAGGGTGTTGTTTGTGTGTCTGTTAATAAATATAAAATAGACAATGTATATAACACCATGATTTGATAGTAATGTATGGGCATGCGTGTAAATTTTAATAATCATTTTACGGTTTTCATTGTGTTGTGGTTTTTTTTTTAATAACATGCTTTGATTGTTTTAATATACAGTATATATATATATATATATTTATGTGTGTATGCGCGCATACGTTTTTCTTTTTTTATTAAAATATATAATAGTATATTAGTCACATTTATTTACTTGCGCATGATAACATTTTTATTAGTTTTGTATATTACCACATATTCTTTCTCTACTTCCGTTGATGACTATATTTTTTGGTTTTATTCGTTCTTATTTATTTAATTTTTATTATTAATTGCTAAGCGGAGATAACAATAAAAATGTTTATTAATAATAGTTTTAATCTTATTTGCTTTTATAAATAGCCATTGGTATTTCTATCTCATTAATGTATAAATGAGATATTAAAATAACAATTTACGTTAATTTACTCGTACGTACGTGTGTAAAATACGATTACCCATAAATTGGTTTACAGTTCTTTATTTAATGAAGATATCTTATTTACCAACAGATTTGGTTGAAATTTTTCCATAAATACCAAGACAATAAATCGTATATATATATATATATATATATATATATATATATATATATATATAATAAACCGTTACTGATTCATAATCAACGTCTTGCAAAAACTATTGAAGATTAATTGATGAAAATTTGTATACACGTTCTTTTTACGGTGTAACTGCAAATAAAATAGATTATTTTGAAACTCCAAGTGTAAAGGGTTAAAATGAAATTTCTTGTTTTTTAAATTTAATTTAAGAAATGAAAATAACGATTTTTGGTGAGTACAATCTTCACGTCAATATCTAAAAACTAATTTCTAGATTTTTTTTTAAATTCCAAAGGGTTAAAATGAATTTTTAATTCTATTTGAAACCCGGCTATTATTTTAAATTTCTTTGTAACAAGTGAAGATATCAATTTTTGGCACAGAATATAGAATATTATTATTTTTTTTTGTTTTTTACTTTCCATGGCATATATAGTTAGATTAAATAATTATACAGTACACTAGATAAAGAAAATTATGCTAATCGGAACAAAATTTTTTCGTGTCGGATTTTTTTTCCAGATGTTCACTTTTCATGACTATCCCCTCCAAGAAAAACATAATTTTAGCATTGAAAAATTGCAGAAGAATGTATGTGTGTCAATCTGATTTTTTTCCGGTTGATATCTCCAAATTGGATATACCGATTTAGATGAAATTTGGTACGATGATTTCTATGTATTGGGTATGTTCCTTATGTTGCAAAGATACTTTTTTTTAGTCTTCAGTCATTTGACTGGTTTGATGCAGCTCTCCAAGATTCCCTATCTAGTGCTAGTCGTTTCATTTCAGTATACCCTCTACATCCTACATCCCTAACAATTTGTTTTACATATTCCAAACGCGGCCTGCCTACACAATTTTTCCCTTCTACCTGTCCTTCCAATATTAAAGCGACTATTCCAGGATGCCTTAGTATGTGGCCTATAAGTTAGAGATAAAGATACTATCTGATTGATATTTAGTCTTTGAGGTGGAGGGGAAAAAATAATTTTCTCCTTTTTGTTATTTCTCTACTCATGGTAGATTTGATGACTATATTACATTACTAGATAGGGAATCTTGTGGAGGTGCATCAAACCAGTCTAATGACTGAAGACAAAAAAAATTACATTATTATTTCATTTTAGTTATATATTTTGTGTATTTTCATTCAATATTGGAAGGTAATAAGCCAGCTACAGATATGACTGGAAAGCATATAAATCGTAAAAAAAATTCTAAAAAAATTGATCGTTTTTCAAATTTTGTTCCTTAAGGAGACATTTTAAAAATTGTTTAACAAAAAAGTATATTTAAATAAATTGTAAATAACCTGCGAAAAAAATTTATTCCAACGCTTCAAAGTCGAAAACATCTATCTTTGCCAGACGGAAGTTTATGCATATTTACGTACTAAGTTAATTGGCCTATTCTTTGAAGTTTTAATTCTGGACCTCCTGTTGACCGATTTTCTTCAAACTGCAGACAGGTACTACCTTCGGGGAGGAAATATTGGGGAGGTATTAAGAATGTTTTGCAAATATTGGTAGGGGTATGTTGGCCGAAATAAAATTTTAAGCGTTTTAGAAAAAATCTTACAAAATATTACTAACCCGTCTAGCGTGCTATAGTAGAAGGTAAAGTATTGTAATCGGTCCAATTTGGGCATATATAGTTTGCATCAAATCATTACGTTTTGATACTACGGAACCCAAAAAACCGGGTGTAAATTTTCAGGTTATTCATATGTACGTGTGTGCTCGGTCTTCTACTTTTTATATTTTCAGAACTGTTAAATCGATTTTGACTAAATTTTGTCTGATTACTTTTATAAATACCGCATTGAATTTTCAATTTAAAAGGTCAAAGGGATGAGGCTGTAGAACAAGGTCACCTTCGTATCTCGAGATTTCGTCTAATTAAGGTCTTATTTTACTTAGGCACATTTGTTAACAATTAAAAAATAATAATATTTGGAATAAATAATTTTTGTAAAATCGCACCTCCACCCAAAAAAAAATGCTTTAAATAAATTAGCGGCTAAGTGGGTATATTGTGTCATTAGTACACCTTCTCACCACAAGGAGAGTTAATGTAACACTGACGTACAGCTGTTGTAATCGACTGCTATGTTGTGACGTCACAGGTGAACGGAAGAATTGAAAAATAAATCTATATATATAAAAATGAATGTTTGTCTGTCTGTATGTTTCTTATGCCTTCCTAAACCGTCCATCCGATAGCGATGAAACTTTAGGGAACGGTTGGACGCATGTCAGGGAACGTTTCTGTATTAGTTTAGACCCGCTAGGTGGCGCTGTCGTCGAGATATTTCGAAAAATTGTATTTACGGTCCGATTTGCCTCATATTCAGAATACGTGTTACTTACATGGAAAGAATTATTTCTGAAAAAAAAATGAACCCGCTAGATGGCGCTGGGGTTGAGATATTTAGAAAAATTATATTAATGGGCCGGTGAAAAGAAATATTTTTGCAAAAACTATACCCGCCTGTGTCGAGATATTTACGAAACAAACAAATATACAGACTTTTTTATTATATATATATATATATATATATATAAAAGGCATGTTCATATGTGTGTCCGCTAAAGACCAAAAAACTAATGGACCGATTTACGCGCGGGGAAAATGGAAAACGGGGAAAACGGGAAAGGGTAAAAAGGAAACTGGGAGAGGCCTGAGGGTGAAGGGTGAAAGGGAGAATAAGTTGGAAGTTGAAAAGGGGAAGGAGAATAAGTGAAAGGTAAAATTTGTGAGGTTCAGTTTTTTAATTTTAATTTTTTTATCAAATTTTCAATTGTGTTCATTTAAACTCTCTCTATCTCTCTCTCTCTCTCTCTCTCTCTCTCTATATATATATATATATATATATATATGTAGCAGTAGCGAAGCATTGCCGGGTCTGCTAGTGCATAATATTTAAAGAGAAAAAAATATTTAAAGTGACCGCTATACCCGCGCGAATAAAATGCGGTATGCCTGCACGCTTTAGTTAGAATTATTGAATTAATTAAAAGATTTTATAGTTAAATAAAATAATAAATATTTTAAATTAAGTTGTGTGTATAAGCAGTGCATCAGAAAAAAAGCAGCGTGTCGGGAAAGTCCTACAACTGCGTTATCAAAAAATGCTTAAGGTTCTAAAATGCTGAATAGTTTTTTGAAATGTTTCTTTTCCTTATTTTAGCCTTTATCGAAGGGGATGTTAGTTTTAGAGAAAATTTTACTTAGCAAATTTGTTAAGTTTATAGAATTTTATTAAAACAAATATTCTTGAGATTTATTTCTCAACATTAAATTATATTCTTTTAATTTTTATTATTAAAATTTTTTTTCATATTTATCTTCATCGCTTAAACGACCATTAAAATTAATATAGCTTTGGAAATTATATTATATTCCGGACCCGAAATGGAAAACAATTTTTCTAATTACTTTTAGAAAAGTTGTACTTTATTTTACAATAATTTTCTTTTAAATTATTATTTTTTTTGTTAAAATTTACCTCTTTATAAATAAAATTTTTCATAAATTTCCTAACAGAATAAGTATGCTCCTAAAATCAAAAAATCTTTATTTAAAATTTGGAAATTTTGATGCTTAAATATTACATTGATGCAATGATGCACGACTGGGAAAGTCATGCAATGATTTTCCAGTTATTTTTTTTACTTACTTTTCATCCATTCGGTTTGTTTAAAATATAATATTTTATCATATTTTAATTTATTAATCGTTTTAAAATTGTTGATAATAACATAATGGAAAAAAATGTTGGGAAAATGTATGATTTTTTTTTGGAAAAAGTTTTTTAACGATCAGGAATACGGTTTTTCGTGGTTTGATAACCAGTAAGCGGTATACTTTAAGTAACTGATTGTATTACGAACCATCTGTGGTATGAACTGGACAGATCTCTTTTATTTTATTTTACTTCGGATGGACCTAAATTCAACATTATTCTTTGAATTAAAAATACCATTTACTACTGTTCAGTAATTTTTGTTTTCATCAAACGGTTATAGATAGTTAAAATAGATCTTTTTTAAAATTTTATCTCAAAAAAAAAAATCGTATAGAATTTCTAAAATTAATGTTACAATATTATTAATTTTCTGGTGACCCCCTTCGTTAGTAGTCCCCACCCGGAAATCCGAACGGGGGAGTAGTTTACCTCCGGAATATTTTACCAAGGAAGGCGCCTCCATTTTTATTTCATGAAAATGCAGAGAGGTAGATTTTCTTGGGGGAAAAAACAGTCGTAATTTTCAATCGCTTTCAGTTGCGCCGTACTCAGAAGCTTGGGTAATGTTGATATGGCCGTTTAAGTCCTCCTGACCTATCCCCTTAATAACTACTGAAAGAGGTGGAATCATTCCTTAGTCTCGCTTTCGACAGATAGCTCTCCGATACGGTTACACCTTCGGTCAAACTGCTCTGTATCGCTAAGCACTCAAGCCCCCGCACCATCGGCAAGGGAGGGATGTAGGTTGTAGGGAGAATACCGAAATGAAACGACTGGCACTAGATATGGAATCTTGGAGAGTTATATCACACCATCCCAACCCTGTAGGGGAAGACACCTGTTTCCGGTCGTCACCCCCCCCCCCCCCCGTTACTAGCCCTTATGGGCTTTAACGGGAGACTTTTTCGCCCTCTAAATTTTACATTTCATAGTAATAAGCTAGGTCTCGTTGGGATGCTACTGATGTAAATGCCTCGGTAGACATTTACATCCACGGTTTATAAAATCGGCTTTTGCCTTCGGCCTCATCCGGACATCTTGAATGTCCTACTTCGTTTCCCACTGAACTAGCTAACCGAGTTCGCGGAAGCACGAACCCTGCGCCTAGTTCTACATTTTATAGAGCCGATTCGTGAGTAAATGTTTCGTAAATTCGAGGCAAATGAATAATAACATACCACCAAAAATGATATGCCCAACAACGAAATTTATTTCTAGTTTCCTTAGCGAACTGAAATTCAATTCATACCTCTGACTTGGTTTCATTATGGACTCCGGTCTGGTCTACCAGGGAGAGGTGGACAGACCTTCTACTCTTACTCTATTTATTTTTTTTCCCTCAGCTCCCCTGGGCCGGACCGACTTGTTGGTATTACGCCGCCTAGGGGAGTGTCTTTAAACTCAAATAGGCCTCCCCACCTAGCGGGTATATACCGGCATGGCAGGTCGGCCTACCGGTTAGCTCTTTTTGAGAGTTCTTTATTAATATTGTCCTTTTGGACACCACGCCAGACCCAGTTCGCCGCGACGCGGCGCCGGGTCCCTTCAGTATCCAGTGTGCTGTTACCTGACTGTTACCCGTGGAGTCCTTGGTGGCTCATCAGTGCCGACGCACCGCAGCATGCTGGACCTCACCGGCAAGGCTGTCCACCCGGTCCTATTCTAGCCAACACCTTGTCTTCTCTCATCGGAGTATTTCTGTAGAACAACTTGTCTAACAAAACTAGCAAAATTATTCCGGTTTGACTCGCTTCTTAGCATGTAGTCTATTGTTGTCTCTGGAGTTATACCTGTGAGTGCCTTACTATGTATAAGTGTATCCCACCTATTGCACTCAAAAAAGGTGCGCTCAGCATCATCTATCTCGTTGCAGTAGTTGCAAATCGGCTCTTCTCTCTTTCCTGTTTTGTGCAGGTAGTTATTGAAGGAACCGTGTCCTGTAAAAAACTGCGATTGGTGATGATCAACCTCACCAAATCTTCTCGACAACCACGGCTTGATGTCGGGGATGAGGGTTCTCGTCCATCGACCCGCAGCTTCCTGCGACCATCTTTCCTGCCAGATATTATAAACGGCATCCTTGACCTCTTGTTCTGGCTTGCCTTGTGCCCTCTCCACCCTCTTTTTTGCGATTAGGTCAATAGGAGGTGTACCCGATAACACGCACAGGGCGGCATACGACACTGTCCTGTTTGCGGACACAACACCTAGGAGCACACACCTGTGCGTCCTCGCCATTCTCTCTTTGTTGCGCCTGATGGCGATAGGCGATAGAGCGCCACCAGGCCGCAACGGCATACATAAGCGAAGACACGACGGTGGTCGCCAGAAAACGGCGCTTTGAGGCCCGAGGGGCATTCTGCGATGACATAATGATGTTTAGACTTTTTATCATCCTTTCTGCCTTGTTGCATACATCGACTATGTGCTAGGTGTATCTACCGTTTTTCTGGAGGATAACTCCTAAGTACTTGATGTTATTCGCTTCTTCTATAGCATGACCGTTGATGGAAATATTGAACGGTTCTAGCACTCTTCTACCCGTAAAGGCAATACACCGGCATTTTTCCGTAGACAGTTTCTACTCTTACTCTGCGACACGCTATCCCAACCCCGTAGGGGAAGACACCCGCTTTGTGACGCTTCCGGTTGCCACACCATTCCCACGTTCCTAGCCCTGATGGGCTTTAACGGGAGGTGAATCACACCAGTCAAATGACTAAAGATAATAAAAATTGTTATTAAAGAACAAAGAACGGAATAAACAAACAAATTAGATCTCTTCTTTACCCCGCAGAGTCGGTCTAGTGGTTAAACTCGTTATCGTAAATCAGTTGATTTCGAAGTCGAGAGTTCTAAGGTTCCAATAAAGGCGGTTACTTTTATACGGGTTTGAATACTAAATTGTCGATATCGATATTCTTTAGTGGTGGTTGCGTTTCAATTAACCGTACTTCTTAGGAGTGGTCGACCTGAGACTGTACAAGATTACACTTCATTCATTTATATCATTCTCTGAAGTAATACCTTACGATGGTTCCGGAGGATAAACAGAAAACGAGAGATCTCTTCCTTGAAAATTTAGGGAAAAATGAATAAATAAATTAGAAAATAAATCTATACTATACTGATATCCGTGGTCCTAGGTTCGAATTCCGACTGGACATGGCATTTTTAATTCGCTAAAAATTTCCATTCACATAGGGCAAAATGACCAAAGCAGTCGATGCGATGTCTTGTCATCTCAGAAAAAAAATTATATCTTTTACAATGTTTTATTAGGCGATTTCTTTAAATTATTTATGCTTTTTTACTTTCCATTACCTCTTTAATTGTCTCCTTTTTTTTAATAAAATTTGTAAACTCAATAAAGTTAAATTCTAAATCTTCTTGTTTTTCTATATCTGTCAATTTTAAAGGCAGTTTATTTGGTGCACATGTTTTTACTTATGTAACACACAAGTTTGCTTCTTTTATAATAATCCTGTTCCACTATTTCTAAAGACTTTAAAAATAACTTTCGTAAGCTAATTTATAGAATTACATAACCTTATTATGCGTACATTCTCCTTTGTTATTAAACTGAAAAATACAATAAAACCAGTTATTAATAAAAATTCTAGTAGGAGTTTCCCGAAGGAATATTCTAATCGATATTACTTTTCTCTCAATCATTAATTCATTTCTAACACAGTTATTATCGCTGACTTCTACTTAACACAAATTATTACATGTTTGTATAATATGTTTATTTTCACGTTTTATTTATAATTATTATTTATATGATTCCTTTTCGGTATCTGGTTCGATTAAAAATTTACACATTTTTATAATTTAAAATTAAAATTATAATGATGTCGCAAAATTTTAATTATTTTATTTTTTATTATATTTTATTTTAATTATAATATGATGACGCAAAAGAGTTTGTTGTGGTTTTAATAAATCTCTATTGGGCTCCTACATATGCCAATTTAATATAATTTATTTATCTCGTGTTTTATGCTTATCTTTTCCTTTTATTAAAAAGTTACTTTTTCCGCCATTTTGGGAGCTCACAATATTTTTTGTCGTCAGTCATTTGACTGGTTTGATGCAGCTGTTCAAGATTCCCTATCTAATGCCATTCGTTTCGTTTCGGTATACCCCCTACATCCTACATCCCTAACAATTTGTTTTACAAATTCCACACGTTACCTGCCTGCATAATTTTTTCCTTCTACCTGTCCCTCCAATATTAAAGCGACTATTCTAGGATGCCTTAATATATGGCCTATCTCTTATTTTAACTATCCCTGTACAAGTTTATACGGGCTCAGGGGGAATGGTATGCTTCGAGATCGTTTTTAATGGCCAGCGGGTGCCCAGTTGCTCACCAACCATATTAATTTGAACCATTATCTGTTTCTGTTCCGCCTGGCAGCTGATGAGCTGTGCGTCTACGGGGAAGTCCAGTAAAATGAACACCTGATGTTTCACTGCCCTGCTCTTGGGTGCGCCAGAGACCGGGCCATCCTGGAATTTAAATGCAAAGAGGAAAATCGGCCGCTCACAAGCGGCGAGTAAATGTGGCGAGAGCCGCATTGTCGGATCGTGTGGAGTTCCCTGATGCGGTTGCTATGTTCAACCGACATAGTTTACTTAAGGAAAAGACTCCTAACGCACTGCTGTGGGAAACTAACCTTAAGATATACGACTGACCAGCAGCCAATTAGGGTTCCAAGCGCTTAAATATGGTGGACAGGTACTTGCTGGCGTTCAGCGACCTAGGCGTGGCAGCGAATTGCTATCTTGACAAAATAAATTTTAATTTATGGATGTCATATATATTTTTAGTAGTTGACGGGGTGCGCATACCCATTTTAGTAAATACAAGACAAATGAGCAGTTGGGACACGTAAGCCGGTGGTGTATGGCACCGCTTTTAGTCCGTTTACGCTGTTAGGTAAGCGTTTTTTGTGTTAGTAAGAAATTTTTCGGGATGTAGGATGTAGGGAGTATACTGAAATGAAACGTTTGGCGCTATATAGGGAATATTGGAAAGCTGCATTAAACCGGTCAAATGATTGAAAAAAAAAACTTGTGAGAATTTGTTTTGAGATAGCACCCCATGCGGCTTTGTTTAAGCTATATAGCTACTTTCGTTCCTCTCACGGTCAATTTTTATTTTTTATTTTTTGTTTTTATTCAAGTAACCGAAAACAAGTGCTGCCAGTCACGTCGCACATACAAACAATGGTAGTGACTGTTGAGTCGCCCCGCCATACACTGTCGCACCTCTTAAAATATCGAAATTCAAAATAACCTGACAATGGTTTTTAATTATTTATATGAAGAGTACATGTCCAGATCAAGTGAATATCTCGTTTACTAAGTCGGAAATGGTGGTCAGTACCGTCGCACCCCTTAAAAAATCGAAATTCGAAAAAAACCAAAAGTGATTTTTACATATTTATCTGAATAGTATTTGCTAACCCAAATCGAGCGAATATCTTGTTTAATATATTCGGAAATGGGGCAGATTTGCAATCATTGTTCGAAATTTCTTTACCTTTCTTCACCATTTCTAAGGTCGAATTTAAAAAAAGAAAAAATCAGAAATTGGTTTTTAGATATTCACATGAAACCCACCGGGTTGGTCTAGTGATTAACGCGTCTTCCCAAATCAGCTGATTTGAAGGTCGAGAGTTCCAACGTTCAAGTCCTAGTAAAGCCAGTTATTTTTACACGGATTTGTATACTAGATCGTGGATACCGATGTTCTTTGGTGGTTGGGTTTCAGTTAACCACACATCTCAGGAACGGTCGAACTGAGAATGTACAAGACTACACTTCATTTACACTCATACATATCATCCTCATTCATCCTCTGAAGTATTATCTAAACCAGGGCTTCTTAAACTTTTTTATATAGCGACCCCCTTCAAGCTTAGGAAATTTTAAACGACCCCCTCCTCCATATAATGAAATATATATTAACCGTAGATGTAGATGTAATATCGCACTATTTTACAATGTAAATAAAATAAGGATTAAAGAATACGTACCCATTCATTTCACATATATATAATTGGAAACGTTGACGGGATATCGGTCGTAATAAAACACAATAAATAGAATGACATAAAACTATATATATATTTATTCAACAGAAAAAATAAACTTTTGTAACAATTTTTTTATAAGAAAACATAAAACTATATCTATATATTCAATAGAAAAAATAAACTTTTGTAACAATTTTTTTAATAAAAACATATTATTAACATCAAACAATATTAATGTGACGGATGTGATTGTTTATTTTTACACAAATAATTAAATCTAGGCTCAATTTGAGTTAGTGCAGATCGTAATAAATTTTCAACGTTTATTAAAGTTGAACGGTATTTTGATTTTATGTAAGTTAATGTGGAAAAGGCTGATTCACATAAATATGTTGTACAAAATGGCAGTAATTTGTTCATTGCCATTTCCGATAGTAGGGGATATTCTGATTTGATTTCTATCCAAAATTCATGCACAGGCACTTGAGAAAATCTAAGTCGCAAGGTAGTATCACTTGTTAATTCGGCAAATTCTTCTTGTGCTTTTAAGTTTAAAAAATTAATTTCTTCCATTTCAATTGAAAATGGATTGCAAATCCATTGTTGTGTATCGATATCATTGGGAAAATACCTATGCATGTAAACTTCCATATCCTTCAAATGATTAACTATAATTTTTGTTATAGGAGTATCTTTTTTTGAAATATTGTTACTAATTATATACTCGTCAGTAAATGGAAACATTTCGAGCGATCCACTTTCCACTCTGTTCTTCCATATAAGAATTTTTTTAACAAAGGCCTCAAGTTTATTTTTTAACATAAACATATTAACGCAGACTCCCTGCATTGATAAATTCATATCATTGATTTTATCAAAAATATCTGCCAAATAGCATAGCTTGAGAAGCCATAAATTATCTTAAAAATAATCGGCCAAATAGAATTTTGCTCTGTTAGAAATATAAGAACTTCATCTTTTAAAGTTAATAATCGTTTCAAACTTCGACCTTCTGATAGCCACCTAACTTCAGCATGTAACAATAAACTTGTATAATCCGAATCCATATCGATGCACAAATTTTTAAACAATCGACTATTAAGTGCTCGACTTTTAATAAAGTTAATGATTTTGACTGCATCAAAAAACACAGTGTTTAATTCTGGTGCAATTTTTTTAACAACAAGTGCCTCTCGGTGAATCATACAATGTGTAAATGTAATATGATCATTTCCAGCTTTAACAAATGCTGTAAAACCAAGATCTTGTCCGGTCATTGCTGCAGCACCGTCCGTGCACACACCAACACAATTTTTCCAATTTAATCCTTCTTTTTCAAAAAACTCATTTACTTTTTTATATATATCTTTTCCACCAGTATGACCTTCCAGAGGACGACAAAACAGTATATCTTCATGAATGCTTCCCTCATAAATATATCTTACAAAAAGTAACAACTGTGCCATTTTTGAAATGTCTGTCGACTCGTCCAGTTGTATTGCAAACTTTGAGCTGTCTTTAAGCCTCATAAGAAGCTGTTGAAATTGATCATTGCTAATGTCTGAAATTCTTTTGGACACAGTGTCATTTGATAATGGAATTTTACTAATTTCAGCAGCATACTGTTTTCCATGAACAATTTCAGACATTCTTATAGCTGCAGGTAGTAAAAGTTGCTCTCCAATAGTAAAAGGCTTTTTCGTTTTTGCTATCAAATACGAAACTTCATACGATGCCAATAGATATCTATCATTCAAAGTAACATACTTCTCCAAAGTGTTCTTTTCTTTATTTGATGTTTGCAAAAGACGCTCAAAATATTCTATTGACTTTTTTGATAACGTTGCATGTTTAGTATTCAAATGTCGTTGCAGTTTTGACGGTTTCATGCTTTCTGCAGCCAAAACTTCTTTGCAAATTAAGCACACTGGTTGTTCTTCATTGTTGTGAGAAGAGCATGTGAAGCCATACTGCAAATATGATTCGTCATATTTTCTTTTTTTTGTTTTGCTAGAAGTCGGATTTGAAGCACTGCAACTTGGTTGTGACGGCGTGGCAGACTTATTAGTTGGAATTTTAATTAGCCATTTATCCATGATGGTTAAATAATAATAAATAATTAAACAAAATGTAGTTGAACTTTAACGTAATAATTAAAAATACCAACTGAAAATTACACAGTAAATACACACATGTCACTACGAAGACAAAGCTGAGTCCAAACTGAAGTACAAACAGAAAAATAACTACACTCGAATCTTTACCAGTGCAATGACAACAAATTACGATCAGATCAACCCCGACGCATGGCGTGTTCAAAGTGTGCAGCGCACAAAGGCACCGTATCACAAAGACGCCGAAAAAGAAGCTTTCATTTAATTTTTTTTATTATTCTTTTATAAAAATAATATGCCGATTCGCCTAGCCTAGCTTGATTATGCTTCCGTATTGTATGTGTAAGCTGTAAGGCGACGCGGCGTCTGGGTACTTATAATCACTAAGTTATCTTGCAAACACTGACGCCGGCGGCCAGACATCAATGTCGAACGTTCAGTTGAAAATCGAGGAGCGCGTTGTATTTATTATTTTAAATGCTACTTCCATATTTTCATTTATAGGCCCTACATAACAGTTTTGCATTGCCACTTTTTTCAAAAAATAGTTATAATAAAACTACAATAGTATTTTGTATGATTTTTATTTGTATTTATATTTGTACGTAGTGTGTATACTAATTTTAAAATTTTATTTATAATGATTGAAAAGTATCAGATCTTTGCGACCCCCTTTCAGTAGTCTCGCGACCCCCCTGGGGGTCGCGACCCACAGTTTAAGAAGCCCTGATCTAAACGGTAGTTACCGGAGGCTAAACAGGAAAAAAAAGAAAAGATATTCACATGAAGATTACATCCAAAAAAAAATCAAGTTGATATCTTTATTTGTTACCGAGAAATTAACAAAATAGTATATTTCATTATTACTTAATTTTATCCCTATAAACACGGAATTTCAATAAATCCTTTCTTATTGTGCACTTACACCGTAAGAAGAACGTGCATTTCAATTTTCATCAATTTATCTTTAGTAGCTTTTACTGGACGTTGATTATCAATCACCCACGACATGTTTTTTGAATAAAAATAATTTTTTTAAAAAGTTTTCTATTTATTCTACAGTATACTATTTTTCTCTTGTTTATATATAAACCGGAAGAATTACAGATGATTCAAATGGTTAACGATAATAATAATAATAAAATGATAGGTTCTATTTTCTTACATACATACGCGCACGCGCACACACACGCGCCCAAACTCACACACACACCCGCACGAACGCACTCGTGTGGGTGAGAGAGAGTAAGAGAGAGAGAGAGAGAGAATGAGTGAGAGATTTTATGTGTGCGAGAGAGAGTGTATGTGTTTGGCTTTGTGCATGTTTCCTTTGTGTGTACAAATATATTAATATACATATAGATATTAGTTACCAATATTATTGTACTACGCAGTTAGTGAATTATAAATAAAGTTGATTGTACACACACAATTTAATATGAACTACATTTAAGTTAGATGCAGTAGGCAATCCGATTTAATTACGTTACTGTTTGTCTCTTGTTATCTTTTTAAAATTCTATGTCTTTGCCAAAACAATAAATCTTTTTTTACTGTTCAAAATTTTTATTGTTACATAATATATTAATACAATAAAAATATATATTTCCTTTTACGTGAAAAAATCTCATCCTACAACAAATAAACCTTACAAAATTTATTTATTTATTTTTTTTTTAAACTACTGGTTAAAGTTTTCGTATTACTTTTTTTTAATTTTTGGATGATAAAAAATAAATTTTTTGTGTAAAAAAAAAGTACCGATTGACCGGGACTCGAACTCAGAACTTTTTTAATTCAAGGAAAAGACACTATCACTCTGCAAGGAGATCGGCAATATTAAAAATAGATTTTAAAAAATTTGGCAATGTATTGGATGACTTTTCTGGCTCTGACGGTCATCTCATGATTTAAGAGTAAAAAATTCCAAATTTCGGCTAAAAATATTTTGGATTTAAGGGGACTTCCTTTCTCTCTGAGGAAAATTTATGAAACATTTATTTATAAAATGTCAAATAACTTATTTAAAAGGAAACTGATAAAGTATAATTTTTATGAAAGCAATGGAAAAAAAAATTATTTTTCGTTTCGGGTCCGGAATAAAATATATGTGCCTAAGCTATTTTAATTTTAATATCCCGTTAAGGGATGAACAAAAAAATAAATTTTAATAATAAAAAAGTAAAGAGTATGATCCAAAAAAAACAACAATATATATATATATATATATATATATATATATATATACACACAGTGTCCCATATAAAACGCAACCCATCAATCACTCATCCACGAAATTTCAAAAGTCAAGCTTACTCCCTTACTCGTTACTGAAATGGATTCGTCCAACATCTGAACATTGCGGCGACGCAGTAGAACACTGCCGATAGTAACAGCAATGCAATCATAACGTTCAGCGTAATGCTACAGACAAGATGGTGTTTTCGCTAGATGAACGTGTTTTCATCGTTGAGTCGTACATCAATACGAAATCAGTGGTTGCAGTGCAAGATTTGTTTCGCAATAAGTACCTAGATAAACCGGCTCCTAACAAAACATCAGTATTAAGGTCAGTTGCAAAATTTAGAGAGACCGGTTCTGTTAATAACAAGGAACACAAAAGATCTGCGTCAGGGTTGAATACAGATCAGTCGCTGAAATCAAAGACCGATTACTCGCCTCGCCAAATAAATCGATCAGACGTTTGTCTGCTGAAATTAATTTGTCTAAATCGACTGTTCATCGGGCGACCAAACGATTACAATTACGACCTTATCGCATTCGAACGGTTCATCGACTTCTTGAGTCCGACAAAGAAAAACGGCTACAATATTGTCAACGGTTTCATCGATTTCTGCGTGAGGGAATTAACGTTACGGATTCGTTATTTTTCACAGATGAAGCACGGTTTCATTTGGATGGCTACGTAAACAGCTAAAACAGTAGAAATTGGAGCGCTGAAAATCCCCACGTTTATCGCGAAAAACAATTACACCCGCAGAAGTTGGGCGTGTGTTGCGCGATATCGCGGAAGAAAATAATCGGTCCTATTTTTTTCGAGGACACCATTAATGCAGAACGATATCAGGATATTTTATTTCGGTTCATCGCAGTTTTGGAAGAGGAAGACAGACACTGCCGGCTACAACATGACGGTGCGACATCGCACTACGCGGGTTCAACTACTGATTTCGTCGAGGAATTCTTCGGTAATCGTGTTATCGGTCGAGGCTTGTGGACACCAAGATCTCCAGATTTGACTGCGGCGGATTTTTTTCTACGCGGTTACCTCAAAGAAAAAGTCTATAGCGACAAACCACGAACACTTGAACGATTGAAAGTCAATATTGAACAAGCTGTATTAAATATCCAGCCACAAAGTTTGAAAAAAGTTGCAAGAAACGCTGTAAAAAGAATTGAAGCTTGTATTCAAGAAGATGGCGGCCACATCCAACATTTACTGTAAATGTAAGGTAATGGATGGTAATAATAAAAATTACATTTACATTTACAAATGCCTTTTTATTATTTCAATACCTACCAATATAAGGTTGGGTTGCGTTTAAATGGGACACTCTGTATATTTTGTAGGCAGGGAAAAAATTAAAAGAAATTTTTTCCTAAAATATTCATATAAGATTTTAAAGATTAGCATAAGCAAGGTTTTCTGTAAATCTAACACCTCTTTTAAAAAACTAGACATTTTTTGATATATGAAGTATCAAATTTCAAAAAATGTTTTGAAAAATATTTAATTCAAAGAAAGACGGGGGAAAATAAAAAAAAAACAACATAAATTTCAATATTAAAATTTGGGGAGTTGATTAAAAAAACGTTTTTTTTTTATTATTATATATATGAAATATGGGCAAAAATTTTGTTGTAATAAACATTATTCTAAAATGCCTTTGAAAACAGTGGAAAAAAAAAATTTTCGCTATATCTCCCCCACCCATAACGAATTTTGAAAAAGAATTTGATACGATCAATGCTCCATATATAGAAATGTTTTGAGTCAAATCTGAAGAAAATCCATTCAGTCAAATCCTGAGATATAAGGGCAAAAGCAATGGGATGCACGCAAATACATATGTTTTTTTTGGTCTATATGAAATAGTTGGATCCTAAAACGTAAAAGATTTGCAAAAAATTCGATTTTTCCATTTTTTTTACGTGATTACCATACTTTCTTCTTTAAATAATTATTGTAGCTGTATGCGCCGGAAAAATATTCCAGATATTGTTACATAATTACTATTTGATGCAATCTTTCACAAATAAAATTACTTTTATGTGTTACCAATAATTCTATCATGACCGGAAGATGTTTAATAACAAAATGAAATGGTTGTTACTAACTATAATGAATTCAGGGTCATTCACGGGAACCGCATGTTTTTGAAGTGGGTTGTACTCGGGCGTTCGCGGTGGGAGGGGCACGTGGCTGGTGTCTGACGTTTCCTTTGTTCATAGCACTTACATTTTAGTCGTTGAGATGGAGCCGTGGACGCTAGACCAACGCCTGTACGCGTATGACAGTTTTGTGCGAAATGAAGAATCCGTAACTGCTGACAGCGAGATTTCCGCTGTCGGTTTAATATCCATCGTAACGCAAGTGTCCCTTCTCGTAACACATTATTGCGATGGGTAAACAACCTTCGAACAAGCGGTTCAATACTGAAGAAAAAACTCCGACAAACTGCTAGCACTCCGGAGAACATCGAACGAGGAAGGAAGCCATTGTCAGAAGCCCAAGCCGCTCTATTCAGAGGCATTCTGCAGCGCTTCAAATGAGCACAAGTATGGTAAGACGAATTCTGCATACAGACCTGCATTTCCATCCTTACAAGATAGCCGTCGTGCAGCAGTTAATCGAACAAGGTTTCACGCAGCGATTACAATTTTGTCGACAAACGCTTACCGTTTTTGAAGAAAATGAAAATTTGTTATCGTTAATGAGTGACGAAGTCCGTTTTCATCCGAATGGCTTCGTCAACAAACAGAATTGCCGGTATCGGGCAGAAAGAAACCCGCATCGGCTTTACGAGAGACCACTTCATAGCCCAAAGGTGACTGTCTGGTGTGCAATAGGAAAGGTCGGTGTTATCGGACCGTATTTTTTTTTTAAGAAAATGACGCTGCCGTAACTGTAACAGCCGATCGTTACATTGCGATGTTGAATACGTTTTTCATCCCTGAGTTACGAAACCGGGGAATCTATTTTCAAAATGCGTTATTCCAGCAGGACGGAGCTACAGCGCACACAGCGAGGGCAACGATGGCTGTTCTTCGTAACTTGTTTCCGGGACGGATCGTTTCCAGATTCGGCGACATTCCTTGGCCCCCTCGGTCCCCCGAGTTGAGTAGTTGTGATTTTTTTCTGCGGGGGTTTCTGAAATCGCGTGTGTACGGCGATAAACCGCGTACATTGGAGGACCTAAAGATCGCAATTCGTCATCACGTCACCCAGACATGCTGCAAAGAATTGAGGCCGGTTACCGTGAAAGGCTACAACAATGTATTGCTCAAAATGGACATCGCTTGCCGGACATAATTTTTCGTTCATGAGTAAGTTACAAATGCTTTGATTTAACAAGTGTTTCAGTACCAATAAAATTTTTTTGATTATTTTAAAAACATCCGGTTCCCGTGAATGATCCTGTATATTCAATTTTAAAGGTCAACGGGGTGAGGCTGTAGAGCAAAGTCACCCTCAGTATTTCGAGATTTCACATAATTAAGTTCTTATTTTTCTTAGGCTTTAAATAAATGAATAATATTTATTACGAATAAAAAAAAAGTAACTTGGTCTGGCCGGATTTTGAACTAGATCGCTCGGTCGGACTCGGTATGTGGTGCGTTAAGTCTCGTGGCTACACCAGCTGCCGACCGTACAAGCGATCCATGTAAGTTGTAAAATTACATTAGCTTAGTGAGTGCCGATCGTCGCCGTTAGTACCGCCACACTCGCGCGAATGAAATACGGAATGCCAGCTAACTAATCAAGGCGTGCATCAGAAAATACTCATAGTTGCAGAATTTTACCGGAACGCGGGTAGCCGCGTGACGGGAAAGTCCTACAACTGTGTTGTCAACTGTTTTTTTTTTTAAGGTTAACAAATTCTTTATTTTTTAATAATGACCTGGGAAATACTACCTGTAGAAAACTTCAATATGTATTTAGTCAATCTTATAACCTTTTGTGTGTACTTATCTATTTCCATTTTCTTCTGTTTGATTTTTTTTTTTTGCGTACTGCAGTTTTGTATCGTCCACATTTTTGTCAATCGTATTATCTGCGTACTAATAATGGAATCAAGAAGATTTTACTACGAAACCAGAATAAAAAGGAAGAATAACATATGCGGGAGAAAACAGGAATAGATGATTACCTGCCAGAAATATTGAAGTTGAAGAAATAAATTCCAGTCGATGGAGTAAACAATGTTTTGATTTTTACTTGAGAATTTACAAAAAAAGAGTTTCAAAAGATCAAAAACAGGAAGAAATCTCCAAGTAGATTTATAAAGACTCCTCATTTTAATTTAACGCCGGACATAATTTTTCGTTCATGAGTAAGTAACAAATGCTTTGATTTAACAAGCGTTTCAGTACCGATAAAACTTTTTTAAAGTAAATATTCAATTTTTTATGATTATTTAAAAAACATCCGGTTCCCGTGAATGACCCTGTATGATCGATATATGAATTAATGTCACTTATTACTTTAATCACATTTATTCTGAGTATAAACGTTTTTAACGCACTTTTTTTTTTACAATACTAAGTAAAATTTGTGATTTATTTTGTTGTTAATTTTTACACTATATCACAATTAAAATTTTTTATTAAAATAAAAAAAAAAATAACGTAAAATTGTGAAACATAATTATTTTCTAAATTTTAACATAATTTTACGTGATTTTATTTTTGGTTACTTAGAAAACCGGGAGGAACATTAGATTAGATTGATGATTGCGGTTGCGTTTTTCTTGCTCCGAGTATTCGTGGTTATTATTGCGGTTTTCGTTAATAATTCTGTTACTTTTTCGTTTTTAACTGTTTAACGATGTTTTCAGTTGTTTTTATTTTTTGAGTTTTGGTTTTTTTTTTGTTGCGACACCTTCAGTAGTAGAATTTTGTAGTACATTTATTTAGTTGAACGTTTTGTTCTGTTATTTTACTTACTTTATGTATTTTTGAAGTTAATTTTCAGTTTTCGTCGTGTTATTTTATAATATTACGCGTTTAGAAATTTATTTTTAATAGATTATCCTACGGTAACTAGGTAAATAAGCCCTATTTGATTTGTTTACTAGTTTACATCGACGTGTGTTGAATTAATTATTTTTCCGATTAATTAGTAAAACACGTTGTAAACGACTAGACCGGTTTCGAACACGTGCCCGATTCACAACATTTTCACAATTTCACAAGCTGCAGCTCCAAAACGGTAAGTCGTACAAGAAAATTGTTTGAATAAAAGTCGTCTGTTTTTTGAGATTAACTACTTTTCCAAATGCAATACAGACGAAAAACAATTTTTTTCGGTGAAAAAACCGAAAAAAACACGTTTTTTTGCAACTTCAGCGCCACCTTGTATTTCAATTTCAAATTATACGGCATAACTTCAAATACATAAATTGTAGAAGAAAATGTCCTCTACATTTTTTGTTTGTAAAATTTTTCTCTAAAATGTATAGATTCAGAGAAAAACGCATTTCAAAAACTTTTTGAGTTTTTCAAAAATCAATGGAAGGGGGGTGTTAAAAATCTGGAGTTAAGATTCCTTCATCGCCCCTTAACATATGGAAAAAACAATCAATCGGTAGGAAGGATTTTCAAATAAAAAATACAAATTGACTACAATTTATCTAATCAGATTGTGAAGCGTAAACTTATGTTAAAAGATATACGAGTAATAACAGCAATATATAATATAATTACAAAAATAATAATTATAAAAATAACAAAAATGTATAAATAAATAAATAAAATATTTTAGTTTAATAATTAATCGCGTTAAAAATGAAATAAACAGAAAAATAATTTTTTTTTTGTACTGGAAATCGTAATATTTACATTTTTCAATAAATTAAGTAAACAAACTATGTAAACTTTTGTAATGAAAAAATAATAAAAATATTAAAAGGCTAAAGAGATTATAACTGATAAATATCTAAAGAATTTATAAATATGTAGATTAAATTAAAAAAATATTATTATTACTTACGGATGTGTTTATTAAGCTTATATAACATTTAAACACTTCGCATGTTATACGCTTTTCTGTTTGTGTGCGTGCGTGTGCGCGCGCGATTAGACAGTAGGTCAACTAGTAGCGTACGTTTTATTGTAAAATTAATTAAACAAAATAGATAGTCAATAAATAATAAAATTATGATAAGGGAAAAATAAAATTGATTGATAAAAGCCTTGAAATTATAGTATGTTAAATTCATAATTAACATACAGCCTGTTGTATACATTAATTGTATAATACAGAGTGTCCCAGTAGTTAATGGACAAATTACGACGACTAATAATTTAATACATAACAATTATAAAAACTTTACCGGTTACGCCAGTCAAGTTTTATAATAATTTGAATAACTTGCACAAATATTTAATTTTAAAAGCTTTACTGCTTTGTAGGAAAGTCATTATAATTCAATCATTAAACGTTTCATTTTTATTTTCATAATAAACATTTGGTTAACTCATCGTTGTAAATCTCTTATTTAACAGCTGATTTTCGAAAGTTCTTTGGTTCAAATCTTAGTAAAAGTTAGTTCTTGCATACGGATTTGAATACTAGACAGTGGATACTGGTGTAAATATGTATTTGAGGTTCAACTGACCAAACGACTCAGGAACTGTTTCCGAATCTATGTTTATATAACTTTCTTCTTTTCACCAGTAGAACATGTCCTGTAAGACATGATTCAATCTCTCTCTCTCTCTCTCTCTCTCTCTCTCTCTCTCTCTCTCTCTCGCTCGCTCTCTCTCTCTCTCTCTCTCTCTCTCTCTCTCTATATATATATATATATATATATTTTTTTTGTCTTTAGTCATTTGACTGGATTGATGCAGCTCTCCAAGATTCCCTATCTAGTGCTAGTCGTTTCATTTCGGTATACCCCCTACAACCTACATCCCTAACAATTTGTTTTACATATTCCAAACTTGGCCTGCCTACACAGTTTTTTCCTTCTACCTGTCCCTCCAGTATTTAAGCGACTATTCCAGGATGCCTTAGTATGTGGCCTATAAGTCTGTCTCTTCTTTAAGCTATATCTTTCCAAATGCTTCTTTCTTCATCTATTTGCCGCAATACCTCTTCATTTGTCACTTTATCCACCCATCTGATTTTTAACATTCTCCTATAGCACCGCATTTCAAAAGCTTCTAATCTTTTCTTCTCAGATACTCCGATCGTCCAAGTTTCATTTCCATATAAATCGACGCTCCAAACATAAACTTTCAAAAATCTTTTCCCGACATTTAAATTAATTTTTTATGTAAATAAATTATATTTCTTACTGAAGGCTCGTTTAGCTTGTGTTATTCGGCATTTTATATCGCTCCTGCTTCGTCCATCTTTAGTAATTCTATTTCCCAAATAACAAAATTCTTCTACCTCCATAATCTTTTCTCCTCCAATTTTCACATTCAGTGGTCCATCATTGTTATTTCTACTGCATTTCATTACTTTCGTTTTGTTCTTGTTTATTTTCACGCGGTAGTTCTTGCGTAGGACTTCATCCGTGCCATTCATTGTTTCTTCTAAATCCTTTTTACTCTCGGCTAGAATTACTATATCATCAGCAAATCGTAGCATCTTTATATTTTCACCTTGTACTGTTACTCCGAATCTAAATTGCTCATTAACATCGTTAACTGCTAGTTCTATGTAAAAATTGAAAAGTAACGGTGATTGGGAACATCCTTGTCGGACTTCCTTTCTTATTACGGCTTCTTTCTTATGTTCTTCAATAATTAATTTTTTATATAAAAATAACAAAATGGGTTCAGGAGAACGAAGGAGAATTGCCATTTTTCCTAAGGATATTTTTTGTTTAGTTTTACAAGTAGAATCCGAAAACATATAGCCCGCCCACGATTTTAGAAATATCTGTTTATATATATATATATATATATATATATATATATATATTTATTTATATATATTTTGACTTGACAACGTCTTATAAATCAATGAACGCCGGCAGCACGCACGAAAATTGTCCCGTTCCGCCTGAGCCGAGCCGAACCGTCGTGCAATGGAATATACTATCATGTCAAGCAGGTTTTGGCGGGCTTTCTCAAAAACATCAATTTCATGAATTTGATTTATGATTTCAATTTCATCGTTTTAAATTGACACTTTATCAACATTGATATGATTAAAGTTTATTTCTATAACAAATTGTTCATAATTATTTTTGAACAAATCATTCAATTTAAACCTGCAAAAATTAATAATATTAATTATTATTATTATTAAATGAAATGAAAAATGGAATATTAACGTGTTTCGATTCAATTTGTTTGTTTAAACAAGTAATTTTTTAAAACATCCAAATCATGGGTGAATTTAATTAATTGGTACTTTCATCTAGCCCAACACCAGTTTCTCAATAAACATGTGTTTACTTCATAAGGATAACAAGCTTTTTTAAACAATAAGTAAGAAGAAGCAACACCAGCAAATATGAGAAAAGAAAGAACATATTTACATGGTTGAACATACTGCCTGCCAAAAAATCATAAATAACAATAGTAATAATAATTGCAAATTAAATTAATAAATTTTACTATCGTAATTCATTCATTCAATATCGTAGCAGATCTTAAAACAACTATTATCGATACAAATAAATCGATACTGAAAGTACTATGGATTCACTAATACCCTAATAATAATAATAATAAATAAAACACAATAGGAAATAACAAAAGTATAAATAATGAGGGTTTAAAATCCTTTTTTTATACTTTTCATTATTCGATTACTTTACTTTTATATTTTTTCATTATTTATTCTTTTGAAAGATAAAAATAATGAGGGCTTGCTTTCATTTAGAATCGTAAACATGATTTTTTTCGACCTTGTAATTACAACTAAACATACATACAGGCAAAACACACGAGTTAAATCAAACGGTAAACAATAATGGTCAAAATTAGAAGAATTTTGAATCCTATATTTCTCCTCCTTAGCGATTTATTGATTTTGAAGCTAACTTCTCTTTTGTTATTGTGTCAAGGAAGATTAGTTTCATATTACGATAATTTGTTTCGTAAACCGGGTATAATATATAACTAATAAATAAATTAATATAATTTATATTTAAGCTTCCAGCTCTTTACATATGGACATATAGATCTTAATGAAAATGTTGAGAGTGTGCAATCTTTAAAAGATGCCTAAACCGATCTAAACCAAATTTAGTTGGTAAGATTTGCCGCTATTTTTTCGCTTTTCCTTAATCAATTTTTATCATTCAAAAAAAAAAAGTTTTACTGAAAATCCCATTCCTAGACGACGCCCGCCAGGGCAACCCGCTCAGAGGACCTAGCTGCGGAACCGTGCCATAGGCACGCCCTGCAGCTAGTAAGTAGTTCAATAACGCTCAAATCTTGTACGAAACGTAGTTCCACACACAAACCGATGTTTATTTTCCAGAATTTTACCTTTTTTGCCAACCGGTTATCGTGATATGAGGAAAATACTGTTTAGAGATAATATCCCCATTTTTATATCTGATTGATTCAAGATTTTCGTATTTTAAATAATTTTATCAGAATTCTCATCGATTTAAATTCAGTTTTCTATGACTCACTATACAATATATATTTCCTTAAAATTTATATATATTTTATATTTCCTTAATATATATTTTATATTTCCTTAAAATTTAATTAAAATAAATGCCACGAGTATAAATTTTTTTTTAAACTTTCTTCGAATAATTTTTGTTGCCAGTCAATTCACGTACGTAATATAATTTTTTTTTTTTTTTTTTTTTTTTGTTTTTTGAACTAAAAAGATTCTGAAACGTCAACATTTATAAAAATGGGGATACCGAAAATTTTGGCTGATCATTGCACTTTCCCTTTATATCTTTTTGCTACTGCAGTAACAATAGAGCTACACCCGGGAAAGTAGAAAGAAAGAAAAGGGTTGAGTAGAGTACAAAAGTATTGTTGTGAGGTGGTAAGGAGGAATTGTAACCATGGATCTCTCTCAAACTCTCTCTCTTTCTCTCTCTCTCTCTCTCTCTCTCTCTCTATATATATATATATATATATATATATATATATATATATATATATATATATATTATTTACACACAGTTTTTAGTAAATCTTATTTCTAAATTGACCTTTTAACAATAACTTTTACTCACATGATACAGTTAATTTATATATATAAATATACACGTTTTTATTATCTATATGTTATCATTATTATTACAAAACAATAAAAACAGTTCCTGGATCATTAAATTTTAATTATTGTTAAAAAGAAAAAATTGTTAAAATAGATTCAACATTTATTTTATCAATAAAACTAATTGTTATGATTATTTTGTATAATATTATTTAATTTTTGCAAAAAAAAAATAAAAATATATATATATATTAAAATGTATGTTATAAAATAAAACTTTGTAATCATAAGTAATAAAATTATTATTTTTTAATTTAACAAGTAAATGGAATAGTTTGTAATCACAAATCTGATGGAAAATTCCATTCGTTAAATCTATATGAGAATGGGTGAACTCGTGTTAGAATTGAATTAAAAAAAATAATCTTTGTTTTAGATTATTTAAATTAAAATAGTTCATGTGATAATAATAATAATAATATAAAAAGTAATCTTTATCATACCGCGTATTATAATGTTTGAATTACGCGGCTGGAACCTATTTCGTAATGACGATCATTATGAAACAGATTTTCATTATAGTACAGATGTTCAACTAATCAAAAGCTTTCTTTCTTTTTCTCTCTCTCTCTTTTTCTGTTTAGTACCACCGTAATGTATTACTTCAGAGGATGAATGAGGATATTATATATGAATGTAAATGAAGTGTGCATTCTCAGGCGACCACCCCTAAGAAGTGGGGTTAATTGAAACCCAACCACCAAAGAACACCGGTATCCACGATCTGGTATTCAAATCCGTATAAAAGTTTACCTTCGCTAGGATTTCAACCTTAGAACCCTCGACTTCGAAATCAGCTTATTTGCGATGACGAGTTCATCACTAGACCAACCCGGTGGGCTAATCAAAAGCCTAATATTTTCAACCATTAACCGATCAGAAGCGGGGTATTGTTTAATTCATTAGCCGTTTTTTATTTTTTTATTTTTACTAGATATATATATAGATATATTCATAGAAGGGAAGGTATAATAATCGGTCCAGTTTGGGAATACACGGTTTTCACCGGATCTTGACGTTTTGACGACACCTGAGGAATCCAAAAAACCGGATGGAAAAATTCCGGATGTGAATTTTCGTATGTACGTGTGTGTGTTCGGTGTTGGCCTCTAAATCATTTTATATCTCCAGAACCATTCGACCGATTTTAACCGAATTTGGTCAAATGATTTGGGGTGAGGCTGTAGAGCTAGGTCACCCTCAATATCTTGAGATATCGCCTAATTGCGACCGTATTTTTCTTAGGTATATTTTTTAACAATTAAAAAATAACAATATTTGCAAAAAAACCTTTTGCAAAAATCGTAACTCCCACCCCAAAAAATGCTTTTGTAGTCGTCTGCTACATTGTGACGTCAGAGGTGAGCGGCAGAATTAAATAAATAAATAATAATATACAAGTGTATAATGTTCAGCATTTTAAAAAAATTAGGGTTCAAATACAGAGATCGAAGAACGATTTCTAACATTTAAGGAACCAAACAGCAACAGTAATAATTGAGGAACATAAGAAAGAAGCCGTAATAAGAAAGGGAGTCCGACAAGGATGTTCCCTATCTCCATTACTTTTTAATCTTTACATGGGACTAGCAGTTAATGATGTTAAAGAACAATTAAGATTCGGAGTAACAGTACAAGGTGAAAAGATAAAGATGCTACGATTTGCTGATAATATAGTAATTCTAGCCGAGAGTAAAAAGGATTTAGAAGAAACAATGAACGACGTAGATAAAGAACAAAACAAAAGCAATGAAATGTAGTAGAAATAACAAGGATGGACCACTGAATGCGAAAATTGGAGGAGAAAAGATTATGGAGGTAGAAGAATTTTGTTATTTGGGAAATAGAATTACTAAAGATGGACGAATCAGGAGCGATATAAAATGCCGAATAGCACAAACGAAACGAGGCTTCAGTCAGAAATATATAATTTGTTTACCATCAGAAATTAATTTAAATGTCAGGAAAAGATTTTTTGAAAGTATACGTTTGGAGTGTCGTTTTATATGGAAGTGAAACTTGGACGATCAGAGTATCTGAGAAGAAAAGATTAGAAGCTTTTGAAATGCGGTACTACTTATAGAAGAATGTTAAAGATCAAACGGGTGGATAAAGTGACAAATGAAGAGGTGTTGCGGCAAATAGATGCAGAAAGAAACGTTTGGAAAAATATAGCTAAACCAAGAGACAGACTTACAGGCCACGTTTGGAATATGTAAAACAAATTGTTAGGGATGTAGGATGTAGAGGGTATACTGAAATGAAACGACTAGTACTAGATACGGAATCTTGGAGAGCTGCATCAAACCAGTCAAGTGACTGAAGACAAAAAAAAAGACAAAAAACTCGATCGCCCGTTCGACTCGGTACCTGGTGCAATAAGCCTCGCGGTAACATCGGTCTGCCAACCGCGCAAGCGAAATTTGTTCTATGTAAGTTGTGAAATTATAATACTTTAGTTAGTGCCGACCGTCGCCGCTAGAACCGCCACACCCACGCGAATTAAATACGATATGCACACGCGCTTCAGTTAGAATAATCGATTGAAATAAACGAAAAAATATTATATTTAAATAAAATGATAAATATTTTAATTTATGTTGTGTATATTAGCCGTGCATCAGAAACAACCCGACGTTGTACGCGTGACGGGAATGTCCTACAACTGTGTTTTCACTTTTTACTTTGATTTTAATCCAAAATCACAGTTAACAAGAAAACATTTAACAGTTAGCAAGCAAAGATTAATTTGAATGTACAGAGATAAAATTTCCTTATTTTACTGTATTTATTCTTTGGTTAATTATGCCGGATTGTGACGAATAAACGTCTTTAACACCTATCGATTTTAAAGAAAAGGCTAAACTTAGGACTAATAGCAATTTATTGCCAAAAAAATGTATTGTTTAATGTATTTTTTTTTAAATTATAAAAAGAATATTCCGTAAACAATGTATCGTATTATTAATTTAAATCAATGATTCCAATATTTTTTCAGCTGTAGAAAAGATACGTTATGTAACTCTCTATAACGGCCATTAATGCAATTTTGCGAAGTTTATGATACTCGCCAACGCTCGTGTCGTAACTTACTTTGCAGTTGTAGATTAACGGCTATCATTATAGGTTAGTTGTATAATGTATTATTTTTTACGGCTTCTATATCTTCTCTTAAATCCATCTACAACCATCCAATGAAAATTAAATTTTAGTGAGCTTGTATGACGTAAATAAGGAATAAAAATCACAATAAAACAGTTTTACTTTAATATGTTAAGACAAAATTGTAATAATAATAATAATAATAATAATAATAAATAAATATTGGTCAGTAAAATATAAACTGCCTTTCTTTTTAACATATATTATTACAGAATAAAGAAGTGATCCCTAACAAACAAAAAAAAATTAAAAGAGAATTTTTTAAAAATATTGAAAAAATAGAGTACAACTCTTATGAAAGTATGAAAAAAATTTCTTCTCGTTCTCATTTCCGGAATATAATATACGTACCAGAATTACATTAATTTTAATAACCCTTTAAGTGATGAAGAATATTAAAAAAAAATTTAATCATAAAATTAAGAGTTAGAGCAAAAAAAGATTATATACGAGGTGCGAAAATAAAGTAATGAGACTGATGTGAAAAAAAAAGTTGCTTACCTTTTTAGTCATGTTTAGTATTGTTTCCTTCAAAGTAGTTCCCCTCTGATTGCACACACTTATTCCAGCGCTTCTGCCATTGACGGTAACATTTCTGGAACTCATCTTCTGTAATATCCTCCAAGACCCTCGTCACAGCTTTTTGGACATCTTGCGTTGTTTGAAAATGGTGTCCCTTGACCGCCATTTTGACTCTTGGAAATAGAAAAATGTTGCACGGAGCGATATCTGGTGAATAAGGTGGCTGTGGTAGTACTGAAATTTGTTTTGAGGTTAAAAATTGCTGTACTGACAGAGCAGTATGGAATGGCGCATTATCGAGATGCAGAATACAATTATCAGCGATGTCGGCACGAACACGAAGAACTCGTTTACGAAGTCTTTCTAAAATTTCTTTGTAGAAATATCGGTTAACTGTTTGTCCAGGAGGCACCCGCTCTTTATGAACGATTCCCTTGGAATCGAAGGAGCATACAAGCATGCGTATCGCTTTTGACTTTGACATGCGAGCTTTTTTTGGTCCGGGTGATCCCTTTGAGCACCGTTGCCAACTTTGGCGTTTTGTCTCTGGATCGTATTGAAAGAACAGACTTTCATCAGCAGTGATAACACGGCTCAACAAATCTGGATTGATTTCCGTTTGCTCTAACAGATCGGCTGCCACATTTTTCCGTGTTTCTCGCTGTTGTGTGAGATTTTTGGGGACCATTTTTGCACAAATCTTTCTCGTACCAAGATCTTCAGTTAATATTAGACGAACCGTTTCTCAATCGATGCTGAGTTCTTCTGCGATCATTTTCACGGGTAATCTTCGATCAGATCGTACGATTTCACGCACCCTGGTCAAGTTGACATCTGTCCGTGAGGTTGATGGTCGTCCACTGCGGTCTTCATCTTCAACATTCGTTCTGCCTTCATTAAAAATTTTATGCCGCCGAAAAACTTGAGCTCTTGACATAACCTCCTCTCCAAAAGCCTTCTGAAGCTTACCGTAAGTTGTCGTCGCGTTTTCATCCGATTTAAGGCAAAAAGAAACGGCATACCGTCGCGCAATATTTTCCGGTTTCATTTCTGTGACGAGAGACACAAACACGTGTTCACTTATTACAGCACAACTCACGACTGAGCAGTTGTATCAATGTGCCGCTTGGACTAGAAGTAGCTTTTAGACCAAGGTCAAAGATGGTGTGCCTACGCAAGCTGCAGGGTTGCCACATCTTGCCAAAAAAAATCAGTCTCATTACTTTATTGTCGCACCTCGTATATATATTTAAAGGCGGAGAATAAATTTTTTTTCGAAAATATTCGTATAAAGAATAAGCATAACAAATTTGCTTAAGTAATGGTTTTTTCTAAATGTAACACCCTCTTCAACAGACGCTAAAATAAGAAGAAAATTTTCAAAAAATTCTTTCGCATTTTAGATCCGGGATCTATAATTTAAAAAAAAAATCTGATGTGGACGCCACATGACTTCCTTGTACATCTATTAAATTACATATACACATTTTTGCTTCACTTGATTTAAACTTATTTTATTTGAAAGTGAGATACGATCCTCCAATTCTTTAATAAAGTGGACAGTTACACGATTGCTGAAGTATTAATTTTTATGAACATTATACGATTATTAATTCAACAATTTTCCTGAAATATTACGATAGAGGAAAAGTCCCTTGATTACTCTTTAAATAAATTGTTTACCAAATAATCCGATAATAGAAACTGATTATTCTGTACCGTAAGCTAAAAATTAATATTTGTAACCGGTATACAGGAGTTCACTAAACGGAATACTTTAATTATTATTAACTTTTATCCAAACGACACGCCAGAAATCTTGTGTATATTACGCAGAAGTGAAAATAAATTTTGAATAAATTTTTTTTTAATACAATTCTAAAATGTATTTTATTTTTCAGTCAAATAATTAAATTAAATTATTTAAAAAAAATAAATATACAATTTTTTATAAGAATTTGCTAAGAAAATCCAAAAATAATACGATTCTAAATCGTAATTTTCAATTAATATTAAATAATCAGATGTTTCACCAAATCTATCACATACACACGTATGTAATACCTGTTAGATTACATTTACACATTTTTAAAAGACCATAAAATTTTATTTCGCTAATAATTTTTTTCAGTTTTGTTTTTATAAGCATTGAATTATTATTTATTGTAAAACTTTTTTATAATCACTGGTTAATAATTATTAAATCAATATGTTTAAATTAAATTTTTTTTTTTAAATAACTAAAAAAAAGTTAAAAAAACCAAAAGGAGGTAAAGTCAGATTCGAACCGATGTGTCTTCCCTTTAAGATTAAATTTCATTAATTAAAATTTTAAATTTAATTACGAACGCAATCGAAAAGGGAGGTGCACAACTAGATGTTACAACAGTCCTAAATCCAAAACTTCAACATCCTATGGCTAATCGTTTTTAATTATGTACATACGTACCGACAGACGTCACGTCGAAACTAGTCAAAATGGTTTCAGGGATGGTCAAGATGGATATTTCCGTTGAAACATGAAAACTAAAATGTTTCGCGATTACAATACTTCCTTTATTTCGTACAAGAAAGTAAAAATTGTAAATATTTCTTAATAGCTCTATATATATATATATATATATATATATATATATATATATATAGTATAAACTTTCAAAAAAAAAAAAAATAGAAGGGAGATATAACAAAAGGAGAAAAAACATATGTTTCATTTTTAAGAGGGGGGATTAGATTTTTGAAAAATAATTTTTCGGGTTATTATGTACCCGTTGTAGGTAACAAATTTGCTTTAATAAAGTTTCCTCTAAATTTTGTCTGAAGAAAATCGAAATAATTTTTTTCGCGATATAATAATATAATAATACGATCAATCGACTATGTATATAGAAATATCTGACCGAAATTTGAAGAAAATCGATTGGGTCATTCCTGAGATATAAGGCCAAAAGCAGTACGACACATTTACATATACTCCTAATTCTTATCATTATCAAGCACAAAATTCCAACCAATCGTATTCCTTCTTTTTAACCAATCATAAGGTGAGAGTAATTCTTATCATTATCGGGCACAAAATTCCAACCAATCGTATTCTTTGTTTTTTAACCAATCATAAGGTGAGAGTAAATCTTATCATTATCGGACACAAAATTCCAACCAATCGTATTCGTTGTTTTTAACCAATCATAAGGTGAGAGTAATTCTTATCATTATCGGGCACAAAGTTCCAACCAATCGTATTCGTTGTTTTTAACCAATCAGAAGGTGAGAGTAATTCTTATCATTATCGGGCTCAAAATTCCAACCAATCGTATTCTTTCTTTTTAACCAATCATAAGGTGAGAATAATTGTTCTCATTATCGGGCACAAAATTCCAACCAATCGTATTCTTTGTTTTTTAACCAATCATAAGGTGAGAGTAATTGTTATCATTATCGGACACAAAATTCCAACCAATCGTATTCTTTGCTTTTTAACCAATCATAAGGCGAGAGTACGAGGGTTATTTTTTTTTCAAGGTCCGATCGGTCACGAAATTAATACCACAGTGAAAATAATTTTTTTTAAATTTGTAACAAGTACTTACATAGTTACGATATTTCTCTATATAGTCGCCACTCCGATTTAGACATTTGTCGTAGCGTGGTACTAACTTTCCAATATCCTCGTCATAGAACGGAGCCCCCTGTGTTTTCAGCCATGTTTTTTCGCTGGTCTGCAGCTCGATGTCTGTGGCTAAATGGTGTCTTCCTAGCCAGCGTTTCATTTGAGCAAAGAGGTGAAAATCGGATGGACCGAATTCCGGGTTGTGTGGTTGGTGAATAAGAATAAGCGGAGAGGAATGCTGTCATCAGGCGTTGTCTTTCTACATGACAATGCTCGGCCGCACACTGAAGCTGTAACAACGGAGCTCCTGCAGCGTTTTAGTTGGGAAGTGTTTGATCACCCACCTTACAGCCCGGATTTGGCTATCCGATACCCCATTTTTCATATGATCACACCATACTTTTCCCTTTAATGTGGCTATTCTCGTTACATTAAAAATCGTAAAGTAAAAATTAAAAATTATTTTTATTACTTTTTTACATAACGTCCCTAAAGTTCTACCAGTTATACCCATTTTCCCCTGTGTTTGGGGAGCTTTTGGATCCCTTTTTCACAAAAACTTTGCGGAATGTCACGAAGCAATTACGCGCGAACTCTTCTTCTTTATTGTTTTGGATTCGATATCCTGCAAGCACTTTTTTCAGCGGCTCGAAGAAAAATATCTCTAGAGGTTAAATCTAAACTGTATGGGGATTTTCTAAGATTTCCCATTAAATTTCGTCCGTTTTAGCTTGATTGCTAACGGCTGTATGATGCCTGGTGTTGTTGTAAAGAAGAATCCCATCTCATCGGTCGACGGCATCTTTTGTTCCTTTAGGTGGCTTTCGCTTTGACCGAGCGATGCGCAGGGTTCATGCTTCCGCGAACTCCGTTAGCTAGTTCAGAGGGAAACGATGTAGGAGATTCAAGATGTCCGGACGAGGCCTACAGCGAAGGCAAAAGATAAGTTAATATATCACCGATGTAAATATCTACCGAGGGATTTACATCAGCGGCATCCAAACGAGGCGAGGCTTATTAATATGAGATGTAAAAAGTCAGAGGGCAAAAGACGATTCCCGTTAAAGCCCATCAAGGCTAGTAACGGTTGGGATGGGATGTGGCGACCGAAAGCGTCACAAGGCGAGTGTGTCTTCCCTTAAGGGGTTGGAATGCCCGTGCGATGGCAGCGGTACGCTACATTTATAATTCGTGGAGAAAATCGACGAGCAGTACTTCTTTTCGGTCTCAGTAGACGGTCGCTTGGACTCTTCCGGCTGACGGATACGTCTTTACCTTTCTGAATAATTATTGGCTCGACCTAGCATAATGAAAACATTGTTTCTGTAATTTACTTACCGTCTAATAATCATAGATTGCAAAAGTTAATAAATATCTGTTCCGTTTATATTAAATTGCCTTTTGCGTATAGTGATATTTTATTTTTATTATTTCACCGAATTATCCTTGCATTGTATATGATGTATTTTTCAACTAATTTTTATTAAAAAATGAAATTTAATAAGTAAAAATAGGAATTGACTATTTTTATACAATATCTGATCGCTATCTATGCAATCATTTTTATTTATTTATTTATTTTTTGTTTAATCAAACGAGAATAATTTCACAGTTTTACCTAAAATAAAATCTTTCCGCATATTTATATATATATATATATATATATATGGTTTTTTTTAGTATTGATTACACTGAAGGATAAAAGGATGTTGCTTTTTCCTTTATAATTAATACGTTATTTTTAGTTTTACCACAAATTAAAATTTTTTTTAGATTTCTATAATTATTATTGTACTGTTCCAGAGGTAAATGTTATTTTTTTCCTGTAAGCTACGTTACGAATCTATTACATAAAAACTAGTATCAAATGAATTAACCTGGTTGTTAGCCGAGATAAAATATTACATTTTTTAAACTGTCACCATCACATTATTTATTTTAACTCCTTTTTTTATGCGAATATATTTTAAGGGATTTTAAAGAAAATTACAAAAATAAATGTTTTTTTATCGATCTCCTTGGCGAAGTGAATGGTCGTCTCAGCCTTTCATCCGAACGTCCCAGTTCGAATCCCGGTAAGGCATGGCATTTTTCATACGCTACAAATTTCCATTTTCATATGACAAAATTACCAAATTAGCTGACGTCTATTTCAAAAAAAGACTCTCGCGCAGTTCTGTGCAAGAAAACCAACTTTTCTTTTCCTACGTCCTCACTATTTCGCAGTCAGAAATGCACTGATTTTCAGAGTGCAACGTACTAAATACGTTCGATTTACCAGTAGATACAACACACAAGCGACAAGTTTGAACTCAGAGTTCAGTCTGAGTGAGTTTGAACTCACTCAAAAAAAAAAATACACCACTACTCAGTCAACATGACCTCAAATTTAGATTATGTTGCCTGCTTTCAATCTTTAATTAAGCGTAACTCAAGAACGACTCAACCAATTTTGATAAAATTTTCACATGTACAATATCGGATACACTGCTGCAACATATCTAACTTTCAATGAAATTGATGTAGTAGTTTTGGAGATTTTTGAGCCACAAAGTTTATACATAGGCCCCTATATATATATATATATATATATATATATATATATATATATATATATATATATATATATAATAAGCAAATTATAATTTGAGTGAATGGCATTTTCGAACTCCTCATACCTCAAAATGTAAAGAAAATTCAATTTCAACCCGTCCCCAAACACACCGTGCAACCGAAAGTAACTTTTCTTCGAAAAGTCGGTAAAAAGTGTTTTCTCAAATCATGCTTATACGTTTTACTTCATTGTACAAAGTAAAGGAAATATTGTGATGGTGAAAAATTTCAGTTTTCAGATTTTAACAGAAATATCCATTATTAACATCCCTGAATTCATTGTGCTAGTTTCGGCGTGACATCTGTTCGTACGTATGTATCTCGCGTAACTCAAATACGATTTGCCGTAGGATGTAAAAATTTTGATTTAGGACTGTTGTAACAGTCTAGTTGTGCACCTCCCCTTTTGATTGCAATCGATTGAACCAAAAGTGTCCAAAAAAGTCCAAAATGTAAAACAAAATTTGGATTTTGGACTTTTTCTTGACTGCAGTAATAAGCCCTGTTTTGAGAGAGCTTTTTAACGATATATCATAAGTGGTACTTATTTTCATCGGTTCCAGAGTTATAGCCAAATGAAATTTTAATTAAAGAAATATTTATATCTTACAAGAGGAAGGCACATCGGTTCAAATCCGACTTCATCTCCCTTTTTTTTAATTTAAATATATTGATTTATTAATAATTATTAACCTCTGATTATAAAGAATAATTACGATAAATAATAATTCAATTATAACAATAAAAAAAATAGAAAAAATTTCAAAAGTTATAAATGAAATAAAATTTAATGTTCTTTGCATTTAAAAAAAAAAGTATATTTGTAATTTAATAGGTGTACAAGGAAGTCTTAACTACCAACGATGGTATACGCTTTGGCGTATAGCATCGCACCTTTAAAGATATTTTTATCGATAACCGAAAAACGTATCGAAAAATACCTTTTTTTTTTTTTTGTAGAAAATCTAATTTTAAATACTAAAAGTGGTTTTTAAATTCGATTTGATCAACGATTTAGCCATAGTAAAACTGAATATCGCAAGGATTATAATCCGGTTCTTAGCGACAGATATTAAAACAGCCAACATCATACTGTGAATTATTTCGTAACAGCTTTTAGTCATATGTTCTTTCCAGGTGTAAAAAGTATATTCATGCAAAATTTCACCTCAATCGGTTGAGTAGTTTTTGCGTGAAAGAATATAACATACTCACAAAAATCACTAAGTTTATATATATATATATATAGGTGAGGGAGATGTCTTTATCACAAAAAAAAAAATATTTAGATTTTCTACAGAGGCATGTTAGAGAAAATTTGTTTTTCTACAATGCTTATATAATTAATCCAATTTTTTTAAAAATTAAACCGCATATCTTAAAATTGAAATATTTTTACTTCTTGTAAAGGAAGTACTGTGATGATGAAAAATGACGGTTTTCAGATTTCAACGGATATATCCATTTTGACCATCCCTGAATCCAGTTTGACTATTTTCGGAGTGACGGTACGTACATACGTACATATGTATCTCGCATAACTAAAAAATTATTAGCCGTAGAATGTAAAAATTTTGAATTTAGAACTATTGTAACATTTAATTGTGCACCTCCCCTTTTGATTGCAAATCGACTGAACCAAAAGTGTCTAAAAAAGCCCAAATTCCAAACCAATTTGGATTTTGGATTTTTTCTTAACTGGAGTAATAAGCCCTCATTGAGAGCTTATCAACGATTTATCATAAGTGGTACTTATTATCACTGGTTCCTGAGTTACAGCCAAATTAAATTTTAATTAATGAAATATTTGAATCAAGGGGAAGGCACATCGGTTCGAATCAGACTTCATCTCCTTTTTCTTTTTTTTTTTGTTAACTTTTTTTTAATTTAAATATATTGATTTAATAATAGTTATTAACCTGTGATTGTAAAAAAAAATTACGATAAATAATAAATTCAACAACAATAAAAAAAAATGAAAAAAAAAATCAGAAGTTAATGAAATAAAATTTTACGTAGTTTTCATTTTAAAATAATGTGTATATGAAATTTAATAGGGGCAGAAGGAAGTAATGTGGTGCCCACATCCAGATTTTTTCTTTTGCTCTATTTCCTTTTGATTTAAATATTTTTCAAACATTTCGTGAAGTTTATACTTTATATATAGAGCCATCACGAAATATCTACAATTATTTCAAAGATTTTATACATATTTACATAATAATACATATATTTATTAATTTACATTATATTTACATTTTATACATATATTTATTAATAATAATTTTAACAACTGTAAGTATATTTCCACAGAGAAAAGCTGTAGATATTGTATAAGAATCCATTCTTTAGTTTATATTGTTTACAAAATGTTCCACAAAAAAAAAAAAAAAAAAAAAAATGAGAAACGAAGTACGGATCACCTCCTTCTGTGTTTGTCGGCTAACGCAAAATACTTTTTTAATCGTATTAAGGACCAACTTTAACTACTATTTTTAAGATTGGGGACGACTATTCTGAAATCCGCATACTTCAAATCATTCAGACTTTCAAGTCCTGTGCTGACCAAACTGTTGCTCTGAAGAAATTACAATATAATGATATTTTTTATAAATTGAACAGGCTTAAGTTTTTATTATATATAATTTTAAATTTCAGTTTAATTTCCTCGAGCGCTTTCGGATATTCAGCCATCTTCAAGAGCAATATAATTATAATTAAAATGATAAAACTACCGTAATTGAATTATATATATATATATATATATATATATATATATACACACAACATATATACATGTATTTTAATTACCTAATTATTTTTCCATATTATATAATAATTTTTAACGTATTTATTTTTCAGGTATGATGACGCTGTACTTTTGAAATAAAATTATCTTATTAGTGGTAAGTTTAATTTAAAAATACGATATTCTTATAAATTTCAAAAATATTTATAATAAATTTTAATAATAATTACCTTTAAGAAGATATTATATGTTATTTTAATGTATACAGAGTGTCTGATGAAGAAAGGAAAGCATTTTAGAATATGTTGAAATCAAGTAGAAATAAAGGAAAAAATTAACATACATAAACGAGGTCTGTTCAGAAAACAACCGAAGTTATTTTTTTTAATCTTTATTATTAATTTTAAATTATTGATCTTTATCCCCTTCCCTTGGAAGGAGAAGTACACTCCTTCCCTATTGGAAAATTTTTCCCAGCGGTGTTTCCACTCGCGAAGCAGTCCTGGATAGCTTCTTTTGAAATGACTTTTAAGGTCCGTGATGAATTTGAAATAATATTATTATTATAATCGAGAACTTCCCGATGGAAAACGTTAAGCAATCGTGATTCATATTTATATCGCTTTGTATTCTTCTTTCGTTCTTCAGACCATTTCGGACGATGTTTAGCCTTCGGCCCTTCTGGTTTTTCATTATTATAAGTTGTATTCTTTTTTTTTTGTTCACCTAATAACATAATGACGAATGCGCTACCTTTACAATTTATTGAATAATCTTATATATTAGCTTCCTTGTTGCGGCTTCGCCCGCGTTATATGCTCATAGAAATTCAAAAATTGGAAATAATTTTTTTTTTTAGTAATTATGTGTGCCAGTCTCCGTGACGCGAGCGGTAGTGTCTCGGCCTTTCATTCGGAGGTTCCGGGTTCAAATCCCGGTCAGGGATGGCATTTTCACACGTTACTAATCATTCATCTCATCCTCTGAAGCAATACCTAACAGTGGTCCCGGAGGTATAAAAAAAAATTAAAAAGAGTTGTTATGTGTGGGGGGCTGTTGCTCTCAAAACGTTATCCTTATTCACAACTTAACGGATAAAATAAAATGTTATTGCCCGGGCACAGCCAAGTCTAGAAGTTTCATCGTTTCATTTTTCTTCTTCTTTTTTGGAAACGGAACGATTACAAACGATTTTCATCCTGTTACCTGTTTTTGAATATCTTTTAAATTCAGATAATCAATTTCTGATAACGAATGATAATCGAAAGCGAATTTGAGACCTGACATATTTCTCGACGTTTAGACGAGCGTATACATTGCTCTTCTAGATTTTTTGAATGTTCTGGCATAGATGTAAATCATCTACGATCGTAAATTCTAGAAGCCGTAAAGATAGTGTTCTTCATATCTCTGATTTCGCTGACCTAGATGTTATGAAAACATTAATACTCGTAATAAATTGAAAGTCGAATCTTATGCGAACGGTTTAGCCTGTTAAAATTTTTAATTATCTTCTCTATTTTTAATTATATTAATTTAAATTATTTTAATATAATTTTTAAAAATCTACAGGGACCTAAATTAATCGAGTAAGGATGAGTTCTCTAAGATCGCTGCCAGATTAGATGACATTAAATGTTTTAAAACACATAAATTTCGCAAGAAGCCGATATCCGTATCGAAATTCAATATCTCTCAAACTATCACAACTTTGTCATATATGTAATTAGTCGTTTTCCCCTTTAATCTTATTATCAAAATGATCAATTTTACGATAATTGAACTTTCGTAGACTATTTTCGAACCTCGGACATCCGGGTGTACCAGGTTCGAATCCCGGACAGGTATTTTTAATACGCTATAGAAAATTACATTTCTTATTCATACGCACAAGCTTTGAGTTTTTATAGTGAATTTCATCATGCGAAAAATAAATCTGGTGTAGACAACACGTAAATTTCTTGTACGCCTATAAAATTATATTTACACATTTTTTAAAGATGAAAAGTACATAAAATTTTATTCCGTTAAAAACGTCTGATATTTTTTCAAATTGTTTTTTTTTTTGTTATTGAATTATTATTCCTCGTAAATTTTTTTTACAATGAGAGTTTAATATTTATTAATAAATCTATTAATATAAATTTATTATTAAAGAAATAAATTTATTTAAAATAAAAAAAAAAGTAGATGAAGTCGGATTTCACCGATGTGCCTTCCCTTAAGATCCAAATATTTCTATAATTAAAATTTTATTTGGTTATAATTCTGGAACCGATGAAAATAAGTACCGCTTATGATAAATCGTAGAAAAGCTCTCGATGGATGGCTTATTACTGCAATTAAGAAAAAGTTGGCTTTTTTGGACACTTTTGGTTCAGTCGATTGCAATCAAAAGAGAAGGTGCACAAAAAGATGTTAACAACAGTCCTAAATAGAAAATTTCAAAATCCTACGGCTAATCGTTTTTGAGTTATGCGGTATACATACGTGCGTACAGGCGTCACGCTGAAACTACTAAAAAAGGATCTAGGGATGGTCAAAATGGATATTTCCGTTGAAATCTGGAAACCGAAATTTTTCGCGATCACAATACCTCCTTTACTTCGTACAAGTAAGTAGTAAAAGAAACTGTCTGAAATAGTCGATACTGACATAAAGAATGATCGATGTAAATAATATATATCGATATAATCAATAATATTAAATTTACTAAGATTCGAACTATGGAAAACATTCCGGAGGTCATAAGAAAGCTACAATTAAAATTATGTAATGATGGGTTCAATAATTTTGCGGTTATCACGGACAAACTCAAAAATTCGTTTTTTTTTAACTTAATTTCATGATAAAATTTTTTAATTGAGTTTCACTATTATTCGGCAGTAAAAATTTTAATATTTTATAAAAAAAAGAAAAAAAAAGTGTTACTTAAGAAATATTTAAGTGGTATTTTTGGATCTTTTAAAATTACTTTTACGTAATCTATCATTTAATCAATGATGTAATATTACATAAAAATTACATTACTTGTTTTTATTATTATTATTATTATTATTTATTAATCTTAATAAAAGGGCAAATGGATTAATTAACCTTCTAAATAGATTACATTTTCTTATCTAACATTTATAATCAACTTATTATTATTTACTGAACACAAATAACATTTTATTTGTCATTCGATTCCGTCAAAAATAGAAATTGTTAATGAAGTAAAGAAAAAAAAATTCATGATAAGTGTACACCGATTATCTGTAATCATTTTGCTGTTGTTAGAATAGGTATATTGAAGGTGTGTTCATGTCAAAAATAATACATCGGGTTTTTTTTTAGAAAGATTTACGTTTTAGGGTCCAACTAGTTAATCTAGACAAAAAAATAAATATATGTAAGTACGTATAAATATATAAAAGGTGACAACACAGTTGTAGGATTTTCTCGTCACGCGGCTATTTTCTAATGCGCAACTTAAACACATATATACACACACACACACACACACACACACACAACTTAATTAAAAATATTTATGATTTTATTTAAATACAATATTTTTTGTTTATTAAATTCAATGATTCCCATTAAAGCACACGGGCATGCCGTATTTCATTCGCGCCGGGTATGGCAGTATTAGCGGCCATTTTTTTATTAATTTATTTAATTCTACCGCTAACACCTGTGACATCACAACATATCAGTCGACTACAACAGCTACATGTCAGTGCTACACTAGCGTTCCTTGTGGTGAGAGGGGGTACTATTGACGCAGTATTCCCACTTAGCCGCTAATTTATTTAGACATTTTTTTGGGGTGGGGTGCGATTTTGTAAATATTATTATTTTTTAATAGTTTTCATATGTGCTTAAGAAAAATAGGACCTTAATTAAGCAAAATTTTGAGATACTGAAGATGACCTTTCTCAATAGCCTCACATCCTTGACCTTTTAAGTTGAAAATTTATTGTCAATGCCTCATATATAGAAGTAATCTAATCAAGTTTGGTCAAATCGGTGGACATATAAATGATTTAGAGAGTGACACAATGTACACACGAACATCCGGAAAATTTCCATCCGTTTTTTTGGGTTCGTTAGGTGTACAAACGTCAAGATTTGGTGAAAACCGCATATGCCTAAATTGTATCGATTACAATACTTCTCCTTTTAAAGCTATAGTTCTGCAATACCGCTAAACGGCAAGTAATATATAGGTGTCTCATTGCTTTTATTCTTATACTTTAAGATTGACCGAACATATTTTCTTCAGATTTGGCTGAAATATTTCTATATATAGGACATTGATCGTATTAATTTTTTTTACAAAATTGGTTTAAGTTAGGGAGATGTTTTTATTACAAAAAAATGAATTTTTCGATTTTCTGCAGAGGCATATTAGAGAAAATTTGTTTTCTACCATGCTTATATAAGTAATCCAATTTTTAAAAATAATCAAACCCCATATCTTAAAATTGAAATGTTTTTTACTTCCTTGTAAAGGAAGTACTGTGATGAGGAAAAATTTCGGTTTTCAGATTTCAACAGATATATCAATTTCGACCATCCCTGAATCCAGTTTGACTATTTTCGGAGTGACGGCTGTACGTACATACGTACATATGTATCTCGCATAACTAAAAACGTTATTAGCCGTAGAATGTAAAAATTTTGGATTTAGAACTATTGTAACATTTAATTGTGCACCTCCCCTTTTGATTGCAAATCGACTGAACCAAAAGTGTCCAAAAAAGCCCAAATTCCAAACCAATTTGGATTTTGGATTTTTTCTTAACTGGAGTAATAAGCCCTCATTGAGAGCTTTTCAACGGTTTATCTTTTTTTTTTGTCTTCAGTCATTTGACTGGTTTGATGAAGCTCTCCAGGATTCCCTATCTAGTGCTAGTCGTTTCATTTCAGTATACCCTCTACATCCTACATCCCTAACAATTTGTTTTACATATTCCAAACGTGGCCTGTCTACATAATTTTTTCCTTCTACCTGTCCTTCCAATATTAAAGCGACTATTCCAGGATGCGTTAGTATTTGGCCTATAAGTCTGTTTCTTCTTTTAACTATATTTTTCCAAACGCTTCTTTCTTCATCTATTTGCCGCAATACCTCTTCATTTGTCACTTTATCCACCCGTCTGATTTTTAACATTCTCCTATAGCACCGCATTTCAAAAGCTTCTAATCTTTTCTTCTCAGATACTCCGATCGTCCAAGTTTCACTTCCATATAAAGCGACACTCCAAACATATACTTTCAAAAATCTTTTCCTGACATTTAAACTAATTTTTGATGTAAACAAATTATATTTCTTACTGAAGGCTCGTTTAGCTTGTGCTATTCGGCATTTTATATCGCTCCTGCTTCGTCCATATTTAGTAATTCTACTACCCAAATAACAAAATTCTTCTATTTCTAATCTTTTCTCTTCCTATTTTTAAATTCACGGTCCGTCTACATTATTTCTACTACATTTCATTATTTTCGTTTTGTTCTTGTTTATGTTCATGCGGTAGTTCTTGCGTAGGACTTCATCTATGCCATTCATTATTTCTTTTAAATCTTTTTTACTCTCAGAATTACTACATAATTACCCAAACGTAGCATCTTTATCCTTTCACTTTGTATTGTTACTTCTGATCTAAATTCTTCTTTAACATCATTAACTTCTAGATCCATGTAAAGATTAAAAAGTAACGGAGATAGGGAACATCTCCTTGTCGGACTCCCTTTCTTATTACGGCTTCTTTCTTATATTCTTCAATTATTACTGTTGCTATTTGGTTCCTGTACATGTTAGCAATTGTTCTTCTATCTCTGTATTTGAACCCTCATTTTTTTAAATGCTGAACATTTTATTCCAGTCTACGTTATCGAACGATATATCATAAGTGGTACTTATTTTCATTGGTTCCAGAGTTACAGGCAAATTAAATTTTAATTAATGAATTATTTGAATCAAGGGGAAGGCACATCGGTTCGAATCAGACTTCATCTCCTTTTTCTTTTTTTTTTAACTTTTTTTTAATTTAAATATATTGATATAATAATAGTTATTAACCTGTGATTGTAAAAAAAAATTACGATAAATAATAAATTCAACAACAATAAAAAAAAATGAAAAAAAAAAAAAATCAGTAGTTAATGAAATAAAATTTTACGTCGTTTTCATTTTAAAATAATGTGTATATGAAATTTAATAGGGGCAGAAGGAAGTAATGTGGTGCCCTAATCCACATTTTTTCTTTTGCTCTATTTCCTTTTGATTTAAATATTTTTCAAACATTTCGTGAAGTTTATACTTTATATATAGAGCCATCACGAAATATCTACAATTATTTCAAAGATTTTATACATATTTACATAATAATACATATATTTATTAATTTACATTATATTTACATTTTATACATATATTTATTAATAATAATTTTAACAACTGTAAGTATATTTCCACAGAGAAAAGCTGTAGATATTGTATAAGAATCCATTCTTTAGTTTATATTGTTTACAAACTGTTCCACAAAAAATAAATAAAAAAAATTAAAAAAATGAGAAACGAAGTACGGGTCACCTCCTTCTGTGTTTGTCGGCTAACGCAAAATACTTTTTTAATCGTATTAAAGACCAACTTTAACTACTATTTTTAAGATGGGGGACGACTATTCTGAAATCCGCATTAATTAGTTTTTATTATATATAATTTTAAATTTCAGTTTAATTTCCTCGAGCGCTTTCGGATATTCAGCCATCTTCAAGAGCAATATAATTATAATTAAAATTATAAAATTACCATAATTGAATTATATATATATATATATTAATAACAATTAATCGTTTAAATCTAACTGAATACGTCCGTATTGTAATAGTTTCTCAATTGTTAACATAACAATTTTAATTTTTTTACTTTGTAAATTTTTACATTGTAAAAATAAATCGGTTCTGTACTTCTAAGTTCTACAGGTATAATTGGACCAAGTCCTGTAGCTCCTTCATAATTTTTTTTTTTTATTGATGAGTCGGAGGAACCCCATTTACAGGCGAAGTGTCGAGCTCGATGACAGGTTCCACAAGATGTTTTAAGAGTGCGTATACGTGCCTGCGCCCTACCGACTAAACCTCCTATCACACCATTTTTCCCCTTCCGGAGCCGGCCCCGCGATAAAGTATAACATGACACCGGGAAGTGCCTTTGAGCTAAGGGGATCAGGAATTGCCGTGCATCATCACAGTTGCTCATTCACGCAAGCGTGGACGAACGACTCCACCGGGAGCTGTCCATTTCCCTTTCACTCTCCGGTTGTAATCTTCACCTAGCTCCTGACTAGGGCTTTACCAGGATATTCTATGATCCTTGTTTCGTTTTCTTTCTACGGATGATACTAGAAACCAAATCGGTGATGGAATTCCGTGTGGCTTCATCGCATATCACATTCACAATCGCATATCATATCAGGAATAGAGCTACTTGCTGCTCTAAGTAGGCTAAAATCATCATCACTTCTATCGTTTTCAATCGGGCTTTTTGAAAAATGATTACGTCTAGAAGTATTTGGATTATTAGGAATTGATGTTAATAATAAACAGTACGTTGCACAAAGTCAACCGAATGTTAAAACCTAAAATATTATAAAGTTTACATCGCAGGGAATTTTGTTTTAAAAGCGTGTCATGTTTACTAACGCGGTCCACTAGAAACATATTGATGTGTACTAGTATTAGTACATAAGGTCCATTGTATAATATATAATACACATGGGAGGTAACGTGTTAATGAGCACTGGAGGGTCAAGGGAACGGATCCTCCTGGCTAAACGGCAAGGGCGAATGAAATGTGTCCGTCGGTTATTATTTCGAAATAATTAATATTTAAAAACATTATGACGTATTTGAAGTAAAATTCTATCAAGATGAAAACTGGAAAAATTATTCAACCCTTTCCCGGCATTTATTTTTTGTATTATTTATTACGGTTTAATTAACCCGATTTTTTCTGAAAAATTCGTATTAATTCTAATCATAGGTCATTAATTGGTACTGTTGACTCGTTATTCGATCGTAAGTAAGAAAGTTTTTATTTTTAAACCTTTAACGATTGCGGTAATAAAAAGTTTTAGAAAGTTATTATAAGTTTAAAAGTGAGCCTACAATAATTTCAATTTTTTATTATATAATTTGTACGTATCGGAGTTCGATAAAATAATTCCTTATATGTATTTTATTATACGTACGACTACTGTAAGATCCTTTAATTAATTTGGAGAATTCTTCGATTAAATATTTTACATTATTAAATGCAGCAGCTTAATCGAAGTGACATCGAGGATAAATTCGTTATATTACATAATCGATTTTAGAAAGTCGATTTATTATTAGTTTTTTATTTCTTTTTCGTTTCAAGTAAAGGTCGATGTTCTTAATACTGGTCGATGTTATTTCGTAAGAATTACTTTATTTCTTGTCCGTATAAAAAGTATTTTGAAGGTGGAATCTGTTGAAGGTGGAATTTAATCTCTTTTTTGTTTAGTCTCCGGAACCACCGTAAGGTATTACTTCAGAGGATGAATTAAAATGAAATATAGTCTTGTACAGTCTCAGGTCAACCGTTCCTGAGACTGATCGGCGGTTAATTGAAAAAACTACCGATGAACACCGGTATCCACGATATCAAATCCGTATAAAAGTAATTGCCTTTACTAGGATTTCAATCTTAGAACTCTCGATTTCGAAATCGGCTGATTTTTGATGACGAGTTTAACCGCTAGACCGACCCGGTGGGTTTTCCATTTTTATCTAGCCGATATTGAGGACAAAAGTATGATAATTATATAAAAAATTAGGTATCGGGTGTTTATCAAATATTTACGTGTTAAGGCCAAACAAGTTCACCTAGACCAAAAGAAATATATATATTAACGTATGTGTCGCGTTGCTTTCGGCTGTATATCTCAGGCTTGACAGAACTGATTTTCTTCAATTTTGACTCAAATATTTATATATATGAGACGTTGAGCGTAATATTTGTTTTTTCAAGATTCGTTAATGGGGTGGGGGATATTGCGAAAAAACCGATTTCGATTTTCTTCAGAGATTTTACTAGATTCAGGGCTTGCCTATGGGACACCTCCACAGCTAGGCCTTTCGGACGGGTTGCCCTAGTGGGCGGAGTCTAGGAATGGAATTATTAGGTGTCCAAAATTACATCTTATGTAAAAGTATATATATATTTTTTTTTTTGAATGATGCAAATTGATATACCGAAAGTTAAATTAGAAATTTAACTCTAGAAATTGATACTGACGAATCGGGATTTTCCGCTACTGATCGGTACATTCCGGGCCTACATTTTGGATACAGTTCATTATTTTATGAAGAAAAACAATCGCATAAATAAATAAAAAAATTATAAAAGATAATTCTTAAATTAAACGCACTAAAATGAAAAAATAATTTCGAGACGGTATCTCAGTTTGGATTTCACAACAAGCTTTAATAGTGATTTGTAACATTATGTAAAAGTCGAAGCCTCAAACTAAAAATTTGATTTTTGCAAATTTTTTTCATATGCGTGATGAACGGCCTAAAGAGTGGGTTGTCGCGGCACGCCACTCTTGACCCCGGACCTACAATGCGGAAAGGATTTTTGAAAATTTAATTTTTTTTATTTTAGCCTCTATTGAAGAGGCTAAGTTATTTAGAAAAAAAGTTACCTTTTTTTTTTTGAGCGGTTGAGAAATCCCATTTACGGGCGCCGAAGCAGTGTCGGATTCGCTAACAGATTCCGCAGTATAGTAAAAAAAAAAGGCGTATATACTCCTGCGCACTACCGAGTAAACCTCCATCTCTGGCGACCCGCCTCCCCTGGGAATAGCTGATAAAGCGTTATTTCAGACGGTGAGGGGGATAAGCGCTCACACACACATTTTGGACAACAAAGCAAATAGCAAGGTACGTATACACACAAAAACAGATCCACACGTAACTAAAAAACCAACACAAAACAACATGAAACACACGAACCAAATATGCCAACACTAATACACCACACACCAACAAATCTCACAACACTCATACTTACCATACGCATACAACAGCTTTAGCTGGAAATTGGGGGAAGTCCCCGGGACCCCAGCCGGTGGAATGACCGCGGCCTCATTGCATCCTATCGACCCCCACATGATCGGGGGGTCCTCTAGATACTCGCCCGCGGCCCTGTCCCCTACAACGGGACCTCAGGGCCTCGAATTAACCTGCGGCTTTCTTCGGCAGAACGTAATTTTTCCATAACTCCATTAGCGCATCTGGCAACAACCGCCCAGTAGAGAAAATTTTACTTAAGCAAATTTATTAAACTTAATATGTATGAATATTTCTAGAAATATTTATCTTAAAATTTATTCTCCATCTCTAAAAAATATATATTCTGTTTTTTTTTTTTTATTTTAGAAATTGCAGCTGTTACAGTCGTGAAAATTTGTTTTTAAAATCTTTTTTAAAAACATATTGATATATGTTTCACCATATTTCAAAAACCCAATTTGGGCGTGGCAATGATTTTCTTGAAATTTCGGGATTTCAGGAACTTAAGATTATACAGAAGTGAAGATTGGTATTTAGACACTCCTTTGAAAATAAAATTATACATTTATCATAGTTTTTAAAAATTAAACTTGTGTGTGATTAAAGGGAGGGGGGGGCAGAAACTTTTCGAACATTCCCAGAATAAAGCCAACCACTAAAAATAAGACATATTTTCGCCAAAGTAAATAGAAACGTTTGAAAATATGCCCACTAAAATATCAACTTTTAACTTGTATGATAGAATTTTAAAAAAACTTAATACCTCTTTTGCAGGTTGAAATCCAAAATCTACGTGGGCAACAGTCAATTAAGCACAAAACAATATCTACAAGTAATCATGTAATAACTTTTACGGATCTAAAGAAAACCTATGATTTAATATAAAAAATTATTTAATACCCTAGATGAATTCAAAATCGATCCCAAAACCAGAAAATTAACGTATAAATTTAAACGTGAGAGTTCTTTCCAGATAGTCACGAGTTAGAAACATTTACTAAATTTAATTTTTCTATGATTTATCAGCTAAAATATTATTTAAGAGTTACCATACCGTATGAAAACTTAATATATTATTTAGTAAATTAACATTAAACGAAAATTTTAAAAAAATCATTAATTTAATTACGTAGAACGTCCAGAAAGTAAGAACCGTTTGCGCATCGCATGCGCTCAGCTTTACTTACAACAATGGATTAAGGCCGGCCGGTCTCGGTAATTGTTTTGCTAGCGCCGTACGAAATTTTTTAGCTGTACTTTAACAAGGAGTGATTTTTTTGTGTATTTATAATGAATAAAATATTTGAAAATCCCACCTACTATGAGGTACAATCGATCATACATCGATTGTGAATGACCGAAGTGTTCGTCCTCTGAAAATTCATCGTAAAATTATCGCCTAATTGTAATAACTGAAGGAAAGATAAGGAAATCGTGTCGTTTATTTAAGGCAGGAAGAACATCTGTTCATGATGAGAAACGTTCAGGGTGTTCTATTCTCATTAAAGAGAACCTTCATTTCACGTAAGAAGAACTTGATAAATTTCCTATATTTTCAAAGTCCTGAGTGACAATCTATTAACTACCGAACATAAACGTACTCGGTTTTTTCTAAATGAACCCTTTATATTATTTATTATTAAACATATAAAGTTAGAAATATTTTCATATAAACAATAAAGCGATTATTACTCAGAAATAAAACGGTTTGTTTACGTACCTTTGGCAAAAAGTATTAAAAAAATGCCATTTTCTGAAGAATATAATAACAGATTACGAACAATTTATTAAACTAAAAGAAATACAGTTATATTTTAATTTTTTTTTTATAAATAATTATTTATTTTCTTTACCGCGAATGAAATTCTTGAAAACATTTTGAATGTAGGTGCACTTTATATTTTATACGCAAAATAATTTATATAAAAATACAGTATCCACTTACTAACAATTATGAGTATCGATTATACGAGCTTTTTCGGATTATTCCTTCATCATCCATTCCTTCATCATAAATAACTCTTTTTATCTTTAATAAATAACGAAAAAACTATTAACTCGTCCGATCGATATTATTCATTCGTTGAACTTTACCGTTAGGGCAGGTCTTGTTACGGCTGCTGTTCTCCACCTTATTCTATCCGTCGCTAACCTCTATGTTTCCGAATATTTTCCCTTTTCCATAATCCTATCCGTCGTTTGAAATCTCTTCCTTTCCTTTCATTTACTAAGCCTTCTAACATATCCGCTAATAATCACCCTACTCTCACGTCAATGTCCTACCCGGTTCCTTTTTTATATTCGATCGCATTTAGCGTTTTCCTGTTCTTTCCGATTCTCCTTAATACTTTCTCATATGTTATACGGTCTTTCATTCTGCGCCACACCCGCATCTCAATCGCCTCTAATTCGTTTTCTTTCTGGCTTCAGCTCCGTAGAGCATCACACTCCAAATAAAACGTTTCGTTAATCTCTTCCTTAAAGCTAAGTTTAAATTTCCACACAGCAGTTTTCCCTTTTTATTAAATACCTGCTTACTTCACGATATTCTGGTTTTGATTTTTACCGAACAAGTAACGTCATCCGTTTATATAGCTCTCTAAGAACTGAAATCTCTTCACCCGCTTAAAAAACTTCACTTCCTATCTTAATCTTAATTCTTTCCTTTTTCATCTAATACCGTATATTTTATCTTCTTTTTGTTGATCTTCCTACTCTGGCTTTCGCAAGTTTCATTTAAGTCATCGAGCATTTAGTTTATTTGGTTTATTTGGGCTCTCCGTTAGTACCGTCATGATATTAGGCAAATCGTTTTATGTTCTTCACATTTCTTTGTATTTTTTCGTTTTCTGTCGGTAACATTATTGTATCCTGTAAATTCTCCGGCCGCTTTCCTTCTTCAAATATTCCACTGCGTAGTTCTGGTAACAACAATTCTTCTGTTTTTCCTAGCGCTTTGAACAGTTCAGTCGGTATTTCATCGCATTCCTCGGCTATTTCTTTTCTTAACATTTTAATCGCCTTATTTTTTTTTCCGCTTTTTAACATACCCTTTTGGATCTTCGTGAAGTTCACTTCCATATCTATTTCTCTTGATTTTCTCGTAACGCTTATAAATCTGTAATGTATTCTTCCCACCCTCCTTTTTATTTCCTTCTTCTCATTAAGTATTTTCTTATTCTTTGCCTTTATCTGGTACATTTTCTTCCTTTTTTTTTCTCTTTAAAAACCGTTTTTAAAACTTCATTATACATTAGTTCACATCTCCCTTCTTTTTCAAAATTTTCTATCGCCGTTCATTTTTCCTCGAACCGCTTTTCTTAGTTCGTTATTCATTTTTCTATATTTCCTTTTACCTTCTTTTGTTTCTACATATTTCCACTTCTTTCATTCATCTGGTCTAACATTTCTATTATAACAATCTCTTTTCTTATTCTGTTCCTGTTTTTAAACTCTATCGTCTCTTTTACTGTTTTCATCCACTTATCATCTGCATTACTTGCTTTATCTCCCGTTCTTATTCTTTTCCATTTTCTGTTAGTTTCCTGTTTCTTTCCTTAGCATTCCAAATTACAGTAATCTCTTTTAACTGCCACTCCCAATTTTTTAAGCCTAATGTTCACTTCTACCGCAACTGGATTGTGATATGAATTTATATCTGCACCTGGATAAATCTAAGCGTTCTTTAAACGATATCTAAATCTTAATTGTATCGTAGTATAATCGATATTAATATCGTTCTCTGTTCGTTTGTGATAAACAAAAAAGATCTTATATCTTTAATCTATATCTTATATCTTTTATCTTAGATCTTATATCTTTCTCTGTGTATTTGCGATATACTTTTTGCGATAAGTATATCTTTCTTTTATAATTTTTAAACCGGATGTTTCCCAAAACTAATTCCTTCTCGCTTTAGAGACCAGAAATCTTTCTTAACAGCTGTATACTCATTCCGGTCGTTTGTATAAAGGCTGAAAATTATTGGAACCGTTTCATTTGATCGTTAAGAACAGGTGGTTACAAAAAAGTTTGAATCATATAGGTCAGCGGTTGTCAATATGTTTAAAAAAATATTATCCGATAATCCTTTGTGATGTATTACCGCACCAGATTTTGCATTTAAGCGGACATTATTCTCTCTGATGAATAATCCTTGGATTTGCAGTTTCCCGTATTTTTAAAAATTTTGTTTGTTAACAAAGCCTACATCGCTCATTATCAAATTTGGCACGAAGTATTTATTTATTCGTATCAATTCTTGAAATTATACGGCATAATTTAGACGTTGTTCAAGGTCCTTCGACTTGTCAATTCTTGGATTCCTGTACTAGTTGAATTTTGTACGGGCTAAAATCCTTCACCAATATTCCCTGTGATCAGAGTAATATTTAGCTGAAGAGGACATCTCCGAGTTGATGTTTTTGAGCTCTTTCCTCAACACTTCCTCGTACCCGTTGAATATTCTGTTCACTTCGGGTTGTACGTGGTCTTCTGAATTTTGGCATATCCCGTATTGAACCCTGCTTGTCGAAAACGTTCCGCCAAATATCTAATCGTTTAATCGTAGGATGGAATTCTTATATTGAAATTGCGAGAGTAAATTCGTTGAGTCTGAGTTATTGAATGTTTATTTTCAAAATAATAGTACGTTTTCCATTTGCTGAGCGATTGTGTATTTTTCCACTATTGATTTTCTAGATTTCCTTTATAATAAAGATAATTTAGAAAATCAATTAAAAAACTTATATAAATTTTTCAAATCGTTTGGTATCTTTTGTACCATTCTGTAGTTTTATTTTTAGTTATTTTAAATTAGTTTAAAATTTATAGTAATACGAGCATTTATGGTATATTTTAAATTATAAATATTTGTACGTTATTTGAGATGATACAAAAACGTGTTTTATCCAACATTGTTAAATATAACGATGGAATGTTTATTACTGTTTACCTTTGATACGTGATTATTATTTAGAATTCTTACTAATGAACATAAAAATTTATTTTTTACGATAAAAATAATTGTTAAAAGTATTTCAAAAATTTAATTTAATATTAAATTTTGCAAAAGTAGTTATCTAATGATTAAAATTATGACCCATTAATAGATTGAAGAAAAGAAATTTATGGATTATAAAAATATTTATTAAGGTTAATAAAAAAAAAAAAAGTTGGCAAAGAATATCATTAATTTCCTGCCTATTAATACTACAAATTGGAAGAATTAAAAAAACAAAAAATATATTTTTTTAGAGATAGGGAATAAATTTTAAGAAACATCATTTATTCTAAAAATATTCATATATGGGTTAAGCTTAACAAATCTGCTTAATAAAGGTTTTCTCTTAATCTAACACCACGCTTTCAATAAAGGCCAAAAAAATTCTCAAAAACATTTTCTGGGATATATCATTTTAAAAAAATTGTACAAATTTCTTGATAACTCTATAAATGAAGTATAAACATTCAAAAAATTATTGAAAAATATTTAAACTAATGAAAAAACTATGAAAAAGGGGAATTTCCGTCAGACTTCAATAAAAAGTGTTATAGTCATGATACCAAAGAAAGCAGGGGCAGATAAATGCGAAGAATACAGAACAACTAGTCATGCATCAAAAATCTTAACTAGAATTGTATACAGAAGAATTGAGAGGAGAGTGGAAGAAGTGTTAGGAGAAGACCAATTTGGTTTCAGGAAAAGTATAGGGACAAGGGAAGCAATTTTAGGCCTCAGATTAATAGTAGAAGGAAGATTAAAGAAAAACAAACCGACATACTTGGCGTTTATAGACCTAGAAAAGGCATTCGATAACGTAGACTGGAATAAAATGTTCATCATTTTAAAAAAATTACAGTTCAAATACAGAGATAGAAGAACAATTGCTAACATGTACAGGAACCAAACAGCAACAGTAACAATTGAAGAACATAAGAAAGAAGCCTTAATAAGAAAGGGAGTCCGACAAGGATGTTCCCTATCTCTGTTACTTTTTAATCTTTACATGGAACTAGCAAATTATAATGTTAAAGAATAATTTAGATTCGAAGTAACAGTACAAAGTGAAAAGATAAAGATGCTACGATTTGCTGATGATATAGTAATTCTAGCCGAGAGTAAAAAGGATTTAGAACAAACAATGAACGGCATAGATGAAGTCCTACGCAAGAACTATCGCGGGAAAATAAACAAGAACAAAACAAAAGTAATGAAATCTAGTAGAAATAACAAAGATGGACCACTGAATGTGAAAATAGGAGGAGAAAAGATTACGGAGGTAGAAGAATTTTGTTATTTGGGAAGTAGAATTACTAAAGATGGACGAAGCAGGAGCGATATAAAATGCCGAATAGCGAAACGAGCCTTCAGTAAGAAATATAATTTGTTTACATCAAAAATTAATTTAAATGTCAGGAAAAGATTTTTGAATGTGTATGTTTGGAGTGTCGCTTTATATGTTAGTTAAACTTGGACGATCGGAGTATCTGAGAAGAAAACATTAGAAGCTTTTGAAATGCGGTACTATAGGAGAATGTTATAAATCAGACGGGTGGATAAAGTGACAAAGGAAGTGGTATTGCGGCAAATAGATCAAGAAAGAAGCATTTGGAAAAATATAGTTAAAAAAAGAGACAGACTTTTAGGCCACATACTAATGCATCCTGGAATAGTCGCTTTGATATTGGAAAGACAGGTACAAGGAAAAAATTGTGTAGGCAGGCCACGTTTGGAATATGTAAAACAAATTGTTAGGAGGGGTATACCGAAATTAAACGACTAGCACTAGATAGGGAATCTTGGAGAGCTGCATCAAACCAGTCAAATGACTGAAGACAAAAAAAAAATATTACCTTAAAAGCAACATAATTATCAATGAATTTCTGTTTCCTTCTACTTGCAAAAGTAATCATATCACATACCTCACAGTCAGTAGTACAATGACAGTTTCCAGTTTTAAATGATCACTACTTAGTACCATCCTGATCGCGTAGTGGAAAACACCCACCATTAGATGATTCTGGTCGCCACACCACCCCCTCCGTATCTAGCCCTGACGGCTTTACTAGAGGTCATCTTCAAAAACCTCAGCAATTGACAAAATTCAGTCTCCCCTCAACCAGGATGTCACCGATGTGAATGCCAAAAACAACATTCCCATTGGTGTACTACTATCTAACGTGAACTCGTGGAAAACAAAACACATCTCAATTGAAGTCTTCAACAAGACTGAATTACCTAAATATTGATTGAAGGAACTAAAATCTAACTACCCAAATAGATAAAAGCAAGTTTGACACACAACTCTACAACAAAGAAACAAAAGAAGCCCACTCAGGACTCTACACCCCTTCTGCAATTCTTTTTTTAACAAAGGAAAATCAAAAATTCTTCCACTTAACCATTTTTCTGGTTTCTCCAATTCTGTTGAATATCCACAGTCAACCCAACAAATCACCTCAGTGCACTTCTCATTGTACTTTGAACACTAATGCAGCACGAGGAAGGCATCATTTAGTACCCGACACTGCAGGGGAAAAAACCTGAATCACATCAACCTGCCCCTTTAAAACACAAGGTCTGAAAGAAACTGAGTAACATACCTATTTCGGAAAATCCAGGAGGCGCCCAACATGCATCTAATATTCAGAAAGAGATCATGGATATACTGCCTGTCTTCAGTCTCATCCCATCTTGCTCGATCTCTCGAATCTTTTCAGAAGTCAACTCATCCAATTTCCTACCAACATATCATTCTTGCTTCTTTGTCCCAAGAATATAGATCGATTTCACCTCTGCAATCACCAAGATTGGATTCTAGTGAAATTGGTCGGTAACTACCCGTTATCATCAGCAACGAAAGTCATTGGGCACTAAGTAAAATATTCTGATAAATTTCAATACGGCAGAGTATTGCTGTATGTTATACAGAGTTAAACCCTATAGAGAACATAGAAAGAAAAGCAAAGAAGAGTATAAACTATCTAAAGAAACTTCGACACATGGAATAAAAAGTATTTTACATACTTCATCATTAAAGGCAGATGAAGAGGGAGAGTGGTTTCCAAAGGTATGATGTAACTCACAAAAATGAATTGATTAAAAAATGCACTATAATAGAAATTAGGCTTATTTTGTGTCAATTTTCAGTAGAAATTAAGGGGTCAATTAACCCTGCCCTTCTCGTCAGACTCAACTGTTTAGCTATAAGAATGCATAGTACAGGGTCACTCACGGGAACCGGATGTTTTTAAAATAATCAAAAAAATTTTATTGGTACTGAAACACTTGTTAAATCAAAGCATTTGTTACTTACTCATGAACGAAAAATTATGTCCGGAAAGTGATGTCCATTTTGGGCAATACATTGTTGTAGCCTTTCACGGTAACTGGCCTCGATTCTTTGCAGCATGTCTACATCAATCTGGGTGATGTGATGACGATCTTTAGGTCCTCCAATGTACGCGGTTTATTGCCGTATACATACGATTTCAGAAACCCCCACAGAAAAAAGTCGTGAAACCGAGGGGGCCAAGGAATGTCGCCGAATCTGAAAACGATCCGTCCCGGAAACAAGTTACAGAGAACAGCCATCGTTGTCCTCGCTGTGTGCGCTGTAGCTCCATCCTGCTGGAATAACACATTTTGAAAATCAATTCCCCGGTTTAGTAACTCAGGGATGAAAAACGTATTCAACATCGCAATGTAACGATCAGCTGTTACATTTACGGCAGCGTCATTTTCTTCAAAAAAATATGGTCCAATAACACCGAACTTTCCTATTGCACACCAGACAGTCACCTTTGGGCTATGAAGTGGTCTCTTTCAACTTTCAAAACAGCCAATAAAATAGGTTGTTATTTAAAATAGTGAAATTTGGCATCTCTGTTAAGTTTAGTTTGCCATACCAGTTTACAGTTGGTTTTCAAGGATAACATGTTGCCTAGCAACATGTTCCCCTCCACAAGAACTGTTTGGTGGGTAGTCCCATAAGAGCTATCCACCAAACAACCTATGATGGATGATTAAAAAATAACATTATAGTACAAGATAAATAATAAACCTGCATCTTTTACTTTCTTTTCATGTTTAGCCTCCAGTAACTACTGTTTAGATAATTCTTCAGAGGATGAATGAGGATGATATGTATGAGTGTAAATGAAGTGTAGTCTTGTACATTCTCAGTTCGACCGTTCCTGAGATGTGTGGTTAATTGAAACCCAACCACCAAAGAACACCGGTATCCACGATCTAGTATTCAAATCCGTGTAAAAATAACTGGCTTTACTAGGATTTGAATGCTGGAACTCTCGACTTCCAAATCGGCTGATTTGGGAAGACGCGTTCACCACTAGACCAACCCGGTGGGTAATAAACCTACATCTGGACAGACTAAAATACATTAATGTTTTTACAAATAGAATCGTGTGTTTTAAATAAAAATCAACCTTTTTTCTGTAGAACTTTGTTTATTAGATTAAAAAATATTTAACATAGAATTTACATTTGAAAATAAATTGATAATACAATTTTTAAAATAACATAAATATATATAAACGTTCATTTAATCCACTTAAATATTAAAAGTGGATGTTAAAATTTTAAATACACAAATATATTATAAAATCAAACTACAAAATTCTAAAATCTTTTACATTATGAAGAAAATGTTATTTATTAACATCACATAAAAACTCACAATTTATATCTAATAAACGTATTTCTAAAACTGAAATTAAAATATACTGCACTTTTTGTTACAATAAATTAATCTCTTTCTCCAAGAAAATTATTTTCTAAAAAATTAAGTACAGATAATATAAAAAAAAATTTTTAAATATGTCGTATAAACTTGCGATAGTAAAATTTTAGCAATTTATTTTGAACAACTATTAAAACTGCAAAATACCAAAGAAAAGCTCAACTGTTTGGAACAAGTTAATAAACTAGAAAACTCAAATCCCTAAAATAAGAACAAGAAATAAAGAATATTTGGTACTTACGTATTAACACCACCGCAGCTACAGCTTTATTTAAAAACAAAGTAGTCAATCGGATTTCAGTGGAAAATGGGGCCGATATAGAGTTTAACATAGATTCAAAACAGTCTCTTTATTAATTTTAATAAATGGTTATTTATTTTATAAATATAATTTAACCAAGGGAAGCAATTTTAAGCCTCAGATTAATAGTAGAACGAAGATTAAAGAAAAACAAACCAACATACTTGGCGTTTATAGACCTAGAAAAGGCTTTCGATAACGTAGACTGGAATAAAATGTTCAGCATTTTTAAAAAATTAGGGTTCAAATACAGAGATAGAAGAACAGTTGCTAACATGTACAGGAACCAAACAGCAACAATAACAATTGAAGAACATAAGAAAGATCCGTAATAAGAAAGGGAGTCCGACAAGGATGTTCCCTATCTCCGTTACTTTTTAATCTTTACATGGAACTAGCAGTTAATGATGTTAAAGAACAATTTAGATTCGGAGTAACAATACAAGGTGAAAAGATAAAGATGCTACGATTTGCTGATGATATAGTAATTCTAGCCGAGAGTAAAAAGGATTTAGAAGAAACAATGAACGGCATAGATGAAGTCCTACGCAAGAACTATCGCATGAAAATAAACAAGAACAAAACAAAAGTAATGAAATCTAGTAGAAATAACAAAGATGGACCACTGAATGTGAAAATAGCAGGAGAAAAGATTATGGAGGTAGAAGAATTTTGTTATTTGGGAAGTAGAATTACTAAAGATGGATGAAGCAGAAGCGATATAAAATGCCGTATAGCACAAGCTAAACGAGCCTTTAGTAAGAAATATACTTTGTTTACATAAAAAATTAATTAAAATGTCAGGAAAAGATTTTTGAAAGTATATGTTTGGAGTGTCGCTTTATATGGAAGTGAAACTTGGACGATCGGAGTATCTGAGAAGAAAAGATTAGAAGCTTTTGAAATGCGGTGCTATAGGAGAATGTTAAAAATCAGACGGGTGGATAGAGTGACAAAGGAAGAGGTATTGCGGCAAATAGATGAAGAAAGAAGCATTTGGAAAAATATAGTTAAAAAAAGAGACAGACTTATAGGCCACATACTAATGCATCCTGGAATAGTCGCTTTGATATTGGAGGGACAGGTAGAAGGAAAAAATTGTGTAGGCAGGCCACGTTTGGAATATGTAAAACAAATTGTTAGGGATGTAGGATCTAGAGAGTATACTGAAATGAAACGACTAGCACTAGATAGGGAATCTTGGAGAGCTGCATCAAACCAGTCAAATGACTGAAGACAAAAAAAAAAAAAAATAACCATACTTAACTACTTTACAAGTTTCACTTCCATATAAAGCGACACTCCAAACATATACTTTCAAAAATCTTTTCCTGACATTTTAATTAATTTTTTATGTAAACAAAGTATATTTCTTACTAAAGGCTCGTTTAGCTTGTGCTATTCGGCATTTTATATCGCTCCTGCTTCGTCCATCTTTAGTAATTTTACTTCCCAAATAACAAAATTCTTCTACCTCCATAATCTTTTCTTCTCCTATTTTCACATTCAGCGGTCCATCTTTGCTATTTCTACTACATTTCATTACTTTTGTTTTGTTCTTGTTTATTTTCATGCGATAGTTCTTGCGTAGGACTTATCTATGCCGTTCATTGTTTCTTCTAAATCCTTTTTACTCTCGGCTAGAATTACTATATCATCAGCAAATCGTAGCATCTTTATCTTTTCACCTTGTACTGTTACTCCGAATCTAAATTGTTCTTTAACATCATTAACTGCTAGTTCCATGTAAAGATTAAAAAGTAACGGAGATAGGGAACATCCTTGTCGGACTCCCTTTCTTATGACGGCTTCTTTCTTACGTTCTTCAATTGTTGCTGTTGCTGTTTGGTTCTTGTACATGTTAGCAATTGTTCTTCTATCTCTGTATTTGAACCCTAATTTTTTTAAAATGCTGAACATTTTATTCCAGTCTACGTTATCGAAAGCCTTTTCGTCTATAAACGCCAAGTATGTTGGTTTGTTTTTCTTTAATCTTCCTTCTACTATTAATCTGAGGCCTAAAATTGCTTCCCTTGTCCCTATACTTTTCCTGAAACCAAATTTGTCTTCTCCTAACACTTCTTCCACTCTCCTCTCAATTCTTCTGTATAAAATTCTAGTTAAGATTTTTGATGCATGACTAGTTAAACTAATTGTTCTGTATTCTTCACATTTATCTGCCCCTGCTTTCTTTGGTATCATAACTATAACACTTTTTTTGAAGTCTGATGGAAATTCCCCTTTTTCATAAATATTACACACCAGTTTGTATAATCTATCAATCGCTTCCTCACCTGCACTGCGCAGTAATTCTACAGGTATTCCGTCTATTCCAGGAGCCTTTCTAAACATAAATATGTACATCTTTTTATGTAACATTTCTTTCCTCTCTTACAATTATTTTTTTATTAAAATATGATCGGTAGTGAGTTTGTAAAAGAGCAACCAATACTTTATAATTCACGTAAGGTTCAGAGTTCGACTCCCGGTAAGGGCTCGGTATCATCACATACATTTTCCAAATTTAATTTATTTTTTTTTAGTTTATCATTTTTTTAAAGGGGAAAATGATTTTTAGGAAGATTTAATGACCTTTAGATCGATCGGTTGGTAAATTAACCGACTAATACACCGATAATCCTGGGTTCGAATCCCGGCATCATTCGGCATATCTTATCGGTCACAAAACATCTCGTTAACTACTCATAATTAAAAATTTAAACAGAAATTACTCGTAAATTATACGAAAATTAATTTTTCCTTGAAAATATTCAGAACGAGCGTTAAAATATTTTAAATTTTATTCGTAACATTTAAAAAAATATTTACCGGTAATTTTTTTAATTGATATTCCTTTTAAAGTGTATTATAAGGCACAAAAAAATCGCTTCAGTGGGTTGACTGGATCAAACAACCTGCTAACATGTCGAAGGTTCTGGTTTGATTCCAGGAACGGGTTCAGCGATTCTTATCACCAGTGATTTATCTAATTAATTATGTGTTTAAGAAGGAATTATGCATCACAAATATATATATCTGGTAAACTGTTTTTCATTTTGAGACATTCCTAGCGTACTGTTAGATTTTTTAGTAAAACTATCAGAATAATAGTAATTTAAGGGGAATAGGCAGTGTCACGAAATTATCATAGGTCTTTCACTCAGGAAGACATTTTTAAATTGTGAAGGATTCTGTGAGATCGGCCCGTTAGATCTTGAGATTATCCAGGACAAACTAATTGTGTCTTCCTGGACAAACATTCTAACTTCCTGGAACGATGGCCGGTAGTTTCATGCGTCTAGGTCCAACCGTACTCGAGATACGTCCTTTTCTCAAATATTTTTTGTATTTGATGATGAAATAAAATACAGATAAGTATTTATTATCTAGTAACCGTTCAGTTAACAGTTCTGATCGCTTTTAAATTTATAACGATTTTTGAAAATAAATCGGGCATCATTACTTTCTGCGAAATCGGGAAGATATGTGATAAAAGGTTTTAATTTTTTTTATTGTTGAGATAGCTAATGAACTTTATCTTATATATATTATACATAAGAAACGGGTAATATCTTATATTAAATGATTTCTAAAAAAGAGCGTATCTCAAAAAACGGCGCGTCTAGACGATTTTTAACGCAATTTTGAAAGGCTTGTTCGAAAGGGTACTTTCCAAGTTCCTGGAACGATAGCCAGTAGTTTCATGCGTCTAGGTCCAACCGTTCTCGAGATACCACCGCAAGCGAAATTCGCATATGTCAATTCACCTCGTGTAAATGAATGAAAGGTATTTTCATGCGACTTTTTAAATTTATAAATTTTCTCACGATCGGCATAAGTATTTTGTGTAGATATTCCCGTAGTAGATTCGTTTATAATTGTACCTACCAGTTATAAAATGGTGAGCGAGAATAAGGCTATTTTTTACTTTGGCTTCGAAATTTTTAGGTATATGTATTTTATTGTTTTTCTTCTTTACGGTAAAGCCTTTAGTTCAAGGAAAAATTTTAATTTTAACTTATAATTTTTCATTAATATATATATATTTTTTTTTAATTGTGGAGAATTATAATTTTTCAGTAGGAAAGGAGCGGAGCTCCGGCCGGCCCTGAAACGTGAAAAAATATTAATTTTACCGTTTATCGAAGAACGGAATGAATTTTTCCAAACGTATTTTACAGAAGTATACTTAGAAAAAACAACTTTTTTTTCAGAACTTTGAAAGTTTGCTTAGTGATATTACAGATATTACTATAGAAAATAACTCTCACTGTTTGAAAACCTACTTAAATATATGCCGTCACAAATTTGAGTATACAATTAAATTGTAATCTGTTCTACATTTCACTGTATCAAGCAAGTTGGACATGTTCGACAAACATAAACAACACAAAACAGAATAAACCTTTGTAAACCATCTCGTGGAAACTGAATTCTTACATAAAGTTACCGACACGCCGTGCAAATCCTAACTTTTTTAAATACGGATAAAGTTTGCGTGATCCACTTCACAGTAAGAAATATATAAATATAAATATAATTGTTAAAAATAGTAAAATTTCTGTTATACATAATGTAAAATGTTTGGACCGTCTAATTAGATAATAAATTTTCATTAGAATTATTATTCTAATGAAAATTTGACCCACTGTAAATGAAATCGGGTAATAACCCGATTTCATTTAAATCACACTGTGTTGCTTTGAAATATTTTATTAAAAGCTAATCTTTCATCATCGTTATCTAAGTTTTATTTAATTTATTGTAAATACATCGCTTGCGATATATTATTAAAATACATTTAAAAAAATCCAGATTGCGATTAAAACAAAATGTTTATAAATAAATGTAATAAAATATTTTTTAATACTAATAAATAAAAAAACAAAATAGTTCAATAGCCGATGACAAATATAATTTATAAAATTCTATCGGTCATAGCTGATAGAGGACTATGTTACAAAGACGAATTTTAGAGATAATTATTTTTTCGTTTGATTTTTTGATGACGCGCCAAAAGAAAAGAATTGTCAGTCTGTTACTAATGCCAGGGTGGAGTGAGACAGTGAGGGGAATCACCCCCCTCACTGACCCGCTGCGCCTCTGTCGCGCTGTCCCTCTGTTAAACACGAACAACAGAACGGCCAGCTGTCTTCCTTCGCGTCTGATTGGCTACCGTCGGACAGTACTGATCACGCCATGGTACAATTCAAATACAACCGCTAACGTAACGGTCATCACTTCTAAACGAGTAACAAAGTTAATAGCATCACTATTTCTTATATAGACGTTCGATATAATTAAATTAAATCAAGATTAGTCCATTATTTTATATCGATTACATTTTATTTAAAATAATATTAATAATTTCCTTTAATTTTAATAAATACATTAAAAATATTACGATAAAATATATTCGTTTTGTAAAGTAAAAAAAAATCTAACAATAAATTATAACAGATCAAATTTCTCCTGTTTTATCTACAATACGACCTCGTAATATCCTACACGTGTAGTTTAACGAGCGAGGAATAATAGAATCAAACCCGAGCCCAGCTTTTTTAGAAGTTAACAACTATATCCACTGATCGGCCAGTTTTTAATATGATTGTTATAAACTTACTTTGAATTAAAGCATTTAAGGATAAAAAAAAAAATCAGTCAAAAACTTATAATTAAATCGATTATTTATGTTTCTAATAAATAACGTAACAGACGGCCAGATAAATACAACGTTGCGTTACACGCTATAAACAACCTACATTCCTACATTTATGCAATTCTTTAATGTTTATAAGAACATAAAATATAATGTTATTTAATAGATCAACTAAACTGTTTGCCGACCGACCTCCTAAGTAAGAAGCTTCGTCCGGAAGGTCTCGGGTTCGAATCTTAGACACGGTTGGAATTTTTAATTTAATTTATATTATTGACTCGTTTAATTATTTATCAAAATATGAATTTATATTACAGAATATAAGGTATATGTTTAGTGAAGGCTGTTTGTTCAGTTTTTAGTCAAGGTCACAGACATAACGTTGTTCGAAAAAAAACAACGCATTAAACGGACTAGGTTTTGTCAACAAATCAGTGAATGGTGTTATAAACAACATAACCCAAGCTTGTTTATTATTACAATTCTGACCTGTGTGCGATGCCGTTACCAGCTGTCGCCAAGACAGCTGGTATATTATACCCTCCATCGCATTATTTAATCGCGTACTATTTTTCTTAATATTAAATATTATTATTCAAATTTCTTACAGTTTGTGTAAAAAAATAATTTTCTATTTTGTTTTTGTATTGAAGTAAAAATACTTGTAAAACACGAGACAAATTAATTACAAATAACCGCTTACACAAATACGACATCCTTTGATACGGTTTTAAATAGACGATCGCAGAGTATAACAGATTATTTTTTATTTTATAAAAAGCATTAAAAATATATATTTTATTGTAAGCGCTAAAAATAAAGTTATAAACAAATGCATTTTTTATCGACGTAACAGGATGTTTACGTTGTAAAACAAGATGTTATCTTGCTGTTTTAAACCGATTTTACCTATTTACATAAAACATATTCGCCACGCTAGGATATTTTGTTAACGGAACTCGACAACAGAATAATGCTGGAGACGTTTTCAGGACCATCGACGATAAAATGTAACCGATTCAGTAAAATAACACATTTTACATTCGCGTATACATTTCCGTAGCACGTAGTATATAAATCTGCAGTTTTTTTTTTGTCTTCAGTCATTTGACTGGTTTGATGCAGCTCTCCAAGATTCCCTATCTAGTGCTAGTCGTTTAATTATGAGGCTTTCAATTATTTAATTTTATCTAATATTCAACTTATTATATATAATTACAACCGCGCACGTAAACATAATGATTGCACGTATACAAAAGCACATTCGCGTGCTTGCTTTTATACTTTTTTTTTTTTGTAAATATAATTAACAATAAAAAATGTAATGTTGCCGCTTCAGTGCCACAGAAAACGTGCTTTGCTGACTAAATCTTAAACCAAAGTCTTGTTTAGTATCTGAAAAATTTTCCACAACTAAACTGAACCGCAAATTATTATAGATTATAAAAAAGATTAACAAGTGGTATGTAAGGGGGTAATGATACGATTACACTAATTATAAATTTATCTAACTTAGCCGATTACAATGGTCGTTTAGATTCGTGTAAAACACTACTATATATACTGAAAACAAATAACGTATAAGTAAACAAAATTTGATACGGTTTTAAAAACACCATTAGAACGGAAAGAAATAAATATCATTTATTGTACATGACAACGTTAATCGTTCGTTAATACTACTTATATTAGATTAATAAGTTATCAGAAAGAAAATATTAGATAATATTACAATCTAAGTTTTCTTTATTTTCACTACATCGCTCTGTATATAATGGAAGCAGCTAATAATATTATAAACAAATATAATTTTTCATGAACGTAAAAAATATTTTGACACACGCAGTTGTTTTGACTAATTGTAGCCGAACAAAGTTGAAGGACGAGACAGTCGGATACACTCACAGCAATAACGCTACAATTATATTTGTACACTCCCTTTCACAATCACCAGCATGTACAAAGTTACGTAAAGTTTTTTCTCCTATTCAAAACCTATCTTTTTATTTTATTCTGTTAGATTTTTTTTACTATTATTTTCGTATTAATCTGCATAATTAATTTTAATTTTCTAATTAATGTTTTTATATTAAAATACTTTTAAACTTTTTTTGATATATTTAAAAATGTATTTTTTAAATGTAATTAATAATTTTTTCACAAAAAAAACAAAAGGATTGATTTCTAACAGTCATTCGATTTGGTTTTCTTTAATTCTTATTTTCAATTAGAATCGCATTATCTTAGGTGAATTTCAATGGTTTTCTGAGAAAAAGAAATTTTGACTATAAAAATGTAATCGGGTTTATTTAACTATGTTACTTTCCAACCTGTTAACTGCCATCTGTGATCGGAATTAAGTAACGTTTAATGATTTTACAGTCTAGGAACTCTTTATAACCGTATTTAAAAATATATAAAGTTTCATATCATTAGTAAATATCCTCGATGAATCGGGAGCTAAATTAGACGGTTCTGAAACCTCTTCAAGGTTTGTTATTTCAAAAACAAAACGTTAAATTTTTCAACGAATAAAACCTATCTATATTTAATTTATTCTGTAGTAAAAAGATTACGTACAATCTGCCATCGTTTAAAAGACACACATACATACACACACACACACACACACACACACACACACACACACACACACACACACACACACACACACACACACACACACACACACACACACACACACACACACACACGCACACACACACGCACGCACGCACACGCACAAGATTTTATTAACCTCCCCTTAGAGACTATTGAGTGCGATATTAAACTCGAAAATCGTATTTTTCCTTTCCTTATTTATACAAAATAAACAAACTACGTATCACTGTATTTAATAAATCATTGTCTACTCAAATATTCCATTTTAACAAATACAATTGTTACATTTTAAAATGCGTACAATAAGATAGATTAATAAATAAATTACACTGTTGATTCTTGTATTAAAAAAACCGTTTGAAAATAAAGATATGTTGCAAAAGGTTCTGGTTTCGAATCCCTAATCCCAGACAGGCTCCCTAAAAATTCATTTCATAATTAAAGAGAAAAAAATAACCGGATATTAATTTGTTGGCAGTTTAGATTAATAAATTGTTTAATATAAAATAGATTATGAATATTTGTTTTAATAATGCGTATTAAGATCACGACAAGTTCCTTCCCGCGCTGTCTGGCCAGCGCCCGTTGTTGAACACAGTTATGTAATATTACTCACTCCAGCCGACTACAAAGGTTCAAGGTTAACAGTCTGACGCGCTTTAATAAATAAATCCCTTACGCGGTAGAGAATTTAGTTATCTTATAAAACAATTAAATTAAATTAAGTCAAAAATATAAAATAAGACACGCAACTTTTCGCTTTACGTTTGCTGGTTTTTATTTAAACCGTTTGATGGTTTTTATTTATTTATTTTTTTTTGAATTTGTTGTCGCCTTAAGAATTATTTTTATGTGCAGATTAAGAATAAAATATAAAAAACCGCTAATTGAAAGAGCGGAACCCAGTATCTTCAGTTTTTTCTGGTTTAATCTGGTTAGCATGTAGATTTGTAAGTTACGTCTAAATTGAGAAACTAACCTGAGACCTCTCCAGCGTATCCAATCGGTTCTTTATTAACATTTTTATTATGAAATTATTTACAGATGATTTACGTCAGTAAATCTGAACTGTAGGAAGAATAAATCGATTACGTATCTAATATTTATATGAATATAAGCGATCTGAGACAGAAGCATTACGAAAGTAATTCTGTGCGGCAACTAATAATCAACTACAGTGTCTTAACGTTATGAATAATTTTTTTTTTTTTTTTTTTTAATTATAAGCATATTACGCTGCTGCAAACCCTCTCCAAGCTGAGAAAAAACCTTAGATCTTCAGACTACGAGTAGCGTTCTTTTAACTGGCAATACCCAGATAGGCATTAAACATGTGAGCTTAAGTCCAAGCCAAGAATCGAACCCAAAACCCTCAGTATATCATTCGGTTGTTCTATTACGGAGGTGACAAAATAGATTACAAAAATCCGACATCCGACAAAATTTAATTCCATGTCGCTCAAAGAACTTTCAATATAATTTTTGGATTAAACTGTTTCGTTCATTGAGAGCCAGGTATTAGTTAAAAACGACGAAATATATTTTAAAAGATCTAAATAAAATAAAATTAGGCTTTATACGTATAATAAAGTGAACTCAATAAATAGATCTACGGGTGTATGTACGCTCTTATACACCCATTCGATTTGGATATTGTAGACGGGCCGAACCGTGTAATTTAGAGATAATACTAATCATTCATTACCTCCTTGCGTACTGTTCGTGGTTTCTATAATTTACATCGTAAAAGATGCGGTTCTGTTATTTTTCTTTTTGAGAAGATGACTGTTCGTCTTCTCAAAAAGAAGCAAATCTTTTGTTCATCTTCTCAAAAAAAAAAACTGCAGTTCCAGATATCGATCGAATCTGGAACTTTTAGTCTAGCAGGTAAGGTAGCCGGCGCTACCTCTTCTCTAATAGCATGTAGGTCGTGTTACATCTAAAAAAGAAAAGATTAATAATACAATTTTTTTTTAATTCCTGATTGATATTTAAAAAAATATAGTAACACTTAATAACAAAATTGTACGTGCGCGCGCGTGGGGGTCCGTATTTACATGTAGTATATATATATATATATTTTTTTTTTTTTTTTTGAGGGCGAAAAACGGTTGAACGTTATCATCGCCCGGATGTATTATATATTGAGCTTGATTACGTATATTAACTGATTATACGTATTTAAATAATAAGTAAAAATCTCGTTATAACCCCTTTGTGTACGGTTGGATGTTGTTGTAATATGTCCATTTATAGTTTTAAGCGAAAATTTATTCTCTTTAATATTTTATCTAATTATAAGTTGGGCAAGACCGATAGTCAATTTTAAAAACAATTTAATATTAGACGACATGAAATGGATGGTCTGATGTTACAAAAAATTGATTTAGAATGACAGATTGCGAACCAAATTTTAGATATAATATTTTTTTCATTAAATTTTGTTGTTAAACTAGCGGATGTCTTTCGATGACGTCGATTCCGTAGTGGGGGGAAGATGAGTCTAACTAAAGAAATTCACCGAGTTGCTTTGTTTTGTGGTTAGTTTAGTTATTGGCGGGAATTATCGGTAGATAGCCGACTGAATACGTATGCTTCCAATTAACATTGACGTCATCCAGTTTACATCTTTTTACTGAGATATTTCTTATTACTGATTAAGGTGAGTTGTATTTATTTTTTTAATATTATTGGCAGTTGTTTTATTCTGTGTATGTGTTATTCAAATTATTTATTAGATTAAAAATGTTAGAACCCAATTTACTCTCGTCTATTTTTACAAAATAAATTTAATAATAATAAATTTGTTTATTTATCTCTTAATAGCGGCTAAACAGTATCGAAAAAATAAACAAATTATATGTTTGTAAGAGTATTTCGTGAGTGATATATTAGATGTATTTCATGTTAAATATATTATGTTTTAAGTCGGGTAACGAGAATGAAGCTAATAAAATAATTCGCATCTGTATCGTTATAAAGAATATACCGATTTACTTGAGTCCTGGTTTCGACACCTAAATAGCTTACCGTTTATTCACCGATCTCAATTAATGTCGTTAAATATTCATAAATGAATGTCTCGGGAATAACACAAAAATTTGAAAAAAAATATATTTTTTGATAGGAAAGAAAGTAACAAATAATCGTTTTAATATCGTAAAAATATTTTTAGAAATTTATCGGCGTAGTTTTTATTTAACATATATATATATATATATTTAATAATATAAGTAAGAAAGGAAAAAAACATAGGTAGTGAGTTTGTAGAAGGCAACCAATATTTTATAATATGAGTTCGACTCCCGGTATAATCGTGTATCATCTTAATAATTATGCGTACATAATATTTAAAGCAGAAATTATTCGTAAACAGTACAACGAGATATATACAACAAATAGTTCATTACAGATTTTTATATTTAACATTTCCCGTGTTTAATTTATATTTTTTAAGCTAAATTAAAAAAAAAAATCACAAAATTGTTGAAAATGTATAGTCGATCATTCTTTTAGAGGAATGTTTAAGTAGCCCACCGCATACACAGAGAGAGAGTGTGTAGGACGGGGAGAGAGAGAGAAAGGGCGGGAGTGCGAGCGAGGGTGAATGCTGAACATTTATCCAGTCTACGTTATCGAAAGCCTTTTCTAGGTCTATAAACGCCAAGTATGTTGGTTTGTTTTTCTTTAATCTTCCTTCTACTGTTAATCTGATCCCTAAAATTGCTTCCCTTGTCCCTATACTTTTTCTGAAACCAAATTGTTCCTACCAAAGTTCCAAAGTTCCAAGTTCCAAATTGTTCCACTCTCCTCTCAATTCTTCTGTGTAAAATTCTAGTTAAGATTTTTGATGCATGACTAGTTAAACTAATTGTTCTGTATTCTTCACATTTATCTGCCCCTGCTTTCTTTGGTATCATAACTATAACACTTTTTTTGAAGTCTGATGGAAATTCCCCTTTTTCTTAAATATTACACACCAGTTTGTATAATCTATCAATCGCTTCCTCATCTGCACTGCGCAGTAATTCTACAGGTATTCCGTCTATTTTAGGAGCCTTTCTGCCATTCAAATCTTTTAATGCTCTCTTAAATTCAAATCTCAGTATTGTTTCTCCCATTTCATCCTCTTCTTTCCCTATAACACCATTTTCTAATTCATTTCCTCCGTATAACTCTTCGATATATTCCACCCATCTATCGACTTTACCTTTCGTATTATATATTGGTGTACCATCTTTGTTTAACACGTTATTAGATTTTAATTTATGTACCCCAAAATTTTCCTTAACTTTCCTGTATGCTCCGTCTATTTTACCAATGTTCATTTTTCTTTCCACTTCTGAACACTTTTCTTTAATCTACTCTTCTTTCGCCAGTTTGCACTTCCTGTTTATAGCATTTCTTAATTGCCGATAGTTCCTTTTACTTTCTTCATCACTAGCATTCTTATATTTTCTACGTTCATCCATCAGCTGCAATATATCGTCTGAAACCCAAGGTTTTCTACCGGTTCTCTTTATTCCGTCTAAGTTTGCTTCTGCTGATTTATACCATAGATTATATTACAACGATTTTTTCAGAATTAAACTCTCTACAAGTTTGTTTAACAAAGTTATTCTACTTCAAACCTAAAAAAACGTGATTTTCGTTACTGAACTTTTCTGTTCTACGCTGGATATCGTGAAAATAAGGGATGATAGTTCTAGTTTTTTATTATTCTATTTTTCAGGTCAAAAAACAATTAAAGAAAATGTTTACCCCTTATATAACGCCTTAAAAATTTCAGTGTGACTTATTTCACCGGGGAACTGAATCCGAGCGAAATCTATGCTAGCTGTAACTTTAGAAAGAAGCATTTTCGGACATATGTTTGTATGCGAACTTTTTCCTTTATTTCAAAATCTAGAATCGGTTACCAAATTATTTCCCTTTCCTCCTAAATCACTCTGTATTTACGATAAATAAAATAGAACTGATAGTTACCGTTTATTTAACGTTCCATTTCTGACAAACCTCAAATCAGGTGACTTTATTAATAATATAAAAGTACACATTGAAACAAACGCACGCGCGCGCATAGAAATTTGATATCAAATATCGCTAAATATTTAAAATTAAATAAATAAAACGAATGAAGATTGTAACAACGGAAAAAGAACTGCTCCCCCTGTTATACTAAAAGTCGTCGGTTGAATTGCCGCCTAGTTATGGTAAACGTATAACAAAACAATCAATTAATAGCTGAACCGACTTAAAAGTGAAAAATAAAATTAATTACTCGATTTCCGTAGCCGAGCGGTAGCGTCTCAGCCGTTCATTCAGAGTACCGGGTTCTAATCTCGGCCAGACACGGTATTCATAAGCTAAAAATTTCCATTTTCACGTTCCCACTTTAGAAGTGTCTTTGTAAGCGTCTGCGGGGAATTAATTCATCGATCGAAAAAAAAAAGTAAATGAACGATAAACATCGTATAGATAGGTAGTAACAGCGACTGATTCGGTCATATGCACGGCTTTCAGGAAGTTGTTATTACGTTTGACGTAGTAGAACTGCGGTTCAAATTCAGTTTCTCTAGAGAGATATTCAACATTTATAGTGAATCAATATAGATGATGAGGATCATATGATAAAAAATGTCACACCCTTACCGTGAATCAAACAGACTATCGATAAAATAAAAACTACACACCACCGCACTACACTATTTGATTGTTCTGTCGCCTAAAGTTATTCATCTACTTTCAATCGAGACGTGAAAGTGAAAGATACCTCTATAAATTTTTCTTTTGGGGTTTAATTAAGTTAGTAAATAATTTTTTTATTCCGATTAGTGCAGAATAATCTATCATATAATACTCGGGAATGCATAAATACGCGGAATTTTCCCGGCATTTGTGTGGATGGATCAAGGGAAACCGTAGTAAAACCTTAATCAGATCGGCATGACAAATTTCACTATCGATTAAAAAATAAAATTAGGTTCGATTAAAGTCCATAAATATAAAAACAGATGAAATAATATCGAGATAACTAAATTAAGCGACTAAATATAAAATAATTCACAATTCAGAAGGCGTTAATGAAAATTATATTTGTTTATACGGTTAACAGGATACAGGCAATTGAGTTTTTTTGTTTTACTTTTCTAATCAATTTAAAAGTTTATCGGCACAGTAATATTGTTTATGTAGAATGAAATAATTTAATCGTTTTTTAAATAAACAACGGATGTTAAATTTTTTTTTTGTAACGGTTCAGTAACGGAAGCATATAATGTGGGAAATGTACACATCGTTTGTCTTTTAACCGTGATTTCTCATAAACTACTAAAAATACAGTTCTCAAACAAATTTATTTCGATATTTTACTTCAGATTTCGCAAATAAAAGAAAAACCGTCGCGTTTACTCTTTTATTTGGATCTCGATATACTTTCAGTACTGCATAATTTTTATACTAAAAACGTCATTTGACAAAGGGGTTCAAATCTGACTCGAATTTTATTACTCGATATTTAAAAATATATCGCGATTGTACTCGCGAATATCAATGGCGTATTTGAAATAAAAATCAGTCGAGAGGAAATCTGGGGAAGTTATGCGACCGTTTACTAGTTTTGATTTTACTCAAAAAAAAAAAATTACAAAAATATATAAATAAAGTATAATTTTTTATAAGAATAGAATAAAATAAGAGGACTGTGAATTTCTTATTCTGTAGTCTTCAATTAGCCATTATTTCTAATTTTGATGCACGGCTTACATATACAACTTAATTTAAAATATTTATTATTTTATTAAATATAATATTTATTCGTTTACTTAATTCAATGATTCGCGCAGGTGTGACAGTACTAGAGGCAACAATCGGCATTAACTTATGTAATTTCACAAGTTACACAGAACAAATTTCGCTTATACCTTCGGCAGATTGTTGCAGCTGTGAGGCTTAACGCACTAGGTACTTAATTAACCGGGCGATCAAGTTCGAGACCCGGCCAGTCCGAATTATTTTTTTACACTTTAAATATTATTCATTTATTTAATTTTACCGCTCACCTGTGACGTCACAATATACTCGTATAACAGTAGTTTAGAGCATTTTTTGGGGTGGAGGTGCGATTTCGCAAATATTTTTATTTTTAAGAAAAATACGACTTTAATTAATACAGAGATACTGAGGATGCTCTTACTCTACAGTCTCGTCTCCTTGAGTCTTTAAGTTGAAAATTTAACGCATCAATGCCCCATATATAGAAGTAATCTGACCATGTTTGGTAAAAATCGGTCCAGTCGATCTGGTAATATAAGACGGAGGCCAACACCGAACTCGCACACTCGTACATACGATCATTAACATTCGGAAAATTTCCATCCGTTTTTTGGGTTCCGTAGATGCGAAAATGTCAAAATCGAAACCCGGCTTATTACTGCAGTTATGAAAATGTCCAAAAACAAATATTTTTTTGGATTTTGGGCTTTTTTGGACTCTTTAGGTTCAGTCGATTGGAATCAAAAGGGAACGTGCATAACTAGATGTTATAACAGTCCTAAATTCAAAATTATATATTACAACTAATGACGTCATGCCGAAACTAGTCAAAATGGATTCAGAGATAGTCAAAATACATATTTCTGTTGAAATCTTTACATCAAAATTTTTACTTCGTACAAGAAAATAAAAAACTTAGAACCTATAATTAAAAATAATTTCCTAAATGAATTAATCCTAAGTAAAAACAATCAAAATTGAATTATCTCATTTGTTACGTAAAAGTATATTTGATTACTGGTAATTTGGTAAAAATTAAAAAACATAAAGTAAACTAAGATTACAGCCCGCCAACAATTCAAGTTGATATTTACATATCAACCCGCCAACAATTCAAGAAGTTCTCGCAGCCTTAAATGAAATAAAAAACTACAAAGCAAGCGGAGAAGACCAGCTTTTCGCAGAACTCTGGAAACACTCATCAGTTTATTCAGTCAAAACTTCCCTACATCTATGCCTCGTGAAAATATGGAACGAAGAAAAACTTCCAGAACACTGGACCACAGCCCTCATTCCATTACATAAAAAAAGGGGATAAAACTTATCCGGAAAACTACAGAGGCATATCTCTCCTGGATTGCACATACAAAATCCTGTCGAGAATCATATACAACCGATGCAAAGACCAACTTGAACTGGAACTTGGGGAATACCAAGGGGGATTTAGGCCATGGAGAGGTTGCCCGGAACAAATAATATCCCTAAAACTTATGATGGACTTATATAAAAGACGGAAAAAACAACTAATAATCACCTTCGTCGACTTTAAAAGGGCCTATGATTGTATACACCGACCATCCATGCTGAATATTCTGAGAAACCTGGGCCTTCACCCTAAACTCGTAAACATGATAAAATTAACTTTAACCGATACCCAGTCCAGAGTGAAATTCAGAGGTGAACTCTCTCAACCCTTCTACATAAAAACTGGATCGAGGCAAGGAGACGGCCTCTCACCACTCCTTTTTAACTGCACCCTCGAATTTGTCATGAGAAAATGGTATGAAATAAATCCCAAAAATATAAAAATGAGTACTAAGAAAAACTCCATCACACTAAATCGCCTAGGATTTGCAGATGACCTCGCTCTTTTAGCAAACAATATTCAAGAAGCCAAAACACAAATCATGAGCCTTCAAAACCTAGCACAAAAGATAGGGCTTTATATCTCTTTCGAAAAAACTGAACTAATGGCCATAGATCCTATGGTAATAGAGCACATTACGGTAAACAATCAGAAAATTAAAATAGTAAAACAATTTAAATATCTAGGGGAAATAATAACTTATAATTTAAATGAAAAAGTGACATGGCAAAACAGGACAAATAAAATGATTAAATCCCAAAAATTAACTCGGTCAACATATAACAAAAAATGCCTTTCTGCTAAAACAAAACTTAAACATTATAAAACTGTAGTACAGCCAGAAGTCACCTACGGAAGCGAGACCCTTTTCAAAATCACTCAGAAAAACCGAATTGAAAAAATTCTGAAAATAGAGAGGAGAATTGTCAGAACGTGTATCAATAAAAAACACCAAAAAGAAGGCCGATGGTGGATTGTGCCAAATGAGGTGGTGTATCGAGAAATAGGGCCTGTTACTGATACTATGCGGAAAAAAGGAATCTCTTTCTTCGGTCATCTCATAAGGACACCGCAAACAAGACTGTCAAGAAATATCATTGAAAAGCTCTGGTTCCAAAAGCTAGAAGTAGGATGGATCAAAGAAATTAGAGAAGATATGAAAGAATTGGGAATTTCCCTGACTGACCTACAGAATAAAACTGGAAAAATTACAAAGCTAAAAGATAAAAGCATTAGATTTAGACAAACGACAAAATACAACGAAGAGGGTGTTTATGGATGAAGAAAAGAAAGCAAGATCTGAACGGATGAAGAAATACTGGCCAGCTTGGAAGAGTAAAATAACACGCTTTTCTCAGAAAGGATCCAACTAAAATTGAGTTAAGTGGTCCCATGTTGGCCGTAAAAGCATAATAATAATAATAATAAAACTAAGATTACAGAGTACCTTTGAAAGCTTATAGCATCATATAACAGTTATGAGGAATCATTTGTTGTGAAGTACATATAGGATTCTCAAGAAATTAGGTGTTATTCCCAGAGATAATAATTGTGCATGTAACTGTTTGTCTGTCTTTTTTTTAAAAATTATTTCTATAATATGACATGTGCCCAAATACAGTTACTAGAAATCAAACATCTAGCGGCTAGCTGTTTTTTTTTTATCCTTTTTTTAACACCCCCGAAGTGACCGGTCCTCGCCGTTAAGCTTTAACACAATCACTTCAGGGTGTCGTGGCGGTCGTCTACCCCCCTGTCTTGCCCTCTCCTAGGGCTTCCCGTCGGGGTCCCACAAGCCTCATCAAGATGCAGTAGCCATCCCTTCTGGACGGCCACTACACCCTTCAGCTAGTGGGCTGCCCATCCCATTTCCTGCTCTAGGTTGCTGAACCCGCGTTCCACGGGTCCAGCAAACCTCCGCGTCCCCCCAAACACACCTGAGGGTCCCGAATGCATCATCGGAGCACCCCGACTAACCCTCATTCTTGCATATGAAGGAGCCAGAGTGACCTCTGCATCCGGGCTTTCTTTTTCCTGTTTAGCCTCCGGTAACTACCGTTTAGATAATTCTTCAGAGGATGAATGAGGATGATATGTATGATTGTAAATGAAGTGTAGTCTTGTACATTCTCAGTTCGACCGTACCTGAGATATGTGGTTAATTGAAACCCAACCACCAAAGAACACCGGTATCCACGATCTAGTATTCAAATCCATGTAAAAATATCTGGCTTTACTAGGACTTGAACGCTGTAACTCTCGACTTCCAAATCAGCTGATTTGGGAAGACGCGTTAACCACTAGACCAACCCGGTGGGTTTCTGCATCCGGGCTGCCTTTCCGGCCCTACACGGCGACCACGATTCGCCCCTTCTCTCTCTCTTTTTTATTTTTTTTTTATTTTTTTTTTTTTTGTTTTCCCAGTTTCGTCTGTAAGACACTCCCCAACACTCCCGGCATCGGTAACTGACAGTGCCGCTACCGGGAGCACCACAGAAAAATTTTACAAGGTTAATTAAAAAAACACATCACAAGATATAAATACAACGGTTACAAATATAAGATATAATACACGATATAATACAAACATGGTATACATGATACATGATATAATGCAAACATGATACATGATATAATACAAACAGGTACAAATCATAAGTCATAAAACAACAAAGAAGAACAAAACTAATACTATTTCGTAGCACCATCAGGCCTTTCCCAGCGCTATGCATGGTCGGTCACCTGCCTCTCAGCGTCTCCTCTATCCTGCGCTGCTCCTCCTCCTTATCTCTCAATATCCTGTTGACAAGTGTTTCCACGGCGCACCATTCTCGCCGTCCCCGGAGCATGTGTCCCACTACATTATCGGCGGTCAACCACGTGAGCCCCATCGTCCTTCTCACGTGATCCCATCTTACGCACTCAAAGATCGTGTGTTGAGCCGTATCCTCTTCTGTGCAGTAGATGCACTCCGGGGAGTCCCTTTTTCCAAATCTGAAGAGGTACGCCATGAAATCGCCATGACCCGACAGGAATTGAGTGAGATAATATCCCACTTCTCCAAATCCCCGCCGGACCCATGGCCCAGCGGCTAGCTGTTTGGAAAATGTTATCTCAACCTACCTTCAAAGTGCAAGGTCTATAGTACCAGAGGCATAAATAGAGTATTCAGCACTCATTGACAAACTAAATTTTCATGACCCCTTGTGACAAGGTGTGAGCTGCAAGGGAGTATGTGATACTTTCCTGAAAATTTTTCAGTTTAGAACATGAAAACCTGCATTTCATGCCATATTTTTAACTTATGAAGAGGATGAAATAATCTGACAACACACCAGTTAAGCCGCGAGGCTTAACGCACTGAGTCGACCGAGCGATCAAGTCGGAGACCCAGCCAAACTGAGTTACATTTTTACACGTTAAATATTATTCATTTATTTAATTCTACCGCTCACCTGTGATGTCACAATATAGTAGACTACAACAGTAATTTTTGGGATGGGGTGCGATTTTGCAAAAACTTTTTTGGAATTATTGTTATTTTTTGAACATTAACAAACATGCCTAATAAAAGTATCACCTTAATTAGCTGAAATCTCAAAATACTGAGGGTGACCTTGCTCTACAGTCTTACCCTCTTGATCTTTTAAGTTGAAAATTTAACGGAATCAGTGCCCCATATATAGAAATAATGTGACCGAGTTTGGTCAAAATCGGTCTAGTAGTTCTCGAGATATAAGGATAAATTAGAGGCCAACACTGAACACACGTACTCATTTTTTTTTTGTCTTCAGTCATTTGACTGGTTTGATGCAGCTCTCCAAGATTCCCTATCTAGTGCTAGTCGTTTCATTTCAGTATACCCTCTACATCGTACATCCCTAACAATTTGTTTTACATATTCCAAACTTGGCCTGCCTACACAATTTTTTCCTTATACCTGTCCTTCCAATATTAAAGCGACTATTCCAGGATGTGGCCTATAAGTCTGTCTCTTCTTTTAACTATATTTTTCCAAATGCTTCTTTCTTCATCTATTTGCCGCAATACCTCTTCATTTGTCACTTTATCCACCCATCTGATTTTTAACATTCTCCTATAGCACCGCATTTCAAAAGCTTCTAATCTTTTCTTCTCAGATACTCCGATCGTCCAAGTTTCACTTCCATATAAAGCGACACTCCAAACATACACTTTCAAAAATCTTTTCCTGAGATTTAAATTAATTTTTGAAGTAAACAAATTGTATTTCTTACTGAAGGCTCGTTTAGCTTGTGCTATTCGGCATTTTATATCGCTCCTGCTTCGTCCATCTTTAGTGATTATGTTTCTCCAAAAACCAGTACATTGTCTAAATCATATGTAGAAATAACCATCCTTGCAAACTACTTCAAACAGTACAGGTTTCACTATTGTGCCGAGAAAAAATGTTTTTGAAATGCTTTTAAAGTAGGAAATTGGTTTAAAGAACAATTTTTATCGATGGTTTGTTTCCTATACTGCTGAAGAAAAGATACGGTTAATCTAGAATGGGAAACAACCATCAGCTTGACAACATTTAAGAACCGAATCGATGCACCGTCATGAAATTTTATTTCTACACTGGAACGAGTAATTATGTTAAAACTATGGTGTATAGATAAATTTGTTAAGGTTGATGAAACCGTGCATGAAAAAACGCAAAAACAAAACTATGGTGATTTTCTTGCTCAAGTAAGTTTTCGGAGATATTTGTCAGAGATTAAATAAAGCATTCATTAGAAAAGTACTTGACTGAAACATTAAGAGGGTATTAAAGTGATTTATCAAACCGTGCTTCATAAAATTAATTCAAAATACTGGCACGCTTGCAAACTGTAGGCAACCAGTTATAATCAACAAAGACCGGATCCAATAGATGGTACCCACAGTCAAATAAAATACAAATGTGGGAACCACACTTGTAGTTCCAAACCAGTCATTTGACTGGTTTGATGCAGCTCTCCAAGATTCCCTATCTAGTGCTACTCGTTTCATTTCAGTATACCCCCTACATCCTACATTTGTTTTACATATTAAAACATTAAAACAAATTGTTTTACATATTCCAAACGTTGCCTGCCTGCACAACTTTTTCCTTCTACCTGACCCTCCAATATTAAAGCGACTATTCCGGATTGCCTTAATATGTGACCTGTCAATCTGTCTCTTCTTTTAACTATATTTTTCCAAACACTTCTTTCTTCATTGATTTGCCACAACACCTCTTCATTTGTCTCTTTATCTACCCGTCTGATTTTAACATTCTCCTATAGCACCACATTTCAAAAGCTTCTAATCTTTTCTTCTCAGATACTCCGATCGTCCAAGTTTCACTTCCATATAAAGCGACACTCCAAACATATACTTTCAAAAATCTTTTCCTGACATTTAAATTAATTTTTACAGTAAACAAATTATATTTCTTACTGAAGGCTCGTTTAGCTTGTGCTATTCGGCATTTTATATCGCACCTGATTCGTCCATCTTTAGTAATTCTACTTCCCAAATAGCAAAATTTTTCTACCTCCGTAATCTTTTTTCCTCCTATTTTCACATTCAGTGGTCCATCTTTGTTATTTCTACTACATTTCATTACTTTCATTTTGTTCTAGTTTATTTTCATCGGTAGTTCTTGCGTAGGACTTCATCTATGCCGTTCATTGTTTCTTCTAAATCCTTTTTACTCTCGGCTAGAATTACTATATCATCAGCAAATCGTAGCATCTTTATCTTTTCACTTTGTACTGTTACTCCGGATCTAAATTGTTCTTTAATATCATTAACCACTTGTTCTATGTAAAGATTTAAAAGTAATGGGAATAGGGAACATCCTTGTCAGACTCCCTTACTTATTATGGCTTCTTTCTTATGTCTGTCAATTATTATTGTTGCTGTTTGGTCCTTTAAATGTTAGCAATCGTTCTTCTATCTCTGTATTTGAACCCTAATTTTCTTAAAATTCTGAACATTTGATTCCAGTCTACGTTATCTAATGCCTATTCTAGGCTTATAAATTCCAAGTATGTCGGTTTGTTTTTCTTTAATCTTCCTTCTACTTTTAATCTGAGTGCTAAAATTGCTTCCCTATACTTTTCCTGAAACCAAATCGGTCTTCTCCTAACACTTTTATACTCCCCTCTCAATTCTGTACAGAATTCTAGTTAAAATTTTTGATGCATGTCTAGTTAAGCTAATGTTATGTATTATTCACCTTTATCTTATCCTGTTTTCTTTGATATCATGAATATAACACTCTGTTTGAAGTTTGACGGAACTTCCCCTTTTTCATAAATATTACACACCAGTTTGTATAATCTATCACTCGCTTCCTCACCTGCACTGCGCAGTAATTCTACAGGTATTCCCTCTATTCCAGGAGCCTTTCTGCCATTCAAATCTTTTAATGCTCTCTTAAATTCAGAACTCAGTATTGTTTCTCACTCACCTTTCATCCTCTTCGACTTTCTCTTCTTCCTGTATTACACCATTTCCTCCGTATAACTCTTCAATATATTCCACCCTCCTATTGACTTTGCCTTTTGAATTATAAATCGGTGTAACATCTTTGTTTAACACATTATTAGATTTTAATTTACGTACCCCAAAATTTTCCTTAACTTTTCTGTATGCTCCGTCTATTTTACCAATGTTCATTTCTCTTTCCACTTCTGAACACTTTTCTTTAATCCACTCTTCTTTCACCAGTTTGCACTTCCTGTTTATAGTATTTCTTAATCGTCGATAGTTCCTTTTATTTTCTTCATCACTAGCGTTCTTATATTTTCTACGTTCATCCATCAGCTGCAATATATCATCTGAAATCCAAGATTTTCTACCAGTTGTCTTTGTTCCGGCTAAGTTCGCTTCTGCTGATTTACGAATTTCCTTTTTAACATTCTCCCATTCTTTTTCTACATTTTCTACCTTATCTTTTTTACTCAGACCTCTTGCGATGTCCTCCTCAAAAATCTTCTTTACCTCCTCCTCAAGCTTCTCTAAATTCCACCGATTCATCTGACACCTTTTCTTCAGGTTTTCAAACCCAAATTTACATTTCATTTTCACTAAATCACGGTCGCTTTCAATGCCTGCTCCATGGTAAGTTTTGCATTCAACGAGTTGATTTCTAAATCTTTGCTTAACCGTGATATAATCTATCTGATACCTTCCAGTATCGCCTGGCTTTTTCCAAGTGTATATTCTTCTATTATGATTTTTAAATTGGGTGTTGGCAATTACTAAATTATACTTTCTATAAGTCGGTCCCCTCTTTCATTCCTTTTGTTCAGTCCATATTCACCCGCTATATTTCGTTCCTTGTCTTTTCCAATGGTTGCATTCCAATCTCCAACTGTTATTAAGTTTTCATCTTCTTTTATGTGTTTAAACCACACATAAACTAATAAAAATTGATGTACTCTTACATAGCACCTTGATAGCTGAGTTCAGACAGAGCGGTAACTGAAAACCAATAATTCTTATCCATTTAAGAAATTTGCCTAATTGCCAACACAATTATGTTAAGTAAACATATTTTTTAATGATATTAAAAATTTGAATAATAAGATGAAAAAATACAAAAATGGCCTTACGATTGTACAACTGATGAGAAACCGCAGCATTATTTTTATTTTGAAGGCCAGTCTATAAAAATCTCTAGTCGATCACCTTTTTTTACTAAAAATAAGAAAAAGTTGAGAATATATGATTTAAGCATAGACTGATTTAGTTTTTACATGACTGCCCAAAAAAGAGTGTAATGTATTTAGGGTGTATGTATGTATGTTCCATCTTCCATCATAACAGCTCAACGGTGAACTGATTTAGATAGATGACTGGAGGCTAAACAGAAAAAGAGACTAGATATATGCCCCCCTCCCCGTTGGAATCCCTGCATTACAGTTAGTGTAATAGTAAACATAAAGTTTGGTACATCTTACAAGATAGCCCAAAAAGGATTGTAATTTATGTCTGTTTGTATGCTGTTTCTATGATAGCAGCTCAATGGCTGAACCGATTTAGACGTATGACCCTGCTTTGGAATCGTTACATTACTAGAAGTATCATAGGCTATATATATATACACATACACATTTTTAAAAATAAATCTAAAAAATTAAATTTCTTTTATATTATGAACTGGTATTAAAGATAAACACACACAGAGAGAGAGAGAATGAGTGACGGAGACACACACATACGCGCGCGCGCACACCAAATAGAGGTTTACTTTAGCAATATAGAATCGGGCGTCGATCATTACTTCCAGAGCCATGAGCGTGGGATAATGATCTGTCAAGACCAGTACTCAGATGCTGTATTTAAGGATAATGCTAATTTTTCTATTTTTGATTCTCATTATAGAGGAGACCAAAAGCATCAATGTTAATGCGTTTCACAACAGACTTGTCTCTCTGCAGACATCTTTTGATCGTCTTACAAGTACAGAACACAAGACATCTGCAATCTTTCATCAGTACAGTGTCTGCTTTGTTAGTGACTGCAAATTGCGCTGTTTCTACTGCTCATGAAGCGCGCAGCGCAACTTGTTCCAAATTTCTTCTTTTTATTTTGAACTGTGTTATTTTGAAAAGTGTTATAGTTATGATACCAAACAAAGCAGGGGCAGATAAATGTGAAGAATACAGAACAATTAGTTTAACTAGTCACGCATCAAAAATCTTAACTAGAATTTTATACAGAAGAATTGAGAGGAGAGTGGAAGAAGTGTTAGGAGAAGACCAATTTGGTTTCAGGAAAGGTATAGGGACAAGGGAAGCAATTTTAGGCGTCAGATTAATAGTAGAAGGAAGATTAAAGAAAAACAAACCAACATACGAAGTAGAATTACTAAAGATGGACGAAGCAGGGGCGATATAAGATGCCGAATAGCGTAGGCAAAACGAGCTTACAGACAGAAATGACAGTTAAGAGTCATTTCAGAATCTGTCGTTAAAAATAAACATCACAACTATAAAAAATTAAAAATCACACGCTTTCGCTGAAATTAATGATGACTGATTTATGCAGAACATCGTTAGAAATTTACAGCGTTAACAGAGTAGCTGTTAGATTACAAAAAATTGAAAACAAAATAATTTTGAAGTTTGAATCGTAAATAATGATGAATGATATGCACACATATCGCTGCAAGTAATGATGACCTACATCGACATCATAAACCGTGGCTTGGGAAACATTTAGTACTTTTTAACAGGATCCGAATTTTTGGAACAAAATCGCAAATGTCGCGAAAACGGTCGGCCCTAGCGTTCTGAAAAATTTTCTCAACCCCCCCTGGACGATAACCCCATCGGTTCCCGTCGCATAATAATATTTTCAAGTGGCGCCGTTCGGAAATTGCGGAGGGGGTGCGATGGGGCGCCACCGTAATATCTTGGCAACCGCCGGTCCGATTTTTACGATTCACACGGCGTAAGTATCAGCAGGTCGAGCGCTAACTGTTTATCTCATCGGGTACACTCTTGATCGACCGGATCTTGGTTATCCGAAATTAATTCGTTTAGCCCTATGTTTTGATTGCAGTCGCCCGACGTAATACGTATACATCCAATCTTTCGCTAAATACGCTCAAATCTGTGCGCTAGTGATTACCGCGTCAAGGTGCATCAGAAATGTACAAGGAGGCCTCGAGTCATTGTCTGTGATTAGGCGTCGACCTCACTCCCAAATACCGATCAGAGCAAAGAGAGAAGGGTAGGTTTTTATCAGAGGCTTACTAAATCTGTTTCGAGGACTTTGAGTAAATGAAATCGTAGGACAAAACTGAGGTTGTAGCAGTCATATCTCAGGAACGGTCGAACTGAGACTGTACAAAACTACTCTTCAATTACACTCGCACATATCATCCTTTGAAAAAATACCTGAACGGTAATTCTCAGAGGCTAAACAGGAAAAAAATATACACTGAAATCCTGGATATGACAAATACCTGAGAAATATCTCCATTTTTTGTTGTACTTTTAAAGCAATAGTTTCATATGTATCAAGTAAAACTCAACCACTCAAAATGAAAAGTTTCTTATACTTTTCAGCACTGACTTTTCTGGGGCTTTCTAATGTTTTTTACATTACAAATGCTCATAACGGCAGCTATTTTAGTAATCTGTAAATGTTTTCGTACAATTATTGCTAACTGAACAATGATCTTGTAATTAATGACAAATTAAGTAAAAGAAACATGTTATTCGCATTCGCATACATTTCAGTATTTGCATATTAGTTTAAATATAGACCAGTTAAGTATTACTTTTTTAATAATAAATAATTTAGTGAAAAAAGAGCTAGCTAAAGTAACAACCGATTTTTATTCATCTTTCTCAGTGTGATAATTTACATTTCTATCTTCCATTCTTTGTATTTATCCTCTTAATTAAAAAAATAGAGTGTAAAAAACATATATTTATTAGTCCATTTTTTTAGATGCAGAACATATTTTCTCAGAAATGGCTGTATATCCAGATAACAGTGTAAAAGTTAACCTTGTATAATATCAACCTTATTAAAGAACAATTTAGATTCGGAGTAACAGTACAAGGTGAAAAGATAAAGATGCTACCATTTGCTGATGATATAGTAATTCTAGCCGAGAGTAAAAAGGATTTAGAAGAAACAATGAACTGCATAGATGAAGTCCTACGCAAGAACTATCGCGTGAAAATAAACAAGAACAAAACAAAAGTAATGAAATGTAGTAGAAATAACAAAGATGGACCGCTGAATGTGAAAATAGCAGGAGAAAAGATTACGGAGGTAGAAGAATTTTGTTATTTGGGAAGTAAAATTACTAAAGATGGACGAAGCAGGAGCGATATAAAATGCCGAATAGCACAAGCTAAACGAGCCTTCAGTAAGAAATATAATTTGTTTACATCAAAAATTAATTTAAATGTCAGGAAAAGATTTTTGAAAGTGTATGTTTGGAGTGTCGCTTTATATGGAAGTGAAACTTGGACGATCGGAGAATCTGAGAAGAAAAGATTAGAAGCTTTTGAAATGCGGTGCTATAGGAGAATGTTAAAAATCAGATGGGTGGATAAAGTGACAAATGAAGAGGTATTGCGGCAAATAGATGAAGAAAGAAGCATTTGGAAAAATATAGAGACAGACTTATAGGCCACATACTAAGGCATCCTGGAATAGTCGCTTTAATATTGGAAGGACAGGTAGAAGGGAAAAATTGTGTAGGCAGGCCACGTTTGGAGTATGTAAAACAAATTGTTGGGGATGTAGGATGTAGAGGGTATACTGAAATGAAACGACTAGCACTAGATAGGGAATCTTGGAGAGCTGCATCAAACCAGTCAAATGACTGAAGACAAAAAAAAAAATATCAACCTAACCAATCACGGCAATATTATAAATTAAATTAGTAGGAAATGAAAATAGTTTACTTTCTTAATTAAAGTGCAGTAAAATTATTTTTAAGCTGCATATCTTTCATTTGGTTTTAAATGAAAGACAGAAAAAATGTTAATAAAGTACGGGGAATGTTAAATAATTTTTCTATCATTAAACACCGAAAAACAACATTTATTTTATATGACAGTACAGAACTACTTCAGAAGTCCTGTGACAATCTTTGAAACTAGTGGTAAAAAATACTAAACAGCTGTAAAATACTACGTAATGTAAAAAATGGTTAATAGCTGGAATAGTAAGGGGTAACATAACCTGAATTTTTTTAATGAAAAAATTGTTGTTCTGCAATACCTTTAAAATATTGTCGCAACCTTATCCTATACTTTGGTCCTTCTGATGCGTATAATCAAAGTTGTTACCGTGACTTAGGTTAGCTTTGGTGTTTTTTTAAACCGGTGTCAAGCGGTTACCTTCCCCGGGTTTTTAATTCTTACTGACTAATGTTTTAACAGCATCTGCATAAAAAGGGTGGATATCGTTCATGATTTGACCGTTTTCACCGAGTTCCTTTTTGGTATCTGGTGTTTGATTTAGACATGCATCTGCCTCACGAGAGCCTTGTAAAGCGATCGGCTTTTTGTGGCAACGACTGCTGGTGTAAATACCCTTTTTATGTCTTTCTTTTTCCTGTTTAGCCTCCGGTAACTACCGTTTAGATAATTCTTCAGAGGATGAATGAGGATGATATGTATGAGTGTAAATGAAGTGTAGTCTTGTACATTCTCAGTTCGACCGTTCCTGAGATGTGTGGTTAATTGAAATCCAACCACCAAAGAACACCGGTATCCACGATCTAGTATTCAAATCCGTGTAAAAATAACCGGCTTTACTAGGACTTGAACGCTGTAACTCTCGACTTCGAAATCAGCTGATTTGGGAAGACGCGTTAACCACTAGACCGACCCGGTGGGTTTTGGTATAAATACCCTGTAACGAGCAAAGGTTCGCCCAGGTAGGGTGGACAGTCTACCTGGGTGAATTAAGGCGATTAGTCCTGCATACGGTCTTTTCAGAGCAGGGACAGAAATCAGTATTTTCGTAATTGCTTGCACTCGCTTAAACTATTCAGCAGCGGTTAAGACGTGCAAAAAGTGACGTGATGGAATCAGGCCACCGGCTGCTCGTATTTCAAATATGTCGGTTTGCCCGACAAAGTAGTAGATGACAGAGACTAATTAGGGATACCAAAAATTAGTCTGAATAGTGATTTAGTTAAGGCTGGTAGTTCCGTACCTCTGGTACACAATTTGAGTAACTATGTGAGCAGTTGTTGGATTTCTTGAAGACGAGTGATCCCTAGGCATAATGAGTTTAGGGAAATGTTCTCTTAACATAAATGTTTCCTAAACATGAGTTTAGGGAACTGTGCTTTGGCGAACGGATTTGAGGCGCTTGTCTCTAAGCCGACTGAAGTCAAGGAGGTTATAGTTAAAGAAAAGAGGCAAATTCCGTCCCGGTACCAGCGCCCAGCGCCTGTACTTATTAGGGCGAAGCGGAAACTCTACGCCTAGGTGCTTAAAGGGAAGCGAGAGGCCAGCTTAACCCACAAGCAACCAGAAGTCACATTCATAAACAGGAAGGAAAGCTCCACAAAACTATTAAGGAAATTTGAAAGCTATATTTCAAGGAAATTTGAGAATTAGGAACATAAAACACAGTAGGAAAGGTCTGGTTGTCTTAGCGGGTGATAAAGAGACAGTTAGAGTCATTTCAGAATCTGTCGTTAGTAAAAGGCTGGAGGTCAAAGTGCTTCAGAAACGTAAAAGGAGGCCTCGAGTAACTATGATGAGGTGTTGACCTCGCTCCCGAAAGCGGATCAAAGCAAAGAGAGAAGGGTATGTTTTTATTACAGGCTTATTAAATTTGTAAATCTGTTTCTTGATTTTTAAGTAAACCAAGAGGACTCTGAGTAAATTGAATTGTACAACAAAACTGTCGTTGTTGGAATCAACACTTGCTTTCTTAGCATAGTATTTTTGGCGTTTAAAGACGTAATCAAAAACGATTTGGCGCATAGTCTAATTGAAGTTAGATATAGGGAGAATTTTTATGTGAAACTTCAGTGTTAGGAAAGGCGCAAACCTAATATATCCCTTTTAATAAAAAATATTATGTCTGGAAAGTAATTTATAAACTAATTCATTTTTTATTTATCAAATTTCATCGGTATTAATTAACAAATTAATACCTTTTACTGTCGTAGAGAATATAACATAACCAATTTTTTTTTCTTAACTGAAAAAAAAAATACCGATGCAAAAAACAAAAGTTCAGTTCTGTAAATTACTATTAAAAAAAATGTCTGTTTAATTTTCAATTAGATCGGTAATTTTGATGACGTAATTTGTTTTTATTAATAAATATATTAATACAGGTTAAAGTAAAAAAATCATTTTGAAATTAGTTCCTTCTTTTTATTTTAAATTCAAATATATATTTTAATGCTATTATGTGTTGAAGATTACAAGTTACGACAGGATGGATTCATTAGAACGATTAAACAATTTTTAATACTATTCACCAATCAGAGACGCAGAAAAGTAATTAACTTGTTTTTCAATTCTTATAACAGAGTTGGTCTATTCTTTTAACGTTGAACGGATTAAGAGACGTCGCTCGGGTCTGTAACGAAACACTCCGATATTATTGACCAATCAGAGACGCAGAAATGTAATTAACTTGTTTTTCAATTCTTATCACAGAGTTGGTCTATTCTTTTAACGTTGAACGGATTAAGAGATGTCACGAGGTAGCCGCTCGGGTCTATGACGAAACACTCCGATATCATTGACCAATCAGAGACGCAGAAACTTGTTTTTCAATCTTGTAACCTTATACGAAGTAAGACATATTTTAGTTGCGTCGTTACCGTCTAAAAGTGAACATCTCTCGTCTGTATGGTAACTATGAACAATCTTCTAGAAAGAAAAACCATACAATTTAGGACATTATTTTAAAGTGAGGGACATTTATTTTATTGTATGCAACATAGATTTATTATTTTTTTTTAATATATCTGTTTTAAATTAAACATTTTTTTTCTTAATTTACAGTTTAATGATGATTCAAATTTAACGTAGATTTTTTAAAGCACGATGCTACAGTTTATATGATGATCTTATTTACATGAAATTTTGTTTTTTAATTTAAAATCTATTCTAGATTAATAATTATCTTCCATTTTACAAAATTTGTTTTATTAAAAAAAACAGGGGTGATGTAACCTTTTTTTGAAATGGATACATCAACGTGGCAAAATTTTTATAAAATTAATTACCGATGAATTTTATGTAGGAACTAAAATGAATTTTATTCAAGAAAATGCTATAAAATGTATTAATATTTTAAATAATTTTATAGGAATTGCCTAATTTTTATATTACATCTGGATACATTACTTGTATAAATAGTTAAGTGTAATTTATATGAACTGAATAGACATGTTTTTTATTGCGATTGGCTACCTTTAATGTGTACTGAAAATAAGTACAAATACCTTAGTACGATGAATATCTTGAAGGAACTATCAAATTTTATTGTTTGATGTATCGAACACTTTAATTATTATTGCTGAAACAGGAAATATTGTTTAGAAACTATATTAAGAAACAGTTTGTATTTTGAATTAGGAAAATAACAATGTGCAGTTTTATATCATATTTAAAATGCAGTTATTCTTTTTTAGTTTTTTCAGATGATAATAATTGTGTTATCTTCCCGTTAGAACGATCAGAATCTTCTTTCATACAAAATCATTGAACTAAATCTTATCGGACATCCACACATTTTCACATCTACGATGTTCAATTTTTTTTTTCTGTAATTCTCTAGAAAATTCTAGAAATAAAAGCCAATTATCACATCTACAAATATTTTCCATTATTGCAGAGATATTCTTCATTTATTTCTCAAGAGTTTATATTAATAAGAAATTATCTTTTATGTTAATTAAACATAGTTTTAAATTTATTTTTGTTTCCTATATTTCTAAATTTTTCCTGGACGTCAGTTGTAGTTAACCGCATTCATTTCTGGGTCTCTTGATTGTAACCTGATAAAGAAATCTTTTGTAAAGCTGTTTCACAGTGTAATCAACCAATACTGTTTCAGACTTTTTGCCAAAATGTATTCTAATTCCTTCAGTTCACAAATAAATACCAACAGAATACACTAATCCAAACAAAACTTGCTCTAATCCATTTTCAATATTTTCCCCGTCCATTTTCATTTGATTTATTACCGTGTTTAGTGAATTGCCAACAGGCACCCAAATTTCTGAATACTGTATGTAATACAATCAAAAAAGTTTAATCGTATTCTTTAATTATTTTCAAGCAGGTGCAAATTTTTTATTTTTCTGTTTATACAGGTGACTAGGTAGAAAGAAAAAATAAGGGCATAATTTTTTTAATTACTTATTCTTCTAAATGAATTTTTGTCTACGCTTTAATATATTTTTTATGTAATTCTTAACTCTCTTAGGTTAGGTACTTTGGTGGTTAAGATACTGATGGTACCTCCCTTGTCGCTACATTTATATCAAAACGTTAGCCGATTATTTCAAATAATTTCTTCGTTGAAATCATTTACAATTTTTTATTCTGCTTTTTCTTTTCAGTTACAATTGTTTTACTCAATTTATTTAATTATGTATAGCTGTTTGAAAAACTTCATACAGGAAGAAAAATACAATCCCGGTTTATATTCGTGCCTTTAAGCAAGTAGTCAAATGATCATATACTGCAAAGGTTTTATTTATTTTCAAAATAACAAGTAGTACACTGTAATTTTGTTCTTTATGTGAATTCTCTGTTTTTTAATGTAATGCAAATAGTACAATTTTTCAAAAATGTCAATAAGCATTATTTTCCTAACCTTTTAATTAAATATTTAACTTTAACCTCTTTGGAGAGAGATAAATGTTTTTACTATTTCATATACAAATTATGTTTACAGGTTTTGTTGGCCAAATACAGTAATTTTAATAATATACATAAAATAATTAGGTAGCTTGTAATTGCATGTACTTGTTATGTAGCTAGTAATTTCATGTTTCTTTATGTAGCTTGTAATTGCATGTTCTTTTTATGTAGCTTACAAATATAACTGTTTTATCATAAAAAATTGTTTTGGTAACATCGACTAACTTACTAACATTAATTACACTAATTTAAGTTTAGATGATGGGTATTTTATGTATATCATTCATTCTGCTGTATTTGAGTCGAATATCTAAGTTTAAAAGTAATATAATTTGATTTTCAAGTATTAAATTAGAAATGTGTCTTCAAAGAGGTTAAATTATAATATGATTGATCTTAAGTAAGAGGGTATATATAAACCACTTAAGACTGTTTATACAACTTTACCATTTTTTTAAAAATAAATAGAAATTTATGATTTGTTAATTCATAGTATTGGCTTTTTTCAATCGTATTAGATCTGTTTATGTAAAACAGTCTCTCATTTTATTTTTCTTTCTGGATTCGCCTTTATTTTTATAATTATATGAAGTAATTTCTTAAATAAATAATCATATTTAACAACAAAATTAAATCCGAAATGTCCCTTTGATTATCTATATATAAATAAATTTAAGGATACAACACATCAGATTTTTTTAGCTTTCATTTAAAAACATCTTCTAAGTATTCTAAAAGCCCTAACTATTCTAAAAGCATCTAACATTACATAAATCTATTTTTGACACCGTCACACAGTATTTGAACATATACTAGTCTTCGGCCCAGAAACATCAAGGAACTATTACAGTATATCGGTCAGGAATCATTTTAGTTCTATTTAAAAGACCCATCATTATTACCTTTGATAATTTTACGGGAATATTAAACCTAAAAATACACTACATTAAACCTTTTGTATGAGCAAACTAAATATATAAACCCACTGGTTTTAGTCTTCTAGAGTATATGCCATATCTTGCCCGATGGTTATCCACTGAAATTATTCGTTTATTTCTATTTTTTTTTTTTTTTTTGTCTTCAGTCATTTGACTGGTTTGATGCAGCTCTCCAAGATTTCCTATCTAGTGCTAGTCGTTTCATTTCAGTATACCCTCTACATCCTACATCCCCAACAATTTGTTTTACATACTCCAAACATGGCCTGCCTACACAATTTTTCCCTTCAACCTGTCCTTCCAATATTAAAGCAACTATTCCAGGATGCCTTAGTATGTGGCCTATAAGTCTGTCTCTTCTTTTAACTATATTTTTCCAAATGCTTCTTTCTTCATCTATTTGCCGCAATACCTCTTCATTTGTCACTTTATCCACCCATCTGATTTTTAACATTCTCCTATAGCACCACATTTCAAAAGCTTCTAATCTTTTCTTCTCAGATACTCCGATTGTCCAAGTTTCACTTCCATATAAAGCGACACTCCAAACATACACTTTCAGAAATCTTTTCCTGACATTTAAATTCATTTTTGATGTAAACAAATTATATTTCTTACTGAAGGCTCGTTTAGCTTGTGCTATTCGGCATTTTATATCGCTCCTGCTTCGTCCATCTTTAGTAATTTTACTTCCCAAATAACAAAATTCTTCTACCTCCATAATCTTTTCTCCTCCTATTTTCACATTCAGCGGTCCATCTTTGTTATTTCTACTACATTTCATTACTTTAGTTTTGTTCTTGTTTATTTTCATGCAATAGTTCTTGCGTAGGACTTCATCTATGCCGTTCATTGTTTCTTCTAAATCCTTTTTACTCTCGGCTAGAATTACTATATCATCAGCAAATCGTAGCATCTTTATCTTTTCACCTTGTACTGTTACTCCGAATCTAAATTGTTCTTTAACATCATTAACTGCTAGTTCCATGTAAAGATTAAAAAGTAACGGAGATAGGGAACATCCTTGTCGGACTCCCTTTCTTATTAGGGCTTCTTTCTTATGTTCTTCAATTGTTATTGTTGCTGTTTGGTTCCTGTACATGTTAGCAATTGTTCTTCTATCTCTGTATTTGAACCCTAATTTTTTTAAAATGCTGAACATTTTATTCCAGTCTACGTTATCGAAAGCCTTTTCTAGGTCTATAAACGCCAAGTATGTTGGTTTGTTTTTCTTTAATCTTCCTTCTACTATTAATCTGAGGCCTAAAATTGCTTCCCTTGTCCCTATACTTTTCCTGAAACCAAATTGGTCTTCTCCTAACACTTCTTCCACTCTCCTCTCAATTCTTCTGTATAAAATTCTAGTTAAGATTTTTGATGCATGACTAGTTAAACTAATTGTTCTGTATTCTTCACATTTATCTGCCCCTGCTTTCTTTGGTATCATAACTATAACACTTTTTTTGAAGTCTGATGGAAATTCCCCATTTTCATAAATATTACACACCAGTTTGTATAATCTATCAATTGCTTCCTCACCTGCACTGCGCAGTAATTCTACAGATATTCCGTCTATTCCAGGAGCCTTTCTGCCATTTAAATCTTTTAATGCTCTCTTAAATTCAGATCTCAGTATTGTTTCTCCCATTTCATCCTCCTCAACTTCCTCTTCTTCCTCTATAACACCATTTTCTAATTCATTTCCTCCGTATAACTCTTCAATATATTCCACCCATCTATCGACTTTACCTTTCGTATTATATATTGGTGTACCATCTTTGTTTAACACATTATTAGATTTTAATTTATGTACCCCAAAATTTTCCTTAACTTTCCTGTATGCTCCGTCTATTTTACCAATGTTCATTTCTCTTTCCACTTCTGAACACTTTTCTTTAATCCACTCTTCTTTCACCAGTTTGCACTTCCTGTTTATAGCATTTCTTAATTTCCGATAGTTCCTTTTACTTTCTTCATCACTAGCATTCTTATATTTTCTACGTTCATCCATCAGCTGCAATATATCGTCTGAAACCCAAGGTTTTCTACCGGTTCTCTTTATTCCGCCTAAGTTTGCTTCTGCTGATTTAAGAATTTCCTTTTTAACATTCTCCCATTCTTCTTCTACATTTTCTACCTTATCTTTTTTACTCAGACCTCTTGCGATGTCCTCCTCAAAAATCTTCTTTACCTCCTCTTCCTCAAGCTTCTCTAAATTCCACCGATTCATCTGACACCTTTTCTTCAGGTTTTTAAACCCCAATCTACATTTCATTATCACCAAATTATGGTCGCTATCAATGTCTGCTCCAGGGTAAGTTTTGCAGTCAACGAGTTGATTTCTAAATCTTTGCTTAACCATGATATAATCTATCTGATACCTTCCAGTATCGCCTGGCTTTTTCCAAGTGTATATTCTTCTATTATGATTTTTAAATTGGGTGTTGGCAATTACTAAATTATACTTCGTGCAAAATTCTATAAGTCGGTCCCCTCTTTCATTTCTTTTGCCCAGCCCGTATTCACCCACTATATTTCCTTCCTTGCCTTTTCCAATGCTTGCATTCCAATCTCCAACTATTATTAAATTTTCATCTCCTTTTACGTGTTTAATTGCTTCATCAATCTCTTCGTATACACACTCTACCTCATCATCATCATGGGCGCTTGTAGGCATATAGACGTTAACAATCGTTGTTGGTTTAGGTTTTGATTTTATCCTTATTACAATGATTCTCTCGCTATGCGTTTTGAAATACTCCACTCTCCTCCCTATCTTCTTGTTCATCACGAAACCTACTCCTGCCTGCCCATTATTTGACGCTGAGTTAATTACTCTAAAATCACCTGACCAAAAGTCGCCTTCCTCTTCCCACCGAACCTCACTAATTCCTACTATATCCACATTTGTCCTACCCATTTCCCTTTTTAAATTTTCTAGCCTACCAACCTTTTTTAAGCTTCTAACATTCCACGCTCCGACTCGTAGAATGTTATTTTTTAATTTTCTGGTGACCCCTTCCTTAGTAGTCCCCACCCGGAGATCCGAACGGGGGACTATTTTACCTCCGGAATATTTTACCAAGGAAGGCGCCTCCATTATTACTATGTGAAAATGCAGAGCCACATTTTCTTGGAAAAAAAGCAGCTGTAGTTTTCCATTGCTTTCAGCTGCGCAGTACTCAGAGGACTGAGTGATGTTGATACGGCCGTTTAAGTCGTCCTGACTCACGCCCCTAACAACTACTGAAAGAGCTGCTGCCCTCTTTCAGGAATCATTCCTTAGTCTGGCTCTCAACAGATACCTCTCCGATATGGTTGCACCTTCGGTCCAGCTACTCTGTATCCCTGAGCACTCAAGCCCCCTCACCAACGGCAAGGTCTCATGATTCATAGAGGAGGTTATTTCTATAAATGTATATTTTTTATAAACCATTTTTCCAAACCGTGTAAAACTGAAATCGAGCACCTTCTCTTTTCTTATACAAGATTAGAATTTGTGATTTAATCGGTACCTGTCACCTGCTATTAATCATTCTGCACCACCCGGTGTTCACATATAGAATTCCTTTGTACTTATATTACATCGTTGATGAAAAAAGACCTCCTTATGGATTACTTAATAATAAGTTTTAATTTTTTTCTATAATCCTACAGATAAAGGTAACTTCAATATTACATTTAGTATTTGCATTATTTAATACCTCCTTTTCACTTGGATTGTCATCGATCACAATTTGATTCCATCTGCTATTCATTAGCAACTTCACCTTTTTTTCAATAATATAAATCGACTTTTTTTTAATTACAACCGGGATTGGCCATATTATGCTGTGAAAATGCATTCTTAAGAGAATCTTAAAAGGGGTAATTAAGAGGTCTGGATAGTAATGCAACATCTACACAAGTACAAAAGGGGAAAAAAGAAATATGGAAAATACAAGTAAATTCATTGATTGAAAACTCTCTGAGTAATTGATTTCTTTGAAAAATCTTCTATTTTTAATATTGAAAATAATACAAAAATCCCTTAAGTTATATTTCTTCAAATCAATAATATTTTCTTGTTGAAATTATAAAACTAAAATCTTCTGGTTAACTCATATATTTCCCTAGTTCAATCTTCTAATTCGGTTTCATTTTTAGAAATAGTTTCAAATTATGAAATTGTAAAAACACACAGATTAGAGTGTGTTATACATACAGCAAACCTGATGTGCTCTGACAAAGTTCAGGATGTATTATTTTAGATTTTTGATCAACACATAGCAAATCTGATATACTCTGACACACTTCGGGGTGTATTATTTTAGATTTTTCCTCTACAGATAGCAAATCTGATATGCTCTGACACAGTTCAGGGTGTATTATTTTAGATTTTTGATCAACACATAGCAAATTTGATATGCTCTGACAAAGTTCAGGGTGTATTATTTTAGATTTTTGATCAACACATAGCGAATCTGATATGCTCTGACACAGTTCGGGGTATATTATTTTAGATTTTTCTCTACAGATAGCAAATCTGATATGCTCTGACACAGTTCGGGGTGTATTATTTTAGATTATTCCTCTATAGATAGCAAATCTGATATGCTCTGACACAGTTCGGGGTGTATTATTTTAGATTTTTCCTCTACAGATAGCAAATCTGGTATGCTCTGACAAAGTTCAGGGTGTATTATTCTAGATTTTTCCTCTACAGATAGCAAATCTGATATGCTCTGACACAGTTCAAGGTGTATTATTTTAGATTTTTCTCTACAGATAGCAAATTTGATATGCTCTGACAAAGTTCAGGGTGTATTATTTTAGCTTTTTCCTCTACAGATAGCAAATCTGATATGCTCTGACACAGTTCGGGGTGTATTATTTTAGATTTTTCCTCTACAGATAGCAAATCTGGTATGCTCTGACAAAGTTCAGGGTGTATTATTCTAGATTTTTGATCAACACATAGCAAAGCTGATATGCTCTGAAACAGTTCAGGGTGTATTATTTTAGATTTTTCCTCTACAGATAGCAAATCTGATATGCTCTGACACAGTTCGGGGTGTATTATTTTAGATTTTTCCTCTACAGATAGCAAATCTGATATGCTCTGACACAGTTCGGGGTGTATTATTTTAGATTTTTCCTCTACAGATAGCAAATCTGGTATGCTCTGACAAAGTTCAGGGTGTATTATTCTAGATTTTTGATCAACACATAGCAAAGCTGATATGCTCTGAAACAGTTCAGGGTGTATTATTTTAGATTTTTCCTCAACAGATAACAAATCTGATATGCTCTGACACAGTTCGGGGTGTATTATTTCAACTTTTTCCTTAACGGGTAGGAGATTCGATGTGCTCTTGCACAGTTCCGGGTGTATTATTCGCATCTTAGCTTATCAGGTACCTAATATGATACAGAATTATTTTTAATTATTATTCTTGATTACATATTGACATTTTAAATATCTATGTTGTATGCAATGAATAGCTCTCGCGAGTGCTGGGTACATAAAATATTCGTACCGTGTCAACCGCGTCGCGACCGTATTTCATCATCCCGATATCGTTCATCGGGTTTCGGTTGGGGGGGTGCTGTGTATATAAATGTGTCTATATATTGGGGGGTGATATAGTTTATTTATATTTGCTCTATGTTTATTATGTTTCTTTGTCTTTTCAGCTCATCACTTCACTACCAGACCAGTGGCTGAAGTCCTCCCTATAAATCAATTTACATTTTTTTTTTTAGTATTACATCACGTAAAAATTCCTTTTGTAGTTTTAATTGCTTTATAAAATTTTATTTGAAATATTAATTAGTAGGTTTTTAAAATTACCCTTTTTATAAATTATTTAAATTTTATTCATTTCATTGACAAAATTAATCATTTAGTTCAAGAAATTTAAAAAATAAGTAAAGATATAGAAGCAATTTCTTAATTAACTGTAGCTTTTAAATCTGGTTCACGTAGGATATAATATACATTTATTTATATATATATTTTATATTTATTATATTACATAAGCTTTTTCTTAAATTTTTTTGGTAGGTGTTAATCAAATTGAAGGTTAGAGCATATTTATATCTAATTACAATTTTAAGAATTTTTTATCTTATTTGAAGTATTTTAAATTTTGAATACCCCTTTGCTTTTCCCAATCAGCGTTCAGCCAGCCACCTGCTTCAAAGAAGATGCATGCTTGCATGTTAGTTTAATTTTTTCAAACCAGGGTCAGCCGATTTTAGAGGTGCCATAATAAATTATTTAACTTTATTTGCTTATTTTTTTATTAAAAAAATTAACTTAGTTGCAACATTTACCATTTTTTTGTGGTAAACACCTAAGGAGAATGATTATTTGAAAAAATCCATCTAGCATAACAGTAATCCAAATTACTTCAAAATTTAATAATTTTTATATGTAATATATTTGCCTTGCATATTAAAAAGGCGTGAACTGACCCCGGTTTTTAGTATGTAATTATTTTATCTTTTTCATATTCTGAAATTGTGGGGTAAATAAAGTGATTGGTGTAAATAAAGTGTGAAATTAAAGTGCGATCAAGATCAAAGTGTGAACGTTATCTTCCTCACTATAAAAATTTACAAACTATAAATAAAAATGAGACTTGAAATAATACAGATTACCGGGTTATATTCAACATTTCGTCACTTCATCCTTCATTTCACTTCATCCTGCGTCCTACATCTTCAGAGTACCAGATCGATCGATTCTTTCAGCTGCTCGATGGATTTGATCCTTGGATTAGCCGTGGTGATGAATGTAAAGCTGTGTAGCCAAATGGTATAATATTAAGGTACTATTAATTCTTTACTACATTATATATATTTCACAATAATACTAGTATTTATTAAAAGATTCCATCCGTTTATGTAATGTTTAGCTTCAGTTAGAACGACCAAGTAATGGAGCTTCTCTGTGGCTTCAACCAGCCATTATCACTTAACTTGTACCAGGGGCCAGGGTTAGGGCATTACCCGACCGGTCTAGTCTAGTCGTTAACTCGTCATTGCAAGTCAAATGATTTCAAAGTCGAGAGTTGTAAGGTTCAAATCCTAGTAAAGATTTTAAATGGATTTGAATACTAGATTGTGGATATCTGTGTTCTTTCACGGTAGGGTTTCAATTAACCATACATTTCAGGAACGGTTGACCTGAGACTGAACAAGACTGCACTTCATTTAAATTTTCATACATATCATCCTCTGAAGTAATATCTTACGGTGGTTCCAGAGGCTAAACAGAAAAAGAGAAGGTCAGGACATTAGTGATACTGCAGTTATTTTTATTTCTAACTTTTTTAAAAAATTTTAGGTAGATCTGATATTAAATGTCATTTGGGACACAGAAATTTTGTGTGGCAAATTACAATATAAATGCAATAAAGGAAACATCAGTATAATAAAGAGACGAAACTTAGTAGCATTACATATAGAGAAGTGCCAGTATCCGGTCAATGCCTAATTTGTCTCTCATATATATTTTATTTGAAATATAAACCACCAAAACACAGTAATTATATAAAATAAACTTGCCATATAAGTTTGCACTGACTGTTTTTCGCAGTACCCCTGCATCTTCAGTCTGTATTAAATTCTGTTTTTATCGCATTAAAACTTATTCTTTTTAATGATTTCTCTTTTTTAACATAAATTATAATGTTACTTGTTGTGAAATTTTAAATTATATTATGAACATAAATGTAGCTGTGGAAATATTTATAATGAAAAAAAAATACAAATCAATTAAAAAGAATAAGTTACAATTTAATACAAACTGAAGGTTTAAGGTACTGACTGCACAAACTAGTTATTGGAAATAAATAAGGTAAGTGTATAAGTAATGTAATTACTGTGTTTAGGTGGTTTATATTTCATATAATGTTAAAATTTTATATATATATATATACACAAATTTTTATGAATTTTGTTAGTTACTGCAATGAAACTTCATAAGATTATCTTGTACATTTGTTGGCTTATATTTCAAGGGACTGTTATTCATATTTTTAACCTTCCTAATAATATTTTGAGTATTTATCGGTTAGCAGTAAATCACTTGATTTTTTCATCGTTGTTAATAAAATTGAAATGCAATATATAATTTAACTAAATTATTCTTTTTGTTGACAACAATTATTTGTTTCTAATGTAAAGAATAGTCATGAAAAACGATTGATATTGAGAGATTTCATCGTGTAAAATGAATGAAATAATTATCAAACTATTGTCGTGACAGTCATCTTTTCACTTGGATACCCCCAAACTTTTAATTATAATAAAAATGAATTTTATGTAAGTTTACAGATAGAGAACGGGGTTTTGATAGATGAAACAAAGCGATATCTTCATTTAACGTATTATTTTAATAGAAAATATACTGTGTGAAAATTTAGAAGTGGTTTCACAAGTTTTTTTTCTTTTTTGACATAGAAATTTTGTTTAGTCCTTTGTTGTTTTGCTTGCTTTGGTGATGAATCTCTTGCCTGGCAGCGGTTTGAAAACTGAATGAAACCGTGCTCGCACCTCATTGTCAAAACTTGTTGTAGAATATACTTGCAAATTAGACGGTACATAAATAAATATTTCATGAATTTTAAATACCAGAGCGATCAAAACAAGTGGAAACCTATATAAAATTGTAAAAATAGTAAGAAAATAAGTGATGCAGTTCATTCTATAAAAATATTAAGTATAATTTAAAAAAATAATATATATATAAAAATTAGTAAAAGGATCAGATGGTGTACTGAACCGACATCCTGTGTCGATTTTTGTTACCATTCGACATTATTCTTAGCTGAAAATTTTAGCTCGTCCAAATAGGTTCATATAACACACATTCCTGGATGCGATATAGATCTGCTACCATCTATATCAGTGAATCTTAATTCAGAATAATTTTTTTGCTTCTATTCTTGGTAAAAGCGCTCTGTTCTTGTAAGAGAGGAATCCCTGCTGCCTTAAAAGTGGCTTAGAATTTCTTTGAGCGAGTTTTCTTGTTTAGCGATCCTTGTGGATTACGCCTTTCAAACATCCACTTTATTCCTTTATTTTCTTCCACCTTGATCTATTAAAATGGTGTTTTTCAATGATTTCTCACAGGATATCTAACGATGTCTGAGATGTAAAAAATTCAGTGTTCTCGGTATCTATCTAGTGGAAGAGGGTATAGCTTATCTTATGTACCTACCTAGCTAGCGATTCTATTTCTTTATTAAATTTAAACTATATTAATTTCACAACCGCTAATTGAATTTGTCTTATTTTCTTTTGTTTCAGGTAACTCTACGGTTCATTTAATATTCTAAGGGAGAGCTGCCATGTAAGTGGCCCTCCTTACATTGCGGTACTCCCTTTTACTGTAGCATAATTTTCTACTAAAGGTATTTACTTTTCTTATTATTGTTTAATATTATAAATTTGCATGTTAAAAATAAGTTGTGTAGTTTTTAAGTTGATAGTATAATATTCATATAAAATCGCGGTAGGTCCCAAGTCCCAGTAGGGTTCCCTGATAGGAACTTATCTGTAGGAATTTTTATGTGTATTTTTGTGTATGTTTCTGTTTCAGGTTCGACATAAATTTTACATTTTGTTATTATTGTTTAATATTATAAATTTGCATGTTACAATTAAGTTGTGTAGTTTTTAAGTTGATAGTATAATATTCTGATAAAATCGCGGTAGGTCCCAAGTCCCAGTAGGGTTCCCTGATAGGAACTTATCTGTAGGAATTTTTTACGTGTACTTTTTGTGTATGTTCTGTTTCAGGTTAGACGTAAATTTTACATTAGAATTACTTAGACAAGTAGTATAAATTAAGTTTTATGAAAATAGATGTAAAATTTTGTATATGTTGTGTATGTTTTTTCAGGTTCAACGTAGATATTATTTTATTATTACTTAGTTAAGTCGCGTCCGCGATCCCAATCCCTAATAGGGTCCCAGTAGGTTTCCCCATGGATAGAATATAATTTTTTCAATGTATTTGGCACACAACCGTGTGCCTTGTGGTTAGGTCCAGTTCCTATTTCATAAAGGGGGGAGGGTTTTTAGTCGGTGCGAGCCCGACACTACCGTCTGTTGCGGGCGCAGACGGGTGGCTGCTAGAGCTTTTCCCTCCTCCTACGCAAAACAAAAAAAAAAAAAAAAAAAAAAAAAAATTAACTATTCATATTATGTACATTACTAATCTTTTTGCCAAGTGATTTTGAGTTGTAGGTTCCGTACTGGAGGTACTTTCAAACTCACGGAAGCTGTGACAAAAAAAAGGTTACCGATTCTCAAATGTAATATTGAAAGTGGAAAATGACTATGAAAGATAAAGAAAATTTGAAACCGTAGTTTCAAATCCGGATTGAATCAAAAGTAAGTACAGTAAATGTCTAACATAATTTTTAAAACGCAGCAAAACATAAAAAAAAAATATGTATATCTAGAATTGTACATGGTGATTTTAACAAATTTTGGGTACTGGTTTTGTTTCTGGTTTTCCCCCCAAAAATCGTTCTTTTTTTACATTGCATATTAAAACTTGCTCATGTTATAATTATATGCTTATAAATAATTATAAGCATATAGATGATATTTATAAAAATATCATCTAACCAAACTAAACCTATGCTCGCTTCGCTTACTAACCTTGACTAGCGAGTGTAGGTTAAATTATGTTTATAATTTTTCTCTTATAAATTACCTCCAAATAGCATGTAATTATAACATGGGTAATTACTAATTGATAAACATAAAGAAGAGTATAAAAAAAAAAACAACTGTGGGGGAAAACAGAAAAGACCCATTATATTTATATGAAAATTGATTATTGAGAACAGATTATGAATTGCAGAATTTTTCTTTTGCTTGTTTTTGTAATATATGAGTGCATATGTTGTTTGTACTAACTATGATCATTACTAGTTAAGATAAGGTTACCGTGTCCATTAAAAAGAATAGTTTTTTTTACAAACTTTTCAATCTTGAAAAATTCTAATACTAAACAAAATAAATATTAATGGAAAAATGTCTCAGTTTAAGTTGTTTAAAACCAAACATGAATAGCCTGAATGTGTATAGTTAATAATTAATTCATATTTGTACATAATTATCCATTATATTAGGTTTTATTATAATATTGCTGCTGTGTTTTTATACCTTATACCCTTATATTGAGCTCTATATTTGGGGTAGGTAATATTGCTGCTGTGTTTTTATATCTTCAGATTTATAAAAATTCATTAATCTTGAAGTATAACAAAGGTGAAGACTTCCTTAACTTCAAGCATCTTAATTAGATTTGGAAATTAACGTAAAAGGTTTTTTCACATCAGTTTTTTTTTTTAGCTAGAGTGCCTTTTTTATTTTATTTGTGTTCCAGAATAGCTTCAGTGTGTAATTTGAGTAATACACTGCAAGTTTTTCTATTTTAACTCATTTTTAATAAATACTAATTGTTGGAAATAATCAGCTGCTGGAAATGCTGAATGTTATGTTTGTAATAAATGCTAATTATTAAGCAGGAATATTTGAAATGTTTTCACATTTAAAAAATTAAATGATTATTTAAAGTTGTATAGTATATTCAGAAGTATGCAACAGATTATTAGTGTTTTTTGATTTATTTTTGTTGATAGAAAAAAAATCATAAATATTTTACTGGAATTTTTTTTGGTGATGGCCTCTGGAGTCAGGGCCTTATTATTTAAAAAAATAAATTATGTTTGTGAACAGACATCTTGCACAGATGTAGTTTGAAAATTGTTACTGTTTAATGCACTTATCAACTGCTATATCTTTTTCAACAGTCCTATGTTAAAATTAGTAACTAATACAAGTGGTTATTAGTAATTCCAGTGGGTGATTATCGTTTTTGTGGTATCAAATACTTTTGTTGTTAACATAACAGTATATAATAATTTATTTTAATGAACTAATCCCTGTGTTTTGTTATTTACTGCTTAGTGGGAATTGTTTTATTTAATATGTATGGCTTTGAATCTTTCTTGCTTTATATTTTTTATTAACTGTTATAAGGGCTTTTGTTCATAGTAATGGTTAATTGTTGTTCTGGAATATCAATAAAATTTGTGTTATTCTGCAAATTTTTTTTTTAGATAGGTCAATTAATTTGCCAAAAACTGATTTAAAATAAAAAATCCTATATTGATTTAATGCCTGAAACTTAAAAAAAACATTTGTAGACGTTCACAGAACTACATTAAAAGTGTTTATTTTATTTTATATTTTAAAAGTGTTTAGTTGGCTATGGGTAGACTTGGTTCAATGAACCCACCAGGTTGGTCTAGTGGTGAATGCGTCTTCCCAAATCAGCTGATTTGGAAGCCGAGAGTTCCAGCGTTCAAGTCCTAGTAAAGCCTGTTATTTTTACACAGAGTTGAATACTAGATCATGGATACCGGTTTTCTTTGGTGGTTGGGTTTCAATTAACCACACATCTCAGGAATAGTCGAACTGAGAATGTACAAGACTACACTTCATTTACACTCATACATATCATCCTCATTCATCCTCTGAAGTATTATCTAAATGGTAGTTACCGGAGGCTAAACAGGAGAAAAAGAGAGAGAGACTTGGTTCAATGTATTGATGAAAGTCTGAAAGTACAATATGTAACTATGTTTAACATCATATTAAGTTTAATATGAAAACATTTCTGTAGCTTATTATTCTGTTATGTAAGTGTGACCGTATATCAAAAACTTCTAGATATCCTTAAAAAAGTAAGTAACTGAACATAGTGAAAAAATAAACAATGAAAATCAGTTCTATAGCATTATTACTTACAACTTACGGAGAACTAAATAAATATGTGTAAATATATATAAGAGTACGTTATATATTATATATATATTACACCCACAAGTATATTTATTTAAGTTCTACTCATATTATATTTAAATTCTATTAAATAAACCATAGTGTTGTCAGAGGCCAAAGCAATATATTATTACACTTTTGTTATGATGTATTGTGTTAATTACTTATAATCTTTTTATTTTATTAATGGAAACAGGTAAAGCATATTTTATAGGATATTAGAACATTTATGTCATGTACTGTAATGTATTACATAAGCGATCTACATAGTTTGTTTGTTATTTTGTAAAAATAAGTTGATAGGTTACATTTTATTAAGTTTATTAATTTTATCTATTTTATCTATGTTATAGTGGTATATTTTCTGATTTAGTTTTTGACATTTTTTATTATATACTTTTAAATTAAAAACAATAAAAGGTTACATTAACATACTCATATACCTACCCAACAATATTATAGAGGAAATTTCTAAGTCAGCAGCTATCAGATTATTTGTAAAATAATCTAATCTGATCAGTATTTTTATATTTGTAAAAATACTAATTACTTGGAATATTACTTTTTCATAAATAGATAAATTACAACAGTAATCAAATACGTCTTTTTCAGCATTTTTTTGAGTCATTCCATATCAGATCACTCAATCTAAAAACACGAAAAAGTTTTGTCAGAAAATATAATTTCTTTAGGTTTGGAATAAGTAACTTTATTAATTTACCAATAAATCAGTGTTTCTCACCCCGTGGGCGGGGGGGGGGGGTGCCTCCCTAAGGGGGTGTGATAACAATAAATGGGAGACATGAGCATATCGAAAAGAAGATATTATTAAAAAAAATTATTAATTTATTGTAAGGAAAGCAAAGCAAAATACATTCTGACATAATAAATAATAAAATATATATTTACACTAAAATAATACACTTATAGTATTGTATCAGTATAGCACAATGTATTAATAATTAACTTATCAATACTAAATTAAAAACAAGTTTAATAATTATTAGTGACTCCCCCATTGGGCCTGTCTTGCCTGTCTTGTCTTAGAAATAGACACTCAAAATTTGGTTTCGCAAAGGTAGGATGTTGAAAATTGTAATAATGTATGAAATGCTCTTGTTATCAGTGCAGAAAGTGCTTTTCAGTGCAGTTGCTTTTGTTTTTGTTGGGTTTGTTTGGTTTTGTTTTGTTTTTAGTTATATATTCTCTTGATTGTTATGGTTTAACATTATGTTTAGTTTGGTACAATATTATGTGTTTTTATTTAGTGCTTTATTTTGTTAGAGTTTAAACAGATCAGAGAAGTAAGAGTAGATTTTCTTATGCAATTTTGATAAGTTCGTTTTATTCTGGTTAGTTTCAGGTTTATTTTAGGTTGGTTTAGCTTTGTTTTATTGTGTTATTACTGGCTTAGTTTTTATTTCTGTGTTTTGTGTTTTGGTTTGTATTAGTATCTGACGATTTTTGCTTAGATTATATTTATTGTTTGCTTGTTTTGTATTAAACAGGTTTTGTTCTCGGATTAGCATTTAGTTTGTGTTTTCTTTAGAGTCTTGTTAGGTCTGTTTTATTTTTATTAGTTTAGGTTTATTGTAAGTTTGTTTATTTTATTGATTACCTTTGGCCTGGTTTTTCTGTGTTTTGTTTAGTTTACAATTTTATATTTGTTGTTCATTATTTGTTTTATGATTTCAGTTTTTGAAATATTTAGACTCTGTTTTGCATGTTGGGCTCACCCTCGCTTGGTTAGGATTGTAGGTCAGCTCAGTTGGATGATCCTGTTTAGGACCTATTTAAGACCATTGTTGCTTGGATCCACATTAGGTGTGATGTTGCTTTTGGCATTCACATCGGTGGCATCTTGACAGTGGCCAGACTGGAATATGTCTTGAGGCTTTTGAAGATGACCTCCAGTAAAGCCCCTAAGGGCTAGGTACGGAGGGGGTGGCATGACGGCCAGATCTGTTACATGGTGGTTGTCTTCCCTCTGGGGTCGTGATGATCATAGGCGTGTATCAACTTCGTTCTTCTGGCATAATACCTCTTCAGTCTGTAACCCTGAAGTCCTTTGGTGCTAATGCCTTCCGACCTTAGCAGGTGCTAAGGTGTATTCCTTAGCAGGAATACACCTTTTAGGAACCCTAGTGTTTCGAGGATGCAATGCATTCTACTTTCAGGAGGGAATCATGTGTCCTGGCTGGGACATTTGAAAATTTAGATTGGAACAGAATGCAAGGATAGCGGGAGAGTTTATTATCTCCGTATTAATCGAAGAACCTGGACGAATGTTCCTTGCTGCTGTGTCTTTTGTTTATCGAGCAGATCATTATTTATTTAGTTTCAGTTACAGATTTTGTGTTTTATTTATGGACGGAATTGTTATTTGTGTTCCGGTCTTTTAGACCAGTGAGAAATAATTGACTGGGGCTGATCATGGAAGACAAGGCACATAAAAGCTTCGTTCTCTCAGTGTGATTCCCCTTAAGCCTGTCCCTGAAGTCTTTTTGGCCTAAAAGGAATATACCTTCCATGAGTTCTAGTGTTTGGAGGAAGCAATGCACTCCCCTCTCCTGAGGGAGTCGTATGATGATGATGTAAGTTTTGGAAAGGATAATGGGTATTTGGTGAGGTAAAGTTACAGTACTTTTTTCCCTCTGGCTGTCTTTCCTGCTGCAACATGGACGAGGGCTGTCTTTCCTGCTGCCGCCAACATGGACTACAGTCCATGTTGGCGGGCCACTTTACCATTCTTTGTTAATAAATTACAGTTTGTAAACCTTGTATTGTCCAGTGGCCTTGAAAAGGGCATCATGGGGGAAAGTACTCTATCATCATGGGCTCTCTCTCTTCTGGCTGGTGACTGCTGAGCTTTTCTTCCTCGTTCATCACTCTCTATCTTCATGAGATGGAGAAGGAAGTTTGGACCTTACAATATTATATAAAACTTCGCATTCGTGAGTGTTGGGGAACAGCGATCGCCTTGTTTTGTTTAATAGTTTCATGAAGTAAGTAGCTCAGTTGAAGATTATTCCTTGAAAATTCTTCATTTTAAAATCATCCAGACACACATGTCTCCAGAAAGGGTTTGGAGGGACTGCGAGGCTGCCGTCATTTTATTCTGCATCACCTGAAACTGATAGAAAACAGAAACAAAAGAAGCATATCCTCAAGTTAGAGAAAAAAATAGACAATTGAAAATTTGTTCTGTCATTTGCACTTTTAAAGGTGCCTGCGACTGGTGGGGCTACAGCGCCATTGTCGTGGGAGTTTTGTGCAGCCAGCTTGTGAGAAGTGGTGCGCTTGTGCAGGTGTGTAGGTATAATGTACTCCTGCTGACATATATAAATTCTATATTCTAGTGCAGAATATTGAAATAAAACACAGCTTACCTTAATTTTTCATGAAAGTACTTTTGTGTGATCCTGCATCCTCATTTATATGCCTTATCTCAATAATTTGTTCTAGAATGTTTATTAATAGAATTTAAATATAATTCACAGTACAAAGGAATAATTTAAAAAATTAATTTCAGTAAAATATATATGTATAAAGCTATTATTTATTATTATATATCAAGCTATTATATTATTTGTTTTATCAGTGGAGTAGGTGTTTTAAAAAACATTTTTGTTATTGTGAATGTTTTCACTAATACCATTGATGAAATAGATGTCTGATGAGGAATTACTGTCACACCTTTCATGAGTTGGGAACAAAGTACCTGTTGCTAGCATTAGTTGCATGTCGTAGCAAACTACAGTCATGTGCTTCAGCCTTTACTTTTACTTTTTTTTGATCTGCTTTAAATATGAATATGAACACATCTCCAAGGAATATCAGAGGGAATTCACTCTTGTACTCCTCCACTCCACCATCTTTGTGCAGGTAATTCTGACCATCATCTTAGCCTGTCATGCCTGTTCCATCTGGAGCATATTCCCCATAATGTTATCTGTTAAGCATGCCAAAATCTGTCAGGCATGCTTCTCTGTATGGCAAGAATCAATTGCACTGGGACATCATGTGGTCCGGTGATCTGAAAATGTCAAAATTTATCTAGAAATATAATAAAGGTTAGTTACCAGGCAGTAAATAGGATATATTTTTAAAAAACTTTTATTGCAAGTTTCACATGAGTCTTAAGCCTAGATAGGTTAAAAATTTCTCAGAAAACATATATTTTCTGTAGCTTTTCTTCAGTTTTTGAAAGAAAAATTTATTACAGTAATAAAATGAAGTTGAATAAATATACAGAAGAATGATTGGTAGTAGTACATGAAGACCACCCTCTACATTTGACAATTGTTATAAAACTAGCTATTAAGATTTAAACGTACACAGCTCCAAAGACAAAGAAGGCTAACTGTATTTGCAAAAAAGGAATCATTCAATGAGTGTGTGTGTGTGTGTGTGTGTGTGTGTGTGTGTGTGTGTGTGTGTGTGTGTGTGTGTGTGTGTGTCCATAATATACCTATATGACTGATGCAATCTAGCAGAATGTTATGGAATTTATGCCAGCAAATTCAGTCATATTTAAGATCCTTAAGAGTTTATTTATCACTGAGGAACAGACACTTTTAAATTTTCCTATCAGAGTGCATAGTATACTGTTTTAGATGCTGCAGCTCTTGAAGGCTCTCACTGATGAATGCTACTGTATTTTCAAACACACTTGTTTATGTGTACATGGTAAATCTATTCTTTTCTTAATCTATACTTGTACTCAGAATGTGTTGGAGTAAGTTCTATCATCCAAACTTATGCAGTATATCATCCCAAACTCCAAGTATTTCCTTACCTCCTTAAGATATCATTACCAAATTTTCTGCTCCATTATGTGGCATTATGTGAAATTCAGAATTTTATTTAAATGTTCTGGTGGTGAGATATAAAATAATTTAGAGTGACAGAATTGTTTATCAAATATAATTTTAGTATATATGTTAAACATATATTATAATTTTTTTATTTTCCTCATCTGTAAATACATGTATTAATGAAGTTGTATTTTATACTTAGATTATGGACATTAATGGTGTAGATTATGGACATTAATGGTGTTGCCAAACCAGATAACTTTGAGAATACCAATATGCAGGTCTGGTGTATATTTATTTTGTTTATGCTGTAATTATTATTTCTTATAATTTCTTGTTAAATGTTTTACTTAGTTGCCCAATTAAAAAAAATAACAAAAAACAATTTTTTTCACATGCATGAACCACTGAAATTTCTTATTAAAAAAAAAAAATTGGTTTGTGTGAAACTACGTTTCGCACGAGATTTGAGCATGACAACGTCTTGCAAAGACCAACAATATCTTGCAAAGACGAATATCGCAGGTGCTTCGCGCCCATGATATTCGTTGACCTTTGATTGTAATGTCACAAAAAAAAACCCTTAATGACCCTTAATCCTTATGAAGTAAACACGTGTTTTTTGAGAAACTGGCGTTGGGCTAGATGAAAATACCAATTAATTAAATTCATCCATGATTTGGATGTTTTAAAAATTACTTGTTTAAACAAATTGAATCGAAGTGATAGTTTAATTAGCTAATGAAACACTTAATATTCCATTTTTCATTTCATTTAATAATAATAATAATAATAATAATAATAATAATTATTATTTAATAATTTTTGCAAGTTTAAATTGAATGATTTGTTCAAAAATAATTATGAACAATTTGTTGTAGAAATAAACTTTAATCAAATCAATGATGATAAATTGTCAATTTAAAACAATGAAATTGAAATCATAAATCAAATTCATGAAATTGCTGTTTTTGAAAAGCCCGCCAAAACCTGCTTGACATGATAGTATATTCCATTGCACGACTGTTAAGCGGTTCAACTTGTCATTAAAACTTCTAAATATTTTTAAAACTCGTGTTAAGTAAATCAAAATTCTGGTTAAAAAACAGTAATATTCAATTTTTAAATATTATTTATAGTTTTTGCAAGTTTAACATAAATAATATGTTTAAATATAATCATGAATAATTAATTATAGAAATAAACTGAAATCAAATCAATGACAATAAATCGAGTGGAAGAGAGATAGATGCGGCACAAACTGAACGCTTAGGCCGATCGTGCCTCTCTCTTGCTCATATGCTTGGCTCAGGCGGAATGGAACAATGAGTCATGCTCTTTCGTGCGTGCTGCCGGCATTCATTGATTTATAAGACGTCACGTCAAAAATATATATATTTCAGGTTATTCAACACATTTGAATTGAGTGTTTTATGGAAATTTCATTTATTATATGTTCATGAGTCAGTGTGTGACTCTATTTATCAACTTTTTTAATGAATTTTTTAAAGAATCTCATTATATATTGGCATGTAATTACAATTATTATTCAAAATAACAATAATAGTAATAAATCTAATCCAGCTAAGTCGTTGCAGTTGATAAACAGAAGACAACATCAATTAAGCCTACTTAACAAAAAAGTAAGGAAATAAATATTTTTGAATCAAATGTTTGAAATAGTGCAATAGTCTGGTAGTAAGAACTTTCTCTGGATATACCAGGGTTGTTCGAAAAGTTCTCAGCCTGATAGAGAGATGCCACAAATTTGAGTAAATGATTATGGTATTTGTCAGTTATAGTTGTTTAGATTTCATGCTGCAAAATTTCAGATGATTGTGTTGTTTGTGGCAAAATTCCATTTTACATTAACTTCAGTCATGTGATCAGAGGTTTACAAAGTTTTTTTTTTTATCTTATACTGAACCAATCACTAAAATAAATAACTGTCTTCACTGAAGCGCTCTCCTTCAACTCTTATTTCAGAATTATTGACAGCAACTGGACAATGTGATTTCATAGCTGATGTTACAATAAATTCTACTGGTCACATCAAGAGTGTCTTAATTCACTTTTTATAATACATAAATTCAGTATGTATCATTAAATATATTTTCAAAAATTAGCATGCAAAGCATCATAAAGTTTAACCTAGCACATACAAACAACTTTTTAAAAATTAAAAAAAATTTGGTCTTGAAGTATGAGAAAGTGAATTTTCAAAAAATTACAAATATCAAAAATGGCCATGCAACCATTTAATTTTAGATTGAGTGATTTGATATGGAATGACCCCAGATAATGCTGAAAAAGACGTGTTTGATTACAGTTGTAATTTATCTATTTATGAAAATGTAATTCCCCAAGTAATTAGTATTTTTACAAATATAAAAATTCTCTGATAGGTGACTGAGAAATTTCCTCTATAATATTGTCAGGTAGGTATATAAGTATGTTAATGTAACCTTATATCATTTTTAATTTATAAGTATATAATAAAAAATGTCAAAAACTAAATCAGAAAATATACCACTATAAACTTAATAAAATGTAACCTATCAACTTATCTTTACAAAATAACAAACTTTAAACTATGTAGATCGCTTAATGTAATACATTACAGTACATGCTTAAATATTTTAATATCCTATAAAATATGATTTACTTCTGTTTCCATTAATAAAATAAAAAGATTATTAGTAATTAACACAATACATCAGAACAAAAGTGTAACAATATAAGCAATCATATATTGCTTTAGCCTCTGACAATACTAAATTAGTCCCTTCCTGTTGCAGCTACAGTAACAACAATATAGTTTTTAACTACATGAAAGAAGGGAACTTTACATTTAATATCCATTGTATTAACTAGAAACAAATAACAAACTTCTAACAGAAACTAATAAGATCGCCAAAAACTAATTGGCAATGAATTATAAAAGCACAAACACCATTAATTCTATTTTGTATATCAACTAACAACATAATCTGAAACACCAAACAGCAAGCAGGCAGCCACAAAATGAAAATTCCCTACAGCAGAACAAAAATTCCCTTTGTTCGGATTAATTTATTCGCTTCTATATGTATATATATTTAATACTGATTTATTTATTTTATATAGAAGGAGCAGGCTGATGATGCCCTACAGTTTTTTTTTATTTAAGTTGATTTTTATAGTGTATGAAAAATACTAATCCTTAGCAGGATTCATATCCAGTAACTTCTATGTAAAAGATAAAGATACTACAATTCAGTACATTTATAATTATTAGTACTTGTTCATGGGAAGTTTGTATAATCCTTACCAGTGCTTAGATATGATTGGAGGAGTGTATTTAATCCATTGTTAGAGAATAAGATGATTAATTTTACTACTTTGAAGTGCTGTTATTAAATAATTATTTATTTATTTCACACCATGGTAATTTCTTGCTTATGGCCAATTACAGCTACCTGTTAGCTTCTTTTTTATAATGAGTAATTATAAAATAATAAGGCGCAGGTGTTGCCACTTTTCTGTGAAGGTCAGCATGTATGTAGCATATATGCTTATTCGAATAAAAGTGAATTTTAGAAATTATTGTGTAAATCATATTGAGTATTTGTTTATTTTTTGTGCCGATTGAGTATTTGTTTATTCTTCAGAAAAATTTTGACTATATTCTAATTAAAAGTCACTAGTTTTTTTTTCCAAATTTCTATTCCTAATGAAATTTAAGGGCTTATAATATAAAGCAATTTATATTGTGTTTCAGAGTCAGCCTCCTGAATCAAAACCAAAAAAGGAAAGTGAAGATAGTGTTGAGAAAAAAGATCATAGTAGTGACCAACTTCCTCTTGGTTCTGGTAAAATTATTTCTTTTTTGATAAATGTTAATGTAAATTGTAATAATTATACCTTAGTTTCTATCTTTTAAAGTAAAATTAATTTGAAGAGTTACTGGCATTAATAATTTATTTTTATGTAACATTCTTGCTTATCCTACCAAAAACCCATAAAAACAATTTTTAAATTTCATGCCTTAAGTTTTTTATGTCTATATTGATCACAACTTAAATGGAAACTAATTCGCATTTTGGTGGATTATTAATAAGCTAAGAGATATTGATGTTTTCAAAAATAGTCTAGTATTTAATCACGAAATATAGTCAGTTGATTGGCCGAGAAATTACTAATGATATGTTATTGAAGGTCCTGCATGTGGAATTTCAACAAATGATTTGGGTGTATGTAAAGTAATTTAAATTTTTACCTAATTTGCTCTCAACTGAGGTAAAAACAATTTCATATTAATGTAGCACAGAACAAGCAGAATGTAACACAGAAGTACTGATTATAACTTTTTTCACACTGTGGAAACTAATGATGAAAGTTGAATGTAACCTAAAATCAATGCTCTATGATAACTGTAAATTATTGTAAACATTGTAACTCTTGTAGGGCAAAGATAGCAAGGTGGGTTAACAACAGAGTCTGAATAAGCTTTACTTAATTTTTACTTGTACAAAGACCAAATCCATTCAACTGGAAATTTCTTCATGATAAATTTTCTGCCAATTTTTACACCTACACATAAATTTTTTTAACTAAACTCTTTGAATCCCTTGAAGGTTCAGTATCATCTTATTCTGGATTTGGGTATATGTGATTTCTGTTTATTCCTCTTTGTAACCATTATAAATTCTGACATAAAATACAAATTAAATTGAATTGGTGTATTTAAATTGGTGAATTTATTTGTATTTTATTTTATTGTAAATTATTTGTTATATGGATTTCTTAATACGTCAACAAATGATATTTTTTTTTAAAACGTAAAAATAAAATTAGTAGCAGCATGATTCATTAGTTATCAAATTCCTTCTTAAAATAGAATTTTAAGAAATATGACATGTGAGTAAAAATGAGCAAACTTTTCTATATAAAGAGTATTACGTTTGTATGAGTACACATACTCACACAGACTTGGGCAATTCAGAGAAATAGTGGTGGGATAGACCTTTGACACCATCGAAAAGCTCAGTTATATGTGGGACATCGTCGTGGTTAGATGAGTCTTGTGAGTATTTTAAAAAAAAACTATCAGAAAAATCATAGACTGATTTGTGCGGAATACAGGTATGAAAATTTGATATCAAAGGTCACTCCATAAATACATTCATGGATTTATCAGAAGATTTCTTATCCATAGATTTTTTTTATAACATTAAAAAATATTGAAATTATAACATGTTAAAATGATAAATTATGTATAAAATTGAAATTAAAATTAATTTTGGATTGGCCAATTTCTTACTCCCATAAGTATTAATAAGATATTTTGTTAAATTTAGATGTATACAAATAGTTATGTAATAGTGGTTCTACGAACTTAAGTAGACTATTTATGGGACTTTATCGCCATTTTTCTTTATTTTTATAAGTAATGTGAATTATCCATCGCCATTAGAAATATTTTTTGATGTGTTGAGTTATTTTAATTTTTTGTAAAACAGAAAAGCATAAGCAACATAGCCCTAGTACATTTTTGTGCAAATCCCAATGTAGTAATTTTATTTTATTTGTTTATTAAAAATTTATTGTTATAAAATTATGTTTCTGTGTTTTATTTAAATTTGGTGTTTTACATGAAGCTCACATCTAGTGATAATGTCACTTAGTAGGTTACAATTTGACAAGTGTGTGGATATAAACACAATAAGACAAAATCAAATTTTCAGAAATTATGTGAACTGGAAAAGAGGTGAACTGTGTAGAGTGATAGTGTTCACATTTCAAAAGAAAGCTAGAACTAAGTGTAAAGAAATATTGTTTTATGCCCTAAGATTGTGTACATTTTAAATAAACCTCATATTTTCTTCTAATCTTCATATTTATCTTTTAACGTCGTAGTATCTTTTCACTTATTACAATAATTTAACTTATGTATGTTTATCTTCTTTTAAGGTGGAGATTTTTATGAAATTCCTGCTCGATGCACTAATGAAATGCAATTAATACAGTCCGTAGTTGAATTTGTGACTCAAGAAGAAGGTGGAGATGTTGAAGCATTAAGAAAAGCTATGTATTGTCAGGTAAACTTCTTATTATTTAATTTCTTTAAAATTTTTCAGTTGGCCGGATTTTTTTTTTCAGTAAATAAGAAGTTACTGCATAAATACAGGTATTACATAAATCTTGAATATCACTTACCACTTATCTTCTTTAAAAAGATAATTAAAAATCATTAAATAATTTTCTTATTAAATATCATTCTTTTGCTGAACTATTTAATATTATATAAGAAACTATTAAAGTAGATCGCTATCTAAGTAGCTCTCTACTGCTTTTTAAGCAATTATTTATCTAAAACATTTTTTGATAGATGTCATGTGAGAATTAATTGCAATAAAACTTTTTTGTATGTTTTTCAAGGTCTTTTACTCATTTAAAGAAAAACATCTGAATACATTAAAATTTTGCCTAGTTTTCTTTACTTTCTTATCAATAGCAGGATGGAAGTATTTGAACTAAATTGCTATATACCTTGAATATGGAAAAATTATTTTTTTGAAGCTAACTTTTACAAAAATCTTTGTTACTTCATTGATGAATTTTGGTTATTTATCTCAGATGAGATTATGGCTGTAAGTAAAATCTCATTTTCAATGTATACACTGTAGCCAACACTTATGTTTGTTTTAAATATTAACATGTGTAAAATTTATAGAAAGACATATTAATGTATCATTTTGTGTAGGTGGAGAGAGCTAATCTTAGAAAATCTGGTATATTAATGATATTAGAACTCCTTAAAAGAGATAAGTTAATTCCTTCTGTTAAATATAACATCATTAATGGTTGGTTGGGACCTGTGAATCAAAAAAATATTAACAGGTAAGACTTTTATTTTGTAATTTAATTTAAACATTACTTAATTTCACTATTTAATATAAATCTCAGTCACAAAGATCATCATGGTATTTTTTTAAATTAACACATTCATAAAGGTTTTTTAAGTCATTGATTGCTAAGATCATGCCACTAGTCTGAATTTAATTAAAATGATTAAACTAATACACTTTTATTTAACTTTGATAAGTTATTATACAGGAAAAAGCTAATTAAATAATGCTTTGATAAATTGAATTTTATCTGCAGTTCAAATCCTTTTATTTTTAAGATCCTTTTCCTTGAGAATTCCTAATGTTTCAGAACCATCAGTCCAGCCACTAGATAGCAATGCTGGTGATGACACAGTGGAATGTTTTAAGGAAATTCTCATATATGCATCCATACCATGTTACAGTCTTTGAAGCCTACTGAGACTACACTGTATATGCTGACTTCACTGCTGAAATGTTACAGCTTGAAGTTAATGAATTTCTTGATCATATTGTGTTTAGTGATCAAATTACACTTCATCTTAGTGGAAAAGTAACACACATCATGTCTATCTCTGGGGGTCAGAGAATCCTTATGAACTTTAATGTGAAAGGGGCTCCGCAAGATTAAATCTTCTGTTTAATATCCCTACAGCAAGTATAACTGGAGTTGCTTATTTGGATATGCTGTGTACATTGCTCTTTCTTCAACTGCAAGATGGACCAGAAATTTTATTTGGTAGCAAGATGGTACATCTCCTTACTGGTATAACTGTTTGGAATTGGTTGAAGACATTTTTCTCAACCGCTGGATTGGTTGGCATGGACCTGATTCAAAGCTTGTTTGCAGTGGCTCCATAGTCGCCTGATCTGACCCCATGTAATTTTTCTTTTAGTGTTGTGTGAAGGATTTTGTGTATGTGCCTCTGCTTTCTACTGACTTATCTGATTTTAGGCACAGGATTAAAGCTGCTGTCATTTTTATTACTTAGACATGCTGATTAATGTTTGAGATGAACTATCCTATCAGTTGAGTGGTAAGAAGATGCTTACATCAAACACTTGTAGGAAAAAGTGTAAGATACATTCTATCATTTTATTTGTGATTCATTATTGTAAGTCAAAGTTAAGAGATATTAAATAGCTTTAAAATCTCAATATTGGTTGTTTGTACACTGTATATTACAGCTTTGTTATTCTTGTTGCTGTAAATTTCAGTAAGTTATACTTATAAAAATTTCTTTTCTCCATTCCAATTTTTTTTTTGTAACGTGTATGAGTATTAGACTATAGAGGAATTGTTTTTATGACCTTTTGAGTTTCTTTCACTTATTCTGCACAATTGTTTGACACTTGTTTATTCATACATGTTATTCTGCTCTACAGTATTATCAGTTGCTGTTTTCTTTTGTAAGTTTTTTATTGCAGAGAGATATGTGATGACATAGTTGGAAAAATTTATAATATATTAATAAGATTTTGTTTTTTCAGGTGGGATATTGAACTTGTTACTCCATATCAAAAAGCAGAGCTTTTACTACTGAAGAACCAAGTTTTAGAATGAACATTAAGTAATCTCAAGGAACTTATTTTGCAAGCTGATAGGTGGGCAAAATGGTATTCACATTCATTACGAACTCCATTCAATTCTCTTAAAAAGCTTTCATGGACAAGGTAAAAAAAATTGTGAAGAATTAATATTATTTCTATGCTATCTGGAAGGTTTATTTAAAATTATGTCTGTAATTTTTAAGTTAATCATAATTCATTTACTACTAATAAACCAAACAATGAAAACCTAATTTTTCGGTTAATATATCTATTCTGGATGTATATTCTGTAAATTAACTTTCTAATGGGATGGATGAGACATGCTTACATGATTTTTCAGAAATTGGGCAGAAGTAAAGATAATACAATCATATTTGATAAATTTCTAAAAAGCACTTAGGGAAAATTAAGGATGGATAGAGCAAGGAATTTGGATCAAAGATTGGCTTTGTATTGTAAACTGCAGGACAGGGTAGAAGTTTATAGACTTACCATTGTCTGGAGATTTAACTAAAATAGAGGAAGGAACAGTTATTTCCGACTTGGAAATGTAAAAAGAAACCAAATAATATAATAAGGAAAGATGAATAAAATATATTATGTTCTTTTATGAAGAAATGTGGATGAATAGAAGATGAACTATTTTTTCCTTGTTCCTTGATCTAGAATTGGCAAGATGTTTGGAAGGAAAAAGGTATATTGGAAGAATACCCTTAAAAATATCTTTAAGCTTGAGGTGAAAGACCATTGTTACCTTTTTGCAGATGATACCACTGATTATATATATATATATATATTGAAATTTATTTTTTTAAGATTCATATTATTCCTCTGTAGTGTTAAATTTATTACGATAATACACATCTTACCTTAATATTATCATGAAATACTTTGGCAGATCATCATTGAATTCATTTAATTTAAATGCATATTAAAAATATCTCAATATTCTGTACTAAGTGGTTTATATAATATACACTGGTTGTGTATTTTCCAATACATAACCATTTTCAGTATATAGAAATGTCTGCCAAGTCATTTGTGTTAGTGGCATCCTAACTGAGGCCAAACCGATGTCTGTAATGTGTTATCAGGTTTAGAGGGTCTAAAAGATGACCTACAGTAAAGCCCATCAGGGCTAGGAACATAGGGGTTGGTGTGGGTAACCAGGGTCATCACAAAACTGGTGTCTTTCTCGTATAGGGATTAGGATGATGTATCTAGTACTACAGATAACTGCATCCACAGTATTTTTGGGGGTCTTATTAGCTAATGAATTCTTGTAAGATATCAAACTGATTTCATCTGTAACTACTATGTAGTATGTCAGTTTGAAACATTATAATATCCTTTTTTTTGTTTTTATTAAACATTTATTATGCTCGTATACATTCCTGTCAAAATATATGAAATTAAATCTATGCAGCAAACTAAAAAATTAATTTTTCTATGAATTACATTTGTGAATGTGCTACCTTTGCTGTATTAAAAAAAAAGTCTTATTTAAAAAATAACATTTTATTTTTTGGTTCTGTATTTTATGATAGTGTTTGGACCAATTTTTTCTGTAAGATTGAATTTTTTTTGTAATACCTTTTCATAATGTTCTGTATGTTAATTTTATTTACAGATTTTTACTTGCTCTGATAGGTATGTTAACGCAAAACCATTCTGGCAACGAATTGAGTCTTATTATTAATTCTGGGGTATTTGCATTAATGGAATTTATTTTGAAGGAAATAGGTTTGTATAATTTTATTTATATGCACGTTTTATTACCAGTAAATCTGGTAATAAAAAGGTATTCTAAAAAATAAAAATCATATTTTTTTTATTATTAGGTATAATAGTATTGTTTCAAAAATTTATCAAATTTTTTGTTTGTAATTTATTGAACAGACTGTTTTATTTGTATATGAACTAAACATTTTAGTATTCTTTGATATTGTTTTGTAAAAGGCATTATTTTAAGAAATAGCTTATACTTTAAAAAACTCATATTTGAAAAACTACCTTAATCCCTATTGTAACAGGTTTTTGTAAAAATAATTCATTTAATCTGTTTTAAATTAGTACTGCCAAGTTATAGCATCTCTGCTTTTCATTCAGAAAATTTGGGTTTGATTTGCAGTCAGGCATTGCATTTTCAAATGCTAAAAACGTTTTTTCATATTATATTACCATTAATATATAAACCTTTCATATATATAAATAAAAATCTTAACTTTGTTATATTTTGAAAGTAATTTTATATTTATTTATTATAGGCAAATTTTTGACAAATTTGAAGCTGTAAAACACTAAATATCCATTAAGAAATTTGTCAATGTGTATTTTTTTAATAAAAATTTTTATCATCACATTATTATACCACATCTTCCTGAGCTTCCTTGTTTATTCCTTAATTTTTGTTTCAAAAATTTACCTTAGTTAAATTTTTATTCTGAATTTTCTTCAGATGTCTGAACCATTTCTAGGCTTCTGATAGTCTGGTAAAAACAATTTACAGCTGTCAGTTGTATCTTTTTAAAACAACCCTCTTTATCTCTTCCTACCCTGCCATTTCTATTCCTCAACCTCATTTTTTTAGCTTCCCTTTTCTGTACTTACTCTTTTACTTCCTTCAGTCACCTACTACTTGTGGTGACTTCTGATCTGCTTCCTCAGACTTACACAATAAAAGTTCCCTTTTTAAAGTATTTCTGACCCTCTCATTTTTTATCCTCTCTGTTCTTCTAATGCTCTTTCTCCAGATTTCACAAGCTTGTAGTTTGTTAATTGCATGAGTAAACAAGTTTACTATTAAATAAACATTTAATTTTTAGATACGGATACAGCTCAGAACAATAATGAAAAAAGTAATAAAGAGACTTATGTTATACTTGAGGATCACAACACAAGTTATAAACCGTGTGTTTCTGCTGTAAGTGGGCCAGAAATTGCTAGTCTTCTTGAACTTTGTACCAGAGTTGTTCGAGGTGCTGATTGGAAGTGGGGTGATCAGGTAAATTTATTTTTTAATAGTGCATCACTCATTAATTCATAACTATGATTAATCATAGATTCTTTTCAAGCATTTAGATTATCATTTAAATTTTGTTAATTGTTGCTTGACTGTTAATTCTATTCCCTACCTTTTACCAAGTTGTAGCTTTATAAACTTTAAATGTTTTTTTCTTTTTAATTTCTTTGTCATACTGCTGTTTTCATCAGTATATCTTTTTGTTTTTCTGAATTTTCAAAACATTATTCTATCACTAAATCAGGTTTTACCACTTTACTCTTTCTATATTTCATTTGATTCTCATGGACTCTGATGTTTTGACTCTTAATTCTTGAAAATTAATCCTGTTTCTTGGTATCTTAATCTCAAAAATCATAGTTTGGCAATGTCAAGGATTTTTTGTTATATTTTCAGTTTTTTTTTTTTTAATTTTAGTTATATTTTATGTGCTTGATGAACTAACTTTTTTTGTAAAAAAAACTATGTTACTTAAGATTATTGTTTGGTGCCCATAAATCATGTGGACTGATATTTAGATAATTAAACATGCTAACTTATCCTTGTGTTTATATGAATGCACAGTCTTTGCTAAAGATAATAGTTACTTATCCTTAAAAACAAAAATATCCACCCTCTACCAAATCAGACAATGAACTGTTTTCGTTTAACTCAACATTGTACTTAGGTTTACGAGAAGGGAGATTATGCTTTTCTTGCCATTTTTAATAATTATAAAGCCATTTAAAAACTTTTTCCACCAATTTAAAAAGTTTTTCTAACCAAATCAGTATTATTCTGTTGATGAATTTGAAAATAATACTAATTTAAAATAAAACCCTGTTTTTCTGTATCCCATTCTACATATATAGTATTTATATGTATGCTCAAAATAATTTTCAATAATGCCTTCTAAGTTGTAGAGTGTGATGATATATCATTACTTGTAGTAATTTTTTATATTTAAGTACATTTATTTTTTATCTTATAATTGATGTTTTATATTTATAATTTATCTTATAAGGACATGATTTATATAGTTTATTATTATGTACCAAACAGAATAAAATATCTATTTAGTAAATAATTGCAACTAATAAATAATTACAATCAGATTTTATTCCTCAGTTTTTAAGCAACTATGCTTAATTTAAATTTGTATCTTACTTTCATTCTTGTACCGTTGGTGGAATTTTGAGCTTAGTCATTTGATCGTGATTTTTTGAACCCTTTTGTACATGTATGCAGTATTATACTAAATTACAAACTGCATGTACATATTTATCCTGTGTCTCAAAAGAATGGCTGCAGTTCAAATCTATGGTTAGTAATGTTAGTTCATTCATTTATTGCTGGAGACTGTGTTTACAGAAATTTTAAAATAATGATTGTCTGTATTTATAGGATAATAACAAAACTGTACTGCTTCTGTGATACTTTGTAATTTGCTATAAGTTAAGTGTAATTTTATATTTGCTTTTAGTCATGTTTGACAGTTTTTCACTCATAATTCTTTCGGACAAAACCGATTGACATAAAATTTAGACAGTAATTAGGGAGTAGCTCAAGGAACAAAATTTATATAGTGCCAATGTGTGTTTTTACCCTGGGGGTGGATGCCATCCCTTTTTGGGGGTGGAAATTATTACATTCAAAATAACCGCAGAAATCAATGGAGGAATAAATTCTAAGCAAAAAATGTTCTATAAAGTATTGACTCAAAGTCAATACTTTCAGTTATTCATGATTGAAAATGTTGATTTTTCATCCAACCATTGAACAATTTTTCATGAATAACTCAAAAATCTTACATTTATCAAAAAAATTATCATTAGCAAAAATGAAGCTTATAAAATAACGAAGAGATAATTTTTTATTTATTTTTGTAGCTGCAATACGAATCGAGTTATGCATTCTTAAAGGTAACTTTTTGTTCACCAAAAACTGAAATTGAATCTTTCAATGTTAAACCAGAAAAACGGAAATTTTTTTAGAAAATCTTATAGGATATTTTTCAAAGTACTTGAAAAGACCTTTAGATGCTCTGGTGACATTTGTCAAAATTGTCCTCCAATTACTGACTAAGAGGAGTAGGTCAACAATGATGAAGTTCTTGTGATGATCCATAGAATTTCTATAATAAAATGTGCTACTATAATCTACATAATTTTTTTTCTTTTCTCCTTTGCTCATTTTATAAAAATTTTAGTTTTTAATTTTAAGTAAACATGATTGTTAATTTTAATCACAAGGCCAGTTTTAAGGTTTAGGATGTTGCAATAAATTATAAATTACATTAACAACTATAAAAAGTTTATAATCGATTATAAATGCACCATTAAAACATTTTAAGCTGTTGAAAACTAAGTCTTGTTTTCATCATTAGGTTGGATTCTTAGGGTTAACAACATTGTAACACATCATAAATTAGGTTTCAGATTATGAAACAATGTTTATTCTACACATTTAAATGATTTTGGGCTACAAAATATTTCTATAATTTAAAAAAAATTTTTCAGAAGGGATAGTTATTAAGGGTTGAAACGTTGCAATAAATTATATTACAAACAGTAAAGGGATTTTAATTTTAATTCTTTCACCATTAAAACATTTCAAACTGTTGAAAACTAATTTTTTAAAAATTTCATCATAGGAGTGGTTTCTAAGAGTTGAAACATAGTAAAGCATCATAAATTTTATATTCCACAACATAAAAAAATGTTTATTCTATATATTTAAACATGATTTCAATCTGTGAAATGTTAAAATTTTTTTAACAAAGGCTAGTTTTCACCCCCAGAAAACAAAAAGCACACATCAGGAACATATTACTTTTGAAGCAGAGGATTAGATAAGCTTAATTATAAATTTTCATGAAAATCGGTGTTGTCCAAAAGAATTCTGAGGTAATACTCTATTTTTACCGTCAAAGCACTGGACTATTTGTTTAGTCTAACATTGTTTCAAAAACTTATTTGTTCAACCTTGAACTGAATATTTAACTTTGTTAGTGCACTGATAATCTATTTATGTAAAGTATGATTTTATATTGGTACTCAACACTGATAAGTTAATATGATGTGATGCAGTGAATTATTGTTTTTTATTTGTTCAGGATGGTCCGCCACCTGGGGAAGGTAGAGTGATTGGTAAACTTGGTGAAGATGGGTGGATAAGAGTGTTGTGAGATAATGGTTCTACAAATTCGTACCGTATGGGCAAAGAAGGAAAATATGATCTAAAATTAGCTAATGATGTCGATACAGATTCAGAACCTGATACCAAAAAATGTTTGTATATAATTTTATTTTATTTGTATTGTATTTGTCAAATTATGTAGTGATATATGAGTAGATCAATCATCTAGAACTCTTACCTATACATTTATAAGTAAGAGTAATGTAAGCTGTATTATATTGGTTATCAGTATTAATTTATGAGCCTCCAAATTGGTTATTGATCAGAATTCACCAATTGAAAGATGCCATTTGATCCTTCGGTCATTTCAGTTTTGATCAATATGATGATGTATTTATATTACTTTCCCTTATTGAGTTAAGGTAGTGATTGCATTACTTCATTACAGAAAGTGTTTTATTTCTATTAGTTTACACTGTCTACACAAGTTTGTGTGGTGAACAGAAGGAAGTTATCACGTATAGATCTAAGTATTACCTGCATTTCAGTTGTCTTAGCATGGGCAACATTATGATTGACTTGAATATCACTTATAGAACTACCTAGGTAGAAGTACTACCTACATTTCAGTTATCTTAGCATGGGCAATATTGTGTTTAACTTGATGAAGAATTCAACAGAAGACCATTTAATCTTACTTTCCGCCATAATGACATTGGAATACTGATAATTCTTGAGAATGCTAGTATCATTTTTGGAATTAAAACATGAATCATTTCAACTGTTATGGTGGTATATAAAAAAAATGTATTAATGTACTTTTTAAAATGTATGTATGATAAATTTTAAAATGATAATGATTAAGGATCAAAAAAAACTTCTCAATTAGTGAATTCTGTTCAGTTGCTGTGTATTTAATGGTCCATTCATATTAGCATTAATAATGTTATATATGTATATATCTGATGATTTCTTAGTATATATGTTTTGATGTATTTATATTTGATTATTTTTCCTTGTTATATTGAGATGTAAGGAACATCATAAAATTAATCCATGGTCTTAAATTTGTTATAGTGGTTCGGAATGATGATATAGGTCCAGCAGAAGTTTTGCGTCTAAGTGCCTTAAATTTATTGCGTGGATTAGTGATTTGCTGTGGTGTACATGCTGATTCAATGCAGTCTTCTGCTGTTAATGCAGTTTCAAAATTATTTCACAACATTGTTGAGGTAGGTCGTTAATATTTATCGTACTTCAGTTATATGGTACTGTTACGGTTTATTTATTTTCATAAAATGATTTATTATTAAATATAATTATGGACTGAAGTAGCCAAAATGTAACCCTAATTGTACACATATTATCAGTAACTAAATGTCAAATCAATATATATATTTTTAACACATTTATATATATTTTTTTCTTATATTTAAATGTTTATTCTTAGGCTTTGTATTCTGTTTTTTGTTCAGAAAGACAGCTCATTAAACACACGTGTAAAAAGTTTTATGTTTAAAAATAATAGTAATTAGGCCTTTTAAAAAGAAACCTGTTTATAGATAATTAATTGGTTTTTTCTTCAGAAAAATCGGAAATTTTTGTAAAAGTTTTTGTTTCCTCTTTTTATCGTACAGCTATCTTATTCTATTATAATAGAATGAAATTTATAATTATTAATTAGTATTACATCAGGAGGTATCTATTATATTGTTTCAATGTACCTTAATAAAAATAAGCATTGATGAGAGAAATTTTAGTACATAAAATGTATAATAAAAAATGCATATGTTGATCAAGATTAGTTGAAATTTCTTACTTACAAAACATTAAATGCTTCCTTAGCTGTCACTCTTTCATTGTCGGTATTTTTTCATCCATACCTTGTCAGCTTTTGTTTGGTTTGTTTGTAATACAGTATCCAATATTTCTTGTTCAGTGGAATTCCTGTTTTTCTTTTTTGTTTTTTCTTTCTTAGAAACCAACCATTCCTATACCTCTCACCTGTTGTTGCACCCAAGAGGTTCCTTTAACCAACTCTGAATACTTAAATATTCTTCTGAATCAATGGAATTTTCAATTGATATCAAAGTCATATTAAAATATAACACATGATGTCATCATCATACATCTAATAAATTATTTTGTGATTTTTGTGGTCACATCAGTAATCGATTATACAGAAGGGCTAACCCCCTTACATAATTTATAATGGCTGTTTTTTAATATCAAAATTTAAGTTACTTTCTGGACAGCCCTTTGTGTGTGCGTGCACATGCATGTATGTACACATTATTTATATATTTATGGATATACACTCACTATACACACTATACACTATACTATATATATATATTTATATCAATAAACTAAAACTTCTTATATCTATCATGGTAATATCTTTTTTTATTTACTTATAAAATATTTTTCCAATCAATTTCTTTTTATTTTATTTATATTTCAAAATTTTTATTAATATTAATAATCTTATGTATTCTTTAAAAGCTGTTCATGAATATTAAAAAATGTAATATTTCCTTTAATAATTGTTGAAGTGCTCTGAAATCCTTTTTATGAACAATCTGGTGGTTTTACATATACGTATATGATTATACTTCTTGCATTTGATTTTAAAATTCTACTAAATTCAAATTTGTTAACAATTTGTGTGCAATTTATAAAATTAAATGTAATGATCATAAGGTTATTTATATAGGAAAAACAAATATATCCTTTAAAACTAGATTTCTTGAACATTATAGAAATTACAAAAATAATAAATTAGGTTCATCTGATATGGCAGACCATCTAATAAACAATAAGGATTCTATTTCTTTTATTAACATAAACATAGAAATATTAGAACTTAATAAAGATGACAAAAAATAATATATATTAGAAAAGTATTGCATATATAAATAAAAATAAAATTTCAGTTTGATAAACCATCAGACAGTGTTTTCTATTTCTTTTATTAACATAAACATAGAAATATTAGAACTTAATAAAGATGACAAAAAATAATATATATTAGAAAAGTATTGCATATATAAATAAAAATAAAATTTCAGTTTGATAAACCATCAGACAGTGTTTGAGGGAGATGGTCTTATAAAAATGCTAACATATAGCAGCACTTGTGTAAATTAATATGCAATTCTCATTATTTTAATTTTAATTTTTAAACTTTATTATGCAATAATCGAATTATTTCAATCATGATTGAGAAAGTGAGAGTAGTACAATGTTTAAATTGGTATACCTGATATAATAACTAAATGATTTAATATAAAATATCACTTATTATTCTACCATGGTAGATAATAAGGAGTTTTAATTTACTGACAATTAAAAATACATATAGATGAAATTTATTTAAAATTTTATTTTTATTCTAATTAATGTAATTTATATTTTTGACTACAGAAGATTGAGTGATACTCTGAAAGCTCTATTATAGTTAGGTAAATGTTCTTACCTTTTTATTCCAGTTGTATCTGGTTCTAATAATATAATTGTTTAAATTATATACATGTCTGCTTTGTATTTCTTTTAGAAAACACATTTGAAGAGTAAGTCAAATACCAGTGTGACATATCGTCATCATAGGGAATGGGTTACCCTTGGTTTTGTTAGATTATTGCAGTTTCACAAACTATGTGTAATGCACTTAGTACTAATAATTGGCTTGAGCTTTTATTTTTATTGGCTTCTGGACATAATGGTCCTCTTCCTTCTCAGGTAATGTATAAGTTATTAGTTGAATCTTTAAGTTATTGTAGAAATTTTGTTAAAATGGAAACTAAATTAAATTATTTAATTCCAATGCTATTTTGATATTAGTTTTAGGCATATGGTGGTTCATCAAAAGAAATTTCATCAGTCAATGTAAATGGAACAGTATAGTGATCAAGCAATATTTAGTTCTTGTTAGATACAACAAAAAAAAAATTTAATTTTTTAACTGGATTTTCATTCTAGTGAAATCCTGTATCTTTTTAATGATAGGGAAATAATAAATTTGTGTTTAAAAACAAACTTCAAATGATTGTTTTTTTATCAATTTGTTTAAATTTCATGTAAGATAAATTTAAGATCTATTTAAGATCATGTAAGATCTATTTAGCATTTGTTATTTTCTGTTGTTATGATTATACAGTTTATATATTATTGAGATATATTTAATTTATATTTTATTTACCTAATCCCTTGGTCATATAATTGTAAAATGCTAGCTTATATGGATACGTTTGAGACTTTCATATACTAAGGATATGCTTGACTTTCATATTTATCAGCTGTAAAATTCTAAAATAAAAAAAAAATAAAAATTTTCAATCCTATTAAATTGTTAATTTTTTATAAATATTTATTTATATTTTATTCTTTTGAAACTGTTATGTTTTGATTATCAACATTCTGTATAATATTACAATTAGTTAGGTACTGCTTTTTTATTTTATTAATTATGTTCAGCTTGTGAGCCACTTACAGCATTACAATTAGATAAAAGAGTAATTATATTGTTTTAATGTGAACCTTTCATTAAAGAAAAATGTTGGTGTTATCTGGGGTCTGTTTTTTAAAGTACTTTTCACTTCTTTTTATATTTTTAGTTACTTTTGTTTTTTTAAAGTAAAGATTTGAACAATAGCAGTAAAAAGTTTAAAGTGAAAAGTAGGGAGTAAGAAGTTTTGTTTTATAAAACAGTTACACTTTAGACTTTTGTTTTTTTAAAGTAAAGATTTGAACAATAGCAGTAAAAAGTTTAAAGTGAAAAGTAGGGAGTAAGAAGTTTTGTTTTATAAAACAGTTACACTTTAGAAGCCATTTTCAAAATAACACTATGAAGAGGTAGCATCTGAGAGTTAAGGATAGAATAACTTTGACTTTGTTAGTTATTTCGGTTGCATTTTTAAACAGCATTACAAACAAAGTTGCTGGTCGACAAAGTGAAGTTTATATTCAGAGAGTTTATGAACTGCTGCTGTGTACAGTCATGTTCCAATGGTACTAGTAAAGTAATTGCAACTTCTGCCTTGAGATTAGATTGCTTTTTTAAACATTATTGTCTGTATGTATGGATGCAGACTCATATCATAATAGTGTTACATAACATTAAATTATTTATTAGACTTTATTTATATTAATAAATTAATTGATGTCATTTTAATTTCAATGTTTAATAATAAAACATCAATTTTTTCTGCATAATTATGGCTATTTTTGTATAAATAATGAATTCTATCTTTTGCCCTGTTATTTTGTAGTAAGAGCAATTGTTATTAGTCAGTGTCCTTTAAAATACAAGCATGATGAAAATATATCACACTAAAAAAAGTATATATGAGTAAATAAAGTATAAATTTCTTACATCAATTGTTTGCTTTAAGTAATGATATTATGGTGAACAGAGACGTGAGAATTATAGAATTACAAGTTAATAGTTTAAAATAAGCATATAGTTACAAGCATTAGGTAATCTGTAGATGTGTTATTACTGATGAAAACAAATAAAATATTGTAACCTATTTTAACAGACATTTCTTGTTTAGAATGGATGACAAGCATGTCACTTTGTTCAGTAGGACTAAGCCCAGACTATACTGTTTTGTTATTTCTATTTCTGTCTATATACAAACAACACAACAGTGCTGCACTCCTCCAAAAATGTTAACTTCATTTTGTCAGCTTGTAAAACAGTTAAAAAAAAAAAAATGGCAGCCATGAAATTGCAGTTTATGAGGTCATATGAAATGAAAGATGCAAAATTTAAACTAATGTTAACTTAAGAGATGAAAATTAAATCATGTATTTTTATAAATCATTTTTAAGCTGAAATAACTATTTTCAGTGAAACTTTAAGAAAAATATTATATAATAGTCACTTGCAAGTACAATATAGACTTTGTCAAACAGTGAATAGCATTGAAGAGTAAGAGTTAAAGTTTTCAAGCAACTTATGTTCAAAAAAAATACTGCAGAAAACTGTTCAGGTTTCTGTAATTTTTCACTTTACAAACTTATTCAAAAAATGACACAAAAGTAAACAGTGTAATATAAAAAATGGAAAGTAGAGGATTCTTCATAAAACAATCAGATATGCTAAGTAAATTAAAAAAACAAAAAAAAAAAAAAAAAAAAAAACAGAAGTGCTCTACTTATAAATTCTGCATAATTAAAAGCGATAAGTGAAAATTTTAAAATTACTTCAAAACAACAGGCCCCATACTTAAGGATCTAGTTTTCTAGCTCATTACCTGTTAAATTTCGAGTTTGAAAATATTGATATATGTTTAGTTACTATTAATTTAAAAAAGATGTAATTATTTAACGTAATTTGTTAATTTATTTATAGTTATTAAGATTTCGGTTGCTTAAAGCAATATTGTCAGCCGGTCTGACTGATGCTGATCAAAAATATGCTGTATTGGAAAGAATTTTTTACTTACTTGGACAAACAGCGCTTATATGTGAAGCTGATGTACCTAATTTCTGTCCAGGTAAGTGTAAAATTTTATTTGAATTTATAACTTAATTGTATTACTTAATTTTTTAATAATGTATCATTCTAAAAAGTTATTTTTTCAGTTTTATTTTGCTGTGTTAAAAAACACAGCAAAATGTGTGGTTACATTTTGATTTGTTACGAGATCTTATATTTTAAAGTTTTAAGCATTATGTGTAGTTTTTTGTAACACAATTTTTGGAATTAGAACAAAAGTGATTGCTTTATTTTTCATTCTATATCGGATTATGTATTCCAAAATACTCATGTGATGTTATCAAGCTATCACCATATAAAATTATTTATTACATCATTATAATCTTATTATTTAAAAGACCTATAACATGTTAATATTGTTCTAGTAAACTTTTTTATTAAAAAAAATTCTTACTGTGATGGTTTTCATGACTCTATCTTGCAGAGTATCAACAAGATGAAACATTCATACCAGAACAATCAAATATTTAACCGCTCCTCATCACCAAGCAAAACTCAGTTGTGACTTGTATTTGTCCAAACAAATTGAACTCCTAGGTTCACATTTGAGAGTGAAATTTATTAGACAAATGTACTACAATTTCATTAAATGGAAATAAAAAGTAAAATTGAATGAAATATTTTACTATGGATGGCTTAATTTATGCCTGCTGTGATGTTAATGGGCTGATGTTTGGCCTGCTTTTATGTGTGTTGTTGATGATAATTAGTGTTTATTTATAGATTTATCAAAAAAAGAAGTTTAAAGAGAGTGCTGTTGCATAATTCAAATAAGTGTTCCTCTACACTATTAACTTGTCTTCTAAGAATAATGAAGAAAATGCATGAAAGAAATTATATCATTAAATACCATATCATTATGTGTTTATGGGGCAGTTGTGATACCAATCAAGATACCATTTTGTTAAAGATCGATAAAAATAGTTAATTTCACTCCAGGACCAGAAAATGTTGAGTATTCGTTCTCTTTTGAGTTATTTTACCACTTTTACATATAAACTAAAGAATTCTGTGAAAGGAGTAGATAAAGATGAAGAAGACTATAAATATTTAACTCAGGATTTTCCACAATTAAATGATGCTGAATTAAAGAAGGGAATATTTGAGGCTTAAATCAGAAAATCATATATTATTGGTGATCTTATATTCAATAGTGAATTGATCCTAAGGAACTAATAGCACAACAGTCATTCAGAGATATTATAAAGGTTTTCTTCTAAAAAAAAAGCTGAAAATAATGATCTGTTTAAAGAAACTTTTACTGAACTGTAAAAGTTTAATCGACAGAATGCCATTAAAAATTCATTTTTCCACCTCATCTTGACTTTTTTCATTCAAATTTGTGTGCAATAAGTGATGTACAAGAAGAAAGGTTTTCATTAAGATATTTTACAAAAGAACAGTGCTATCGAGACAGATCAAATGGGATGAATTTATAATAAGTGACTACTACTATTGATTTTTACAAAGAAAACACTTTTTACATAAAAAAAGAAGTAATATCTTAGTTAAATAGGTACTATTTATGCAAAAGAGGTACAAATTTACATATTAATTTTGTCACTTGCAAAATTATAGTTATTTCTTAGAAGTGCTTAAAAAGAGATTATGTGGATTTTAATGCCACAACTTTTGTAACATTAAGATCATGAAACTAATATTTTTCTGTAATTTTTTAATGGTTACAATTAAAAATCCCATTTTGTATACAGGGTCTTCATAAAAGAATAGTGAGGTTTCTGTAATTCAGATCAAGGCAGTTAATCCACTGGATTGGTCTAGTGGTAAATGCGTCTTCCCAAATCAGCTGATTTGGAAGTTGAGAGTCCCAGCATTCAAGTCCTAGTAAAGTCAGTTATTTTTACACGGATTTGAATACTAGATTGTGGATACCGGTATTTTGTGGTGGTTGGGTTTCAATTAACTACACATCTCAGGAATGGTCGAACTGAGACTGTACAAGACTACCCTTCATTTACACTCATACATATCATCCTTTGAAGCATTATCTGGTAATTACTGGATGCTAATCAGGAAAAAGAAAGAAGATCAAGGCAGTAGGAAAATTTTGAGAAGTTATGTTGGTAGCCCTGATAGCCTCCAACCCAAAAGTTTGTGTAACAGCAGTTCAAACCGCCAACCAGTTTTTGTATTGTTACTGAGGAGTGTTTAGTTCATTACTATGTTCACTATTCAAGAAAAAGTAAAGTGTGTTTTGTGACAGACTGAATTAATCTGTACTTTTAACTCTACATGAATATGGAATGGAAAAGAGCACCACTTGAAAATAATAAACAACATAAGTTCAAACAGTTAAAAGAAATTGTATCTGTTCTCAAGGAAAAATCAACTGGCAGACCATGAGTATCAGATGAACTGTTGAACGAATTTGACATTCTGCTATCAGAAGTCCTAACAAATCCATCTCTTGTTGAAGCGTCGAGTTGATATTCCAAAAACAACAATTCACAGAGTTTACGAAAGAGATTGAAATTAAACGCATATAAAATTTAGCTACTGCACGAATTGAAACCCGATGATGGAAAAATGTTTAATTTTCCATAAAATTGCTGAAAACGAATCATTTTTAGACAATATTTTTATGGATAAAGCTATATTCCATATTAATGGGTGTGTTAATAAACACAATTCACAAATTTGGGAATCTGAAAACCCACATGTAAATTTTGAGAAATGACACAACATGCCTAAAGTTAATGTTGGTGTAGTATGATGAAAAATTGTGTAATCGGGCCTTTTTTCTTTGCTGAAAAGACTATTAATGGAAATGTTTATTTCGATATGTTAAAACAATTACTGCTTTCCTCAACTGGGTGACCTTGAAAACATAAAACAAATTCATTTCCAACAAGATAGTGCACTCCTATACTTGAATGCATTTGTCAGCCAGGCTTTGAATGAAAAATTTGGACATTGATGGATAGGCTGGCAAGGACCTTTACCCTGGCCTCCAAGGAGTCCAGACGTAACACCTTGTGATTTTTTCTTGTGGAAGGATGTATAAAAAACATTGTTTATTCGCAAAAAATATGTGACCTATGTCACTTAAAGAAAAGTATTAATGAAACAATTGTGGCTGTAACAGAAAATATGTGCAACTGCATATCAATTGGCCATTTGCCGAGCAATTAATGGTGCACATATTAAAATTTATTAGTTATATAAAAAAAAAAATGTTTGAAATGACAAATTTGATAAATAAACATAAACTGTAAGCATTTTTGTTTTCATTTAATCCATGTTCAAAACCCCACAATTCTTTTATGAAACCCTTGTGTTTTGTATTGAATCTGAGAAAAACTGATTTGCTTTTAAGGTGTAATATAAAATATAGATTTAAATTTACCTACTTGTGTTTTATTTAAAAAAATTTACTTTTCTTTGTAGACCGTTGTAATTAAGATGTGTACTCGTATAATACATTATACAGATATAAAAATAAGTGAAAGCTTTCAATTTAGACCTTAATATTCTGCAGCTGAATTGTGATTTATTTGAAGGTGTTCTTTATACATTCTGTTTGCAGTGTTTTTAATTACTGTGTAGCTAGTATTAATTAAGCTCCTAGTCCTTTACTAGATTTTTGAGACCTTTAATTCAGTTGAGATCTGTAATTTTTTTTTTTTAGGTGTAAGTTGAACTCATGCAGTTTGTGTAATCTGATAAGTTATTTTGATATTATTCTCAACAGATTTGTTTTGTGAATATTTTCAACCGCATTAAAAAACAAATTTACAAATGAACCCTGTTATAATAGCCCATAATGCCGATCAATCACACTAGGAAGATAGCTTGTATATAATAATCATTTCATAGGTGTTTTAATTACTCTGCAAACTTTATTTTATTCACTAATTCTATAGTAATTTTAAGTAATATTATTTGCTACAGAATATTTCCTTGTATTTGAGTTTTTGTCATTTTTATTAAAGGTTGTGTGGAACAATCTAGTCTGTAAAATACAGCTACAGTATGGTTTAGGGAAATTAAAATTTTCTATCTAGTACCAAGGAGCTTTATATATGATGTTTGCAAATACAAACACATTAAAGGTACATTAATTAGTAAAGGGATTATTAACATTTACTTATCTCTTTTTTAAGTGCTCTACATAACATCCTTTAGTTATATGAAAATATTAAGGTAATGGTTGATTTTTTGTTGTACTTGTTTTGGCATGTCGATTATCACAACTTCATTGTATTGATTCCATGAATATGAAATTATATAGAACTGTGGGCGGCAATAACAAGATGTTGAACTGACACACCCAGAAAAAAAAAGTTGTGTAGTACAAGAACTGGTGAAATAGAGGGCCGATGGCAAAACATCAAGACTTGGGGATCCATTACACCCAATCCAAAGTGGAAGAATTTTGTTTGTTACGGTTCATTGTGATATCAGTCTCAATTGATACAGCACATCAGAGGCATATGAATACATGCTACTGAGGTTTTACCACCACATGTAATTACAAAATGTAATTACTGGATTCTTTATTTAATTGCAGGAATAGCTAATTCTGCAGCAAATCCAAATAAGAATGATCAGTCACCATCATAACTTTGAGAAATGAAAGGGTCATAACTATTACTTAATTGAATTGGTGTTGTTAACTGAGATGAATCGTGCTTTTGTGTGATTGATATCTGAACATTTTACTAAGTCCCTACTATTTATATGAAATGTTGCTTCGTCACTAAAGAACAAATATAGAGCAACATCAATATTCTTCATAGCTACCGCATGAGATGGTAAAATTTTTTGCTTTAACTTGTTTCCCTTTTTCATAAAGCTGGCATCTAGCTAGTTTTCTTTCAAAACTTAAAATTCATCTTGCATATGCAAAAGTCATTGTATATTTGATAGAAGCAGAAATAAAGTTATTTGAAATGAGATGAATCATAAAATAAATCATATTTTTAATATATTTCTACAGTTTTTTCTTTCTTGTTTAACAGTTGTACAAATATTTTCTTGATACATTACAATAACCATCTCTTGTTCTACATCCTCCTGGACACATCATGACTTTTGACATACATTACCATTAATGGCATAAGAACTTACATTTTAAAATTTCTAATGTAACGATCCTTAAGTAAAATAACTTTCCTGTTTGATTGTAAATTTAACAATTTCTTTTTGTGTAAAATGAAAAGAAATGTTTAAAAAAATATGGAAAGCTAATTTAACTAATTATTGTTGGTTTTTCCTATCCATGATTACAGAAGGAAAAGTTTATGCACCTTTAACAGCATCACATACCAGTACAGTTGTTGAAGAATGTATTTCTTTACTTAGAACATTACATATTTTATCAGATTGGAATACACAGTTCAACACACTTCTTGCTAATAAACTTGCTGTTGCAAGTGATTTACTTACACACCCATTCTTAAATCTTCAGATACAGGTTTTTTCTCTTTTTTTTTTAAATTACTATTTAATTATAATTAAAGTTATTAATTTGTTATTATAGATCAGTGAAATTTTTTAGTGCAGAGTTCAGTCAGAGAATTTGTTTGTTTATTTAATGTTTAGATTATTATTACTATTATTTTGTGTATTATTTATTTTATTCAATTTTTGTAAATTATATTTCAGTAGCAAATATTCATTTTTTCTGTTTATTAAATATGAATTTTTTTATACCATAGATATCAAAGATATCTTGTTTTTATTAACATTTTTGTTCATTTTACTGAAAAGTATTTACATAAGATGATTTTAAAAAAAAACTGTAGTAATAAAGTAAGTAAAATAATTCTTTACAGTGAAGTTTATTTTTTTTATTATTCACTTTTTTTCTTATTGTCACTTTTTTTATTCATACGTAATTTGCTTTAAATTATCTCCATTGCTTTATATTATAATTTTTATAACAATGCAGTAGTGTACATGCTGCATTGTTCATTACTGTATTTTACATCCTTGGTTATCTCATATATCTCTTTGTCCTCATTTGCAGTTTTAATCATATGCATATCCTTCTGTTACCAAATTAAGTAACAATATATGGTTTACCAGCCTATTTATTTATATACAAGATTCTGTGAAAAATTTTTCTACTCTCCTATTTGACATAAAATTTCTTTGTTTTAATTATAAATATAGGTGATTTTCTCCATCCTTGTTTAAATCTCATTTTCATGCTTAATATTCTTTACTTTTAAATCAAAAGTTAAACATTTGAAAAACTCAGAATTTATCCTGGCACAGGGTAGAACTGTGATACAGTGCTGTGAAGACCACTGTACTGCAGTGGTCCTCACTGATAACATTACTGATAGTCTAAAATGAGTAAATATCACATAGAAAATTCACAAGGATCTATGTATTTAGTTGTGTGTGTGTTTGTTGTGTTTTTTTTTTATCTTCAGTCATTTGACTGGTTTGATGCAGCTCTCCAAGATTCCCTATCTAGTGCCAGTCGTTTCATGTCTATATACCCCCTATGTCCTGTATCCCTAACAATTTGTTTTACATATTCCAAACATTGCCTGCCTGCACAATTTTTCCCTTCTACCTGTCCCTCCAATATTAAAGCAACTACTCCAGGATGCCTTAAGATGTAACATATAAGTCTGTCTCTTCTTTTAACTATATTTTTCCAATTATTTTGCTTCTTTCTTCATCACTTTGCTACAACACGTCTTTATTTGTCACTTTATCTTCCCATTTGATTTTTAACATTCTCCTATAGCACCACATTTCAAAACCTAATCGTTTCTTCTCAGGTACTCCAATCGTCGCAAGTTTCACTTCCATATAAAGCTGCACTCCAAACATATACTTTCAAAAATGTTTTCCTGACGTTTAACGTATTTTTGTTGTAAGCAAATTATATTTCTGACTGAAAGCTTTTTTCCTGTGCTATTGGGCATTTTATATCAATCCTGCTTCGCCCATCTTTAGTAATTCTTCTTCCCAAATAACATAATTCTTCTACCTCCATAATCTTTTCTCTTCCTATTTTTATATTTAGTAGTTCATCTACATTATTTCTACTAAATTTCATTGCTTTTGTTTTGTTCTTGTTTATTTTCATGCAGTAATTCTTGCTTCATGCCATTCATTGTTTCTTCTAAATCTTTTTTACTCTCAGCTTGAATTACTTTATCAACAAATTATAGCATCTTTATCTTTTCATCTTGCACTGTTACTCCAGATCAAAATTGTTCTTTAACATCTCTAACTGCTAGTTCTATGTAAAGATTAAAAAGTAACAGGGATAGGGCACATCCTTGCCAAACTCCCCTTTTTATTACGGTTTTTTTTTTTTACACTTTGATTATTACTGTTGTTTGATTCCTGTAAATATTTGCAATTGTTCTTCTATTTCTATACTTGAACCCTAATTTTTAAAAAATTCTAAACATTTTATTCCAGTCTTAAGTTAATAAATGCCTTTTCTAAGCCTGTAAATGCCATTTATGTTGGTTTTGCTTTTTTTAATCTTCCTTGTACTATTAATCTGAGCGCTAAAATTGCTTCTCTCGTCCCTATACTTTTTCTGAAACCAAATTGGTTTTCTCCTAACACTTCTTCCACTCTCCTCTCAATTCTTCAGTACAGAATTCTAGTTAAGGTTTTTAATGCGTGAGTAGTTAAATTAACTAATTGTTCTGTATTCTTCACAATTATCTGCTCCTGCTGTCTTTAGTATCATGACAATAACACTCTTTTTGAAGTCAGACAGAACTTTCCCTTTTTCGTAAACATTACATACCAGTTTACATAATCTATCTATTGCTTCCTCACCTGCACTGCGCAGTAATTCTGCTGGTATCTTGTCTATCCCAGGAGTCTTTCTGCTCTTCAAATCTTTTAATGCTCTCTTAAATTCAGATCTCAGTTTACCATCTATATTCAACACATTATTAGATTTTAACTTGTGTATACAAAATTCTCCTTAACTTTACTGTATGCTCTGTCTATTTTACCACTTCACTCCTGAACACTTTTCTTTAATCCACTCTTCTTTTGCTAATTTACACTTCCTGTTTATAGTATTTCTTAATTGCCGATAGTTCCTTTATCTTCTTCATCACTAGCATTCTTATATGTTCTACATTAATTCATCAGTTGCAATATATCCTCTGATATCTAAGGTTTTCTACCAGTTCTCTATGTTCTGCCTAAGTTTGCTTCTGCCGATTAAAAATCTCCTTTTTAACATTCTCCCATTCTTCTTCTATATTTTCTACCTTTTCTTTTTTTCTTAGATCTCTTGTGATGATGTCCTCCTCAAAAATCTTTTTTACCTCCTCTTCCTTAAGCTTCTCTAAATTCCACTGATTCATCTGACACCTTTTCTTCAGGTTTTTAAACCCTAATCTACATTTCATTATCACTAAATTATGGTCGCTGTCAGTGTCTGCTACTGGATGTGTTTTGCAGTGAACTAGTTGATATTTCTAAATTTTTGTTTAACCATGATAATCAATCTGATTCCTTGCAGTATTACCTGGCTTTTCCCTGATTTTTAAACTGGCTGTTGGCAACTACTAATTTGTACTTCATGTAAAACTCAATAAAACCCTCTTTCATTTCTTTTGCCCAGCCCATATTCACCCACAATATTTCCTTCCTTGCCTTTTCAATTCTTGCATTCCAGTCTCCAAAATTATTAAATTTTCACCCCCTTTTATGTGTTTAATTGCTTTGTCAATTTCTTCATATACACACCCTACCTCATCATCATCATCATCATCGTCATCATCATGGGCACTTATAGGCATATAGATGTTAACAATCATTGTCGGCTTAGATTTTGATTTTATCCTTATTACATTGATATTATTGCTAAGCTTTTTGAAATACTCTCTTCCCTATCTTCTTGTTCACTATGAAACCTACTCCTCCCTGCCCTTTATTTGATGCCGAGTTAATTATTCTTATCACCTGACCAAAAGTCGTTTTCCTCTTCTCACTGAACCTTGCTAATTCATACTATATCTACATTTAATCTTTTAAATTTTAAGCACAGGAATGATGGACAGAAATGGATGGAAATAATGGTGGCATAAGGAACCAGTCAGAACACCAGATGACAATGATGATGGATGTAGTTTTCTGTCAGCTTAGTAACAGTGTAATGTTAGAATTTTTTTACTAATGTCCTTAGCACTTAATTTATATGATAGATGAACACAATAATTTTATTACTTATTATTTATTATGCTCATTTTATTAATGATCTATCCTGACCGATTCCTGTCACAATTAAGCAGAAGTCTCTACCTTTTTTATTGATTGAGCCATTGTTTTATATAGAGAGTCCATTCTGTTTGTAGAATTTTTAATCTTATACAAACTTACTTTTATGTGGTGGCGTATCTTTACTTAATTCTGAAACAAAAAGTAAGAGAAATTCATTCATAGAAATTGCAAAAGCTGATGCTACTTTGTTATGGTCCAATTTGAAGTGATCTGGAATAGTGTTAACAGATAAGAAAAAAAGTTTAATTGGTAATGTAATGCCTGTTAGGAATCTACTGTATTAACTAATACAAACATAAATACTAAATTTGCAAATACTGAAAAATTCAGTATGAATAAAAAAGTTTTTTCAATAGGCTGTATGTTTATATACAACAAACTTACCATTACAATAAACTGACCGTGTGAAGATAAATAAAGTTGGTTTAGATGAAATAATCTCAGTTGCTAAATATTTTAGCATGTATTTAAAGTGTATGATATAAACATTTATGAGAAAATTCAAGTTGTTGTTTGTTATTTATAACTCGTCCTACTGAGTAAAAACTTCCATCTCTGTAAAATAGAAATTTTTAAATGGATCTGGAATACTTTTAGATCATCAAATAGTGTTAAAAACAGAAACTGAAGCATAATATGATCCTTTCTGATAGGAATAGTATTATGTTATAACAGGTGTTTCAAAAAGGACTCGACCCTTTGTTTGAGGATGTGAATTTATTACAAAAATATTAATGTTAATAAAATACTTATACAACAATCTTCAAATTACCTTTAATAACTTTACAATAGATGTTCAAAATAATTTCCTGTGATCCCGATGCAGGTTTGTACATGTTCCATAACATATGCAGCCATTTTTCATAATGTTTACTCATTTGAAATCTCACTTTAATGTTAGCCTTCAATTCATCAAGTATATGAGGATTATTTTTAAAAACTACAGTTTTCAAATATCCCAAAGAAAAAAGTCTGCTGGGTAAGATTTGGAGATTTTCGAGGCCACAACCCTTTTGATATCAAATGGTAGCCAAAAAATTCCCATAACATATCTAACGGTTCATTAGCAGTATGATATGTTTATTATCCTTCTGGAACCAACATTCTTGTTCGTCAAAATCTAACATGGCAATAAACTGTTCGATTAGGTTACGATAAACCACACCAGCTACAGATTTGTAAAAAATAAAGGCCCTTATTACATGACGCCAGGAGATTACACTCCAAACACCAATTTTACTTGCATGTAATGGTTGTTCAAGAAACATTTGAGAATCTTCAACACTTCATGTTCGACAGTTTTGGGTGTTAATGTAGCCATTCAAGTAAAAACATGCCTTGTCGCTGAAATAAACACACTACAAAATTTCAATATCGTTATCATCAACAAGTGAATGAAGGCAATGACAATGCTGTAAATGTTTGCCGCGGTCTACTTCTTGCGATCTTGAACGATACCAATGCGATAAGCATGCAGTTGTAATTTTTTAATAGTCCTGAAAGCTGTAGATAGTAAAAGCCCAGCCTGTGAAGATAACTTTCTGAGCAATTTTCTGGATGAACGAGTCAAACATTCTTTTACATCCTCCAGAACTTCCACTGTCCTGTGCTTTTCTGATCATGTACACTCCCAGACTCACAAAATTTGTTTATCAAATGCAATATTTTTAACTTATTAGAAACTGAGGAATTTAGAAATTTTATCTGAAACTTGTCTTTCACTGTTCGTATGATCTATATGCTATCGCCGAATGGCTTTGACAGCATGTGGCACTTAATAACCTTGTAGTAGCCCTGAAAAGGGTGTTCTTTGTGTTAGCTCTGAGAAGAGCTTTTGGGTCCAGAAGCTGGTCTCTGGCAAAGTCAGGGAGTTGCTGCTTATTTATTGAAATCAGATCGGGCTTCCCCTCAGTGGCAGTTGGGTCCTCTATACAGCATGGCAGTAGTGACCCCCAGAGCCCTGCAGTGACAGGTCGGCGTCGGTCGTCTTTCATTGGTGCAGCCAAGGCGATTTTCCCTGAGCGATCCCATGCTGGGCTGGCTTCTGCTGGTGAGTCCACCAGCCAGGGCGATTAAAGCCCGGCAAGCTGGACTGGAAAGGTAGCGTCCGCGTCCAGTGGCTCCGTCGGCAGGTCTGCTGCTCCGGTGGGAATGTTGGCATTTGTCAGAAGGTCCCACGTTGAGATGGCCAGGGAACTTCTTCTGTCTTCTCTCATCTTCTTCTTCTTGGCCTTCTCCAGGTAGTGGTTGATGATGAATTAAAAATTCATGCCTCCACCTGAGAGTGGTGGGGGCACAGCGTCCCTGTGGTGAGAGAACTGCATGGCGGGAGTGACACTTGTACCATCACGTACGTATATTGTGCTCCAGCTAACATCTGAGCTGCTATCATTGTCGTTCGCCAATATTAAATTAGGCATATATGTGGTAACAACGCGCAATAAGTCTCAATAATAAACACTTGTTTGTCTTTGGAAAATGACTTAGTTAACACAATAGAGACGAATTTATACTGGTATAGCCACTAGTACATAACAAGGACATTTCAACTTCATCTTCTGTCTAGTGCGATCTAGAAATAGTCTAACTTCTTCCAGTGTGGCAGATATATTTTGATTTTTAACATCATTTTATTAAATTATAGCATACTATTATTTTTTCATTTTTACTTTTTAATGTATACATTCTGGTCTTCAGGGTTATGAGCAACACTATGGTAATGAATTATTAGTAAAGTGCGGTCCTCCTGCCCATGTTTGGATCATTTTATTCATTCATTCTAAGAATATTTATTTAATTTTCTAAGAATATGCCTGCCTGTTTATTTTTATCTCAGGCAATTATGTATAAATTATTTTGATTACTGGTTGCTTGGCTGATTAATCGTTCTTCTTCCCGCTGGCAAGAGCACCAGGCAAGAGACTTCACCACACATTGGTCAAGCCAAGAAGGTCTGGGGCAAAAGAAAAAAAATGTGCAGAGGTTGCTACCAAAATGTAAAGGAAACAATGACTAGCAAAGAAGCAGGTAGAAAAGCATGTAAAGTTATTTCTCAATCTTAAAAATGTTTGCTGGAAAACCGGGATATTGTTTGGAGTATTTTAATTCATGTCATTCAACAATTTTAGCCAAAAAAAAAAAATGTTTGTTACTCATTGCTTATTGTGTTTTTTAGGATTATATTGTGTGAGTGTTATAGTAACTATTTTTCTTCATTATTAATTGATGCTAATCTGATTTCTGGAGTAAAATAATAATTTCATATCTTTCTTTAATAAAAAAAAAACTCTGAAAAGCTCAAGTATTTTTTTCTATAGCTTATTGTTTATTTTTTATTTTTCTGTTATTTTATATCTGTTATATATTATTTTTATTTTAGGATGATTACATACAGTATTGTTAGCTTTTACAATAATTTTATTGTGATATAAAACTAGTTTTCATTTATACTGCATTTTTCGTTTTGTTCCTGCATTAACAAATATTTCATTGTATTTTTTTTTCATAATTGTAACTACAAAAAAAAGTTTTATTAAAATAAAACCCAATAAAATTAAAAAATTGGTACACAAATTGAAGTAGAATGCTAGCAGTCATAAAAATTGAATTTCATCACAACACACTTAAGAAATTAACTACTCCTCAACAATACAGCACCGGTCCTCCATGTGAGTAAAAATTGAACAGCTTTTATTGTGTCCCAACTCAAGGATTAGGAACGACACAAACATAACATTTTCCAAACATATGCAATTATTTGGATGCACTTTTTAGTGAATCATGATCCAACAGATGGCACCATTAATAATGATTTTATTCTGGGTGCTGGAGACTGGAGCTACACTGATACGATAGTGCTGTTCTTCTCACTAGAGAGAGGAAATGCAGCCAAGTGAAGTCAGGAGATCTTGCCACTGCATTTAACATTGTTGCTTCCAGCTCTTGGGGACCAGAATAGCACCTAGCATGTTAAGAAGGAGGGGTACAGGATTGCAGTTTATACATTGTAGTAATATGAAATGGACTAGAAAAGAGAATGTAACTTACCAGGTTGGTCTAGTGGTAAATGCGTCTTCCCAAATCAGCTGATTTGGAAGTCGAGAGATCCAGCGTTCAAGTCCTAGTAAAGGCAGTTAATTTTATACAGATTTGAATACTAGATCATGGATACTGGTGTTCTTTGGTGGTTGGGTTTCAATTAACCACACATCTCAGGAATGGTCGAACTGAGACTGTATAAGACTACACTTCATTTACACTCATACATATCCTCATTCATCCTCTGAAGTAATATCTGAACGGTAATTCCCAGAGGCTAAACAGGAAAAAGGAAAAAATAAGAGAACATGTGTTAGAATAAATATGTAAAAACAAAAGAGAGATTTGATTATGTGTTCTCATACAGTTCTTTTCCATTGATAACTTAGAAATATCACTATGGAAGCAATCTTCACATTTAGCCACAATCGCTGGGATGTTTCCACTTTCATTACATTCATTTACAAACATTAATCATCTGTTTAGAATAGAGAAGTGAATGTTGTTCTTTTTTGGGCATAAATTATTATTGTCGTCTATACTGCAATAATATGCTTTTTAATTTATATTCCTTCCTCATTCTTAGCATTTCTCAGGATTCTTAATTCATAATTGAGTATTTTTTACACATATATAGATTTGTTACCTAATGTGGTAGTTAAAAATATAAAATGAGATATGATAAATTTGTTTTTAGGTACTGTTTGTAGAATCAGTCAGCATGGAAAATTGGTCGTTCAGTTTGGAGGAGTTGAGACAACAACTAAACTTCCATTACATTATGTACAACCGATTCCTACTACACCATTTTCTCTTGATAAAATGCCACTAACTGAACCTCTATTGGATACATGGGCTACGCTTCTTTCTTTAACTACTGTCAGCCATTCTTTTAAAACTGTACCAGGTATTGTGAAATTGATTGTCTTTGTATATTTGTATTTCTATTAAAACTGTTTTAAAAAATGTAGTCTTTCTAGGTACCTAAAAAAATAATATAATGCTGTAAAAATAAAACAAAATATATTCAAGTCAACACCATGTTTTTAGGCAATACATCAAAGTCTTTTTAAACCTTGATGATTCTGAATTATCAATTAATGTTGTTTCTCATTCATTAACTGTATATTATAATGTATTTTCTTCACTGCTTCCTCTGGGCTTGTTATTTTCTTTTCTTATGTGAATATTAGTGTTATAAATTATTTACTATCAGAACCCTAATACATTAAAAGTTTTAGAAAATTTAATGTAACAATTGTTACTAACAATGTTAACAATGTTACTAAATCTACAAATCTTTTAAACTTTGAAACCTAGATTATTGTACTTAAGAGTGCTATAGATACCTAGGGATTTTGGAGCTAATCAAAAGAAATTTTATAAACATTAAACAATCTAGATTTTCTTCTGTTCAGAAGAAAATCTATATCTTATTTGAAAATGCATAAAATAAATTTATTTTAATATACATGAATATTTATCTATTATGACAAGTACAAATAAATTTATGGTATAACAAAAAAGTTTCATTAATTTATTTTTATGTTTTACAATCATGTCTTTTAAAATTCTTGTTTAGATGTCATATGATTTTGATAAAATGTATATTATAAAGACATATTGCTTTGAAACCTGTGTTCCAGCATCATAGATGTCAAAATTATTATTATTGAGGTCATCTTATCTTTACACCAATATGAACAAATCTAGTATCCACTGCGTAGTAGAACATTATAAAGATGGTATTGTTAGTGAATCCTTTAAAAATGACAATAAGTTCATTTCTAGCTGTCATTGTTTTATACTTAAGGTTGCATCATACAATTAAAGGTTGATATACAATGGATTAAATAATTTAATTGTCATCTAATAAAATGCCTTTATTATTTTTGTTTGTACTAGTTTTGTTATTTCAGTTTTTTTTTATAGAATTAGTGTTAGATGGTTTAAACTATATAATTTTTGTAAAATTGACTAGTAAACAGTTCTACAGAGCTGAATATTAAGGACATTCTGATTGTATTTTAATACAGAATTAGATAACATATCTGAAAGGTATACTCAGGCTTCTGTGATGTGTATATTTTATTCACTTGGATGTGTGCATATTTATTCAGTTGGGCTTTGGTTTCAAAACATTAACTTTCTCTTAATATCTCATGAATATAATCTATTTTTACAATATATTTGAAAGTAATGAAAAAGTAGTGAAACTAGAAAAATGTTGACAGCTCATTTTTTATGTTGTTTTTTGTTGGTAAGTTTTAAAATCAAAACAGATATGATAAACATCTATTCATTCAGAAGAGATTTAGAAATTATGATAGTGGCCAAAATGACAGTGGCATGATGATGTCATGATACAATGTTTTTCATTTTTTTTTTTATATATTATGATCAGAGGGAGATTGTTTGTTGTAGATTGATTAATTCATTCCACTACCCTCCTTCTTTCCTAATCTCTTAACCCATTTTCCTTGAATGGGTAAGTTCGCTGAGAATTATGTTGGCTGCTTTGTTGGATTCTTCTGTGAAACACCACATGCTGACAATTTCTAATGACATTAACATTCTTTATTGGGAATAAGTGATGTGGCAATTCTGCTTATGGGACTGACTGTTCATGAGCTCTATTTCCTGTCTGGAGCTGCACAAAATGTCCCGTGGGTATAATTGTATATTTCTACCATCCTGGATCTGTTTCTCCAAAAATCTCAAGTCGTTACGTTATTCCACTGATTTTCTGTATTATTTTTTGTAACAAACAAAAAAGGAATAAAAGTTGTATTCCGCATAGAAGAATAAAAGTTAGCAATCTAATGAAAGAAAAAATGGGATATCTGATTATTTTCATATAATTAAAACAAATTTTAATTTAGAGTTTGCAACCATAATATGGGATTGTGTGGCTTTGACAGTTTACTTAATTATAATGTATATCTCAGTTTCATTTTCAAATTGAGTACCAATAATGATTTCATTAATTGTATAAACTATTTATCATTTTGTTCAGTTATTAGCTTTATGTTTGATATATAGTGATATTATTATATTGTGTAATAAACCATTTATTTTACTTTGCCATTATTTTACTTTTTTTTTAGGTACAATAAATGTGCCATTATTAAGAAACCAACAACAGTTATTAGCTGGAATAAAAGCTTGTTGTGTATTAATACAGTATCAGAGTAGACTTCGTCGTGTTTTGAGACGTCCAACACTGGCACCACATATGTCTCTTGAAGCACTTAATGATTGTGATGATTTAGAAACTGATACTCATTCATTACTTTTACATCAACTTATTGCTAATGCAGTTCAACCATCGCCTCTTAAATCTGAATATACTAGAGGTGAACTTGAGGTAATTGTTTATTGTGACTAAAAATTTAGTAGATTAGAGTTGACGTTAAGTAATCTTATCATTTTTATTTTAAAACTTGATTTTCCTTTTTCTGCAGTTTTTTTTTTAACTAAACTGATGTTGAATTTTAATTATTAATTAACAATTTTATGTCCTGAATGATGTACTTTTTCACTACTCGATTCTTTTAATTCTTTAGGTACTTCTCTATACAATCCTTCCATTTCTCTTTGTTCTTTTCTTTTTTCTTAATTCTTAAAATTACATTTTTTTCATCACTCAATTACCGTATAGTTTTCATCCATTCTCTTGTCATAGCCATGCCACTGTATTTATTTTCTGTGAATCTTTATGTTAAACTTATACACCTATTTCAACATTCTCATTTCTTTCACTTTTCAGGTTTTGTTTCATTTGATTTCTAAACTTGTCGCTGTTCTCGTCATATATTTTCTTATAATTACAGTATTTATTTTTGTTCTTGGATTATTGCAAACATTGTTAAGTGATCTAATAAATACAATCATATTACTGGATTTATATTGTAGGTTGTGAGATTCTCAATAACAGTACATATCTTAAATGATTATTGCAAATAAGAGCAATGCAGACTTCTTTTTACCAGTGCAAGGTGCATATGAGTCCCACTCCACTGATATGGTAAGATGACTTTTAACCCCCCTTCTTATGGTATACTACATTTTAAAACATAAGTTACTTTCCAGATAGACTTCATATTTAAACAAACATTACAGAAATGGTGTCAGTTGTAGTATAAAATGAAAGTTTTATTAATATGAGTGAAACTCATGTTATACCCCGTAATCGTATTATTCTTCCAATAAATTTGATGTAATACACTGTAAAAAGTCTAATAGATGATTTAAATTTAAAAGTTTGTTACTGAAACTTTGATATTAAAGTACATTTCAATTTTTTAATTACAGGAAGCTGCTATAAGTGTCAGCCAGTATCTTGCTGCACAAGTAAAGCAAAAGGCTACTGAGCACCCAATTCAATCAGTTAGTGATAATACCAACAACCGTAATGCAAAATCAAAACGAAGTTGTAACTTGCCTTCTCCTACTACACCTCTAGTCGCTCAGTTAACAGAAATGGGTTTTGCTCGACGTACAGTTGAAGCTGCCATTAAAATTTTAGGTATTTATTTTTAGTGTAACAGTTTGTTGAAATTATATATATAGTATAAGTAATAATGAAATATATTGGAAGTTGTATAATTTTACTTGTAACAAATTATTGATGATTCTTATTCATATTATTTTATAAGTGAATGTTTTCTTTATAAATATGAAGGTATTATTAACTTACTCAATTTCATATTTAGGTGATGCATCAGAGACAACACCAACTGCAGAACGTCTTGTCGCTAGGTTATTGGAACATCCAGATGAGTGTCTATCTGATTCTGGATCAATATCATCATTTGATGGCCTTTCGGATAAGGATTCTATTTCTGATGATATGAACACTTCTTATACAGAAGAGGTAATATTAGTTGTCAGTGAAATTAGAAGTTAAGTGAAATTGAAAGGAATCTAAAGATCACAATATGAGATTTCTTTTGTTTATTAAGAAAATGATTGGGCACAAAGATAACTGAAAATGTTTTAAAATAAACTTTTAAAAACATTTTATTATAAAATATGGTTCGATTTGAAATTACAGAAGTTTATATACGTTGTTGCCAAACTCGGCTTCAGTGGCATGTGGCACCTTAGATTATACTGATTCCATCAGCTGCTAAGGTCATTACCATTGTTTTCTGGGGTACACATGGTATAATATTGATCGATTACTTACAGAAGGGAAAACATCACAGGAGAGTGTCATGCCTCATAATTACAGAAATTTAATGTGGTACTGAAGAAAAAGTGGTTTCATTTAGCAAGAAAAAAGTGCTTGTTCATCACAACAATGTGCCAGTTCATTCATCTGTGATTTCACTTACTACATTAGCAAAATTGCATTATGAACTATTCCCTCATCCAACTTATTCTCCAAATTTAGTTTAGCCTCTTGTAATTTTTGTTTCCAAGCCTAAAGAAGTGGCTTGTTAGAAAGAGTTTCATCAAATGAGCAAGTTATTGCTGAAATGAATGACTATTTTGGAGAGTTCAACAAATTTTACTTTTTGAAACATATAAGAAAGTTAGAAAATTTCTGCAGTAAGTTTATCGAACTAAAAGCAGATTATTTTCAAAAAAAAATAAATTGAATTTTTGTAAAAAAAAATCACTATTTTTCAAACCACCTTTGTATATAATTTACCATTCCTCCTTCAGGTTTTCTTTATTAATAAAAATTTGGTTATAATTAATAAAATGTATTAATTGAAACTCACAAGAATAATGCAAAAATGATAAAGATTAACATGGGAGTTTTTTTTTTAACATATTAGTTTTTTTTTTAAATTTATTTAAGTATTTTTTTTAATTTTTATGTTAGTTAATCATGTATTTTTGTTTTTTTTAAATATTTTTAATTTTTTTCCAGGTGATGATAACATAAAACGTTTTTTACCCTCCCCCCAAAAAAAAACCTGGTGTAAAACTTGCTTTTAAATTGTTGTAAGATGTAACTCTTCTAAGACACTTATTCTGTAGTTTTCAACTTTATTATAATTAATACAATAATGTTTTCATAGTAATTCAAGAATATTTTTTAATTGCCAAAGGTAAATATGTTTGCTGATATTGATAATTCTGTTTCAGACCAGTTCTCCATCTCATTACAATAAGCGGGCAGATTTTCTAACGAATGATGAATATGCTGTTTATGTTCATGATAATGTTGTACCTGGTATGATGGTTCGTTGTAAAACGTATGAGGAGATATCTGAAGGAGAGATTGGACGAGTGTTAAAAGTTGATCATGAAGGATTACATGATTTGAATCTTCAGGTAATATATTACTGCATATAATGACAATATAATAGATATATGATGTGCTTATTCTTGTTTATTTATGGAGCAATGATCATAGAATAATTCAAGCGAGGATTTTAATGTAATTTAGTAAAATAGGATTAATTTGAAATAATGCCAGGTTTGTACCAAGAGTTAAATTCTTATTAAACATTTTATCTGTACGGTATTCAATTAGCTTATAGAATGAACAAATGTTGTGTTTTTGTGAGTGAGTTTGTTATGATTCTGTTTAGTCACATCCTCTGAATCAGTGCCGAATCACAATGGGGCCATATCTATATACTACACTATAATCATTACTCATGCATTAGTCACTGTTTAATTAGTCATATAGTAGTCTCGTAATCAAATGTTTACATAATTTTATATCTTCTGAGTTCTATGAAAACCCTTGATCCTTTCATATGATCACTCTTTTGTTCTTACGTACATTTTCTTTCTCTAAAAGTTAATAAATGCAATTTTTTTATGTTTACGGAACATGAGTATAGTGTATTCCTAGATTTGGGTCATATGACGAGTTATATCATTATTTTGACTCCATGTCTGATACTGATTCAGCTGATATAGTGCACAAATTATTGATATCCTCTCTGAAAAAAGAGCAATGAGAAAAGGCCTTAAATTGTGCGGAAAACACATAATTTTAAATTCTTATAAAAGTAAATTGCAGAGTAATCCAACGGCATTGATTTCGGATATTGTTCATAAAACTGCTAACAAAAATCAAAGTTGTGCTGCTTCAATGTATTATGTCATTCTCAAGTATAAATCTACTAAGAATTACAGTCTCCAAAAAAACAAAACCCTACAGGTCAATTGAAGAAAAAGTTGACAGTTTTGATAAAAACGTGATTTGTAAGTACCTGAATTTTATTTTCTAAACGTACTGTCTGCAATAGATATTGCAAGTTGTAAATGATGATAATGATCTACCATATTTTTGAAGAACAACTTTTTACAAATTATTAAAAAATAAAAATTTTAAATACGAAAAACAAGGCCAGGAAAGTATTTTACTTGACAGTGATATCATTATATGGCAAATACATTACCCCACTGAAATAAAGAAATGAGGCAAGAAGGCCGTAGAGTATATTATATGGATGAAACTTGAGTCAACGAAAGCCATACGAAAAGTTTCGTTTGGAAAGATAAAGCTGTGAATTCGTCAAAAGAAGCTGTATGGCTTATCAACTGGTCAACTGATAATAAAACTCCATCCGGTAGAAGTGGGCATTTCATAATTAGGCATATTGGCAGTGATACTGGGTTTGTCAATGATGGTCTCTGGATTTCTGAATCTAAATCTACCAGGAGACCGTAACAAGATGAACAGTCTTTGAAGAAATGGCTTGCGATTTGTTAGCTCTTCTGGAAGATAATGTAGTCAATTCTCTTAGACAACGCCCCTTAACATTTATGTAAAAAGAAGAAAATTCCAGCCATATCTAGGAAAAAGAATGACATCAAAATGTGGTACAGTTCAATAGAAGTTGAGTTTTATTTTTGAAGAGAATGAACTTAAGGTCAAATTATTGCAAAGATTTTCACCTATTAAAAGTAATTTTAGTGTGTATAAAATTGATAGTTAGCAAGATCTAGTGGTCAAACCATGCTTCAATTAGCGCCCTATCATTATGAACTCAACCCAGTTGAGTTAATTTAGGGATAAATCAAAAGTTACATTGCATTAGAAAATACTACTTTTAAAATATTTGATGTTAAAAATTTATGCTTAAAAGCCATCGATAAAACAGATCAGCATGAATAGAAAAAACTGTATAAAACATATAATGGATACTGTTGAACCAAATTATTGGGAATTGGTTATAATAAAAAAACAGAATTAGGCCTCTCATTGTATTTCTTAATACTAACACCACCACGGATTTCTTGCAATCAGATAACGAAAACTGAATTGAATTTATTATTTATTATTATAGAAATTTAATCTAAAATGTTAGTGAATGTTTGCTGTTAGTGGACAATTGACAATTTCATAACTTAAAAAACTTAAGAACATCAGATGTGCCCAACAAGGTAAAAAATATTTATTGATCATTTAACATCTTAATTTATTTAAATTTAAAATATATGTATAATTTTTATAAAATATAATAGTGTGTGATTACTGACTATTAACATCACTTAGTTTCATTTATATGAATCAGGATTTACAGGAGATGCTTGTGAATTGGCCGCCTGAACACTCGTATGTGCAGTCTGTTTATTTGAACTCTATAAGCTAACTGAATGTTATAGAAAATGATATAGAGTTTTATTTTTACCGAAAGTTATATTTTTTTTTAAGAGTTAAAAATTTTATCAATTTTTCCCTTAGAGTTGAACAAATAATTCATTATAATTAATTTACAATCTTATATACTTGCTTATTTATTAATGAATGGATACATAACCAAAAGTTGATGTTTTTAATTGGAGCAATTAGACTTGAGTTGTTAGATATGTTAAGTCCTTATTAAAGTGGTAATATCCTCTAAAATGTTTTGTTTGAATCCTGGTTAGACATATCTCTTTTTTCATGTTATAAAAATTTCCATGTTGTATTTCCTTTATTGAGCTATAAGGTTATTGGTAATTTAATCATCTAAAAGAAAAAAATCTCTTGAAAGATTGCCAGCACTCCTTGTAATATTATATATCGTATTATTTATGTCAAAACAACTTATTATTTATTTATCATAACTTGTTTTCTTGTTAGCAATTTCTTTTCTTTTTTTATTTGTACTTATAAGTAATATTTGTATGATTATATTTTACATAATTATTAAAAATGATCTATAACACAGTATATTATTTGTATTATAATAAATATATATTGGCCAATATTTTATAGATGATATGGAATTTTTTTATTATTTTTTAATATGAGTAATAAATAAGGAAAAATATTATACAAGCATCATTGAACTTGTGTACATTTATTGAAATTTTCTTAATTTATTTTACTATTAAATTAACAAGAATTCTCTGTTAATTTGTGCTCCGAAAATCGTAAAATTATGGATAATGTTATTGTACAATATCATTTGTATTGTAGAAATTTTTGAGATTAAATAGATCAAGATAAATAAGAAATAAAATGTTCTCATTACTCATGTTTTAGCATAAAGGCTGAATTTATTTAAATATTTGATATAATGAAATCGGTTCACTGTTCTTTAGGCTTCAGCTGTTAAAGAAAGTTTCTTATACCAATATAAATAAATTATACTCTGTATATAATTACTGTTATTTTTGTAAGAAATTGATATGTTTTGATTTACTTAAATGTTATTCATTGATTTTGAATAAAGCTAATTCAAAATGCTGTAGGTTGGAAGTTGTCTAAATAAATTTTTGCCAATATTCTTGATTTTCCAATATTCTACATTTTCAACAGAAATGTAAAAGTTTTCAAGTATTTTATTGATTCATTAAGACTTTATTTAAACTTTATATAAGGAAATTTACACTTTACACAAAGGAAATTTTAGAAAAACTTGTAAAATGTATAGAAAAACATAAAAATTGTTTATATGCTAATACAAACAACATATAAGTCTATATTCAGTTTAATTTAAGATTAAATTTAAGATTATTTTCAGATTGTTACATGGAAACGTAATCGATGCATTTGTACTCTTAACCTTTTGATTTCAGTCTTTCAGTTTTTAATGTTTTTAAATTGAAAAACATCTTTCATAGAGACATTTTAATATTCAGTGTGATTAATGTGTATTTCAATATACATTAGTTACTGAACATGCTCGAACAAAATTACATATCGTATGGGTTTTTTTAATTTAATTTTTAAAATAACTGTCTTATCTTTTTTCTAAATACTAATTTCCAAATATGTCGCAGGACACCAAGAAATTCAGGAGATTATTGAATATGAAAATGTTACGTAAAATAAAAGTTTTGTTTACTTATACAAGTAATAATAATAAAAAAAAGTGAAAATACATTGTTTCGTGAAATACAATTTTAACAACTCCTTCTAATGGCCAGAGGTAAAACATGCAAATGATAACCAAGTGCTTGAATACCTAATCTATCATTATTTTTCCAATTCTGATTAATATATATATGTATATAATAAAAGATAATACTAAAAAATAATAATTTGTTTACAATTAATTTAAAATGTAATCATCTTTCTTTTTTTAATAAATAAAATTGTATTATCATATTTTAATAATTGTCATGTTTTCAAAATGAATTAATAAATTCATGTTTAATAAATGAATTTTTGGTTTTATTTTAAATTAGATTCACCCTGAATTGTGGGTGAGAAGTACAACCGCTGAATACAGTATACTAGATATACATTCATCACATACAACAAAATAGTTACCAGTAGGTTTAAAAATAGAGCTCACTTTTATCACCAAGTTTCAAATCTCCAGTTTTTTAAAATAATAGTTTGTATTAGTTAATTGTATATAATTTTTTTCACAGGTTGAATGGTAAGGTAAAAATAACTTTAATGGACGAGAAAATCGTCTGTATTGGGTACGTTTTATACATGTTGAATTATTGGGATTTTCGGTTAATGTAAATGCTTCACCTACTATTAAAGTTGGCGATAAAGTTAAAGTGAAACCATCCATTGGTAAACCAAAATTTAAATGGGGTTATGCTGATCATAACAGTATTGGTGTTGTTACAAGTAAGTATTTATATAATATCTCATTTATGTAGTATTACATTTTAATTGCTATACTTGTATTTTTTTTGGCTGCCTCGTTAGTTCGACTGGTAGTTTGCTTTCTGCTAATCCAGAGATTCTGTGTTCAGTTGAGCAGCAGTTTGGTTTTATTCATTACCTTTTTATTATTTGTATTAGCATTGAGTATAAAACAGTCAGATACAAAACTTTTAAGTAAAAGCATGTGAGTTCGTTGAGTCTTAATAAGATTGTGAACTACCTCAATCAGAGGCAATAGTTCTGTAGATTGATAGTTTCTTTCTTTTATAATTTATTCCTTCTTGATGAGTCTTTGTTTATTTAAGACATATATGTTCATATAATTACATATAAGGTTTCTTTTGATGAACGTTTTTTGTTTATTATTTATACTCTTTTCGGTTATGTTCTATTTTATTTTAAAATTCAATGGTTTAAGTAGTCTGCAAATTAGTCTGTGCCAAAAAATTCTGGTTGTTTTGTGATATTTTTGTTTAATTTTTTTACTGCCTGTGTTTTTGGTTTCTTTCATTAATTGTTTGTATTATTTTATAGGAACTATTTACACTTTTAGTTAGTTTCTTTATTTGTTTTTTAATTTACATTATTTGCCTCAATTTAGTAATTTCGTTCAGGTCCCCTTGGACCTCCATTTTATTACATCTCTGTCATTTCTCGAAGATTTATTTTTAAATAAATTGTTTCATGTAGTTAGAATCTGTCGTCTCTTAGAAGATAATAACATCCTTTGGCTGTTCATCCTTGAGGTGGTCAAGGATGAGACCCACCACAAGACCATCCTTGATGGTCTTGTGGTGGTGAAGTGAAATTTTGGTTTTGTGTGAAGACAAAAATTTAATATTAGCAACTATTTTATATATATATATATTATCATTGACTCCCAATTCATCATTCTCTTTTTGTTTTTTCTTAGTTTAAGTTCACATTAAATTCTTTTAATGTTAATTTTTATGTAACTGTTTTATCATCGTGGGTAAGGGACAATAACATTTAGCAATTTAAATTTAATAATCATAATATCTAATATACCAACACCAACATATATCAGTTTGGTGAACGATTTTTTTCCACCTTAGTAGAAGTTATGAAGATAACAGAATTTAATTTTAATGGAGCAAATTGTCTGATAATGAAACTTATGAAAGTTGTTGAGATTTTGAAATTAGTATATATTAGACTCCTATTGAGAATGCTAATGTTTTTAGTTCTAAATTTTATCATTATCATCCTGAGTTGTTGAAGGCCTGGAATGGTTCTGTTATTATTTTTCTGGTACAGATATTTTAGATAATAATCCAGAAAAAATGGATTTGTTTTTACTATTTACTGAGTATCAGTATCGTCAAATACGGATTGTTTTGCTATTATATTACAGTGCATAATTGTGTTAAAACTGAGAAGGTAGATAATGTGTGAAAATACTAGCTGTAAACTGAAATAAATTTTTTTGTTTAATTGAAGAGGAGAAATGATTTGATGTTTTGAATAACATAAATAGCAGTGGACAAATTTACATAGCGAAAGATGAAGTTAGTGACTGAGAGAAACATAATTAATAATATTTCTAAGTTGAAAAAAATTAAAGCTATAGATTACTAACAGGTCAGTGGTTTCAATTAGAAGGAAAGAAAAACTTCTCGCTGTTAATAAAGATTGATACAATATTTACATAACAAAATAAATTGAGATAAGTAATCAAAGAAACTAAAACTAAGAATTACAAGTCACAAATTAGCTTTGAAAATAGGAATAATAAAACAATAAGAAAGGCAGTAGATAAAATTGTGACTAAAGTAGATTCTAATAGTGAAATAAGCTAATTAGTGATAAAAATATTGATGTATTTAAAAACAAGGGTGTAGCAAGGTACATATGGTAGATGTATCTGATCCTCCAATCATTGAACACATCATGTACTCTTTCCAACTAATTACTACTGAGATTGTTGGATGGTTTGAACCAGATTAATATTTATAACAGTACACAGAGTATGATGGTATTACTATTAAAATTGCTTGAAATAAAAAAAATACATTCTTAAGGTCTTAACCCATATATATTTAAGAGAAAATTTCTCCAATAGCCTTTAAGGATATGAGACTTGTATACTAAGTATAAAAAGGATGACACATCTCTGGCTAAAAAATACAGACAAAATAAAAAAAAATTAAATATCTACTAAATAGTTAATTGGCAATATAAAATAATAATAATAATAAAAATAAAAAAAACGATATGGATTACTTATCATCAGTACTCAAGATGCTGTGGAAACTCTTAATTTCCAACATATTGATGTCTATGGTCTAAAATAAGAGCTATTCTCTTGTGTTCATCAAAAGTTCTATGATACTTTTTTACTTAAAATACTGTTAACATAGCTGGAGAAGAAGATTGACGTTTTGATAATTCTGCTTCTATGGTTTAGGAGTTATCAGACTGATCGCTGAACATTTATTAAGTCGGGTAATGTAATTAGTAACCCTTGTTGCTTACAGTATACCTTAGAGAATAGTAATGGTGCAGTTAGTAATTTACATCATATTTATTCATATTTTATTCTTTTGAATTTAGATTTAAAACATTATAATGTGTATTTTGATGGTGATATGTAATATTTGTTAGGATAGAGGTTTGTGAAAGAGTGAAACTTGATTGAAATTGTTTGCAGCAAATAAAAATTAGATTTGACATAGATCTGTTAATTCTCAATATATATAAACTTGTTTTATTAATTTTACCAATTATGTATTTGACCCGCCGTAAATTGAATAAAAAATCTTTTTCTTTGATTGTAATAATTAATGCAGTAGAAATCAGAGAAAATAGAATTGAATTCACAGATTACTTAGGAGTAACAGTTGATCAGCACTTAAGGTGGGATGTGTATATAAATAAAATTATTCCATGCTTGAGTGTTTTTTAACTTCAGGGACTATTCTATCAATTCCACTGACAAAAAAGTTTATTTTTCTTTCATCCATACTATTTTACAATGTAGAATTGTTGCTTAGGAAAGTGGTTATCAAATGTTTTATACAGTTCTTAAGCTACAGAAAATAGGATAATTAAATTAATTTTCAGTAAAAGTTTGTTTTATTTCATAATAAAATTGTATGAAAATCACTGCTGGAATGTGGAAGAACAGTTTGAAGGGTAAGCTACTTTGGTGTGAAACTTTATAAGGAACAAGTGAAAAATTGAAATTTACCTTTCTACTCAGTAATGTTAGAACCTGTTTTCTTTGTATTTGATACAATGAAAGTGATATATCTGTCAGTAATGAAATTTTTATATTGGTATCATTGAAAAACTATTTGGATTATGACTTTTGCAGTAATTCTAATTTGGTATTATCTAACTGTTAATAGTGGTATACTTGTATTACTGTAAATTCAATTATATTAGTGTTTATTTTAATTGTTGCAGGCGTTAGTAGTAATGGTAGAGCAGTAACAGTTGATTTTCCACAACAGTGTAATTGGACTGGGCTGGTGTCTGAGATGGAGATTGTACCATCTTGTCACCTTGAAGTCAATTGTAATGGTTGTCAGATGTTCTCTTTAGTTGGTCCTCGATTTAAATGCAAAGCATGCACTAATTTCAATTATTGTGAAAATTGTTTTTATACGCAGAAAAATCATAGACATGGTTTTAATCGTATTACAGAACCAGGTTAGAAATATTGCAATTTTGCTTCTTATTAGTTAATTACATCTTTGAGAGTTGTAATTTTTATGTTTTTTATTTCACTATTGGAGAAACATTGACTATAAAAATAATCTAATAAAAGTAAACTACTGTTTTTACATATTACTTTTCATTTGCTTGTAAGCTAGTTTATTATAAATTTCTATGAGATATAAGTATCAAGCTTGAGGTATTCTATTAAACCACCAAAGATTATTTGTCTCATTCCATTAATATTTTGCTCCTTTCATAGAATACTTTCTACCAGATGTGTCTAAAATATATGTTTTAAGAGATATGACTCATTAATATTAACTTCAGATTAAACCGTACTTCTACTTTATTGTAAATTTTATCTGCAGAATATTCTTACATCCTTCAGAGAATTAATTCATAGCAGTTCTTGAAAGAACTAAAAATAGTTTTGTATGTAGGTCCTATACATTGTTTAGTAAAAGTAATGAACAAAGTGGTGTGAAATTCTTTAAAGGCTAAGGTGAAAGTCTATATTTTAATATTTATTAACTACATCTTTTAAAAATTAATTATAGTTATGGAGCTTGAAAATCACACAAAAACACTATGTTTTCTGAGGTTACATTTTGGGGTTTAAAAGTTGTAATAAAATACTGATTCAGGGTGAAATGGTAAGCTGCGTTCCTTACAACCTGATAGTTTTAAAAATTTCAGAGAGTAGCATCTTGGAATTGAAAAAGATGAATCAAGATAAAATGTTTTAGACAAGTACTCTTTTAATGCATCAGCTGACAATGATTACTGAATTTTAAAAAAAAATCTGATGTGGACCATGATGAAAGTAACAAAGTGTAGCATTGCGCACAGTATTCAGCGCGCATGCGTATACGCTCGTCCCAAAATCTCATTTTCTACCGGGTTATTTGAACATATAAGTAAGGGATTTTAGGACAAAAATTTTTAGTTGTACAAAAATTTTAAATACATGATAATGTATTCTATTAATGAGCTAACAATCGAATATTTATTAAATATAATAACAATTTTTTTTTAATAATCCTTAATAAAAATAAATATTTTATACAAGTCTATTGATTCTTAAGAGTATTGAAATTGATTGTTAATTAAGATAAAATTCAAAATAATGAATGAAAACCTAAACAAACAAACAGGGGACAAATCTTATGAAGTGCAACTTCAAAATTTTATATCTGATATTATTTATTTTGGTCAATCTTCGGAATTGATAATTTTTTAGTTTAATTAAAAATATTATCACAAATCAATTTTTGAAAGAAATTGCTTTTAATAATCTAATTTACACGGGAAAATGAGATATTAGTTATTTTTTTACGGATACCAAAATGAATATTACTTTTAATACTGAAATAAAAATAAAATAAAAAGTTGTTGTTTAGTGAAAAATAATTTTATATTCAATAAACATATTTTTCTAATGAGTCAAATGAAATGCAAGGGATTTTCTAGGTAAACCATTTTAAACCGCGTGCAATAAAGAGAACAATTGTTCTGCATTCAGGTTTGATATCTTAATCCGTTTCGTTTTACAACTCTGACTCATTTTTTTACCTGGACAAAGCAGAAAAGAATTTCTCTCTGCAGACACAATTCTGTTTTAGCTTTTACACGGATAGTTTGTCTCTGAATTTTCTCGATTTTATAACTACTTGCTTTTAAACAGTGTTTTTTTTATACAAATTTTTTTCTGATACAAATGTAAATATGCCATCGTGTTATTTCCCCAATTGTTTGAGCAGAACTGATTCGCCAACGAAAAAGAAAGTGAAATATTTTCCGTTCCCGGAGAATGAAGCATTACAAAGTGTGTGGCTACAAAAATGCGGAAAATCACGTGATAATATAAAAATTGAACATGGTAGGTTCAAAAGTGTGTTTTTATCTGAATTTAAATTTTGATGAAATAAATATGATTAAATTTCGAATTCAAATGCCTGTATGGGAAAAATGAAAAGAATATATTACTGGCTAATCGATCAATGGAATGAAATTTTCTCTGAACATATTGACTTCATCTTCAATTATTATTAAATTTTAAGTTCTAAAATTAATTAATCTAAAAAAATTATATGATTTATACAAATTAAATGTTTGCATAGATGAATTGTCCCCTCCCCCCTTGATAATTCTGCCTTTAATCACATTGATGTCTTGCTTCTGTTTGTGCGCCAACCGCATAAACGAATTTAAACATCATGGCGGGAAAACGATTTTGGGACGAGCCACTGCCACCTTGTTACTTTCATCATGATGTGGACAACATATGACTTCCTTGTATGCTTATTAAATTACTATATTTACACAATTTTTTTTAAAATGAAATGTACATATAATCTTATTTCATTAAAAAATTCTGATATTTTTCTTTTTTTTTTTGTTGAATTATTAATAATCATAATTTTTTTTTACAATGAGAGGTTAATAATTATTAATAACAATATATTTAAATTAAAAAAAAGGAGATGAAGTTGATTCGAACTGATGTGTCTTTCCCTAAGATCCAAATATTTCATTAATTAAAACTTTATTTGGCTATAACTCTGGAACCAATGAAAATAAGTACCACTTATGATATATTGTTGAAAAGCTGTCAGTGAGGGCTTATTACTGGAGTTAAGAAAAAGTCCAAAATACAGGTTTTTTTTGGATTATCTTAATTTTTTTGGAAGGTACAAAATTAGATGTTACAACAGTCCTAAATCCAAAATTTTGACATCCTATGGCTAATTGTTTTTGAGTTATGTGAGATACATACACATGTACATACATACATGCAGACATCACGCCGAAACTAAATATGTATTCAGGGATAGTCAAAATGGATATTTCTGTTGAAATCTGGAAACTGAAATTTTTCACAATCACAATACTTCCTTTACTTCTTTCTTACAAGGAAGTAAAAAAGGCTGAGTGCATTTTACTGCAGCCTTTTGGAATTTTTTAGCAATTAATAACCACAGCAGTTGATGAAATTTAAAAAAAACTTACTAAATAATATCTACTAATCTTCATGGTGGAGTGATAGTGTCTGTGTCTTTTATCCAGGGATCCCAGCCAGGCATGGAAGTTTTCATGTGCTACATTATTACATTTCTGTATTACCACATATACAAGTTTCTCTGAAGTTCTAATGGTAAAAAAATTCATCAAGCCAAAAAAAATATAGACTTTAATATAGTAATGATATGAATGTTTCAATCAAATGACAATACAAGGTGAACAAGGAAAAATAGTGTGAAAGCTACTTAATATCTCTCTGAATTACAGTAATGAATCACAAATAAAATGAAAGTGTAACTCTTACAGTTTTCCCCTAAAGTGTTCAATGTGAGCACTTTTGTCATGTGCACACATCCAACTGACAGGAGAGTTCATCCCATAATTTAACCAGTATGCCAGCAGTAATGGAAGCAATAGCTGCTTCAAAATCCTATGCCTTAAATACATTAGATCAATAAGTAACAAAGTGACATACCTTTATAAAACTCCCAAAAGAAAAGATCATGTGGAGTGGGATTGGGTAACCTTGAAGGTCATCACAAACAAGCTCTGTTATCAGGTCCAGCATGGACCTGATAACAGAGTTGAATCAGTCAGCATGACTGATTCAACAGTTAAGGAAAACACCATTCAACCAATCTTGTGCAAAGTTATGCTGGTGAGGAGGTGCATCATCTTGTTTTGAAATAAAATTCTCTGGTTTATCTTGCAGTGTAGGAAAGTTTAGAATTGTTTGCTGCATATCAGAATAAGCAACCCCTGTTATGCCTGCTTTAGTGATAAAGAATGGTCCATAAACATGCCATCGGGATATCACATAGAAAACATTTAATTTTGGGGAGTCCCTTTTGCATCATAAGAGTTCATGGGGATTTTCTAACCCCCCCCCCACAAGAAGTGGACATTATGTGTGTTAACTTTTGTACTAAAATAGAATGTTGACTCTTCACTAAACAATATAATTAATAAAGTTGTCATCTTCATGCTGGAACATTTCAATTGCAAAGTGGGCACACACAGTGTAGTCAGTAGATTTTAAAAACTGTAACAGCTGTCATCAGTATGGATACATAAGTAAGTGTTTCATTCAAATATTCCACCCTGTCATTACTGGTATTGCTAGTTTATGGCAGGCTTCGTAACAGATTTTTCAGGACTATGCAGGAAAGTCTCTCTGACTTGTTCAACATTTTCTTGAAATACATTTGGTCATCCCATACTTTACCGTTTTTACAGACATCTTTTCGTTTCAAACTGATTATGCCGTAAAAAAATGTTATACTCCTTGCAGGATCACATTAGAACTTCTACAGAACTCACGTTGTGAACTATAACTGCAGATTCACATTTAACAAACTGCAAAACACAGAAGGCTTCCTGTCAGAAGTCACCATTTATGCTAGTAGCACTGTTAAGTGGAAAGATAGTGAATCAATCTAGAGCCATGGGTACAACGAAAACAGTCCTTTTTGCTCTTTGATTCTAATCTTAAATCAACTTTGTACACTTTAATCAAGATATATTATAATAGATTTATATGCTGGTATTCTTTTTGTACATTTTGTATAAAGAAAGAGTTATACTAAATGGTTTTTGAAATAAATTAGAAATCAATACAGACTTTTTCTAAAAAAATTAACTTAATATTGAAAACTAGATGGGCTTTTTTGTTATTAAACAGTCATCAGTAGATACTGAGAAAATAATGTATAAAAAAATAAATAAATATTCACTGCTACAGTTTGTTTCTTATAAATTCTATTAGAGTCACTTGTTGGTAGTCTTTCATAGTTAATTACTATGTTTATTTAATTAACATTTATGCTATTTCATTATTACTTATTAATGATGATTGTTGATATAATCATGTAATTTTATATAGATTTTTTTTAACATTTCTGAGTGTTTTCATGTTTTCCAGTTTAAAATAATGATTGCTCAAACTCAGATGTTTACTTTCTGTTAGCCGCTATGCTTATCAGCATGAATTTTACATTTATAATGTATGAATGATTATCTGCTCAGTATTGGGATCTTTTTCATAACATTTGTTAAACAAGAGAGAAAACATACTTATTAAAATATTATATCTAAAGTACATAATCTGGATCATTTTGTTTTTAAAATGTTAAATACAATTTTAAGTAGATGGTTAATTAAAGTTACATTCGATATAAAATTATTTTTAAAAAAACCATTTTTGTTCAAAAAGCATTCTTCTTCTTCTTCTTCTTCTTCTTACAGGTAGTGCTGCAGTGTTTGCTGGGCGGCCTGGTAGATATATTAGACATGAATTAGTTGTTTCTGAACCTGATATTGATGATTGGTTCCGGTGTGTTAAAACTCTTAGTACCTCATCACGTGGAAATTGGGCTCTATTCTTAATGGATCCGTATTCAGAAAATTATTGGCAGAGTTGTGGTCAGCAAGGAAAGGTATTTATGATTTTTATTTACTAGATGTTTATTCTCATCTAACATTTGTTCAGTTACTTATTACACTTATTTTTTATTTATTTTTTCAGCACTGGGTAAGACTTGAAATGCTACCAGAAATTTTAATTCAGTCACTGAAGATGCGTGTTGATTCGGTTGACAGTAGTTATATGCCATCACTTGTTGTTGTTAAAGGTGGCTCATCATTTACATCTATGCATGCATTAGCCACTGTACATATTCATGCTGCTGATACTATTGTTACTCTTTTATCAGATGTTCGAGAGGTAAATATACAGTTGTTTTATTTTTAATGACTATTCTCTAAATTGTACTTATGTATGTGTTTTAATTTAAATTATGTAATTTTTAAAGTTATCAGGTAATATGAAGTGTGTTTAGAAAATAACCAGTTTTATTTATAGGGTAAAGATAAAGGTTTTTGAAAATTTTAGTGACATGAGATTAATACAATTGTGTGAAACAAAATGAAACTTGTCATACAGTATTTCTCAATAATTTGCATAGATAGTAAATAAATGTGAAATCTTGAATATTTATTTATTTATTCAAGATTTTGACTGTTGAGTCATGACATGGTTGACAAAGTATCTCAATGTTAATGTTAATTATATTTTTAATAGCTGATGATGAATCTAAAAGATTTGAAAAGGCCTTATTAGATTGAAGGTAAGATCAATCTTGGTTTATATGTGTGTCTGTGGTTTATAAATACTAATTATAATTAAACACACAGGACATGTTTAAAAAAAAAAAAATATATATATATATATATACATATATATAAAAACTGAAAAATTGTAGATGTAACAAATTGTGACAAAGTTTGTGCTTTGATGTCATAAGAACAAAAAGAACATTGTGTTACAGTGTTGGGACTATTAAGTTATGCTAGTGATAACATAAAATTTCTAAAGAAGATTATAAAAGGTGATAAAATATAGATTTATGGTTATGTCAAAACTAAAGTTCATTTTTGCCAAACAAAAAAAGCATAGCAAATGTGATTAAATATCAAGATCATGTTGGGAATTTTTTTTATAGTAAAACTTTTACGAGTGTGTCATTCACTACAATTTTTTCTTTAAATACAAACTACTGATCGTTATTATGTTGAGTTTTAAAAAGACTGGAAAAGTGTTGGGAGGAAGAGACTTGAACTTGGACAGAAGAAAACTTTTTGTTTAACCAAGTCATTGCACCCACATAATCAGCATTGTTGATCGATCCATAAACTGTACAAAAATGGGATGACTATTCTTTTCTGTTCTCTATTATCTTCTGACCTGGCCCCTTAGAACTCCTTTTTTTTAACTAAGCTCAAATCAACATCTAGAGATTTGACATCAAATGGCACTGAAACATTTGGTAATTGACAATTTGCACTGAAGGTAATCCAAACAGTTTTTATGACAGGTTCCTATAGTGAAAATGCTATTTGGAAAAATTATCTATTAAAGAGGAGACTACCTCCAGGATATTACATAAAAAGCAAACAGTTAGATAAGAAAAGTTCAGTTACTTTTTGAAGTGACCTCATACATTTTGTTTAATTATATCTGTTTCTTTTAACAAATTAAAAAGGTTTGTTAACAAAAACCGACCCAAAAACATTACCTACTTGCCAATATTTTTTTTAAAATGAAAATTACAGTACTAGAGAGTAAATACTAGTGTTGAAAAGACAGTTTCTTCCATCATGAAATACTCAGTGCTTCATATTTTTAATTTAGTATAGGTATTGAATTTATTCTCCCCCTCTTAATACCCTAATATATATCATCATCATTTTTCAGATTATGTTATAAAGAAATACAAAAAAGTTATTCTCAAGCACTGCATTTCTTCAGATTATGTCATATTGATGATGTCTTGATATATTAAAGCTTGGATTAACTACTTTTTTATTACCTCACTAATCATAAACATGTTTAGTCTTATAAAATCATAATTTATCGCTTTTATTTTTGTTAGATTCATAGAAATTGTTATACTTATCAACAAATTTTAATATTTGTTTGCTTGGTTATAACTCAACTCCTCTATTGAATGGAGGCAATGTATATAATCCATTATTTCCCACTGGAAGGGGTACATTAAATTTGTTCTTTACTTTCTACTCCCCACGTTCATTATGACTGTGAGTTATCTAAAGCATCTTAATACAAATAACCCTAATTAGAGTTACCTTTCCTAAGAGTAATGATATTTTTAATGGCCAGCTCCTGTATTGGTTAGAGAAATGTAGTGACTTATAGGATTAAAAATACCTGCATTTTGATTGGCATGCTGATATTTAACAAGAAATTTAGGTCAGTGAAGAAGACAGTAAAAGATGATTTCACTTTTCACACTTTCCATAGTAACGCTGGTATTGAACTTATTCTTGGGAATGACTACACCATTTTGGGAAATAATTGGTATCTCAGATTGCTTGCAGCAATTAGTTGTTAAAGCATCTAATGTAATTATGGTATACATAGTTACAACTGCTAACGCTAAGTTACAATTAATGTTAATTTTTTTTGAGTAATTTAATTTTCAATTTACTATTTATTTAACTAACTTAGATTTCTTATTCTTCATTTACCAATTTGTTATTTAATTTTGTTATTTACCATTTAGATATTCTACCCTGGAAATCATACATTCTACAAAAATATTAGATTACCTATAATTCCTTTTGTATTTAAATTCTATTAAATAAATCACCTAGTACAGAATATTGAGATAAGACATATCTTTATAAAGATATGTTTAGTGTATGAAAAATGTAAAACCTATCTTAGTTCAAAGTTGAATTTTTTTTTGGAGTAAAGATAAATATGCGCTTTTCCATGCAGATTGCTGCTTCAAAAGCTCAGAGGAAGAGCATCATCATGGACTAAAACTTCATATTATAAGATAAATGACAAGAAGAACCTGCCTGAAATTCTAAAAATAATTGTAAATAAATAGACTGAAATCTGAAGTATTGTAAAGTAATCTTTTATGATTAGTTTAAATTGAAATATTATTTCTTAATTCTGGCTATTGTTTTAATATAGTTTATAAATCCTGAACCAAAAAGTGAGTTTTATTTTATACATATATGAATGGTTGCTGAAATGTAATGCACAGTTCCTCATAACTCACAAATGCAAAGAGATCGTCAGATGAAACAAATACAAAATAAAAGTAAATTTTATTTTCTGCACAAACTTAAATTTTTTTCCACATTTTCATCATACACATTTCTTCCAATGGTAAACCAATTTTCTCATTCCATCAACGAAGAATGTTGGTGGTCTTTCCTTAATGGTACAACCTCACTGCATCTTTCCGTTCATCATTCTTAATATCCCCTTAGAATCTAGGGTGTCAAATCTGGTGAATGTGGAGGATTTGGAATATTTCAACTTCACAAGAGTCTCGGCATTTGCAGTGTGGCTGAGCGGTTAGCATGTTGCAGAAGTATTAAGTCCATGGATTTAGTGTTAGTAAATAAAGTGTTATAAATAAATGTTATAAATAAAGTGTAAATAATAGTGTTAGTAGATAAAGTTTTACTTAGAATGGTAAAGTTAATAATCAATTTTTCTTTTTTCTGTAGTATTATCCTTGCATTGAGATAGCAATTAAACAGTGTCGCAATGGAGGAATTGATTGTAAAGTTCATGAACTTTATATTACTGGAAGAAGGAAAAATGCGATAAGTGATTTACCTGCATCTGTACCATTCCTTGCATCAGATTGTACTGATATTCAGGTAATTATTCTGTACATTGTTAACAAAAAAAATTTTTTTTAAAAATTGCTTATATTGATAATTAAAAAGTAAGTAATTTATCACTAAATATTAAAATTTTGATATGTTGTTTACTCTAATAAAATAAACTTAATTTATTTTCTGTACACCATATACAAGTACATACATATCTGGATCACATTCCAGGTCTGGTATTCACCATTCCATCTTGTATTACCCTCCCATCATTTCTGTTCTTCCATCTGCTGTAGTTATGTCCTCTTATGTCTACACTATTTAATTCCCACTGTCCACTTTGCTCTCTAGACCTTTCATTTATCTCTAGTTCTTCCATTACCTTTGATAATCTCTCTCCATTCATTCTCTTGATATGTCCTAAACCGATGTGTGAGATGTGATTGGAAAGTTTTAATACAGGTGGTGCCACTGTTCTGTAGGAGGGGATAGATTTGCCTGCAGGTGTGGAAGGCGAAGCTTGTTTTGTACTCTGCATCCTTTAAAAAATCACTACCATATCTTTGTTCACTACATAGTGGCATCCTGGTGAGTGAAGACATGTTTTCAGTTCTCGATGGATTATTGATTTCACAAAATATGTGATAAAATGGAACAACAAGTTTTTGAAATTTGGTTTGAAAACCTAGAAATCAGCTTTAGAGACTTAAGAACACTTAAAAACAGTTTTTAGGGATAAATGTCTGAGTCAGTCAAATGATTTATCTGGTTCAAAGTTGGCCACGAATCAGTCGAAGATGACCCTGTTCAGCTGGCCTTCCACTTCAAAAACCACCGAAAACATTGTGAAAGTTTGTGATTTAGTGTGCTCTGAATGCAGGCTTTCAATTACGGAAATGGCAGCTAAACTGAATTTAAGTTTCTATGCAGTTATTCAATTTTAACTGAAGATGTGAACATGCATTGTGTTTCCACAAAATTCATTCTGAAATTGTTATCAAACCAGCAGTACCAACACTGGCTGTTCGAAGAACTGATTAATCAGTTAGAAACTGACCCAGATTTGTTAAATAGGGTAATTGCAGGCGAAAAATCTTGGGTTTATAAACCAGAAAGAAACCTCAATCATTGCAGTGAAAGGATTCAAGTTCCCCACGACCAAAAAAAGCAACAAATTCGGTCAAATGTGAAAGCAACGTTGGTAGTTTACTTTGATTCTGTTGGTATCATATATCACAAATTTGCCCTTAGGGGGCTGACATTAAACAAGGAATACTATAAAAGTGTCCTTCAGCATTTGCGTGAAAGTGTGTGGGGAAAAAAGGCTTGCACTCTGGCAAGACAAGAATTGGGTCCTCTACCATGACAATGCATTGACTCATTGTGCATTCTTGCTCGTGGAATTTTTGGTCAAATTCCAAATTACTATGCTTCTGCAACCCTAGTATATTCCTGATTTAGCCCCTGTCAACTTCTACATGTTTTTAAATTGAAATTTTCACTGAAATGGAACCAGTTTGACTCAATTGAAGACATCCAGGCAAATATGGACTGGTTATTAACACCCTTAAGAAAGAAAATCTCTAGGAATGCTTCCAAAAGTGGAAACACCATTGGAATTGATGTGATCAGTCAGAAGGGAACTACTTTCAGAAAAATTTATTATAATAGCTTTAAGTACTGCTATTTTTAAATATTAAGACAGCCCAGCAGTCTTAAAACTTTGCAATCACTCCTTAATATTTCATTCTCTCCCTTAATAGTGTATTTCTTTAGACAATCTCTAATATCTGCATTCCTTTTTCTTTTCTACTTTTTTTATTATAACAAATTTCATTTTTCCTTCCAATATTCTTTCCAGTTTCTTTCTCTCTTCATGATTTGAATCCATGTATTATTATAGAAGGATTCCCTTTAATGAATGTATAAGGTGCATCATATAAGTGAAATGAAAAAAAGTAAATTATGTTTTTTTAACAATATTGATTTTGTTTTGGATTAAAGGGTGTTTTGATTTTCTTTCTTTCTGTCCGTAGGGTAACTGCATCTGTTGTTAAGGAAATTTAGTAATCTAGGAGAACAATTTAATTGATTTTGCTTTGATTATTTATGATTTATCTTCATATTCTTTTAATAATTTTTCAGTTGCTTTTGAAATATTTTATCATGGATCTTATTATGAAATCATCAGTTTGTAAGGACTACAGAATAGTACCATTTACACCACCTAAGAGATTCTAAAATACCTTAGGGGATATCAATATCCAACTAATCAAGATATTAAAATAATATCTCCTTTTTATCTATTAAAAAAAAAGGTTTTTACATACAGGTAACATTCATATACTGAAATTCCCTTAAAATTTTCAATGTATGGAAATTTTCTTGGAATCAAGAATTTCCTCCTATGATAATAATATTTAGGAAAATACACTTGATTACTAGAGAAGAATTCATTTGCTTCACATTTTTGTATAATAAAGCAGCTGTACAGACAATTGCATGCTTGCATTTTTTTCCACAATTATGTGAAGTTGATGTATTCTTTCCTATGATGATCCTGCCCATTTTGATAGAAATGCTTCTTCCTTCAAAAGTAATCCAACATATCACACACAAAGATAAAGGAATTTTAATTAAAAAAATAAAATTTTAGTACTTAATGAATGATTGTGTGATTTTTTTGTACTATATTTATGTTACCTAATATTTAATATAAATATTTATATTAGGTAGTTAAAATTTTATTATCTATAAATGCCAAATAATAGCTGATAAGAAACTCTGGGCAAGACAATCAGATTCAGTTCCTGTATGAGTTAACCATTTCCTTTTCATACCTTCACTTTATCTGTCATCTCTTCTTCCTTGGATAGATACTATGAAAACTGTCAATCATTGTTTTGGCACCATATTGAACCTTGTTGCTGTCAGGACACCATTTCTTTTCTATTGAAACTTAGTGTGAGATGGCAATACCTCCTTTGGACTGTCTGGGAACTCTCTTTGCTGCTGTTTTAGGAGAGCATTCTACAACTTAAGACTGTGTAATCTAGTTGTTAGATATGTGGTGTTTAATCATGATTACAAAGAGAGTAATTGGAGTTTTCCTGGATTCTCGGTAAACTCTCTAACAAACCTCTTTAGGGAGATTAAAAAAGCCAGTTAAAAAAGTTAATGCAATTCTAGCTAGAGAGGGCTTTGCCTTAGACTGCTATTTAGAAGGAAAATTGTTAATTTCATGGATTCACTTAGTCATACTTTCAACTGATTTTATTATGTATTATTTCTTAAAGAATCTTATTGCTTGCTGACTTTCTTACAAAGAATGTTATTCAATATGGGTAGATCCACATAAGCAGTAGACTTTTTTTAATAACCACAAATTTTCTATGGGATTAAGATCCCTGGCTTTGTGGTTGCCAATCTAAAATACTGAATTCCTAATCATTGAGCCAATTTATGACTGATTTTTCTGTTTGCTTTAGGTCCTAATGGCATATTATTAACTGTGTGTAATAATTTAAATTTTTAAATATCTAAACGTACAATTTGATTCATAATCCCACACCCAATTAGTATGTTTTATTTATGTAGAGGGAAGTTTATGAATTAATCAACAAGCATGTTATAAAAAAAAAATTAGTTATTTTATGAAATAATATTAGTATAAAAATTAACATGTATGTTTTTTTAATTGTGTTTTTCTTGCTTTATTTAGGAGTCACAAAGCTATGTAACTCGATCTGATGGAACAACTAGTAGTACAAATTCTTCTAGAAGTTCGGTGGTACTTGTTTGGGGATTGAATGATAAAGATCAACTTGGTGGACTGAAGGGTTCAAAAGTTAAATATCCAGTGTACTCTGAAGTAGTTTCTTCCCTTAAACCAGTGTATATTGCTGGTGGATCTAAATCACTGTTTATTGTTTCACATGATGGCAAGGTAAACTTATTTTTATTATAATATAATTTTTAAAATTATTTTTTGTTACATTTATATATAAAGAGTAATATTTATTGAATGCCTGTGTGTTTGTTTTTAGTTGTTTGCTTGTGGTGATAGCACAAATGGTCGCCTTGGACTTGGACATAGTAATAACGTTTCTGTGCCACGACAGTTGACATCATTGAGCCAGTATGTTGTCAAAAAAGTTGCTGTTCATTCTGGTGGTAAACATGCAATGGCTCTTACTCTAGATGGGAAAGTATGTAACTTCATTTATATTTATTAATAACCTTTCAGTGTATTAGTGCTTCACAAGTTACTGTACCTGACCCATATAACTTATTTTACATAAAATTGGTCATTTATACTTATCCTCTTTAAAATTAGTTTTCTTTTTTAACTCCAATTAATATAACTTAATGGAAAATTAAAAACATTGTAACAAAATTATATTTTGTGTTTTTGTGTGTGAAGGATTGAAATCATATGTACTATTGTATCATCAAAATGTCCAGCAGCTGAAAACTATCCAGTTTTCAGTTCCATAAGCTTGTTTATGTTTAGAATATCACAAACTAATCCCACATCATTATTATGTATAGATCAGAATCATTATTATTTTCGGATAAAAGCTGAACGTAGACTAAATGTTCTATTTGTATAAGTGCTGAGTTACATGAAATAAATATCACCAAATGATCTAACAACTGTTCTATATGGTAATTGCTAAGCTTAAACAATCAAATAAATATATCTAAAAAGAAAATTGTCAAGTAAAGCTATAATATATAAATAAATATATTCTTACTGCAAATATAATTTGAATCCCAAGCAATATCATATCTTAACAATACACATAGTTAATCAGAAATGAATAAATTTTATAAAATATATGAAAAAACAGTATATGGTCAAAAACACTATAAAGCCAAATATAATTAAGAAAATAAGTCAGACATAAAAGAATACTTTAACAATTTTGTAAAATTGATCAATAAGTACAATAAAATGCTATTTTCAGAGTACATACTCCTAGAAAACTGGATTTTTTTTTTAAAAAATCAGTTGCATTGAATTTTACAAAATTGAAAATATTTAATAATTTATAAATATATTTGAAATATTCTATATTACTTTTAATTAGACAAATTGCAGTATATGATGGCAAGTCATAAAATGTAAAAAGGTACATAAAAACATAATGGGAGTAAGCTGGGAATGTACACAATTCACTGTGATGTACATTAAAGGTTAAGTTTGTGGAATAATTAATTGTTTTTTTATGTAAAAAGAAAATAAGATGTTGAAATTAGTTTTTAGATTTGCTGAACACTCAATGAAATGATGTGCGTTCCGATTGTTGCCACTCATTTATGAACTGTTCCATATTATTACTATTATTATTGACTTTAATTTTTATTATGGTAATTTCAGGTATTTTCATGGGGTGAAGGAGATGAAGGAAAATTAGGGCATGGAAATAGACAAACTTTAGAAAAGCCACGTTTGATAGAAGCATTAAAATCAAAAAGAATACGAGAAATTGCTTGTGGAAGTAGCCATAGTACTGCTATCACATCTAGTGGAGAATTATATACATGGGGCCTTGGTGAATACGGTAGACTTGGTCATGGTGATATGCTTACTCAACTTAAACCAAAACTGGTGTGTAGATATTTTTCACTTAATTAACTCTTGTACTAAAACAGAATATTAAAATTTGCCAACTTACTTAAACAGATATTTCTTTTATTATATGAAAATTAAGTGACGAAAGGTTTTGTTTAAAAAATAACTAACTTATTTTGTACTCATTTTAATCACTTCATTTTTCCTTATGTATTTCATTGGTACAATGAGGTCATTATTCTCGGAGTATGATAATGACTAAAATTGTGAGATAGATTGTACTGCTTACTCTTCCGATCTTTTTTTTTTAGTAATAGATTCATCATATAGTTTAAACTTATGCAGGTAAAGTATACACTGTTTGTATGTTATGAAAAATTCTTAATATTTTAAACTGTGAAGCTTATGAATGAAAAGTTGAAGGTGCTCTCATCTGTTGTATATATACAACTAGATATATATATATATATACTTACGTTTGTTAATGCTAGGAGAAGCAGAAAATAACATTCAAATCATTTTGAAAATCCCAGTGGAAGTATAATATATTATGGAAATTTTAATTGAACACATTTTTTGATATTGTTCCTGCACAATCAGTTCTTTTATAAAAATATTAAATTAAAAAAATGTATAAGTCAAAAATAATAAAATAAAAGTATATTATTTAAAAGCAGATGGCTCAGCAAAACTAGAATTTTAAAAATTTCACCTGTTTTTTCCTTCCAGACTTTTATTATTCTGATTAAAATAATTTGAAAATATTTATTTTTTAAGAGCTGATTACAATGGTACCTCAAAAATATGTTCAATGTAAAAAAAATGTATCATTTGGATAAGAATATCCTCAAATTTTTATTGCTAAGGTTAATATATTAACTTCGATAACAATTGACTGTTGTCAATAATTTTTTTTTGTTATTAAGATAATTATTATCACAGTAAATAATATTCATTACTTATCATCAGAAATTTTTTTAAAATAAACTGTTGATCAATTTGTCGAACTGGAGGTTACAGATAAACTATTCATAAAGTTTGTCCAAAAGAAATCAAACTTTTTATAATTTATTTTGTTATATAACTTAATTAGGTATATTCCCTTTGAAGTAGTGTCTGTCACTGTCAGAATGCCTCTCTCTGTATTTTTCCTGTTGTTAGAATACACTCTTAATATATGTTTTGTGAAATAGTCTACAGGCCCAGTAATGATGTATTTTTTAATCTCTTCTATCATCTGGAATGTTCTCCTTTGAGGTGTATTTCATCTTTGGAAACAGAAGTCTGCAGGTTTCAAATCAAATAGATGGACAAACAGGTTTTCACTGTCTATCTGATTTGAGGAGCAAGAGTTGTGTTATGCTTTGCCAAAAACTTCTACATAGAATCCGTTTACAGAGCATTATTGTGATGCGGCATCCATGTTTTGTTTGCCCATACTTCAAGTCTTCTCTTTCTCACAAACACAATATTATTTCCAGATAAATTTTTTTAATGATGTTATCACCACAAGAGATGTATTCCTAATTAATGGCATCAATCAAATAAAACAATGCTATCAACACTTTTGAGTTTAATCTGAATTGTTAATGTCAGTCATGACACTAAAATATTCTTTCTAATAAGGTTCTTGCAACATTTTCACACTTTTTGGAAATATCTTTCTTGTTTTGGTACAAGGTTTCTCAAAAAAATATTCAGCAAACACAAAACACAACCTTGACTTATAATTTAATAACTGAATAGTTAGTTCCAGTTTTAGTATGAGCTTTGTTCAACTTTAAAACATTCTGTTTATTAATTAAATATTACTGAATGTTTAGTGAATTTTACACTTATGATTTAGTTAGTTTTTATCACCTGATATATGTGACATGTAATATTTGGTGAATGACATAATTATTAAATTTAAAGATTAATACAGCTGAAATTATAGAATGGTTATTAGTGGTGCTAATAAGGTAATAATTTGTAAAATATAATTAATGAATGTGACCATGTATTATGTTGTGCATTGCCGGACTTTTGTAGTAGTTTGTTTACATTTAATATAATTAGAAAGAGTCTTGTTTTTTAGAGATGTACACAAACATCCTAACAAAAACAATATGAAGCTACCTAATAACAGATATAGTTCTGCAACACAAAAAACAACTGTAGTCTAGCATTTCAACAAATTTTGACTCATGAATAAGTAAATAATAAACAAGAAACCACTTGTAGTGGAAATCTAAGTGATAACTTTCTTCATTTTCATGATTTCAACTATAAGTATTCTTTGCACATCCAGCAACAGTAATTAAGGTGTTGCTTTGATATTTTATTATTATTATTATAAAGTCCATTTGGGCATAAAAATGTATTAAAGCAAACTATCTGCCTTAGAGATAATGAAAAAATGGAATCATGAAAAAATATCTAGTTTGATGGCATTAACTGTAATTGGTTTTTTACTATTATTGTCTGTAGATCATTAGAAGTTAAATCAACTTATCTGAAGTTTTGTTAAATTTGAAACTGTTATTTATTTTCATATATTGCCTTATGAGAGGCTGTTGTGCAAATTACTCTTTGGAAAGTGGTCTTGATCAGTTTCAGCCTCGCGCAAGAGACAGTATGATTAGTTAATGATGCAAATCATTTACATGGCAAATAGGTGTTTAAATTAAATATCTTTACTATACTTAGACTTTTTATTGTTTATCTTTATTACAGGTGAAAGCTTTGCTTGGCCATCATATAATTAACGTAGCATGTGGAAGTTGAGATGCCCAAACATTAGCCCTATCTAATGAAGGAATGGTGTTTTCTTGGGGTGATGGTGACTTTCGTAAATTAGGAAGAGGTGGAAGTGAGGGTTGTGATTTACCTCAGAATGTTGAACGTTTAAATGGTTTTGGTGTTTGTCACATTGAATGCGGTGCTCAGTTCTCACTTGCTCTAACGAAGAGTGGTCAGGTCAGTATTAGTCAGTTTAGGTTAGTATTAAGAGAATAGGGTAAATGGTGATGCATTCCATCCACAATATAAAAATATCAGATTTGTAGTTCTCCAAAACAACCAGGAAAGAGGTTCCCTTCAAAAGGTCTCACCTTTCCTGATAAATATAGTTTTTACAGGTTCAAGTAGTTCACTGAAAAACATCAGGAAATTAAGAGATTGATACTGCTCAAGACTTAATGAAGCATCTTAATGATGTGATGATGTGTGACAATGTGAAGTTGTGGCTATTTTCCTAATGGAAGATGCAATATCCATACAGATTTCACTGTCAAGACAGATTCCTACAATAGTAGTGAAGATATTGGTACCATTTAAAATGAATATCTGCAGCTTGTACCTTCCCCCAAATTCTGATGTCAGTGAGGATGAAATGTCCAGTCTGTTATCACAGATTTTAATGCCCATTATTGGGATTGGATACAAATATTTTTTTGGCTAATATGACAGGAACGGTAGCATGATTCAACAACTAGCCATTTTACAAACCAGTACAAATGCAAATGAAAATACCCCTTAAGTACTTAAGATAGTAAATGTGCAAAGAATTACGCCTCTGATAGTGCAGATGAATTTACCCCTCATAACATCTGCCCAAAGACGAGGCAACCTGTATTTTAAATAGCATGAATCCTGATGCTGTAGTTTATACAGATGGCTGTAAACATGATAATTCTGTTTGTTGTACTTTTGAGGTTGGCAACAGAACATACATGTTTGACCTTCCCAGCATCGCTATTGTTTTCATCATGGAGCTATATGGAGGCCTTAAATATAATTAGTCCATCATATCGACACATATTTGTCTATTCAGATTCCACGAGTGCCTTGCAGGTGATTACTGACATGTACTCCAGTCTGTGAAATACAGTGTGTTGTTTTTGTAATGACTCGGCATAATACAAGTGTGAGCTTCTGCTGGATCCCCAGCAATATTGGAATTTGATTGTGCTGCAAAAGAGGCTTGTTTGTAGTTTCCTTTTACTGATCTTGTTGTTTCTGAAGATCTTGTCTGTTTTCTGAAGAGGATGTTTTGTGATGAGTGGCAAAGTGAATGGAATGCTACCATCAAGATAAGCTTGTCTAATTAAGGACACTGTATCACTATGGGGCTCTTCATCCAGGAGTAACCGACGAGAGGAAGTTATTATTTGCCATCTGCAAATAGGGCACACTAGATACATTCATGGACATCTCATGACTTGGACCTATGCACCTGTTTGTATTTGCTGTGACTGCCAACTGATATTGACACTGCATACTTGTGGACTCAGTTATGCGGTATAACTATGTTATCAAATGGCATCCTATTTCTTAAGACCATGCATCTATATTCAATTATTTGATTATAACTTCAGTATATTTCTCTATTTATTTAGTTTGGTGTGTTACAGATGGAAATTTTGTTATTTTATGTTAGATTTAAATTTTTTTTTCACATTTAGCATGTGGCATTAGGCATTTTACACCTGTTTTTTTTTTAAGTTAATTCTTTATTATTAATTTTTAATTGTTTACTATAATAATAGTGTTCCCAGGTGCTGATAACATTACTTAATTTTGCCCCTAGTTCAATAGAAAGGCCCCTTATATGCTTCTGTTGCCATCTTTAATAAATTACTGAACCATTTTAAAAACTTATCCCTGCAATTATTTATTTAAAACACAATTAAAAGGTTTTCTTTTACTAAATCAATATTACTCTTGTCTGAATTTTGAAATAATATTAATTAAAAAAATAACCTGTCTTTTTTGTATCCTGTTCAATATGTACATAAATATGTGCTCAAAATAGTTTTCAATAATGCCTTCTGAATTGTGATTATTTGTAATTTTTTATATTTAGTATATTCATACATTTATTATTTACCTTAATATTATTTCATGTGTTTATATTTTAAATAATTTTTATAGGCTTTAATCACATCTATTTTTTATTTAATAATTAATTTTGTATTTTGTGATGCTGCATAGTCAAAGTTTTACCATGGTTTCCCTTGATCCATCCTTGCAAATGCTTGGGCAGTTCCTTTTTTCAAAATAAGTAACATATCTACCTATTTCTGATATAATGTATTATTATATGCTGATTATGTATTTTTATATTCTATAATGTTTTTATTTATTTATTTTAGGTGTGGTCATGGGGTAAAGGTGATTATTATAGGCTGGGACATGGGACTGATCAACATGTTAGGAAACCTACATTGGTTGAGGGGTTTCGTGGTGAAAAAGTGATCAATGTTGCTGTAGGTGCTTTACATTGTCTTGCTGTTACTGATACTGGGATGGTGAGTTACATTCATATAATTATTTTTTTATTTTGTCATAAACTGCCATAATCTATTCTGATTATTTGATATGCTTTTGTTCAAACTTAAAATATTACACACTTATATCACGTAAAATAACTCTTAAGATTGTTTGATACGTAGACACCAAGCCCATGTAAATGAATATAAATTAATCTCATTGACATATACATAAAACAAATACAGATAAAAAAACCAAATAAAATATTTAAAAAACCGTTAACGTACTATATTAACATAAATAAATACTAAGAGAAAATAGCTCAAAAATTTTAAAAACTTGATACAATGTAGCTTATAGAAGAAAAAATAAAACAAACCAATTATATACAAGGATAGAGTGAAATGATCCAGATCTGGATAAGAAAACAACATTTTTCTGGGTACATTTTGATTTATTTTTCAACATAGTCACCATTAAGGTGTATACACATAGCCCAGTATTCCACAAAAATGCTTACACCAGTTAAGTATGTTGATTTGCCCACCTTAAAATAACCATCTACGGTGGCAATAACTTGATTATTGGTTGAAAATTTCTTACCTTCAAGCCATTTTTTTTAGGTTAGGAAACAAGTGATAGTCACTAGGAGCCAGAGATAAGTTTGGAGGGTGTTGGAGCAATTCAAACTATAATTTATTGATTTTTGCCATTGCAATGACTGAAGTGTGAGTGGAAGTTAAAGTATATTTCAACTTCCTGTTATGCATTTGCTTCATAATATTTTCATAATATTAATTAGACCTATTACATTTGCCCAAACCAAATAACTCAATTCTGTACATTGAATTATCAACCATATCACGGATTTTACAGCATTCAAAATGCTCACACCAAACCTTTCATAATTCCACTTGAATTGACTACCTCTTCACTTGATGTAAGGATACAAACAGCACCGGAAAATAATTGGTGGTCAGTACAATTGTTAGAAAATCCAGTATAAGAATTTTAATTGCCACCAATAAAAAATTAAGGATAAATAATATTTACTTTCATTAATATTGATAAAAACTACATATTCTTGCCTGTTCACCTTACCTTTTTATTCTCTGCTGCTTCGACCTCATTTTTTAATTGGGTTTATAACCAATTAGGTACTAAATGGCAACAAATCTACATCAGCCTTATTTATGGCCCTTAGATGATAAATTATTATTAAATCATCTATCTATTAGTTTTAACTTTTCTAAACCTGAGATCAAAGTAAAACAGCCAGAGCTTCAGGTTTTCTTCATAAATTCTACCATTTTTTGATCAAACTAATATCAAGCAACATACTTATTGAAGCTGTTTTATCTCATACAATAGCCTTAAATTATAAAGGGGTATAAACTCAGAAATAAATATAGGTTTATCTTCTACTATAAATTTAAAATCAGTTGTTAAAATTTGACCCTCAGTTTTTTTTTCTAAATATTAAAAAACTTAACTATTAATGATTGACATCAAGTTAATTTACTCTTATTGTATAATATTATTAATTATATTTTGAATGTTACTAAAGAGTACAAACCCTTAAGTATTTTCTTTATTTTACTTCAAACATTAGCCTGTTTGAATATAGGTGATTAATAAATGCATAAATTTTAATATCAAAACTTGTAGAGAATTTAATTCTGAGAAAATTTATGTAATGAAGTCTATTAAACAAAACAAAATCAACTTTTATTATTAAAAACGAAACTTAACTGAAAACGTTATGAATTTGTAAAATTTAAAAACAACTACTTTTAGTATAATAAATTTAGAAGTTTGAAAATTTTAAATATTTTTCATTTACTTTTTAAAAAAATTATATTCACTACGGTTTACTCTATATTAATTTACAATAAGTGTTTGATAATTCCATCGTTGATATCGATGCACTTTGATATCAAAAATTTGTTTTCTGTCACCAACCTAATGATATAATCACATTCCATGATGAGGGCAGCAACAATGAGAATGAGAGCGATCAGTTCATCACGTGTATCTACTTTTTGCTTATATACCTCGCATTTAATCATCTCCATAAACAGTAATCTAAGGAAGTAAAGTTTGGTGATAAAGGTAGCCAATTTACTGGTCCTCTATGTCTACCCATTTACCAGTAAATTTTTAATCTAAGAATTGTCCAACTTCATTCATGAAATATGTAAATGCTCCATCAAGTTGGTAGTACATTTTGATTCGTTTCACCAATGAAAAATTTCCAAGCACTGTAAGAAATTCATTGCTTAAAAATTTCAGATAATTTCTTCTTGTGACATGTTCTAGTATGAAAGGGCCTATTAATTGGATGGTTGGCAATCATGCCACACCAAATGTTTACTGAAAATCATTGCTAGAAATTTGATTCCGCATATGGGTTTTCTTTGTACCACCGATGTGAATTCTGTTTGTTGTTTATGCTATTACAGGTAAAAGTAGCTTCGCCCAAATAAGTATGAACAGACTTAAGTGGTAGTTATTGTTAAACTACCACTGCAGTTTTGTCAGTGGTCACTATGGTTTTGGCATGGTCACCAGCTGTCACTCAATGGTCTTGGCATGGTCACCAAGCTGGAGGTGTGGAACTTCCTGGACATGATAAAGATGCAGTCCATCAGAAAGTAATGTCCTCCGTACTGTAATTGTGGAATGTTGAGTCATTCAGAAATTCTTTGTGTGCTTCATTGTAGGACTAAGCTGTTGTTCCACCTGAAGAATGTTTTCCCTTTCATTACGATGTACCATTTGATATTCAGATGAAACATGAGAGCTGGAAAGTATACCATTCTCCTGAAGATTATTAAAACTTCTAAAAATTCTTTACAGTTTGGAATTACTCATCCAAGATACCTTGTCTGTATTCTTCCTCCACAACTGGAGCACTTCCATTGCAAAAGCTATACATCATTATCATATCAGCATATTCTACATAAGTGAAGAGACAGCATTTTTCGAAACAAAGAATACAAAACAGAATTTCACTTTTTGAAATTCAGATTCAGTTGGAAAAGTTTAGGTACTGTTTAAAGTACAACAAACCAAAAAACATTACATAACTTGATTTTCAAAAAATAATTAAGCACAGTCAAAATTATTTAAAAAAAAAAAACTATACCGTCTAACATTCATTAATAACTCATAATCACAAATTTATGACAACAGTGAGTAGCATTCAAATTAATTTTGAAGCATAGTTAGTGTTGCCAATGTGTTCAAAAGTTTAAATGTATTAAACTAAAAACAGTTGATTTTAATTTTTACAAACTTATAACATTTTTGTTAAGTTTTGTTTTTATTAGTTGATTTTTTTTTCATTGACTTAAATATTACATCAATTTTCATAGAATTACATTTTCTTCAATTTTTTTTTAAAGTCTACACATTTAATAGTTATTCATTTGTTATTGTACTTCAAACCTAAAAAAAGGTTTTTCATTAAAAAAGTTTTCCATTTTACATTCGATATCGTGAAAATTATGGGATTTATAGTTCTGGAAACTGTTTTATTCAATTTTTCAGTTCAAAAGCATAAGAAACCATAAAATTTAACCCGTATATAGTGTGATAAAAATTTCATCATGACCTCATCTCACCGGGGATCTGAAAGTCCTGAATCTTCCTATATATGTATATATATATATATATTCTATATATATCCTATATGTATATATATATATACACACACACACACACACACACACACATTATATTTTATTTACTTATGTGTAAGCTTATAAAATTATCTAATGCAATGTACAAAACCCAATTATTGATCACCTGTTAATATTACAATCTAATAAAATAAACAATTTTGAAATAATTTAATTAATTGTAAAAACTGTGAACTGTGCTATAAAACTGGTTTGTTGTTTAATTTTTCATTTGTTTTTTTTAGAGAAGTTATTTTGTTGATATAATGCTTATTATTGCAATATTGAAAAGATTTTTTTTATTTTTATCTGTTCTGTTCTAAGTAAATCTGATTTCTTAAACTTTTATTTGCTTTTAGTTAAGTTTACTTAAACAATTTTCTAAGATTCTCTACAAATATTGTTATTTAATTTTCTTTGCTTACTGGCAATTTAACAGAAAAAAATTGAATCCAAAAAAGTGTTTTTGGGGCTTTACAGCAATTTCAGAGGTTAATGGAGATGCAGTTCTGGGAACCAATTTTTTTTCCATTCAAAACAAATATATTATCACCATTTTATCTGATAATTTGTGTCCCAAGAATTTCATAACAATCTCATTTTATCATTATGAAAAAAAAACAGGATGAAAATTTTCTGTAGTTTTAACTTTAAACAGCATTGTTCCATACAAGTGTATGTCAACTTTCTTCCTTGCTTTTACATTGAGAACATATCATGAAATTAATAACATATTTGTGAGATACTGTGTACAGATGAGGTATATATCAGTTTTAATATTTGAGCAACCTTTATTTAGCTGCAGGACTGATATTAAAAATTGGCTTGTACTCCTAATTTTAAAAATTGTATTGAAAAAGTTTTTTTTGTAAATTACTGAAAAATTGGTTTTACTTTAAATTGATTTTTATGTTTTTCAGGTTTATGGTTGGGGTGATAATGATCATGGACAACAAGGAAATGGTACCACACTTGTAAATCGTAGACCTGGACCAGTTCATGGTTTTGGTGAAATACAAGTGAATAGGGTTGCCTGTGGTTCGTCACATTCAGTTGCATGGTATACACCTGATCAACCCTTACCACTCATGCAAGATCCAGTTTTATTTAGTCAAGCAAAAGATCTTCTTGGTGCTACCACTCTAGGTAATGTAATTATTGTGTTTATTTTTTCTATAACCTTTATCAATTTTCTGTATCTATCTTTTCTGTTAGTGCTATAACTGATATGGTAAATTTATACCTGATATGCTATCAGTACCTGATGTATAGATTATTTATGTACCTGACATGAGATACAAATCTTATATAAATGATATGTGCGTGCTTACGAACAAAAACATTCTATGTTTTTCACACTTTGAAAATGAAAGAAGTGGAATACTTGTTTTTGTAAAATAAATATAATACTGTTTATCAACATGACAAGCCCACTAAAATGCATTTAACCCACTTATGTAATTTCATCTATCTCTGACATAGCTTTACAATGAACACCATTACTTTCAGAGAAATTAATTCTGATGGTTGTCTCTTGTATCTCAGATGTTTATGCGTTCATTCTCATTAACTTTTCAGTAGATACAGAGTGATTCAAAATGTAGACCAAAAACATTGTTATCTGCACGTTAAAATCTAAGTTTATTTTTTGATGAGGTTTTTTTGTTCCAAGCATCCTTCATTCAAGATTAATTTCAGTAAAATTTTTATATATATATATATATATACACACACACACACACACATAAAGTATTCAGCATTAAAATTGGAAAAACTTGAAAAAAATTAGGTATTTTAGAGAGAATCTATTTTATCTGACAACAAATTTAGGAATGTGAGATAATCTTAATTCAGTTTTATATTATAATTAATTTGTGTAAGAAGTCAAAACTTCTATGATTACAATTAAACATTTATTTATTATTTAATATGAAAAGGAATATAAAATTACATATGTGTAATATAAGTGTTTTTCCTAAGTTTTTCATGTATGAACAGCATAAATAAAAATTTAGGGTAAGAAGTAACTACCAGAGGATCAGTAGACCAAAAATGACATTGGTATGCTAGAATGATAGGATATGTTTACCCTTTTTCTAATGAGCATAATGAAAAATATAATTTTTATTACAATACTTATATTGGAAATAGATAAAGTTATTTTATATAACTTAGTCATAAGGTATTTGATCAAAACCTATTGTAATAATAGTTACAGATACTAAATAACTAAAAACAATATTTTTGAATCTAGAAAAAATGTACAACATGGTCTAAAAACTACTAATGGTCTATTTTAATGGGTATATTATACATATAAGTTATACTCATTACATTGGATTGTTGTTCAAATGAAAGCCTTGGTGGCTATTAAGTTTAGAAAATATGTTATTTGATTGTATAAAACAGTAGAATAAAGATGATATGATTGGTTTAATGAAAAAAAGTAATAGAATGCATGTTTTTTATAAGCTTTCTGTATCTTGAATATCTAGGAACCTAAAAAGATTATAATTATAAAAAAGGTCAGTTAAAATTTTGGCTTCATTTGGTTTGATCTGATTTTCAAAACTTCAAAACAATTTTCAATTGTCAAAAATTGTGATTTTTGATTTTATTTGACTTTCATTTGGTTTTCAAATGAAACCAAATGAGTCACATGTGATTTCAATTAGTTAATTTATTGATCTGTTATTAGAGCTGATCTGATGAAAAATCTGTTGATCTGGTTAAAAGTTTGTAAATTTAACTAACTGATGAATTTTTTTATTTTTAGGTTTAGGTGAATCAACACAGACTAAAGAACCAAGTGTTTTAGGAACTACTGTTGCTAGGGATTCATTAGCACATGTAATTCTTTCCTTCGATTCTAATGTTGCGAAACAAAACACATTACAACATATACTGAATGGTTTAAGGTTTTTATGTGCTCGTGATACTGTTGTTGCTGCATTGGCTAGTAAATCTAAAATTGAAACTAATTCTTCAGTTATTTTGACAGGTATGTATATCTGATAATATTTTTGTAGGTTTTTCAGTTTTTAGATTATAAAATCATATTCTACCATGATAATTAATTAACAAAAGTGATTTACAGTAGTTATTTTACTTCTATATTAATTTTTACCGCAGATGAACTTGCAGAAACACCTGAAACAACGTTAACTATGACAATGCAGATGCAGACATCTGAAATTGCTCATGGGGGAGGTGAAACGCCTGCATCAGAAGCTGAAGCAGCTGTTGCAACTATTGTAAGTTATAATTAAATCAATTAATTGTTATTTAAGTTTATTTTCCTTTCTGTATCTTAATTATACTGATAATAAATATAATATAAAAAATTGGCGTGTGTTTTTTGAACCTGACAAGAATTATGTTTCCAATATGTAGCAGCACAGTGTTACCTCTTTGAACGGTTGATGAAAGTTCCACCAAGGAAGAGGTGCAAATCAGGATGAGTTGCAGTGTTCCACAGGACTTATGTTAGACCCTACATTACAGAACGTCACTTATGACAAATTCTTCTCCATCATGCTTTCTGAAGAGACAGCCCTGACTGGGTTTGCTGACTTAGCTTTGGCCAAGTCGGAATGAGAGGAGTTAGACAGTGGGAACGAGGTGATAAATAGGATTGTCTTGCTCCTGTAAGATATCAGGCTGCAGGTTTCGCTTGAGAAGACTCAAGTTGTTGCAGCTCAGACTAATGACGCTCATCTGAACGTTGTTTAGGGTCAAAGGCTTAGAAGTCCATTCTTTTCCTGCAGTGAAGTACCTAGGGGCATGGATAACAAAAACATCACATTTCTGAGGCACTTGACCTGGGTGTCAAAGAAGACAAAAAAACAGCAACAGCCATTGGTCAGATAACGACCAACATTGAGAGTTCTTGCATATCAAAAAGGAGGGGTTTGCTCTGTTGGTGCTCTCAAAAGTCTTGTATGGAGCACCATCTCAACCCCATAGGGGAAAGACACCCACTTAATGACATTACCGGTCTCCACACCACTCCCTCCTTTCCAAGCCCTGAGGGGCTTTACCGGAAGTCATTTTTAGACCCTCTAACTGATTACATCTCACAGTCATCAGCCAGGCCTAGGTCGGGATGCCACCGATGTAAATGCCTCAACAGACATTTGCATCAGTAAAATACAAATCAAATTTTGCCTTCACATAGGTCATGGAGTACCAGTCTGATTTATCATGCTGGAAAAAAGGGAGGCCCAGGCAATTCTTAATCAAGTTCTCAAGACTGTCTCTCTTCAATTATGCTATGGCACAGGACATCTTGGGTGAAGCAGCAGGTGCACTGGCAAGACTTGTATCTCTGGATCTGCTTTTCAGAAGAGAGAGTCAATGTACCAGGGTTAAGTAAGGCAGAGATGGAGGCATCACTTGTTCACAAGTGACAGGAAAGGAGGATCAGTTAATGAAGGATAGATGGAGCCATAGACTCATTCCAAACCTCCTGAGATAGCTGGACCACAAGCAAGGGGAACTACAGCACAAGATGACTTTGTACCTGACCGGTCATGATTGCTTCAAAGCATACCTGTGTAGACAGGCATTGTAACTTAACACTGAGTGCGGTTATTGTGGAAGGGAGAGCACCATTGAACACTCATTCTTCAAATGCTACAGGTTTTTGCAGCACAAGGAAGCATACCCAAGAGAATTCAGCATGCTTACGCGCAATAAATCATTGAGACTATGCTGTAGAATGAAAGGAGAAGATGGCATGCAGAGTCGAAGATGTGCAGGGATGAATAAACCTTGATTTTACCTTAGGGCTGGTTCATAATTTAGGCATATCTGACTCCAAGAAGAAATAACAGACAAAAAAGATACAAAACAGGATTGTGATTGGATTGAAAGACTGTTAAGATAAGAAATAGATTATCTGGCAGGTACAATTTATTTGTATAACAACTTTTTTAATGAAATTTTGTGGTAAAGTTTTTCTTATTAGGTGGAACAACTAACATTTAATGTAGAAATTTTTCTTCAGTTATACTCCAAATAATAGCTGCTATTTTATTGGCAAGGGGCAAAGAAGATTGTAGTGAAGGGGGAAATGTTCATTATCAAGTAATCAAAATGTGGATTTCCTTTCATTTTTTATTGAACTCTGCTCCTAATATCACCATCATTTCTATTCTTATCTCACAGCTGCTACTTCACTTGTAGTTTTTACTCCATATTTAAGTTAACATTTTTCATTGAGCATTTTCCTACTTTGGTATGATATAGGACCTTTGTCAGTTCACCATTCATTCATAGTGTTCTGCCATTAGGGCAGGTCCTGTCATGGCTGCTGTTTTCCACCTTGTTCTATCCTTTGCTAACCTCTTTTTTCCCGCATATTTTCCCTTTTCCATAACCCCATCTATCATTTGAAATCTCTTCCTTTCCTTCCAAGCCTTCTATGGCATCCACTAATAAACCTTCTCATACAATGTCCTGGCCAATTTCTTTTCTTATATTCAATCTCATTTAGTGTTTTTCTGTTCTCTCCAGTTCTCCTTAATATCTTTTCATTTGTTACATGTTCATTTGTTTGTTAATATCTTTTACATTTGTTATATAAATATCACCTGATATATTTATCATTCCTGCACCACACCCACATCTCAGAAGTCTCAAACGTTTTCTGTCTGTGTTTTTCACTGTTCACATTACAGCTCCATAGAGCACCACATTATAAATAAAACATTTCATTAATTTCTTCCTTAACATTAAGTTTAACATTTCTGACAGCAATCTTCCCTTCTTATTAAATGCCAGTTTACTTCTTGATATTCTTGTTTAATTTTTACTGTGCAAGTCAGATCATCAGTTAAGTACTTAATAGTACTGAATAAGTACTTCCTAAGTACTGAAATTTCTTCTTCACCTGTTCTAAAACTTGATTTCCTATCTTAATCTCAATCCTTTTCTCTTTTTATCTAATACCATACATTTTTTCTTCTTTTTGTTTATCCTCATACCCTGACTTTTAAGTGGGATAGAGTGGGATTTGTGAACTGGAGGTCAGGACAATGTAGAAGTTGAGGGAAAAATTAGACACTGCATTGAAATATTGAGGATTATGATGAAGATAAATGCAAACCAAAGAAAAGAAAGTGTGGGAAGGAGAGTGTTGTGGGACAATCAGCCATGATAAGAATGAGTATTATGAATTAAAGTATGTTAGCTTACTGTGTGGCAGGTTTTTTTAATGAGATAAGTCTTAATGTGTGTTTTTTTTTAAGAAGTTACAATTGTTTTATATGTTTGAAAACATTCACAGTTGATGAAGTCATAGTGTTTTTGATCCTGTATACTGTCATGGGTATATTTTTTAGAAAATCACTGTTTTTAGGTGGGAAATGGCCAGTTATTAGGTTAAAGAAAAACTTATGCTAAATTTTTTATGGTTAAAATCTAAAAGAATATTACAAATTTGTAAAGATAAGCAAAAATCTTTTGTTGTTCCTATGTATTTAATTAATGGATCAGAAATTACAATTAAGTGGTGGTGACTGATTACATACTAATAGATTTATCAGAGTGACAATAGATTTAACTCAGAGTAACATGGGTAATTATATTGTAGTTAGAGATTCAAATGATATATCCTATCATTTGATCTGAGACTAACTAATCTGTAATTCCTGAGACTCACCTATCCAGTGAGTCCCAGAAATTACAGTCTATGATTAATGCTAATAATAGTTCAGTAGATTGTACTCAAAGAGACACAATTACTAATAATAAAGCCAAAAAGGTAATTGAACTTTGGAAGCATTTAAATTAGTAATTTAAATGGTAGAATTTTGGGGATTTTATGAGCAGTTCAGGCAGTTATCTTAAGAGGAGCATCTGTAATTGACTTCTGCTGTGAATCTTTGGAAAGTTTAACATATTAAAAAATTATCAGCGTTTTCAATGGAGAATTTCTCAGATTATATACCTATTTTAATTAATTTATTAAATATTTATAGCAGTGGGTCCAATGAAAATGTACTGGCACCTTTGCTAAAGTTGCCTCAGTGTACTAAGTGAATATTGTTTTATAAAAAAATTAACAGAGAAATTTAAACCTGTTAGTTTGGCTCCAACTGTTAAATTAATTATTCTCTATATCAGCCAATTTTAAGCTCTTTGAATTATCATTTAACAGCAAGTTAGAATTAACAAGGAATGTGTGCAAGAATTGACCCCAAATGTTTGATCCATTAAAGTAGTTAAGAAAGGTAAACGTAAAGTTAAAGGTGATTGATTATCTATTGATGACAAAAGAATAGAATATAGTTACTTTATAAGAAAAAGAGAGCAATATATCTTACTGAATTAAAAATAATTAGGGGTTGAAGGTTTCTGGGGAAATATTACAGTATTTTAAGGGGTACAAGGCAACACATGATATGAATAACTTTAATTAAGTTATTTATAATAAGTTTATTCAAACTCCAAATGGTAGTAAACATTTTATAATCTTTATTTATTCATTTTTAATTTTTTTAAATTCAAATGTATTAACTTTGAATTGTTTTCTATGTACATGACATATAAAAATCTGTAATTGATTAATATTAATAATTGTATATATTTAAAATAATCAAATACCCATCATTTACCTTAACAATTCTTATTTTTCTTAGAGTACAAAATCAACACCTGAGGAAAATGACAGTCCATTAGCTGCTTTTCCATCTCTTTCTAGTTCAGCCAGTGTTTCATCTAGGGCATCAAAAATGTCTGGTAGTGAAATGAGTGTTATTGCTGCTACAATGAAGTGCAATCCACAGGTGAGTCAGTTTTTCATGATTATTTATCTTTTTGGTGAATAATGTATTAATAAACAAAATTTTAATACGTTGCGCCCAGTAATTTTATTTGGCATTTAGTAACTGATATATTTTTAATTTGTTTTACTTTTTGTAGGTATTAGGTCTTGCTGAAGCTAGTGCTCCTCCAGTGGCAACATTAGATGACTTTACTTCATTGTTAGGTCTTAATGATGCAAGGATGATGGTCGATTTGCTGATACTGGCTGTTGCTGGTCGAGCTGGTGATAACGCTAAAGAAACTATAACAAATGTACTTGTTGGTGAGAACACATTACTATTGTTATATTCATTTTGTTATTCCCATAATAGTATCTTATAGAATTTGCTTATCAACTATTTTCTTGCGTTTTTGTTTACCTTAAAATTTATATGTAAATTTATGAACATTAAATATGTGCTTGTAAAAATGAATTTGTTTAGTTATTTATTTTTACATCAAATACATTGATTCTTCATGTGTGTTGTTCTAAATGCCACATAGCATTTTCCTTGACCGTATTTGCTATGCATCACGTGAAAATTTAAACTAGCACACAATATTATCAATATGTTAGAAGTTTATATGACTGATATCGACAAGCTGTTTAGATTTTGAAAATCTCAGCTTCTGTTTGAATTTTATAACATTTTAGGAGCTGTTATTTTTTGGTGAGAGACATTTATTCAATATTACCCAGTTACCTTCATGTTTACATATTATTTTAAACATTATCTACTTATTTTTTTGATATTTTTTTCTTATATCTAGACCCTCCCCCCTTTACAATTACTTATTGTTGTTTGTATTGTCCACCATTCTTGAAAAATCTATGCTGTCTTTATTTTTCTCTATTCTTTTAGAGCTTTTCTGTAAAAATCAGTAAGTTTCTCATATTTAACATGAAATGCAGTATTTTGTTGAATGTTTTCATACAATAATCATAGTTTATACATTGTACATTTATACATTTTTATAGATTGTTTTGTTGTTTAAAAACTCTTACTTGCAAATGTTAATAATTCAATTAACTAATTTCATAATGATGAATTATACTACATCATTTTAATCATAAAACTCCAAAAAGCATTAATACAGTTTTTTCGTGGTTCTTTAAAATTTTATTTCTTTATTTTTCTTTGTGTAGGAATGGCCAGAGAATACAACAGTGTAGCATGTATGTTGCTTGAATTATGTGTAACAGAGTTAGAAGATGTGGCTATAAATAATAATTGTAGCCTTCATTGTGCTCCTCAGCCTGTTGTTCAGGAGAGCAGTCATCCATATATTGATGATGTTTCACTTAACGGACATGTAAAAATACAAGGTATTAAAAACATTTTTATTTAATATTTTTAAAATTTTATTATTTTATTATAATTCTGAATTCGTACTATGAAAAATTATGTTATTCAAAAATGTTTGTGGTGTTAAATATCTTTATCTACATGTAATCATATAAAAAATTAATTTTTTTTCATCTCTATCTATTAAACTGGATATTAGATTAAAAACATCACGTAGTCTTAACCTTTTTCAACTTTAATCATACAACAATCAAAAGAAAAATGGAGACTGCATCCAAGGACATATTATAACAACTGCTTACAGGAAATGAGTCAGAAAAATAACTAATTCCATTACTTCATAATTCCTGTTTAACAACAAGAGTTAGCTGAGAGAGGCTGTTAAGTAATATCAGTAATAGGTTTCAAACAATACATCTGTAAGAAAAGATTCTGAAAAACAGAAGAAATCTTATTTATGTTTTAAGTATAAAAACTTATTCATTTGAACTGATAACACATTGAAATAAGTAACAAATTTATTTTGGTAAATCACAAACTTATATTTACTAAGTTATCGAGTCTTCATACTGTAGTAAATTTTTATTCATTTAGGTGCTGAAATGTTGAGAGTTAAATTTGACCGTCAATGTTCAACAGAAAGGAGGCATGATCCTTTAACTATAATGGATTCTGCTGGTAAAACGGTTGCTGTTAAATGTGGCCGAGAGTGGAGTGACTGGTTAGCACCTCTTCTTATACCGGGTAATTTAATTTTTATTCTCTTTATTATATTTCTCTTATGTATAAGGTAAATTGCTAAAATACTCTTTTTTTCTGAATGCAAAAAATATATTTATACTTGTAAAATTATATCAGTATTTTAAATTATATTGTAAATTTAAAAAATGAAATATTTTAAGAGAGTGGTTAATATCTGCTTTTTAAAATGGTATGCAGCTAGGGAAGGATTGAGAAACCTATTAACCAATTCAAAATAAAAATTTAAATAAGTATCACATCCATTTACAGGATGGATTGACAGTTATAGTAAATCAGAATTTACAATGGAAATCTTATTTCAGAATTTTAATTAATTATTATTTGTATTAACTTTAATTCATTTGAAGAACTACTGATTGTTAAAGGATTAATTATTATTATTATAAGAATTGGAATAGCAGTGTCAAAATTAATTTTCAATTAAGAGATAATTTAATTACCTGCAGCGAAATTGTTTTTTTTTTTCAATTTTTAAATTCTGATTTGTATTTATTTTGATGTTGATATTTCTACAGGAGATGAATTAAAATGGAAATTTACATCAGATGGTTCAGTCAATGGTTGGGGTTGGCGTTTTACTGTTTATCCAATAATGTCACAAAACGGTCAACAGGGTTCTGATCGTGATGTTTTGTCACAGCCGTCAGTGGAATTAGTAATGTGTCTCTTAGAGCCATGCTTACCTCTTGCTCCTCATAGAAATTTAGTTACAAGATTGGCAGCTGCATTAGCTGTTTGTGCACAATTAAACTCTCTTGGTAAGTATGTTTTTATATCAGCTGTCTTCCTGATCTATAATTTTGTTTCTTCATATTGTCAGAATATTTGTTTCGTTATTCAATGGATAATGTATTAAAAAACATTTCTACACGATTTAGAGCTTTGAAAACTAGGGATAAATATTAACTGGTTATAAAATGTATACCTTTGTGTTGGAAGTGTGATTAATGCTTATTTTAAAAAAAGAATGAGATTTTTTCAAAGTTTATGAATATCCAGTCTGACGAGTACAATTTTGATGATGAGTTTTGTACAGCATACTAAATGTTAACGCTGAAAAAAATCTTTTTTTCCTATTTTGTTTTTAAAATAAAATATTTTGATTAAATTTCAACTTTTTGAAGTCTTAAAAAGAGCCCTTTTTAAGATTATATTACCCCATTGCTATGTCCCATGACCTGGAGGAATTTCTTTGTTGCACAATTAATTAAATTTTATATAAAAATAAATTTTTTATAATTTGATGTGAAAATACTAAAATAAAATATAAAAATCTAATTTTAATTCTCTTCTAAGGGAAAACAATCATCTTTAATTTTTGAAAATTTTAACATCAACTATTGTAATATTAAATAATTAAAATGAATAAAAAAATAAGTATGTAAAAGTTAACAGGAATTACTCGTGAAATGATGTATTTTTTTATTACATTAATTTATTAATTTTAAAAGACCATGCATAGATAAAACAACAGGCTAAATAAACTCAATTTTTCCCCAAGATAATTGCTTTTGAAAAAATTATATATACTGAAACAACATGAAAATAAATAGCGAGTGACATGACTTATCGAATCACATGATCCAGTTGAATATGACTCATAAATGCGACATATTCAATATTAACATTGATGATGCTTTTGTTTACAGAACATCTTGCTACTTTTTTCTTATTTATTTTATGAGTTACTTATCTTCATGAATAAAATGAAAGTTTAAATGCACTTCTTCATGATATTAATAATTTATATTAAAAACTAGTTTTATCATAAATAGCTTCTTCTATACTAAATAGTTTAGTATGGAATCTCTACATTTCAAATTAAAGTGAATAAATTACTTATTTTCTAACTGCAAATACCTAAATTTTGATAGCATTCACAAAGTTATTAATATAAATAAATAAAATAAAAATTAAAAAAAAAACATATATATATATATTTAGTTAGTTACTAAATATATATATATATATTTAGTTAGTTACTAAAGTAACTTAACTACCTTAATGCTAGTCATAGATAATTAATGTCACTTGATACAAATTTATTTACCTTCATGTACTAAGATATACATTTCAAAGTTTGAGGAGTTGCAGTCCTTAAAAAATAAATGCTCCCAGTACCCATACCTGTTGAAAAAAATTACAAAAGCTAATTCATACAAAGACAAACTAGAACAAAAAAAAATTTTTAAAACTGAAACTAATCAGCCCTGCATATTTTGACAAATTTACATTTAAATATATTATAAGATTAATTTTATCATTTTTTACTCGTTTTACAAATGCAGATGGAAAAAACAAATACATCGACTTAATAATGAACTAATAGGGTTTATTAAATAAGAAATCATAAATAATGCCAAAAGAAGGTTCTCACAACTGGCAAAGAAACTGTAAATTGTTTTACCTTCCCGGTGTAGCATTCCATCTCAGCTTTTCATTCAGAAGATCCTGGTTATGCTTGGAATTTTTGATAAGCTACAAAATATTATTCTGGATTGTTTATTTTACAAGAAACATACAACAACAATTGTTCACTTAAACAAATCTTGTATTTGGAATGGATGGAGATTGAATTGTGTTATATGACTTAAAAAACTTACAATTTCTTTCCCATTACTACAAAAAAGAGTAGCCTATTAACCCAGAAATATAAAATAATATTGTCATTGTGAAGTTTTACTTTCGAAAAAAAACCAATAAATGTCTTTTTAATGACTTACTCCAATTAAAAGTTTTGGGTCATGTTTACCATAAGATTAAGTAAGATTTCCACAACTTATTCCCAAACACAAGCACTTAGCTTACGTAATGAGATATTCCCATGTATAAAATTAAAACTAATACTATTTACCCGATCAAGAAAACATAATAAATATCATAATAGTAGATGCTAGATTGTCATAAATAAGTTGTATTTACTTTCTTATTTATTTACATTATCTTTTTCCTTGCGGCCTCATCTACCCATTATAATCACTTTATTCTGTATTTATAAATTGTTTCTACTTTCAGTTTCTTTTTGTCTAAAATTTTTTTCAAAATATTTATTACATTGTTAACACTAGTTACGCTGTTGTTTTATTTCAGGTTCAAATACAGCTCAGATAGATTGAAATTTCCTTTTAATGGACATTACGTGAAAAGAGATGATTTTTGATAGACATGTGTTTTCATCGATTAGTCTACTTATACTGTTTTGTACTGAAGTACGTTACTAATAACGCTAAATAAACCTCCAGTTTTTACAATTTCCCTATAATTAGTTACAGGAAAATCTTATAACAAATTTCTAAAAACCAAATAGATTAAACTTTATTTTAATTTAAAATGAAATTTTATATTATTTAAGAATGAATTATAATAATATTTAGTAAGGAATTAAGTTATTAATTTATTTATTTTTCGTAAAATTAGTATAGCGCTCCTCAATTTTGCACAGATTCAAATATATTGCAAGTAAATTAAATATCCATATTTTTTTTATATGGAATGTTTTAACTTTTGTCATATTAAAAAATGTTGTTTTGTAGAATCACATAGAAAAACATAAAAAAGACAAATCAAAATCGCTTTGAAAAAAAATGTTAAAAATATCTTTGTATACAAGAGGAAGATATAGAAATAGTAAATAAAGAATATTATTTTGGTTTGTTAGAATAGATAAATAATGTTAATAAATTAAGATTCACTTTATGAACTGAGTTTTACATAACTTTTACGATGGAACGGATGTATATTCTTAGTGACCTGTGATTTTTGTGTTTTTCATAGCAGACAGGATAATGCATTATTTATTTTTAAAACATAATAAAAGCAAAGAAATATTAACAATTTAGAAAAACTTTGAAAGGTATATGTGCTTCATGATTTTTCTTGTAAATTTTTTTACTGAATTAATTACAGGCAATGAACATGTCAAAATTTTTACATTAAGCGAGAAAAAAATTAAACATTTAGCCACAATCCAATTCTAATCAACAGCAAACCGTACTGCAGGGTTCATTCAAAAATATTTAGCAGCGACTTTAATATTAATGAATTTGTAACTTGATCCATGGGCTTAGAAAATTTTAAAATCGATTGAAATATTACAAATTTCTAAAAACCAAATAAATTATCTATTAATTTAAATTAAAAATAAAGTATACTATTTAAAGAGTAAATTATAATTTAGTTATGAATTAAATAATTAAATTTATTTATACATTTTTATATAAGCTTTCCCAAAATCAGTTATAAATTACTCTTGTAATTGTTACATGAAATTAGTTTTGCATTCTGCTGTTTTATAATTTCATATTATTAGTCTTTTTGTTACTAAGACCGGAGGAACTTATGTACTGCTAAAAAAATTAACTTTACAAATACGTAGCTGTTTGTACTACACTACTAAAAAGTGAAATATACAATTATATAGAGGATTTTCTACCATTTTATAATCATAGTTGATATAAATTTCTATAATTCAATGAAATGTGAAGGATTATGTAGTTTTCTTTTTTCAAGTTTTCAGTTTTTATCAACTATTAACGTTCACAAAAAATAATTTTTCTTCACTTAGTTGGCTTGAAACCATTAAGAAATTATCAAATATAATGCTGACTGTAATATGAATTAACTAATTTTACTAATTTCACATTTATACCTCGTTAAAGAATAGAAAAAAGTTTAAAACTTACAGAAAAACCTGAGCAGTATTTAACAGTTATAATTTATTTTGTTGTTACAATTATAAAATTTTAAAATATATAAATTAAGAAAATAATAATGCATTTACTTTAAAGTATTTAAATGATTTTATGAAAATTGTTAACCATAATTTTATAATAATTTTTATTTTATAATTGCATTGTAGTTTTCAAAATTTTTTTAACTATATATTTGATGTACTTACAATAACTATGCGTACCCGTTTACTTACCAATCTAATTTATCTCTGTGTACCTTCAATAATTGCAATTCCTGCCCGTTAGTTATACATTTACGAAAAGTAATAAATTATTTTATTAGCTTATGATTATAAATAAAATTCTTTATTATATAAAATATAAAAATATTTATATTTTATTATATTAAATTTAATTTTATTATTATATTTTATTATATAAAATATAATTTTAAGTGTGTCAAAATATGATTAATAATGTGAATACCAACTAGATAATGAGTTATATATATTGTTAATAAAAAAATAAATATTATAAATGTACTAAATACATCATTAAAAATAAATTATTTTAAACAAACAGTACATATTTTTTTCAGCATATGGTTTTTACTGCTGAGGAAACCTCAAAGTATTTCATTGTGAAAATCCAGACCCTTGTTAAATTCTTCTGTCTGGAAATTAGTGATTTTTATGGACAAAAGGACTTCTTGTAAATATATTCAGTATGTCTGAGAAGTCCCCATACTGCTAGACAAACGTGCAAATGAACTTCATATATATTTTGAATATTTTTGTACATTTGTAGTTATGAATTACTTATTCACTGGATCTATGCTAGGATATCATCATGCTGAACATAAGAGCTATGCATCTCCACATTATCCTCAAAATGTCGCGAAGCATCTCAGCTATTATAATTCAAAATGCTTCCTCCAAACTGTTCGGCCATCCTTAAATTGTTCCGTATCGACACATTGAAATATATAGGGCTTGATTTTTCTCCACAATGAGTGTTTGATGTGATAGCGTTGAATCTTTATGATGGCTATTGCACTGAATAAAGATAATAATTAAAAGGTTTACATGGTGTTCTGTTTTTATGCAATTAAATTTCTAGGTACCCTAGCAGCATATGAAATTTCAGCTCCATACAATTAACCATTCCTGAAAAATAAATTTATGTTAAAAATACAAAATGGTGGATAGCTGGTAAACTAAGCATTTGCGATTTATGTTGACTTAGAAGTTTTCTTTATTTTAATTTGGGGGATCATTTCCTGAATTCTTGAAACGATTTTTATAAACAACTGTATATAGAGGTGTACCACAAAGTCCTTCCGGGACTTTCATAACCTATTGTACTTGTGAAAATAATGGGTTCATGTAAACATAGTCCTAAAATGCTCCATTTATGAGTTACGGCTAGTGAAAGATTTCACTCGGATTTCAACTACCACAGTGAAATGAGATTGTACTGAAATTTTTAGGATATTAATTAAGAGACAATTAATGATTTCTTATGGTTTTTGACCTGAAAAATTGAATTAAATAGGTTCCAGAACTGTCTCTGCACTATTTTTTGAGAAATCTGGGGTGAAAACCAATAAATTAGGTAAAAATACCCTGTTTTTTTTGTTTTAACATACAATAACTTTGTTAAATGGATAATAAATACAAAACTTATATAGAATTTAATTCTGGACAAAATTGTGCAAGATAGGTTGAATAAAACAAAGAAAAGTTAGAAAAATTCAAATTTTATTTAGAAACGGTACACTAGACCAAAGTGCATTGTACGTACCAGTTTATAATAAAAGTTAAAAAATGAGCCCGCTATTTTCAACACATTTCTTGTCACGCTTCTGTTGCTCTTTTTAGTTCTTCAGGGTTGTCCTTAAGTTGCTCAGCCACATCCACAATGCAGGCAATTAATTAATTTCCCATGAGAATGTATTTTATTTGTTTTGTTTACAATATTTTCCAATCATTCCACATGCAAAAATCTAAAGGTTTTAGATCAGATGATCATGGTGTCCAGGAATGTGGACCTCCACAACCATCCATTTCTCAGGGAAATGATGATGTAAGTGAGTGGAAACAGTGCAAGAGAAGTGGGGAGACGCACCATTGTTCTGGAATCTTCAAGCAGCTGTGGCAATTCTTGAAGAAAGTACAAGCAGACCTAAGCATTTAAGTGGCTAGGTAAAATGAACGGTCCAAACAGCTGATTGCGAAGAAGACCAAACCATACACTGATGCTAAATCAGTGTTGAAACCTTCTTTCTGCCATTTTATAAGAATTTACTTCTGCATGTGAAAGTTGTTGATGCCATTTCAAGTGAAATTTGTCTCATTTGTAAAGAAAAAAACAATTGTAGAATTGACAATTTGTATTCCACCAGCTGCAGAACTCCAAATAAAGCAGACCAACTCCTGAGTGTTTTTGATAAAGATAAAACTTGTTTTAAGTATCCTCCAGCCTGGACTATATCAGTAATGATGAACCCATAACAGTATTATGTTGGACAGATTGTTTGTAGTTGGTATGAATATGAGGTAGTGAACTGTTTCCCGAAGATTGCGAAAAATTTAATTAATTATTTTGGGATCTGGAATCATGCGATTTGGAATTTAATGTATTTCATACATTACTGCAGCAGCTGTAGCATTACCATTATTACACACACCCAAAATTAATACCTTATCAGCATATTTCTCTGTTGTACGTAAGTACGGCATTACCTCAATGGCAACCTGATTACTTAAAACTAAAATTCATAGTAAACCTTTGCTAATGACAGCTCAGTTCACAGTACCTGATATTCTTAATGTACCTAACAAAATGATTTTAACACAAATACAATATTGTATTGTGCATTGTTGATCAGCTGTTATTTTATTACCAATTTTGAAATAATTTTTCAAATAATTTATTGCATTTCTATCATTTATAAAAAAATTATCTGAGTAATTATGATTGCAGTTTTATTTCCAGTCTATTTAAATTTTTTAACAGCATAATTTGTTTTCACAAATTTTTCTCATTACCAAAAAGAATTTGGTTTTTGTTTATTACCCATTTAACAAAGTTATTGTATGTCAAATATAAAAAATTGGAGTTTTTACCCCAGTTTATTAGTTTTCACCCCAGATTTCTCAAAATCTATTGCAGACACAGTTCTGGGGCTTATTTTATTCGATTTTTCAGGTTAAAAACTATAAAAAGTGACTAATTCTGCCCCTCAATTAACATCCTAAAAATTTTAGTATGACTTACATTTTTTTCCTAGGCAAAAAACACTTTCATGTTATCACCCAGACATGATAAAAATACATCTAAAAAGAAAAAGCCTGTAATGTACGCTAATGCAAAATAAAATCACAAAGATATATCACATTATACATCTCAATTAAAATAATAAAATTACCATCTACTTTACAAAAAATGACATAAATGGCTGAAACACACCACAGTAATTTCAAATATTTGAATATAAATGAATGGCCCTAAGAAATCATAAAGTATAACATAATTTAATTATCCCCTAGGATAGTTTGCATGTTACTCCCTAGTTTAAACTTGCAACGTAATGTCGCATAACACATACACTCCACAAGATTGTGGTGCACTGTTAGCTGCAGCGAGTACAAAGGGGTGCATCTGTTTGTGTCATCAGTTACCCATGATCGACCTAGTGTGCCCTGTTCGCAAATGACAATTAACTTCTTCTTGACTGTTATTTCTGCATGAGGAGCTCCAAGGTGATAAAATGTTCTTAATTCAATCAAGTTTATTGTTAATAGTAGCATCCCATTCACTCTGTCATTCATCATGAACCACCCTCTTCAGAGTACAGACAAGATCGTTAGAAACAATGCAATTGGTCAAAGGAGACCGGAAACAAGCCTCTTTTGCCACATTACCAGGGCACTCATTGCCTGAAATTCCAATATGACTCGGAATCCAGCAGAAGCTCACATTTATATTACATCTATTCATTTGTGAAATAAGACAATGAATCTCATAGACTACAGGGTGTCTGGAGTACACATCACTAATCACCTGTAACGCATTCATAGAATCTGAGCAAACAAGTACATATCGAAGTGTTGGCCTAATTATATTTAAGACCTTAATAGCAAACAACTCTGCAATAAAAATGCTGGGGAGGCCAAGCATGTATTTTCTGTTGGCAACCACAAAAGCACTTCATTTAACCAGGGTAGCTAAAATCTTTCACTAGCTGTAACTCACAAACAAAACATATTAGGATATATGTTTATGTCAACTTTTTCCATTATTTTCATAAGAAGTTTAGATTATGAAAATATAGGGAGAACTTCACGATTCACCTTTTTTTAGCCTCCAAGATAACTATTAGGTATTGCTAGTGGATGAAATGAAATGACAATTTTGTAAATGCCATGCCTGACCGGAATTTGAACCCAGGACCTCCAGATGAAAGGCAGAGACACTCTCATGGAAGTCAGCATATATATATATTATTTTTCTAAAATCAATCCTTTCAAGACTCACATCACCTCTGCACTAATAATCTAAATATATAATATAAATCAACTCAATCCACCCGAGTTCAGAAATAAGAAAACTTACCTTATTTTCTTTATAATTTTACGATGGTACTTTCATAGGATCTTGCAACATCAGTCGTATATAAAATGTGTATACCATTACATATTAAACACAAAAGATTAAAATTACATATACATTTGCAAAGACATATGAATTCATTAAGTAAAATAAAATAAAATAAAAACATATAATAACCTGTACGTGGCTAGCCAAATATGAATACTGTGCTATTTGAATACATGAAAATTTCATGTATTATCTATGAAAGTGCTGCTATCTACTGCAGCTTTTATGAATATATCTCTTTTAATAATCTGTACGTAGGTTGATCAAGTTGAATCTTTGCTTATATTTATATAAACAAAATGTTTTTCCAAAATATCTAAATTTTTATTTATATTTCCTTTTTTAATTTCAAATATTCTTAAATCAGTATTAACATCAGAAGAAATAGTGTTTATTATTTATAAGGTGATCTGCCATATTAGGAAAGCCCAATTTTTTATTTTTATAATATCTAAAATGTTCATAAAATCTGATTTTAAACACTATTGGTTTTACCAATATAAATATCCTCACAATCACTACCATTTTGTCTTATAAACCCCACATAAATTGTATAAATCAGTATTATTATTGTTTTTTTAAATACACAATAATAATATTGTTAGCTTGTTGTTGTTAGTTTTTTATGCAGGTTTAAATTTATCCTTGTCATAAACTTTGATTATATTTTCAACAATACTATTGGTGTATGAATATTTTAAGTAAACATTATCAACCTTCTGTGTTATGTATCGGTTTCAAAATTATAGTATTATTAAGTTTTTATATTTGTTTTTTATATATATTATCGATTAACAAAGCACTGCATCCACTTTGAATTGCAGTTTGTTTTATAGTATTTATTTCTTTGTTTAATTTCTCTTTATTATTTTGCGTATAATAGAAAGCTCTATTAATCATATTTGTATATATGTAAATTTTATGAGAACAAGGATAATTTGATTTTGTATAAATTGAGGTTTTATTGGCTATAGTATTCCTGTATTTTGAAACTTCAGTTGGATTATATTTGTTAATTTCAATACAAACATCTAGAAAATTGATTGTTTTGTTTATACCTTCAAGTAAATTTTTAATTATAATAATATGAATTAAGTTTATTCAAAATTATGAGGTGTTCATTATTTATAACCGGATCTAAATGACAAAAACATCAACATAACAAGTCCATAATAAAACCTTATGAGTGTGAATAATGCCATAGGCAACTTTAATCTCAAAATATTGTAAGTACATCTCTGACATAATAGCAAATAAAGGAAATCCCATAGATAAGGTATTTTCCTGTTTATAAAAATTTGTTATTAAATTCAAAGTAATTTTGTTGACATATGTTCCTCAAAATAGTGATGCTGTTAGCAATAAATTCAGGGTCTTCAGGATTATTTATTAATTTAATTTTTTTTATATGAATTGTTTTATCAAAAAGTACACTAGGATAAATGTTACTTATATATCATAACTCGCCACCCTAGTGTTCCTGCCAATTGTTAAGTTTTTTAATTTATTTACAAATTTGTACCCATTTTTTATGTTGTAACTGTAATGTAAATTCATTTTTATCCTAAGTATTTTATCTATAATTTTGGAATAATATAAGATGGAGCAGATGTAAAATCAATCAAAGGTCGCTTCTTGATCTTATATCTGTTCTATCTTATATTATTTCCAAAATTATAGATAAAATCCTTTCGGATCACCTTATAAATAATAAACACTCTATTTCTGATGTTAATACTGATTTAGAAATTTAGATGCAGGATCCTGTAAAAGTACTATCATAAAATTATTAAGAAAAGAAAAATAATAAATAAAAAATTAGGTAAGAGTTTTCTTATTTCTGTACTTGGGTGGATTGAGTTAATTTATTTAATATATATATATATATGGTAGTCCAGAAAGTAACTTACGTTTGTGCCTAGTGTTTCATGCCATCTTGGCATCAAAACATTTCTACACTCAGTACGCATCAAGCTGTCGTAGTGTGTGGACTGTGATTTTTCTACTTTGTTCAGTAGTATAAAATGTTCATATACTGCGTGAACATACCATCTGATTTGGAAAGTCGAGAATTACAGCGTTCAAGTCCTAGTAGAAAGCCAGTTATTTTTACACGGATTTGAATACTGGATCGTGGATACCGGTGTTCTTTGGTGGTTGGGTTTCAATTAACCAGACATCTCAGGAACGGTCGAACTGAGAATGTAAAAGACTACAATTCATTTACACTCATACATATCATCCTCATTCATCCTCTGAAGAATTATCTAAACGGTAGTTACCGGAAACTAAACAGGAAAAAAATAAGAGATATGGTTAGTTGCAATTCTTTCCTTTGGGCTCTTTGAAGGATGAAGTTTATGAATCAAATGCCCAAACTATCAATGAACTGAAGGTGAAAATTCAGAAAGAAACTGACAGCATTGTCAACATCATTTTGCATCAGGTGATTATCAATTTGGTCACTAAATCACATAAGTGCATTGCTGCATAGGATGTTCACTTCAAACATCCTTTTTTAATATATTGTAAATATGTAAAATATTTCTAATGTAAATACAGAATTTAATTAAATTTACATATTCATTTCATTCATAAAATGTTACATGTCTCATTTGTGTTTATTCTCTAGTGTTAAGTATAGTATTAAGTTGCTCACTCTGTATGTGCATAACCACATAACCGTGCCAGGACACTGGTGTTATCATTTCTAATCCGCTGGATCTGTCATGAAGATCTAACAAATAGTCGCATGACAAATTCTGCATGATGTAGCAATTGTTCAGACAAGCTAAGCTTTTTGTAATGTATTGCACACTTAATTGAAGCAACAGTGCTCTTTAAATAAACAAATGACAAAGATTTTCAATAGTTTAATTGAAAATTCTTTCCTGAAGAGCCATTTTACCAGCAAATTGTTAATTAAAATCGTGAAACTATGTAATGTATAAAACTTTTATAATGTTGATAAAATATACAATTCAATGAAAAAAAATCCTGTCTTCAGCAAGAGTTGGTGGCACCTTTTTTTAATGGCTGTAATATTGAACCGACCATCAGAAAAGATTTTTTTTTATCCTTTGACAAAAGGTAAAAAGTTATGAAATATACCTAAACATTAGATTTTTTTATAAAATCTGTAGTTGAAATTATGGAACTTTGAAATAACACTAGTGGGAAAACAATTTACCATAATTTCTATTGGTTATCATCAAATAAATTGTAATGAATAAGAATAATGTAGAGAATATCATGTTTTTTAGTGTTGTAAAATTCAGTTTTTTTCTATCGAGTAGATTATATGATATAACTATGTAATAGAAAAACTTTTTATCTTTTGTTATAAATATTATAACATTTATCAGATTTTAATAACTTTGTTGAAGTCATTTGTTTGTTTTCTGGGCATATTTACTGGGAAAATAACTGTATTTGTATTTTTTACAAATGTACATTGTATAGTATAACTAATTTACTTTTCAATATTTTATATTTATTCTGAGGGTAAATTTACTTCAGAGAATTAACTGTTACCACACCCATAGCACCAGTGATCAAAGAATACTTTGTGTATATAAGTGAAGTGTGGCTGCCAGTGTGGTAGTGGTAGCTATGTTTCTCTTACTTTTTCCACAAGTTTATTTGCAACTCCATTTTCCAACTGTTTGTGTTTAATATTCCTATAGTTCATGTATATTTATGTTGAAGTATGTTGGGAGTATTGATGTTGATTAGTACTTACTAAATATCACAATCCATTTGAAATTGAAATTAATCTAAAATTGTTTTAATTATATTTAAATGTACACATTTTTTATACTACATGACCTTGAACATGCTTTGCATGTATTTTAATTTCAAAGATGAAATTATAGGTGAAAAAATACCACACTCATGTCTATAATTGAACTCAAGATTAAATGATTTAGGAGCTAGCATGCTAACCACTACATCATTTTAACAATTCATTAACAAAGACTGATTAGTCATCAGTCTCGCTGACCATGAATAGAGCAGCATAATTTCAGTTTCAAGTAATATATACTTGAAACTAAATATATACTTTTGAAAGTATATGTTTGGAGTGTCGCTTTATATGGAAGTGAAACTTGGAGAATCGGAGTATCTGAAAAGAAAAGATTAGAAGGTTTTGAAATGCGGTGCTATAGGAGAATGTTAAAAATCAGACGGGTGGATAAAGTGACAAATGAAGAGGTATTGCGGCAAATAGATGAAGAAAGAAGCATTTGGAAAAATATAGTTAAAAGAAGAGACAGACTTATAGGCCACATACTAAGGCATCCTGGAATAGTCGCTTTAATATTGGAAGGACAGGTAGAAGGAAAAAATTGTGTAGGCAGGCCACGTTTGGAATATGTAAAACAAATTGTTAGGGATATAGGATGTAGAGGGTATACTGAAATGAAACGACTAGCACTAGATAGGGAATCTTGGAGACCTGCATCAAACCAGTCAAATGACTGAAGACAAAAAAAAAAGTAATATATTTGCTTCACTTTTGCAATTGTATTGTTTTTATGACAATGTAAACCAAGATTTACTTGTTTTCAGAACCCAAAAAAATTTTTATCTTTTGCAGATATTAGTTAGATTGGATGGTATAGACAGAATAATCAATGAGGTTGTTGAAATAAAATTCATTTTGCCATCACATTGGGAGAAAATTGCTGGTGTAAGTTAATAAATTATAATTTATTAAGATTTACAACACTAGTGCTGTTATTTAGTACATAAGTGATTAGTTAGAATTTGAGACTCTTCCCAACTTTTTAACTTACTTTTGTATTTCTTTAATTTGTTAATTAAGGGACTGTTATTACGCGTCTTGTTTATTTATTTTTAAATAATTTTTAAGTCACGCTAACTGCTTTGATTACTAGTCTCTACTAATAATGTATAATTCACTTATATTTTCTGTTTAGCCTCTGGTAATTACCGTTCAGATAATACTTCAGAGGATGATATGTATGAGTGTAAATGAAGTGTAGCCTTGTTTCAGTTCGACCATTCCTGAGATGTGTGTTAATTGAAACACAACCACAAAAGAACACCAATATCCACGATCTAGTATTCAAATCTGTGTAAAAATAACTGACCTTACTAGGACTTGAACGCTGGAACTCTCGACTTCCAAATCAAATGATTTGGGAAGACACGTTCACCACTAGACCACCCCGGTGGATTTATTCACTTATGCACTTATACTATTTTGTATTTTCATTACTTTTTTTATAAGATTATACTAATTTATTATTTTGCCACTTTTCTAAAATATGATTACCTTTCATTAATTTATTTAGAAAAGGAGGTCACATACATGAGCAAATTTTAAAATAAGTAACAATTGGTGTCACTGCTGACTGAAATTTAGGCAGTGATATTTTTTTTGGATTTAAATTATAATACCAGTTGAAAGTAAACAGGTTGGTGTGAACAGTCTAATATGTTTTGGAACAGCAGAATGAATGTGCATTTCTTATTTTCAACAAACACTAATGAGTAAGGGCTATAAAAAAAATTAAGATTTTTACATTTTAGATGCAACGGGTAACTTACGAGATGCGTTTAAGAAACCCACTGGTTGGTCTAGTGGTAAACTTGTCATTGCATAACAGCTGATTTTGAGTTGAAAATTTTAAGGTTCAAATCCTAGTAGAGGCAGTTTTTTTATGGATACTGGTATTCTTTGGTGGTTGGGTTTCAATTAACCACACATCTCAGGAATGGTCAACCTGAGACTGTACAATTATACTTCATTTACATTCATACACGCCATCCTCATTCATCCTCTGAATACTTTACGATGGTTCTAGAGGCTAAACATAAAAAACTTCTATCTCTTGAAAAATTTTCCATAGCAAGTGATTTATGAGTGATCAAGCAAAGGTTGATAGAAAAAGTACCTGATGAGGGTAATTTGAAGTTTTTGGTTCACAAAGTGTATGTCTTTAATGTTTGTAGACAAATGTATTTAGTTTTAGTTTATATATATTTACCTAATATATAGGTGCAAAAGTTTATGGCAGTTCTAATCGTTTGCAACAGTATAGTGCGAGAACCAACAGACTGATTGCTTTAAAATTTGTAGAGCACATTCATGTTTTCATACATACATTAAAGCCATACATACATTGAGGCCCCAGCTTCTTTGGGGTTGAGAATAATGAACAAAGTTGGCCAACTAGAAGGGAAGGGCAAACAAAGTGAATCCTAACCGACTAGTGTATACAGGTATCTCATAAGTTTCCATGTATAACAAAATATTTTTTTATGAAAACCAGTTTTTTATTTATTTATTATTATTTATTTTTATGTATTCTATGTATGGACATCTGTGTGTGCATGCACGCGCAAGCTCACGTGTGTATTTACCACACTGTGCTAATAAAATTTAATATTAAATAAAATATAAATCACCAAAATACAATAAATAAAGTTAAACTTACTATATTAATTCCAAGAATCAATTTTCATAGGATCCTACATCTTCAGTTCTTGAATTCTATAATTAAAACATTTATTTATGATTTGTGGAAACTGTTTTTTGAAAATTTTGAAATTTATTATGGATGAATATGCAAATTCTGTTATTCAGTATTTAGATAGCTCACATATTTTTTTGTGGGGGGGGGTTAAATACTAATAACCCCTGAACCACAAATCTAGAATAATTTACTTTTCAAAGATACTGGTGTTAATTTTGCTAGGTACATTGATTTTATTCAGGGAGGAAATTTTTTAACGCTCTAACTTTTTGTAAACTCAGCTTAAACTAATTATTACTTTTCATGATCTCTTACATTAATGCCCAGTTAAACAAATTCTAGTTTTATTTAATTTAAAGTGGTGTAATATATTTTCACTACAGATACTAAATCAGTTTATTGTTGAACCCTCAGATATGAAAATAGTCCTTCCATATGCTCGCAAAGTAAAAGATTCTCAATTTTCTTTTGTAGTTGATGTTCCTTTAGTGGTCCATTAGTAAGTTTCTTTCAGATAACTTAAATTAGAATCTGTAAATAGATAGACAAAATAAATATTTAGTCTGTTTATATGGTTTGAAAGATTTTATTTATCATCAAGGTATTATCTGCTCTTAACTGTGAATGAATAAGTTGTCATTTGCCATTGCTATTAATGAACATAGTAATTTTCATGTTATCCTGACCATTGATGCAAACAGTCATCTCAGTTCTTGTACATTTACAACATTGATGTTCTATATATAATGTTTGTGAACTGTAATTTGAATTTCATTATTTGGTGACGTATTACATTTCTATGTTTATGATATACAGTCTGTGTTTTTTCCTTTTTCAAAGTTTTTCTTAATACTAATTAATATAGAGGAATAAAACACATATTTAGAATTTTTTTCTAATGAAAGTGATAAAAAATATATATTTTGAAATAATTTACTTATTATATTCAGTTCTCAATTTGTTAATACATATAACTAAAAATAATATGAAAAAAATAAACTTGCTCACAAATATTTTCTAAAACATGAAAGTTATGATTTAAACATAATTTACTATTTGTGGAAATTGAATAGGATCAAAATTATTTGTAAAATTTGTTTTATTAGGTGGTTCATTTATTAATATAAATAATCAATAACATGAAGTGAATGCTGTGTTTAGATTATTTTTAAATGTACTCGTCTATTTTTATTTTAATAATCTGTTTAAAAATTTGTTTTATTCTAATTGCTTACGTATTTCAGAAAATTGATAAAAAATATATATGTGTTGCAGATTTTTGAAGAATCACAAATGGTATTTTCTAAAATTTCAGCATAATAATTTTATGATGTTATTTGAAGCCAGAATAATTTTTCTTATTTCATACAACAGTACTTTGCATAAATATGAAATATTTTAAACACATTGGTCAGTAATTATTTGTTATGCTTGAGTTTTACATAAATAATTTTAATAAAACAGTAAAAATTAATGTTTGTTTTAAGAAAATATAACTATTTTTTAAACTAAAGTAGAGCCATTTTCATTACTGTCAGTTTGCATAAAGAATAGATTAAGTTTATAATGTGCTTGAAAGAAATAAAATTTTAACACTGCATATCATTTAGAATGTTCAGTATAAGTTACTGTTGAATCTTTTTGGTGTATATCATTAATGTTAGTGATAAATCACAGGGTTTTTTTTTTAATTTACGGTAAGGGTTTTGGACTTTATATGATGAGTTGAAATTTCTTTCATGAGGTTAAAATGCTGTTTTAGTAACAGATGTATATAAAAATAGTTATTTCTACTTATACAATAGCTCTGATGCTATTTAAAGCTAGCCTTACTTTTATTAATAATATTGGAAATGTGATTCTGTATCATTTGATGACATTTAGTTTTATTTATTTGAATATAAATTAAAACATTTATATGGATGGTATAAATCATGGTATTCTTAGTGACATATCTTGATCTGTACTAAAGAAAAAGTATTGTTTAAAGTGGTCAAAGTACATTTTAAGTACTGCTATACACAACAGATTTTTCTGCACTAAAAGGGCTGTTAAGAATTTTTCAGGAACTTGTTCTTATGAATAATTTGATTAAATATATACCACAAAGCTTGTGTTAGTTTTCTTATTTGTACACTGAAGTTTTTAAATTAATTAGCTCAAATTAGTGTTTACTGAAGGATTTTTTGTTGGACCAACGTGAACAAATTCTTAATTGAAGAGAAAGTTTTTCTTTAATTTCAGTTTAAAGTGGAGTAAATAAAATACTATATTAATCTTAGAAAAAGTCAGTTGGCAATGAATAAATGAAATACGTAAGTTAATAGTGGAAATTAAATATGTAGTCAATAACTCTGATCAGTAAACTGTGAATTATAATGTTAAAATTAAAATAATTTGACAATTGAAATGAAATAGAAACAGTGAAGCCACTAAAGTAGCACCATCTATACTGTACAGTTTTTGTATATAAGTAGTATAAATTATGCTATATAATTATGAATACATAATGTATTCAAGTACTGTATGAGTAATAATTAAGATTAATTGTATATTACACCATATTACACTTCTGTAGTGTTAAGTTATATTTAAATTTTATTAAAATAAACTAAATAGCACAGAATATTGAGATGAGATATATATTACCTAATTTTTCCATGAAAGTACTTTGGCAGGATCCCAAATTCTCAGTCATGATTTGAATAATTCCAATAATGGAATTATCTCAATATTCTGTACTAGGTGGTTTATTTTAATAGTTTAAATATGATTATCTATGTTATATAATGATTAGTGTTATGTGTGAATAATAATTTATTCATATCATGAAATGAAGTTTGGTAAAAAAATAAGCAGAATTTTAGTGTTTCTCAAAAAATCATCAATATTGTTTTTGTCATCTTCAATGTACTCTCCTTCAAATATTGTCCAGTGCTTTTTCCAATCTTTGAACCAACCCTCGAATACAATTCTGTATGGCATTTAGCTCTTTCAGCGATTCTGTCTTTATCTCTTCAATGTTTGCAAAACGTCATCCTTCCATGGTTCTTTCAGATTTGGGAATAGAAAGAAGTAACAGAGGACCATGTCTGGTGAATACGGAGGCTGAAGCATCATAACGGTGTTGTTTTTGGTCAAAACTTAACAAACAAGCAGTGAAATATGAGAAGGTACATAATTGTGGTGCAATTGCCATGAATTATTTCGCTAAAATCGAAGCGTTTTCTTTGGATTGTTCCGTGTAAACAGAGTAGAACTTACAGGTAGTACTCCTTATTGACTGTTCAACCTGCTGGCAACAACTCATGATACACTAAGCCACTGAAATTAAACAACACAGTGATCAGAACTTCACTTTGATCGAACTTGATAAGCTTTTTTCAGTCTTGGCTTTTCAGGAAGCTTTCATTGGGATGATTGGGCCTTAGTTTTGAGATCATACCCATACACCCAGATTTCATCTCCAGTTATGACCTGTTTGAGCAGTTTTGGAATGTTGTTCACTTCATTCAGCAGCTTCTGAATACTGTTCATTTGGCACTACTTTTGGTCGAAATTCAACAATTTTGGAACAAATTTTGCTGCCACATGTTTCAAGCCCAAAACATCTGAAAAAATTGCTTGAACAAATGAGAAAAAAAAAATGGCACAAATTAGCCAAGTGATGTGACGATATCAGCAGTCTCTCTGATAGTGATTCAGTGATTGTCCATAATCATTTTCTTCACTTTTTTGACATGTCATCGATTGTTATTGTGCTGGGATGTCCAGGGTACTCTTCATTCTCAACGTCTTCACAGCCCTCTTGAAAACGTTTGTTTTTTTTCATACAAGAATCACCAATAGTAACATTCAACACTTCTAATGTAATGCTGCACTTTATTGCATTCTTAATCCAAATTCTTTGTCCCATTTTTTCACATTAAAAACTCGCCAACAATACCAAAAGACATGTAACATTTCTGGTGACCAACAATAAACTAAGCATCTATTATTGCTACCAATATAAATATATGTTAGGGACAAGTGTAAAAACACAAAAAAACAATTGTGACAATTACACTTGTACTGCCTGGGAAATTAAAAAATTCGCATATTTTTTTATCAAACCTTGTACATAATTTTGTATTAAAAAAACAAAATTAAAAGTTATGTATTGATACAAAACAGTGTTTACCATAATAAGAATGCGCAATATGGTTTTTAATGAAAAAAGAAGTCCTTTTTATCATAAAATTTAACCTGTCTGTGAGACAAGTGTACATTGTTTACCAACTTTTCTGTAATGTTTCGTATATTTTTTTTTACCAGATTTGTACACTGTTAACATTTACTTTTGTCATAGGGGTTCAGTGTACGACAGTCTCAAAAATATTGCAGTAAGCTGGGAAAATTAGTGCTGTGAATTAGTCTAAACTAACATTTTTTAAATCTGCTATCATGGCAGTCCAGCTTCCAATTAGTTGCAGGAGTCAAACTTGGATTGAGTATAAGGAATATTACCAATTATGAAGTATTATCCTTCAATACTGAATTTATTATTTTTTCTTTCTGTATTTCAGGTAACCAACAACATAAAAGAAGTTTCAATTCAATTTTGAAAATGTTCCACGAAATTTCAATTTCCTGAGGATTATAGTTTGAACATTATTTGTAGATATTTTTTATTATTATTATTAGTAAAATAAGGTTTACTTCTGTATTTAATTATATAATTTGTATAGTTTAAATTAATGGCATTTTAAAGAAATATTTTTATTTTAAACTAATTTTTTAATTAATCAGAGCAAATAGAATTACTAGACTGACTTTTTACTTCATTTTTACAATTTTCATTTTTTTATTCTTAAAATAAGACTTCTATTGTATATTTTATAATTTAAAATATTTATTTGAAATGTCTAAATATTAATAAATGTACTCATTAAATATGTTTGGTTTTAACATTTGGGGATCATGTGTCAAGCAGTTTTTAATGATCTTTTGTGCTGCTTTGAATGGCAAAAGGTAGCAAATGCAATACAATAGGAATTATTATAGTAGATTCACAAATGTGATAGTATTTATAGATTAAATTTTGTACTGTTTTTCCTGTATCTTTGATAATGATTTTTAATATTATTGGAAAGATTATTTTTAATATTATTATCAGCCTGAAGAATACTGAAATCACAATAGCAGTGAGCATGAACATCTGTGCTCTTTTGATATGTTTACATACTTGGGCTTCAGTTTGTTCTATATGAGCTATTAAATTATAATTTATTAATTTTTTATATAATTAATATTTTTTACTCATACCTCTTGCGATGTCCTCCTCAAAAATCTTCTTTACCTCCTCTTCCTCAAGCTTCTCTAAATTCCACCGATTCATCTGACACCTTTTCTTCATGATATAATCTATCTGATACCTTGCAGTATCGCCTGGCTTTTTCCAAGTGTATATTCTTCTATTATGATTTTTAAATTGGGTGTTGGCAATTACTAAATTATACTTCGTGCAAAACTCTATAAGTCGGTCCCCTCTTTCATTCCTTTTGCCCAGCCCGTATTCACCCACTATATTTCCTTCCTTGCCTTTTCCAATGCTTGCATTCCAATCTCCAACTATTATTATCATCTACATTTAACCTATCCATTTTCCTCTTTAAATTTTCTAACCTACCAATCTGTTTTAAGACTTCTAACATTCCATGTTTTGACTCATAGAATGTTATTTTTTAATTTTCTGGTGACCCCTTCCTTAGTAGCCTCCACTCGGTGATCCAAGTGGGAGGAGACTAGTTTATCTCTGAAATATTTTACCAAGGAAGGTGCCTCCAACTTTGTTACATGAAAATGGTGGGAGCTACATTTTCTTTGAAAAAAAAAGCTGTACTTTTCCATTACTTTTGATATGGCCATTTAAGTCCAACTGACCTACACCCTTAACAACTACTGAAAGAGCTACTGCCCTCTTTCAGGAATCATTCATTCATTAGTCTGGCTCTCAACAGATACCTCTCCGATATGGTTCCACCTTCGGACCAGCTATTCTGTATCACTGAGCACTGAAGGGCCCTCACCAATGGCAAGGTCTCATTAGAGGGAGTTTTTAGATTAAAGTAATCTTCCGTCATACAAAAGTAAAAACTTTGATCACACGTGACCAGCAGTTATCAGTTTATAAAAAATAATACGATTGTTTAATATATCTAATACTATTTTATGTAACTAAAAAATATTTTATAGGAGGAAAAGTCTTAAAAAAATTTTTAATTTAGAATAGAAACAATCTATCAATGATTATTAATTAAAATTAAAAAAAAAGTTTAGCTCAAAGAAAAAATTAACCTTGAACCAAGCAAAATTTCATTTTCAATAGTAGATTTATTAACAATAAAATTATAAGGAACTGTGTTTTAAATGTAAATTAACTATTGCAAGATTAGAATATTTAATTATACATAATAGTAATAGAAATTAGAATATATACTTTTAAATTTTTTATAATAAAATTCACCTTCCACTTTTTCCATATAACTGTCTTAATTTCATGACCCACAGATTAAATAACTATAGTGTAAGGTTGAGTTTTGGATGGTAAACTTTACATTTCTTTTTTGTGAAACAATAAGTACCTCAAGATGACAGTCAAAAGCCCCCCCCCATCATGATCATTCAAAGCATACTGTAACAAAAACTGAACCCTATTAGAACTTTGTTAAGTTTTTATTTTTAAGATCTTATTTAACAGGAAGAATATATAACAAAATTATTTACATTTATTACTTACAAAGTCTTGTAAGTAATGTTCAAATGTGTTAAAACATCCTGTTTTTTGCAATTGAAAATTACTACACAAGAAATTATAAATTCTAATATTAAAGGCTGACTAAATGATTGTTTTATTAATAAAAGCATATGGAAAGTCATTTGTTGGATGGATTGTAACTACCTTGTCTCAATTATAGATAAAATTCTTTTCAATTTGGTCAGGTTGATAAACCATTGCCAGTTGTGTGGAAATTGTTACTATTATCGATAATAATAGCATTTCTGTTCCCCATAGTTGATTGCAAAAGTTTTAAGCATTTTTTTTTTTTTGTCTTCAGTTTGATGCAGCTCTCCAAGATTCCCTATCTAGTGCTAGTAGTTTCATTTCAGTATACCCTCTACATCCTACATCCCTAACAATTTGTTTTACATATTCCAAACGTGGCCTGCCTACACAATTTTTCCCTTCTACCTGTCCTTCCAAAATTAAAGCGACTATTCCAGGATGCCTTAGTATGTGGCCTATAAGTCTGTCTCTTCTTTTAACTATATTTTTCCAAATGCTTCTTTCTTCATCTATTTGCCGCAATACCTCCTCATTTGTCACTTTATCCACCCATCTGATTTTTAACATTCTCCTATAGCACCACATTTCAAAAGCTTCTAACCTTTTCTTTTCAGATACTCCGATTGTCCAAGTTTCACTTCCATATAAAGCGACACTCCAAACATACACTTTCAAAAATCTTTTCCTGACATTTAAATTCATTTTTGATGTAAACTACTGATTTTTCTTACTGAAGGCTCGTTTAGCTTGTGCTATTTGGCATTTTATATCGCTCCTGCTTCGTCCATCTTTAGTAATTCTACTTCCCAAATAACAAAATTCTTCTACCTCCGTAATCTTTTCTCCTCCTATTTTCACATTCAGTGGTCCATCTTTGTTATTTCTACTACATTTCATTACTTTTGTTTTGTTCTTGTTTATTTTCATGCGATAGTTCTTGCATAGGACTTCATCTATGCCGTTCATTGTTTCTTCTAAATCCTTTTTATTCTCGGTCTTATGTTTTAGGATGACCGAATGGGTGGTGGTGGGAAAATGCCATGCCAATAACAACAAATCCGCATCATCTTCTTGTAGGAAATATTTCTCTGAAAAGTAAGAATATTAATCTCTCATAACCAGAAGTTATGTGTACTCCAAAACCAAATTCGCTTGTTCCAAAAGCTTCCGTCGTGTACTGTTTGCTCATGCATAACATAAAGTAGATTCATTCATCTTCATAAAGTTGATGAAAATGCTGTTAAGTGATAATTTGGGCCCCTTTAGATACGTACCTTTTGGCAGGCCAGTTTCGGCAAGACATCCTTGCATCCAAGTACTTGTAAAACCAGTGCAAAGTTATATTATGACCCACAATTCATGGAGAATTTTCTTCCATTGCAGAAGTTCAAAGCACTCGTTTTATCTAACACGTATGTCACTTATTAACTGTAAAAACGAAGTTTTCAAAACCCGAAAGAACAGAACTTTAATCGCTAACTCACAAAGAAAGACTGAATTTAATGAAAACAACATATAGATATCGGCGACCTTTGCCCCTACCGATAACCGGGAATATGATATTGTGGTCAAATCAGGAAGTCCGGTTCTGCTACCTTAACGACACAGTCAACAACTGCAATCAATTAGTATTGATTTTAATAAGTTTAATCGAAATGTACTACAGTATTGTTTATTAGTTTACTGCCAGAAACATAACCACACGCTATACTTTGAACTTATATTTTTAACTTTTGAGAAATGGGGACGTCTACTGCAGAAGACCTCCGAAGAAGAGCCATCAATCCAGCTCACCTGAATTGATGGCGAGAGGAGTCTAATGAAAATTAAAAGTACACATTTTAGTTATGCATTTTCAAAGCAGCAACTAAAGTGATCACCAAAGCATTTTAGTGAATACCAAAATGCTTTGGTATTTACCTCGACAAAAGGCTCACATTTGGAAAAAAGGAACAACTGAATACTACTAATTTTTTTCAAATGTACTGGATTCTAAATTGAAACTCAAAATTATCTCTGAACAAGATTATTATTTACAAAGCCATCGAAAATTTGATCTGGACTTACGGCAGAAATATTAACAGAATCTAATATAATTATATTATGTATACAATACAAAGTTTTACACATCATCACATTACAATAAACCACCTAAGAATGTCATTGGCACTGATGAGAAGCAGCTGTGAGGTAGACTTTATTTGCTTACAACTTTGTACAATACGAATAACAATGTACATGATTCAAGATACCTATAGTTAACAGAAGAAATCTCAGTTTGTTAACCAAAACTCATTAACAGTCATCCAAATGTTCTGACAGTTAATCTTTGACATTTATATCCAATTGACCTTTTTTTAAAATTCAAGATCTTTAAGAAGTAAATCCTTTTATGAGAAGTATGATGTAAATAAGGAGTTAACTTTTGCTGTTGAGGTTTCTCCTTCAAGACAGTTGTAAACATTTATTCATTGTCCTGAACAAACGGATTATAGGTATCTACTTGCATTAAAAAAAAAGTTTATACAGTTGTTATTTATTTCAACCGCATTCTAAAATATGTTAATACGATTTAAAAAATAAACCGTCTATCATTTGGAACCAATGAGAAACAGCTGTGAGGTAGACTTATTTCCTTACTCAGTTACTGTCATGTCATAACTGATTCATGTTGTATCTGTACCAGCGAGTACGATTTGTTCTTGTATCGTGATGTCCTTGATGATCTTTGTGTGTGTTAAGTAGACAAATCCTAGGTGTTGTTGACCAAACCACCGGGTTAGTCTAGCGGTGAACGTGTCTTCCCAAATCAGCTGATTTGGAAGTCGAGAGTTCCAGCGTTCAAGTCATAGTAAAGGCAGTTACTACTTTTAAACAGATTTGAATACTAAATCGAAGATACAGGTGTTCTTTGGTGGTTGGGTTTCAATTAACCATGCATCTCAGATATGGTCTACCTGGGACTGTACAAGACTACACTTCATTTACACTCATACATATCATCCTCAGAAATAATACCTGATGATGATTCCTGTACGTTAAACAGGAATAAGAAAAGAAAAGGTGTTGTTGAGTAGCCTTTGGTATAGGAGTTCATTAAATGGTACTCCCAGAAGTGAAAGGTGTTTTAGTGGTGTTATTTGTGATTTTGGTAATGTAAAGTGTTAGATTACGTAAAATGAGTGTTTCTTAAGAATCATACGAGTGGGTATAATTTACTTTTGTAAATTAATGAGTAATTACGTTTTCAGTGAAGTGTACTTCAACTGTTATAGTGTTTTTACGTTAAGAGTGGCCAGTTAGATTCTGCAGGATTGAATTGTTACTGTCAGTTTTGTAGTGTACAGCTGTGGCAATATTCTAAACAGGTATTGCCAATTGGAATATTTTCTAAGTCTCAGGTGGGGACTTTCCTTCTTTTTATTTTCAGTTATCTCCGGACCCCCTGACTTCCCCCAAATCATATCCCAGATTTAGGTTTATACATTTTCCGACCCCCCTGCCCCCTAACACAGTGAAAGTGGGTATTCAAATTGTCAGATTTTTTGTGTAGTCAGTTTCTGAACTCGGTTTGTTAAAAATAATTTTTTGTAAAAATTTATAAACATTTAAAGTTTATGGAGCCACAGAATTCATTTCTAGCTACTACGACAGAAAGCGTTCTTCAGTGATGTCTAGGAAGGCGTCTGATGACAAAAAAGAATAAGTCCAACCAATGGATGTTGCCTCTGGCAGTAAGGATACAGAGACAGTGGTCACTGGTATAGATGTTAAAGGGAAATCGACTGAGGTAAATGGTGTTAAGGAAGCTGACAAGCAACAGGCAAGTGTGTCCGTTTTTGATTTGTCAGTTCATATTGCTGAATTTTGGAACTGAAATCTTACCTTAGGTTCCTCATAGTTTAATAGTTTTTCAAAGTACTTGCTAGAATATTGTTGCTGTCTTTAGCATTTTTAACATTTAAATTTGGATGTTAATATTTAACAAAAGAAAGGTTTTTGTGATTTTCCCATGTAAAACCTTGCACATTAAAGTTGTCTAATAATAATAATATAACAGTCGCTGCACTGTTAATGTGTGTTGTAAGTGAATTAGAGTTGCAGTTTATTTTATTTCATAAATTATACCAATAATCATAAACATATTTACTTTGTAGCATTCATATTTTGTTTTTTATTACAGGAAGTAGATTTAGTACAACTGAAAGAGGAACCTCTGGATATTATTAATGGTGATATTGAAAAAGATCCTTTAGCAATTGAAGAGACCAACTTGGTTAAATTAGAAAATTTAAAAGTTGAAAATGAAAGTGTAAGTGTTTTAGATTTTGTATTCAATAGAACACCAATTATCCAGATGGACCTTTGCAAGGCCAAAGCTTGATAATTGGAAATGGTAATTTAAAAAACGGCTATTACATACTACACGTATCATTCTAATATTTAATTGGTAACACGCTACGGAAAAAAGTATAAAGAAAAATAAATGTATTTCAGTAATATTAAAATAAAAGTTTGAATATATTACAGTACAAGAAAATACTGTAAGGTGCTACTAAAAAAGCAGTGTGTAGAAATTTTCTTTTATAATTAGTTTAACAAAGGCCTAAATATACGTATTATTTTTGCTAAATGAATTACAAAGATTCAGTTAAAAAATCCAGTAAAATAAAGATTGATAAAAAAAGTCCTTTTGAAGAAAATATGTATTTGAATAGTCTTTAAATTTTTCAAATAATGTATTAATTTTTTTTAATTACATAGTCTGAATTTAAGCAGTGTAGTTAGTTGGATATCTGGAAAATTGGTGTTCCGCGTGTTAACTTTACATTATGTAAATTTTGGATTACATACAGTATCTCAACTTGTTTATGTGTGTGTGTATATATATTTTTTCGCCCACCAATCTGATTTAATAGTAAAGTCATTGGAAATCAGTTGTTTAACAATTGAAAATTGTTTAAAACAATTTCCTTCTTTTTTGCCTATTTTTTCTTTTAATTCTTGGATTATTCATTCAACCTTGTTTTATGCCTTTTTCTAACTGAATTGTGTATGCTACTCTTAGCTGGGATTCTTTTCAGACATTTTTTAGCTAATATTTGATGTGTTCCTGGAAAGGATTTAAGAACAGTGATTAGTTTCCAAAATAGAATCCCATTCCTTGAACTATTAAGGCGTCAGAAAAGCACAACTTAAGGAACGAAACTTATTGCAGTGAACCATGAATAGTTTACAACTGACAGCAGTAGATTAGAGTTACATTCACAACCAATAATGATGTTAATAGAAGTGTTAAAGGTAATGTTCAAATAACTGCAGTTATTTGAACGAGCTCTCTCAGTTCAGTTTTATGTTTCTCACTCTATATGTGTAAATATACATATTTACGCTTTTGCAGTATACACTTCATCAGATGTATTAAAAACCTTTTAAAAGAATGTAAAACTTTATTAAAACACATTAAATACATTGATGAAAAGATGTGTACCATAGAAGTGCTAATTTGTAAGAATTAAAAAAATATCATGCAGTATGAGGTGTTTTTATTTTAGTTCTTATAAATTTATTATCATTGTATTATTTATATCTTATAAGATATTATATTTATTATATATTAATTATATATTATATTAATTTAATATATAATTATATATTATCAATAATATTTTCTCTGTTTTGTTATATATATTATTATTTATTATTATTATGCTTTTACAGCCAACATGGGACCACTTAAGTCAATTTTAGTTGGATCTTTTCTGAGAAAAGCGTGTTATTTTACTCTTTCGAGCTGCCCAGTATTTCTTCATCCGTTCAGATCTTGCTTTCTTTTCTTCATCCGTAAACACCCTCTTCGTTGTATTTTGTCGTTTGTCTGTCTTTTGTTTAAATCTAATGCTTTTATCTTTTAGCTTTGTAATTTTTCCAGTTTTATTCTGTAGGTCAGTCAGGGAAATTCCCGATTCTTTCATATCTTCTCTAATTTCTTTGATCCATCCTACTTCTAGCTTTTGGAACCAGAGCTTTTCAATGATATTTCTTGACAGTCTTGTTTCCGGTGTCCTTATGAGATGACCGAAGAAAGAGATTCTTTTTTTCCGCATAGTATCAGTAACAGGCTCTATTTCTCGATACACCACCTCATTTGGCACAATCCACCATTGGCCTTCTTTTTGGTGTTTTTTATTGATACACGTTCTGACAATTCTCCTCTCTATTTTCAGAATTTGTTCAATTCGGTTTTTCTGAGTGATTTTGAAAAGGGTCTCGCTTCCGTAGGTGACTTCTGGCTGTACTACAGTTTTATAATGTTTAAGTTTTGTTTTAGCAGAAAGGCATTTTTTGTTATATGTTGACCAAGTTAATTTTTGGGATTTAATCATTTTATTTGTCCTGTTTTGCCATGTCACTTTTTCATTTAAATTATAAGTTATTATTTCCCCTAGATATTTAAATTGTTTTACTATTTTAATTTTCTGATTGTTTACCGTAATGTGCTCTATTACCAGAGGATCTATGGCCATTAGTTCAGTTTTTTCGAAAGAGATATGAAGCCCTATCTTTTGTGCTAGGTTTTGAAGGCTCATGATTTGTGTTTTGGCTTCTTGAATATTATTTGCTAAAAGAGCGAGGTCATCTGCAAATCCTAGGCAATTTAGTGTGATGCAGTTTTTCTTAGTACCCATTTTTATATTTTTGGGATTTATTTCATACCATTTTCTCATGACAAATTCGAGGGCGCAGTTAAAAAGGAGTGGTGAGAGGCCGTCTCCTTGCCTCAATCCAGTTTTTATGTAGAAGGGTGGAGAGAGTTCACCTCTGAATTTCACTCTGGACTGGGTATTGGTTAAAGTTAATTTTATCATGTTTACGAGTTTAGGGTGAAGGCCCAGGTTTCTCAGAATATTCAGCATGGATGGTCGGTGTATACAATCATAGGCCCTTTTAAAGTCGACGAAGGTGATTATTAGTTGTTTTTTCCGTCTTTTATATAAGTCCATCATAAGTTTTAAGGATATTATTTGTTCCGGGCAACCTCTCCATGGCCTAAATCCCCCTTGGTATTCCCCAAGTTCCAGTTCAAGTTGGTCTTTGCATCGGTTGTATATGATTCTCGACAGGATTTTGTATGTGCAATCCAGGAGAGATATGCCTCTGTAGTTTTCCGGATTAGTTTTATCCCCTTTTTTATGTAATGGATGGATGAGGGCTGTGGTCCAGTGTTCTGGAAGTTTTTCTTCGTTCCATATTTTCACGAGGCACAGATGTAGGGAAGTTTTGACTGAATAAACTGATGAGTGTTTCCAGAGTTCTGCGAAAAGCTGGTCTTCTCCGCTTGCTTTGTAGTTTTTTATTTCATTTAAGGCTGCGAGAACTTCTTGAATTGTTGGCGGGTTGATATTTACTGGTGAAGTTTTAACTGGAGTTTCAGTGTCAATCTCAGAAAGCTCTGGGTGGTCGTCACAGTTGAGGAGTCTATTGAAGGTTTCTGCCAAAATTTCAGCATTTTCTTTATTGGTGTGGGCCATATTTCCTTTTTTTCCTCTCAGCATAAGGGTGGGTGGTTCATATCTTTGAAGAGCCTGACCAAAAATTTTATAATAGTCTCGGAAATTAGTTTTCTTGGAACTTTCTTCTATTTGCTGAATCAAGTTTTTTTGGGCTTGTCGTTTGGTTCCTCTTATAATTTTCTGAGTTATTTTCCTTTGTTTGGTGAATTCATGGTTAGATTCTTCAGTTTTCTGGGTTTGGTGGTTGATCCAAGCCCGGTGTCGGTCTTTGACTGCTTTGTCACATTCTTCATTCCACCATTGGTGTTTTTTTCTTGGGTTTATAGGGGCTAGTTCTTCAGCTATTTCTTTCAGTTGGGATGTCAGTTCTTTTAAATTATTAGTTTATTTGATTTTTTTTGTTGTTTCTTCAAAGATGGCATTGTTTATTAATTTATGTGGATCATAAGCTCTTTTGTTTTTAGGTTGGGATTTTTTCTTTTTATGCGGGCTGAATTTTATTTTAACTTTAATTAAGTAATGGTCCGATCCAGTATCTGTTCCTCTCAAGACTTTTACATTATAAATCTCCTTGTGATAATTCCGGTCCATGCAAACATGATCCAGTTGCCATTCTCCTTTTTTCCAATCTGGGTGTTTCCAAGTCTTCAATTTGTTTGGTTTTCTCATAAAATAGGTGGATTTTGAGATCATATTATGGTTTCTGCAAAATTCGACAAGTCTTTGGCCGTTCTTGTTAGTTTTCTTTTGGGCAGGCCATTTTCCGATAATATCACGATATCTTCGTTCTTTACCAAGTTGGGCATTAAAGTCCCCTATTAAAATCTTTGTGTGGGTCTTATTTATGTTGTTTGCAGTTTGGTCAAGAAGTTCCCAGAATTTGTCCATCTCTTCTCTATCTTTTTTAAGATTGTTTTTGTCACTGGTGGTTTTTTAAGATTGTTTTTGTCATTGGTGGGAGCATGGACATTTATTATGGTGTAGAATTTATTGGCTGATTTTAGGGTTAAGGTTGAAATCCTGGAGGAGTAAGACTTAAATTCTACGACTGAGTCAATTATTTTAAGATTGATTGCAAATCCTGTTCCGAACTGTGGGCAATTCTTCATCACACGTTTCCCGGGGATTCCTTTGTAAATTCTGTAACCCTGAGAATCAAATGGCTCTCGATCGGTGTTTCTCATTACTTGAAGTCCTGCGATTAGGATATTTTGTTTGTCCATTATGTCTGTTAGAGTTTTTAGTTTGCCGGGTTGAGTTAGAGAATTAATGTTGTGAGTGGCAATGTAGTTTATTTGCTTGTTTCTTATCCTCAATTTTGAAGTTGTGTTGTTTTTGGGTGTTTCCAAACGCTCCGATTCATTGTTATCTTTTAAGCAGCTGCCCACCGGATCCGAGTGCAGCCTTCTCTGGTATTTACCAGACGGTGGATTTTTTCTTAAAAGACCTTCCATATTTGACTTTCAAAGGCAAGTCAGCCTTGGGTGGGAATAAATTCCTGAGTTACAACTCTGGATGTGATCCAGAGAGGTGATTCCGATTTAGTTCACCAGTAGAAATCTCCACGTTTCTAACTGGTTATCCAGACGAACCAACGTGGAGGCGCAAACCGATTTTTTTAATTGAGATTTTAAGTATGGAGAAAGTTTAAATCGGTTCCGGAATCATTTCGTCCTGTTATATATATATATATATACCACACTTTTTAATCTACAGGATGTCCAGACTAAAAGTATCCAAAAGTACATCTTAATAACTTTCTTTTTTCTTTTTTTTTTACTAAACTTAGCAACTCGTCATGTTTTAATGTAGGTTAGTCAACTTCAGTGTATGCACTTTTTTTAGCTGGTCAGATGCCTAGACAATAATCTAACTCTTGCTAGGTGTTTGGCCTGTTTGTTTCTTGCTAGGTGTTGAATCTGCAAACACCTTTAAAATTTTTTGTGTTAAATCATTCAAATCTCAATATTTTCTTTGGTATAATTTTTAATAAAACCCCAAGCAAAAACATCCAGAGATTGATTATAATCCTAGTAAAGCCAGTTACTTTTATACATATTTGAATATTAGATCGTGAATACTGGTGTTCTTTGATGGTTGGGTTTCAATTAACCACATATCTCAGGAATGGTTAAAATTACACTGTACAACACTACACTCATAAATATCATTGAGGAAAAATGGGAAGAGATTGTGAAAAACGTTCAAGAATGACATGGACACAATGAAGTCTGATTTAGAAATCAGGATAATAAACACTATAAACTATGACAAATAACCACTAGTAAAATGAAAATATCCGAGAAATGCTGCTCTTTTGACAGACGATAGAAAAAACATCTGTCTGATGTTTGGGATCGATACAGTGACCCCTAATATAAACAGACGAATGTATCGGATTTGTCACGTTGGTATGTAATGTATTAAGTGAGACAGTTAGGAAAAAACAAGGTTGTTTTTTTTTTTTTTTTTTTTTTTTTAAGGGCGAAAAACGGTTGAACGTTATCATCGCCCGGAAAATAAATAAATAGATAAATAAATAAATAAATAAAAATAATTTTAGGTTTTTAGATAAAATTAAAACTTAAAACTACTATCACAGAAACAAAATCCGGAATGGGTGTAAAAGGCCCATTCTCGGATAACAAAAACACTAATATGTAACTTAAAACTATGTTAAAAACTATCACATTAAAAATAAATAAAACTTAAAACTATGTTAAAAACTATCACATTAAAAATAAATAAAACTTAAAACTAAAAAAGGAGATAAAACTTAAAACTAATATCACAAAAATCTTATAACTAATATCACAGACGAATTTAAAAAACATACAAAAAAAACAAAAAAATCCGATAGGGAGTGTAAAAGGCTCCCTACTCGGATAACAAAAACAATACATAGGACAATACATACAATTACGAAAGAACACATACTTATTAAATTTTTTGCATTAACCCTATACTATGTAAAAATATAAACATCCGGTTTAAAACCTCCTTATCGTCACGCAAGATACCACGGATGTTACTAGGTAATTTAAATTTACGACGCAATGCCGCATAACATATGCAGTCCACGAGTATGTGGCGCACAGTCACGCGGCAGTTGCATCTTGCGCATAGAGGTGGTTGTCCTCTTGTAAACAGGTACTCGTGTGTGACTCTCGTGTGTCCTATCCGCAATCGACAGAGAACTACTTCCTCACGCCGGGGTTTTCTGTATGAGGAGTTCCATGGTAACACAGAATCTTTAATCTGACGGAGTTTATTATCGACAGTAGCTGTCCAATCACCTTGCCACCTTGTTCTTAATAATTGTTTTACATAGTTAATGAAATCAGAAGTAGCAACTCGGGTGGTGAAAGGAGGCTGGTTACATGCTTCTTTGGCAGCGGAATCTGCATGTTCATTACCTGGAATCCCTACGTGGCTAGGGACCCAGCAAAAACTTAATTCTGTGTTGCGATTATTCAACTCAGCGATTGCGTTGTAAATTTCAATGACGATAGGATGTTTGGAATAAAAGTTCTTTAAGGCTTGGAGAGCACTACACGAGTCACTGCAAATAAGAATTTTTCTATATTTAGGGTTAATGATGTTTAGAGCCTTATTTATAGCATATAGTTCAGCGGTAAACACACTCGTAATACTGGGGAGACCAAACATATAAGTTCTCTCATTGACAACAAAAGCACACCCAACCGTATCGTTTTGTTTCGATCCATCAGTGTATACAACCGCGTCTGGTTTCGTCTTGGAGAGAACACACTGAAACATCTGCTGAAAGACGATAGATGGTGTTGATTGTTTATTACATGTAGTCAGGTCAAAATTAAAATTTATAAGGCTTATTCTCCATGGAGGATATGAGCAAGGGTACATAGGAAAGAATGACGGTGTGTCAACATTTATATGCTGCAGCAGACGCCAGGTACAGACACCTACAGGTGCAGTACGACGTGGATGATCCTCATACTTTCCTAGATTAGGATTTTTAAAGACTGACTCAAGAGCCGGGTGATTTGGCTGTCCTCTGAGACGAGCAAAATACGATAATAAAAGCTGGTCTCGTCTATCCCAAAGTGATGGTTCACCACAGTCTACAAGTAAGCTTGCGACAGGACTTGATCTAAACGCGCCTGTGGCAAGCCGAAGGAAAGCATGATGTACACTATCCAGCATTTTAAGCACAGTTTGACGAGCTGATGAGTAGGCCACACAACCGTAATCTAAACGGGAGCGAACAAAGGAATAGTAAAAACGTATCATACATGATCTATCGGCTCCCCAGTTGGTGTTAGTAAGGACTCGCATCATATCTAAAATTTTGGAACATTTTGTTTTCAATTCTTTTAAATGTTTGACCCAAGTAAGACGACTATCAAAAATTAAACCTAAAAACTTAACGTAATTAGAGATAGTAATAGTCTCACCGTTCAGAAAAATTTGCGGAATAGAAGGGTTTCGTAGCCGAGAAAAAACTACACATTTTGTTTTTTCGGATGAAAATGTGAAACCAGTAATCTTGGACCAAGCTTCAAGGTGATATATAGTGTTCTGCAGTAGTCTCTCTGCTGTAGGTGCCGAACGGCTTGCAATGTAGATAGCAAAGTCGTCAGCAAATAGAGAGCATGAGACAGGAGCCTGAACACATTTGGTAATATCATTTATGGCTACAGAAAATAAGGTGGCACTTAATACACTACCTTGGGGCACTCCATTCTCCAAGATGACACTATCTGAGAGCGAATCATCTACACGAACACGAGCCGTTCGGTGATTTAAGAATCCCCGGATAAAAGCAAGCATATTGCCCTTGATTCCCCATTTTTGGAGAGTGTTAAGAATACCACGTCGCCAGGCTGTGTCATACGCCTTTTTTATATCAAAGAAGATAGCGACGAGGTGTTGCCGATTGAGGAAAGCGTTTTGTATGGCTGTTTCTAGTGACACTAAATGGTCAATAGAAGATCGTCCTTGTCGAAAACCACACTGTTCTGGAGATAGAAAGCCATGTTTCTCCAAGTACCATGTAAGTCTGCGGTTTACCATTCTCTCCATTATTTTACACAAAACGCTTGTTAATGAAATAGGGCGATAGCTTGAGGGGTTCGTCTGGTCTTTACCAGGTTTTGGTACTGGTATAATAAATGCTTCTGACCAGCCGGGTGGGAAGACTTGTTCGGAGAATAAACCGTTGAAAATATTCAAAAGTTGTTGTAGTGCCGAATTAGGAAGGTGTGAAAGCATGGAAAGGCGAATGTTGTCCGGTCCAGGGGAAGTGTCCCGTGAATTTTTAAGTGCATGTAACAATTCTTTAAATACGAATGGAGTGTTTAATTCACCAACCGAATCACCAATGTTTAACGACAACACCTCCATTTGTATCTTGTACCGTTGAAAATCGTAATTATATGATGAGGTGAGAGACACCGAGCGGAAAGATTTTGCTAGACTATTTGCCACTTCCGAGGGTGATGAAAGGAGTTCTCCTTCATCAATAAGACCAAGAATAGATTGTTTCGGTGATCCGAAGATTGCACGAATTTTCTTCCATACAGTAGACGTGGAAGTAGTGCGCGAGATAGTGCTCACGTATTTCGTCCATGAATTCCTCTTAGCGTTCAAGAATACTCGACGGCACACCGCTCTAGCCCTGCGGTATAAATTTAGATGTTCTGTTGTGGGCCTACGATTAAATTTACGTAGTGCCTGCCGTCGATTCCTAATAGCAATTTTGCATTCATCGTTCCACCATGGAACGAAAGGACGTCTAGGATTACCCGATGTTTGTGGGATATACCTGTTGGCATTCTTAAGTATCATGGACGTAAAAGAAGAATATTGGTCGAGGATGTTCGCTCCATCGTCATACTGAGATTGGAATGCTTTACAGTATCCGTTCCAATCTGCCTTTTCAACAATCCATCTCCGTGGCATTCTTTTAATCTCGCAGTCTACACCGAAACTAATAATAATTGGTCTATGATCACTGCCGTGATAGTCATCACAAATCGACCAATTAAAATGAGGGAGTACATTCGGTGAGCATATGGAAAGATCAAGGTTAGATGCAGCACCAGTTGATAAGGACATAAATGTGTGTGATCTATTATTCAGTAGGCAAAGGTCAAAATCTTGTCTCAATCTGTTTATCATATTTCCTCGAGTGGAGCAGAAGGTTGAGCCCCAGGAAATATGATGGGCATTGAAGTCTCCTACTATTAACGATGGAGATGGTATTTGTGTAAGGAGATTTGAGACATCTAAAGCACTGAACACAGTGTTCGGTGAGAGATACAGATTGCAGATATGCAATTTGAAGGGAATAGTGACCTTTACTGCAATAGCAGGAATGACAGTGGTTAGTTGAATTCTTGTAGCTGACACCCCATTCTTCATGAAAATCGCTACTCCACCACTCTCCCTACTGTCTACTAGGCAGTCATATCTCTCGCAGAAGTATCCTCTAAGAGTAATTCGGTCATGTTGTAGAAGGTGAGTTTCCTGGAAACACATGATTAGTGGATCATGTGTGTGCGCCAGTACTCTAATATCTTCAATGCGGGACCGAATACCTCTAACATTCCACTGAATAATGTTCATAAGTGTAAAAAACAAATAAAAAAATAAATTTCGGAAACTATATAAAAATTAGTTGTACGTGATTCGGTTTTTCTTTTTTGTATTTTTTATTTTAAAGAACTCCGATGCCCTAGGGTCGGGTGGTTCTTCAACCATATCCTCCAGTATATGAGGTGATGGTGGAGGAGATTTATTTGAATGGGATGCTGTAGTTGACATCCCAGGAGAGATAGTTATGCGGGTTCCCTTTATGGGGAGCTTATTAGGTGGCTTACTGCCAGCTGTGATAGTCGCTATTCGTGGCGGTACGATTTTGGGAATAGGAACTTTCGTATGTATCATACTGTTTGATTCACTAGCTGCGACGGAGGACTTTTTATTCATTTTTGTCAGCTCTGAGATAGTGGCTGTAAGTGAAGCTACTTGATCAGATAGCATCTGAACAAGTTTTTTAAGCTCATTGCAGGATCCGCACTGCTGATTATTAGCATTTGTAGGAATTTGTTTAGTTGTAGCGGTGGCAAAAGATACGTCTGGTTTAACCAGGTTCCGTGAGTTGTTTATCTTTTTATATTCTCTACGTGCAGCCGGAAAAGATATTTTTTGCTCCGTACAGATTTTGAGAATTGCCTTTTCTTCTTTAAAAGTTGGGCAATCTCGGGAGCGGGCTGTATGTGGACCACTGCAGTTTGCACATTTTTCATTTTCTTTGCAGTTAGTGTCGTTGTGACCTTCTTTACCACATCGAGCACAGATCTCAGTTTTCGTGCAAGATGTTGTAGTATGACCAAAACCTTGGCATCTGAAACATCGCCGTGGGTTGGGTATGAATGGTCGTACCCGAACCGAGAGGTAACCCACTTTAATCTTCTCTGGTGGAACAGGGAGATTGAATGTTAATATAAGAGACGGTGTCGGTTCTTCTGTTCCGTTCTGCCGTCTCATTATACGCTTCACCTCAACAACATCTTGGTGGCAAAGCTCATCAACTATTTCCGAGATATCTATATCTAGAAGGTCTCTACAAAAAATTACACCCCGGCTCGTATTTAACGTTTTGTGGCATTCTGTACTTATATTTATACCACCCATATTACGGAGACGTAAGATAGATCGACTCTGCTCATCGTTGAATGTTTCAACCAGAATCGATCCGTCGCGTAATTTCCTGATATTCTTCGGGGAGCCACTTGCACCTGTTATGGTTTTGTTTATTAAAAATGGTGAGACCTTTTGAAGGGAGCCACCTTCCTGACTATTTCTGAGAACAACGAATCTAATATTTTTATATTTTGATTCTTTCTCTTTTGTAGGACTTTTATCCTCGTCAGACGAAGCTGATCGAGGTCTCTTCGCAAGACTTGAATTGGTGGTTTTTTCAGATGGACCACCAACCATCATTGTGTTAATTGTTGGAACTGAAATTTTGGTCCCACGAGTACCGGCGAAAAATGGACCACTCCAGCAGAGCGCACGCGTACTGGAGTTAGAGCTAAATACAACTGGGTTCGCCCTGGTGCCCAGAGGACATCGTTCGGGACTCACTACGTAGAGCCATTCACCCATCGGCACGATTTGTTCCCACCTTGGGTTACGGTTGCGTTTCGTAAGATGTCGCAACACCACCGAGTGTTAATGTAAGAAATATCAGTGTAGGATGTTGTTGTGTAATTGTGTAAGTGTGTATGTTGTAATTTATGTAGTGTTCTTGGTGTAGTATATGTGTATAATGTAAAGTGTTCTGCAGCTCACTGTATAGTGGGAAGAATAGCTGCAGAGGCTAGGCCCGTGGGGACGCCAACCCCCAAAGTCTTAAAGAATAAGACTCCCCGTCGGGGAAAACAAGGTTGTATCAGTTGTAACAGTATCTGTGTTACAACTTACTAATAATTGTATCAATGTTGTAACAGGTTGGATCAGTGGGTGGTCTGTAGAGTCATGTTAAGAGTTGAGGAGGAGTGATGCTTCAGATGTTGGGCATCTGGTCCTGTGTATGTCTTCATGGGTGGGCAGCAGGGGCACCCTTGGGTTGCTGTCTGCCAGTGACTCGTGGAAGACATTGGATCCTTCGGAGGCTGTTAAATGCTAGATATCCGTAATAACAGTGTGGGAACCGTGTTCAGGGAATGTCTGATTTTTAGTTGATATAAGATGAAGTTTTTTTCTTGATTAGATTCCAGCTGTATTGGTCTGATTAAAAAAAAAAAATTAACTCATACAGGCTATTATATATTTTTATGCTTACTTTTTACATGGTCTAACAAACTCTCACTCATATAATATACCTTGTTACAATAATTACATGAAAATGTTTTCTCCTTAGTATGCAAATTTATATGCCTATTTAAGTTACGTTTATCACGAAATGATTTTCCACAATAATTACACTAAATAAATGTTTTTTGACAAAAATTACAAACATAGTTTTTTTCTTTAGTGTGAATACTAAGATGTCTTACTAAACTGAAGTTACGGTTAAAAGATTTTTGACAAAATCTACACACAATCTTTGTTTCTAATGTATGACTGTTAAGATGTGCTATCAAGGAACTTCTTTGAATAAAAGATTTTTGACAAAAATGGCAAACATGTCTTTTATCACTGGAATGAGTTTTAATATGTAGAATTAAACTATCTCTGTGACCAAATGACTTACGACAAAAACCACATGTGTATTTTTTTTCATCGGCACTAATAATATCTTCTACACACAATCTTTGTTTCTAATGTATGACTGTTAAGATGTGCTATCAAGGAACTTCTTTGAATAAAAGATTTTTGACAAAAATGGCAAACATGTCTTTTATCACTGGAATGAGTTTTAATATGTAGAATTAAACTATCTCTGTGACTATCTCTATGATTTAAATAAAAATAAAACTGCATAATGTAAAATGAAACCTAATCTGATAAAAAAGATCACCCTATAAGTAAAAAATAATGTTTCTTTAATTCCTTTGTAAATTAAAAATTTTTAAAGTTTGTACCGAATTGTTTATAGCAGGTAGTATTTTTAATTTTGCTACTACCCTCTTAAAGGTAACAAATTAAGTAAGGCTTAAAAAAAGTATTGTTTCTAATTACTGTTTTTGATTGTGCGATTTTTTTTGTTACTTTCTTTAGTAGTATAAAGATATGGGTTTTGATTTTGTAATTGCAAATTTAGTAGTATTTTAGTAATTTAAATGTTAGCATGAGCATTTATTTTATTTTTAATTTAAGTTAATTTTTTACTGATGATTTTCTTTAACATGAGTTGAAACAATTTTTTTCTGTTACATGAATGCTACTAAAATTTATTCTGAATGTTATTACTAGTTATATATTTAGTAGTATTATTAATGCATGTCATGTATTTTTTTTTTTTTCAGTTAATTAGCATAACTAATAAGATACACTGCACTCTACACCTACATTATAGTTATTCATTGATTACTAATTGTATTAAATATGTTAAGTATTATACATGTCAAGATTTTGTTAATTGTTTAATTTGTTTTTGCATTTTTAATTTGTATTTGTAATTCAAAAGCAGTTTCAGTGCATAACAAATTATAAAAAAAAAATGTGCTGACAGTAACTATTAAGCTACTGTTTTTGCAAATTCTCTGTGTATTTATTATTATTTTATTTGTAGAAACTGGTCCATAAATATTTTTTTCAAGAGTTTTTTTGTTCTTTTTCTCTTTTCAAGTATGTAAAATATAAAACTATTTTATTTTCAAAGTCTATTAATTCAGGGTTTAATATCTAAGATTGATTGAAAAATTTAATCCAAACACAGATTTTGTATATATTAGTTGGATTAGGAGGCTCAGCGCTATCTGAAAAATTCCTTAGCGCCCCAGTTGGGCTTTTGTACAGCCTTCCATAGGAAAGTTGCCTGGATTACTACTAGCATAGCTATTCTGTACAACCACACACAAATATATAGAAAGTAGTAAATCAGAGGGGTATTATTTTTACTTTTGGTAGTGTACTATACCTCTCTTCCTTCTTATACTTCAAGAAATTAACTTGCCTAATTGTAAGAAAATTGGAAATAATGAGTCATTTTTTCTGACTTTGTGAACATCATTAACACATATTCAGTTGGTGTCTTAAAAATCTCAAAGAATTCCTTAAGGAAGAAGGGATCAAGGGTAATGAAAAAACAGGGTTGAATATGAGGGTCGTCTTAAAAGTAAGTTAAACTATTTTTTTAAATCTGCACGGTAGGTGGGAAAAGTCCAGGATTCGAAGGGAACTTTTGTCGGTGTAGTGGCAGCTTTGCAAAATTTCTATGCGTCTACCTTTACTGCTTGGACAGTTATACATCAGCAACCATGGAGTCTCCACTTGCTCCTACCGCTGATTGCAAACTTTGTGCTGTTATTTGTTTTTTACAACAAAAAATAAAAGTGCAACTGAAATTCATCACAAGTTGTGCAGTTTATATGATGAAGATATGTTAAGGCCAATGGTTTCTCATTGGCATTAATCATTCATTGAAGAAGAACAACGTTACACAATGAACAGCAAAGAACTGTCCGGTCCTCCACTTCCTGCGCTACGAATGTTGTTGACTAGGTCAAAAGGGTCATGGACACCAATTGGCTCCTTATGCTTGATGAAACTCTTTCTCAACTTCCTCTGAAGCCATGCAATATTTCATAGGATCATTTCTGAAGATCTGCGTCTATCAAAAGTGTGTACAAGTTGGGTTCCATGCCTGCTTTCAAAACTACACAAAGAGCAGACAGGTGACACTGCATTGCAATTTTCTGAGGATGAAGGAGACTATTTATACAACCGAATAGTGACCAGCGACGAGATATGGATCTATCACTGGATGCCCAATCCAAAAGAGATGGTGTGGAAAGAAAAGGATGACTCAACGCCAAAAAAAGTGAAAGTTGGAATTGATTCCAAAGGAGTGTTGCTGATCGATTACCTGCCCTGTAGGACCATGATCACAGCTGCTCGCTGTTGTGAGGTGAGAAACCCCAGAAGGGCGATTCAAAACAAAAAGAAGGGAAAGTTGAGATAAACAGTTTTTTTGTTCCACTAACACACACCCACACCCTGTTAGTGTGAACTCATGTACTGCTTGAGCAGTTTCGATGGGATATTTTTAGATCATCCACCTTACACCAAGCAACTTCCACCTTTTTCCGCAACTGAAGCAACATCTCAGGGGAAGACGTTTCACAAATTAGAATGAATTGAAACAAGAAATAAAAAAATAGCTAGCTTCTTTGGTTTGACATTGGATTAAAAAAAAAAAAACTTATCACAATATCAAAAATGTATTATGTATTGAGATTCAAGGAGATTATGTAGAAAAACAACTATTAAATGTATGTAATTTTCAAAATTACCCTTCTTTTAGATTTTGAACATTTTTTTAAAAAACAGTTATAACTTACTTTTGAGACCAAATTCGTATTTAATTTTTTTCTACAGTAGAGCATATCTATTCCATATTGGATTTCTTAAATTCTAATAGAAAATTATTACTATTTTTTCTATTCTGATTTTCATTTCATTATGTTTAAGAACATCAACTAAGAGAATTATCCATAGTTTACTAAACTTATTTAACTGCCATTATTAATGTTTTTAAAGTTATTCACTCAATACACACCTATCTAATCTACCTATGTTGCTTTCATACCCATTGTTCCTTTACTTTGCATCAACTCTTTACATGTAAGTTTTATTATAAATTCCTTTATTATGTGATTTTTAGGAGTACAAATGGAAAGAGCGGTAGAAGAAGATGGATCACATTGCTGCCTAGTAGCTATAGGACGACTACAGGTCACATCAACACCTAATACTAGCGATCTCTCATCATCCAATAATAATGCAGGTAATTTAAGTTTGTGCTCTTATCAGTGAATTGCGATCATTCAGAATAATTTATCACTATGTTCTTAATTAATGTATGATCCAGAATGGTTTAATCTTTCAATTATTTCTGTCATAAGCTGTTGTGCAAAGCCTAAGTAACACTAAGATACAAAATAGAGATTTCATATGCATCAGGTAGACTATGTGTAGCGAGAAAATGTAATGACAAATCTAACTTTTTTGCTTCTGTGAACATGTATCTCAATGGTTTATGGATTCTTTAAAATATCTCTTAACACAAAACTGCACTTAACAAATTGCAGTTTGGTGTGTATGAAGTTTACATTACGTTTCAAGACTGAGTAAAGGTTAACCCTTTGCAGTCCTTTTATAATAAATGACCAACTAGCCTAGAGTCATTTTTTTTTCCACTGATATCCTAGCCAGGTCCAATTTTTATAGTAAGGGAAATCTGATATTCCTGTCTTGCCTAAAATTTAATTTCTTTGCAATTCCCAACAGTTATTTTATTACATTATAACACTTGGAAGTTTCTTTTTAAATTAATAAATTTATTTTCATACTTAAAATATTTTTATTGTTAGTAGTAGGTAAAATTTAAGAGATAGTATAATAGAACTGAAAAAAAATCATAAAATAATTCTAACTAGAGCTGCAATTAAATGTTAATAATTGTTATAAGCCAATCAAGTTGTTGAAAATACCTCATTTTTTTGCCAAAATTAACTTCCGTTAGGTAGGACATGTAAAAATGATTTTATTTTCTTCCGCATATCAATTAGTTTCTGCAAAAATTTCAGACAATAATGAATCGGTAAAAAATAACTGAAAGTATTTAAATTCAGTTTTCACATTATTATTATATATTGGACCATATCATGGAACTAAATGGAAATTTTGGCAAATCACCATCAATTACATTGTATTTTTCCCATAATGCATTATACCAAGTATTACTGAATGGCCCATTTGCGAAGGTAAGTGATGTGATTATCAGAATTATCGGTATTACTCATGGAATTATCTTCAATATTGTCACAAACCGGCACATCATTAACCTCAAATTCACTATCACTTCGTGATCCTGAAGGCGAATCAAGAGTATTTTCATTAACTGTTGGATCACAGTCACTATCACTAAACAGACTTTCCAAATTATCACTAGAAAACTCATTCATAATATTTTCCAATTTGAGTACAATGAGAACTTCCAGCAATATTTCTTACCTTAACTTATTTATTTACAATTCAGACAACACATGTTGTCATATGTGTGTTCGTTACTCATAACAGATTCAGATTAAACAACTGATGCTAAACTAAATAGAATACGATGTTGAGCAAGAACTGTCTAAATGTCGAGCGATGCTCTGTTCAAGATTTACTGATGTCTGAACATCGTGTCAAGTGTTTCACGACATTGTAGTGCTATGTGAATTACATAATGTCGAGTGGTTTACGCCACTGGACTTGATGTGAATTTCAGAATATCAAGTATATTACAACAAAGGACTGTGAAGAGTTAAAATGGAAGACAGAATGTGCTCCTTCTAATAATACAACAAAATGAATTGTTTGATTAACAAAATGTTTGTTTGTTTGATTAATATACAAAGATCACACAAAAGTTAATCTCATTTTATTATGAAAGTAACCAACAAAAATTTCTTAAAATCTTTTACGATACTTCTACTTTTACTTTTTGTCAATTTATTTTTCAACATTGATAACCTAAAAAGACATTTAGATGCAACAAGTTTCTGCATATCTCATCAAACTTTGTCTGCCATTCCATTTATTTATCTGATGACTATTTTTATTTTTTTATTTTATTTTTGTCACTTCTCTTAATTATTAGTTTTGTGAACATATGCAGATCACTAGCTACTAAGTCCATTCTGTAGGATGGGTTGACAAAAAATCTATATTTGAGATGTTTAAGGAGTTATCACAATACCATATGCTTTTTCTTTGTGTTGATCACTGTGTACATCAGAATTTTGTGAAGATGAGTAATTATAGTAATATAGATTATGATGTAAGAAACATGGAGAAGTTTTTCGCAGTATGTTCAGTGAAATGGTGAAAATCATGAATTGTCCTCAGCTCAGGATGAATGAGATTGAATATAAAAAAAAAACTTTTTAGACTTTGTAGATGGAGAAAATGTTTTTTTTTTGTGATATTCAGTTGCCTATTGAAAATGAAATTGTTTCACATTTTAACCCATAATCAGTAATGATTGTCTTCAAAATTTAAGTTCATTTGTGTGTCAAAATGGGTAGTTCTGACAACAAAATTATCATTTTAGTCTGTTAATTGACCAATGGAAAAAATTGCATAAACATATACTGTGTATACTTCATTCAACTTTGGGATGATTCTTGACAGGAAATAATGCTCTACTTAACTTTCTGAGGAAGGCAATAATTGATAAGCGTATAATCTCATTAAGGTATAATGTTGTCAGTTGAAATCAATAACATCCTGAAACTCATTATCATTGAACCCACAGGCATTGCTTGATGCTGGTTAAATCGTTCTTAGTACTGGGGCAGCTTAGAAAATGATTACCAATTTAACATTTGTTATGTAAATGTCCTCATAAAAATTCTTCAAATATTGCCCAAAACTGAATGCTGAATGCCAGTAGAATACTACTTTAGTAGACTGCAATTTAATATGAATAGTAAAAGTCTACTGAAAGCACTGCTGATTGATGGAGAGGTAAAGAGTTTGTTGTAATAAACAATAGGTTATGAATTGAAGGCATTACTACATTAGGATAAAACAAAATAATGTTTAGGACATTATTGCAATTGCATACATTTTCATATTTTTTAACAACTAGATCTAGTTAGCAGGTTTTTTATGCAAAAAAAGTAAAAAAACTGCCAACCACATTGCTTTTTCTGTATGCATTCATACAGTTTCAAGAGGAAATTTAAAATGTACATGTGTACATTAAATTCAGTTTTTTAAATGAATTATTTGAAACATTTTTTTATTTCTAAAAAACATTTTTTTTTAATTTTTAGTGTATTGAGAATGACCGGTTTTAGTTTTAACCAACAGAGTAATTTCAATCAACAAAATATTAACTTCTTCTCTATTAACTTCTCTAAAGTTAGTAAAGTCAATCCTTTTTAAAGGAAAATTACAGAAAAAAGAAACTACTGCTTTATAAAGATATACCTGTAAATTTGACTAGGATTAGTTTTTCCATTGTTGTATTAGCTACATACATAATTATTTTATAAAATATTAAATTTTATTAATTCTATTTTTTTATTTTCAGAATTTATTTCACGTCATTCTAAAGATGGCAAATTCACATTTGTTGACCAGCGAGTAATGGCACTGCTTGGTTATACACCTCCTGAATTACTTGGCAAGTCCTGTTTTGAGTTTATCCACCCAGAGGATCAAACCCATATGAAGGAGAGCTTTGAACAGGGTAAATGAGCTTTGATCAGTGAATAATAATTCATTTCATGGTACATTTTTTTTTTTTACACATTGACTGCTCTCTGGCATTTCTTCTGTAGAGAAACAACATTTTCTGAAATATACTTAACCTTTACTGAAAAAATGTTTACTATCTTGTTTGTAACATAATGATCTAATACTGTATCATAATTATGAATTTTAGCCATATATAACAACATAGCTTTTATTCAATTACATAGCTAATCAGACTTTTTTTTATTAAAACCTTCAGACAACTACTTGATTTACTTGTGTTACAATTATGACTGCTTCATTTTTTTTTTAAATTTGATTTTGAGTATTGTCATTATATATAACTTTGTACAAACAAGTTGTTACATATTTTAGAAAAAACTTTACGGATGGAAATTTAATCGTAATTTCAAGGTAGAAGGAGACTTAGGTGGTTTCAGTAAGTATTAGATATTTGAGTCCATGTCATTGAAATTGAGGTTGTAGCGCCTAATAAAAAATATCAGAATTAATTTATTGTAAATAGAGCATCTGAAATTAATATTTAATGTTTTCTGGATTGTTTTGAAGGGTTTCTGTGTAAATGATTAAGGATTTAATTGTATGTATTCATGTTATATTGGGTGGTGATTTTATTATAGATTGTTGATAAAATTAAGGTAAGGTGGGTTTTCTCAGTCGTATTCATTTTTTTCATCATACACAAATTGTCATAATCAATAAGGACTTAAGATTGAGCTAAACTGTGAAAAGCCATTAAATTGTAATACAAAAATATGAGATAATTTTAGTTAAATAAGAAGATAAATATACGAGGTCTGTTCAAAATATAACTGAACTTTATTTTTTTAATCTTTATTATTAATTTTACAGATTATTGGTCCATGTCCCTTTCAAAGTATTCCCTTCCCCTATTCACACACGTTTTCCAGCGGCATTTCTACTTCACGAAGCAGTCATAGATAGTTTAATTTGAAATGGCCTTTAAGGTCTGTGACAAATTATCTTTATGTTATCAATAGTCTCAAAACAGTATCCTTTCATCACTTATTTTAATTTCGATAATAAGAAAAAATCTCAACTCAAGGAGCCAGGTCTGGCGAGTAGGGAGGTTAAGGAGGACAGTCATCTGATTTTTGGCATAAAACTGACTAATTGACAAAGATGAGTGTGCAAGCGCATTGTTGTGGTGAAAGAACCACAATGTTGTCTCTCTACAACTCTGGTCTCTTTTTGTGGATTTTTTCTTGTAACTTGTAAAATGCCTTGATAGTATGCATAGTTCACTGTGTTTCACCTTGAGGTAAGAATTCAAAATGCATGATTTTATTAAAATTGAAAAAAAATAGAGACATCACTTTGACATCGGATTGAGACTTGACATGATTTCTTGGGGCATGGAGATCCTTTGCCAATCCATTGTAATAATTGAACTTTTGTCTTATTGTTATAGCCAAAAACCTAGCTTTCATCTCCCATTATGATCCTTTGCATGAATGTTTCATCCTCGTTGGCTTTGTTCAAGATGCCGACAAACATCCACTCGATGTTCTTTCTGCTGTCGGTCATCAAACTAGGAACAAACTTTAATGCAACTTGATGCATGTTCAATTTTTCACTCAAATTTCATGGCATTTCTCAATTGAGATACTAACCTCTTCTGCAAGTTCTCTGACAGTCAATCGGTGATTTGCATGCACCAGATCGTTGATTTTCTGAACATGGGTGTCATCAGTTGAAGCGTAAGGCTTTCCTAGTTGAAGGTCATCTTCAATTGACTGACAACCACTTTTAAGTCATGAAAACCATTCGTAACATTGTATACAATCCAGAGCATCTTCTCCATAAGCTTGTTTCAAAAGTTGAATCATTTCTATGAAAATTTTCCCGTTTCATGCAAAATTTTACATTGTATTGCTGCTCCCAAAAATGGAATATTACAAAAATCACTACTAACATGTTACACTCAAATAACAATAACATGAAAACTAAACAAGATATCAACAATCTAAGAACATGTGGTTACAGAGGAGGTTGTGTGCAACACAGTGCTGCCAACTGCATGTCACTGAATATCTCCTTTTGCATGTAATTAAAAATGTTTGGGTTTTTTTTTTAACAGACGGCAGTTGCCAGATATATAGATCTTATTCACAAAAAAATGTTTGTAATCTCAATCTTTGTTAGAGGTCTCTGATTGGTTTTTCTTTTTGTTGATTATGAAAGCGTTTATATAAATGTAATAAATACAGTAAAACTTAGGTATTTTTCTGATAATGAATTAAAATAGCATTATTAATGGGGAATGTTGTAAGAAAAAAACATAAAAATTAAATGTTTCTTGGCTTTATAAAAAGGAGAATCAAATCTTATCTTATTTCCTTATGTCTAGGTAGCAGGATATGAAAACGAAGTGGGTTCAGATTTTTCACACTTACTGTATGTTATTTTCTTACCTGCAGTTTCTGTGACTTTTGTTAACTAACAAATTACAAAGTATTAAAATACTTACAAATTAAATATAAATATATATGTTGTTATTTTAATAAATAGTTCAGAAAATTGCATTGTAGCAATAAAATGTTATTGTTGATTGGCTGTGACAGGATCTCTACAAAAGTCATTTAATTGCTCACTTGCTTTTTCCTTCTTTAATTTAATGATAGATTCTTGATTGAAATTTGACGTTTTTTAAGAAATTTGTGTCAGCCAGTAAAAAATCTTTGAGATAATCGCTTAAGAAAACTTGTTAGATGATTTAGGAGATAATAAAATATTCTTTTCTAATCAGTTTAGATTTTATAATGGTTCTTTCTACTTCATTTAAGTTCGTAGTTAAAGGGAAATATATAACTTCAGTACTTATGGAAATAAAAAAAGCTTAACTATATAAATCACTAATATTAAAGAAAATTGAAAGGTCTGGCAGTGAGGTATTTTGTAGAAAGAGTAATAAACATTCAAACATAGTATATGGTTTTTAATAATAAATATATGAAAAATCTTGTTTACAATTTGAATCCACCTGTTACATTTTGTGATGCTTTGCAGTTTTAGGCATCATTTTTTTTACATTTTTAACTAATTGATTTCTCCTTCACTGTTTGTAAAATTAAGGTAATTAAGTTTGCTGATGAGACTGCTTTCTACAAAGTGGTTATTTATGGCTGGATATTAAGTCTTTTAGCGGTTTAATAAACAAACTTAGAAGCTTTTAATTAACACCCTTATAATAAATAAATATTAAATTTGTTAACTTTTGTGTAAACTCCATTGCTTTTAATATAATAAGCTATTTTATTTTATAATTTAAATCATTTTATAATTTAACTTGTAATTGTGATTTTTTTTAGGATTTAAGTACCCTTAAATATTTATATGTATTAAAAATATGAAGTAATCTCTTTAATAGAATTCATTTAATGTAAAGGATTATTTTCTTTTGAATTAAATATTTATTTACTTCAATCAATAATTGACTGAAAGGTATGTAATATTCTGGATTAATTCCAAGACATTACGTATGATACCGCTGCTCGTAACATAAATACAATATTTTTCATAAAGATTTCTTACATTAGCTTTGCATTGCATCACTTTGAGAAAAGTACATATTATTAAAGTCTCAGATTATACAGGTGATTACAAATAATTCATCGAATTTTTAAAATCTGTATTTAAAAAAGTAATACACAAAATTATGAACAATACATGAAAATAAATAGAAACTGTTCAAGTTTCAGGTTAGGGTTAAAGAGGTTGCCAACAGGTTGCAGCACAAGCTCAGTTTCTAAAATGGCATCTATGCAACAGAAAGCATTCTGTGTCTTAGAATATAAGAAATGTTTATCCGCTATTACCGTGCAGCGTTTATTCCAGAGACGGTTTGAAACAGAACTACCAGGCCACCAAAGCGTTCCAAAATGGTATCATCAGTTTAAAGACTGGTTGTTTGTGCAAAGGTAAAAGCACTGGACACCCTAGTGTTTTGGATGAAACAGTGGACAGAATCAGGGAGAGTTTCGTTTGTAGCCCAAACAAGTCAGCTCGAAGCACTAGTAGTGAACTTGATATTTCGCATTCAACTGTCTGGAAGATTTTGCAAATTCATTTACAACCACATAAAGTTAAACCACATGATTTGCAAAATCATATCACATAAAGTTAACACAAAAGTTACAACCAAATGACCTTAATAAACAATGCAAATTTTGTAATGATGCAGGAAGCTATGGAGGATGACGATTTTGCTAACCGTCTGGTGTTTAGTGATGAGGCGTCATTTCACTTGAATGGAAAGTTGAATCGCCATATCAGGATGTGGGGTACTGAACAACGTAATTCTGTAGAATGTGAACATAATTCCCTAAAACTTAATGTTTTTGGCGCACTGTCTAAAACAAAACAAGGCTGTTTTTCTTCTCTGAGAATACTGTGACGGGTATCTAATACCTCGTATTATTTAATAACTTTATATTCCAACAAGGTGGAGCTCCACCTCACTGGCATGCTGAAGTATGAAGCTTCCTGAATAAAGAACTCCCGCGCCACTGGATGGGGTGATGTGCAGATGATCACTTAGCATTCTTAAAATGTTCTCCTAAATCTCCTAATCTCATGGTTTTTTTTTGGGGCATATGTTAAAGACTGTATTTACATACTAGCACACTCAGTAACTTTGGTTGAACTACAGGAACGCATTACAGCTGAATTTATCATCATCAATAGGGATATGTTAATGTGCATGTGGGCTGAACTGGAGTACAACATAGATGTGTGTCTTGTGACAAATGGAGGCCATATTGAAAATTTATGAAGGTATGATTGAAACTTGGTCAGTGTCTGTTTATTTTCACGTATCATTCATGATTTTATGTGTACTACTTTTCTAAATATAGATTTTTAAAAGCCAATGAATCGTTTGTAATCATCCTGTATAATAAACTATTGTATAGAATTTAAGGGCATAAAGAAATTAAACTTTTTAGAAGAGTATTGAAGGATTCTTTTTAATTGAAAAATATATATTTTAGATGATTTTTTCTCTCTTTGGATCATACCTAAGTTACTGTTTAGACGACAGATTTTTTAAAGTTCTATTTAGCATTTCTTATTTATTAGGAAAACTGTAATAAACTTGATATCAATAGATCCTCAGTTTATTTTAAAAATTGAACTCCAGTAATTTTTTTAATTTTATCTTTAATTAATAGATAACAGTGATTGTGTAACAGTTAAGTTTAAAAAAATTTCAAATTGGTCCTACTAACTTGATACACATTATATATAACTAAATTTTTGAATTTTATATTTAAAGAATGTAACATTACTTTATGTTTGAAGAATTGTATTTTTGTTTTTACATAACATTAATATTTTGCTATCATAGAATAATTTAATTGAAATTTGCAAATGGAAACTTACTTAGGGAGAGTAAATTCTTCAGTTTGTTTAATGGCTTGTGTATTTCTATCTGTTATAAAAAACAATCTTTTTTTTAATGTTAGTATTGAACAAAAATGTGTTGGGCAATGTATTAATATTTCCATCACAAAATCAAATAAAGTTAAGATTACAAATACAGTAAATGGTTACCAGTGATGTTATGGCCTAATGAATAATGAGTCAGTCATTTATGTATATTTCAGATCCCTTATTATTTAATGAATAAGTTTATCTACTGAGTTCTGATTGAGACTGTAAGTTGCATCTCCTGATGTTTCTACAATACCTGGAATGTTTCAGGCACTAGTATCCTGTAAAATTGAAGTGTATGAAGCAAGAATGAAATACAAACTACTGAAGATGTATTTTAAGAATTCCTTCCCATGTGAAACAACACTGGGTATAGTTGCCACCCGCATTGTTGGGGGTTATTATTGGCCATAGCAGTCAATTTAAGGTGATAACACATTATTAATGTTATGTATATATCTTTTTTTTCTGTCAATTATATTACCTTGTTCTTGTTCTAATATTTTTATTGAACATCTTTTTCAGTATTAAAACTAAAAGGCCAAGTCATGTCAGTGATGTATCGATTCCGTGCTAAAAGTCGAGAATGGGTTTGGTTACGAACATCAGCCTTTGCCTTCCTCAATCCTTATACTGATGAAGTAGAATATATTGTCTGCACTAATACAACTGCAAAGTCAGTATTTTTTTTTTATTTCATTAAAAATTGAATTAATATTAATATTTTATTTTTAGCTTCAAAATTTAAATAAAAAGTTTTATAATTAAAATGAAAATGGTTTGAAAATATTTTATTTATTATTAACAAAGTGTTAAAGTGAGCTTGTAGCATTTAGTGTTATTTTGAATATCTTTTACTTCCTTGTATGAAGTAAACAAAGTATTATGATGGTAAAAATTTCAGTTTCCAGATTTCAGCTGAAATATCCATTTTGATCATCCTTGAATCCATTTTGCCTAGTTTTGATGTGACGTCTGTATGTATGTATGAATATATCTTGCATAACTCAAAAACAATTAGCCGTAGGATGTTGAAATTTTGGCTTTAGGACTGTTGTAACATCTAGTTGTGCACCTCCCCTTTTGATTGCAATTGACTGAACCAAAAGTGTTCAAAAAAGCCCAAAATTCCAAAAGGTTTGGATTTTGGGCTTTTTCTTAACTTAACAGTAATAAGCCCTTATTGAAAGCTTTTCAACGATATATCATAAGTGGTAATTATTTCCATTTATTCCAGTTACAGCCAAATAAAATTTTAATTAATGAAATATTTGGATCTTAAGGGAAGTCACATCAGCTTGAATCGGACTTCATCTCCTTTTTTTATTAACTTTTTTTTTTAATTTTTATATATTGATTTACTAATAATTATTAGCCTCTCGTTGTAAAAAAAAAATTTTACGACTAATAATAATTCAGTAACAAAAAAGAAAAAATATGAAAAAAATTGAGGTTTTTAATGAGATAAAGTTTTATGTACTTTTCATTTAAAAAAAAAAAAAAAAATGTGTAAATGTAATTTCATAGACGTACAAGGAAGTCATGTGTTGTCCATATAAATTGTTTTTTTTTTTTTTTCAGGTAAAAAGTAATATTGTAATTTTCATATTGAAAAATCTGTTGATTTATATCATTTAACAGTTTATTACATACAGATTACCTTTACTTTCAAATTTTATTTGAATGATTTTTTCCCTAACATTAAAAAAGTATATTGCAAACATTTTTAAACTGCAAAAACAGGATTAAAGAAAACTTAGCGATCTGAACATGGTTTTTTTAAGACTTTATATAAAATATTTTTTATATAAAAAAACATTAGAAAATTAGGATTTATAACCACGTGTGTGTGATATTTTTCTAAAGATTTTGCATTTTGTTTATTATGTGTAAATTGTGAATTGTAGTTATCAGTGCTGTGAAGCTATCATAAGTTGTGCACCCTCATTCTGCAGCTGTTGAATAGGATAATTTTAAAAATGTGAAGTATTGTTGCACCATTAAATTTTAATCCAGTTAGATAATAAATTTGAAAATACAAATCCTCAAACATTGTTATCACTCAACAAACTCTCTGAGCAGAGCCAAGGAACCTTCAATTTTTTGGATTCATTATAAAGTATTTTCTGGTTACCTTTTTCCTCTTACCTAATCCATTTCAGCTGCTAAAGGTGATTGTTTAACAGTTGGAAATGTACATTTATGTCTTGAGTTGAATGATTTTTGAGTTAACTTTTAGTTATTTTACTGTATTGTAAATTTATTTTAAATTAAAGAAAAATCAAAATTGCTGCATACCATTATTTTAATTTTAATAGTGGATGCACATTTTTCATTCAAAAATATTTTATTCTTTATGTTATTTATGATTCATATGAGAGGAAATTATAATTAATTAAAATATGCAGCAATATTTGTAAGAAAATTTATTAACTTACATTAGCAGTATAGTCACTATATTTAAAATTTTACTTATGATTTTGATAAGTAGGCCAGGTAATTTTTATTTATTTGTATTTGAATAATGAATTATATATAAAGAAATAATGTATTGTTTCAGGTCATTGCACTCGCCAGGTCCTGGAGGCCCTACAGAAAGCGGGTGTGATACCAGTACACCAGCTGGTGATGGGGTATCATATCAACCTGGCATAGATTATAGTCTCCCTCAACGGCGAGATGTATATTCTCATATGCCTCAACATATACATAGCGGTAATGCACAACGTCCTGCCAGCACACAGAATGTGTACAGTGGGTACGAGCCGAACGCATCTCCAATCAGCTACAACTCACCAACACAGGCCGGTATTCCCCGCATCTCTAAACTACCACTTCCCCACACCTGCACAGACCGCATGGACTTTAAGACAGGTTACTGCTTTAGCACCACTTTTGATTTTTTTTTTCATCTTAATATTATCATTTATATTGTGGTGGTATATTATGTAAATAATTGTTTGTGTTGAGCTGCATCATAAATCTACCAAGTTGCTAATAAAATATGCACTGAGCACTAATTCACAATCATTGTTTATTGTTACTATTGTAATTGTATTTTACGATATTTAGTTATATTAGGGAAATTTTCCTTGACAATTTGATAGCTAAAATTTAGTTAAATTCATAATTTAAAAAAGAATTGTCTAAATAATTAAAAATGCAGAACTTTTAAGTGGCACTATATGTTGCATTTAGTATTTTTTACTTTCCTAAGTATTTTTAAAGATATAATAATTTTTATTAACACATTCAATGTGGAATGATAAATTGTTTGTTTATTTTATGTAAATTATGTTAATTTTTTTATAAATTAATGAAAGTTAGGAAGATTTTTGAAATTAACTTCAGTTTTTTTTTTAAGGGTCGATTAGTTACTTAGGGTCTATATAATTAGTAAAAATGTTTCTTTGTACCTGTTTTATTATTATTATTATTATTATTATTATTATTATTATTATTATTATTATTATTATTATTAAGAACATGATAACTAGACTCTTCATTAACTAAAGTAAAAAATAACAAAAATGAATCTTCATTAACTGAAGATTTGCCAATTTGCGTTTGTAGTTAAAGAGTATGTTAAGTATGAGAGATTTATCTCTAAATTAAATTAGTTAAAGAGTATGTTAAGAGTGGCTCTTGGGAGAATAGATAGGAAATAGAAAATCAGCCAATGAACTTCTTACATCTAAAGTATAAATACATGTGTGAGGTGTGAGAAAAGTGTTTATGTAGCTTTAATCTTACCTTCTTGGATGTAAGTGAGAAACATTTGGTTATAGTATACAGCAGGGATTTAAAAATAGAATATTTTTATTACACCATTTTTTACTTGTATTCAAACGTTTTTTTTTTAAATAACTTTTTTCACTGGGAATATTAAACATTAAACACGCTCAGTGCCCAATGACTGTTGTGACCAGTGGCCTTCAGTAACCGGCTCATTTTATGCCAATTACATTTTTTACATGTTCTTCCTACCTATCTTGTTTCACGTAATTATTTTAGCATAAAAAAATCGGAAAAACTTCATGTAAAATTAAACATACTATTATTAAAATAATCTTATTTTGTTGATTAAAACTAAGTAAAGTTAAATATTAGAAAATATTAAAAATATGAGAAAGAACATAGATTTTAGCTGAATATTATATCTACCATGTAACATAAGGTCTATTTATTTTATTCTCATATAATTAAAACATTTTAAAGTTCATCTAAATGCTAAAACAGTTTTGTGAATTGTTAGGGATTTCTTTGTTATTGAAGTGAATTTTGGCAGATTACACTTAATGGATCGTATATTTTTGAAGAGAACACTTCTTATGTTTACTAATTAGAAGATAAATTAAAGATTGTGTATATATTATTATAAAATGTTTTATTATAAGTTGATTTTTGGGTGATTGAGACTAGTTTAGATTTAGATTATTGGCGATTTTTTGATATTCAGTCGTGTCAGTTGGGAGTAATGGAAAAATACAATAAATAAAAGAATTTTAAATGAATGTTATATTGAAAAAATAGATGGTAATTATGTAGATAAAAAGTATTGTATCATAAAAAAGAATTAGCTGACAGCTTTGATGTTTTGGATGTATGTGGGCTACCAAACTGTTATTGGCAGACATTTATACCATTATTGAACCTGTCCTTAATCTTAGATTATACTTACCAGAATGTTCAACATCTCAAATTATGTACTCATACTAGACTATTGTTGGTCCTAGTACTGACATGGATTTTAGAGAATGAAGTGGAAAGGAAGTAAATTAATCAGAGTAAAGCTAATAAGCAAACTTATCTTATGAACTCTTAAAAACAGCTTTTGGGAGGGGGGATAAATGTCTGAGCCATTTAAATGTTTTCATTTTGTTCAGCAGATTCAAAGATGACCATGAATCAGTCAAAGATGATTCATGGCCCCATTGTGGCTGGTCTTCCATTTCAAAAATCAATGAAAAAATTCTGAAAGTTTGTGATTTAGTGCAGTCTGACCGTTAGATTTACTATTAGAGGGATGGTTGATGAACTGAATTTAAGTTTCTTCTTAGTTCAGACAATTTTAACTGAAGATTTGAACATGTATCGAGTGACAGTGAATTCATTCTGAAATTGTTGTTAGCCCAGCAGAAACAACACCAACTTGGAAGTGTCTCATGAACTGAATAATCAGGCCGAAACCTACCCAGATTTATTAGAGTAATTACAGGTAACGTATCATGGGTTTATGGATATGACCGAGAAACAAAGGCACAATCATCTCATGGAAAAGTACAACTGGAAAAGACTTTACTGCAACTGAAAAAAATCATGACAAAGTTAATTAAAGTGAAAACAATGTTGGTGGTTTTCTTTGAATCTTCAGGTATCATCATACATCATGAAATTGCCCCTAAGGGGCACACATTCAACTAGCAATACTATAAATGTGACCTTAAGCATTTGTGAGAAAATGTGCAGAAGAAAAGGCCAGCACTATGATGAGACAAAAATTGGGTCTCTACCAGGATAGCATAAGCTCATCATGGATTCTCTATCACAGAATTTTTAGCCAAATTCCATGTTCCTGTGCTTCCACAGTCCCTTATTCCTCTGATTTAGACTGCTCCCTGTTTCCTAAATTGAAATTTTCGCTGAAAGGGAATATATTTGACTTAATTGAAGACATCTACGCAAATATGATGAGGTTATTAACACCCTTATAGAAAGAAAATTTCCAGGAATGCTTTAAGATGTGGAAACACAATTGTAGTTAATGTGTTCAGTTGAAAGCAAAAAAAAAAAAAAAAAAAAAACTACTTTGAAGGAGATCTATTGCAATAGCATAGCATGTAAGTATTGCCGTTTTGAAATTACAAGCCCAGTGTTATAAAGTTTCCAATCATCTCGTATGTACGTTCAATAACATTCGATACATAATTGAGAGGGAGGAGTTTATATTCAAATATAAACCGAAATTTCTTACATGAATGTGGTGAGGTTCTGTGGTAATTAGCTGGATATGTGTAGAAAGGAGTATCTGGCCCACGCCTATAGATCACATTCCAATGTCTGTGAAGGAGGTACCATGTACCTGTGTACACAGGTATTGTGTAATGATCTTGGTACACAACACTTTTCACTGTAGTTTCAAAGAAAATGGGGCCCACTATTTGACGACATGATACAGCATACTACATTACCATTTTGTGAGAGTTTTCACGTAACACATGGATTATCAGCTGACCATATTTTAGTGTTTTGACTGTTCACTTAGTCATTAAGGTGAAAATCATGCCTCATCAGTGAAGAAAATACAGTCAAGCTCTGCAATTCCATTGCAGAAACCATGTATGTTATATGTTCTTTTCTTTACCTGGTTCCAATTTCTGAACACTGCGAACATGATTTTCAGAAAAGTGTAATAGCTTCATCGCTCTGAACACTTCCTTATATGAAATCTGAGAGTGTGCTGATAATCTCCTCCAAGCTTTCTGAAGACAATTGCTGCATTACATTCTTAACCTTGGCCAGTTTAGCATCAGTCAAAATGGCTGGTCTCCCGGTTGTCTTCATGTCTGCAACTGATCTTCGTTCTTTAAAACAGTTGATTAATCTGGTTATGAACAAATTGTTAGGCACTGCCACATTCGGATATTTCCCAAGAAATTCATCTATAACGTGCATAAAAATGATTGGAAAAGTAGTGTTTAACCATGAAAACTTGTTGCTCTTGGAAAAACGACATGTTTACCAAGCAATAAACAAAGCACTACTGCAGTGTTGTATAATCAATACACATCACAATGGCATCTAGATTTGTTGTTAATACCCATGGTGATATCTTGCAGTAGCCGATAGTAGAACTTTCTAAACTGTACTTCTATTAATAGACGCTTGAATTTTGATGTGCACGATTTTTGGATCTCCCATATACCGTGTTTGCATGCTTTTATACCTGTATGAAATTACTTTATTCAAACGTTTTTGTTATTTTTTATTTAGAATAATTGTTCATGTAATTAAAAAAAATAAAATAATTTTGCTGATCGTGTTTAGTGAAATTCAGTTGTAGCATTAAAAGTAAGAGTACATTTTTTACAATCTTATTACAGTTTCAGTAAATGAACTACAGTGTTAAATATTCATTTCATTTTCCCACTTAGCTAAGCATCACGAACATTTTATTTATGAAAGACCATAAAAGAAATGTGTTTAGACAGAAGAAAACAGTACAAATTATGTTATAAAACCCTAGGATTAATACAGAAACAAGTAATAAATGTATTTCTAGAAGTATATCCACACTGAATGTGTTAATTTGTTCTATTTTTAATAGTTACATATGTTGTACTGACGTTTTGTTGGTTTAGCTACAAATAAAAACTAACTCGTCTGTTTTCACTTGCTTATGATTTTTTAAAGCCTTTTAAAATATTGTTTTATTTTCCTCATATGTGATTATTTATTATTATTTTTTTTTTTTGCTATATTTTGTGTATTGTTCTAATTTATTTTTTTTATTTTCTATTTATAATTTCCTATTTTAGTAATTATTGTATTTATATAAGGTTGGTGATTAAAGTGATATAAGTGATATAATTACACTGATAGACAAACAAAAATTTTTTTATGTTTTTCAAAGTGTGATACCATTTCTTGAATTGCTTTTTTATGCACATTACAGATCTGAAAATACAATTTTTCTATCACCCTTAGTTTTAAATAAATTACGCTTCAAAAAAAAAGTAAGGGATAATATAGATAAACTCTGTAAAATTTATAATTTTGCATGGCCATACCTGTGTTAGAATGATTTCACTGATGTTTTTCCTTTATAAATAGCCTCAGGCACATCCCGAATTAATGTCCAACAGTAATCGGCTAGCGTGTTAGTATTGCATTTCCCTTTATAGCGGTTTTCCATTACTGAAATGTCTTGGTAGAAACGTTCACCATGTTCATCACTTACATCTCCATGTTTGTCCAGGAAAAATCCAGATGTGAGTAGAGGAAATGTATTTTCAAAGATATATTACATCCCATAGCTCTGTATGAAGTAAGAAGTTGATTAACAATATCATGGTAAATGTCGGATTTTTGTTTGCCAAGAAAATGTTTGCAAACCTCATTAAATGAAGCCCAAGCTGCACTTTCTACATTATTTAACATCGAGTTAAATACATAATCTTTGACCAACTCTCTTATTTGAAGAACAACAAATATTCCTTCTTTAATTTTTCCGTTACTTACATTCGGAAATTTCTGCCAGATGCACAAATATCTGCGACTATCCTTCTTCATTGCTTTTACAAAATTTTTCATTAGTCCTAGTTTGATATGAAGAGGGAATAAAAATATTTTTTTGGGTTCAACTAAGGGCACATGAATAATATTTTTCCCATTTGGAGTTAAGTTGCCTCGTTTCTTCCACTCTTTGGTAACATAATGTTTATCCCTAGCTCGACTGTCCCATTCGCAAAGAAAACACATGTACTTAGTATAGCGTAACTGCCTGCCTAACAAAATAGCTATAACTTTCAAATCACCATATATGTTCCAGCTATGTTTTTTATAATTTATTTTTTCAAGAATGTCTAATGAAAGACATTGTACATCTCTTTCAAATTAATACCATAAGCAATCGGTCGAAGGATATTTGTTACTATTGTGTAGTAGAACCACTTTTAAACTATACTTGGACGAATCTATAAAAAAATGCCATGCCAGTCCTGAGGTTTACGAACTTGTACTAAGTGCAACATAAGCTCATCAATATTTGTCAAATAAACCTAATTATTTTCATCAATAAAGCACTGAGAAAGTTCTTTTTGTCAGCTTCGAGAGCCTGAAAATTTTTATTTTTTTGAAGTAAATTCCAACCTTGCAGTCTTGATCCTTATAGTTCAGCTTGATTTTTTGATAAATTTAAATCACTAAACAAGTCATTTAATTCACCTTGTGATATAAGATGTGGCTTATTGGAAGATAATTCAAAATCATTGTTGTCCTCTTCAGTACTGTCTGATTCTTCATCGCTACTTACAAAACATACATTCACATGTAGTTCAGGAACTGGAATAATTTCTCTGTGAGGTACAGGCCTGATTGCAGATTGCATTGAAGAATATTTTACAGTATGTTCAGATTTTTTTTAGAAAGTTCCAGACACACTTGTTAAACCAAGAGTAACAATTGGTTACATGATCCTTTGGTTCCCCACGATCCTTTGGAGGAGCCCACATCTTATCCTGATCACTAATTTTGCACTGAAAGTACAAATGATATGCTTTTTTAATTAAAGGTGTAATGTTTTTTCTATTTGATTTTACTGTAAACTCATCACATACATAACAAAAGGCATTCACATCATTTACACAATTCCGGGACATTATGATACTGCACTGTTAACAAACTTAAGACAGCAATAAGACTGGACAAAATTAATTCATTCCTAAATCCAGTGCTTAATACAAACAACACAGCTGTGTTTTCAGCTACATGTTTTGAGCTGCACAGACTTGATTAATCTTGTCCATGAAAGCTCACTTCAGTGTTAGATATGATGTCATAATATGTCACTGATATGATTTAATTTTGTTGTTTAGTATTGTTTATTTATAGCTTACAAATTATGTTAATAATAAAAAATGGACCAAGAAAAAATAATGTAGAAGCTTAAAAGTTAACTATACATTGAAAAATGAAAAAAATCCTCTAATTAAAATTTAAAAATTTTTCAGAAATGTTTGGTGATAGAAAGCCTCTTAAATTCTTATTTATTTTAAATTCTTATTATTTTTCAACATAAAAAAAAAAAATAAAATCATGTATTGCATGTTAGGAAACAAAAATTATGTTTATCAGTGTTATCAATGTTTAGTAATGCTGATAAACATTACTAGTGTTATTATCTTTAAAAAAAGGTGTTTAATATTACATGTATATCGAGTAAAATATTAAACTCTAGAACCATGGTTTCACATATTACTAAGTAGCAAACTGATTAACTGACATGTTATGGATCATGTGGATCCACAAGTAACTAGGGATCAGTAGGGTTCATAGTGGTATCAGATTGTTGGGTTCTTCTTTATCGCCCAAGTTTTTAATAAGAGAGAGAGTTAGAGAGAGAGAGATAGTACATTGTAGAGTAGTCAGGTTTTACTTACTGTTCGATTTTTGGAAATCTTAAATAATGATTTTTTCTACATTATTTAATTCTGAAATATATATATTATCGTTTTTTTACACTATTTTTATTTCTGATAATTGTTTCTTTCTTTCTCTATGTTTGACTTTCTTTTTAGAGAAAATAAAAAACTCAAAAAGCTTTTAGATAAACATTAAAGAAAAAGTAAATTTTCTAAAAGTGTTTCTCTTTGTAATTACATCGTATGTTTGTAAAGTAAGGTTACAACATTTTACAAAAATCGAAAAGTGGATATTTATTAATGAAATTTTTGACATATTACGCAAGTATACCACTATTTTTCTATGTGTTCACCATTCAGTTCTAAGCGTTTGGCCAACTGGGATATTAACTTCGTATTCCTATGTCACATGTCTCTGCCCTGATTTCCTTTGACCACTCACACACAGCATTAATGAATAAAACATTTGTTTTTGTTAAGAGTTTTGTTTTTTATAATTAAAAAGATAGTTTGTATCTTCAGTTAAAAAGTTTGTTTAAAATGTTGTGCAAGTATTTTATGAAGCATAAAAATAACCTTTTGTTTATTACTCATCTGTGTAATAAGTTATTATTATTATTATTCTGTTATCAGGAATTTTTGTGTCATCTGATTTTTGTAATTAACTAGTTTTGGTTCAGTATAAACAACTTTGACGTGTTTATATTTATGCATTATTTGTTGTGTGCATTATGCATTATTGTTTATGTTTATGCATTATTTTCATGATAACAAATTATTTTAAAAAAATTTCCTGTTACACAACCTATTAACTATCTCACTAAATTGGTATATTCTTTTGTAAATTAAATAAGTTTAAATTATTTATCAATTTTTTATGATGACAGAATCATACTTTTCTTCATTACATGAAGTAAACAGCATATAACATACTTTTATCTGTTGGAAATTTATAAATTTGATCCTGGAATTATAAAAAATGTCAGAATGTCCATTAAGAAGAATACTTTTCTTTATGGATATTCTGACATTTTTCAGGAAGGATTTGAGAAATATTTTGTAATAAAGTTTGCATATGTGTAAGTATTAAAATTATCTAACGAAAAAAAAAATATTAATAATAATAATGAAGTAAAAATAAGTAAATATTTTATTAATAAGTTTTTTTTTTCTAAAAGAATTTACATCTTTTTGTAAATTATATTAAATTGTTTTATTGTTTTTTTTTTTCAACAGCAACCTGTTACTGAAGGCTACCAATACAGTCAGCTTAGTCCATCAAGGTCTCCTACTGGGCCTACGTATACACAGCTTAGTACAGGTGCAAGAGGTGCAGCACCCGGTGCCTACCATGCAGCTCCAGGGCCTCCAAATCCTGGTAATTTAAAATGTTTTTTATATATCTTTATTTAAAATGAATTATAACATCATTCTTGCTTTAAACATTCATTTTGTGAGAGGTTTTTTTAATTTTTATTACTTAAATGAATTTTTTTGTTTTACTCTTTTTAGACTTGGTTCCGATATGTTTGATCATTAAGTTATAGAATGTTTTTGGAAGTGTTTAATTTTATTATTTTTGACGTTATACTATTTCACAATAAGTATAACACAATAAATCAGTTATAGTTTAACTAACGTTCTTGTTTCATATCAGGTTAATCATTCTTTGCATAGCAGTGTTAATTGAACCGTATGAGTAAAATTACACGGGTTACGCACATACATTCAAATCCAAATAACCCTACACTATTGTAATATTTTAGATGTAACAGTGTTGGATTGTTGCCGAAAGTTTTATTTATGGGGAAATATAAAATGTACTGATGACATACTTTCATCGTGATGTGAGCCCCATATTCATAGTATTTTGAAAAATATTTTCCATTGTGCATTATCATAAAATGATTTTTTTAAGACTTGAAAATACGTTGTAAGAAGCTTAGTTTTTCTTCAGTCTGCCTTTGAAAATAAATCTGAAGACTAAAACCAAACTTGCCATCTAGTATACTTTCTAAAAACCATTATATGAGTATTTCTGTAAATTTTTCTTATTAGTGATTTGGAAGTATGAGATATTTAAAGTGCTTAATTTTCAAATTTATTTTTCCCTGCTTTCTTTAGTAAAATAAATTGAAGTTGAGGTTATCTTGCCTGGTGTTTAAATACTGCATTGTAATGTATGCAACGTAATCAGTTCTACTTTGTTTAGACTGCAAACATTCTAGATAATATTTTATGTTGCAAAAAGTTCCATAAAAGATTATTACAGAAATCAAAAAAATTAAACAGGAGACTGATTAAAAATTTGTGAAACTTGAATGTGTTTTTGGAAAAATTAATAAAAATATTTGTATTAAAAAATAGATTGAAAATAGTTGAATATAGCCAAACAAGGTTATTTAATCCCAGCATCCGAAGAATGGTACACTTTGTTCTAAAGTCATAACCAGTAAGAGAAGAGAAGTGTTTTCTCCAGTTAGTAACTACATACATTCGTTTTTCCTGAATCAGCAGTGAACTAATTATCTGCTGTTAATTAAATTATTGTGATAGGTAATGAAAAAACATTCTTTCTTCTATCATTTGCTCATAACTAGTTTAATAATAAAATGACAAGCTCCATCACTGCTAGTGTCTAGAGAGAGGAGCCTCAGTTGCTGACATTCAACAGCAGATTTTTATTGTTCATAAATTAATAATAGAATGCTGTTCTTACTTGTGTAGACAACAAACAAAAGAATGTTGAATAAAGGTGTAAATATCTATTTCTAGAAAATATATTTGATGACTATTTCAGTTTCATAAAATAAAACAGGCATAATTCTTTGACATAATCATAAGAAGTAGGTGTAAAATTTTGATAAATATAACAAAGTGTGAATGTTATTGAATTTTTGGTATAATTAGGTTAATTAGAGTTAGTATATAGCATTTCAATTCTGATTTATTTGTACTTTTTGAAATTTTTATGTTACGTCAGTTTATTCTTTTTATTCAGGAATGTGGTCATGGCAAGGAGCTAGTCAGGCACCGGAATCAGGGACGGGACCTGGTTCCAGCGGCTCAGGAAACGGCAATGGTGGGCCTCCTACAGGAAATCCTCCTCAGCAGGAACTGTCAGATATGATGATGCAGATGCTGGATCAGGGAGCTGCCACGTCTTTCGAGGATCTCAATATGTTCAATACAACTTTTGAATGAGATACATATCCAGACTGTGGCTGATCTGGCCGCTTGAAAAACACAGATTTTTCATGACAAAGTGAGTTTATATTGTATGTGATTGTGTGGTCGTATCGTTTTGATTAATTAGTCAAATCGCCTGAGGCCAATATTATTGGTGAAGATTGTGAAAAACATTGTCACAGGTTTTTAGTATGTATGACTGTGCCATGTTGAGTGAGAGTTAGTGAAAAAAAATGATGCATCTTCAGAAGATGTGTTGCCATTGTTAAGTATATACGATTAATAAACATATATTTAAAAAGACCCTCCATAAGAGATAATGTATATTTAATTTAATATTTTCTATTTAAAACAGTTTTTAATTAAATATATAGTTATATATTTGTTCAAAATAGTGTGTGCAAAAAAGTTTTCAAAAACTGATAAGAGTCAGTTAAAATTGGGATTTTGGCTACTTTCATTTCTTTTATTGCATTTCTTATTATTCAACAAACAGTACATTCCAGAAAAAAAAAACAATTGTACTTTTGTATTCCATTATGAAGTCTTCATTTGGAGTGTATTTTATTGTTATTATTTTCCATAATTTAAGAAGTTTGCATTTATGTAATAAGTAATAAAAAATATATTAATTATTAACATAAATGCAGAAATGTATCTTTCAATTCTTCATTCCAATTGTGAAGTAATTTTTTTTTGTGATTTTATATATTTGTTTAAAAAAATATTTGTTTAAAAAAAAAAAAAAAAAATAGAAAATAGTTTTACTTAATACAAAAAAGTAATTTAATTACCAAGTAGTATTTTTATGTTGTGATTGTACCTGGTTAATCTTGCATTACATTGAATTCTGTGAACAAGTTTATTATGTACAGACTGTGGAATAAAATTGTAAAAAAAGTTGCAGCTTGACTTTTGCCAATAATAACTTTTAAATCAATGTTGTGAATTGTAATGTGTATTTACTCAGTGTTCTTTTACTGTTTTAGTTTTTACCACAAGAATGAATAAAAAACAATATATTTTAGAAAAAAAGAAGTTTAATTGTTTCCATTTTAAGGAGTAAAAGAAACTCATGTATTAGTGTTTAATTTGGTAGATGTTTTCAACATCATTTTTGTATAAAATTTTTTTCTGATTCTACTTAGTGTAATTTTTTTTTTAAAGAGAGAATGGTAACAATGGGTGTGGAGAGCAGAAGGGTTATTTAAGCCTTTTTTGCATAAGATGCAAAAAAGAGAGCTGGAAACGAATGAAATTATAGATGTCACTTGTATAGTGACATGTGTAATAGAATTGTAGATTTAGTTAAGAGAGAAATTGAGAAATATCAGAAGGTCATAAGTTTAGATGGGAATGGAGGAGAATAGAGATGGACAAGGTGCAAGTTACCTGCCACAGAGCAGATTATGAAATATGATAATGATGAAATAATATATGAGAATATAAATAAATGATTTTTTCAATATCTCTTTTATTTGATTTTAGTATTTTAAAACAATTATATTTAAACAAAAATTAATATTTAATACAAAACAGTTGTAAAGCTTGTAATATTTTCTTTGAAATAAAATCCTGTTTTCAAATATAATCAATAAAATCTAGTCATTGAATGAAAGTGTTTGATAATTTATGAATTTATTTGTATTAGTTTAAAATATTATATTATTTGAAAAGTAGTGTAGAAAACACGCATTTGGTAAGTTGTACATTAAACATAAGTTTTTATAAGTTATAAAAAAAATAAAAATGATTCAAAATTTTAAAAAAATGATCTTTTTTTAATTAAAGATTTATTCTTGTGATGAGGTGTCGCTAAGAATTCCCTCAGAAACAAAATAATCTTTATCTGTAATTTTTTAAGTGCATTAATTTTTTTTAACTGTAAACATAATCACCAGGAAGAGTAAAATTTTATATAGAAAAAAATTTTTTAAAGATTATATAAATTTATATTTCATATCTGCTAGCTTTGTTTCTCTGATCTTTTAAGATCTTAAATCGTGTATTAAGAACAGTAGTTTTTATGAAATATTATTATAATGGAACGTTTATATGGAGTTTGTAAATTGTTTTTTTAAAATGTTGTAAAAAGCACAATTATGAGTTGTATTTTACCAAAAATACTATTCCAAAAAAAAACTATTTGGGATATTTTTTTTAATAATTTCTTGTACATTTAGACCGAGCAAAATGACCACATTTATATGCTGAAAAAATATCCTTCAAGTTATGGAAACCGTAAACATTAGTACACTCAAGAAAACATTTGTGATACCTTGCCGTGAACTGGCTCAGTATTGAATGCATTCTTACAAAAATGAATTGAAAACATTAGAAAATTCATAAACCAATCGTATTTCATATCAGATTTTTATGTAGAATCTAGTGAGAGCTAAAAAATTCTTATCTATAATATTAATGAATAGTGTGTGTCTAATGAAACCATGTATGTGATTGTACAGTGACAGCAATTTATTACATTAATCATAATACTAATACTGATCATGAATCTTTTCTTTCCACTGGATTTCCAGTGTTCTTAGACTATAAAATAAGCATTCAGAAGAACCACATCCAGAAGGTTATAGAAAATTTTTTTTCTCAATAGCTTGGTAGCCCTTGTGCATGTCATGTCGTAGATAGACTTATCCTTCACATCTGCTCCTCCCGTAAATTCATTGTATCTATCAGATAGAATTAGTTTCACCACTTTTCTCCCACTCCTGCTTTTTTTTAATACTTTGTCTTAAGCATGATTTGTAGATGTTATCAGATAAACTGGCTTTCATGCTTTCTTTTCTTTGTACCCAACGAGAAGGATTTGCTCTTGTCTGAAATAAATTCTTTCACGCTTTTCAAGTTTAGTATTTACTACATTTTTCAATAAATCCTTTGTTTTCTTATTGACAGTACCAGTAAGGTATGTATTTATTTCTGTTAGTTTCCTGCACAATAGAAGTTTTGTATAATAATTATCGCAAAACGCGTGATAACCTTTATCTAGCAAGCTTAGTTATCTCCAAAAGAAAATTTTTTCCTTTACACCGTCTGTGTAAAGGGATCATCCACATCTGCTAAAAGTCCTTTCTGCTGTTCATTATGTAACATATAGCTAGTTTCACTGTTGCATACTTCAGATTTTCTGACACCAAATCCCTGGCATGTTGTTTGTTGGGCAAGTACTGTATGAGGACACACCGATTCTTCATTCCTACTATACTTTCATGGATAAAGATATTCTGTGGAGGAATGTAATATCTTGATAACAGTGTTCATTTCACTCAAAAATATTCTTACATTCAGCCGTGGATCATGACCAAGTTGCCCCTTAGGTTCACCTTGTCTTGTACTGAGACTGAACACTATATATATTCTCGATTGTTTACGAGCCATAGTATTAGCAAAAAAAAGGCATTGCTAGAGATGGTCTTCTCATGTCCCAATAATCTTCTATATTTTTTTTATAATTTAGCTCCATATTTATTATGAAACCATATATATTTTTTCATCTTAGGCAGGGTGTTAGCTATCCATTTATAAAGCTGTGAAAAATGTTTCATCTTGCCTAAATCTGTTTTTTCTGCAATAAAGATTGGTCTCTCTAACTAATAGATTCTAAATTGCAGGAAAGTTGAAAAGTTGAAGCAATAGGCTTACTATCAAAAAGTGGTACAGGTTTGGATACCTGGATTTCTAACTCTAAAGTCACTATTTACGCCTTTTTCTGGCTCTGGAGGATACACCTTAACCCACCTAGAAAATCATGTAATTATAACGTAGGGAGGGCAGAATCTACGTTATTATTTTCTACAGAATCTGCATAATTATCATTATTTTCCTGTTCTTTAATTTCCTCAAGGGTTAAAAGAGTTAAAATTCATTGAACAAAGCACATTTAAACTTTCTTTGGTATTTTCTGTAAATGTGAGTACTTACTATTTTCAATTGTTGCTGTTGATTAGTGATAGACTTCCAAATACTATGCTATGTTTGTTTCAATTTCCTATAATTCATTTGATGGATCATCTTATTTTTTGGGTCAGTACAAGTTTTTTTAATTGTATATATTGTCGGTATATTGCTAACGTATGTACATTCAAATAATATAATCAGGAATGAGACAAAAATAATATATTATGCAACGAGCCTAAATAATAGCTATTAATGCTTTACTGCGAAATAAGTTAAGACATGAGCTTTGGTGAGTGTCGTAAACTTCACAACAGTGCGTTAATGGTCATTGTAGAGAGTTGCATACTGTATCTTTTCTACAGCTGAGAAAATATTGGGATTATTGATTTAAATCAGTGATAGAATATTTTGTTTATGGAATATTTTTTTATATTTTTCAAAAAACTCATTAAACAATACAATTCTGTGGCGGTAAGTTATTTATCATAAGTTATGACTTTTCTTTAATTTCGATTGGTGATGATGACACTTTTTCCTCAGAATCTGATATAATTAACAAAAGGATAACAGTGTAATTTACTTACTTAACTTTGTTATTTATTTCTGTATTTCCAAATAAACCTCTGTTTGCCAACTACTGAATCGTATTAAGATTGAAGTTATAAAACAGCTGATACATTAAAGAATACTTACTTTCGAATGGTCAATGGTTGAAAAGATGGTTAGCGTTTGGTTGGTTGAACACCTGTATCATAATAAAAATCTGTTTCATAATGAATCTTACTATGATATAGGTTCCAGCTGCGTAATTCAAACACTAATACAGCCATAGTAAAAATTATTTTTTGTAATTCCTTTAAATTCTTTTAAGATTGGGAACATAGCTATAATTTCCATTATTAAGGCAGTAGGAGCAACAGAATGTTTCTGTTTGTTTTTTTATTTTTATTCTGTTACCAATTAGATTCTATATTTAAATATTTATTTTGATAAAACTAGGAGCTCTATGTAGCCAAGCTTATCTGCTGATTCACTTTTTGATAGCATGTGATATATGATCGTGATATGTTATCAGTTGGAATATAGTACCTTAGTTGATTTTCATGCGACATCTACGAGTTGCTTTCTCTTTACTCTGTTTTTTGTACTTGTCTCTATCTTGAATTGCTGCTTTTGTATAGAAGTATCTAATTTCTCTTCCTTTTAATTATCTGTTTGTATATAGTCTTTAACATTGATCTGCTGGATATTTTTCATCTAATGTAGACAAACGTACTTGAGAGTTAGTGAAGACTTTTTTTTGTCTTCTAACAGTAATTTTTTGATGGCATAAAAAATTTTTCAAAATGTATATCTTAAAAATTAATGGATCGTTAATAGTTTGCAAAATATTTTACAACAAATAAGGATTTTTTGAAATTATAATTTTCTGTTTTGTGTCCTCATGGGAAAAAAACATAATTATCTGCAGTGTTTTTAATTCTGACAATTCAGATAAATGTAGTGAAAATAATATAATAATTTCATTATAATGATGATAATGAAAATAGTTATTTAAAAAAATATAAACAATTATATTTATTGATATAAATTGGATATAAATATTCATCCAATTTATAAGATGTTGTAAAAGCACTAAGGAGTTCATTCATCAACAATGATGTCATTTTCTGTGATTTATCTGGAGCTTGAATTTCAAACAGAAAAAAGGAACCACTTTTTTAATTAGCAAAGAAAACTGGAGCATTTAAAAAAAAATTGCTATCTAGATGCTGACGTATAACGACAGATAATGATGATAGCAGTAAATTCCCTGTTAAAGGGCAGTTATTAGTGGTAAAGGTAATGCTAAATACCTTCTTGCTGGCTTAGGTTTTACTTTTTAAGAGCCAACACTTGTATCAAATATACTAAATAAATATATAAATGCATAAGTATATGCATTGCAAAGTATTGCACTATTTATGTTTATTAAACTCACTGTCACTACTTTACAGCAGTATGTAGAGTTCATTTTCTGTAAGAAATTAGGCTGTATTTTTATAATAAAATGATCATATTTCTTAATTAAAAAAAGAATTGTTTTACATTTTATTACAGAGTAACTTTTTTTTTCTTTCTGATTTGTCAGTCATTGTATTTTACAAATCCACAAAAAGAGATCAGAGTTGTGGCGAGGTAATTCATTGTTCCTTTACCATAACAATGCGCCCGCCCACTCATCTTTATCAGTTCATCAGTTTTGTACCAAAAATCAGATTACGTCCCTCCCTACTTGTCAGACCTGGCTCCTTGCAATTTTTTCTTATTTCTGAAATTGAAATTGGTGATAAAAAGACACTGCTTTGAGACTATTTATGACATTAACGCCAATTCGTTACAGACCATTTCAAATAAGCTATCCAGGACTGCTTCATAAAGTAGAAACATTGCTGTGAATAGGGGAGGGGAGTACTTTGAAGAGGACAGGGTCCAATAATCTGTGAAATTAATAATAAAGATTAGAAAAAAAAAAGTTCTGTTATTTTCTGAACAGACCTCGTATTTACTATGGTTTTTAGTATTTCTGTATTACATTATATTATTTTCAGTGTATGTATATGTGTACACATAAATAAAACAATATTCATTTTTTTAGATACTTAAAACAAAAATTAATTCTGACATATTTTTGAATTCTCTACAAATAGTATTGAAGTACATAAAAATTCAAACTAACTGTAACATAAATATATTTTCAATTACCAAATTACCTAAAATTTGTTTACAAAATTATCTATAAAATAAAATATTAATAGGTAAATTAAATTAGTAATATTTCTGTAATACATTATCCAAAAAAATATCATTAAAGTTTAATGTAACAAATTAAAATGTACATAAACATAATATTTACTTTTATTCATCCAAGCCTCAATCATTTATTTACATGTCTCAAAAAGGACAACATTTATTTGTTGGACGTAAAACTGCTATCAGAAAAAAGTTCATTCGTCTTATTTCAATTATGAGCTTACTAACTTGAACAAGTTGTCACATGTTGTCATTATTAAACGCCGATTCTGAATTGCTGAATTTTTCCAGAAGTATATTAATCGTGTTTTAAAATCAATGAATTTTCGTTTCATATCCAGAAAAAATTACTATTGATTTAACGCAAAGGTATTATTTATTGGCGTAGGGAATTTTTAAGAGAAATTAAGTGGTTTTGTGAAGACGATAAGACAATTTATTATTTAGATGAAACTTGGGTAAATGCGGAACACGTCTGGGAAAAGGTATGGGTGGATAAAGAAGTTAAAGAGATCAAAGGCGCTTTTATGAAAGGTTTGTCAACTGGTATGTATACCCCGGAAAGGTGAACAATGTAGTAACGCATGTAGCTAATGAACATGGGTTTTTGAACGGTAGTTTATTAGTATTTGAATTCAGACTTTCCTTAGATTATCATGATGAAATGAATAGTCACAATTTTATATAGTGGTTTAAAATAATGTTGAAATTGTGTTTCTGAAGGAACCGTTATAGTAATGGATAATGTACTGTACCATTGCCTGAAAACTGAAGAAACGCCAGATGCTTCGACCTAGAACCGAAAAAGATCTAGAACCGACTGGCTGACCTACCATGCCGGAGTTAAAGCCAGTATGCAGGGAGGCCTGTTAGAGTCGGAGAGACACCCCCTGGGGCGAGTATAAGTTGCTTACGGATCCTCTCCGGCAGGGGGGGTAAATACCTAGATGTCCGGAAAAAATAAAGGCAGGATTTCATAGGCTTGATGTGCATCCGTTCATCCCAACACCACTGCAGTGTTTCAGATGTCAAAAATTCAGACACACTGCCATGAGATGCTCGAGGAAACAGATTTGCACATGTGGAAATCCTTTGCACCCGGATAATTTGTGCAGGGACTCGCTGATTTATGTAAACTGTAATTTAAGAGCCACCAATTATCTTATTATAAGTTTTTTATTGCCTTAAGCTTTACTTTTTACAAACGGCGTCTTTAGGGGCCCCAAGTTGGTCAATAACCACCACCGGATCTACATCCTCGATTTCCAAACATGAATCTTTACAATCTACTGCATACAGGCCTCAGCCGGCCACCTCCTGAGCAACAATTCAGTCAACTCTTCCTAACTAAGATCTCTTTTTAACATTTTTTGCACAACCCCTCACGCTCTTCCTGAGAATCAGTCTGCGCAGCTATCTCAGTTGTGTTTTTCTCAACGGATCTTTTCTTCAACAATGCCACACGAAGACATACAAATGTTTCTCAACCTGTTTCATCTCCTTAGATTTTTATCTATATTACCATTTGGCATAGTAGCAAGCTCTTCTAGTTCGGTAATTAACTTAAGTGGTGGTTTAGTCGGTAGTGCGCAGGTTTACATACGCATATTAATAAAATCTTGCGGCACCTGATAACGAGCCTGACACTGCTTAGGCGTCCGTAAATGGGATTCCCCACCTCTTTAACAAAAAGAAAGAAAAGGTTTGGGTTAGGTTAAGTCAATTATAATTAAGTTCATCCCAATCTTGTCCAGTCCTGTCCAACTCAGTTCAGTTTAGCGAATCAAGTCAAGTCCACTCTTGTCTTGTTCAATCCAGTCTCTCGAAACGAGACCAGTCTAGTCTGAATTGGGTGGTTTTCGGGTAGATTCAGTTAAAGTAAGGTTCACGTGAGTCAATAAGAGTTCAGGCGAGTCCAGTCCATTCCAGTTCAGACGGGCCCAGTTTGTATAAATAGGAAAAACAAACAAAAATTTCAATCCTTCCACTAATTTGTAAACTGATATAGAAACAATTACCCATTATCCACAACGAATGTATTAAATTAATTTTTTGAAACTATTATTTACAATTCCATTCCCCAATTGTACAATCGAATTGAAATTGAATGATAAAAATTCTTATTTAAGATATTTATTATATTAAAAGAATTTCCTCTCCCCCACTATATCCAACCATTTTGAATAGTTGTCAAGCGCACTAAAGTGGGAGGATGGAGACCAATGGAGCGAAGAAGATTTATGAACGGTCACTTACTCAACATGTGCAAATCGTGAACTATCTAGGAGATGGAGATTCTAAAGCTTTGTCATTTGTGGAGGAAATGAAACTGTATGAAGGTGATTTCCAAATAAAGAAGTTGGAATGCATAGGCCACGAGAAAAAAAGAATGGGAAAGCGTCTTCAAAATCTGAAATTAAGGTACAGAGGGATGAAATTAAGTGATTGTAGTTCTTTATGTGGACATAATAGGCTGACAGACACAGCTATAATTAGTAATCAGAATTATTATGGCTTAGCCATTAGGAGAAATACTGAAAGTTGGTATTCAATGTTTAAAGCAGTGAAGGCTGAATTTTTCTATTTCAGTTCAACTGATCAAAACCCTCAACATGGACTATGTCCTCCTGATGCTCATAGCTGGTGTAAGTTTCAAAAAGCCAAGGCATAAGGTAAACCATGTAATAAAAAAAATACCGGTATGCTAGTAATGGATAGTTATCGGGGGCATACGACTGATAAAGTGAAAAACGTTTAAAAAAGTGTATGATAGACCAAGTAATAATTCCAGGCGGATTGACATTTCTATTGCAACCACTAGATGTCTGCATTAATAAACCGTTCAAATCTGCATTAAAACAACTGTACAGTATAAATGGATGGCTGATGAAAATATCTTTCTCTTGCCTACAGGAAGAATCAAACGCCCAGATTTGTGTTTGGATAAAAGATGATTGGGAAGGTATTTCCACAGAATTAATAAGGAAAAGTTTAAAAAAAATGTAGAATATCTAATGAACTTGATGGTAGTGAAGATGATCACTTTTGGCAGAGCGACGTGGAGAATACCAGTAACTCTTCTGCAGACATTGACAGTGACAGTGATTAATTAAAAATAAAATCCCTATTAAAAAGTTATTTGAAATGATACTCTATTTTCGTTTTACTGGCCTACTGATTCTGAACTAAACTAGTACTTAGCGACAATTAATTATTAATGTAATATTATTATTGTAATTTAAATGAACGAATCAAATGCTTTACTTTCTGAATATTTTTGTATTTACGTATCTTTTTATCATATCTGTTGCACTTTAAAATACCGGTACATATTTAAATTTTTTTTTTAGATTTTCGGTCCGGAAAATCGCGGCTTATTCAGGGGCGGGGGTTACTTGAATAAATACGACATTTTATTGACCAATATTCTACGTATCCTTGATATTACCTTTTTTGCAGATGAAGTATGTTTTCATCTGGGAGAGTATATTTATTCATCAAAATAGACGATTTTGATTAACATCAAACCCCCACAAATTACATGAACAATCTTTATACGAAGCAAAAATTGGAGTCTGGGTTGGTGTGAAAAGAACATTGTGGGTCCAATTTTTTTTGAAAATATAGTTAATAGTGATCATTATTGTGCTCTTTTCATTAATCAGTTAATATAAGTCGAAATCAGTTACAATTGTTTCCAACAAGGAGGCAACACAGTGCACACAGCAAACAGGTAAATGACTTTTCTACCCAATGCCTGGTGAACAAATCATTTTGAGTGGTTTGCGACCTGCACAATCACCTGCTCTGACTTCCCCAGATTACTCTCTGTGGTTTAAGTGTTTGAAAAACAAACTGAAACGTGTGCAGTGTTGTAGTGATGTTGGAGAAGGTAATTTTCATCACCTTTTATAAACTATTCCAGTTATTGTAATATCCATCTCTATAAAATAATGTAATAAAATACAAAGTAATAATTAAGAAAGTTTCATCATTACACTTCCATAATTCAGTGCAACAGCATCTTTCCGAATGTAATGTATTTACCAATCAAGAAAGATTTCAGTTTATTTTTTATTAAATCATATTAACATGCAGATGTGATTAAATTTCGTTTTTATTGATTTGATCATTTAATCATTCAGTTATAATACCTTAAATAGAAAAAAGATAAAGACATAATTTGAATAACTTGACTCTGATCTCATTAAAGAAAAATTAGGTCTTAAATTAGTTTTTCATATTTTTATTAAGTCACTGGGCTGGTCTAATGGTTAAATTGTCGCAATTCTGTTATTTGACAGCTGATTTTCGAAGACAGAGGTTCTGAGGTTCAAATCCTAGTAAAATAGTTGCTTCTGTATGGATTTGAATACTGGAGTATTTTGGTTGTTGGGGTTCAATTAACCATATATTACAGGAGTGGTTGACCTGAGTCTGTTCAAAACTACATATTTACCTGTACATTTATGCTTACAGTGCACTGTCTGGAGTCCTGGTGATTGCAATTTCTAATCTGCACACACACACACACACACACCCAGGCCCAGTAGTAGCTGTAAAAGTGGTAATGAACAAAGGTAACTCATTATTTTCTTTTACAAATTCTGTCATATAATAAATAAACCAGTTGGCTCAGTCTCAAAACATAATGGTTGTAAGCAACAAGCATCCGTTGCCAAGCCTACTAACGAAAGTGGTCTCCACTCAATGGAATACAATGTTGAACGACTTCCATGCCAAACTCACTGAAACATAAGTGATATTTAGTGGTACAAGTTACACATTCAGACTGTTCATCTCAGGGATTTGCTGTATAAAGAATCTGAAAAATTAGCAACTCTGATTAGAGCTGCTTGTACCTCAAATGCTTTATTTGTGTGAAAGATAATAACAAATGCAAAGCAATAAATGAATGTATCTTTTTTTCTTGAAAACAATAAATACTATCCCCACTTAGGAAAATAACACTAATATAATATTTACATTTGTGTTTATTTTATGTTAAAATACATTTGAATTACATTAACAGTAACAAACTCTTGATTAGTTAACTGAATGGATATGAATATTGCTAAATCTAATTAAATAAATTTCACAAACACTACATAAGTAAATTTGTGAATAGAGTACATGCTAGCATACTACGATCAGAATACTAATTAATAGAATTAAATACTGCTTTAATGTACAGTAAATAGAAATAAGTTAATTTATCAGTTTGTTACACAGCAAAAACTTAAAATTAAGCAAGAGCAAAATAACTAAGGTTATTGTTTATTCTATTTTACATTTTTCTTCCAGTTTCCCTTTTCTTCCAATCTTGCTTTTTTTTATTTCATCTCGCAACTAATGTTGTTTAAGTATTCAAGATAAAATGGTTTACCAATCATGTAACCATTTAGATTTTTTTTTAAATGATTAAAGGGAAAATTTATTTTTAACCAGTCAGGTAATTTATTAAATCTACTCTCATATATTAATAGTTATTCTCAAAAACCTTTTTGTATGAACAGGATAGAAAAGTAATAATTGCTTAAATTATATTGTGATGGTAATAATTGTTATCATGAAAGCAGATCTTTTAACTGTCCTCTTAAACAAATTATAATTTTGTATTTGTATAAACTCTGTAAAATAAAGCTCCTTTAGTTTCATAAAAAAGTAATGTCAGTGTGATTCTCTGGGATGCATGTGATGTATGGTATGAATGGTTTTCTCATATAAAATTATAAACACCTGTGCTTTCAATATAAAGTACATATTTCTAATTTACCTCCCCCTCCATTAGGCAGTAGAACCATAATACATATCAAACACGTATTTCAAGACTAGTATTATTTTTCAGACAAATCAAATTGAAATAGACAAATTCAAGTATAAAATTGAATAACTTACAAATTTAGAAGAACTCTAAATACAGACAGCCAGTTAGGTTATTAGTATTAATTATTCAGTTTTTTATTAGGTCAATGAATATATACAACAAAATTCTTTTAGTCACAGCAGAATCCAGAATATAAATACTGGTTTGAATGGTAAACTGTTGTGGAGTTAGTTTAACCTCAAAAGAAGTTAACTGACATTTAGCAGGCAGCTTATGCACGGGTATTATTATTTTATTTAAAACAAATAGTTAATACTTCTATGTAAAAAAAAATAGTGTAACTTGAAAAATTTCTTTGTTTTAATTATTTAAAGTTCTGATAAATTTTGAACTTTGGAAAAATTTGAGTTATTAAGCATTCTAGAAACAAACACAACCGAAAAACAGATTTTTTATGAAACTCTACCACCAACCAGCCATGCTGGCTTTTGTTAAATTTTGCAGGATGTTGGCATATGCATTAAAATTTCAGTATAAATAATCATCATATATACACATGCCTCAAGGTTGGCTTTCTGATTCTGCCCTTGTATCTTTCCTGTTACTGCTTTTAAACTTAAGGTATTCTGTGGATATTTTATTATTCTACTAACAAATCTGTAAAAAGTGTAAAGCAATGTTTAATGAAAATTAAGATTAAAATCGCAATGTTATTAAATAGGTAAACTTTCAATGTTTAATGAAAATTAAGATTAAAATCGCAATGTTATTAAATAGGTAAACTTTCTCGATACATTAAAAACTTTATTGTGTTCATTGCTGATTCTCCATAGTTCTGATTGAACATATATATCATATCTGTGTATTGCTTTCTTCATGTACAAAAGTATTTATATCTTTTGTGAAAATTCAAATAATTCATCAAGATACTGACCACTGTGCCAAATAACCTCAAAAGATCGTTTTTGAAGATGATGATTTACTGAAGGATATAGTTGATGTAGCAATCGTGTTTACAAACATAGTTACGTGACGTTTTAAATTTATTATTATTCCAGTTGATATTGAGTTGTTCAAGTTTTGTGGTTATTAGGGTTTATGTTTTCTAAATTATTAGTTTTTATGTATTTTTATTTTGTTTTTGTTTTTGTTTGATGTAATTTTGTACCGACATGATGTGGGCTCCTGCAAAAGTCAACTTTAGTTTTATAGGTTCTGTTACTGTGCTTAGTGGTTATCTTAGTTATTTTGTTGTTATTTATGATATATATATATATATATATATATATTTTTCTCACAATTTACAATTTGTTCTGAGTAAGGAACTACATGTAAATCGTGAACTGCAAGTACTACAAAAAGCAAATGATGAGGGATTTTCAATGAACACCCTCAATAAAACATACATGTATAAACACACACTTGCACTGAAGAAGACCACTTAGGTACAAGATTTTGCAAAGGTCTAATGAAAAACAAAGAAAAAATGTATAACATCATTAAACAATAGAAAAGATAAACTAGTAATATAACACAATCATAGAGATAAGTGGAAAGAGGTTCCCTTTCATCCGGAGGTCCGGGTTTGAATCCCAGTAAGGCGTGGCATTTTCACACATTTATAAGTCATTCATCTCATACTCTGAAGCAATACATGGTCCCAGAAGTTTAAAAAAAAAAGTAGTAGAAAGAAAATTTTCTTACAGGAAAGATGTATAACAAAACAAATGTATTCCATATGAAAGTGGTATATTTCAATGTGTTTTTTGGATTCTCAAGTATTCAAAAAGATGAGTTTATGAGAAAAATATTTACCCTAATTTTTTTTTTTACTGAATAAGAAATATTTATAAAATGTGAAATATTGTACAGTGAAGTGTAAGTCAGAAAATGAAAAATTTCATAAAAACAAAAAATGTTTCATTTTTTGTTTCCAAAGTGGAGAGGGATTTATCTATAAATTATTGTAGGACTGTAGCTTATCTTTTAAAAATATTTCACACTCCTCATTCCACATATAAATAAAAAATAAAAATAAAAAATCTTTTTTTAATAAATAAAGTCTTGAATTTTTCTTGTAATTTTATTAAATAAATGTCAAATTAAAAATTTCTAAGTTGAATGGATCAGCTATTATCGCTCTCAGATATACAGATAGATTTATAAATATTGTTTTGATGACACTGTTAGTATAACTTCAGTAATTCTGTTTACACCTTGTTCTTCATTCTATTACACTTTGGTCTGTTTCTGTTCTTCTGACCAAATGGTAATGAACTTCATATGTCTATCTGGCTTGATCAAGAGAACTAACTAGAAATAGGCTATGGGGTTTTATATTACAAGGAGAAGAACTATTCACAGGAAGAAAGATAGGGAGTTGGTTGATTTTCAGTGCTTGGAATAAGCTGTTTGTCTGCTGCAGCCATTTCCCTCTGAGTATTGATATGTACTAAATATTGAGATAAACATTTTTTATAACATAAACATAAAAATAGCATGTTGGTGGAACTTTTGGGTGTATTATTGAGTCTATTATTTTTCCTTGTACAAGAAAAAATGTTAGTTACAGAGTTTCAGGCATTCTCATTTTGAGTGAGTCAGGGTTCAGTGTTTCTGAATTCATTAAAAAACTTTTTGTTTGTGAACGTTTGTGTGTGGTTTACTGGGTTTTTTCTACTTTGCTAGAGAATGAAAGAATCAGTTTGAATATAAGTTAAGAATGGCTGTCTTGATCTGATGATAAAAGTCTGATTGCTTTTTGAGGTCAATTGATTGTAATTACAGATCTGTTTTCTAGCATTTGTTGAGTTGAAAATTTCCATTATGTTCACTTTTAATCATTACTGCCATAGATATTCAGTATTGTTACACAATAGTGAATATGATTATTCAACCATAATTTAATGGAAGAAAATTAGAAGGGAAGTAATAGCGAGTTGTTATAATATTTTTTTTTTTTTTTTTACTTTATAGTTTGTAGGAGAAAGTCATGTGCAGACCTCACAAAGTTTCTGTTAATCTGGCTTTTTTCCTTTTCCTCCACTTAGTTAATGGTAGTGTTTTTGTTTAATATTACTTTGTACTATTCACTATTCATCTTTGTTCTTATGTTATGATCACTATTCATTCATCTTTGTTCTTATGCTATGACTTTATTCTCTTTTAAAAATTTCATTATGATAAAATATTTTATCATAAAGTTAAGTAATATTTACTTAACTTTATGTCTTAATAACAGAAATATTCTTTTTTGGGCTTTGGCTTTTTTTTTGTACATTCATACAAAGAGATTTGTGTCATTCTAATGTTGAGCATTTTCAGTATTGAACTGGTCAATAGAACTGTAAATCTGACAAAAAACTTTTATTTTAATTTTTAAAAAAATGCTGTAATTTCTTAAATTAAGAAGTTTCTCTTACTGTGTAATTGCATATCATTATCTTTTTACATACTTTTAATTATTAGGGTAAAGTTTATTCACATGTTGTTAACAAAGTGTAGGTACCCTTAAATTACTTTTCAACCATTAAATTTGGAAAAATTAAATTTAACTAATACTCCTAACTTAAAATGATCTATTTTTCAGTATGAGGAGGTATTTGATATGAGGTTTATAACCTATTTTTCCTTTTTTGAGGTGTGTTGTAAAGCACATTTTTAAGTAGCTGTGAAAAATATTAATTGGCCGTCATTTTGGTTTATGTTGTCACAGCCTGAAGTATTTTGTTTTTCAGTACCCTTAAATGATTGTCACAATGTTACCCTTTTCATTTAAAATTTTTGATTGCCCTCTCACAGGCCATGAGGGTGTGGTGTCTAACTGAAAAAAAATTCATTTTGAGGTAGAAGCATTTGCTAAATTAAATCTTTTAGTATATGGAACGTTATTTAAGAGGTACTATACATCGCTTTTGAAACTAGCTCTGAAAAATATTAAATAACTGGCATTTTGGTTAGAATTATTGGAACCCGAAGGATTTACATCAAAATGTTTGTTTTTTAGTGTCTTTTAGAATGATGTGTCACAATCTTACAATTTCCATTTAAAAGTTTTTAATTGTCTCTGTAGGGTCTTCCAGGGCTGCAGTTCTGGTGGTCTCATGCAAAAAATAAATTGTTCTGAACGTTTGGTAAATTTGATTTTTATATGTTTTGGTTGTAAAGTTATATAATGCTTCCATACTAGGTATGTTCCATATTATCCTGCTCTTGAAGTTGAGGTGTTAACCATCTTCCAATATTTATAAATAAGAATCATCATTCACAAACTCATAAAAAAAAAATTGGTCTGAACAATTATTGCAATATCATGACATGTGGTGGATTCCTCACCGACTCGTGCACGAAATGAGGATTCTCCTTAGCCCATAAAACCATGTTCCGGGGGTGATCTGGAATAAACTGCACATTATCAGAATGTAAATTCTTGTGCGGTATACTGGATTTGGAAATTGCATTAGTAAAGCATAACAAGCTGCATCACACTGTTACATGTATTATCTTATAATTCATTCACAAAAGTTTATTGAAGTGGTTTCATATTTAAGTATTTTTTAACATGATCATGCATTGTTCAGTACAGAATATTTAGTTCACCCCCTTGTTTGCGAATAGCTTTAATTTTAAAATGCTTGATAAAATCAGTGACATATGCTTGCATACACATATCCTTTGGTGCATTACCCGACCTATCTTTAGCACTCCTGGAAGCAAATAGCACATTCCTTCGATTTAGCATTTTGCTTTACAGAGCCAATCATTGTAAAAGCACTCACAAAATGCATACATTATTTGTGCGGCATTGTTTAACTCGTGTGTTGTTTGTCCTAAATATTAGTCACACTGCTCCTTGACACTGTTCTCGTCTGCTTGCATCAGATATGACTTTGCAGTTGAGTGTCCTGTGTGACTTTAAGAGCACTGATACCAACTGCAGTAAAGAAATAATTAGGAACTGAAAACTGCTTGACTTTCAAAACAGTAGCAACATGGTATTTCTAGAGATGGTTGTGGGGACTTCTCAAACGTACCGTATATTTATTTATAAAACCAATTTATACTTACAACTCTTGTTTTTTGTTCTATGCTTAGTACTTTTGCAGAGATTTCTGATTAATCAAATTGAAGACAAATTTCTATCATTTAATTAAAAAAAACATAGTTTAATAGATTAAAATCATAGAGAGACATTTTATTAACTCTAATTTGTGGCTATTATTTATTTTGTAAAACAATAGCTTCATTATCTCCCAAAAATTTATAATAGTAGCAGAACAGTTCCTTTTATAACAGTGATTGTGATGGTAAATGTACCTCTATAATTTTAATAGTTTTAATTGTATTTTTTGTTAAGTCATAATGAAAGAAATTGTTTTGATGAAGCTGAGATCTCTAAGAAAGTACAAACCTTCAAAGAAAAATCAAAAGTGATGTGCAAAAAAAAATTTTTATTGATATTTTGCTGCTTGGATTCAGTTTGGCATATATATATAGAATGTATAATTATTATAACAGAAAGTTTCTAGTGTTGTTGATAGTCCAAAAATTTTGTTTAAATATTTAAAATTATATTAATCTATTTTTAATTGGTTGCACTTTTATTCTTTTAAAATAGAGCATGTATAGAATTTCTGGTACTTTCCTATCTCTAATAGCTTAATAAACCCATGTTTAAATTCTTGAAATTAAAGTTTTCCTGGGGTAATAATTAATATGACCATAAACCCTAAAACTGATATTAAAGAATATTGGTGAGAACAATGGCAGGATAAAATGTCATTCTTTAAAGATGTATTTTTTGTGTGTCACTGATTCATTCAAATTTTTGGGCACTTCATTTATGTTTTCCAAATTAGCCAAATGCAGAAGTTTGTTTGAGAGGCAGAAAGGTAAGAAATTTTTCAGAGTATATTGATAAACAATGTAGGGAAAACCTTATTCCAGCACGAGAATAAGCACTTATTCCAGATATGGTTATCAATGAAAGTACTGTTGTGTGTTTTAAAGGAAGAATTGAATTTAAATGCTACAACCTATGAAGCCCACAAAATGGAGTCTACGCATTTTTTTATTAGCAGATTGCATGGGTGGTTGTATGTACAATTATTCCTATTTTGGGAAGGCAACAAGACGCTCTAGATCGACCAGAACTTCCTTTTACAAGTTGAATTCTCCATCTTCTCAACAAAGTTGAGTCTTACAGTCGGGGTTTAGGTTATCATTTATATACTGACCGGTTTTACACCAGTCCTAATTTAGCACTTAAACTTTATAAGCACAGAACCACTGGCACTATTATCTTAAACCATAAGGGAGTCCCTGAAGTTCTTAAAAATTAAAAAATTAGAGTGCATGAGCAGGTTGCATATTTTATGGCACCAAAATGATGTTACTTGCATGGAAACACAAAAGGATAGTTTCTTTATTATCAACATATAAAACAACCACACAGACTGTTCAAAGAGTAAATATAATTATGCCTATTATAAAACTAGTTATGCATTTGTAAGAAAATCTATAAAGTGGTCGCAAAAGATGTTCTTTTGGCTGCTTGAGGTTGAGATTGTAAATGCCTATTTGTTACATTGCTTATAGCTGGGATAAACGGGTATAAAATGAAAATGCTCTGACTCATAAGAGGTTTTGCAAATGTTTGCTTTACCAACTTGTTGATGATGTCTGCTCATTTTATTTATAAAGGAGCATCAAATAAGCATACTAACTGTGCAGTGTGTAGTGAAAGGAAGGTGAACAGTAGTAGAAAAGAAACTGTTTTACTGCAATACTTGCAGTCGAAAACCTGGTCTTTGTTTTAAGAACACAGTTTCACTGTGTTAAAAAATATCGCTAAACAGTTTTTTTTGTATTTTGCAATCTCTTTTTTCTAAATAATAATAAATCATTCATATAAGAATAACAGGCCAATCAAATTACATTTTTACATACCAAAATTAACGTCCGTTAGGTAAGACATAAAAAATAGGAAAGATTCGGTAGAAATGAATGAACTACTTTTTTACCCTCTCATTAATAATAATATAATAATTTGATTGGCTTGGCTTATAACAATTATTAACATTTAATTGCAGCTATAGTTTGCATTATTTTATGGTTTTTTTTCAATTCTATTATACTATCTCTTAAACTTTATCTACTAACAATAAAAATATTTTAAGTATGAAAATAAATTTATTAACTTAAAAAGAAACTTCCAAGTGTCATAATATAATAAAATAACTGTTGGGAATTGCAGAGAAATTAAATTTTAGGCAAGACAGAAATATCAGATTAACTTTACTATAAAAATTGTACCTAGCCTGGATATCAGTGGGAAAAAAAACTGACTCTAGGCTAGTTGGTAATTTACTATAAAAGGACTGCAAATGGTTAACCTTTACTCAGTCTTGAAATGTAATATAAACTTCATACACACCAGTAATTTGTTAAGTGCAGTTTTGTGTTAAGAGATATTTTAAAGAATCCATAAACCATTGAGATACATGTTCACAGAAGCAAAAAAGGTAGATTTGTCATTACACTTTCTCGCTACTTGTAGTCTCTACTTCATGCATATGAAACCTCTATTTTGTATCTTAGTGTTACTTAGGCTTTGCACAACAGCTTATAACAGAAATAATTGAAAGATTAAACCAATTTGAAACATACATTAATTAAGAACATAGTGATAAATCATTCTGAATGATCGCAATTCACTGATAATAGCACAAACTTAAATTATCTGCATTATTATTGGATGATGATAGATCGCTAGTATTAGGTGTTGATGTGACCTGTAGTCGTCCTATAGCTACTAGGCAGCAATGTGCATCTTCTTCCACCGCTCTTTCCATTTGTACTCCTAAAAATCGCATAATAAAGGAATTTATAATAAAACTTACATGTCATATTAAAATATCCAGAAATAAAAGTAATAATAAATTTAATGAATGCAAGTTTTGAAATAAAATAGAATAATTTTAAATTTGTAAGAAACACATGATTCAATAAAACATTTTATCTACAACAACTTAATATGTTATTTTAAACTACATTTTTCTGCTAAAATGTAAATTAAATTAAAATTTAATATTAATCATTCTCATAAACAAATTCAGGCTAAATTTTACTTTTTAATTCAATTGGAATATAGGTAGCTCAGTAACATGGTTGATATAAATAAATAAAAAAGTGTTATATAAAAACACTGTTTACAAAAGATCTGTAACTGTATCAAGAATTAAACTTCCACAATAAGAGAAAAACTTTTTCTAGAACATAAATTAACAAACATAAGCTTGTTGGCAATTATTTATTACATAACTTCTGGGAGGGAACAGAAGAAATACAAATTGTAATGGAGTTTGAAAGTTAAAGAGTTGATGCAAAGTAAAGGAACAATGGGTATGAAAGCAACATAGGTAGATAGATAGGTGTATATTGAGTGAATAACTTTAAAAACATTAATAATGGCAGTTAAATAAGTTTAGTAAACTATGGATAATTCTCTTAGTTGATGTTCTTAAACGTAATGAAATGAAAATCAGAATAGAAAAAGTAGTAATAATTTTCTATTAGAATTTAAGAAATCCAATATGGAACAGATATGCTCTACTGTGAAAAAAAATTAAATACGAATTTGGTCTCAAAAGTAAGTTATAACTGTTTTTTAAAAAAAATTTCAAAATCTAAATGAAGGGTAATTTTGAAAATTACATACATTTAATAGTTGTTTTTCTACATAATCTCAATACATTTTTGGTATCGTGATACGTTTTTTTTTAATCCAATGTCAAACCATTCTCCCACCAAACAAGCTAGCCATTTTTCTATTTCTTGTTTTAATTCATTCTCATTTGTGAAACGTCTTCCCCTGAGATGTTTCAAGTATAAGGTGGATGATCCAAAAATAACCCATCGAAACTACTCAAGCAGCACTTGAGTCACACTAATAGCATGTGGGCAAGTGTTAGTAGAACAAAAAAACTGTTTATCTCAACTTTCCTTTCTTTCTGTTTTGAATCGCCCTTCTGGGGTTTCTCACCACCTCACAACAGTGAGCAGCTGTGATTGTGGTCCCACAGGGCAGGTAATCGATCAACAACACTTCTTTGGAATCAATTCAAACTTTCACTTTTTTGGCGTTGGATCGTCCTTTTCTTTCCACACCATACTGTCTTTTGGATTTGGGCATCCATTGATAGATCCATATCTCGTCACTGGTCACTATTCGGTTGAATAAATAGTCTCCTTCATCCTCAAAAAACTGCAAAAATTGCAATGCAGTGTCACCTGTCTGCTCTTTGTATTGTTCTGAAAGCGAGTATTGAAACCAAATTATACACACTTTTGATAGACGTAGATCCTCAGAAATGATTCTATGAAGTATTGCATGGTTTATTTCAATATTCAGAGGAAGTTGAGAAAGAGTTTCATCTAGCATAAGGCACCGATCAGTGTCCATGACCCTTTGGACCTAATCAACAACATTCGGAGCGCAGAAAGTGGAGGGTCGGCCGCTTTGCTGTTGATTGTGTAACGTTGTCCTCCCTTCAATGAATGATTGATGCCAACGAGAAACCATCGGCCTTAACGTAATGTCTTCATAGTACACACTGCACAACTCTTGATGAATTTCAGTTGTACTTTTATTTTTTGCCATAAAAAAACAAATAACAACACAAAGTTTGCAATCGGTGGTAGGAGCAAGTGGAGACTCCACGGTTGCTGGTGTATGAGTGTCCAAGCAGTAAAGGTAGAAAAAAAAAAACACTGTAAATTACCTCTCTGATTTACTACTTTCTATATTTTTTTATGTATGGTTGTACAGAATAGCTATGCTAGTAATCCAGACAACTTTCCTACGGGCTGTACAAAAGCCCAACTGGGGTGTTAAGGAATTTTTCAGATAGCGCTGAGCCTCCTAATCCAACTAATATATACAAAATCTGTGTTTGGATTAAATTTTTCAATCAATCTTAGATATTAAACCCTGAATTAATAGACTTTGAAAATAAAATAAAATTTTATATTTTACATACTTGAAAAGAGAAAAAGAACAAGAAACTCTGAAAAAAGTATTTATGGACCAGTTTATACAAATAGAATAATAATAAATACATAGAGAATTTGCAAAAACAGTAGCTTAATAGTTACTGTCAGCACATTTTATTTTATAAGTTGTTAAGCACTGAAACTGATTTTGAATTACAAATACAAATAAAAAATTCAAAAAGAATTGACATAATTAACAAAATCTTGACATGTATAATACTTAACATTTTTAATACAATTAGTAATCAATGAATAATAACTACAATGTAAGTGTAGAGTGCAGTGTATCTTATTAGTTATGCTAGCTAACTGAAAAAAAAATAAAATAAAATAAATGACATGGATTAATAATAATACTAAATATATAACTAGTAATAACATTCAGAATAAATTTTAGTAGCATTCATGTAACAGAAAAAAATTGTTTCAACTCATATTAAAGAAAATCATCAGTAAAAAATTAATTTTAATTATAAATGAAATAAATGCTCATGCTAAGATTTAAGTTACTAAATTACTACTAAATTTGCAATCACAGAATCAAGACCCATATATTTATACTACTAAAGGAAGTAACAAACAAAATCACACAATCAAAAGCAGTAATTAAAAACAATACTTTTTTTAGGTCTTACTTAATTTGTTACCTTTAAGAGGGTAGTAGCAAAATAAAAATACTACCTGCTATAAATAAACAATTTGGTACAAATTTCAACAATTTTAAATTTACAAAGGAATTAAAGAAACATTATTTTTTCTTTATAGGGTGATCTTTCTATCAGATTTAGATTTTATTTTACATTATGCAGTTTTATTTTTATTTAAAATAGGGGTAAGTTTATATATAATGCACTGCTCACACAAAAAGATTATCTCTTTGTAAGAAATAAAAAGATGAAAATACTGTCTAAAGATAAAAGAAGAAAGGAAACACAGATAAGCAACATAAAAGAGGTAGCTATCAAGCAAGAGGAAGGTTGTCTAAGATTCAGTTATATGTACTTTTTTGTCTTAACTTTTCTCACTGATTTTTGTAATTTTCTACAAGGTAAGAATTACTCCACGATATGTCACTTCACATAAAATACAAATTACTTCTGAAAATGATAATCATTTTCAAGAATAACAAGATCCCATTTCAGAAAGCTTAGTAAAGGAAGTGAAGAGTAGAGAGTTATCTTCTACATTGAGTTCAATCGTACAATACCCTCACTCTATTCACTATAAGAATTGACTGTGTAATAAGTATCAGTACTTGGAGGAAAAGCAACTCTGTTTATTGTCACCTGTAGCTCAGATGATTTACAAGCATCTAATCATAAAAAAGACTAAAACAAATACTGTAATTGGAAAATAAATGTACCTCTTTCTATAAAAAAATAACTAATTATTCACACTGCTTTAACTCTGTATAGAAAATTTTTACTTCATTATAAAGTAAATATACAAATAAATTGTGTTTAGTATATGCAAACAAAGTCTTACCTTCATATTACCAAGCCTCTTTGTTTGATCCTGAACTAGAAGTTTTTTAATGAGATCTTTAGCTACTGGGTCAAGATGTCTTGGTCATTCTATTTGACCAGCTAATATTTTTTCATAAATTCCAAATGGATTATCATAAAAAAATGGTGGATATCCAATGAGCATTTCGTATATTAACACCTCTGCAAAGTAAATAAGAAATTAATAAAGCAGAAAAAAATATTTATTGTAAAAATAATTTTTAATTTTATGCAACAAAGGTAAAAACAAGTATTTAATATATTACATACTTATTTAAATATTACTCTGAATTATTACTGAATAATTATTATTTGAAATTAAACATAATTTCAAGTAACAATTATTCTGACCACACAAAAAATATTATTTAAAAAAAATATAATTTCATTAATTTATTACAGTGAAACTTTGAATATTTTTAGTACAGGAGTCAGAAAAAACATCCAGTACTTTAAGCAGTGTAAGAACAATTTATTACAGTTTTAATAAGTGACAAACCTTTGATTTATATCATATCTACCATTAAAAAATCTACATTCAGCAATCATAAAATGTTGAATTATCTAACAGAGTATAAAAAATGTCACCAAGTGTACAAATTATGCGATGCATAAAGTAAATTATAATACAGTACATGTACATACATGTAAGCGCTCACTTATTATTATTCCATATGAATATCACACCTTTTTACACGAGTGTGGTACAAGAATTTGAAGTGTGGCTATTAAATAATGAGACTAATGCTGCTACAAAAGAACTAGACACGCACCAAATTCGTACAACTGACAGCTGTGTAGCATTTAGCCTTCTCTTTTAATAATTGTCACTCCGGTTGCTGCGACATGTTAGTCTGACCGTGGCCTTCATTTGGATAACAACTTTTTTTTTGTTTTATAAAAAATGATAAGTGTTTTATAAGAGCGAAGAATCATGAAATTTCATATGAAACTTGGAAAAACCACTAATGGAACTTACCTTTTATTAAAATAAAGTATATGGCAATAAATTTTTATCATGTGAGCAGGTTTTTGAGCGGTTCAAGTGTTTCCAATGTGTCTAAGAAGATGTTACAGATGATGTTCACCCAGGTCACCCTTCCACATCAAAAATGGTTAAAAATTAGAAATCAGTTAACTATTCTTATCTTTATTCAAGGTCCTTGCTGAACTCTGAGAAAAATATAAGAAAAAACAACCCAAATTGTGGAAGAAAAAGTAATGGAACAGGACAACACATCGGTTCACACTGCAAGCCAAGTATAACAACCAAACCAACCGCGTTTGTGTACTTGTGAATGCGTCCTCCAAAATCAGCTGATTTGGAAGTTGAGAGTTCCAGCCACTCAAGTCCTAGTAAAGTCAGTTATTTATACATGGATTTGACACTAGATTGTGGATTGCGGTGTTCTTCGGTAGTTGGGTTTCAATTAACAACAACACTTATAATTTTTTTATGATTAGATGTTTGTAAATTATGTGAGCTACAGGAGACAATAAAGAGAGTTGCTCTACATCCAAGTATTGATACATATTACACAGTCAGTTCTTATAATGAATACAGTGAATTGTAGAACTGAATATCAACCGCACTCTAACAGACTTGTATGATGATATGCCACAGTGTAATAAACTCAATGTAGAAGATACCCTCTTTACTCTTCACTTCCTTTACTAAGCATTCTGAAATGGGATCTAGTTATTCTTGATAATGGGTATCGTTTTCAGAAGTAAGTATTTTATGTCAAGAGGCCTATAACAAAGTATGATGTAAAATACAATTTGTGATTGTCCCTTCAACATTTGTCACAGAAATTATTACTGATTTTTAAGCTAATATTCAATGTTAAGACAACAGCACCAACTGGTAGTATAATTTTGCGTAAGGTGCTTACATTATACAGATTAAACTTGTTGGTTAGTTATTGTGAGTGGTGGAGTTTGATTCACTTCTGCAGTTGAGGTTGCTCAGCGAGTGTCTCATCGTGGATTATGCTGACGATGGTCTCCTGCTGGTCGAGGGAGTCTCGTGGATGGAGGTTGAATTCCAAGCCACTCAAGCATGCAGGATACTCAAGCTAAAGGGTGATCAACAAAAGACGACGTAGGAGGTTAGCTCGGAGAAGACCAGGATGATGCTCCTCAAAGGCCGATTGGCTGTGAGTCAGCCTAACGATAAATCGAACACGAAAAATATTAAAAGTCCTCACGTAGACAATTATGAGGAGGATAAGTTTTTCTCCTCTTTCTGACTACCTGTTCGTCACAGACTAAAACCCCCAACCGATCTCCACCGATCCGGGCCACCGCTGTTCTGACCCAAAATAAAAATACAAAAAATACAAAAAACAAAAAACCCCCAAAAAAATCTTCGCCAGAGCAAATCCTTCCGTTTCCAGGCGAATCAATTTTTTTTGGGTGGAATATGATGGGTCGTGGGCCAGGTGGGTAAGATATGGCGTGAAACGCCTAGAAACAGAAGGATTTGGCCCGGCGAAGATTTTTTTTGGGGGGGTAATTTTTGGGGCTTTTTGAATTTGAGATCAGAAGATAGCGGAGGTCGCGATCGGGGACGGTTTTGGTCTGGGACTAACAGTTAGTGAGAAAAATTAGAAAAAGTGATCCCCGTTATAATTGTCTCTGTGAGGTCTTAGAATATTTTACGTGTCCTAGACTACGTACGATACGCCGACTCGCCCCCACGCCGTCAAACACACTATCAGAAACATCATCGTGGTCTTCTGCGAGCTAAACGACGTTTTATGTTGATGTCCCATTAAACAACATAGTATGCTGCAAGAAGACAACATCTAACCCTCTACGCATGGCGATCTCGCCAAGTTCAATTTGCGCAGGTAAGCACCCTTCGCATTGAATATCCGAATTTTATTAACCTTCTAACAATATTCAATTGTAATACATTACAACAGCCCCTTATAACACGAAAATTACTTACCATTTACATAGTGCTTAAGGAACATCCGAGGATGTCTGCAGTTAACACAAGTCGGGCCCACAAACTATTTATTATACTGCTCCCGTTTATGTATCTCATTCTCGTAGTGGTAACACACTACGACCAGATTTTACAGACTTCATCTGTGTATAAAACTGGCAGCACTTGTAACAACTTTGAACATTAACAAAATCTTTGGCCTTACAGTAATAGAAATTGGTAAAACCTGTCCTCAGATTGGACGCCTTAAAATAGCTCAAAACTCACCTGGAAGACAACATGGTAACCCTCTGCCGCTCGAGTAAACACAACGAATAACAATTGACAATCAACCTTGAAGGCCGCCTCTGCCATTTGCGTTATCTGATACCGCGTGAGAAACTTTAACTCCTACACAAATAAACCTCTCCCCCAAAAATAACTTTGCCAAGCCAAATACTTTCGTTTCTAGCGTTTTTTATTGGATGGGGTATTTTGGACAAGTGTCGGATAGGTGAGTAATGGTTTGAAACGACGAGAAACTATAGGATTTGTTCTGGCAAAGAATTTTTTTTCTTTTACTTTACCAGCATCTCGTGAGGGTTTGTACTACTGCTAGGGTGTTTAATTTGGTAATCAGTCGAAAAATGGAAGGATTAATGTTCATCATATGTATGTTGGTGTTTTCAAAGCTGCATTGAAATTTTTGGCAAAATATATGAAAATGATTAACTATTTTACAAAATGATGATTAACTTTTTTTTAACAAATTAATTTACTTATCACCTTAATAGAAGTGTTAACGATAGATACAATTCATGAATATGGAGATTTTAAAATTGACATGTAACTTTTGGGAAAGCATGTAGCACATCTAAAATTGTAACCAATCTAATGACATTAAATTCTTTAATGTCTGGCGTGGTTTAATGAAAAATTGTGTAACTGGGCCTTTTTTCTGAAAAGACAGATAAAATCTCTCTTAATACTGTGTATTTCAAAATGAATATCGGGAATTTAAAGTTATGTAATATTTATTAACTTTTACTTACACTGATAAATTGTACATGAAATGTAACAACAACTTGTCCAATAAGCGTTCAACATGAGCAACAATTCCTCACACATCCAGCCGATAGGAAAGTTCAACCCGTTGTGCAATCTCTTGGTGCGACAGCTGCTTCAATCCTGTGATTCAAGTTGGGTAGGTCAGCTGGTAACGGTGGCACATACACTTTATCATTTATAAACACCCAAAGAAAAAAAAGTCGTACGAGGTCAGATCTGGTGAATGTGGAAGCCATAGCAAACAATTCCCGTCATCTAGTATCCAGTGACCAACCCAGCAGTCGAAAAGAATTTATTTCAACCAATCATATACAGCATTGTGCTAGCGAGGAGGTGCACCATCTTGTTGCCAAACAAAGTTCTGTGGTTTGTATTACAGTTGAGGAAAGAACCACAGTTGTAGCATATCAAGATAGTTCATTCCTGCCACGCTAGCTTCCGCAAATAATATAGGCCCACTCGGTCGTCCTGTACTCTTCTTTACAAATACAACCCAGTGGTTTATAAATAAAATAGTGGTTTCAAATTGTTAATACAATCTACAAATGTTATTGTCACTTGGGAGAATCACAATGGAAGTCATGTTGAATATGTTAATTATGTATTAAATCCCACCATTCTTCTATGGTGACACTTATAATACATATTTACAATTAGTATTTCCTAATATAATAAAACATTTTTTTAAAAGAGGTACCAAGATTTTGTACATTAAATATATTTTTTTATTAGATTTTAGTTGTAAATTTGAATACTGTTATCCCAAAAATAATCAGTAAGTATATTAAAAAAAAAACCACAGAAATATTTGTATGTTTTAACACAGTAGTATGTTAATGCAGTACCAGAAAAAAAGGCGCATGAAAATGTTACATGGTGTATGTTTCATTACACATGATTTTGTTAAATGTTTTTGCCAATTGTAACTAAACAATGTTCATGAATTTGGCATACTAACAACAATGAAAGTTTCAAAATCTTGATCATTTTTAGCGGTTTATTGAGTTGTGATTTTTCACAGAGCTCTAACTCCAACGTTTTCCTTTTTTATCCCCAAAACACAAATATAATTTTAGATAAATGATTCAAACGAATGAATTATTTATGCACTGCATGCAAACGCCAAGTGCACCACCATTGGTCTGCTCTGCGCCAATAGCGGCTAAAATAAAAACGTTGGCACATACAACAAATATACAAACCCATGCACTATCCTTTTTTTATGGAGATTGATGAAGTGAAAAGAAAAACTTCTTTTTTTTTAACATGGTATAGTGATATACAGTATCATTATATGGAAAATTAAATAACTCCTCTGACATTCAGCACTTAACACTTTCATAGTTGCCAATCATCTTCGGAGCAGTAAATTTAATAAGTGAAACAGTTTAAAAATTTGTTATTGGGTAAGCAGGGCAAGTCAATAACACATTTTGTTATCTACAGAACCATCAACACAATTCTAGTTTTAATACTATGATAAAAAATCCTGAAGCATGTAAATCAATAAAGTGAAAAATAACATTTAAGTGAGTATTCTTAAAAGGTTTTTTGATTTTCAAACTAAAGTTGTATAAAAAAGACAAGTATTAATCTAAACCATTTATTAACATTTACAAAACTAGTAAAAATATACTATACAGAAATATTTTCAGTGTTTGACACAAAGCAAGTTTTATATGACAAAATTTAAAAATAATAATAAAAATAGTTTTAAATTAAAACAAACAATTTTAAAATAAAAAGTAACAATAATATGTAAAAACTTATTTATTTTAAAAATATGTATTTGAAAATTATTGCATCTAACAAATTTATTTCATGTACAACAATTTCACTTCTTTTTTTTATTATTGCATTCAAATTTTTTTATATTAAAAAAACATACAAATGAATTAAAAATTATCTTTGTGAATTAAAGAAAAAAACAAAACTTATCTGTAAATATATAAATAAAATTAAGTACTATTCACTTAACGTAAATTACATAGTATAATTTCACCAAAAACAAATAAATAAACCAAACAATAATACACAAAAATGTATTTAATATTCAGGTCATTTTATTAAATAAATAAAAAAAGGATACAAAACAAACAAATAAAATAATTTAATTTTTCAAAAAACTTAGGGGAAGTTTTTCTTATAATTAATTAGGAACACAAAATCACAAAAATTACTATTCACCGCCAGCAATATCAATTGGAATATAATTAATTAACAACATATTTCAGTTAAGTATAAAACCATTATTACCAAGAATAATTATTAAATACTAAATTAATTAATCTCACACAAATATTCATCCTGCATATTTAACACAGCCACAGAAATAAAAAGGAATTAAACATTTAAAAAAAAATGTAAACCTAAACTTACAATAATAAGAGATCAATACTGACCAGTATTAATAAGTATGAATTAACCGTAATTGTCATTACATACAGAATCTTCTCAATCTAGTGTTATTAATTTCATTACACTGTTCACTTATTTATTAATAATATTACATACACAGAGGTCACTTTGATTATTATTTACAGTAAAGCAGTATTTTATAAACATTAAAATTTAAAAAAAAGAGTTCATGGGTTTAATCACAAATTAAAGGCTTAGATATTTATCAGTAAAATGAATGGAAAAAATAAATGGCTTCATTTAGTTTATTTAAGTGCAGTAAGTGATGTCATCCTTTCTAAATAGTTTTACTATTCATTTCTCGTGCGCTAATAATTTTTCTACTGAAAAATTACCAACACGCCGAATTAAATTTGTCAAAGTTTTTTTCTTTGGGAAATAAGTTTTTCTAGGCTATTTGCAAGCTTCCTAGGTATTTTTTACTTTTTTTTTGATCAACCCACTTAAATTTTTAGAATAAGGTTATATGCTTACATATATCTAGCAGAAATTATAATACAGCTTTGGGAATATATGGTGTGATTTCTAGTTTTATTTAATTACAGTAAGACTGTGATCAAGAAAAGTTATGAATTTTAAACAATAAAAAAATTTGCAGATCTTTTATTTTAATACAGTAAAACATCACTATTGGAAACTATTTTTTATATAAATTCTTGCTGGTTCCTGAACATTCCTGTATTAGAACAATTTAAGGAATCTTTCTCTAGTGACAGCTCCAGGTCCTCAAGTCAGATGATCATATATTATCATCAAATGTTCTGTAATAGGTAATTTAAATGCTTTCACTTATATTTTTTCAGCACGGTATAGCAGAATAAACCTGTTCTAATTTATATGTTGTAACCTAAACTAGGAGAAAAAAATTGTGCATATAAATAAAAACAAAGTAGGAGAATAAAATTATATGGTGCTGCTTTAATATGCAGTTTAAATCATCATGAGGCCTCACTACAGTACATGTGGTCTACCGTACCATTGTACAAGAAGCAACAGTAACAAGGTTTGAGTGTTATTTGTTTTAGTTAGTGTTAAGTTGTTGGAATGTAAACTTGTGTACGCAAAATGATTTTGAGAGAAAATCATTTGCTGGATAATGCTCATGGATTATCACCATGGGTGAATGAAGGGTGTAAAATGGCCAGCAGTTGGAAACAAGTTCATAGGAAGGAATGCAGACCTATTTTTTGTTACTGGCAAAAAGAATGTCAAACTACTCTGTCAGTTCACAGTAAGTAACACTTTTTTCTACTACACTGTCATGAATAAGCATCTATACTGCACCCTGAAGCTGTAAAAAATTTTGGAAATAGTTCTACTCTTCGTGATGGACATTCCCTGCGTCTACTGCTATGAGATTGAATAGTAGGAGTGAATCAAAAATCATTGACTGGTATAATATGTATCATGAAGTGTTTATGAGTTTACTGCATGCTCACCTTCCTATAATCAATACTGCACATCACCTGATCCAAATAGACAAGGTGAGGTTTGTGGGAAGATATAAGGACAACAGGGGTGCATGCTGAATGGCAATGAACTGCCTGAATTGGAAGACAGTGAAGCTGAAGTTGAGAAAAATAGAAATCATGGATGCAGGACAGACGGACCTTGGGTTTTTGGCTTAAAGCAAGGAATTGACTGTCATTATTTTTGAGTGCAGTGATGGAATAAAATACGCTGCTGTCTATATCATACAGCGTGAATATTTCCCTATCTCTTTAATCCATTTCAATGAGTGGGCAAATCCTACACACGTCTCACAGCTCACAGCTCTCAGCTTTGAACACACTCGACAGTGAATAGTCAAGAAAACCTGGTTGTGTGGAACCAGACATAGGTGGTTATCAAGCAGCAATTGTGGCTTAATGCAAATATTAAAATTTTGAGGAAAATGTAAAGAGTTCCAGAGGAGCACTTCCAATCACATCTTGATCATGTTTGCTGGAAAGTTCTGCAGAAAAATGAAAATATGTTTCTAGCCTTTCTCCGCAATATTCATTGTGTTTATATCATAAATGATTTTCACTTTCTTGATGACCATCAAGTGATATTATTTGCAACAAAACTTACCTACAACAGCTTTGTTATGTGATATTATGATTGTGTGATATACTTTGTACATTAGTTATGATCATATTCTAGATCTTACCCACGTATTACATGTAGTACCAAGTGATTTTTTATGGTAGACTGCATACATAGCAAAGAGTAAACTTGATCGTAGACCACATACTAAAGTAGTACCAATTGTACTAATAAATTATACATAATTGTATATGTGCAGAAAAAATTGTACATATACTATTTGTGCTTTGTGTAAGTTGTAATTTTTTTTTCAATGTACTGTTTTACAAGATTTTGTTTTTATCATGTGTGCTATTTCAAATTCTTTTATTCTAAAAATGTCTCTGAATGTATTATTTTACTTTTAAATAAAAAGATTAAAATTAGTCATCAGTTAACAAAAAGTGTTAAGTTGATATATGCTGAAATCTCAGTTTTGCTAGTTTTTCAGTGCATTTCATGGGAAAAAAACTTGACTATCTAACTATAAAAAAAACTACCTATCAACTCAAAATAATTTTATAAACTGTAAAATTTATACAATTTATTCAAAAAGCCAAACCTCTTGTAATAAACAAAACCAAACAGCTAAAAGGGTATAATATTTTTCAATAAATTTTGGAATGTATAATAAAACACTAATACTAAAAATAAAATACAGATCATTCATATTAACTTCAGATCAAATCATTCTTAACTTAAAATAGTACTGAACTAATTGCATATGAAATAAGTTACTCAATATTCATCATATGTGTTTCTAGCAATCAATATTAACCGAATTGTTTGAAGGAAATTAAAGTAGACTTGAATTGAAGTAATTACTTGCTAGACAGTCGACAGATTGCCTATAAATCCTGGTTTGGACTATTACTGAAATGTGTTACTAAAAAATATTAACAAAATACATTATAACAAAAAAAAAATAAATAATCAGGGATCAGCCCTGATCATTTTAAACAAACTGATTATTATTAATGAAAATCAGATCTCATTTTGACATGATGGAAAATATACATAGTTTATAGTTTGTTTTAATTTGTAGATTTTTTCGTTTATTTGGAATGATTATCAACTGATAAAAATATTTTTCAACAAACACTAATAAAATAAATTATGTATGATAATTTTACACAAATTAATTCTATTTCATTCATTTTAAGTTAATAAAAGAAAATAAAAATAAAATATTAAGTAAACAATATTAATTATTAAATTTACAACTGTTCCAGTTTTACAGCTGGCCAGTCAATTTTTACAGTAGGCAGTACAATTCTTCTACATCAGCTGGTCTTTGGCAAAATTCATGGCAAGGGCATTTTTTTCATCATTTCATATAAAGTAATAAATCACACACACCCACACATGCATGCATGCATATACACACACCCACACAGAGTGGATTTTTATTAAATGTTTTGATATATAATAAAATACACATCTAAATACAAGCAATACTGAAAGAGTTATAAAATAATAAAGTTACTCAAAAAATTAAATGACGGATGAATATACCAAGTCTTCCTTAGTTCATTGAAGATGAATAATAATAAGCTACATATCATTCTATTCATGTATGAGAAAAATAGAGTCCATGAATAATAACAAATAGAACCGCTGGTGCTTACAATAAATTATGACACTATAATTTATTAATATCTAAAATAATTATATAATTTTACAACATAAATTTTAAAAAAGAATTTGAAAATAATTTTTCATTATTTCTGTACAAATAGAAATAACAGGAAAAAACAAATTATTTAAAACCAAAAACGGGTCAAAGAAAAAAAAAAATTTAACAAAAAGACAAATTATCTTGCAAAGTACTTCAGTGTAAAATTTGCACAATACATTTATTTTAACAAAGTGATTATGAATAATTTAAAATATTAAGAATAAAAGAACTGAACTTGTAAGGAATTTTATAAAAATTATAAAAATAAATTTTATAAAATTATAATAATAAATTATAATCATATTTAATAAAAATGATTCTAGCAGATTACTAAAGTTACTCACATTTGTGCTGAATTACAAAGATCAGTGTGAAACGAAGATATCTGGTAACTCATCAGCTTCATTTCATCACATCTTTTTTATGACAGAGTTTAATAAGTTGGATAAATAATGTCTTCAGTAAACAGGATTATTCAATGAATAAAAAAGAATTTAAACATATTTAATAAAATGTATTAATAAATGGTGCTGTCCATTTATAAAAAAAAAAATCAACTAAGGTATGGCTTTGGTACTGGTCAAAAACTAATAAAAGGAACTGGAAGGGAATTGATGCTGAATAAATTTCACCATTAAATGGCAGTTAATGTCTACTGTTTCAGACATGAGGTAGAAATCTGTATAGTTGCAGTTGGTAAGTTCTGTCACAAAATTTTATTCCTACGTTGTCTGTGACTTGACCTTTAGGCTATATGGGATGGCATGTAGGTTATTATGTAGCCAGGTAGAAGAGAGAGGCTTAACCCACCGGGTTGGTCTATTGGTAAACGCGTCTTCCCAAATCAGCTGATTTGGAAGCCAAGAGTTCCAGCGTTCAAGTCCTAGTAAAGCCAGTTATTTTTACACGGATTTGAATACTAGATCGTGGATACCAGTGTTCTTTGGTGGTTGGGTTTCAATTAACCACACATCTCAGGAATGGTCGAACTGAGAATGTACAAGACTACACTTCATTTACTATACACATCATCCTCATTCATCCTCTGAAGAATTATCTAAACGGTAGTTACCGGAGGCTAAACAGGAAAAAGAAAGAAAAGGTAGAAGAGGGTAAAAAGGCGAGTACTTAGCACCTAAACATGGAAGCAATTTGGCTTGAGTACGGTAACTGGCAAAAAGGTCCCTTTTAGGCTGGAGTTGGGCATGAAGTTGACAAACCAATTCTGTAAAAAAAAAAAAATAGACAGGAAAATTTTTGAAGTTCAAGAAGGGGCAAAATTAATAATTTTCTTTACTCATCTGGTATGTGCATTTTGTACTATAGTTGGTAGTTTCCATCAAAATAGGCCTGAATAATTGCTAAATAATTGAAACATCCTATAACATGTGAATTCAATTCAACTAAAGTTGATTAGATTAGGATTTGAATACAGAGCATGCAGAATTAGAAACAGTTGTCATTATACAAATAAATAAATAATCTAATCATTAATCCAACTGATAGTTTTGAATCTATCTTATTATTTCCTTTTATTCAAGTTTTAACCTAATCAATTAACAAATGTTTTCATTGGAAATAAAATTGAATAAATATCATAGTATATTTATAACGAGAAATAATGTGTATTAAAAAACAAAATTGTAAATTAAACTAAAAACAGAAGTAATTGTATGTCATCTTTAGAATTTAGATTATTAAAAATATATATATATATATATATATATATATAATAAAATAAAAAGGTAAAAGGCCTATAGAAATATTATTGAAAATTGACAATAGCGGGTAACATTTTGTATAATTAGATTAACAGTAAATTCAGTGATATGAAAGAGACATAATAATCATTTAAATTAGGGTGGAAAAACCCATATTTCTGTTAACCAAACTAATAAACCTTAAAACTGGCAATACTAAATTAAAAATAAATTGGTAAAACCGTATGAAATCCTTAATTTTTTTAAATTTAGTCAGGGTGATTGTTATCTACTTAACTGGTTACACAGAATGAGTACCATATTTGGTACTTATTTTAACAATTACCAGGACTTGTGCATTATTTTTGGGGCTATTTGAGTATTTTTACAATAAAAGGATATTTTTTCTTTCAAGAAAAGATCCGTTTTAATATATTTTTTAAATTTAAATCCGGTAAAATAAGTTATTTAACGATAGTCTCACTACATCGGATTTGAGAACTCATTTACAATATTATATTATTAGATATTTGTTGTTGCAAGTACTTTATCCTTTTATACATTATCTGTATTTTATCCTAAAAATAAGTAAATCTGATATTTTTGTGTACATTTAAACCTGATGTCCTTGATAGTTCCCTGAGACATAACTACCAAATACGTAAAATCCTTTGGTATGCTTCTGGGTATAATCGTTGTATTAAAAACTAGAATCAGCATTTGCTTGTTATCACATGGCCACTTTTTTCACTCTTTTTGATGCAACTTCTTTGTCAAAAAAACAACATATTATTACAATGTATTACATGTAAAACATATTTGTTGGCAAGCGAAGCGAGCGTAGGTTATGTTTGTTTAGTTTATGTTGAGACTGCGTGTACTGACGAATCATACGTGCATCAACAAAACCTACGGTCACTAACCTCATCTAATTAATGTTAAATATGCGTATTATATACTTCTTATTAATAAATAACATGCCTTATTGTTATCACACCGCCACTTTTTTTTGGTTACAAATTTAAACTGAATAAAAATATGATTTTCAAATAATATTACCCAAGAATTACATGTATTTGTAAGTTCACCATGTTAGAAATATTATTATAATAATTATACGACAGAAATGTAGTAAACCTTTGATTTGGAAAACTTGTTAGTATGTAGTTTAAATCGTTATCAGTGGGAGTAGACATCATGAAAATATGGGCCTTACCAAACACTGAAGAAAATGCAATTTCATTTTTACAAGAAAATTATCGTTTGCTGATATTCCGTAAATCTAAAAAAAGCAATTTCAATTTTAAAAATTTTCATACAGTTTTCGCTGCAAGAAAAGAGATTGTAGAGAGGATACTTACTTGCGCATAGATAATTGGAGCGAAGGAAGTCGATTATCATTTGTAAAAATAATTAAATTTATATACTGTTGGTGCTATGAATTGACAAGTATATATGGTATGAACGTGAGTTAGAAATGTAGTAATAATTATATAAGAGAAGTTTGTGTTCATGCTATTCAAAACAGAGATGTATCAAAAATCGGAGGACGAGGAATGATACTAGAAACTGATGAAAATTTATTTATAAAAAGGGAAAACAATGCTGGCAGAGTATTACCGCAGCAGTGCCTTTTTGGTGGCAATTGTAAAACAAAGGAGTGTTTTATAGAAATAGTACTTAATCGATCTGCTATAACAGAGTTGATTGACATAAAAAGAGGAATTAAAGATGATATTAGTACACATTCTGAAGCTGGAGAGTGTACTAAACTTTCAAATTCTATAGCATTCGCGAGCTTTATCCTCAAAAAGCGTGATGGGTTTATATTATAGAATTTATACTGTATTTATAAGGTGTTTTAAGTTTTGTAATTTCATATTCTCATGAATAAAAAAAGTGGTGGTGTAACAATTTAATAAAGTTTGCAATTAATAAAGTCTGCAAAGTTTCAAAATTGTAATGGTTAATGAAGACTGCATAGTGAAAACATTTAAGGGAGTCAATCTATTAAACACCCTCCAAAATGAAAAATAAAAATGATGTAATGAAATATCTATCAAAATAATTCTTAGGTTGGGTTGTTACCCATCCCTGTAGAGTTCTGTGACAAAGGGCTGCTCACAAAGCTTAAGCAACACCGGACATATTTTACCTTCAGATGTGACCACATCCTTTTAGCTTGTCAACAAAAACGGGTATATATTGATCAAAAATTGACTTTTTCCACCTAGTATTATTTTTTAAAAAATTTCAAAAAATGAAAAATGTACTTTAAAAAACATATACCTGATTATTAACAATATAAATATAAAAATTTATATTAGTTACTGATAAAATTACATCACCCACCCACACACACACACACACACACATATATATATATATTTTTTTTTTTATATGTAAATTAATACACTTATCTGCAGAGATGTATATTAACAAAACCTCCCAGTAAGCAGTTAAAAAAAAAACATACAACAGTATAATCAACTCATTTTAAAAATTCATTGATAACAATTATTATAACAAAATTGATTCATAGTCTGTTTTATAATACAATACAGCATAATCGAGTGATATGTATAAAATGCTTAATATGAGTAAATATTTTGGCTATCTACAGTACATAATTGTTTTAATGATCTTAAAACATACATCACCCACAATACATTAAGAAAAAGAAATATAATATAAAATAAAATTTACCATCATCAGTTAAAATATGACAGTGGAGTTTATAAATTTCTAGATAAAGTAATGTAAAACATACAACAGCTAACCAAAGATTGGCAAAATTAAACTTACAAATCAAAAAAATAGTTTTATTCTACAAAAACAGAAAATTATAAATATGTAACTTTTATTTTATAAATTAGCAACAATCATTGAATTATATCATCACACAAAATATGCTATTAACAAATCAGAAGAAAAAAAAAGATGAAAAATACATGGAAGAGTTATTTTTTTTTTTAACTGAAGCTATAATCTTTGGACTAAGAAAGCTGCAATAAATGGACTATAAAAATAATTAAACATTTTGAAAAATACAATAAAAAAACACATTTTCAACAGTTAAATCTAACTTTAAAAAAAAAAAATAGAAATAAATAAAACTCTTTTAAATTCAAAATATTCTTTTTGTATATGTAAGTTTGGTTCCATTTTATTGTACAGCAATAAGATGAGACATATGAAGTTGGTGGAACCACTTTGAACATTTGTAAATTTAACTACTGCAATCACAAATTATATAAGGATAAAACCCATGACGGTTCAATTTTTCAAATATATAATGGTGCACTAGCTTGACATTAGTAATTGGTGGGACATAAATTGATATTAAAATAACCAATGTTGTAGATTAATCAAAATATAACTTTACAAATGTCTTCAAATTTGCCAGAAATGAATTACTCAATTTATTTTATCATCACAATCTATTTTTTTTTTTAACAAACTGAAGGATTAATAACAAGTGTCAAGAGTACTGTTTCTTAGTATCTTAAATTGAAATGAATGTACAGAGATTTAACTCTAATTAAAAGAAGCTGCCTTTGCTTGTTAATTGTGTAATTTATTATTTCTTTATAACTAGATTTTTTAAACAAAATGAGTGAAAACATGAACTTTAGCAACACCTCAGAAAAACTTGACAGAATACAATTACCAAAATCTAAGTTTTACAAGATTTTGATTTAGAAAAATGAAACTTATAATTTATTTTTGTTAATAGACCTGTCTTAAATTTATAATTAAAATTGTGATGATAAAAGATTTATCAGATTCACTCTAATAAAAAAATGACAAGTTCTTGCAACATGTTTGATTTTAATAACTGTATTATAATTGTAATTATTTTAAGTGTTTCCACTAACTTGATATCAAGTTAGCTGAGCTTTAACTTACTTTTAATATTCCACAACAATAAAGTTTAATTTCACTTCTTATTTATTGGTAATTTTCCAACAGCTTTTTTTTTTACAAATTTTTCAAAGCCGTTCCACAAAGTTGATTAATATATTATCAGCTGTCAATAAAGGACATGCTTTACTATTTAATGTATCATAACTGTAAAGCAACATAACTCATAAAAACAATGTTAATAAAAATTTGAACTGATGAAAGTAAAAATATATTTGAAATCAAAAACAAATTAGTTAAAAAAACTGGGTTAATTTAGAAACAAAAATTGATAATACAATTTACAAAGGTAAAATAAAGATTTAAGATTTTGTCATTCTTTTTTTACTATTCTTGATGGTGTTGATCAAACTTCTTTCCTCTCAGAGTTTTTTCAGTATATTCCCCATATCACACCTTTAGTGCTTTTATATCCATCTTTATCATGTTTTTTAAAGCCATGTATATCAATATGTTCCAGATGTAACATTGTGGTAATAAAAGTCACAACCAATCATTCACTCTTACCGTACAGACCTGTGACTCTTAAAAGTTCTAAGTCAAATTCAATAATTGTGTATTATACATATTCTGTATAAGTCTTATCGCCTTTGAAGTTTTTCTATTATTTTTGTGACTTTAAAAGTGAACAATAAAATGGAAAATTTGTGAAAAACTTTAAAAAGTTAATATCTGCCTGTCATTCAGTCAATCTGCCAAGTCATGTTGACGAATTAGTCAGTGAGGACAGGTGACACGCATTTGAATGTTTAAGAAAAATATTTGCATGTATCCCACACATCATTATCCATGAAACTATCATGTTCACCTTGGGTAAACAAAGAACATAGTAAACACCTTGGCTAATCAGAACATAGTAAAAACTCAGTAACACAAATTCTTACATGTTCCAAACGGGAAGTTTTTGACAATCCAGTTAATAGCTCAGACTTAATCCCAAGTGATTACTATAATTTCAAGAAACTAAAGAACTTGTACGAAGAAATATGTTTCATGAGTGACAAAGTTGAAGAAATTACCACAAAGAGTGACAAAGAAAGAAATTACCACATTCTGAAATGTTATCGATGGTGTAGAATGAAAAGTATCAGAACAGCATACAAAAAATTGTTAGAAATAACGATAAATGCCTAAAATAAGAGTAACTACACAGAACAAAGCTCTCAGATGAGTAAAAGTAAAATACAAAGTTCTATTTAGCAATTTTTATTGGCTAATTTGCTAATGTAAAACAAATGCTAAATGACCATCATATTTTCTCAAGCCATAAATTCCTTCTTTTACAGGTTCCTCTAATTAGTATAATGGATTTTCAAGAATTTCTATTTTTCATAACTTATGTTTTATTTACTCTTTTACTTTTCCATTTCCGTATTCCACAACCTTCAAGCTAATGTGGTGATAGCTCATAAGCAAAAACTAAAATACAAAATAAACCATTATTTGACATCCTGTTAGATCTCTACATTAAAAAAAATATTAATTTAACTTAAATTACTCAATATGATAAATAACAATTAAAAAAGGCTACAAAGTTTATTTCATTTTTGACATTGAAAAAAAAGAAGACATTTCATATGTCCTTTTTTTTAAACAGTTTAATAAATTAATTAGCATCAAACTTATAATTAAAGATCATAACAGATTAAAATTTGTAATTCGTTTTTCTAAACAAATCCAGCTTAACATGTTAACCACTATGACATAATAAATAGGTTCTCAGGTCTCCTTTGACCTAAGAAAGGTCTCAGTCTATCATGCGGTAGTGGTACGGTCATTTAAAAACGACATCACTTGATCTCTTGACCTATTGATGAAACCAATCTGATTGGTTTCAAGAACATGGATAGGATGGTAACATATTCAAGGTCCAACACGACACACATCTATGCTGGGAACCAGAGTAATTAAAAAGATTCCTTCTAAGTTTTTATTAAATCTTACTTTTTAATTGAATCTTTTCTCATATTTTCTCCTTTTTTTATAACAAATTGGTATTGTTTTGTTAATAAATAAGACATTTTTGAAAATTAACATTGTAGTAGAACAATAAAAATTAACACCAAAAGAATTTAATTTTTATTTTTATTTTCACTGATTTTCTGTTGAAACATTCATTTCATATTTTCATTAATTAATAAGCTTTCTTTTAAATATTAATATCCAAATCCACAAATAAACTTTGAAACCTGAGAGAAAGGTAAGATGAAAGAAAGCAGTCTAACAGTCAACATGATAAAATTAACAAAAACCTGACTAAAAATTTCGGTTTACTTAACTTAAAAAAACAAACTAAAAAAAAAATCAATTTTAAAAAGTGATACAATTTTAACACAGTAAATAATTTTGTACATTTATCTTTATTAAAACTATGTAAACACATTATTAAGTAAGTACATGACAATATTTTTGGAATATATATAAGCTAACTGGACTTAAATGGCAATTTTTTTGGCAGTTTTTAAACAGTAATAAAAAAAATGATGTAACAGAATTCTACTTTTGTTAAATTCTATTCTATTTGATTAAATTATACTGTATTTGTTCACACAAAGTTTAAATAATAAACCTAGAAATATTTTAATCTTAAGTTTTAGGTAAGTAAAAATGATTTAAAAACATTTTTGGTAAAAATTTATTACACAGAAGTGTAAAACGTCAACTCAATTCCTCTTCATCTGATAACAAAGACTAATCTGCACAGCATTTATAAAAATTTTTTACTTTAATTAAAGTAATTATGAAATTAATAAAAAATAACAAATTTGTATGACAATGCAATGTAAACTAATACTGATGTTTATAAACAAAACTTAGGTGTTACCGACAAGGGTCATAACTTTTTAATAGTTGAGCATAAATGATTAAATAGAAAACAGTTATTGATCCAACAAATGCACCGGCTTGTGTAACCGCTCCATACCAAAAAAGTCGTTGTCCACCTTCCCTTCGGAAAAGAGCAGCTATTGATAATTTTACATACGAGACAAGTCCACAACATAGAACCCAACTGGAAACCTATGTGAACACAAATAAAAAAGATTTTTATTATTATTATTATTTATTAGCATTTTAATGACAATAGAAAAATTAGCACTCAAAAATCATTTACAAATAAATAGAAATATTATACCACAAAAATAAAAAAAATCTCATCCCACTTATGAAGTTTACTACACTTATATGCAGATCGAAGAGAATGAGGTGTTGAAAACACTACCACTGAAACAGAAGAAATCTGAGGAGGCAAATTGTTGTATGCAGAAGGTAAAAAACTTTGTTTCAAGATATGAAATATAATATACTTAGAAAATAATGTTCACCATACAGAAAAATAAGGCAGGTAAGAATACCATCATTAAATAAGTAATAACTTTTTTTTCTAGCTTTTCAATTTTAATGACAAATGGTGATGGTCTTTACCTAAGTTTTACAGCTACTGAAAAAATCCACAGACAAACACATGTAGTGTGCCGTAAAAAAAGAAAAAAGAAAATGTCAAAGGAACAAAATCAATATGAATAACGTTTTCCTGAATGAAAAGCTCATGGTTTCTATCACCCTAGAACAAAACACAGAGACTGTTCCAGAAAAATAAAAGAATAAAGTTTTCATTAGAGACTACAACCAAAATAAACACACAAATACTAACAAAGTGGAGGGAGGAATTGTCATTCTTCAGTTATATGAAATATTAAAAAACTTTTATCTATGCTATAACTTACTAAGTTGTACATAACTTGTGTTTTTACTTCGAAACTTATATGAATTTATGGTTTATAATTATTTAAGAATCTCTTCACTCAAATTATTGATAATAATTTCTGTTTTTTAAGTTTCTTTCTAAAAAATTGTGTTACCATGAGTACTTGTCATCTGGTAATTTCACCACGAATTTTGGCTCTATATATAAAGATGGGTAATATTGAAAAAAATTAAAATTCTACAAGCTTATTTTTTCATTGTAGTTATGAAAGTCTACATGCCACTTTAAAATATATCTACCTACAATTGATTACTGGTTTATTCATAAATAATGAAGGAATATTTGTTAACCCTACATGTAACCAATGGTTTTTTTTGTAGCATAATACTCTGTCTAAATTTTGTTGGACAATGATAAAAAAATAGTAATCAGTATTGAACACTGAGGTTATTAATCCAGTGATAAATTACAATAATAATCACCATCGCTACACAGTAATCTTGAATTATATCTAAGCTTGTTTTCCAAATGTAACTTACATCTTATAATGTTGAATTTATTTTCATAAATTGATAAATTACAGTGAATGAGATGGATGAATATACAAGTACCTTAAGTTAAGTTTAACTGGAAAATGTACATATTGAAATAATTTGGTTATACATTTACCCTTAAAGTATTTGATAAATCACTAAACCAATTTAAATAAAACTCTTATGGCAAATTATCTTTACACAAAACTAATATGATCTATTTTTAATATTGTTAATAGCGAGACTTCTGGACTTCTATAAAAATTTCTAGTTACAATAACAATAGAAAAAATCTAAAAAGAATGACAAAAACATCATGAAAGAAATTACAACCTTCTAATTTCAAAGAAAAAGGTAATTTAAGAACTGAAGTTACTAAAAAAAAATCCACCACAACTAGGTGGAGAATAAATAGATAGCATTTCTCATAGCAGCTGTTTTGTGATTTATACTTTGCGATTCAAATCCATTTTAAAGGTACTGTTTGAATTGGATATTAAACATTATTAATTGGATATTATATTATATTAATTGGATATTAAACATAATCCAATTGATGTAATATATACGAATATACAAGAAGAATAAGATAAAACAGGAAAGTGACTGCTTTTTTAATATTATTTAATAAATGTAACAACTTCCACTACAACAATGAAATTTTTCTCTTGAAATCTTGTGCACATATTTGTTTTTATAAACATACAAAACTGTGAAACTTAACTCTACTTAATGACTACTTGGGGCACCCACAGAAATTGAAACCAGATGGCAGACATTACTTTTTTAATCGTTTGAAGCATTGATTGTGGAAATCAAAGTGTGTGGATGAGATTTTCTTGAAGAACAAACATTTTTTTCAATACTGTTGATTCATTTAATCTTCAAATATTTTTTGGGTCATTTTATGTAGTTTTTCCCAGTTTTCTAGGATTATATGAGTGGGATTTGGCATAATTTTTATTGAAATTTGTACATAAACAAGAGTGGATATTCCAAGTATATTTCTATAGTTCCAGCAACTGATTGTAGATCAAACGTTAAAAGAAAACCAACAGAAATACAGGCTTTTTGTGCCCTAAAAGGTACCTTAGTAATTGGATTTTCAGTTTTTTCCTGACTGGTGTGGGAAATTTTGATTCCATAAATTATTGGATTTCGACTTGAACAATTGATGCTGTTCTCGTTAAAAGTCACTGTTATCTCTGTTTCCAACAAACATGAATTCTGGTATCTTTATGATAATCGGTAAGCTTACAGACATCTCTTTACAACCAATAAGTGGATTTTGCAATTCATCTTAAACTTATTTTAAAGTAGTTAGTTTATAGCAAGTAAATGAGTAAACTGACATATTTTTACACTATAATTTTCAATAATCAACAATACTTATTTGGCCACTTTGAACTACTTAACCAACTTGTAAAAATTTGCAAGATTTATTCTAGTTTAACTGTATAGCAAGACTATATGCAATTTTTTAGAGGATTAAATAATTAATGGCAGGATGCTAAGTTATGACTGATTTTTTAATTTTTTTTAAACTGAATTTGTGTATTTATTTAATGATTACAAAAAAATGACCACATAACTTGATACAATAAATATTTAATAACTGTAAAACTTAATTTTTAATGACATGTTTCAAAGCAATAATAACAGATTGATTCATTTTGAAAAAAAATCTGGGTGCAGTCATGTTTACTGGCAAATGCAACCAGCATTATCTGATAAGGCTAGACAATATAATTACTTTTTCTAATTTTAATGATACTTAGTAACTAAATTATAATAATCAGAACTAATTGTAATGATAATTAGTAACTAACTTATGAATAGAATTGTGTTAACATCAAAAGGACAATTTTGTTTAATTTTGGTGATCAATGAGAAGTGGTTTATATCTCTAATTTCTAGTTTATCCTTACAGTGACTATAATAAATGACTGTTGGGATTTTATCCTGATTCCACATGCTTTTATTTTCCAATATGTAACTGTAATATGGAAATGTAGATAAAGTTTCATGTATAATCAAAATATTTGTATTCTTATGTAAGAACAGCTATGGTTACTATACGCTATTATTTCTCAAATGTAATTTTTATTTATTATATCATTTTATTAATTTAAAAAAATGAAAATCAATATTTAATACCAAAAAAGAGGCAAATAGAAAATTATTTAAGAGTCTATTTTTTTTAATAGTTAACTACATTAATATATTATTGATAACAAATCAAAATCTCTTCTTATTCTAGAATAAGAACTGTTGAACACAATAACAGGAAATTTTGTGATATGAAGTTGTGAAATGAAGAAATAATGTATAGTAGTAGAACATCAAATGGAAAATCCTTATGAAATATTTAAGTTGAAAAAGCACACATATTAATTGAAGTGCTTCTTTAGCAATAAAAACTTCTATAATGTTCTTGGCTGAAGAAACAAGATATACTTTTTATAATTCAATTTTATAAATCAATTAGAATAAACAGATAAATTACATGGATAATTAAAAACATAAAAAACAGCCGATATAAAACAAAAAAATGAGTATAAATCAAACAATACAAAACACACACACACACATACAGATATATATATATATGAGAGAGAGAGAGAGAGAGAGAGAGAGAGAGAGAGAGTGAGAGAGAAATTTTCATCTAGTATTAAATTTACAACAAAGTATTCATGGAATAATAAAAGGCAGATATACAGCTTGTTGTAAACCTCAATAAGTTTGAAAGGGAAGTGATTGATGTATAACAGGGTTTCTTAACCTTAAGATTGCGAAATTAACTTACAACTTTACATGTAAACGATAATGAAATCAATTTATGAAAAAATAATCATTTGTTATAAACATTTTACTTATATTAATAAGTACACATGTAAAGAAAAAAATTGAATGAGTAAGTTGTATTAGTTTTTCATTTAAAACTTATATATATATGTTAGAAACACACAAAGGCAAATTGTTTCAAGTGATAAAAGATGATTCCTGCATTTAGTTTTTAGTGCAACCATAATCTCTTTGTGGAGAAAGGAATTAGTATTTTCAATGTTTCTGTGACTAAATTTCCATATTCACTTCGACGAGGAAGCCAAAATATATCTAAATTTTCAGATGTGAATTGTAGTTGTAATATTTTTTCCGCAGATATTTCAAGGAGCAGGTCACAAATCTCAACTGGTAACACAGCAGCCGCAAAAATGTAGATTCAGAACCCATCTCTTTGAGAAATCATTTTTATCTCCTGGGAAATACTCTGTCAACTGAATTTTTAGCTTATACACATGCATCTTCATGCTATCCAAACTGTGGTAAATAATGGTGTCTTTCTTCATCCAAATTTTTCTCAATATAATCAAAAGTAAGTGGAAACATAAAAATTTTTGCTTTTAAGGTGAATAATCCAGATATCAAGCTTCCAGATATCATGAACTTTGTCATTAATAAAATGTTTTATCACGTCCTTGTAAATTCTCATTCATTCAAATCAATTGAATGTGAAAATACATCAACTAAGTACGTCAACAGCAACATATGCTCATTATTCTATAAAAACATTGAGAATGGTGTTTGTTTATCATGGAAAAATATTATTAATTCATCTCACAATTCTAATAACCAGGTTAACAGAGTTCCCACGCAATAACCATCTGACTTCTGTATGGAAAAGAAGAGATTTTTTTCTTTTCACCCATTTCATCACATATTTTAGCAAACAGCCTATTCTGTAATGGTTGATATTTAATACAATTAACCATTTTTATATCTTCAGGAAGAATTTGTTTGAGATTTTTCAGCATATTTTTTGTAGCAAGAGCATGTCTGTGAAGGAAGAAGTGTGTCCATTCTGCAAGGACCATAAACAATCTGTGAACTACAAGGAGTGTCCGTGTTAACAAAGAGCTGTCACTGTGTACTGTAATTTGATAGGTTTACATGGTTAGTTTTGGTCAGTTGAATGCACAGATGCATACATTGTTCAGGTAGAGCTTTGTGAGGTTGCTCTTTGTAGGAATTTGGCTGCTGTTTTATTGCAACATCCTACATTGTTTCTAGTGATCTGCTAGGTTTCTCTTATTTAATTTTACTCATTTAATTTTTAATGAAGTTTACTGCATGAAATTGTGTCGGGAAAGCTTGGTTATCACAAGTTTTGTGCAAAATTGACGCAGAAAATCTAAGGCGGCAGATTTCTACAGAGAAGGAATTGAAAAGCTTGTGCATCATTATAAGTGCCTCAAATTAGATGGTGACTATGTAGAAAAACAGTTTAAGATTGTCCCTTTCAAATGTATATAATAAAATTTATCATTATTATTTGATTGGTTTTTATTTCAAAATGTAAATTACTTTCTGGACAGCCCTCATATATATTTATTAATTTATTTAGATAAAAAATTTTATAGTCCATTTTTTTCCTCTGTATATTAAATAACAATATATAATCTAATAATTTTTTTCATAAAATATAATTTGTTTTCATAAAATATTAATATTTACGTATGAAATGGAACATAACAGAAAAATAAATTATTTAGATGTAAATATTAAAATAAACAAAAACAATCAAATAATAACTGGAGCATATTAAAAACCTACCAAATGAAATCATTATAAACAAAAATTCTAATCATCCTTAGTTCCAAAAAATTAATGTTATTAAAAACATGATAAAAGCAATAAAATAAATAAACTATAAACGCGAATTGTATAATGAAATAAATAGTATAAAAAATATAGTTATAAAAAATGGATATCGTATATCATTGATTGATAATGTGTATAAAAAATATAATTCAGAATTTTTCAATAACACAAACATTTACGACATTAATACTCATAAATAAAAATAGTGAAAATATTTATATAAAATACTCCTACACAAATAAAATTATAGAAAACCTGATTGATGCATATAATAATAAAGAATATAAACCAGATAACCATATAATAAAACATTTAAAATATTATAATAATAAAAAAGTAAAAAATAAATATGATTGTTCCGGTATTTATAAAATGAAATGCAACAATTGCGAAAAGATATATATTGGTAAAATGAATAGGCCCTTTAAAGATAGATTTATTGAAAATTTTAGATCATTTAAAAATAGATTTCTCAAATTGATCATATAATAAATAATAATCATAATACAACTAGTTTAGAAACTAATTTAGAAGTAATTGAAGAAGTAAATATTGAACATGAAAATAGTAATAAAAAATTATAAATTTTAAGAAAATTATTTATATATATATATATATATATATATTATATATAAATATAAATTCAGTAGATTCAGCCTTATAAATCTGTTAACAGAATTTGATGGGGACATTCTTATTAAAATTATTTAAGTTGGCGTACAATGATAAGATATTGATAAATTATTTTTCTAAAATTGATGCTTTCGGGAATCATATTCCTCTGCACTATTCAAATTATATTAATCCGATCAACCCAAGTACAGAATTAATAAACTAAAATAGGATGTTATCTACCTTATTCCATAATCCAAGCAAGAGCACTTTCACGAGTACCTCGCAGCATCAGTTGCTGTATAATTTTTCAAATCTTTGTTGTAAATTACACATTAAAATTAAAATTGCATATATACAAAATATGAAGTCATTAATAAAAAAATTAAATTAAAAGTCAGAATCAAAATCAATAATAAAAATAAAATAGAAATCCATGTAGACTAGCTAGCCAGTTATGTGACTGTACAGAGTTGAAATATTATGAATTATCAATGTCTAATGAAGTGCTGCTATCTTCAGCAGTTTTTATGATTGTGTCATCCTCATATTCTGATCAACCTACATACAAAATTATATTAATTATTTTATTCCAGATATAATAGCTACTTTAACTACTGGAAAGTAGGGATTATGTCAAATTTTCATTTTAATGACGGCTGTTAAGAAAGGAATTCAGTAATAGTGACTAAATCAAGGTTTAGCACAGGATAATATAAAGTTAGAAGAAATGTAAACGGTGGGAATTGTTTAAAAATGTTAACTTTCTTTTACCTTTTGAACCTTCTTGCAAATGGAAAAATTTATTGTCTTTAAATTGGAAATTTTGTGAATTTCTTTATTAAAAAAAAAAAATTGCATGTGAATGATGTAATTTATTGTGCATGGAGTAAATTGTTGGAAGTATGTAGAGGATACTAATGAAGTACTGTAAAACACTGAATAATACTAAATTAAAATTAAAATTTGCTTAATTAGAAGTGAATGAGGGAACATTCACAATCTGTTGGTGTCAGGAAGGGCTCCTGGTCATGAAAATCCTGCTTGCATCCATAAAATGGGTACAAATTTTCATTGGGGAGGTTGCACCAAAATTACTAAGCACTGCCTGAATCATAATTTTGTAATATTGACTTGTACTTGGCGCCATTTACTGAATTTAGTGTTTGACTACTAGTACCAACTGGTTGTTTATAAATTTTGAATTTTAGCCATTATATGTGAATACACAGATGGATCAGAAAGTTATAAAATAGTCAGAAGATTATAATCACTACTTTATTTTAATGACTGCCTTCAGAGTTTTTATTTTCATAAATTCATATATTGCAAAAATACAAGTCTAGGGAACAGATTTGGACATTGCATGATTTCAGAAGGTTAATAATAAATTTGTCTCCCAGTAATTGCTTCAAACAACCACTTCTGCTGTGAATTATGTTTAGGGAGCACCATGTTTAAAATATAAATCGGTTTGTTCCCGCAAAAAAAGAGGTCATAAAAGTTCATAATTGAGAATTTTTTCTGATAATGTATCTTCAACGAAATCAGTCTATTGACAATTATACAAATCATCAACTTATATAGGTTGTAAATTGGCTCTTTTGAAGCATTTAGCTGACCATAAATAGGTATTTTAATCCTTTATAGAGTATTTCATCCCTTTCTACCTGCTTGAGTTTTTCTTAAACTCAACAAATATATCATAAACTCTTTAATTTTTTGTATCTAGAATTATTTTAGTTAAAAAAAAAAAAAAAATACTTTTAACTAAATTAAGACTGATTAGAGATGTAAGAAAAGCCACTGTTGTAACTGCAGTACTAATAAAAAAAAAACAAAAACAGAAGTATAGACCAGCGGGAATTTTCTAAACAGTTCTTGTTAATTTATTTATTATAAAACAAATATTTTTTGCATCTTTACTTTTTGTTACTGCTTCAGCCCAGGATGTTTTGTTCAAATTTATCATTGTGACCGCAAGTAGACTGTACGTAATAAATAGCGTAACAAAATGCAATTGATTTTATTTCTCACTATAAATCCTCTGTGGCAAAAAGCATTAAAGAATTAAATGTTTATGAATTTCATAAAGAAACCTCGCTGTATAATAATAAAATAAGATTATTGTCTTGCCACTGTCAGCATGTACAAAATTTCTCCACCCATTTAGGTTAATTTTTAAAAAATTTAATCAACATATTGCAGTGTTTTTTTAATATTAATCAGGTTTAATTTTTCTGTATAGGTTTCTGAAAAGTTCTTGAGTAGGTAAACCTTCTTATATTGTTGCACTGACTGATATTAAGTTGTTATTACACTTTGCTCTCAGTGGTCTTCAAGAGTTAATTTATTATATTCAATGGATTAGAGTAAATAACATCTCTTGTACTGTTTATTATATTTATGATATATATAATTAAATTTTTTTTCAGAAGACTGCATATGTATATATGAATATAGGTTATATTTCTTGTCAAGAATTTGTTACTAATCTGTCAAGATGTAATTGTAAGTATATTTATTTACATAAAAAAAGGGTCTGAGCACTTGTTTTTGTAACAATACTTCATAGATACTAATATAAGCTTACAGATATTGTTTTATTTTTTTGTACATAAAAATATACATTATATTTATTTACTTTTTGTCAGAAATTAATAGTTCAAAGTAGTGTAGGTATATATTTATTAATAATACAGAAACCATAAGCTAAGTTATATTTATAACATAGTAAATCCAGATAGGAAATGGTATTTATTGTACAGTAATAGACATACATACATTGTATGATTATATCATTCAAGTATAGATTGGTTTGTATAATTTATTTAAATTTTTATATGTCCAATTAACACAAATTGTATTTATATATATTTCCTTTCTTTTTTATTTTAGGTATGGGTATAACAGATTTTATTGTTTGTGAATATCAGCTTTTTATTTGCATTTTTATATACATTTTGTAAACTCTTATATACTTCATCCACTTTTTTTACTTTTTACATGGGTTTGTCAATTTGTTTTTAGATTATGAAGTTTATAATGAGAATTTTATGTATTATTAAAAAAAATGTGTTAGCACAGAATAAAAAAAAATTAGAAATTAACTGTTAAATTTCAGTTCATACCAGTTAGAATATCTGAGCCATAAAAGAAATTGCACTTGTAAGTCTAGAAATGTCTGGTCCTCATTCACTTTACGGCCATCACTTCAATGAACAGACTTACATACAAAATAGACCTATTGCAACCCAGTGCTTAATATAATACAAAACATGTATGAGTGTATTTTTTATGGTTTTACACTATAATTGCAGTTTAAAGAGAAACCATATGCAACAAAAATTATTAAATGTGTAAAAATGCAAAAATCCTCTTTCAAATTATGAAAAAGAAAGAAAAACGTACAAAGATTTTATTAAAATCAAACTTTTATCAGTTTACTTAAATTTTTTATTAGTCCTTTCAGATGATGTTTTATAAAGCCTTATATGTCACTAATTTCCCCAGAATCATTTGTCTGATTTGCTTATGATGCAAGAATTTCCTGTATACCACTTAAATGGTATGTTCTTCATAAGTAAAATACCTAGATTCTAACTTAGGACTGACTGTTTTCAGGTTTAAGTACTCCTCAATGCTAACCCATCTTGTAAAATTTAAATGGCCGTAGATTTGCAATATTCCACATTGATGCTTTACTAAATCTTTTCTCAGTCAGTCAATCCAAAAACTGTAAAGTGGCTGATTGCTTATAATACCAGTCTCTTTAAGATTCGTTCTTTTTAGAAGCATTTGACTAGGGTTTTCTTTCAGCTATCAAGAAAGCATTTCCAGTCAAGTTATCTGCAAATTTTTCGCTTATATGGAAGGCGGTGAATACCCTGACAAAATTTGTGGCACATCTGTAAAACATGTTTCACAGTTTCTAAGCTGATGTTCACTTATACCTGTCCTTAATTCTGAATAAGTGACAGTTCTTTGTCAGATTTTGGTTTTACTTATTGAAAAGTGATGTATTTTGGTTCTGATAGTTTATTCTAGTATTTATTTGATAATTTTGCAGGTGATGTAGGTTTAGAAATGAAATAGTTATTTTAAACTAGTTTAATGTATTGATTTAATTTATCTTTTACAACTATTTTATGACTGCTTTTAGTGCCAATTTGCTATTTTAATGTGTTGCTTTTTGTGTTAAATTTGTTTTAATGACAATGTTATACTCTTTTGTGGAAAAAACACATTATTGTTAATTGATTTTGTATATTTGCACATATGTATGTGTGCATCCATACATCTGTGTTCTTTGACGTAATAACATATTTTATTAAACTATGTGTATTTTCTTCTTTATTTCTCTCAGTTATTGTAAAAAAACATGGTTCACCAATTTTGATTTCTAAATTTTGACAACTTTTTGACCAGATTTAATCTAAAAGGAAACATGTGGTTTGTAATTTACTGAGGGTAGGACTACTTACCTGGAAGTTGACAAACAGCCTGTAGACTTGACATTGGGTATCATCCAGCCAACTGCTACGTTATTTATTTTTATCTAAAGTTATTTAACTGGTTTGATGCAGCTCATCAAGATTCCCTATCTAGTACTAGTAGTTTCATTTCAGTATATTCCCTACATCCTAAAAAATTTGTTTTACATATTCCAAATGTTGCCTGCCTACATAATTTTTTCCTTCAACCTTCCCTCCAATATTAAAGCAACTATTCCAGAATGCCTTAATATGTGGCCTATAAGTCTGTTTCTTCTTTTAACTATATTTTTCCAAACGCTTCTTTCTTTATCAGTTTGCTGCAACAACTCATTTGTCACTTTATCCACCCATCTGATTTTTAACATTCTGTAGCACCACATTTCAAAAGCTTCTAATCTTTTCTTCTCAGGTACTCTGATCATCCAAGTTTCACTTCCATTTAGAGCTACGCTCCAAACATATACTTTCAAAAATGTTTTTCTGATGTTTAAATTAATTTTTGATGTAAAAAAGTTATATTTCTGACTGAAGGTTTGTTTCACCTGTGCTATTCAGCATTTTATTTCACTCCTGCTTCGTCCATCCTTAGTAATTCTACTTCCCAAATAACAAAATTCTTCTACCTCCATAATCTTTTCTCTTCCTAATTTTACATTCAGTGGTCCATCTTCGTTATTTCTACTACATTTCATTATTTTCGTTTTGTTCTTGTTTGTTTTCATGCAGTACTTCTTGCATAGGACTTCATCCATGCTGTTCATTGTTTCTTCTAAATCTTATTACTTTCAGCTAGAATTACTACATCATCAGCAAATTGTAGAATCTTTATCTTTTCACCTTTTACTGTTACTCCAGATCACATTGTTCTTTGACATCATTAACTGCTAGTTCTATATAAAGATTAAAAGCAACAGGGATAGGGAACATCCTTGTCAAACTCTTTTTTTTTTTTATTACGGCTTCATTCTTATGTTCTTCAATTATTACTGTTACTGTTTGGTTCCTGTAAATGTCTCTGTATATGGTTCTTATACTCTGTATTTGAACCCTAATTTTTATGAAATGCTGAACATTCTATTCCAGTCTATGTTTTCGCCTTTTCCAGGTCTATAAATGCCAAGTATGTTGGTTTGTTTTTCTTTAATCTTCCTTCTACTATTAATCTGAGAGCTTAAATTGCTTCCCTTGTCCCTATGCTTTTCCTGAAACCAACTTCTTCCACTCTCCTGTCAATTCTTCTGTATAGAATTCTAGTTAAGAGTTTTGATGTGTAGCTAGTTAAGCTAATTGTTCTGTATTCTTCACATTTATCTGTACCTGCTTTCTTTGGTATCATGACTATAACACTCTTTGAAGTCTGACGGAACTTCTCCTTTTTTGTAAATATTACACACCAGTTTGTGTAATCTATCAATCGCTCCTCATCTGCACTGCTCAGTAATTCAGCAGGTATTGTGTCTATTCCAGGAGCCTTTCTGCCATTCAAATCTTTTAATGCTCTCTTAAATTCAGATCTCAGTATTGTTTCTCCTATTTCATCCTCTTCAACTTCCTCTTCTTCCTCTCTAACACCATTTTCTAATTCATTTCCTCCGTATAACTTTTCAATATGTTGCACCCACCTGTCGACTTTGCCTTTCGTATTATAAATCGGCGTACCATCTTTGTTTAACATATTATTAGATTTTAATTTATGTACCCCAAAATTTTCCTTAACTTTCCTTTATGCTCCGCTTATTTTACCAATGTTCGTTTCTCTTTCCACTTCTGAACACTTTTCTTTAATCCACTCTTCTTTCGCTAGTTTGCACTTCCTGTTTATAATATTTCTTAATGTCAATAGTTCCGTTTACTTTCTTCATCACTAGCATTCTTATATTTTCTACGTTCATCCATCAGCTGCAATATTTCGTCTGAAATCCAAGGTTTTCTACTAGTTCTCTTTATTCCGCCTAAGTTTGCTTCTGCTGATTTAAGAATTTCCTTTTTAACATTCTCCCATTCTTCTTCTACATTTTCTACCTTATATTTTTAATCAGACCTCTTGCGATGTCCTCCTCAAAAATCTTCTTTACCTCCTCTTCCTCAAGTTCTCTAAATTCCACCGATTCATCTGACACCTTTTTTTCAGATTTTTAAACCCCATTCTACATTTCATTATTACTAAATTATGGTCGTTATCAATATCTACTCCAAGGTAAACGTTGCAGTTGACGAGTTGATTTTTAAATCTTTGCTTAACCATGATATAATCTATCTGATACCTTGCAGTATCACCTGGCTTTTCCATGTGTATATTCTTCTATTATGATTTTTAAACCGGGTGTTGGCAATTACTAAATTATACTTGTGTAAAACTCTGTAAGTCGATCCCCTCTTTCATTCCTTTTGCCCAGCCTGTATTCACCCACTATATTTCCTTCCTTGCCATTTCCAATGCTTGCATTCCAATCTCCAACTATTATTAAATTTTCATTCTCTTTTATATGTTTAATTGCTTCATCAATTTCTTTGTATACACACTCTACCTCATCATCATCATCATGGGTGCTTGTAGGCATATAGACAATTGTTGTCAATTTAGGTTTTGATTTTACCCTCATTACAATGATTCTATCACTATGCATTTTGAAATACTCTACTCTCTTCCCTATCATGTTCATTATGACACCTACTTCTGCCTGCCCATTATTTGAAGCTGAGTTAATTATTCTAAAATTACCTGACCAAAAGTCATTTTCCTCCTCCCACTGAACCTTGCTAATTCCTACTATATCTACATTTATCCTATCCATTTCCCTCTTTAAATTTTCTATCCTACCAACGTTTGTCAGACTTCCAACATTCCAGACTCAAACTCGTAGAATGTTATTTTTTTATTTTCTGGTGACCCCTTCTTAGTAGTCCACACCTGGAGATCCGAACGGGGGACTAGTTTACCTCTGGAATATTTTACTAAGGAAGATGCCTCCATCTTTGTTATATGAAAATGCAGAGAGCTACATTTTCTTGGAAAAAAAGCAGCTGTAGTTTTCCATTCCTTTCAGCTGTGCAGTACTCAGAAGATTGAGTGATGTTGATATGGTCGTTTAAGTCGTCCTGACCTACGCCCTTAACAACTACTGAAAAAGCTGCTGCCTTCTTTCAGGAATCATTCCTTAGTCTGGCTTTCAACAGATACCTCTCCAATATGGTTGCACCTTTGGTCCAGCTACTCTGTATCACGAAGTATTTATTTTATACCTTCAATATTCAGTATTGTGTGCAACTTAAAAGTTGATATTAATAAATAAAACAAATTATTACATTCACCCATACATTAGATGACCTTGAATATAAAATTACTAAATTTCTTTTAAAGCATCTAAAAACATAGTTTAACTGAAATAAGTTGAGTAGTTTGCAAAGATAGCCTAGATTGCAACTCATAGTAGCTTATATTGTAGCACATAGTCTCTTAATACTTTCCCAAGAAAGAATAAGGGTCTGGCTCCATATATGAATTGTATCAGATAATTCTTCATTAAATTGACAGCCAAACATATACAGCATTAATTTAAATGAGAGGTGGCTGCATGTTGTATAATATACCATACTAAGATTGTATCTTCAAGATCATAATTCCCTTGGACAAAACTTGTTCCATTTCCAGTTTGATAAATTATCATATCAGTATTGGACCATCTGGCTGTGTATGTGTGCTACCATTCAATGGCTAGTTCCTTTTGTACTTGCTACCACATTATATTTGTTTTGTGTTTTTTTCCTCTGCATTTTATTCACTTAAATTTTATTACAATTTAGATTAAAAACAGTGATAAGTTAAACAATCATTACAACTAGTTTTTGCAAACCCTTCATTGTGTAAAGTAAATTTCATTTCATCAAGCATTTCAACCCACAGTGTTTTTATCTATTTTTTTTAGAAATAATTACCTAAAATACATCACCATAAATTTCTTGTTGAAACATAAAAAAATTTCTATAATTTATGTTTAAAAATTATGGACAAATTTAACAGGACAGGGCAAGCATCTGTCCCCTAATGACTGGCCATAAGAAAAAACCTTGTTAAAAAACAAATTTTAGCTAAAAAAACAAATTCTAACTCAGAAAGAACTAATACATTTTTTAACTGCTAATCTTTTTTTCTAAACATGGAATATTATTTTCCACAAGATTTTTAAAGTGCTCCTCTTCAAGCAGTTCCTGTGGATCAGTGACAGGCAAGAAATTATGAAGGAAAAAATTTTTAGTGTTTGTAAAAAGTATACAATACTACTGGGTAATAAAAAAAAAAAATAACAAGGGGTTTAACAACCAAAATGCAAGTTTTAAATTTGCAAATCATACATAAAGTTCAATTAAAAATTTATTACATACTTCAGTTTAACAAAAAAAGTGCTTCAGCACAAGAAAGCTCAGTTAGATTGGATTAACAAACTGGCTATGATACGGTAAATCCTGACTTTTGACAATTATGTTTCTTGAATGAATTGCGAGATTCATAAGTACAGAAAATTCTATATCAATCTTTTTTTTTCATTAAATTACTTGTAATAACTACCAATTATGTAGAATTGTGTCAGGAAAGATCAATTTTGATTGGCTTAATAGACTGCCTTTGATATGATAAATCCTGACTTTTGACAATTGTGTTTCTTGAATGTATTATGACATTCATAAGTACAGAAAATTCTTTATCTGTGTGTATTTTTCTCATTAAATTACTTACAATAACTATTAATTGTGTAGCAATGAAAGGTATTTTTTCTTTGGAACATCTTACTTGCAATGTTACAATTCATTGATGATCTTTAGTGGAATGAAAGTATTTTTACTTAATAAAAATGCTGATTGCTTGTTTTGAATCATATTTGTTTTATGAATCCTTTATATTACGATGATTTAGTTAGAATGAAAGCCACATTAATCTGTTGTGTTTAAGAAAGAAGGGTCAAAAATAATAAACAGTGCTTTATTATTCAAATATTATTAATTCAAGCATTATTCAAAATCTTTGAATAATTGAAGCTCACCTACTATTTCTACCAAGATTTACAAAGTCTTTTAATGACTGCACCAAGGAGAGTTGATTTGCAGGAATTTTATAATAAATACTGGAATTGTGGTAACCATTTAAATGTACTACTATTTTAAAACAAATATATGGCAAAATGTTAAACTGTGGCAATACTGGTCAGCTCAGCAACCAGATTAAAAATAAACAAAAAATTTCTTCAATATTTATAATTATATAATATTTTTAAAAATTTCCACATACCTTTCAAAGACTTTAGTTTATACTCCAAAGTGTTCCTATCTCTCTCTAACCGACTGATAGTATCTCGCAAACGCTGTTGATTTGATTTCAGAGCTTCAATCTGAGTTGTCTGAGTTTTTATTTGTGCACGAAGTTTTTCATTCGTAGTTTGCCAGCGTTTTCGTTCTTGCCACCTTTCCACTTCTTCAGCACACTGAAAGAAAGATAACTTCCAACAGCTAAAACTAAGTTTTCCAAGGCACTAATTATAATTTAAACAACAGTACCATTAAAAATTAAGTGAACTGCAGGTGGTTCAACCTAAAATTATGTTACAATCATATTCTGCATTAAGCCTGAATTAAAGGGAAATTAGCTAAGATCAGAATATAGTTTGCATACTTAGTTTCTCTTCAGTGAACCAATATTTGTTAAACTACATTAATCAATCACAACAGATGTTGTGGTTAATGTTTCAGTGAAAAGTAAATGTAATTACTATAATACTGTGTAACAACAGACAGAGGTTATTAAGAAAATTTTTGCTTCATAATAATAAATCACACCTTGGATCGATGACTTTCTTGCTCCTTCTCTTCACGCTGTTGTGCTTCGGCTAGTTATTCCTCAAGTGTCTTAATTCATCTCTGAAGCTGCTCCTCTCTAATTGAAGCTACTCCTTCTGATCGAGAAGGCCTAACACAGGAAATAGTTTCTCATTTTAAATATCACTAATAAAATAAATTTTACAGAAATCCAAAAATTAGGGCTAAGGTAAAAGTAATTCTACAGAATAAAACTAATCTCATTAGAAAAGAAGATAAGTCCTTTTTCTAGATAAAGGGATAATCATTTATTATATGAAGCTAAGATATGAATGTATGATTTTGAATATACCTTAAACTATGGGGAAAAAGCCTCTGCTATGGTAGAGCATAGGATTTGTTTCCATATATCTAGGTACATCAGCTAGGTAATCAGCTGTTATATTTCTGATCCAAATCAAATTCTTCTTTTTCTTAAGATTTATTTGTGCTATATTGGTACCTGTTTGTTAACTGATGACGAAGCCTATTTATTTCTGTCTTATCTTCTTCATGCCATGACTCAAGCATTTCCAATCTTCTCTTCTTACGTTCAAGTTCTGCCCGAAGACGATCCCTATTTGATATCACTGCCTTATTTTTCTGTAAAAAATCAAAAGTAGTAAAGATTTTATTGCAATTTCTTCTACGATAACTCTTTGGTTCATGATATGCCCACAACTAAAAATAATGTAGCACTTTGGCCGTAAGTTCAAACCTATAAAATAGAAAATAAAATAGGAATAAAAATAGATTATTTATCAGAAGATAGAAATTTTAATTATATCTGGTAATCACCTGCAAAAAATATTACAAATTTTATTATCTACTTCCTTCCCTCTTTCTCATACAGGCAAATTTGCCTTTTATATTTGAACATTTCAGTTGCATGCTTTTGACTTAAGTCCTGATTTATTATAATAACTATTTTGTAGTATAATTTTCGTACACCCATGACTAATTTATTTTTCACTCTTAATTGTAGGTGATACTCCAGTTTATATAAAAAAAAAAAAATTGCATAAAACTTTAAATATGGATGAAACCTTTGCACTGTGGTTCTCAACTGGATATAATATATTGTTAATAGCACAAATAGAATTCCAATTAGTGATAAAAAAAATATATATCTGCTGTCCACAGAGTGAAATTTCTTCTGAGTGACGAAACATTCCTACGAGACAGATTTTTTTGCAATGAAATTAAACCAAACTGTTTTACTTTGAAGCATCTGGTCAAACACTAAGATTGTCATTATTATTAAATATTTCTTATGGCTATGTTATAATTCCATCTGAAGTGTTTATTATGTCTGTCAAGTGTCCAAGTGTCCATTGTGTTTTGGGGATCTCTTAAAAAATCAGAATGAGTTTTCAAGATACAAAAATGGGCTATCAGATCATTGTTTGAACCCCATAAATATGATTCATTTAAACTGATATTAATTAAATTAAAATTTACTCTTGTATTTATATTTATGAAAGTGCAACCTTTGCTAAAGCCAACAGTTATTTATTCTCAAAAAAATAACAATATCCACTGTTATCAAACCAAACAACAAATCTTTTTATATAACTCAACACAATACTTCAGTTTATAAGAATGGAACTGCAGTTGCAATTTTAATAAATTTATTAAAATTTTTAAAATAATACTACTTTAAAAGTAAAATAAAGTTTTAAAATAATACTACTTTTTGCATCTTTGTTTAAAATGTCTATAAATACAAGCAGATGCTTATAGGTACTCAATTTTTATTAACGGCTTCTTAATTCCTGTATTATTTTATATATATATACGGCTTTGGCTGCGCTATGAGATTACTTGTTTCCTGTTGTGGTCAATATTTTTTTATTTTATGTTTCTTATTCAAGAGGCAAGTGCAGCCAATTGCATCAAATCTTCAGTAATAGTGCTTGTGTAGGTTGAGCTGCCGCACTGTATATAGTGTCGCACCTCTTTCAAAAGACCTCAGAATGGATTTTAGGTATTTATCTGAACAGTATTTCCAAGCCCAAACCTAGTGAATATCTTGTTTAGTATAGTTGGAAATGAGGAAAATTTGCAATCATTGTTCAAACTTTTTTTACCTTTCATCACCCCTTTCAAGATCGAATTTCAAAAAAACTTAGAAATTGGTTTTTAGATATTCACATGAAGATTTCAGACACCAAAAATGAAGTTGATATCTTCATTTGTTACAGAGAAATTAAAAATATAATAAAGCTCATTGTTATTCCATTTTAACACTTTTACTTCAGAATTTCAAGAAATCCTTTCTTAATGTGCACTTACACTGTAAGAAGAACATGTATACAAATTTTTTATCAATTTATCTTCAGTAGTTTTTGGTTTTTACTGGGCGATGATGAATCAGTCATTAGGACAAGCTGCTTTATATATATAATTTTTTTTGATGATTAATTCATCATTTTAGCTTGAACCTTATACATGGAAATATGAAATGGAAGTTTTGCGGTATATGAAAAATGCCATGTCTGACCGGGATTCAAACCTGTGACCTCTGGATGAAAGGCAGAGACACTACCATTCCATCACAGAGTTTGGCGTGGCAGATTTATTTATATTTTATTTACTTTTTGTTATGGTTTAAGTCATTGAAGATGATTTAACCACTTTTAATTATTATTTTATATTACATTTTTTTTGTAATGCTTTGGTGATAAAGGTTTAACTACAATTTCCTTTGATCTGTCTAAGTCTAGGCAAATACTAAAACAGTTCCTTTTTTTATCCATAGAGCAGCATACCTACCCTTTCCTGATGTGATCTAATTTTTTTATTATTATGTACTGACAAGAATAAAATATTTATTTATTTAGTTTAGTAGAGATCTTTTAGAAATGCATTCCATGTTTAGAGTTCCATGTTTTATTAACTAGAAGCGATTACAGTTAATGGCATTCTATACAAACTTTCTTATTAACCTTTTGATTAATCAAAAATTAAATCAGAGATACTCATATAAAAAGAGAAGCCAACATCATAATTAGAATAACTTTATCAAAAAATAAAATCTCGAATAGTAACAGATAATCCTCTAATTTCATAACTTGTGGTCTAGCATCTACTAGGAAGTGCTAGACCCTTCTCATTGGTAATGTTCAAATCCCAAGTAAACAAAAAAAAACTTTATTATGATTTACATTAAATTTTTATTTTTCTTTTTATTCACTACAAAGAGTAAAGAAATGTTGTAGGGCAATAACTTCTAAAACATTTACGTGTTTACGTATATAGTTGTTTGTCCAATTTACTGACCAATTCATTATGAATACCAGAAAAAAGTATAATAACTGTAGATATTTTGTCACATGGTTTGCTTTTATTATATAATATTAAATATTTTATAGTACTGCATAAAAAAAAAAAATCTGGCGACATCTAATTACCATTAGACAATTCTCTTGATTGCAAATAGGGAACAAAACTGCCTTACAGAAAAGAAATTGCATTAAAGAAATCTTGATATGTTGTTTACTTTCCATATCGGCTATGGAAATAAACTTTATTTTCTTGGCAATAGTACACATCATGTAAATATAATTCTTTTACCATTAACAATGTTTCAGAAATAAGTTGTAGATTAATAAATAATGATTAGCATTTACTTATATTTTTATTGATAAAATTAGATATAATAAATAAATAGCACCTAAGATGAAATTACATTTCTTGTATCAATAGAAATTCAGAGATTCACAGAAAACTGATTAAACTATTTAAAAAGTTACATTTATTTTCCTTTAGAGCGTTAGTAACATATATTTAATTGCTTGTGCTTTTTATAAATACATGATGAGATTAGGTAGTCTGCAAGAATCAGTAATTTTACTTCTTTTAAGTTAAAATAAACCCATGGCTGCAATATTCAAAACTAAAGGAAATATATCACATTTTTACCTTCAGTTCACTAATAGTTTGGTTCTGTTTTTCTATTTGTTGAGTTTTTTCCTTAAGTTGCATAGCAAGACCAGCATAAGCTGTTTCTAATTCTTTCATCTCTACATTTTCATCATCTTCATTACCATCACCAACATTACTGCCATCCCCACCACTACTGTTATCACCATCATCTTTATCACTATCCACCTTTTCTTCTTCAGAATCTTTTTCTTTTTCTTCTTGTTGTTCTTCTTTCTTTCTTGACCTACAATAAAATTAACATTAAAAACAAAAATAAAATTTTGATTATAAATTAAGATATATTTTTTCTAAATTAAAGAACCAATATACCAAAAATAAGATATAATTGTCGCTGATATTTTTTAATACTTCTATTTATAGTCACATCAACAATTAAAGTCATTAACTACTTATCATTGTAATACCAGAGGATATAATAAGAAAATAAAATAATAGAATTGTGCTATATTTCTGTATTAATAAGCTTTTCATAATAATTGGGCAAAAATTAAATGTTGTTTTCAAAAATAATTAAACGGAACTCCTCACTTATTATTAAAAACACTAAGGAATTAGTTAGGAGGTGATCATCAAGATACAGGGCAAGTACCATAAATTGAACTTATCTCGAAATGCTTGTTTTCATATGTAATATCAGTTATATAAATCAGAATTATAAAAAATGTACTTTAAATGTAAGTAGTTATACTAATTTAAATTACAAAATTGCAATAATAGAAGAATAAACTTATGATAGAGAAATTCATAAAAAATAAACTAATCATATTAATTTTGTGAAACAGCATTGACCTATATAAATTTGCCAGAAGTGGACAGTGCTATATAAAAATTCAAAATGTGTCAAATGGAAATCACAATATATATGATTTTACACCTACAATAAACACTAAATGAGATAAATTTTCTTTCTCCATTTTTTTTTTTTTTTTAATACAAGAATTTCAATTTTCATTCAAACAAGTATAATTAATTTTAATTATTTTTCACTTAATTTTTTTATTTTATTGCTTTTGAGCTCTTTTTTCAGTTAATTTCAATAACTGTTAAGTACTTCCTTATTTATTAGAAGTTTAAAGAGAATGGGACTAAAACTGATCTACGAACTTCTAAGTTTTACATTTTATACCAGATGTGGAATTGTTACGTTTTTGTTACAGACTAGCATCATAAAGATGTGATTGAGGTTAAAAATATATTATCTTTTTTCCTTTTACATAAACCTTACAGGGCTTCAAGAAACAATTTATAAACACATATACATAAATTAAGATTTTTAGAAAGTAATTTACTAAAAATGGACCATTATATTAATAAATAAACCGGAAACTATTAAAAATAAACTCTTCCAAAGAATTAGTAACTTCAATTCTATTAAGAATTGTTATTAAAAATTTTTAAATATACTATAGAAATATTTATAATTGCAAAACCTCTAACAATTAGTAATGGAGCTTAAAAATGAATATTCAAATAGATAATTTCTTTCACTAACAACATTTCTTTTATTGCTATGTTATTACAATATTTAAAGATGAGTGTGCAAATATTTTTTAATTACCAAACTACTCTGAATTATAAACTTAATTTTTTAATAAATGTTACACCAAAATGTTTATTGTAGATTACATGTCAGTTAAAATAAAAAATATTAATGCTACTCAAAAAATACAGATTTTTATAAAATGACAATTATAAATTATAGAAACATAAAATGAATAATGATGATTCTATATCACTATGAAAAATCTCATTTTTATTACTGAACAAAATATACCAACAAAACTCGTGAGAGAATCATTTATTTTATGCACCCATTAAATATATATAAACAGAATAACACTGTTCTTTAATAAAATTCAATGAAAACTTCTTAAATTTACTCATTAAAATTTCAGACTCAGTGTTTTATGTTAATTTATTTACTTATACGAGGAGCATATTCTAGAGTATTCAAACAATCTAGTCTTATAAATTGGTCGTTCCAAAGCATTTATTCCAGATGTCATATGTATGGAATCTGAAATAATATGATAGTAATTTAAGTATTTTCAAAGAGACTTGATTTGACATATAAGTGCAAGGGTGGAAGAGGAGATTTCACCTATGTGACTTAGAAGACATCTTTTTCAGCATAGTAAACATTTTTTAACTTTGAGACAATTGAAAACAACTTCATATATAAGTTTAAAATACATATATTTGCAATAAAGTTACAAGTTTTTTCCAATTTAGCAAGCACAAAATATGTATGTTAACTTTAGAAAGCAAACGCAGGGAATGTAATGATTCCATCTTAAATATTTTCAATTTGAAACAGAAATTTGATATAGTTGATATAGATTAAGAAAAAGATTCTGAAAATTAAAATCTGCTTTTTCATTTTTTGAATAATCAGGCTGCAATTAAGTAGCTGTATTTCTTAATTGCTATTTGGCACTACATCGAATCTTCAGATAATCCAGCTCACCTATTGTTCAGAGGTTGTTCACCAAATAAATTAATTGACATATCACTTTGGTGGCATGGTCTGCTTTGGCTCTCACAATCTTTACCCTGCTGGCCAAATAATCATAATCTTATTTTAATAAATGCAATTTGAATCCAGAATGTTAATTAGAAAAATACAAAACTAGGTCAATGTCATGCATATCTGTTGTTTATTTGATTATACACAAAGATTTTCATCTTTATACACTTTACTCCACACATTTAGTTTTTGTTTCAGATTTATTCATAATCTTAAATCAAGTCAGTTTGAACAAATTTCTGGTCCTTTAACTACATACTTTTACTTTTCTATGCATTTTGGTAATGAGATAAATAGTCTTGAAAATAATCAAATTATTGCTAAATAAAGTAAACTTATCACTCTTGACTCATTTTTGGACAATTCAGGTTTACTACGCGTAGGTGGCAGACTGCAACACTCTCTGCTGCATTACCAAGTCAAACATCCTATTATTTTACATCCTAATGCTAACATCACAGAACTAATTAAAGCTGAACACTTGTGACTTTTACATTCTGGTGTTCAATTAACCTACCATTCTTTACATCAGAAATATTGATCATAAATGGAAAGAAAATTATTTTTTTCATCTTTTGTAAATGTATAACATGCTCTTGATTTATTGCAAAACCCCAAGTTCAACAGCTTGAATATTTCAGCTACCACCTTTCAGAGTAATTCTATCCCATTTTCTACTTGTGCAGTAGATTATAGCGGTCCAATTATAATACGTCATGGCAGGCAGAGATCCAAGTCCTTGAGTAAAGCATATATCGCGCTTTTTATAAGTCTTGCTACTAAAGTTATACATTTAGAATTAGTATTAGACCTGACTTCACAATCATTTATTGCAGCTTTAAAAAGATTTATATCGCTGGGATATCCCTACTCAAATTGTTTCAACAAAAGTTCCAACTTTCGTTGCATTTCTTTATGATTTGTATTCAAATTTTTAAATCAAACAAATTCAAATTAGACATTCAAACATTTTCAACTTCACAAGGAATAAATTGGTCATTTATTCCTCCATCTTCTTCCCATTTTGGTGGCTTATGGGAAAGCACAATCAAGAGCGTCCAATATCATATGCATCAAGTAATAGGACAGACAATCCTTAATTTAGTTGAGACAAGCTTCATTGAAGCTTGTCTCATCAACTCCTGTCCTATTTCTGCTATTTCAACAGATCACAGAGATCCATAACTCTATCACTGGAACACTTTCTTATTGGTTGCCCACTCACCTCTTTGCCTGATTACAACTACCAAAATATTGAAATTAATCGCTTAGGCAGCTGGCTACTCCAAAAATTTATGCAATCCATTTGGAAACAATAGTCTAAAGACTATCTATCTACATTACCTCCACAACGCATTTCCTTCCTATAACCTTTGGAGATATAGTATTAATTACCAACAAAAGTTCCGCACTCATGCATTGGAAGCATGAAGTTGTCACCCAAGTTTATCCGAGTTCTGACTACTAGTTAGGGTTTTGATCTAAATATACATTGATTATGAAGATCTGTGCATAAATTGTGGTTATTACCAATCTGTAATCATCGAGTTCACTATTTGCATAATTTATTGTTATTACAATTTCATTTAATATGTATCTCACAATATGATTTATTTGATATTTATACACTTATTGTTATTGTAATTTCATTGATTTCTTCTTTCAAAAATATGATTGTTATTGTGTTCATGAAGATTGTATCATTGTTTATAACGTAATTTGTAAATTTATATTATATTTTTTTCGTATTTATGTTTCTCTTTTACTATTAGACAGTTTACAGACTAATTACTATACGTAAACATTATAAGTATTATCATATTTAATAGATATGCACATTTAAACTTTGTTTATTGTTCTGTAATATGGTATAATCTTTGCAGCATTGTATATTACATTATTTATCCATTGACAACATTATATAATACCTTCATTTACAATTATATTATTACTGTAACATTTCATTACAATATCAAAAAATCATCATCTGATTTTTGGCGGGTAGTATGTTCACTCGTTTATAATTTGCTCCTCATTATTTTATAAATAAAGAAACTAACTGCCTTCTTCTAATTCATGCAAAGTATATAACTTGTTATAATTCAGTTAGCTTAACACACCAGCTGACATTTTACAAAACTGATATTTTATTATTGTATAGTTTAGTCCTTATTCAGTGTTCATGCAGTTAACATTACATCTACATCATATTTGTTAACAATGTAATAAATTTATGGACTCATTAAAAGCATATATAAATACAAAGTGATAAATGTATCAATTTATTAGTACTGAACCAGCGATTTAAATACAAGAATAATTACTCCAAACCAAGGTAGTACACCAAGGTGGATATTATTCGACAGCATCCACTTCTTAGCAATAAGGTTACTAACTGGCTGGTGTCCTGCATCATCACATGGAATAAGAGGCATATATATTTTTCAGAATGATCTCAAAAAATATGGAAATGCTAATTTTGTGTGCTCTCTAGACAGATAATGCTTTCTCTTGAAGAGTATTTTAAGTTTGCTATGAAGACTTTGATGCTGAAAAAAGCCATAAATATAGCTATTTTTTAATTCTAAGATCCCAACTGCAAAAGCTCAACACTGATGACCCTAGTTTACAAATAAAAATGAGCCTGACTTTTTAAACAATGTAACAGATGATGTATTCCTCAAACTGACAATTTACAAAACCTTAATTGTATCAAGATGCTCTGAAGTTTTGCATATGATCAGCTCACCTCTCACTACATTATTTTGATTTCTGCAGCTCCTTAACACTGAGAGCCTGTTAATCTCTTTTCAATATCTGTCTGTTAGTGATTGAAGTAATCTCAATCACTGAAAGAGAAATCTAACACATGAAAACTACTTAATTGTTTCATTCCCTTTACAAAACAGATGTCTTATATTTTGGAATACTTCCTGGAATCACTAATCAGGGTAAAATATTTTTGGGTTTGGCATGATTGACAGCATTGAGGAAACCCACTCTTGTAGAGACTGCTGTGTTTAAATGATTCTAATACTCTTGAGAATGTATTTTTCTCTAAAAACAGTATTTTGATAAAATTTCTATTTCAAATCACTCTGAAGATCAACATGGAAGGCATTACTGATGGATTAACTGGTAAAATTATAATGTAGCTTTCAATATATTAGTCAAATTAACAATATTTACCAATAATGAAACATAATGAAATATAATAATAAAAATGTAAGAGCTATGAAAACAACTACTTCAAAATACAGAATAAAAAAAGTAAAAAGTTGTGAAAACAATTGTTTTAAAAGTAGTGAATGCAAACTCACATACACCTGAATGGCATAGAGGTTCTCACTTTAGTACTTACTCTTGTGAGACTGCTATTGTGATCACAATATTATATGCTAACACCTGAGCAAAGCAAAAGTGACTATTACTACTTTAAACTGTCCGCCATGGTAATTGTGGTGCATCAACATATACTTAGAACCTTAAAATTATCTTGTTTTCAATGTTGTTCAACATTTTATTACTTCTACCTGGTTGTCACAACCTGCTTAGGGTCATGATAATATGAAAGGGGGTTGCAAAATCAGTCTACAACTTTACATATAAACAAGAATGAAATCATTTTACAAAAAAAAAATCATTATAAACATTTTAGTTAAATTTTATAAGTACACACGTAAAGAAAATAAATTAATGAGATGGTTGCTTTTGTTTTCCATTTAAAAGTTTATCTATATGAAGATCTATGTTAGATATACATAAAAGCAAATTGTTTTCAAGTGATAAAAGATGATTCCTATATTTAGTTTTTAGTGCAACCATAGATGAAAAAAATTTTCACAGAGTTACGTGGCAAATATTAATATTTTCAATGCTTCTGTGACTAAATTTCCATATTCACTTCAACGAGAAAGCCAAAACATATCTAAATCTTCAGATGTGAATTGTAGTTGTATGTTTTATCACAGACATTTCGATGGGCTAGTTGTGAATCTCAAGTGGTAACTTAGCAGCTGCAACAATGCTCTCGCTAAATGGATTCAGTACCAATCTCTTTAAAAAATCATTTTTCCTTCTAGCAAATATTCCACCAATTGAATTTTCTGCTAATACAGATGCATCTTCATGCTATCCAAACTGTGGTAAATAATAACATCTTCTTTAACCAAATTTTTCTCAGTATGATTGGAAGTAAGTGGAAACTTACTTCCACTTTTACTTTGAAGGCAAATAATCAAGATATCAACCTTCTTAATGAAATTATGAACTTTGTCTGTCATAATAAATTGTTTTTATCACATCGTTGTAAATTCACATTTAAATTGTTTAAATGCAAAAACACATCACCATAGTAAGCCAACAGCAACGTATACTCATTATTCTGTAGAAACAAGAGAATGGCATTTGATTATCCTGGAAAAGTATTACTAATTCATCTTGCAATCCTAATAACTGGGTTAACACTCCCATGACTTCTGCATGGAAAAGAAGAAATATTCTTTTCACCCATTTCATTAGCATAGCTTAGCTATTCTGTAATGCTCGACTTTTAATAAAGTTAACCATTTTTACAGCTTTTCAAAGAATTTGTTTGAGATTTTCCAGCATATTTTTTGTGGCAGGAGCATGTCTGTGAGGAAAGCAGTCTGTTCACTCTGCCCTTGATATAAGAAGATCTTTTAATTTTTTTCAATCCACTGTTCATTCCTGTTATTACCTTTGCACGATCACTAACTAAGTACTGTAATAGGTTTTGTCCAATCTATGTTATAGTTTTTAGTAGCTTCTTAAAAAATATTGCAAAAGATTTTCTGTTGCATAACCAGGTACTGATTTGCAAAACAACATATTTTCTTTAATTGATCTGTCCCTATCGCATTCATATCTCATAAAATATAAGAGCTGAGAGAAATGTTTGCCACGTCAGTTGATTCATTAAAATGAATACTAAAAAATTCACTTGGACTCACTTGCTGAATTATCTGATTGGAAACACTGGCAACCATGTCATTGATTCACCTTGATACTGTCATTAGAAAGTGGAATTTTTTTCAATTTTTTTGCTTCTTCCACACCATTAAAACACTGACCATATCAATTGCAGCAGGCAACATGAGGTTTCCTGTGATTGTACAGGATTCGGACATCTTAGCTACTCTAAATGCTACAAGATAAGATGCTTCAAGGGTATTTTTATCAGAATGACTTGATTTACAAATAGAAGCTTGTTGATTTCTCAAAGTTTAATTTTCTTTCGAAAAGTGACCAGATGTTTATCTAGTTGATAAAACTTTTATGATCCAGATGTTTAGTTTCCAAGTGTCAAATTAATTTTGATGGTTTCATGCTTTCATTGAAGAGGGACTTGAAAGCAAACTATGTTGTGGCTTTCCATTCAATGACCATATTTAACAATTTATATATGACTGAAGTGACATTGTCATCAAGAACTTTTCAATCCCCAGTGTGACTGATGAGATACTCACGTTCAGTGTAGTGCTATCACGTGTGATAGCTGTAATTGTATCTTATCTTGTTGAAATTTACTTATTTTTAACAATTATGTCGTATTGAAAACAATATATTGCACGTATATTATACTGCATGTGCTAAATGCGTGCATTGTTTACTTCAACTTATTTGTGTATTCCATTAATTTATTTTTTATTTTATTTTTATAGTATTCTAATTTTATATTTAATTACTACTATATTTTATCGGATTGGAATTTTGTGTTTTATCTGCATTATTTTTACATCAATTTTTAGTACAGTGTTTATTTTTTTTCCAGTGGTTGGATGTTTGTGTAATTTAGCTGACAATGAAATTGAAGACTTATTGAATTTGAATCTTGATTCAGATTTTTCTAATCATGACATAATAAACAATCTGTTTGAATCTAGTGAGAATGAAAATGATGAGGTTATTCCTAATGTTGGCCCTTATGGTGATAATAGTACAGTTTATGAAGATATTAATTTTAGTTGGAATGAAGTAGATAAGTTTATTAGTCAGTCATGACAGTTTACCAAAAATAGTGGAGTAAATTTAGATTTTTTGGGAACCTAGGCTATATTATAACACCTCTGGATGTATTTTTGAAATTTTTTGATGAAACACTAGTAAACAAAATTGCAGAGGAGACTAACAGATATGCTTCTAAATTTGGATTATCTTCTGTTTTATTGTCAAAATTCAGGGTTCATAAATGGACTGAAACAACATTTAATGAAATATATATATATATATATATACTTAGCCGTAATTATGTAAATGGGTATTGTATAAAAACCACCTGTAAAATTATATTACTCCAAAAAAGAACTGTTTGAGACACCTGACTTTTCTGTTATGACCCCTATTGACAGATTTAATTAACAAAATTTTTCCATTTCAATGACGTCAGTTCAATAGATAATTTTTTCTGGTCCCAAAAGACTTTTTCAATTTCAACCAGTAATAGATGTCTTGCTTGAAAAATTTTAATTATTGTATACCCCTGAAAGAAACTTGCCAATTGATGAATTGTTGCATTTATGGAAGGATTGTCTTGGCTGGAAGCAATATATTCCTCTAAAGGCAGCTGAAGTGGGAATAAAATTTTATGAGTTGTGTGAATCTAAAAGTGCCTACTTGGGGAATTTTTTCTTTTACATCAGAAAAGAAACACAATTTAATTTAATGGTTGATCCACAATATTACCAAAAGCAGTTGCTTGTGTCTTATCTTTGACTGAACCTTTATTAGGAAAAGGATATGCAGTCCGGATGGACAGTTACCACAATAGTCCACAACTGACCTATTTTTTAAAAGAAAACAATACAGACTGCATAGGTACTCAAAGGATTATAGGAAAGAAAAAAGTAGAAAAAAAGTCATTCAGGAAAATAGAACTGAAAAAAGGAGACAGCTGTGCCATATATTCTGGCAAAGTAACACTAATGAAATGGCATAACAAAAAAATCAATCCCTTATTTCTACTTGCCACAGTAGTAGTATGATAACTGTTTTTTTCAAAATAATGGGAAGGTGGCATCTAAGCCAGAACTTCTGGCTTATAATAAATTTATGGGAGAAGTTGATTTAAAAGACCAGATGATTCAACTTTATTTGCTGAAAAGAAGAAAAGATTTAAAGCGGTGCACTTTTTAAAAGATTATTAAATGTAACTATCCACAATTCATTTTGTAAGTTATTAAAATCTTACCAATGAAACAGACAATTTAAAATTTAGAATGGATCTAATTGAACAAATTTTTTAAACATTTGGATCATCAATGACTAGGCTGAAGGCTAATCGACCATCCATGAAACCACCACTGTCCAGATTGATTGATAGACATTTTATCAGAAGAATCCCCTCAACTAGAAAGAAATTCAAACCTTACTGAAGATGTGTTGTGTGTACCTCAACTGGAAAAAGAAAAACAATGTATTGGTGTTCCAAATGTGTGTAGTCAAACAGAGTTAACTGTTTAACTACAAATTAAAAAACCAAAACTTCAATTACTATTATTTTCAATGAAACTATGCTTTTACAAACTTACATTCTGTTTTGCAAACAGACGTTCTGCAATTCCTTGTCTCTTTTATATTACTGAGAGCACGACATGTTGTATCACATGCATGTTTGAACATGACACTCTCACAGTAAATATTATGCAAGCAGACCAAATTACAAGGAGCATGTACATATCAAGTTGTAACCTGTAAATTGCTCATGTTTGTTCATACATGCTTGTTCATACCAGTCGCTATCAATACAGCTAAATAGTTTTAACTAGGTTTTATTGGATTGGAGTTGGGGAGTCATGAAATATTCATTATATTCTTTTTTTTTTTACTTTTTGGGGATTGCTGAACTAAAAAGGGTGAGAATCACTGTTTTACACAAAACCATTTTTTCACAAAGTTTTACTTATGTTCAAACAAGTACAGAATAGTGCATAATGAATAAAATACATAACAGCTCTATTTCAACCCGTTCAAAGCAAAAGTCTAGTGAGTCAATTCATCTACACACTTTCTAAACAATTTTAAAGTTTAAAATGTACACTTATATATTTAAATATATGTAAATGTATTTATTTTTGTTTTACAATAAAACTGCCAAAAAATATGAAGATTAAAAATATAAAACTAGCCAATCTTTGACGCACTAGCTTCTCATAAAAAAATATGTTTTCATTCCAGAATAATTATTTTTTTGGTGACTAAATACTGAATTTATATACAGTTGAGTCAAGAGCTAAACTAAAATTATAATCTTCTAATTTCCCTAAACCTAGAACACTTACCTTAGTTGGGATTAGGCAGGTAAAGGAATTTTGCATACAATAAAACTATTCTTTGATAGAAATTGCTTTGGCTGCATATAAAACTTAATATTTTGGTTGCATATATAAGTTTTGAAAACCAGCTTATATATTATATATATATATATATCTTTTTCAGCCTACTCTTTTTTTAGAGAAACAGAGATTGTTGAAAAAAGTGCAAAATTATACTTGTAACCATCGCTTATATTTTTAGCATAATATTTTTATTTTTTAAAAATTAAATATTGAGCGACTTCATTTATAATTAAGGTGCTAGATTAGGGAGTGTTATATAATTATTACGTATCTATACATTACATAAAAGTAGATTTTATTTGTTTTCTTGTTAGTCTGGGATAATCTCAAAACTATCATACCAATTTCAAGAAGTCCTTTACTGTTTATAAGCTTACTTCTTTCTCAGTGACATAGGCTGTATAAGAATTTGGTTGGTTCACCTATTTTTCCTTTATTAATCCCTTTTGATGCTCCTTCAAGACAGGTATAATGTAAGTAAAAAATAAAATATTACTTGAGAAACAGTTAATTCATACAAACATCAGATTAGGGGATCTGATTATTTGGATCTACGAAGGGAATATAGTCAACAAGTCTTGTAAGCATATATAAACTCACCTTAACAACCACAATCCATATTAAAAGTGGAAATTGGATCGATCATTTTGAATTAAAGATTTTAATATTAGTAGGATTTGTGATCCCAAAGACCCCGTATGATTTTTTTTTTAATTTTGAATTGAAATCATTAAATCATTAATTTTTAAAAAATGTCTTGAAAAACTTTTTAAACAATTATTTATTTGTGTGCTTTATGAATGTAACTCCCAACATAAGATATTTATACCAGATATTATTGACTGACCACTGAGATGGGGTATTCTGCTTTTCTCTAGCACTAGGCAAAGATTTCAATCTATCCACATTCTTCTTGCAGTCAATCAGTTGTCTAGCGAGTTGTGAGATTTCATCATGTGCTTGAGCTAATTCATCTTCCAGTTCATGTACTTTAACTAAATATTTTTCCATTATAGATCGAACATGATCAGGTTTCTCTTTAGCAGTTTCTGTGGCTTCTTTTTCTCTATAAAAAGAAAAACCAAGTAAAAATAATTTATAAAGTAAATAAGTAGAAACACAGATTTTATAAATGTATGGTTAACATACATAAATAACACAAAGTTATTTAATTTAAAATATAATTAAGTAATAGATTTTTGGTGATAAGTATTTTAATATTGGTTCACAATTAAATTGTGAACCAATATTAAAACCAATTGTGAACCAATATAGGGAGAAAAGAAAAAATAACAAACTAAAGACCTAATTTCACACCATTTTTTTTCGAGATTAAGAAATTATAAACCCTTCAGGAAATTTATGTCTAAAATAAAATGTAAAATTTTTAAGTAAATTCTTTTCACTTTGAATTTGCTAAAGAACATTTTCTTAATACGTAAATATGCTTTATTTACTACTGCCTAACATAGCTAGTAGCATTTCTGTCCCCACAAAGTAATTTTTTGAATAGTAATGAAACTTCAGTATTACACTCATACTATACTAAGTTTGAGCATTTTAGTTTATTCATCTAATTAAAATAGATAACTAACGCTTATTTGTTAAAAAAAGAACTGTAAAGAATGATAAAAGGCTTAAAGGCACTATGAAACTTGGCTGCCCTGAAATGAACCATTAGTTAGTTGGCTATTATGGTGTTTCAGCAGTAGAGGCTTGGCAGTAGAGGTGTTTCAGCGTGGTATTAAACTTAATAGATAAGCTTTAAAAGAGTTGTTTGATTAGTGAGCTCTCAGAGTTGACTAAAGAGATGGCAGCCATCTGGTAATATTTTTACACAGATTTGAATACTAGATCGTGGATACCGATGTTCTTTGGTGGTTGGGTTTCAATTAACCACACATGTCAGGAATGGTTGAACTGAGACTGTACAAGACTACACTTCATTTACACTCATACATATCATCCTCTGAAGTATTACCTGAAAGGTAATTACCGAAGGCTAAACAGGAAAAAGAAAGAAAGAAAGTAGTCTGGTAATCTTAACTTCAGATCAATTCTTAGATGAACTCTTTTGACTTACTTCAGTAAGCCACAGTGAGAATACCAGAGACAACGGCTTCCTTTAAATGATAATGGAAACTATGACAGTATATTATGAATAAGCATGCACAGAAATGTAGAATTATCAATTTAGCAATGTTTTTTTCACATTTTAGTGATCAAATAACAGAAACAAGATCGAAGATAAAGGTCATATTTTTTGTAAAATTAACATTAACATATTGTTCACAAAAATTAAAGAGAAAATTAGTTAATACCTAACAATAATATGTAAATATTTTTACTACAAAGCAAATCTGTAAAAAGTTATTGTAAATTTAACAATCAAAATCAACAAAAATTTAAATGAATATATATATCTATTCAATTACTATCAAAGAATATATGAGAGACTATTTAGTATTAGTAAAATTTATTGTTGATGAGAAAAGATATAATCTAATTATCTTGCAGGTGTAAGATAATTAGACAGTACTAGTTTTATCTATTTATGACCTTGGAGGTCTATTTACATGATCTTATACTAGGAAGGTGAAATTACTTACATACATAATGAGTTAACAATGCATGGTTAGAAAAAAACTAAAATGCTAATATTCTAGATTAATATTCATTTTAAATATAATGAATATTTATAATTAATTTTGAATAAAATTTATCACAATAATCATATTAATATTTTGAAATACAAAAATTATTTATATTCACTATGAATTTCACATATTAATGTCTTCTTAAAGAAGTTATTTAATTTAAGGTGAATATCAAACTAAAAAGTTGCCATGCTAAGAAACAGATGAACAGCATACAAATTTGATAATTTGAGTCCATGTATAGAAAACATAAGATACAATCAAACGATTCTGAGACTAAATCTATAAAAAATTCCCAAATTCAAATTTTGCAATCAGACTCTTTGAAGTAGTCCACTTGTATAACATTACACTGATTCCAATGCTTTTCCCATTAGTGGAAAAGCAATTCCTGTTTTTTAAGTGTGATATGCACCTGGAGACTCATACTGGATCTCCTCTTTGATATCGAAGTGGCAAACATTCAGCTAGAGGTTCACTCATGGGAAAGAGGAAGAAGTCACAGAAGATCAGTCTGATGAGTATGAGGATGTGTAAAATGATTATCATGTACTTACGGTCTAAAACTTGCAAATTTTGGAAGCTGTTTGATTGTTCAACAGTGCTATCATGCCACAATTCAGGTTATTTGCACTGAATGCAATCTCTCAGATGATTCAGAAAGTTATAGCAGAACTCTACATCAATCTTGAACTGTGGAAATGAATTCATCAAGTACAATCTCCCCTTGAATGCCAGAGAAAATGATGACCATGTCTTGGTTGCACTCCTGATCTGCCTTGTTTTCTTTTTGTGTGCAAGTGCTATTCAAAACTGTTACTTTGACTAACTACCTCATTGCTGTAGACCTGCTGCAGCATTTCAAAGGTCTCAATCATGCACTTCCTGAATCTGATCAAAAGTGGATGTAACCTCTCTGTTCTACTTTACAGGGCATACTGAAATGTTGTTATGTGGTTATACATACTCAATAAGCATGTAATGTTAATACAGATGTCCTTAGATTTGCATTCTACACTTGGCATATTGACTCATGAAGGTCAGTACTTATCACTGCTGTACGGTATGCATGTGCTATGTTCTGTGTGTTTTTAAGGGCCTAGTCTCAGATGTTTTACACTTCATCCACGATGAATTCAAACATTCATACGTAATGTAGAAAGGAAAGATTATTAAAAAGTTCACAGTCATTTTGTGAAACAATATTGTATACAGAGAATGTTGGGGCTGTATCTTTACTCGATTTATATAAACCATCTAAAATAAAGCTATTAACTAAAATACCAAACGAAGCTCGAAGTCAGAATATACCAGTATTTCAAAGAAAAGTTATTATGGATGAGATTTAATATTGTTAGAGCTGTTCATTTCATGAAGGTATAAACAATCATATTCAGATAGAATTTCAGAGAAATTAATGTTGGTGTTAAAAACAAAAAAAAAATTAATTCTGGTTGCCTTAAATATCTATTCCACGTCAGTTATAAAAATTATCTAAAAATCTTACATGGTGAGATACTAAAATTTCTTGTTCATCTGACAATAATTAAATTATTACATCATTAAAAAATAGAAAAGTGTAGAACAATTGCTTTACTAACCGAAAATTTTAATTAAGTAGTTTTAGCACATGTTCTAATAAGTAAATATTATTTCAAATCAAATGCTTGGTAGTGGGTTTTTTGAGTGAGAATATGTTAATAGTAAACTAGCCACGCTTAGGAAACTGAAACAGGTGTACACATTTTATAATATTTGTTATTTTTGCTAGCAATTAGTGTGTAATTGCTAGCAAAAATAAAATTTGTAATTTTATTGAGTAATGAAAGTAAAAGCCCAGCAAATAGAAAAATATTCTCTATTTTAAACAAAGAAGAAATTTAGTAAATTCAGCATTACAAAGACATGTTAATATCACTGTGCTAAGACGTGGATGTGCAACTGGATAACAGAAAATCTAACTTAATAAAATGGAAAAAATAATTTTTATTTTCTGATAGTTCCTTACAATTAAAAATCAGTTCAGTTGGATACTTTTATTGTTACCTGTGAGTAAGCTGACTCTGTTTTTCAAAAGATACTTGCTGTAGATTACTAATTTCTTCCTGTAGGCTAGCAACAGCTGCATTATGTTCTTCTCTACATTCTTTTAACAGGATCTGATATCTTCCAATAGTTTCTTCTTTTTGATTTACTATGTTCTGGAGGCTAGCAACAGTTGCCTATAAAAAAAGGCTTTGTATTACAGTTATTACTGATAAATAATAATAAAATATAAAACTTGTAAAGCCAAACCTAATGTAATACAAAATACAAATTTAAACAAAAAATCACAGTAAACTGAAATTGTAACATGACCAAATTGCAGCAATTAATTGTACATCAACAGAAGACCAAAACTATTAAACCCATTCTTAAATTTATTAAATAAATGATGCACTCAAGGTTTAGTTCGATAAATGTACAAATGGAATAGCAGAGATGCACCTATTCACAACTCCATGGAATTCCCACATGTCTAAACACCTCTTAACATTAAAATTAAAGTGATTACTACAAATTTATGAATAACATTTTTTTATGCAACATGAAATTGCCTCAAATATATTTTGCCAATATTTAGAATTTTCTATCAGTAAAATTCCATAGCTAGACAGTTGTAAATGTTTGGAAATAATTTTTTGAAATTAAACAGTAAGCAGTCTTCTCTTCAACACAAGAAAGATCAGTCACCTACCCAGCTACTCTGTGTGTTTTTGGCTTTAAATTGGTTTGAATTTTTTCCATAACATTCAGATATTCTGCAGGGGGAAAATGTATATATCTTAACAAATCTTACTGGCTTTTAATCAAATTAATCTTATCATTATAATCCTTTTACTAGCTATTTAAAAAAAAAAAACACAAGTATTATTATTTAACATATTGGACGCTATGAACTATAATCATTGTTCATACTGACTTACTGGATGGATGTGGACTCCCATTGAAGTCCTTGTATCTGTGCACATTATATTCACTTTAGTGGAGATGTTGTCATCAGTATAAGGTTATTTAATATGTACAATCAATCAGTTACATTTACTTTATAAGTAGAGTGTTGCAGTTTCACTTTTTATAAAACATTTTTTCAAATTTTTAATTTTGTTGTGCAGTTTTCCATTTATTGTGCCATAAACTTGAAATGTATTTTTAGTGAAAATTATTCAAGAATATTGATAGAAATGTAATTTTAAGAGAAGAAAAGTTAACTTAAATGATATTAATTAAATTTTTTGTTGTTGACAATTTTATAATTTTCGCACTATTTTTTCATCAGTTTTTAATATTTTTAGAAGGGTTAAAGAGATCACACTACCAAATTAAAAATTTATTATCATCTGAGCCAGTACCACTGACATCACAAAATATAACCACGAACATCTCAACAAAGTATTCAGGATGAAAGAGATATAATTCAAAGTATTGAACAACTAACAGAGATGATGATATCTCTATTTCATCAAATGAATGGTAGGTGAATTTAACTTTTTAGAAAGCAATTATGAGGAAACTGTTGACAACCCACAACACCTTTCAGGTAATATCAACACACCTTCAGTCGCTGTTCCTTCCACTTCCACACAACAAAGGACTACAGTACTGACACCACAATTCAGTAAAAAAGTGTCACAAAGACTGATCTCAATTCTACTAACATGCTTGGGTTTGAAATTTTACTGGTTAGAAGTAACCTTAGACAATTTTTAACTTGCTTTTTAGAAATGAAATAATTTATCTAATAATGTCAGATACAAAAAAACAAGGGTTTTATTGTGAAATATTTAACATCATACACCAGAATAAAAAAATGGAAATGCCTAACAACTGAGGAATTTATTTATAGGAATGCTCCTTCATATGGGTGGGAACAGTTCTAATGCCACATCTTTCTGTTTCCTGGAGTACTGACATTTTATATAATATGTCACTTTTCAGGAACTGAATGAGCTGTGACAAGTTTATTGCAAAATTGCAGTAATTACATTTTGCTGAAACATCTACTCTAGGAACCAATACCAACTGACAGACTATACAAAGTATGACCATTATTAGACCTTTTCCATAAAACAATAAATAAAACAATTAACCCTGCACAAAATTTATGTGTTGCGGTACTTTGGAGAGGGAGATTACTTTTCCATATTTATATTAAAGCTAAGAGACATTGGTAAAAACATATATGCTTACAGAACCTAATGGTTTGGTCTTAAGGTGTGCCATATATACCAGAGCTTCTGATAAAGAAATTGGTGGCCCTGGCCACAAAGAAAATGTAGTATATAAGCTCAGGGGGGGGGGGGGGCACTGCATAATGGGAACTCGCTCTTTATGGACAACTATCACAAAAGTGTTTGTCTGATCCATGAGCTTTTAGAGGAAAATGTACTAAATAAATATTTTTAAATCAAACTGAAAAGGAAACCAGTCCAGTGTAGGTACTGAAAAATTAAATAAATATGAAGCAGAAGCCTTATTTTAAGATGAGGCTTTGTATTGAAGCGGAAGTGTAAAGGGATGTTATTTTAATTTGGGAATGAAATTATCAATATTGGTAATAAATAAGGGTAAAACTGGTTTAAGGGTAAAACCCTTAAACCAGAGGCTGTGGTAAAATATAATTAGTTTATGGGAGGCATTGATCATCTAGATCAGATGACAGCCTATTGAAAGAAAAACTCTTAAATGGTAAAAAAATGAATGCACATGGAATGCAAGCAACTTCTGAACATGACTAACCAGGCTCAATAATAAGCATATAGTAGTAGGCTTACTAGAAAAATTGAGAAGGAAATTTGTTTTCCTTTTTTTTTGTTGCCAAAATTCAGTATACTGTTGCAGCACATCATCATTACCAAGTTAAAAAAAATTATATTATATTTATATATAATATTATTATATTTTAAGATTATTATATTTTACACCACACTACCAAAGAAAATAACATTTAACTAGTTCTCTCGTACTTCAAGTGCTTCAAATTTCGGGCTTGTCATATCAATGAAAAGATTACATAACATAACAGATTATTATACTTCTTTCTGTCATGAAACATTGAAATTTTTTCATTCATATTATAAATAATATTTGAAATAGTTCACTAATGAATTTCATGATACAATCAACAAAGTAGGGCATTGAAATCAAAGCTCTAAAAACAAAACCTTTTTTGATTTACCAAAAAGAAAAGCTCTTAAAATTAAAATTTAACAAAATTTAATGGCAATCAAAAAATGTAAAACTGAAACTGAACAAACTATGTTTTTATTTATGTTTGAAAATCTGACTGTCCATTTCTATGATTTTTTATCCTCAAACAAGTCTCAATCCCATGTTCCATATGACATTTACTGGATAATAATTCTAATGTGATTTAACTCTCATATTACTGAGCAGTTACATACATGGTTAAGGTGTCATATTCTATGAATTCTTTGTCAGAATACTGAAAATGTGGAAATCAATTGCAACAAGGAAGAGCAACCAAGGATTAAAATACCTCTAAGAATAAAAATACCAAAATTAGCCTTAGCCAAAATTTACAACAAATGACTAATCTTTTTGAAAACTTCAAAAGAAACAAGAATTAAAGCAAACATCCTGATCCTGTAGGGGAAGACACCCACTATGTGATATTTCCAGCTGCCACACCACCTCCTCCATACCTAGAGCTGAGGGCTTTACCAGAGGTCACCTACCTCGGCAGTTCACATATTAGTCTCACCTTTGCTAGTATGCCACCAATGTGAATTCCACAAGTGATACTCCCATCTATGTACTACTAACAAAGATGAACTCATAGTAACAAAACATCTCAAATATAGTCTTAAACAAGACTGAATTCCTAAACGTAGAATGAAGGAACTGAAATCACCTACCCAAGCAGGTAGAAGTGAATTTGATGCACAACTCAAACCAACCAACAAGTGAAAAACATAAAAGTGAAACATTAAACAAAACCACAATACAACTAACATAAAAACCAACAAATACAAAGTAACAAAGAAATGCGAAAACAGTAGAAACAAGGGAAGCCCAGTCAGGACTCTGCTTTTCTTTTGCAAGGTAAATCATAAATTCCTCAATTATTGACCATTCGACCTGGTAACTCCAATTCTGCTGTATATCCAGTGTCAGAATGTAGAGATGACAAATCACCTCGGTACATTTCTCATCATATTTTGTGCACTCATAGAACACATGAAAGGTGTCATCCAGAACCCTGCACTGCGAGCACAAACCTGCATCCAGCAGGCCGAATTGCACCAGCTTGCCCCTAAAAGCATTATGTCCTGAAAGAAACTGTGTAACATTCAGGGAACATTCAGGGAAATTCAAGACACGCTGCAAGCATCTAACATCTGGGAAAAGATCATGCATATACCGCCCCCTTTACGTCTCATCCTATCTTGCTTGCCATAAATCATATCCATGCTGCTTGATCTCCTGGATTTTTTCACAAGTCAACTTACCCAACTTCCTAGCAGCATAATACCTTTCTATTGCAAGAATGTAGATTGGTTTCACACCTGCAATACCGAGATCACCTCATGAAATTGTTTGGTAACACCCATAACCATGAGTTAACATAAGTCATTGGGCAAGAACATTAAGCCATTAAAGCACACAAATAAGATTTACAGTACCAGTATGTAGTCGAAAGAAAATGAATAGTAAGGGATGTTTAGGGGCTTCACATATTAAAAAAATGCAAGCTAAAATGAATGTAATATTTATATAAAAGCTAAAGCAATTTATCTGGTGTAGGAGTTTACTGAACCGCAATCCAGTCTAGGTCTCACCAAGATCTTTTAAAATTTAAATACACATCTTCAATCTACAACCTAAAAGCTTTTTCTGGCTACATGTAACATAACACAATTTTTAACTCACAACTTTTGAGTTCTCTTAAGTGTTAAGTCCATATCATTGATTCAAATTAATCGTTAATTTAAATCAAAATATAATAAATAAAATTAATAAACAAACAGTTTATTTTCAATTATTTTTTTTGCATTTTATTTACAACAAAACATCTGCACATGAAGTGAATAAATGACAGGATTTTAAAGCACTTTCTACATTATTTACAATTATAACAAATAAGTTAACACTAACAGTCTTGTTAGATACCATATTCTAGTAAATGGTCTGGAAACTGCAGTTTACTAAACTGCAGAATTTTTATTGTTGAAGGATCCTATCCTGCTACAAAGCTTCAAAGCTCAACACAACATATTCCTACCAACATTTCAATTTTTTACCTTGTTTAAAATATCTTTTAGATACTGGCCAAGTTTCAGGTAAGCTCAATCTAACTAGCCATTTATTTGAGAAATCATAAGTTCATATTTTTTTTTAATTTCAGTATTATGACTTCAGACTTCCAAAACATACATATTATGAAGAAAAATAAGATGAATGAAGTGGTAGGTAAAAAGATCCCAGACAAGCAAAGCAATCAGATCAAAATAAGGAAAAATTTTGAAAACTAAATGAGATCATTAATATGATACACCCTTTGATTCAATTATTCAGATTTGGTCATTAAAATTTATTTACTAATTAAAAAATAAAATATTATCACTAAATCGATGAAATCAGAATTATCAAAATACAATTCTTAATCATTATAAACTATGGAGAATATTACAAGCATACTGGAAAATTCACAAACCCTTCACATTTGTAAACCATTCAGTAGTTGTAGAAATACGATTTTAATCACCAAAGCATAATAAAACATTCTATTTAACACAATATTTTACAATTAAGAATAAAAAAAAACTTCTAACCTTTAGAGCTAATGTTTCAGTGTTTTCATGAGAAGTTTGATTCATACTGGGGAGAAACAACTGGACTTTTGTGTAATTCAATCAATTCTTTTTCTTTTTCCAAAAGTAGAGTGTTTTTCTCAGATAGTTGAATTTTTAAAGCAGTCAGATGATTATTTCTTTCCTCTAATTTTGCATTAATCACACCTAATTGCATTTGAAGATCACTGCATATTTTTTCAGAAGCTAATAGTTTAGTTGACTGCTGATTTAGAGACATATTAGCCTAGAGAAAAAATCATTCATTACAACACAATACGTTATACAAAGAAGCAAGGTCTTGTAAAGAAAGTGGTTAACATCATTACCAATGTATGTATGTATTTATATGTAAATAAATTATATATATATATATATATATATATATGAGGGCTATTCCGAAAGTAAGGAACGTTTCCCCATGACGCCGCCAGGCGCACACCAATCGTGTATATATTGGTGTGCTCGTGCTCGGCACCTCAGGGGGTGCATTGCTCCCTCCATATAGTTAGTGACCCGTTGTGGCGTATTCCTGCTAGCCTATGTAGCGTTAGCACCGAAAGGACTTCAGTGGACGTCCTCAGTCAGTGTCCAGCTGTGACAACGGGAACATCTCCGCACTGCCCGTTTTTTTAATATACAAATTTGAAATGTGTGCTGCAATAAAAAATCCCGCCAGTTGTGAGGTGCGGTCTGTGATTAGTTTTTTGTTGGCCAAAAACTTAAAACCAATAGAAATTCATCGGGAACTGTGTGAAGTGTACGGGAACAACGTAATGAGTGAAAGTTCTGTCAGGAAGTGGTGCATCCAGTCTAAAAATGGCCGAACAAACGTTCACGATAAAGAGAAGAGTGGACGTCCGAGCATTGTGACTGATGATCTGGTCTCCAAAGTTGACGAAAAGAATCGTGAAAACCGCCGTTTCACAATAACTGAGCTTTCTCTATGTTTCCCACAAGTTTCACGGACTTTATTGTTTGAAATTGTTTCACAGAAGCTAGGCTACCACAAATTTTGTGCAAGATGGGTGCGTCACTGAGTGGTTGAGATCACAGGCGGCAGAATTCTATGACACAGGAATTTCAAAGCTTGTCCACTGCTATGATAAGTGCCTGAATTTGTATGGTGATTATGTTGAAAAGTAGTATTTTAGTCCCTCTTTCACATGTATATAATAAAAAGTTTTTCTTGTACTTGGTTTTTTTAAAATTCCAAAACGTTCCTTACTTTCTGAATAGCCTTGTGTATATATATATATATAAAAACACGCACACATTTTAGTACAATAATCCTTATCACAAAATAAAAAAAATAAAAATATTTACTGTACTCTTAAAACTAATTTAATTTATATTTTAAAATACAAAAAGACATTATTAATTTAATCCTTAGAAAGTATTGGTAGTTAGGGTTAACAATAAAATTAGAAAAAACAAGTCTGTTCTGCATTGAAAATCAGCCAATAAGAGCTGGAAGCTCTTACTGTAAATACCTTCCTGACTGTGATCCTGTACATGACAATCCTTGACTTTTCAATTTTGTTCAACACCTGTGTTTCTAATTCAAGCGTGAAGACAAACCTCGGTCTATCATAAACATTTGCTTAGAGTTAAGAGGCTCATAGGTACCAATTTTATAAATTGTTGTCAATTTGAAGAACATTTTCAGGAAGGCCAATGATCCAAATAAGCTTTGTGATAAAGGTGGACCCTGTTTGGCAGAACTATCCACCATCTGTTTCTCCATACATCAATACATATCAGCCATTTCACAATTTATGTACAAATTTGCCATATCTCACAGAAAAGTAGCAATATCAAAATTTAAAAAAATAATCAAAATAATATACATTCACAATAATCTATCAATGTGTAATCTATCACATTGATAGAGTTTTTATGTAGAGTTATTATGATAGAGTTTTTATGTAGAGTTTTTAGATAGAGTTTTTATGTAGTTTTCTACATAAAAACTCTATGATCAACTGTTTTTTTAATTTTATAAATATTCTAAGACATATATATACAAAGAGTTAATATATTATATTGTATTATAAAACATAATTATTAAAGAGCTGATTGAAGTATATTTGACTTATATACAGTTGGTATTTTTACTTCCTTGTACGAAGTAAAGGAAGTATTGTGATCGTGAAAAATTTTGCTTTTCAGATTTCAATGGAAATATCCATTTTGACTAATTTCAGCATGACGTCTGAATGTACATATGTAATATCTCGCATAACTCAAAACTTATTAGCCGTAGGATGTCTGAAATTTTTGATGTAGTACTGCTGTAACTAGTTGTGTACCCCCCCCTTTTGATTGCTAATGTCTGGATCAAAAGTGTCTAAAAAAGCCCAAAGCCCAAAAAATCAGGATTTTGGACTTTTTCTTAACTGCAATAATAAGCAGTCATTGAGAGCTTTTCAACGATGTATCATAAGTGATACTTATTTTCATTGGTTCCAGAGTTATAGCCAAACAAATTTCTAATTATTGAAATATTTGGATCTTACTAGGGGACGGCACATTGGTTTGAATCAGACTTCATCTCTTTTTTTTTTAAATTTTTTTAAATTTAAATATATTGATTTATTAATAATTATTAACCTCTGATTATAAAAAAAAAAATTACGCTAAATAATAATTCAATAATAAAAAAAAAGTATGAAAAAGTATCAGTTATTAATAAACAAAGTTTTTTGTACTATACATTTTTAAAAAAAGGTGTATGTAATGTAATAGGCATACAAGAAAGTCATGTGGTGGCCAGATCAAATTTTTTGATAACTTGGAGGGGATGATATCACTGATTTGCTGTAACAATTCATATATAATTGAATGGTATTGATTAATATAATTAAGCAGTAGATAAAAAATTAACTGACATGAAACTATTTTGCAAATTGATTATTTTCTAGCAAGATTTACTTACACTAACATTTTTCCATTATAATTCATCTGAAAAAGTTCAATTGAAAAAAAGGAGTCATTTTCTTCATACTGAAATACTTAAGATTGCTAATAAACAAGTACTTGCACTAGTAGTTTTTGAGTTGTCATGAAATGAAAGTTTAAGATAATTCATTAAAATAGCTCAATCAGTTTTAAATATTTAAAAATTGTTTTTTGAAATATAGAAAATGTATAAAATAGGCATTTATGAACCTAGATTTAGGGGAACATTTTTTGCTTTAATAATAGAAATACAGTACTGAAGTACTGGCTGACATTTTTATATATAAAACAGCTTTTTGTATGTATATATAAACATCTCCTTACAATTGGTCATGAAAAGTGACCATTTACTATTAAAATTAAAAAACAAATGACATTTGTGCCATGAAAGAAAGACTCTTTTAATAATATAGTCACAATCTATTCTTTAAAGATATTTCAAGATGAAAACAGCTGATGAAATCACAATAATATGAGTACATAAGAATTTGTAAGTTTTATTTACACAAAATTTATCCCATCAGCTAAAAAATTCTTGTCACACTGAAATTTGATGTTATGCTTGTTGAATATCCATTGTAGTTGAATGAAATCGAAAATTTTCATGTTTAAAATCATTTAATTTTATAACCAGCAAATAGTATCAATAATTTCAATTTAGAAATAATACAGAAAATTAGATGTCATCTATATTCAGTCAATATCTAAAGCAGCATAAAGTTACATAAGTTTTCCTATTATTTAAAATGTTTCTTAAATTTAATGAATGTATACTTACTTATTCACACAATAAGTAAATGAATGAATAATCATTCATTTAAAAAAAAAATGAAGATAAAAAATAAAAACAAACCTGAGACAGCTGATCTTGAAGAGAAGCAATTATAGAAATCTGTTGTTCAATTCGTGCATCACTCTGAGGGCTAATTGGGTCTAGCTGTAATTTGGGGACTTCTACAGCTGTTGTTGGTGTATCGACTGAAGACTTTACTTCTTTAGGCGATTCAACAGGAGATTGGGAAACAGAAGTTGGTGGAATGGGTGTAGAAACAAGAGGTGGAGATGAAGGAGTTGAATGAATATCTCCTTGAGAAGTCTCAATATCCTGCGGCGGTTCAAAAAGTTTCTTGCACATTTCGAACTGAAATAATTATAATAATAATATCTAATGTAAATATTTACATTTGCAAATACTGGTAATGAAAACAAAGTTAAAAAAAAAAAATATCAAAATTCTCTTTCTTTAGATATTTATTTTGTAAGTCTACAACATTAAAAAGTTTTCTCTGCCAATGCAGTAACAAAAACAAAAAAAAAAATCTAAACATTATGTTAAGTGTTTCCTTGTAGATAATTTAACTCTTGCAAGTAAATAATATATAAAAAAGCAAAAAATAAATAAATAAATAACTAGAAGTAGTGGTGTTCTGCAACACTAACTTGTTAGGCTGCAGACTTTTATTTAATAAGGGATCTGTAACTGCTTAAAAAATATTGCTGCTAGTTAATATATTTCAAATTAAGAATTATAATCAGCAATAGACATTTTTGTTGCAATAATAAAAATAAACAACTTTACTAATAAAAATAAACAACACAAATAAACAACTTTACTAATAAAAATTAATTTTTCTGCGAATAAAAACAGGCAAAATCTATAAAAAGTTGGTTATAATAAAAAAATAAGAAGGAAGTTTTGAACTTTTAAATTTCATTTAGTTTTTTGTTTTATATAAATTAATAGTCAAAGGAAAAAAATTAATAGAAAAGAATTTCATTTTAACATGTGATATAATTCTTTAACACTACCATTCATTACGCATATATCGTACCTGTGTTTCCTCCCATTTAAGTAATTTTCTTTCCCATGATGTGTCCATTGAAATTAGTTCTTCCTGAATCTCCCTACACAATTTTTCTTGTCGTTCTGCTCGGCCTTCAGCATGTTTTACTCTATGTTCTAATGCTTCTATTTCTATTCTCTGACTTAATTCCTAAGAAACAAACATGTTACTCTTTTCTAAAAAATGCTTTTATTATTATTTTTTTATGAAAGTATAGTAAATCACAATAGAACAGTAAATAATTTTAAAAAAGAACATACATGAAAATGAAGGTTTTTGTTTAATTATCTAATGGGAGAAAAAAGCATCTGAAGATTAATTTATATATTGCTTAAGAATAATAATAATAATAATAGACTTCTTTAATTAATAACAATTTCTTTCTATTTAACTGTAAAATCAAAATTATGACATTCAAAAATCTGAAAGTATAAATATGCTTATAAAAGTATCACAGAACAGTTTTGTTTTAATTTCTCATTAAACGTCATTAAGTATAACATAAAAAGTAAATTAATTTCCTGAAATTCTTTGCATTTCTTTATGAGACACCTTGTACGTATAAATTCTTTTATATAATTTTTTGATATGCCATATACACAGTTTACCTTAAAAGCCATCTATCTAAATTAAAATTATTTTTTTACAGTCCAAGTTTGTTTGACAAAATTTAAAAAAAGTTTTTTAAGGATTTTCAATTATAACAAAATGGCTTGACGATTAAGGCACTTATTTATAAAATGGAATATATCATTTGCTTTTATAAAATAATAAAGTTTATTGCTAAAATTCAGCAATTTTTAAGCTTTCTTGTCATAAATATAATAACCTGTAAAACCGAATGCCAGTTCTAATTTCTGTGGTTTGATTTTTAGGCCCAGAAATTATCTGTATCTCCTTCCTTTTGATTTTGGTCTCACACTCTGGTACAAATAATCCAAATCCAGTTAGAAAAAAGTAATATGAGAATAAATATAACTCTCAAAACAAAAAATACCAATTGATTACGCATATATAGACTAATCTTTATGTACATAGACATATATACACACAAACATGCACCTAAAATGTGTACAAATATATTCACTTATTATTCTAATACAATGTTTTTATTTACAAGTAATTTATTCACACATTAATAAAGTATAGACAAACACATAACTTTTTAGCAGTTAACACAGAAAAATGAAATTTAATGAATTTCTTGAAATTACCTATTTTACAGTATCAGACTCCCACACTCCAAGCCAACACCAAGTGGGCAACTCAAAATGTTAAATGTATAGGATAGGATAGGACAGATAGTAAGACATCTGTCCTATCCTATATCATATTATATTCTATAATATATTATACCATATTGTATATATATATTTATATATGCAGTTTACCACAAAATGGAGACCTGTGGCTATAAATGATCAGTTTTATCAAGCTCTTGTTGAACTGATCCTCACAAAAATTGAATCAAACTGCTTTTGAATTAGGAATATCTATCGAGAGAATGGGCTACATTATTAAAGTTCTTGTATTCCACAAAGTTTTTGCCACATGTGTACTGTGTATGCTGTCTGACGACATAAAAGCTAAGAGAGCTTGAATTTCTTGGAAACTCCTGAAATGTTTTGAAGAAGGTGAGGACTTCTTAAAGATCATTATAATTGATGATACTTGATTCCATAATTATGACCTTGAGGACAAAAAGCAGTTCATGAAATACTGCCACAAGAAACCATCCCAGCCAAAACTCAAGAAACTCAGAAATTCAAAACTCAAGCTTCTGCTGGGAAGATCTTTTTTTTTTTAATTCTGGACTTATTAAAAAATAATATGTTCAAGAAATCAGCAATCAGTTTTTATGTTTTGGAAAACAACAATAAATCCTGAATGTTATACTGAAACTTATACTGCATTAAATCAAATCAACACAGCAATTAAACGCGTGGATTTTTCATTACTGCTGTATTCATCCTGTAGTCAAATTCAGATTTCTATTGATTCAGACTCCTATTCAAAAACTAGTGTGATGATGTTAGTCTATTGAGGCATGTGGTGATTTTATAGAAAAACTATGCAGCTCTGAAAATAAAAGGATCAATGATGTTTCAAATGTTTCCTTTCTTATTCCATTAAATCATTTTTTCTTGCTCATTTTCTATTAAGTATAGAAAAAACCTCTCAGCTCATTCTGATATAAATATATATATATATTTATTTATAAGTAGATTCAAAACATTTTTGGAATTACTTTATTTTTCAAAAACGGCTTGTATGAAAAAGTTAAAGAACATTATTTTTACCAATGTCTGAAAAGTTGCTAAAAACATTCCTGGCACCTACTATGTGGTATCATCCTCAACTGCTTCGTCACACTGGTCATTGGTGCTCTTTATCTTTTCTCCTTCAGAGCATTTTTCAAGCATCAAAACAAATAAAAATCAGCTTAAGATATGAGAATATGGTGGTTGTTCCAGAAATGCTACATTGTGTTACACCAGATAATGTTTGAAAAGCATGAGTAAATATCCTGGTGCATTGTAGTGGAAAATAATCCAATTCTTTGTTTCCCATTTTTCAGGATGCTTCCTTCTTACTAGATCCCATAAACTACAAAAGATACTGCTATATCTCCTTTTTCACTGTCTGCTCATTAGGAATGTATTCTTATGAACAGTACCCCATGAATCATAAAATACTTCAAAATAACTTTTTCTTTCTTGCTATCAAAATAGAATTTCTGTAACTGCAGACATGATGTTGATTTTTGACGTCTGGTGTCTTTCTGAGGATAGTGTAACACCATCTCTCATCTGCTCAGATAATGTTATGATCTTGCTCAGAGAATTTTAATTTTGATCAGCCATAGTGATGAGAACTCCTGCCAATATCATGGAAGTTTCTTTCTGATCAGCAGACAACACTTTTGGAACAATGTGTTTACAAACATGATACATGTTTAGTTCATTAATGAGAATATTGGGAATTTCTGGCTGATATCTCAACTGTTGATGATAAAAAGTAGGTATATAAAAACACGTACATATTCAAATACAACATTATGTCAAAATTTCAAAGCAATCAGTGAAGAACTTTTGGAGATTTAGGATTTTGATTAAACGAACAATTATATCTTTATTTATACAGATAATATGATTGATATTTAAATAACTAATAGAATAAGTTCCTATCTTCTAAGAACAATTTGACTGATGGAATGCTCTGAATTCAAATGAGCAATACTTATATGAATAATCGTAATAGGTGCTAATTCTTATATACACCAACTCTCTGATGTTCAGATAAACATACCTACTGTTTCAACTGTAAAACGGTATATCATTTAATTTACTTTTTTTACTTGATGACATTACAATATAAAAAAAATTACTTATATGTACACACAAAGTAAATCTTCTTATAAATTTCAACCAAATATTAAACTTCCAATATCAAATAATGTAAAATAAATAAAAATAGTTGTACAAAAATATTACAATAATAATCTAACTTATTTACAGATACTAATTATTAAATTGGAGTTAAAATTATTTTATCCAATACTAAGGTAAAACCATAAAAATCTATGTTACTGGGTTTTAAAAGCAGTTCCTAACATTTTCATCACTGGCTCGTTAACTGCACTTGTGTAGAATATGCTTTCACTATGTAAAGAAAATTTAAGAAAAGCTTTAAAATAATTAGTTCTATTGCAGAATTGTTTTGTTAGTATTAAAACATAATTTTTTATATAACAACTAGAAATAAAAATAAAATTTATATTTAAGGTTTATTGTATAACCAAATTCCTCTGATTACCAAATATTTGTTGTAATAAACGTCCATACTTTAATAAGCATTCATTAACTAAATGTTCTACAAAATGTTTCTGATGAAGTTAAACTGAATATGGAAAATGTTTATTATTATGTTTTCATAACTTCTAGTTATATTATAACACTCAAAGTCATTTATCTTCTTTTCTTAGCCAAAGTTCATAAACGTATCATAATTATCATATACGTACCATATATATATATAATTAATAATATCATATATAAACTTTAATGAATACACGCACAATGAGTTTAATCAACAATTAAATACTGAATCAATGTAATTTACAAATACACAATATTGAATTAGTTGAAACATACCTGTAACCTACAGTTGTAAGGAATTTTCTTTTTAGATTCGTCATCAACATCATCGTTGTTTCTTATTTGCGCTCTGAGACTAATTCTTTTGAAGTTAAAACATACTTTTCAAACAATGAGTCTTTAAGCTTTTGGCACTCTTGTTGAAGATGTATTATAACATTTCCCATTGTGTCCATAGTTACCAGAGGTATACTACCAAGATAACGGCGATGTAAATCATGTATGACATCAGTTACTAATCTGGAAAAAATTCAAGTAAATTAATAACAAATTAAATCTATTTAAATACATACCTGATTCTTAGAAAAATACAAACCTGAGGCTAGTGTATGTGGGATATGGAAATGGAATTTTGTAGCGTATGAAAAATGTCATGCCTAACTGGGATTTGAACCTGGAAGACCAAGATGCTCTACTCTGCCACAGAGAGTGGCAATTTTTATCATATATTTGTATAAACACACATACAAAAACACAATAATAAAACACAAGCTAGTTTAGCTTGCTGTTTTATAACTGTGTCATTTGATGCTGTTTCATGCTGATAAACCATAGACAACTCTCTAGTTAATCGATCTGCAATATATATATATATATATATGTATAACTCTAACTGCAATATAAAAAAAAAAGATTTAAACCAAGAAAACTGGATCCTTAACTAAAATAACATAATCTCTAACAAAAATTGTACACAATTCAATAAATTTTTTCATATAATATGAAATTAAGTAAATATTAAGTGTCATATAGTCTCATAATGAATTTAATGAAATACATGCTTTTGTTGCATTCACTGAAGACAGGTTTTGGAATCAGAATTGGTACTTTTAACAAGTTTTTGCATTTGATCACTAAAACAAAAAGAAAACATTGAATTGTGATTTTCTTTCAAAAAGATATTAGATGACCTACAGGTCATGTACATTGTTTCCTGTACATGACTTACAGAAAACCATAAAACACTATGGTATTCTTAATTCCAAAATTAGCAAAACTAAACATCATTGCAAATAACCAGAAAAAATGAATGAAAAAAAGCAATAAGATATATCCATTAATTTAAAATTTGATCTGGTGAAAATGAATATTCTCACTGCTAACAGTCATAGATTATAAGAATTGTTGATTTATTTTCAATTTAATAACAGATAAGCGTTTTCTTACAGATTATCATTGTTAAAACACAGTAATCAATTACAGCAGACTACAGAAAAATAAAATAAAAATAGTAGGAGATAATTTAAAAATTCCCAAAAAAATCATATTGTAAATACTTGCCTATGGTAGCTTTGTCATCGCTTACAGCACTTAACTCTAGAATCTGACGCTGAAGTGCATCATGTTGAAAATCATGCGCTTTTCTTATGCCTTCTAAAGCTTTCACCTGTTGTAGTGCAATTTCTACTTCTTCCAAAAGTTTAGACTTTTCAGCTTTCAGTTCAGCCTGTAATAAATCCAGCAGCTGCAGTTCAAGTAACATTTCTGAAGATGTGAATGTTAGACTATATTATAAACTAATCAGTATAGCATATTATACAGTATAACATGAATATATTTTAACAATGCACTCATCAATAAAATAAATATTAACAATTAATATACACAGTATGTCTGAAATCAAAATACAAATACAAATTTAAAGATAAACGAATTTACTCACATCAGCCCTCTAGATAGAACCCTTCTATAGTTATACACTTGTTGCAGTACCAGTAGAGCCTGTCAAATGCTCTGGAGAAATCACTTTGTGGGATTGCCTTCAACTGCTCAGTGCAAGCCTTTTGGGTGGCCGGAATGTCATCGAAAAAGGGGCCTTTCATCTTCAATTTGAGTTTCAGGAGTAAAAAATAGTCTGCTGGAGCCAAGTTGGGTTGGATAAGATGGTATTTTGGTTTGTGACGAAATAATGTGTTAAAACTGTTGCCATGTGTCCTAAGACATTGTTGTGCAAGAGAGTCCAACTGCCTGGATCCCGGTACTCGGGCTGCATTTGACAAATGTGACACATCAGGCATTTTATTACTTCCAAATTGAATTTAGAATTCATGGTTTGACCAGTTGGGACAGTTTGACCCGTTGTGCATGCACTTTTGCAACATTTTCATCATGAACAGCTGTTGACGGCCTCCCACTTCATTCATCATCATCCAACGACTATCTACCATCTTTAAACCGCTTCCAGTAAGTGTATGTTGTAGTACAAGATGTGGCTTCATCACCGAATGCTTACTGTAACATAGAATAAGATTCAACCAAAGATTTTTGAGGTCGAACACAAAATTTTACTGCACTTCCCTGTTCAATGTCACAGTCAATATAATTTGAGACTGGAGTGATGAAACGTGATTAAATTTTGTACACACACTTGACATCGTACTACATAGTTCCTTGGTTGTCCAAGAGATGCCGCTACGTGTATTGACTACAGAAATTTAGTTTGAAAACTTTTCAGACAAACTGTGTATACTTGTTTACCAAAAAATAAAATTAAAAAAGGCTTCATATCTGAAATCATAATCTTAACAGCCAATGTATAATAAAATTTCACCTTCAAATTAACATAAATAGAATCTAAAGTGAGACACCTGTTACATTTTCAACAAGATAAACTGAGGTAAATAAATACCTCAAACAACTAACACGCAATGAATATTGTGTTAGATATTCTACTTTCAAAAGCAATGCAGTATAATGAGAGCAGTAATTAGCGATTTAACTGCTTCAGGAAATTTGTTTACTTGAATCTTTTCTCAATTATAAAATAAAAATTCTGTACTGAAAAAAGTTGATTTCACCATAAGTAAATCTATCTCTGAATAAGATTAAATGCTTAATTGTTAGTAAACAACAAAATAGCAGTATTTTACTTTACTAACTAGGTATTTTTCAGTAGATAACAGATTTGTTTTTAATTGTGAATACTGATCATGAGAGACACTATTTACAAGTTGATTACGAAGCTCTGCTTCCAGGAGTTGAGCTGAAAGGTTATGTTGTACCATAGCAGCATTATCAGTTTCTAGTTGCTTGCATCTAGCCTCTAATTCTGTGACCTGTTCTGTAACAGAAAAAGTAACCTAAGAATAAAATTACTAACTGACATAACTTTATCTGAACACTTACAAATTATTAGCAATCACATTTATAGAGAATGAGACAAGTTATTAACAAATCTTATGCAGCTAATATACAAATAAATCTTATATAGTACAAACCTAATATAATTAAAATGAGAAAGATTGTTCTGTAGAAAATTTATGTGAATGAAAGTAAAAAAAATATATAGCTTCAACAAAGTTTTGAACTTTTATTTATTGTGTGTTAAATGAATTAATTTTTTTCTATAAAAAAAAAGCCAATAATAAAAACTACTCATAAAAACATCACATGCAGCTTCATAATGCTGAGAGATTCTCCACTGATGTTCATGAAAGAGGCAAATCATTCTGTAATTAATAACTTTCATGTAGAATTAAATGTACAAGCGTTGCAAATTAACTTCCAACTGTCTAAGCAACCGAAATCAAATTTTGTGTATTTTGCACTGCCCTACAAAAACTTCATTGATTCCAGGCTATATAGCCAAATTAACAAAAATAAAAATGTTTTATTCATTTTTTTAAAATGTACTCTACGCTTCCAGGAGAAGTAAACACCTAAGGTAACAAACTTTAGGCTCCGTGCCTCCCAGGCTTTCTAGTTGCCTTCAATTAATTAAATTAAAAATATTAAAGTTCAAAAATACATTCTTCCTTTAAATACAAGTAAAAAACTCAATAATGAAGTAAAAAATTTCATTTCAGACATACTTTCCTTCTACCAGACATCTAATTCTCTTCAATTACAAAAAAATTAAAATATTTTAAACATTCTTCCCAAACCACTCATGTTCAAGAGTAAAAAATTCTTAGAATTACAATTTGGCCATGAACTTCTAGCTTCTTTCAATTAACAAAAAAAGATTTCTACTATTAAAACAATTATTTTTTAAAAATTGAAGGCCGTAAAATCTTATGCGCTCCAAATATTTTGAACCAGGCATTTTTCATTCCCTATCCTTCTTAATATTCAACAATCTGAAATATTACAATGTATAAGCCTTCTAACTCATTCTATCCTTTATAGTCAATTAAAAGATTAAGTAGTATTACAGCACTGTAAAGCCTAACAATGAGTAGGAATAGGAACAAATAAATGAAAAGAAAAACACTGGTTAGCGTAACATAAATGAGAAATAATGAACAAACTGCAACAGTTATAGTTTGTTATCTACTGTAAAAAATTGTACCTAAATAATTGAAATTCTATGACGTACTAATTTTCTTCTTTTGGTTTTATGTTATTAAAATAAAAAAATACACAAATGAATGCTGTGTGATATGTAGAAAAATAAACTTACAAATATAATATATATAATATGAGTATATATAATATTAATATACTATTATTTTATTGAAATTAATCTTTTTAAGATTCATCTTATTTCTCTGTACTGTTAAATTATATATTTTAAATTCTACTAACAAACCACTTAGTATAAACAATTGTGATAAGGCACCTCAGTCATGATTGAATCCATATTATTAAATTGAACATTAAAATAAAAATACTAATAATATTAAAATGTTACAATATGCTGCATTATTAATATAAAACCACATGATGTAATGTTTGTTACAGAACTGTGACTGTGCTGTACCATGTGCACAAACCATGATTTTATTTTAATGATGCAGCAATAATATCAATATTAATAATATTATTAATATATCAATATTTTTAATATATTTATTTTAATGTGTAATTTAATAAAAAGAATTCAATCATGATTGAGGATGCAGGATCCTGTAAAAGTACTATCATGATAAAAGTAAGGTCTTATCTCAACTGTCTGTACTAGGTGGTTTATAGTAGTTTAATTTAAAATAATAATAATATAAATGAATAAATATTAAATATATAACATTCTTTTTATTTAAGGAATGTTCAATCTATTAAACTAAAGAAAAATGAATACCAAAATGTAGTTTTTTAACACTTTTATAATAAATAGCTATACAAAAATTGGTAAATGGATTAGTGGTGACATGTTTCCCAACACTCCCTTCTTGAATGCCTAATGACACTGAACTAACTGTTCTTCAGCAATATTTCAAAGGAAACGGTAGATAATGATAAACTAAAATAAACGTGTTATCTTATTCTCTTTTAAATTTTTATTTGGTGAGAAGCTGGATATGGACTGGGAATGATGAATCCCTTCTGTTCGGAAGATTAGAACTGTTTATGAGTTTGCTCTGCTGAGGTCTAATGCTGCACATTACTGCCTATCCAGCCACTTTGACTCTGGCTAATAATGGAACATTCATTGGGTGCAAAAGAAAAAAGTACTGAAAGAAATACAAAGGGATCAAATAGGATCTCCACAAGTGGAGGAAGAACAAAAAGAAAACATCCCCCTTGTTTACCAGAGTGAGAGAAGCATATGGCACTAAACGTAACTGCTTAGATGATAGAAGTCAAACTTCTGACGTAGATGATAGGAGGTCCAAGCAGGAAGAAAATTCATTCAAGGCATCTTATTTCCTATGGAAACTGTACAGACACACTAATTTTCTAAGTTGAAAAGAGTAATAGACTGATTTTATAAATAAAACCATGGCTTAAATTAAAAAACTGGAGCATGGTAAATTTTCTCTATTTCTCAGCTTGTATGTTCCATGGATGGCTGCATAACACTGCTGTGAATAAGGAAATTAAAATATGAATTGAGGAAATAACATCCTACAGTAAACCTGAGGAGAACAGAGATCTTGGACAGGAGAGTGCAAGAGTATTTGAAGAATGACTGCTGTTATTACGAGCTGCCAAAACTCTTTTAAATGGTGAACCTTTTGACATCCTGAATGTGCTCAGCATTCAGAATGTAATGCTGAATGCTCAGATAAAAATATCTGAGTGGAGCTTGTAAGTATTACCCTTCAGGAAAACTTATTACCATACTTCATCCATTACTGAAGATTGAAGATGTCAGAAAAGTCTTCTAGCATGTTAAGTTTATTCTTGGGGATAGGAAGAGTTACTTACAATATTCTCAAGAGAGTGGATAAAGAAATGAAAGTAGATAGAAGAAATCAAATCCTTCATGTAAACCTACACCACAACTATATAAAGAGTTCACTCTAGCCCTTAAAGATTTTCCCAGGCCAAATTAAGGGGGTTAGGAAATACATGGGATAAGTAGATACATACAGTTGAGTAAGAGTATAGTATAGGTATAGTTTAGTAAAGTATTATAGTGTAGTAAGGGTAGTATAATGTAGCAAGCTGACACATAATAACTTAGCATCAATATATACAATTTGATTAACAATACTAATTGATGTCTTTCACAAATACAACAACCACGTAAATAATCTCAAAAAATTTCTGATATTAGGAAGACAAACATAATTTTCAGTTCAGTTTATATTTCATCGGATACTAAGGATTGGCAATGAGAGAACTTGATCTGGTATGGTTTTCTGTGAATTGAAAAAGTCACTCATTTAACTTAAATTATCATGTTTATTGGCACCTGTTGTAAAGGTGAGCTGTTGCTAAATTTTCTTCTTATAAATAATTGTATACTCCTAATCTAGCACAAGTAGTACTATGTTGATTATGTTCTACCATTACACATATAAATGGTAGGTATTATTTCCAGAAAAATATCATACGACCAAATAAGTGCAAAATACAATTTTTGTAATTTATTTTACAAAGGAGGGAAACTTTTCAATTTCTATGGATAAGAGTGCCATATCATAAATATCATGTTACAATATATTTTAACGTGATTTATGATGTAACTTCCCTTACAAATTATTAAAACAGGTATTGTTTGTATCATATAACAAAATTAACTAATAGAAGTACTACAAAGTGGATTATGGCATGGAAAGATCATATTGATGGTAATATGTAAGCAGAAGTTTAATTTTATATACCTAGATTTCAACAATAATTGATTTTTTTTAAATATTCATATCATGCTAATTATGAAGTCAATTAAATTTGCTATAATTGAAGATTATTAGGAAAAGGGGTGACCCTATGTGTGTGTGTGTGTGTGTGTGTGTGTGTGTATGTATATATATATATATATATATATATATATATATATGATCATGATCATTGAGATTTTTACTTGCTCTAGAAGTAGAAGTTTTGAAAAGAATGTTTAGAACATCAAAATAACTTTTATATTTTGAAGGGTGGAGGAAATAAGTAATTATAAAGACCTTGATTGTGACAAGGATTCCTAACTTTTTTCTACATTCTTCAGGTTTTTATACTTATAAATGAAGTTGGTTAAAAAGTTAATATCACAATTTTTTTTTGTTATTGAAGGAATTTAAGAAACCTAAGAATACCTGGAATGACAAAAAGTCTCAAATAACAAGGTATGGGCTCTCTGGATGGCAAGAAGGTCTGAACCTCTTCTTTAATCTGTATTGTAATTATTTTCTGAAGGTATCATACATTTTTAAAAAAAGAACTGTTACCAATTTTACCATATTACCAATTTCAATTTTTGTTGATCTTAGAACATTAGTACCTACTAATTAATAGTCCTTTCATTTCTACTAGATACAAATTTTACATACATAGAATTTAGCTGAAGATTATAACATTATTACTGTAATAAAATTTTCATTCTTATCTTCCTTAGTAATCATTCTTTTTTAAGTGAATAATAAAACTGTTTCAAGTAAGATCTTCTTATAAACATTTAGAATACTTGCAAGGAAATAAAATTAATATGTGAATATTATTTATATAAAACAATTTTAAAAGACAAGATGAAAATTAATTTTTTTAATACATAATCCTCGATATAAGATTGTTAATTATACTCAGGACAATTTTTTATTTGGTACTCAGTATAAGTAGCTTTTCTACATGAGCAATAAGTCAATGCCAACAATTTTTTTTTTTAATCGCAAAAGCTACAACATTTAGAAGCAAAATGCAAAATTGTTATTTTTATTTGCAGATTGAATAATTCAAAGTTTTCATTGCTGTTTTAGATACCTCCGATTATTATTTCCCTCAAGTCCAAAGAGCTTATTGGTATACTAAACCTCATTGTTTGCCATCTTGTTGTCAGTTACTGGTGAAGTTTTAGCTTTTATTATTATTTCTTCAGAACTTGTGCAGGTATACTAGATAAGCATCAGTTATTGCTGTGTTTAGCATATCACACAGAAGATAGTGAGGTAAGGAATTTGTATTAAGGCCCCAGTTTTTATTTTTATATTTTTGATTAAGTGTCTTTTCTTTCTTAAAGAAGTATTCTCTGATGGTTTGGAATGGGTTGTAAGATTATTGTTACAAATCTATTTTGTTATGTTTTGTATGATACTGGAGTAATACTTCCATACAACAAAAAGAGACTTGTCCTAGTTTTATGACTGTTATATCTCTTATTTGTAAACTTTAGATGACAGTTTCCTCCTGAAATTTGCCAGGCATTTCCAACACAGCTGTTAATTTTTTCTTTCAAGTCTTTTAGTTAATGGTAAATTGGAGAACCAATTATTAGTAGTCGTAGCCTTTTATTGTTACCATTAATTCATCAACAAAATTTTTTGCTGCCTTTTTTGCAGCACTGTTCTTTTGCCTATATACAAAAAGCATTTATCACATAATTATACTGTTATCACATATTAGTATAATTTTCAGACCACATCTGTTTGGTTTGCTTTCACGAAGAGTCTAAATGAGCTTTTGTTCCAAATACCTATTAATATTTCATCAATGATAACACAAAAATTTGGTTTATAGTTTTGTTGAAGTTTTTAATGAAAATTCTCTACGCATTAGAAATTTTAGTTAATTTATCCATTTCCTTGCAAAGCTCTCTGGTAGTCTTCTCACTAAACCTCAAATAAACCAAATAAAAATAGAATCATCTTTTTCAGAATGTTGCTCTTATCTGTCCACAAAAAAATGTTGTGTTATCGCTGAGTGCAGCAACAAAAAGTAGAATTTCAAACTGCCAACTGGTGCAATTACTGTTGAACCTGGCCAAACAAGCAACATATTTTTTATATAGATCTTGTGACTTGCTGAATTCATAAGGTTAGTTTCCTAAAAATCATTTTTCCCTTCAAATGTTTTGACATCCACCATCACTGTCTCCCTTTGATTGCAAAATGGCTCATGTGATACAAGAGAAACATTTTTTACACACATTCATCCAGCTAATCTTTATCTGTAATTATTATTACGATGAAGGGTGCACATCAAAGAGGGCACGAGGGCAAAATTGGGGGCTTATACAGAGGATTATGTTATTACTATATAGCCTATGACATTTCAAACCACAGGGTTTTTCAAAATACCCTGAGGAACCTTATTCCTCAGGGAAGAAAAGGGTTCCTTCTTCTTACAAGTAAGCTTAAAACAGTGTACATATTTTTCAAATCAGTTTAGTAATTCTTGATATTACCCTGGACAAATATACAAATTCAGAATAGTAGGAGCCAGAAAATAACTACTGTTAAGAACTGGGTTAAGAAGAGAAGTTTTAAACATTACTCTCTCCTTAGTTTATGTTACCATCTTATAATTGGAACTAAGATGGTCTAAGAAGTAAGTATCTCAGAGGTCTGAATTTAGGTTCATTTATTGGTATGTTTAAAATTAGATGGACAATAAAGAAGTTGTAAGTATTTAAATCCGTAGGATTTTATAAAAATTTTCACCATTACTACTTTAGAGTCCACTCTCATTGCTTCATCTCCTCTGAAAATATTTTAGAGCAATTCTTAATTTTGAATGTATACCAGTTTGGAAGACTAGTGGAGTAGTCTTTATTCCGAAACCTGAAAAATACAGTCACACTAATCTTATAATATTTCAACTTACTTCTCCATCATTCTTTGTTTTAATGCTATTGGATGAGAAAGTGACAGAGAACTACATGTAGCTTTAAGTACTTCTCCAAAAATGTCAAGTGACAGCATTGCATCAGCTCACAGGAGGATTGAGGAGACAAGAAGTTGTTCTTGGAGCATTTCTTGATTTCAGAGGACATTCAATAACACCTACAACTCTACTTTGTGTGTGACCTGTGAGCATGGTGATATTATAATTTTAAGGTGGTTAAAGTCTCTGCAGTTTTGAAGGCTGCTCAGGTAAATTAATTCAGAAAGAAGGCAAAGATTTCAGCAGTTAAGGAATGTCACAGAATGAAATAGAACTGCCACTATCATAGATAATCTACTTGTTAATATTAATGTATACAGATGGTACACATAAGACTAAGTAGATGATCTTGATATTCAAGTTAAGAGTAGTTTACAAAGTACTTTACAAATAATGTTCTATACCTTTCACATTGAAACGAAAACTGTGGAATTTCCTTGAGGGAACTAGCTAGATCTTCTATGAGGTCAAATCTAGCTATTATTTTAGTATGAGACTGATCAGGCTTTCATGTACATAAATGTATTATCAAGGTGATGTGATCATGTTTGGCGTTAATAACTGCTTTGTTGGTAAATCCTGGGACTTTAGCCTAGGCTTGTACTAGTTTACAGTTAAAATATAGCTAATGTTTAAGGTAATCATTTGGTAGCATAAAACTCCTCAAGTAGTGACCAAGGAGAAGGAAGCACACCTAGTTATTACCTTGTCTTCTTATCTAGAAATTTTAAAAATAAACAAACAGTGCTCTCGAAATTCCACTGCTGAAAACTCACTTGACCTTAAGCATTTTTGCTGATACAAGAATGATTGCTTACAAAATATCTTGTTTTGAGCTTTGGAGAAATACAGTAGTCTTTCAGGCATATATTTGCTGATTTTATCAGCAAATGGATGCACTTGCCAATAGCTAGGCGATGGCAAGAGTTATATTAATAGATGTGTAATTTTATGTTCAGATTGTCAGGAAGCACTAAAGCTCTCAGTACAAACCAGTTTGGGTCTATACTGGTCTGGAATTGCCATAAGCAATTTTAGACCTTTCATCCATTAATGACGTAGAATTGCACTGAGTGCACAGCACACAGTCAAGCAGGAGGCTAATGTGAGGGCTGATTCCTTAAGACTAAGACCGTGGCTTTAGAAAGTTATAATTATCAGTTTCCTGTCTGGGCAAGGTAACTCAGATTTCATCTGAGAGTTACGGTACTTTATAGAGAAGTTATAGACTATACTCTGTAGAGAGTATACAGATTATTTCAATAGTCCAATGAAACCGCTTTCATAAAATGTGAGGGCCTTCAATATAAAATAAATTTGGTCTTTAGAGTTTTTCTTCTAGGCGTAGGGTCTGAGCTTGTAAGTTAAACTGCATTTTTTCGCTATGAAAATCGAATTGATGAATTTTACAAAAAACCTTTCATGCTGAGGTGGTCTATAAACCATTATCCACGAGTTAAGAGCGCCCATCCAGACCTTAGTTATAATTCATGTCTATTATCACAGATTGATGAAAGCCTACGTAACATTATGTTTTAAATGAAACAGTTTGTTTCCAAGCAAGGCAGCCCGTCACCTCTGTAAGTTTTCATTGATATACTTCTTGTATAAGACTAAGAACAAGTTCTCCTACAGCAGTAAGATATGAAACAGTATTTAATTCAGTGAATAAGGAAAAATAAAAACTACCTAATTCATCACAATCCCTTATGACAGTGAATTTTTATTTATTAGACACTAATAAATACAACCCAAAAAGAAACCCAATTATTTCAATAGGCTTTCTAGACACAACTGCATCCTGTGTTGTTCAACTTTAGTCATCAACAGATAGGTTTATGTAATGCAGATTCTACTTTTAACCTTGTTATTTTAAATCCTTAAAATTTCCATGATGCTATAACTTAACCCAAATGATCTTTTAATAAACAAAACCAAAAACTGTCACATCTCAAAATTCTTCTAGGAAGTCCTACATGTAATGTTTATTACCCCTCAGTATCCAAGTCAATAGTAACAAAGTGCAACCTGCAATGACTGCCATCAACTGTTAATAGCCTAAGGAATATAAATATTTTTAACTAATTTCAGCTATACTATAAATAAATGTAGAAATATTTATATAGTTTTTCAGTTACATTCTGTACTTCCTGATAACTTATTTAGAATCTTGCAAAAATTTCTTCAGAAACACTCATCTTATTAAAATTTTATATTTTTTTAGTTCACTTTATATGATTATCCTTACTTTTCACACCATTATTATCATTTATAAAGTAATAATTATTAATTAACTATAGTAATGAATGAATCAGTACCTTTTATTAATTTATACATGCGTTCAGTATGTTCAAATTTCAACTTTTCAACTTCTTCCTGCAACTGGCTTTCAGCTAACTTCTTTGAAATTTCTACAATCTTCAAAACATAACATCAGGTCTTTAAGTAATTATGAAAACAAAATATTTCACAAACACAACACGTTCTTTGAACTTGTTTCCTAAATAATACCAAAAATTAAATGAAACTACATGTTAAGAAAATTAAATTTATTATTCATAAAAGATGAAAGATTTCTATCTAATTATAACTTTTTTATTAAAAAAAAGCAACATAGAAAAAAAATTATCAATAAATTAATAAATCAGTAATTAATAATGGTACAACCAAGGTCTCAAGTTCATCAAAGAAATGAGGACTTCTCATATACTGAACTGAACCTTCGGCTGATGTGACAAATAGAGTAGCTGCTGGTACTAGTCTGATTGAAAGTTACAAGGGTCTAAATCACACAAAAAAAATTTTTATTAGCCACAGACATTTTCAGTTTTTAAATTATTAACTATAAACTTAATTTTAAGTTCAACTAATTTATCGACTATCTTGGTAATGATATACTGAAGAGAAATTTTAGGATTTTGCACTTATAACTAAGTTGTAATTGGCCAACAATTGGAAAATGTACTTTACTTATATATTTTTTTCTTTAACTTTATGTTATCCTATCTTTACAGAGTTGTAAGAGGCAGGTACACATGTAAGGTGTTTATCCTGAGTTCATACCCACTGATTATGACATTCCATGAGCTACATTTTGGGGTCTTGTTTGTTGAAAAGCTTATCACTAGAATCAATTTTATATGATGATATCATTACTTTGGTGGCACTACTTGAATTTAAAAATATTCAATTTTTCAATTTAATTCTCACAAAAAGGCTAAATGGTGATATCTTTTTGCACGTTTTTGAATGAGAATAACACTCAACTGACTCTGAGTTTGAAAATACGAGGGTTGTCTGAAACGTTTTGAGCCTCAACATGAAGATGGCAGCACTTATCAACAAAGGTCAGGAAATGTATTCACGCATATATTGAAAGGTACACACTAAAATCTCAATCATTTTGGACACTCAGTTTTTGTTTGATAATTGTTTGAGTAAGTCATTGTGAGTGTTTTTGTGAAAATGGAAAAATCTCATACCGTGCCAAGATTACATTACTTGCATTTGAAAGGCAATATTACGCCTATGCAAATTAAAACTGTGTTGGACATGGTCCCATCATCTGCTGCTATGAAAAGATGGGCAGCTGAATTTTAATATGGTCATACCGGCTTGGTTGATGATGAGTGTTCAGGGCGGCCAAAAACTGTAACCACCACCGACATCATCGAAAAAGTTCACCAAATGGTACTGGATGACCAACAAATTAAGGTTAGAGAGATAGCAGAGGCTATGGGCATTTGAAAGAACTTGTTTTTCATATACCGAGTGACAGATTTGGTATGCGTAAGCTATTCATGCATCGGGTGCTGCATTTGCTTACTTTGGACCAAAAATGCATTCAAATGAACATTTCCAAGGCCTTGCTGGAGCAGTTTAAGCAAAATGAGTCATATTTTTTGCGCCGATTCATAACTATAGATGAACTGTGGATCACCACAACATTCCTAAAATGAAACAATAGTCAAAACAGTGGACTGTCAAGGGTGAACCTGCTCTGAAAAAGGCGAAGACGGTTCCATCGGCCAGGAAGGTGATGTCGACTGTTTTTTTGGGTTAGTAACAGAATTTTGTTTATTGATTATCTTCAAAAAGGTAAAACAATAATGGGACAGTATTATGCATCATTACTTGACAAGCTGAAGGCAGAAATTACAAAAAAACTACCACACTTGAAGAAGAAAGTGCTTTTCCATCAGGACAATATGTCTGCTGACACTTTGACGGTCGCCGTGGCTAAAATTCATGAACTGCACTTTGAATTGGTTGACCGCTCATCGTATTTCACCAAATCTGGACTCAAGCAACTTTTTCTTGTTTCCTAACCTTAAAGTTTCGTTTGGAGGAAAGAGCTTTTCATTGGATGAGGATTTTATCGTATGTAAACGCCTATTTTGCGAAGAAAGACGCCAGCTACTATTTAGAAGGGTTAAAGAGGTTAGAGTATCGCTGTAAAAACAGTATCGACTTGAAAGGAGACTTTGTTGAAAAATTAAAGTATATTTGACAGAAAAAATACGTACATCTTTCTATGTTAGGCTCAAAACTTTTCAGACAACCCTCGTATGCAACAGTAACTTGGGTAGCATTAGGTCACTGAGTTTTCATTTTGATCTGATTTGGATTGGAATTACATATTGGGTATATATGTGCTAAACTTTCCAAGGCTCTTTTGTGTTAAAAAAATTACAGAATATAGTAAACACTCTTTGTATATCTTATAATTCATTTTAGAGCTTTTTGATTAAAGGTATTTAAGTTTGGGGGTCATTCATTCCATATTTATAATGTATTGAGATATTAAAAGTAGAGCAAAATTTTTCTGTACAAGACACAAAGAGAGCATATAGTATAGTATATTACTGTTTAGTGAATTAACATATAAAAATAATAATTAACTTATAGATATAATAAAATGTATATAAAATCAAATATGGATAGTATTTTCAAGGATGAGTATCCATACTGATAATTCAAGACATAAATTTGCTATCTATAGGTCTTTTAATTGTCATAAATTAAAGAAAAATAGTTTGTATACAAATAAGGTAAATTTAGCTGTTCTGTTTAAACAAGGCAGGTTTCAGACAAAATATTCAAATGTATAAATATCTTGTAAATAACCCATTTTCTATTAAATTTTGTTTTTAATATAATGCAGACTTGCAATTTTTTTAAATTCCTTTGCACTCTTTTAATCTTTTAAGAGATAAATACAAGAGAGCTTATTTGTTTCTCAAATTGTACCTGGGTGAGAGCATAAAGCTTAGTAGAATGAAACACTTGTACCTAGTGCATATAAGTGTTTTTAATAACTTCATAGGATATCATATTTTTATTTTGAAAACTAAGACTTTTCAAAACTCTTCATAACTCTTTGTTTTTACATTAAATGTATTTTTTTTTTTACATTATATTTCTTTGAACCCTACATATCCATAATTAATGTGATAGTAAAATCACAGATATACATAAGTACAGCCCATATACACATTATTGTGAAACATACAACACATTACAAAGAAATTATAAACAAATTGGTTATGAAAGTGATGGAATAGGTGTTTAGTAAGATTGTACAGCAAAAAATATTCAATAAGTTAGTCTTATTGTAAACTTTTACAGATGTTTGCAGCTACTGAATTATCAAAACTTTCAATAGTTCCCTTTATTAGAACTGATGTCATTTTTTTTTTTTTTTTTTTATTTAAACAGGTTTTTGAAGTCACCAAATAAAAAACGTTAAAATGTACCTTAAAAGCTTAAAAAGTCATTTTGAAAGAATAGCTCTATCATAGCAAAATTATTGTTAAAATTAATTGTGATATAATTACTACATATTACCAAAGCAGCTAACTGATTAACAAGATTTCTATGTTTGACAGTAAGCTGATTCATTTCATTCTTGACAGATTCAAACTCAGTAATTGGTACTGAATCTTGCAGGTTGTTCTCAGCAATTTTAAGTTCAGAAGCCAGCAGGTCCTATAAATAATAAATGTTATTATAAAATAATTACTTATGTAACAAGCAATAACATTAAAAAAAACAGTAAAATTAAGTTAATTGCAAGTGGCCTAAATGCAAATAATCAGTAAATCAAAAAATTTTTAAATAAATTAATAATTATAGTTTGCAGTACATATATAACTGAAATATACAATTAATGTATTCAAATATTTCATGATATATTTAAATTAATTTGGACAGATATTTTTTTCCTTCTTCTATCTTCATTTTGTACAGTGATGCTTAGATATCAGCATTTTATATACGGAATATTAATAAAAAAGTAAACTAGAGTAGGATATATAAAACTCAATTATGAAAATTTATCTTGGAAGTTTATTTATTATTCTGACCAGCAATTACTCATTACTTCAATGACAAATGTTTTCTTGATTATAATTTTTCCTGGTTGTCAGTATTGCAGTTCTGACAACCAATGGTTATATTTAAGACTGTGGAATTTTTTAAAAATTTTTAATAAAAATTAAATTATAACACAGTGTCAAAATGGATATGACTTAACAAGATTTCTGTACAGGCTCAGGAAGTAAGGTCTAGCAAAAATAGTTTTTCAATAAAAATTAACGCAAAAAACTTAGAAAAAAATACTGTTTTCAAAAAAATTAAAACAAAAATAACTTGTTAATTTTAAACAAATCAAATATAACTGAAAATTTTCCTTCAAAGATATTTTTAGTTATTCAATGCAAAATCATTGTCCTATAATATGCTGCCTCCATACTATAAAGATATTATTTAAATACACCTCTCAAGGAATTGTAGGTGAGATGCATACCCAATACTAGGATAAGGCCGGCCTTGAAGCAGTCCTTTGAAAGGTTTTTCTCATTTGACAGTCCTATGGGCAACAGGGAAATTCAGTGTTTTCCTCATTCATTCTTTTCCTTTATCCTTGATCCACTTATTCTTTATGATCTTCTATAGGTTTTGGATTAACAATCATGGTATAATATACCACAAATCATAGGACTTTTAAGGGCAGTCTCTTGTATATTTATGGTTGGTCAGGGAATTCTACCAATAAACCAAGTTAGACTTAGTTTCAGCTCAGTTTGATTTGGTGGCAAATAAAATGAATCTGATCCAATGAGAATTTATCACCTAATAAAACATACAGAAATTTCACATATGTGCAAAGTGAATATAATTTCACATATTTTTTATCATTATTGAGAATTCTACCCACACAATTGCAAATATTACATCTACCTGAGAAGCACAATGGGACAGTTTTATCCATGTTTAAAGTACAATCTATTAAATGTATAATGTTTAAACTTTTAACAAACAATTTTCAAATCCTTAAAATAATTATCTTCATGCTAGATACAGTTGTGTTACCAGTGAAAATGGTTACCAATAAATGGTCAAGATTCCAAATTAAATTATTGATAAATAATAATAAGAACAAGGGACAAAAGACAATCTGTCATTAATACAGGGTGTTTCATAATGTTCTTAGGAGTTACAAAAATTCAGTACAAAAAAAGTATTTCACTTCCCTAAATGAAAGTTGTACAAGGTGATGCAGGGACTCAAACAGTTTTTGTTAAAATCTATAAATGTTCAATATGTGCTCCTCTGGTGACACGGCACACATCAACACGAAAGTCTAGCTCTTGCCAAACTCGTTCTAACATGTCATTTTCGATAAGAGTTGATTGCGTTGATTATGCAATCCTTTCGCTCAGCGATATCGTGCAGCATTGGTGGGATAAACACCTTACCTTTCATGTATCCCCAGAGAAAGAAATCACATGGCGTGAGGTCTGATGATCTTGGTGGTTACAGCATAATGTGTTGGTCTTCTTCAGATGCACGTCCTATCCAGTGCCGAGGTAATGTTGTGTTAAGGTACTGTCAAACCTTGTTATGAAAACGGGGAGGACAACCATCTTGCTGGAAAATGAAGTCGTTGAGTAGCTGAGGCATAAGCCATAATTGTAACATATCCAGGTATATCATGCCGGTTACTGTGGTTTCCATAAAAAATAACAGCCCATACACTACCTCACGAGAGATCGCACAAAACACATTTACTTTCGGAGAATCCTGAATGTGTTCCACATAAGCGTGTGGGTTTTCAGTTCCCCAAACTCACATGTTATGACGGTTTACTTTGCAGCTAATATGGAAAGTAGCTTCATCGCTGAAAATTATCTTGTTTAGAAAACCTTCATCTAACAACATCTTTTCCTGTAACTAAACAAAAACTGAGCCTATGTGTTTTATCTCCAACAAAAAGACTATTTATTTGAAGACGGTACGGTTTGCATAATAAACGTTTACGGAGAACTCTCCACACTGTTGTTTTCGGAATTCCTAATTCTCTGCCTGCAGCCGCAGTCGATTTTGACGGGCTGCGAATGAAACGTGCACGTACACGTTTGACATTGACTTCTGAGGTTGATGGACGACCAGTTGATTTTCGCTTGCAGAAGCAACCACTTTCACTGAATTATTTATACCATGCACGAATTGAATTGTCACTTGATGGCCCCCTTATGAAATTTCAACCGAAACGCACGTTGCACAGAAATTTGCACCGACTTTGACAAGTGAAATTCTAACACACAAAACGACTTCTTGCTTCCCATGGCAACCGTTTTCTCTACTGTTGACGCCTAACGAGCAAATAGTTTACTAACTGCCTAGTATATGTGGAAAAACCTATTTGAAGTACTCTTTCGTACAGTACTTGTTTTATTCTTATGAATGAAATAGCTTTTTGTTAATGAATTTTCGAAACTCAGAAGAACATTATGAAACGCCCTGTACAATACACATAATAGTAGAACTAAACAATCTGATGTGGATAAAACATAACTTCCTTGTATGCCTATTAAATTACATATACACATTTTTTTTTTAAAATGAAAAGTAAATAAAATTTTATTTCATTAATGACTTCTATTTTTTAAATTTTTTTTATTGAATTACTATTATTTAAATGAAGAGGTATTGCGACAAATAGATGAAGAAAGGAGCATTTGGAAAAATATAGTTAAAAGAAGAGACAGACTTATAGGCTACATACTAAGGCATCCTGGAATAGTCGCTTTAATATTGGAGGGACAGGTAGAAGGAAAAAATTGTGTAGGCAGGCCACGTTTGGAATATGTAAAACAAATTGTTAGGGATGTAGGATGTAGAGGGTATACTGAAATGAAACGACTAGCACTAGATACGGAATCTTGGAGCTGCATCAAACCAGTCAAATGACTGAAGACAAAAAAAAAAAAAAATTTATCATAAAATTTGTTTACAATCAGGGGTTAATAATTATTAATAAATCAATATATTTAAATTAAAAAAAAAAAGTTAAAAAAAAAAGTTAAAAAAAAAGGGAGATAAGCCTTCCCCTTGTAAGATCCAAATATTTCATTAATTAAACTTTTATTTGGCTATAGCTCTGAAACCAATGAAAATAAGTACCACTTATGATATATCATTGAAAAATTCTCAATGAGGGCTTATTACTACAATTAAGAAAAAGTCAAAAATTCAAATTCAAACACTTTTTGTCCAGTCAATTGCAATCAAAATGGGAGGTGCATAACCAGATGTTACAATAGTCCTAAATCCAAAATTTCAACATCCTATAGCTAATCGTTTTTGAGTTATGTGAGATACATATGTATGTACAATGTCACACCGAAATTTGTCAAAATGGATTCAGGGATGGTCAAAGTGGATATTTCTGTTGAAATCTGAAAAACTGAAATTTTTTACGATCACAATACTTCCTTTACTTCGTACAAGGAAGTTAAAAAGAAAAAAAAATGCTTATTGTTGAAACCGGGTATAAGACAATTTTTTTTAAATATTTAAACACAAACATCAACAAACCAATAAATTAATGAAATTTAATCTCTTGTTCATGATGATCCAATATAATTCAAATGAAATGATTACAAATCTATTACTTATACAAATAGTGGTGTCTGTGACTATCTTACCGTTCTTACTTTCTTTAAATGTTTAGCCTCTGGAACCACCGAAAGGTGTTACTTCAGAGTATGATAAATATGAATGTAAATGAACTATGTATCTTGCTCAGACTCAGGTCAACCATTCCTGAGATGTGTGGTGTTAATTGAAACCCAACCACCAAAGAACACCGATATCCATGATCCAGTATTCAAATCTGTATAAAAATACCTGCCTTAATTAGGATTTGAATCTTAGAACTCTTGACTTCAAAATCAGTTGTGTGTGACAAGTTCACCACTAGACCAACTCTGTGTTTTGTGATTATCTTACCTAAGGCACTTTAACGTAAAAGTAATAATAATAATAACAGTAAAAATAATACTAAAGTTGTGAATTAAAACAATAAAACACTTACATCAACAAACAGTGATTTATGAAAAATAAATGCTGTTGTTATGATGGTACCCTATCTGTAAAAAAAAAATTATTTTAGTATGTTATTGAAATAGGGTAATATATTTTACAAAACTGTTAAAAACAATGTTTTTAATAATTCACATAGGCAAATAAATGCAATACCCTAATAAAAAGCAAGGAACTTGCAACATTCAGTAATAATTTCATTATTTTTATTTTCAAAATGCTAGATATCAGTGTACATTTCCAAACTATTGCAAAAGATCCACTGGTATTTATACACTGCATTGGTATTAAAAGAATGCAGGTGATTGCATCACCTGCAATATTCAGTTTCAAGTTCAAATAAGATGCAATTGTTTTTATTTAGAAATAATGTTAACACGGCTAGCTGCTACTTTTAATATTAGGATTCTAACAAACTAATGAATGAGAAAGTCAATATAATGGCACTTAAAACTGCAGACTTGAATTTGTCACAGCAAGGAAGTATTAAAATAGATAATGTTTCAGTACACATATATGAGGTGTGATAAAAAAATACGGTGAATAATTTTTTATTAAAAAAAGTAATAAGGTTACATAGAATTTGATTTAATCTCCTTCAAAGTACTGTCCTTGACTAGCAATGCACTTATCCATGACTGGAGGCATTTCTGGAAGGCGTCTTTCGGAAGGGCTTTCAGCTGCTCGGTCGTGGCCCTCTCAATGACAGCAATGTTGTCAAAACGTTTTCCTTTAAGCACAGTTTTAATTTTTGGGAAGAGCCAAAAGTCGCATGGTGCTAAATCTGGCGAGTATGGCGGATGTGGACAGACAGGAACACTTTTTTCGGCCAAAAACTCACGAATGAGAAGCGAGGTGTGACATGGCACGTTGTCGTGGTGAAGAAGGAAGCCAGCCATTGGTCCATTTTTCTGGTCGCTTTCTTCGTATGTCGTTTCGCAAACGTTGCAGTACACCCTTATAAAATTCAGAGTTTACAGTTGTTCCCCTTGGAACGAACTCTTATCGCACTATGCCCTCACTATCGAAAAAAACAACGAGCATGACCTTGATGTTGGATTTTGACTGACGTTCGACATTAGTTAAAATGCTTTGAACGGATCCGTACGAGATGTTAAGGTCTTCCGATAGCTCTCGAATAGTCATTCGCCTGTTTGAACAAACCATTTTTTCCACTTTTTGCACATTTTCAACTGAGGTCCCGCACGCTGCTTGTCTTCAACAGACTCATTTCCGTTTTTTAATCGGTCATACCACTTGTACACAGTCTTCAGAGTTACCACATTATCACTGTACACCGATTCTAAAATTTCATGAGCTTCTTTGGCACTCTTTTGCAACTTAAAACAAAACTTAATGTTAATGCGTTGTTCAAAATCCATGTTGCGCGACAGACACGATAAACACAACCTCACTCTAGCGGCTCTGGCAGCTGACTGGTAACCCCGAACGTGTTACAACTTGTCCCTGGCTGTCTCAGTTGATCATGCTATTGGACAAATTACAGCATATGGATATAGCGTCGGCAGTTGCCGCTATAAAAATTCATTCACCGTATTTTTTTATCACACCTCGTACATGTATAAAGTACATGAGATATAAGACACATTAAGACACATACATACAGGTAATGAATGTAAATATATAACTTGACAATATATATATATTGTAAAGTTGCATGCATTTTAATATTATAAACAAGTGATTCCCCAAGTGTGCACTTCAATGCCATGGGGAGATAACTTCCTCATAGGAGCACCGCAAAATATTACATAATTTTATTTATATTTTCGATTCAATGTTATAGAATTTGTTCAATTATATTTTTTTATGATCTAAATTGCATTTTATTTATTTATCTAACCCTTGCAAAAAAATGATTGGTTATTTTGCAAAGTGTACTTGCTAAATTCTGGAAAAAAGCATTGGAAATCATTTTATAAAAAAAATTTTAGAACCAACCAATAAAAACACACAAAAAAAATTGCTAATTTTCTTTAATTTCAATATTATCAGAAGAAAGTAATAAAAAAAATATGTTTTCAAACAATCAATTTTTATCAATCAAATGAGACTTCCTCTAACTTCATAGCATGTCTTAATCCTTTTCTTTTCTTTTTCCTGTTTAGCCTCCAGTAATTACCTTTCAGATAATACTTCAAAGGTGAATGAGGATGATATATAAATGAAGTGTATTCATGTACAGTTTCAGTTCGACCATTTCTGAGATGTGTGGTTAATTGAAAACCAACCACCAAAGAACACCGGTATCCACGATCTAGTATTCAAATCTGTGTAAAAATAACTGACTTTACTAGGACTTGAATGCTAGAACTCTCAACTTCCAAATCAGCTGATTTGGGAAGACGTGTTCACCACTACACCAACCCGGTGGGTTAGCATGCCTGAATCCCTTCAGGCATTAAATGCTTTCTGTATTCTTTACATAACGTCAAATTTTGCTACCATTTAAAATAAAGTAGGAAATTTTAATTCTCCCTAAAAGAGTTTTTCTTTTTTTTTAGATTTTTGTTTTCAAAATGTTTAACCCCCAAAAAAAAATTAAGTAAAATTCTTATATCAACCATTTGAAAGACACACAAATTATCAGTTTAAATAAAAATAATAATGCCTGTCAAATACATCCATTTTAAAACTACAATCTTTTTTCTTTGTTTAATGTTGAGCAAATTTTATGAAAAGTCTAATTATTAAAAAATACTTTCCGGTGAATACCCACCATTACTGGAACAGTTAAAAGTTTACTTAGATACTTCTGAACACAAACATTACACAATTCAGGGAACTAGAAGGAATTTTCTTTAAAAAAAAATTCCAGAACCCATCCTACGTGGTTCTTTAGTATCTAATTAAACCAAGGTAAAATATATTTTTTAACACAAAATTAATAATGTGTTGCACCCATCCTGAATAAAAATGCCTCATCTCCTAGTAATTGACGATTGAGAAGAGCAACCTGCTCACTATTTGATAATATTCTTGAAGCATTCTTCTAGGTGACTAGTTTGTCTTGTTCCTGATCTTCTACGGGCAAATTATTTCTTTTTTACTATTAAGGGCTTTTTATGATTGCTACTTTCCCAGATTTTCTGTGGATTTTGGCTAGGTACCCACTGGATCTGTGTTAAGGACGTACATATATAAATATAATTAAACCCATAAAATTATTGTATCCTTGACATTTATATGTTTAGTTAAAAGCAGATGTGCTTACAGCCGGAGCCCATCTAGTAACTTTAATTCCTAAAATTAATTTTGTTGGGGAATACAAAAAGCCCAATAAATGACTGAATGAGTGAGGAGCTTACTGGATAAAGCTGGACTCCTAATTCTACAAACAATCAGCACAAACAATCAACACAAATTACAAAAAATGAACTTTCAGTTAACTTATTACTTGATTCATTTTAAAACAGTGCAACCCCGCTATAATGCGGATACAATTATAACAAATATAGTACGATGTCCTCCTCAAAAAAACTATTATCACGTATTAAAAAAAATCTTTCTTTTAAGGGGTATATAGAAACGCGTTTAACTATGTATACGTACTTAGTAATAAACTGAACAGAATATTTATTCTGTTACTAAATGTATTAGTACTTATTTAAGTACTAATACATTTAGCTCTGTAAAATTACATATAGCTGTGTACTATGTATAAAAAAGGCAAAAAATCATAAAACGATATCAAAAATTTAGATTGACTTAATCTTTTCCCTTATTTCAGATATCCGTGTTAATGTAGTATGCATTCTAATAAAATATATTACTTTACACTATTTTGAATTCAAATCAGTTTTTTCAGTATTGTATTTTCAAATAGACTTAAAGGGAAAGTGCTTAAGACTGCAGAACTTAAAGTCCTAAAAAATAAAAAAATGAAAATGAAATTCAGCTACAAAAATATAAAAGTAATTTTTCTTTTTCTATATTTTATAATATCCCATAATATTCTCACTTTTAATTGTAACATTTGATAATAATTTAAGTGCATTACAAAATTAACCCAACTGAAACTGATTTTTTTTTTTTTCGTTTATCACGTTATCGTTGAAAAAACATTCGAGGGCAGTTCAGAAAGTAACATCCATTTGGCTATAAATAAAAAACCTGCGTAGTTAAAAATATTTTATTACATACAACTTAAAACTGTAGCTTTTAACTACTTTGCAAAACAGTTGCCATTTAAATTCAAGGATTAGTCATAGCGTTTCACTAATTTACGAATACCTTCTTCATAAAATTCAGCGGTCTGGGTACATAGCCAACCTTTCACGGCATTCTGAAGTTGATTGTCATCATTAAAGTGCTGTGTGACGCATGCAGTTACTTCAGCAGCCTACTGTGATACTTAGGCAAGCCATTATGTTGTTTTTTTTGCATTATAATACTCATACTAACAGCACTCGCAAAATTCAAGAACTTCTGAATCAATTCCAATCAGGCATTTTTTATCATCTCCCTTACAGCGCAGACTTGACACTAAGTGATTTTCATCTCTTCACTCACATGAAGAATTGGCTTGCGCCACAGCACTTCAATGACGACGAACTTTAAAATGCCATGAAAGGTTGGCTAGGTACCCAGGCGGCTGAATTTTATGAAGAAGGTATTTGTAAATTAGTAAAACACTATGACAATTCCTTGAATTTAAATGGACACTATGTTGCAAAATAGCTAAAAGCTGCAGTTTTAAGTTGTTAAAATAAAAAAAAATTTTATCTATGCAGATTTTTTATTTATACCCAAATGGAGGTTACTTTCTGAACCGCCTCCATATAAGTTGTCACTGGATGGCCAAATTATAACAAGGTTATAAGTCAAAAAAGCTAATGTTTCAAAAAATTTGTTAACAAACACAGAAAACTCGCATGCACACAATAACATTGACTGCCAAAATACATTTTCAAAGAAGATAAACACTTACTGTATGTGGTAGCAGTATCAGAATTTACCTGGATTGTCAGCTAATAAAATAATTAAAATTTTTCATTAAAATTTTAATACAAAATAAATCTTCTATCACATGATTCAAACTAATTTCTTATCTATATGTTCAGATTTTATTTCCATAATGAAAATTTTATTTAAGTTATTTTTACATTAAAATTCTAAAGATTATCTTCACTGTAAAAAAGTAGATCAAACTTGCATTGATTTTTAAGTCTGTATTTAACTCCCTCTACAATCTTATTATAGTGACAAAAACTGTCGGTTTTTTTGAAACCATTATAGCAAGATTTCATTGAACTAAAATTGTTGTACTGGAAAAAATTCAGCGGCCAAACATTGATTATCTTTAAATTGCTACCTACATTAAATAAATTTCATTTCTTAAAATTTCAAGGATAAATCTGAAATTTTTTATTCTATAAAAGATCACTGTTTACTAATTTAGGAATGAAGTAAGATCACGACAGGATCCCAGGTGGCTAGGATTCCGGCCTAGGCATTGGACTGGTCGGAGGTAGTAGGTGCATTGGCATCATGCCACGGTTATATTGGTATTGTTTATGATTTGATTTGGCAGTCCCGCTAGCGGGGGTGGCCGTGCTACCAGGGTATGGTAGCCTGTGCGACCAGGGATGTGGCTTCATTCCACTGGTGGCGGTCCTGATTGTAACTTGGTAATGTAATGCTGCACAAGACTCCATGATGAGACCAGGTGAGGGTGCCAAGTTTGTCCCCGACTCCTGCGCAGACAGGAATAAAGTTACTTACCCTTGTTAGGTGACTTAATTTGGTCGACTTACTTGGTGTAGATCTGAATTTCTATGTTGCACAAAACATAATTTTGATTGGTATGAGTGTAACACTGATTTATCTTTCAACTCGTTCGTTTTCTGGGCCAATCACAGTCATGTACGGTGCTGTCAAATTTGGACTAGGTGCTGGGTCTGCGCTTCTGCGGTTTTCGTTAGTTTGAGGGAATCATGTTAGGTTGGATGTGAAGATGTCCGTTTGAGGCCTATGTGAAGGCGAAATTTGATTTGTATTTTACTGATGCAAATGTCTGCCGAGGCATTTATGTCAGTGGCATCAGTTAGAAAGTCTTAAGACGACCTCTGGTAAAGCCCTTCAGGGCTTGGAAACTGAGGGGGTGGTGTGGCGACTGCTAACGTCACAAATGGGTGTCTTCCCCCTACGGGGTTGGGGTGCCGTGAGATATGTGGGCATTACTCAGATTTATGTAAAAGCCATGAGATGTGCCGGCACTAAAGATTCCATTATATACAGGCCAAGCTGGCTTCTAAAACCCACTTTTACAATATACACTGTTAATATTTCTTGGCCTGTTGTGAATGCTTTCTTATTTTATGTGGCTTGTAAGTAACATCAGACAATATGATTGCAGATTGCAGTCACATTGTTAGCTTCTGTTGCTTCATTTTCCTATTTTATGAACTCCAATTGTTATGTGACAGATTTATTGTTTGTTGTATAACAGGAGATTATTTTTTCGTACTATTTTCTAAAGTTTTTTGTATAATGTGTTTTCAGTTAGTCAGTTTACACCAGTTATAAAATGCTAAATTTGTATTACATTTTGTTATGAGTAAAAATAAAATGAAAACTTTCATATCAGATATCCTATTTTTTTTTATATCGAATCCTATCTCTCTTAGTTATGAATTAGGTTAGTTTTTTTTTTGGTTATGGTTTATTAAATATTTCACAGTTAAAAAAAAAAACGAATTAACATTTTACAAAATTGTTCATCTTCAAACAGTGTTTGAAGATTTTCTGGTTGTAGCAACTTCAAATCATGTAGACCAAGGGTTCGCAACCTTCTCCTTGCGGGCACACATGCACCCTCGAAGCTATTTATAGCTTCGAGGGTGCATGTGTACACCTATTATTTAACTTTTTGCCCATGACAAAAAGTTGAAATAACAAAATAAATAAAATAGCAATATGTATGACCCCGTACCACAAAAAAGTTGAGAACCCCTGATGTAGACCAACACAAAAGAAACTGAGTGATTAAGAACTTCCATACTGCTGAGTGACGACGAAGAAAGTATATTTCTCTATACAAGCCTGACAGCATTTCAGACATTTCACCGGATAATGGAAATATGCTTCCAGAACAGTGTTTAGAAATGGAAAAAAGAAACTATAGAACAGATGGAGCTAGCTATCAGAAGATGAGTGGCATGAAGTTGACGATGCCAAATTACCTCTTCATATCCAGTTCAGAGGTAAAGAAAAAATATAACTATCATACTACGTACTCCAAGAATAAAGAAGCTTTATGAACTTTTTTTTTTTTTTTTAATTGTATGGCCCACATTGGACCACTTTAGTCAATTTTTATAGGAGGGTTTTCAGTTTCCTTTTAGCCCAGTTCTTCATTCTTTCAGATCTTAAGTTTCTTTCTTGGTTTGAAACGGTTTTCTTTCTTGAAGTCATTTGTAGTTTGTTTGCCTTCAAGTTTCTTAATTTTGTCTGTTTTTTTCTTCAAATCTCGCACTGTAATTTCGAGTTTCTTCATGTCTTCTTTGATTTCTAAAATTCATTTTATGTTATTTTTATTATTCCATAATTTTTCTATTATTTTCCTGATGATTCTATTTTCTGGTGTTCTGATTAGGTGTTCCAAGAATGAGATCCATTTCTTTTTTATTGTGCTGGTTACTGGTTCTATTTCTTTATAGACTGTTTCATTTGAAGTGAGCCTCCAGTGTCCATTCTTTTAATATTTTTTGTTTATGCACATTCTGACTAACCTTCTTTCTATTTTGAGGATCTTGTCTATTGCTGCAGTATTGGTTGTTTTGAAGATGGTCTCACTTGTACATGTAATTTCTGGTTGTGTGACTGTCTTATAGTGTTTAAATTTTGTTGCAATTGAGAGACTTTTTTTTGTTGTAGGTGTTCTTGGTAAGATGCTGCGCCCTAGTCAGTTTATTTATTCTGTTATGCCTAGCTGGTTTTTCATTGAGGTTGTATGTTATGATTCCTCCAAAATACATGAATTTATCTACAATTTTAATCTCTTGGCCATTTACTGAAGTTTTATTTGCAAGGGGGGGGTTTTATATTCTTCAGGTTGACTTTGAACTATTTTCTCATTATACATTCCAAGACACAGTTGAACAACAGTGGTGAAAGGCTATCTCCTTGTCTCAATCCAGTTTTTATGATAAATGTTTCAGAGAATTCCCCTCTAAACTTAACTTGGGATTTTGTGTTTGTTAATGTGTTTTGTAATTGTTAATCTTCTTGATCAGTTTTGGGTGAATTCCGAAGCTTCTTAGTACATTTATCATTGAGGGTCTATGTTTAGTCATACGCTTTTTTAAAGTCCACAAAGGTTACAGACAGAGGCTTATTTTTGTTTTTTATAGTATGCCATGATCAATTTTAAAATGATAATTTGTTCTGAACAGCTTCTCCAAGGCCTGAAGCCTCCTTGATATTCATCCAATTCATGTTCCAGTTGTTCCTTGATTCTATTGTACAAGATTTTGGATAAGATTTTGGATAAAATTTTGTATGCGCAGTCCAATAGGGATATCCCTCTGTAGTTATCTGGATTGTTCTTGTCCCCTTTCTTGTGTAGTGGGAGAATTACAGTTGTCCAGTGGCCCAAATTTTCTGTCGTCCAAATTTTTGATAGAGCGATGTTAGGGATGTCCGAGTTGAGTTGCCAGCATATTTCCACATTTCTGCGAAAACCTTATCTTCCCTGCTTGCTTTATAGTTTTTCAGCTCCTTGAGTACAGTCTCAACTTCTTGGGCTGTTGGGAGATTTATGTTTTCTGGTTTGGATTTTATGAGTGTGTTTATGTCGATTTTCAGAAGTTTCCCTGGTTCTTCGCAGTTTAAAAGTTTGTTGAAAGCTTCTGCCATAATTTCGGCAGTGTCATTGTTATTATGTACTATTTTCCCCTCCTTTAACAATTACTGAAATACAAGGTTATCATAAAATAATGGTGCGGTTTCAGTAATTCATAGGAAGATTGTAGGGAAATTTCTAGATGTTATATTGGTATCCCTGAAAGCCTCCAACCCAAAGGTTTGTTTATCAGCAGTTGTAACCACGTCAGTTCTTGTATTGTTGCGGTGAGTTTAGCGAGTTACTATGTTCTCGGATAAAGACAAAGCAAAGTGTGTTTTATTGATGGATGAATTAAAATCCGTAATTTTAGTTCAATGTGCGTTTCGACGTGAATTCGGAAGAGATCCACCACACAAAAATAACACGTCGGTTCAAACAATTCGAAGAAACCGGATCGGTTAAGAAACAGAAATCAACCGGCAGACCAAGTCTATTAGATGAAATGGTTGAACTAATTAGACAATCGGCAATTAGAAGTCCTGGGAAGTCCATCTCCCATCAAAGCGTCGAATTAGGTATTCCAAAATCAACAGTTCACAGAGTTTTACATAAAAAACTGAAATTACACGCTTATAAAATTCAAATACTGCAGGAATTGAAACCTGATGATGGTGTAAAACGTTACGATTTCGCTGTTGAAATGTCGGACAGAATAAGTGAAAACGAATCATTTTTAGATGATATAATTTTTACAGACGAAGCTACATTCCACGTGAATGGATGCATTAACAGACACAATTCACGAATACGGGGCTCTGAAAACCCACACGCAATTATTGAGAAACAACGCGATTTGCCTAAAGTTAATGTTTGGTGTGGTGTGATGAAAAATCGTGTAATAGGGCCTTTCTTCTTTGCTGAAAAAACAATTAATGGAGTTGCGTATCTTAATCTTCACGTGTTAACAGATTATTGCTTTACTCAGTCGGATGAACTCGAAAACATTCATCGACTTCATTTCCAACAAGATGGTGCTCCCCCGCACTTCAATGCATCGGTCACGGACGCTTTGAACGAAAAATTTGGAGATCGATGGATAGGTCGGCAAGGACCCATACTTTGACCTCCAAGGAGTCCCAGACCTGACACCTTGTGATTTTTTCTTGTGAGGGTACATCAAAAGCGTTGTTTATACACAAAATATTTACAACCTAAACCACTTAAAAAACAGGATTGATGAAGCAATGACAACCATTAACGAAGAAATGTTAACTAATGTTTAGAGAGAAGTTGAGTATCATTTGGACATTTGTCGAGCGACTAAGGGCGCACATATTGAAATTTATTAATTATGTAAAAAAATGTTTCAGATGGCAAATTTTAAAAATAAAAAACATAAACTGTTAGTAATTCTGTTTTAATTTAAACCATGTTCAAAACTGAACCATTCTTTTATGATAACCTGTATATAAAAATTTTTTTGTAATTTTAAACCTTATTGTAGCAAAAACAAACAGAAATGTTACAAATTTTATGATGTAAAATTGAAGAAAACATTCTTATCGCTACAGCCAGGGGTTTGACACCGTTTCTAATGAAATGAGGAAATTTTTTCCCATAATAATACACAAGGGGATAGTGAAATATCCCAAAATTTCTGACTGGCTGGGATACATCAATTCTTTGTGGTAACTGGAACTGATTTCAGATACTTCTAAAATTTGTTCATTTTGCCAGCAATGAAACAGCTAACAATGACAGAATAATAAAATTAGGAATTTGACCAAAAAAATTCAGGACAGATTCCTTGAACAATATCTGGTCAATTTATACCACAGATGAATCAATGATTGAATGAATAAAGTTACAATACTTCTATTGAGAGATATTTTTTCATATTACATTGAAATTTTGTATTGATGATATTGTAAATATCACCAGTTTTTTAATTTCCGAGTTGAAAAATCATAATTGAATTGTCTATTTCAGAAATTCATTTCATTCCATTCCATATAAGTATCATTGCACATAACGGGTTTTTGAAATAAACTTTTCAGTTATAAACTATTTTGAGTGTTGTTTGGAAAAATATTAAACTTCATGTATATCATGGTTTTTTTAGAATCAGGAAAGATTCTGAAAATAGTCAGTGAGTCAGGAAAAATCACGTTTTAAAAATTTGAGTGAACCCTGATTTTATATATATATTTATTCTATTAAACCATCAAGTACAGAATATTGAGATAAAACTAAGGTAAGATTTGATTCAATATTCTGTACTAGGTGGTTTATTTAATAAAATTTAAATATAATGTAACAGTACAGAGGAATTTATATATGAATGGACGTTGGTTAAACTGTTGGACTTATTGAGCATCTATCTTAACTGATTACAGACCATTCACTGAGTCATTGCAAAAAATTAATTGCCTTACATCACAATACTCATAGTGACTTGCCAAGTAGTATAGAACTTACCACGCTACAGAATAATGTATCATCCAGTGATGACTACGACTACATCTGTACTGTAGAAGGAATTCCCAGTACTATGAGCCACATTAGAAATATTTTTATAAAGTAACCTTAGATGGTGATTTTCACTTATTATTTCTCAGAGTTAATTAAAATTTCTAGCAAGTGCGTTTGTGTTGAGATAACTGGAAGTTACAGATTAAAACAACTTTTAGTGGTATTTCACCCAACATTAATAGAAGTACTTTGGGGAACATCAACTCATGGTTGTTGTTAATTTCCTGAGCCGAGATCTGGTCTGCCTCATTATCACATGTAAGCATATCAAAGAGCAGTTTAATTAATAGACACAGTTAAAATTAACATGATTTAATTTTAAAATGATAATTGATTGTGTATCATCATAAAGTAGTGGGTGAAGTATCCTGTCCAAAACACTAAAGGAGAATCTTGTGATGTACTACAGGCTGTTGATTGAACTTGTACAGAAACTGCCACAGTTCTGGCATTATAAATCACTTCTGACATTTTCATTCAGAATTCTTTGTACTGAAAACAGAAGGTACTGTTCGATTATGAATCGATTATCAATCCTAGATTGCATTTATGATTTTTACCCTATTTGATTTCAGTTAACTTATTCGTACATTTGTAAATGTTTGTATAGATTTTGTGATTGACCGTTTAGAGGTTGCTGTCTTAGGCACCAAGATTTTCAAAGATACCAGGAAAAGTCCTGGTATTGTTTGTATACAATAAGTTTGTCCTCTAATGCTAATTATGGATGAAAGCGAACTAGTCAAAATTTATAGAAATGAAGTAGGTTTTTTCTTGTGAAAATTTAACTTTAAATTTAATTTTGTGCAGGTAGATCAACATTATCTGATTGCTTTCTGTAATCTAAATATAAACATTTGTTTTTGTTTAAGTAAAAATATTGAAACAGTTCTTTTTTAAAATGGTGTCCAAGTTTGATAAGGTTTAATTTTAATAACACTTCTTTATCAGGATACAATGTATGTGTGCTGCGTAATAAAAAAAATTACCAAGAACATGACTAAAATTTTCTGATAGATTATTAATAATGAGGATGATACTTCCCCGATTATCTTGCATTTACCTGAAGAAATATACATCCATTAAAGTCTGATTGATTAAAAGTCACTTGTGCCAGACTGACCAGTAAATTTAAGATCAGACCATTTTTGGTAGGTCAATTTGTTCTTTTTTTTATACCAGAAAGATTTATAGTTTTATTTTAATAGCCAACTTCAGTGCAGTGACTTTCAGTAAATGTAATAAACTTAAGTAAATAGATCTATTGTAAAGCCAGAGGCCTTTTTTTTTGTCTTATGTACTGATAAAATAAGATAAAAACAATGTATGTATGTTTTATTGTTTTGAATTTAATTTATGGATTTACTTGGGTCACATTGCAGTATCTCACCATTGTAATTCCATACCATTTGGATAGTGGCCCATTGAATAACCAGGCTTTACAAGTTCATTAAAAGTAAGTATTAATTTAAATATTATTATAAATTAAAATAATAATTGTTATGATTAATATTGATTTAATTATATTTATACTTAATTCAAACATTTTGTAAACTTTTAAAAGTAACGCTTGTGATTACATTATGTAACCTCTTTCTCAGTAATTTTATGTAAAAATTATCATTAATTTTATGTCCTGAGAATTTTTAGGAAGAAACTCAAATCTGTAGATTTGAAAATGTTTTTATTTAAATTTGATGCTGCTCCAGATCATATATTAAATGTTTTTTCAATGAAATAATATTTATTGTATTCTCAGATATTTTTCCCTCTATTGGTGTCAATAACAGTTGTAAAGTGAATTTTCTCTCTATTATGATAATGATTTAATAGTAGTAATCTTTATATTCTTTGCTCATTATTCAACTAAAAAACATTGGTTGAAACTCAATAGAAATTCATGAAACTAATTTTTTTGTTTTGATTTTGATTTATTTATGCAATTGTAAAACTTATGTTTGTCCATTTCACGCAGTTTGTCTCATTAAAAGATTTATTTTAAATCTAAAATAATTATTATTGAAGCAAAGCTTCTTAATGCAGGCTTCAGGATGGGGAGTCAACTGAAATAAAAAGAGTGTCACGAAAAAACGTCATACACTAGTTGTATGTGTCGATACTAACTATAGATAGATCGATACTAACACGCGAGTTATGTAAACACACACTCGTTCTTACTTTATACACAGCTAATTCGTATATGCGCATTCTTTTTTTTATATGTGTATTTCATTGCTAGTTCAAATTTCTTATCAATAAAAAATTGTATTGTGTGTATGTTATTTTGTATCATTAATAAGTCATATAATGTTGCGTAAAGAAGTTTAACTTCTGTAGTGTGTCAATGCACCGACACACTGGTTTTAATTTTTTTATAAATAATTTATTCCAAAAATTCACTATGTTTCTCTACTAGAAACATATCTTAAAGTAATAAAAAAATTTTCAATAGTATTTACTGTACTGAAATTTTTTACCTAATAAATTATAAACTATTCTTCAGTTAGTGGTAATAACAAAAAAAGCATTGCAAGGCCCACCATCTTCTGGAGTAATAGTTCTGAATTAACTAATGAGATATTACTAATAATATTTATGATGGTTTTCTCTCTGAACCGAATTAGTATTTTCTTTGTCCTGCCTCATCTTCTATTCTTTTGGAATACAGTATACAACTTTATTTTATTGTAGGTTTTCATGTCGTTTACTATTACAGAAAGGTCTGTTACCATAACTAAACAATTTCACTTGACCTTTTTTTAAGAAATCTGTAATCTCTGAAAAATGGCATAGCCATTCTCAACAATTCTATGTGAGACTGATTAGATAAAAAGTGGTTACATTCTTCTGTTAACTGTGAATTTACTAAGCCAATCAAAATGCATTGGTATTCAGTCCCAACAACTAATGCCATCATGCTACACTAAACGGTGAACATTACTATTCTGAGAGAAAGGAATCCTGACTAGTTTAACTTATTCTTCAGATGCTTTATGTACATTAAGGCAAGACGATGATAGACAGTGTAAAGGATCAAATTACTGCACCAGTAATCTTTCTGTCATGAAAGATGCATTATATATAATCTATCCAGAAGTTATAAAATTTTGTCTGTTACCCTATATACAGTCCATTGATTATTACAATTACGCACATAAAAACGTCATAAAAGTCCACAGTAACTTTCTAACACACAAATAATACCTCGTGCAATAAAAAAACACCAATAACGTAATAGCATTATTGATTAATAAACAACAATCAATAAAAAAAAATATCACTTACCAACTGTTGAAATGGATCTAATTCAAAATCCCACTTATAAGCCATCTTAGGAACTCTTTCTTTGAAATCCAGAACTAGCTTGACAGCCAATTCTTCAGCCCAGTCAGCTTTCTCTAAAACTTTTAAACTTGGCGTTTCAGAAATCTTCAGAACTGGAATACTAGATTCCTATAAACACAAATAATATTAAAATAAACCACTACAAATATTTATTAAAAAAAGGACGTCATTCATATCTTAAAATTTAGTTTAATATATACAATTATATTCCACAATCATATACTAGGGTAACTCCAATTTTATCATTTCTGCATCAATTTATGGCAATTCTACTAACAATTAGATGAAGTTTATTGCTATGTCAAACCTAAAAGAATGTATTCTGCTACAATTTCTTTGTGTTTTGCTAAGGTTTCTAAAAACACTTACAAGAAATTCAGTTTTATCAATTTATTTTTATCATTTCTGGATCATTTTATGGCTAATCTACTAAAGGAAGCCTCAAGGTTTATTTATAATATTATAAATGTAAAATGTCTAGGTTTGACCAGGTTTTTCACTAAAAGTTTATTCATAAACTCCTATTTAAGGTTTGGGAAAATTTGTTGTAAATACAGAACTGCTAACATGAACATGTACAAGCATACGTGTAAACCAAAATTGAAATAAATGGGTATCTTACAAAGAAATGGACAGAGTTTCAGGATATGACAAGTGAAAAAAAGAAAAAAAATTTCATATAAACATGGGTATGGTAATGCTTAGATTCTGACATGTAGCTTGCAAACAATTTTGTCTTAATCTATGCTCCAAAGGTTAAAGAAGCCATAATGAGATTCTTGGAACTGAAATTGAGTGATAGATTTGATGGTTTAATAGTTTATAATCAGAAAAATTAATAAAACAGGTCCTAGAACGGAATTTCTTGTAATTTTTTATAAAACTATTGCAAAACACAAAAAAATTGTGTCGCAAAATAAAATTTTTTAGGTTTGACAAAGCAATAACTTCATCAAATTGCAAGTAAACAAAATTTTGTAGAAAATTTTATTCTGAGAAAACCTAGTCAACTAACATTAACAGTTTAGGAAATCTGACCTAATTCTAAACAAAACATGTCAAAATGTGGCAGAAAAATTGTTAACCACAATTAACAGTCAAGATTTAGAAAATTTACACTATGCAAGTACAAAGTAACATTCCATTCATACAAGAATTCATTTTGCAATGAATCTCTATGCACTTTGTAGCATGTTTCTATTACTCATCAAGAACTTTAGGGATGCTTCTGATGTAGTGGAAAATCAACTTGAATGTTGGTTTTCTGTTTCTTCATCATTTACATAATAACGATTGAAGAAAGATTCAATTTTCAAAAACTTTCACAAATATAACATCATAAAATTGTACACTGCAGTTTCTTATTTTCACTTCTCTACTCATAAAAAAAACCTTTCTTGTACTTTAAATAGTAACTGTTTCATCTGTTTGTTAGTAATAACAATTTCCAGCAATATCACAAATGCTATGTTCACAACAGATTTTCTCAAATTTAAAAGTGAGTTTATGAATTAACTTTCAGTTAGAATTCTCATCAGCCTTGGCATTTTCACATGCTATAAATGTCATATATCATATTACTACACAAGCAAACTTTAGTCTGCTGTATTGGATTATAAAAAATGCAGAAATGAAGTGCATAAGTTTGCACATGCATGCATGTGCATGAGAACATGCTCACCCCCCCCCCCACACACATAAAAAGGGGCTTGAAATTAGAATTTCTGAAAAGATAACTCTTTAACATTAACAAAAGAAAACTTACTACTGGAATAACTTCTTCCTGTTCTTCAGTATCAATGTTAACAACTTTAGCAACAGGTTTTTGTTTAGTTTCTTTTATTTCTTCTTTCTTAACATCTTTTTTCTTCTCTTGTATAGTTAAACCCAGTGAATCTTCTACTTGTAAAATGTTTGTCAAATTAATAACATTTTTCTTAGCCGGAAGTACAGGGAACTGCTGTGTATCTACTACATTAAAGTCACATCCACACTTCATACCAGGAGGAGTGCTCATCACTGTTTCATGAAACATAAAAATAAACCACTAAATATTGAAATATATTAAACACAATTATAACACAAAAAAAAAATTTCGCTTATAACACAGAACTTTCATAAAAAAAAATCACATAACATGAGGATAGGAATTTAAAACTTCAATGCACAATAATTTTTTAACTTTTTACACTGAGACAAATTAACTAATTAAGAGATGTATAAAGGAAGGAGCTCTGACAATCATCAATTTATAAATCTCACCTTCAGTTTACAAAAACACTTACAAGATTAGAAAATACATACAAAAAACTGAAATCAACTGAATCCCAAATCTTAGTAATTTAATGATGTATTATACATCCCAATCCCATAGGGGAAGACACACCCACCTAGTGATGTTCCGGTCGCCACACCCCCTGTGGCCTTTAATAGCCCCCATTTCTAGCCCTGGTGGCCTTTAATGGGAGTCGTCTATTGCCCTCTGACTTTTTACATCTCATAGTAATAAGCCTGGCCTTATTGGGATGCCACCGATGTAAATGCCACGATAGACATTTGCATCAGTGATTTATTAACTCAGCTTACTGCCTTCACTGTAGGCCTTGTCCGGACTTCTTGAATGTCCTACATCATATCCCTCTAAACTAGCTAACCGAGTTCGTGGAAGCACGAACCCAGCACCTACTTCTACTTTTATTGAGCCAATTTCGTGAATGTCTCAATTTTTGAGGCAAGTTTAAACACAACATACCATCAAAAATGTTGATCACAACAACAAAATTTAGTCCTAAATTCTCTTACCGAACTCAACTTAGTTCATACCCCCGACTTAGGTTAAATTGTGGACTCCGGTCTGGTCTACAAGGGAGAGGCGGACAGACCTCCTGTTTCCACTCAGCTCCATTGCAGAGTCCCTTATGACATTCACCTCACCATCGTAGAGATGCCGTTACACCTCACGGCTGCATGGGATCCACGCTCTCAGCAGTGCAGTCGCCATTCTGCCGACAGCTTAATTTAGCTATAATTTATAATCATCTCAGATCTAACTAAACATGGCTCGCCGCCAAAGTACCTATCTTCAGCTAATCAATCTGTCCAGGCAGATCCTAGCCACCCGGGTTCCTACTCTACTAAATCCCCTTGGTCATCCTATGCTGGGCGAGGAATCGAAGGAAGTCAGTGACAATTGTTCAATCTATGCGAGTCCTCTAGGTGACTCACAAATCAAAGAAGGAGTTTACTCTCCTAAGTTCCCTAACAACTCTGGTATGCCCAGCGATGTAGTAATACAGTGCTTCCCTAATATACTGTGGATAAATATGGTTACCATTGCTTGTAATTTCTTTAATGAAGAAATAAAGCCTTATATTGAGAGAAAAAGAAAATTCTGCTTTGAAATTATATGAGAAAAGAATGGATTCAATCGAAAATGAAAACTGAATTTTTCTGCTTCAGTAAAAAATAATGATTCAGTCAGTAAACACATACAGTTATTTCAAATTAATGGAAAAAAAAACACTTGGAGAATCAGATTTAATATCTTTTGTTGTGGAACAGTTGTTAGATACTGTCACTAACAAATAGGTACATCATAAAAATTAAGAATGATGAAATGAGCAATATATATTCAATAATATTTTTTCTAAAAAATATTTTTGCAAATTTCTTACATTAGCAGAAAATGGACACCTCTTAGAGATAAAAACAATGAATCAACTAATTTCCCACACCTCAAAAATTGCTTCATGGATCAGCAACAGCTATCAAATGGTTCAAAGTTAATATATCAATTTAATGAAAAAGCTACAACTAAATTCAATCATATTTTACAAAGTAATTAAAGAAATGTAGTGTTAACACACAAAAGTTATTGGATGTTAAAACTACAGTGTATACAAGAATCTTTTTTATAAGATGGAAATTTAAAAATGTTTCAAAAAGCTTCTTATAAACTTGAAAGGTTTTTTATTTTATTTTTTTATTCAGATTTATTATTATCTTATTATCTAGGAAACCAGCAATAGAATATCAAACTGCTCCAGACTATGAAAATCTTAATTTTGACATTTTCAGTTCCTTTAATACAAGTTTCATTGGGTTAGGCCTTCATCTCATCTCTCTTCAACAATCTCATCTCTCTTCCAATATTCTCATTATATCCCCTCCCTTATGTACTTTCTCCATCATTTATCCATTTCATTCTTAATCTACCCCTTGGTCTTCTACCTGTTTCATTTACATGCATCATTTTGTTTGGTAATCTTTCCTCATCCATCCTTTCAAAATGTCCAAACCACTTGAGCTTTGATCTTCCAATTGACTTGACAAGGCTTCCCAATATCAGTTCCTCTCTAATCGTACTGCTCCTTCTCTTCTTGTCTTCTCTAGCATGATGCTCTTGAATTTCATTTCTGCTGCCTGTACTTGATCATACATCTTTTTGCCATCTGTCAAGGTTTCTGCCACATAGGTAAGAATTATTACAAAGTATGGTTTATATATGATACTCTTACACTGCAAAGGTATCTCTTTGTTCCAGACCAGACTTCTTACACTCTGATAAAATCCACTAGTCTTCTGTACTCTACTCTAAAAAACTGCTCCCAAATAAGTAAACGTTTTTACCCTTTCTATTTTTCTACCATTTATAGTTATGTCCATTGAATTTCCCTTTTTTCTGTCTAGCACAATCATTTTACTCTTAAAACTGCATAGTATATAAACAAAAATTACACTAAGAATTATCAATATGTAACGATGGAGTGCAAAATTAAAATAAAGTAACTTTAAAAAAAAGCCCAACAGAACTCAAGAATTTGAAAAGTTTTTCTATTTTGTACAGATCACCCATAACTTGCAAGTCTTTTGTAACATGTAAGTAATTACATGTTATAAAAATAATACAACATTCATTTTGAATAAATACCGTATGCAGTATAATATCTCATTATTTTTTAAATGTGTTCGCATAATGTGCTTTGTTAATTAGTATAAATTAATAAGTAGTCTTTTATTATTATTATTATCATTATTATTATTACTACTACACTTTAACTGAAGAGTAATTTTATGTATAAAATCATCTTAAAACCACACAAAGAATGTCAATACAAAAAATTATTTGTATTTATTACAAAATGAAAGAAAGTATTTTATACAACCAACAAGATCCAGCAATATAACAGTTATATTGCAGGTGCGCCTTTAACAAAGAGTCTTGTCATATTCCCTTTGTGTCCAAACTCAAGAAGCACTGTACAGTAACATCTCCTTATTTTGTGGGGTTAAGGGACTGTAAAAATGCTGTGAATACAGAAAACAAATATAGAACCAGAACTAATACTCATTTAAGGAAGAATGGTTAAGTTCTATGTTAAATGAAAAAAATTCATGTGTACTTTCTTAGGGTGATGTTACTGATAAAATACAGACGGCAAAATTAATTATAAGCACTGGTTTAGTACAATACATAGGTACACTACACAAAAAGTGTTTAACAAAATACAGTATATTTCTTAATTTACTCTAAGCTTACCAAACTATTTATTTTAAAAACTCACTACAGTACGTACAGTATGTACTGTATTAGAAAACTGTGTTACATGTTCAAATTGTACTCAGTAACTGCCTTAAAAAAGTAAAAAAAAAAACAAAAAAAAAACAGTACTACAGTACACTAAAACTAAAATTACTGTAAAGGAAATTTACAAAACTAACCTACAGTATTTTGGATTATATTTATAAAAATTTGTAATTTTTCCTAGTCTTGTTCTTGTTTTTAAATCCACGTGAAGTTCTGTGTATTCTTGCATGGCGTCTTCAAATCTGCGCTTAAAGCTTAAGCTTCTATTCTAAGATGGATCTATAAAAAACTGGATAAGATCACGCGATAGTTTACTGCCTTGGGTAACTGATTTTCAGAGATCGTATCTTGTACCTCTTCACGTTTCACATTGTACCTGCGCCATTAAATCTTTTAATATTTTGATTTTTTGTCACTACATATTGTAATGTATGCAAATATGGAAAATTTTAGCCGTGAATATAGAAAAGACATCGCAAAATATTACACCGTGAATAATGAAATTGCGAATACGCGAAGCGTGAATAAGATTTCACAGTATTTAATAAAATTACTTTTTTCTTAACAATATTTTTACAAAATTCTTGTTAGTACAAAATGACACCTCGGCAGTAATTTTATATTATGATTATATATATTATTTTAAGCTAATGTATATAACTTATTTTATATTTTGATATATTCAGAATAATAGAATAAAAAATCAGCGCTAAACCATTAACTTCAAAGTGAAGATAATATGCCATCATCTAGTTATTTTTGATATCTATAAAATTGTTTAAATTTAAAAAAATGTAAAATGATAACTTGGATAATTTTAAGAGTAAAAATCCAAAATGATCTACCTGTTTTAGTTTAAAATTTAAAAAAGTTTTTTATTTTCTTCCAGCAAAATAATGTTTGAAATTTCTTTTACTAGTTAAAAATAGGCATTTGAGTATAACTTCACTTACTTTAATCATTATGTCAAAAACATAACATAACATAACATGGACATAACATTATGTCCATACAATGCCATTATTTTCTATTCTAACTGCATACATATAAATAAAACATTTTAACTTTTGTGTATATAATACATTATCAATTTTCAATGCCAAGGAAAAAGATATAGTGTAGAACGTTAATAAAAATTCTTAATACATTCTACATAAATGCATCTTAGGAATAAAATTATGTGAAAATGAACCTCCTATATTGAATACTAAGGAGCCAAATGTAATGATATTCTCTATTTCTTATTTCTGTATCTTCATCCATTTTGATATATGTAAATAAAATTACAATGGATTGTAATATCAAATCATCCAAACTGACTAAAATAACCAAAACATTTCTTTAATAAGAAAGCCTAAAACTTGACAATTTCAGCAATTACCAGGTCCCAAAATATATAACCTATTTCTCAAATAAAAGTATCTATTAATACAGGGAAAGAAACTTAGGTACTTTTCCCAAAATTATAATAAACCGATTAATAGGGTTTGTTTGAAATAAATCAATGACACTATCGATAGATTACCATACACAGCTTAATTTTCTTGTTTTGTCATATCACTAAATTTCATATGCATTATACTCAACACAAAATAATAATATAAGAAGTTTGATAAAAGGTTTAAACATAATAAAAATAACCCAATTTATTCAGGTAAGATAAACATAATTCAACTAACTTAAAAATTATTACTTCAAATATTTTAATAATAAAAAATAACTACAATAATACTGAATACTTATATAATAATAATGGACTCCTTTTCCATTTTTTTAACTGATTTAGCTGAAAATACTATATTGGCAATAGAGTAATTCTCACCATCTGCAAAACAGAATCCAATTTCTTAAAAAACAAATGACTGTTTCAGATTAATGCCTTTATAAAGTAGTACTAATAACAAACAATACTAAAATGTTATCCATATTTAAGATAAAACCAAAATATGTCTTGTTAAAGGGGTTAACAACACATCAGAAATAAAATGATTTAAATTTATATTTGTATTTATAAAATAAAAAAATAGTAGTAATTTTTTGGGTCCACGTGTAACATAAACTGCATCCTTACAATGTGATAGTTCCAAAATATTTAAAATGTCTCAAAAAGAACAGCATGCTGAAGTTGAGGGATGTGAAAACAGCTAAAAAAACTGATGACTAAAGCCAAATCTAATAAATCAGTTCCCTCAGATGATGATATTAAATACTGATGATTTGATTTCACTTGATGCTGTTGATATTTATTTCAGAAAAATTAATGTAGCAATCAATACAAATTAATTACAAAAAAATATATATATATATATATTTATATATATAAATAAAAATAAAAAAGTAAATTTAAAACAAATTTACCAACATTAATAATTAATTTTTTTTTTTAAATTGTAATAATGTACACATCACTTTGTAAAGTAATTTTAATGTCAATGAATAAACTGCAGAAAGAGCAATTTTTTTCTAAAAATATAATAGTCAATCTATCAACTCTTTTTTTCTTAGTTTAAATTAAATATTTATTAATGTAAACTTAAATAACTAACAAAACGACTAAAAACTAATTTACTAACAATGTATATGCATGCACAAATAGTTTTATTTAGTTAAATTATACTAACAATTTTCAAAATCAATTGATATTTCATTATTAGCAGGATTACTACTACTTTTATCATTAAACTCGTCAACATCACCAAAATCAGTCACAAATACCTCTTTGAATCTTAGCAATTCCCCTGTTTTTGGGTCACGTTCAGGCTGAAATTTTAATACAAAAAAAGATTTTAATATTTATCTTTAACTAAAAATTTCTTTAGTATTAATAAAATAATGGTACTTGTTTGTTATCAAACCGCCAGTTTTTTTTATGCAATTTCTTTGTCAAAAAACAAAGTAATAAATTTATTATTACAATGTATTAAAAGAAAAAAATATGTCTGTTAGCAAGCAAAGTGGGCGTAGGTTGTTTGTTCACTCGCTAAGCTCATTAATTAGATAAGCGAAGCAAGCGTAGTTATGTTTGGTTAGGTTACCATTTTACACTGATATACATATGATTTGTCAAACACAGAGTGAACGTAATCTAAAGTGTTTTGTATTTCTTATTTTTCATTAAAAAAATGTACTTCTTTTCTACATTAAATACATGTTATACTCATTTTCTCATGAAATGAAGTTGCATAAAAAAAATGGCGGTGAGATAATAAACAAGTACTAGAATAATAATAATAATACTAATAAACAACTTCAATATGTCAACATTTTAAGATGCAATGCAATAAAGAAAAGGTTACTTTTAATACATTTGCTGTAACAGTTATCTACTTATCTAATCCAATAATCTAAATTATTTTGTTCATTAACAAATAAACAAAAAGAGGATTTGAAATAGTATAAGTGAAAAAATGATTAACGTTTTTACAATAATTAGAATCTCAAAAATTAAGAATCATACACACCCACGTGATTTGTTCCAAACAAATATTCAAGTAAACTTTTGTCTTCCCTGTGAGTCTGGATCACTACCAATCTATATGTCATTGAACTTCATGTATTTTCATTTATGAGCAAAAATATAGCATTTTATTTTGCTGTTTTTTAAACAATAATAACAAACTTGAAATAATCTGTGCAAGAAATAATTTGTTCAAGAGAACATTTTCTTCTATGTTCATATAACATATTGAGAATAATGTAACTATTCTTTCTCATTTATATACAAAACAAGGAGACCAGATTATAAGATTAGAAATGTAATCTATGGTAAACTTATAAATAAATATATATAACTATTAAAAAAATTGAAAACTGATTTGAGAAAATTACTACTGAAAACTAAAATTATTACCGATTTGAGAAAATAACTTATCAAATATTCACAAAAAATTTGTAAATATGTGATGATTTTAAAGATTTTAAAAATTAAATTATATTTTCAAACAAAGGATTATTTTGTAGCTAAGGTAAAACTACTTCTTGTAACATTTCAAGGTAAGAATCGCCACTTACAGTGCCACTGAAAACGTACGAACCAACAATTTCATCACTCCATACACCAGCCCATACATTGATGCCTGGAATATTTAGTACCTCAAGTACCTTGTGTCAATCCAGTACACACAATTATGACGATTGATATATAGTTTAAAGAAAGTTTCATTCGTCCACAAAATATGATTTTTAATGTTAGGCTATGCCTTACAGCGTATTACAAACCATTAATAAAACTCAAGACGCCTGTTAAAGCCATCTTCTGTAAAACTTTGATGCAATAGTGAATGATAAGCTTTTAGTTTCAATGCTTTAAAAATACAATGCACATTACCATGAGCAATATCCAACTCAGCAAATCTTTTACGAATAGATTTCTTGGTCAAGCGACTTTTGGGACACCTAGTATAATAAAGCTTCAGAGTTAATGTAATACAACAAACTGTTGTTAATTAACAATTACTATTCTCACAGATTTAATAAAACTTTTCTATATTGATTACAGTTGGGATGGTGATGAAAAGTGAAAATTTTAAACAGGTAGTGTCATTGTGTAGAAAACACATAAAAATTATTTATGATTTTTTTTTTCAACCATTACTTATACTGGTCTCAATGATTCAGATTCACAATTCACACGTAAAATTATGCTATATTAAAACAACAACAAATATTCATGTAGCACATTACATAATGTTATAATTAATAATTTTGTAATATAGAAGAAATATTAAATCCATTAACCAAAAGTAAACATGGAATTTCCTATCTTTTCAGCTAAGACCAGAGAAGGTTAAAGGTTGAAGGTTAAAGATAGAAAATCTAATTTTTACTTTAAGAAAATGTAATTGTTCAGATGGTACATTGACATGTTTCCAATTTTATATATATTGCATTTAAAAATATTAATCACCAGATACAGAGTAAGAAGCAAGAACGATTTCAAGAAGTTCTCACATCAGTCTTATTCTGAAGTGCAACATATTGAGTTAAACATATATTAGGTAATGTGCCAATTAGTACGGTCATTAACCACATTTCTTATCACTATCACTGGTATATAAATTTATCATGAAGATAAATTTTAACCAAATATATTTTTAATACATAGTGTGTATTAGATGAATGTGTATTTCACGTATTAAGTGTAATAATTTTACGATGAAAAGATTTCTTGACAGCACTTTGAGTATTCAACATTTTATTAATATTATTAATACTAGCTGACCTGGCAATGCTTCACCATTGCTAGTTTTGAGTATATACATACACTAAATGAATTCAAATAAAAGTTTGAGAAAACATTAAAGGAGTGAACATTATGGAACTTCACAAAATTTAACCTCACTCTTTTCCACATCTTCCCTTTTTCCATTTTTCACAAAAATATTTATTTTCATGTAACTAATATATATTCTAAATATGAGCCAAATCGAACCATAAATGCAATTTTTCAAAACATCTCGACCCCAGCGCTGTCTAGCGGGTCCAAACTAATTCAGAAACCTTTGTGGGCGTGCACACAACTACTCACTAAAGTTTCATTGCAAGCAAACAAACATCATTCATTTATATATATATATATATATATATATATATATATACACACACACACACACACACACACACACACAAGATTTTTAATATCTATTTTTATATTTTATACAATTTTATTTTATTTATTTACATAAGTAGATTTCAGTTATGACCTTCGATCATATTTCAAGTCAAATATTATATTAATTTTATTTTAATATTAATATGAAAAAACTAGCCAAAATGACTAGGAGGTAACAGTTCAGTACCAGTGACTATATATCAGAATGAGTTAAGGAGATAAAATAATAATATAAATGAGATATTTACTTTTAAGGTTGTAGCAAACGAAGGAGAAAAATTTAAAAGTGTTGATAGCTGCGGTTCTCTTGACCAAAATTTATGAGATTTCTCATAGTTGTACGTAGGAAGTTGTTCTATATCCAATAAATACTGTTCCAACTGCTTCAAAGCATCAGGACACACAGGAGGTGGTCCAAAGGGCAGCTAATAACAAATAATTACATACATAAAAAATAATAATGTATACATTATTGGATATACTGAAATAATATTTTTAAGATTCATATAATTAAATATAATATAATACGACACATAATATAATACAACACAATCACATAACGTTAAAAAAAACTGCAGGCTATAATAGTTGAAAAACATCACTTAAGAAGAACATACACTACAACATAAGTAAAACTTTACATTAAACTCATTTTATTAGTTCAAAATACAGTTTATCTGTCCTGAAATAGATTCTCTTGCACCATATCAATTGCCATTCTAGATCCAGCTAAAATGTCGACTTTCTGATGGCTTTCACTTCCTTTTATATTTCATGTAATTTTATTTTCTCTTCATTACACTTTCTGTTATTTTTTTAGAACTATTTAATCAACATTACTCTTTGCTAATGATGTAACCCAGAGAGATGGCTTAACTATTCTGGTTTGTTCTGATTAAGTTTTTCTATTCAGCCACTGTCAGCTGTCCTCATTATATTTTTCATCCTGATCATACAAACTTTCTGAAATGTTTAGAGAAGGCTTGGCGGAATGAGTGGTTGGATACTGCTGATAATAAGCTACATCAAATTAAAGCTAGTACAGTAGCTGCCACGTAACGGCAAGCTTGGATGATCAGTCCACTCATCACTGTCATAATATTGATCTCTGAAACATTGGCACACTATGATTAGTCACCTCTTAGTATCATAAACATGATGCAACAGTTTTTTATGAAGCAATGTATTTTTGTGTTTACAGTATTAAGCAAGTGATATTGTGTTTCAAATACAAAACAATTATTTTTTTTTATTTTTCTTTCTCTTTTGCTTTTCCTTTTACATAAAGCTCAGTTCTGTAGTACAGCCTCTGGGTACGGTTCTTTTGACATGTGTAGTGTATTTTGTTATATGGTCGATTAATGTAAGATACGATAATTTGTAAAAACTTTTTATCATGGTTTATGGTTCAAACTTTTTAATGTAGTTTAACATGCAAACAATTATGGCTGAATTTAAGACTGTTGTAAAATGTAAAAAGCTTCAAAGACAGGTATGTAAAATTATCCATACGTGTATGATTGCATGAAAATTAAAAAATTTGAAGCATTTATATAAAGCATTTATTTAACAATCTCTGTAACAAACTGAAAATTAAAATTAAATTTTAATTTTAATGGCAATGAAAATAGCTTAAGAATAATTCTGAAGGAATTAGGTTTTAAATGGTGCAAAACAGAAAATAAAAGGAAAATTATAGTTAGAAAAAATTATATTAGGCAGAAAAGGTTTTTTCTAATTTGCAGGCAGTGATTTTAGAAAATGTGACTGGGAGATCGTATACTTAGATGAATCCTAATTTTTATCATCTCATTCAACGACAAAATTATGGGTTGATGACAGCGATGCAGGACTTCATTTACCAATAAATAAAGGTGAAAGCTTAATTATAATTCACGCCAGAGGTGAAATGAACTTGATTCCAAATGTAATGTTAATTTGGACAGCCAAATCAAAAAGTGGTAATTACCATGATAGCATAAATACTAAAAAATATTTGAAAGTGGGTTGAAGAAGAATTAGTTTCTAACTTTCCTCTTGAGTCTGTAGTAATTATTGACAATGCTCTGTAAATAAATACCTGTCTGAAAAACTTCCGGTGTCATCAAGCAAGAAATAAGACATGACTGTTTGGCTTCAGAAACATCATATTCCAGTTTCATCTCAAATGCTTTAACCACAATTGTGTGTACTAATTAACTTGAACAATGTTAACAGAAAATGATACCTATTTGACGAACTGTTGGAGAGAAGTGGGCATCAAGTTCTGTGGCTTCCACCTTACCATCCTGATTTAAATCTAATTGAGATGGTATGATCAGAGGTAAAACATGTTGCAAGCCTCAACACTGGGAACCTTAAAAAGGTTAAACATTGGAACATTGAAAAGGTTAAAAAAATTGAAGATGAATATTGAGCCAAGTATTGTTAACAGATTCTCTGACAGAATCTTTCATTGTCTCTTTATGTAGCGACAGTGATAATAGTGACAATTACCCTGAAAATAGGTTATGAGAGAGAGGAAAGAGTTCTAGCTGAGGAATTAATTGGATAATCCATTTTCCAGTAATTAATTAAATTTACAGTAATAATCATCTATCAAAATATTTACCATGTAATTAGCAATAGATAATATTCTGTCATCCACTAGTACATTTTACAATGTACAATACAGAATTAGCTGATTATTCCATTTCAAAATTGTTGCATTCATTTGTTATAAATACAACAATTATTTGGTAAGGGGGATTACTAAGAGTGAGGAACATGTTTTTATGTTGGGTGGTAATTGTAATCACTCCAAGTTAACCGTTACATAGTGGTGACTGTACATGTGTACTGTACATTAGCAATTATTGTAAACACACATGCAATTTATTGAATTAAGTCGGCAGACTGTTGCCTACTGCAATAAGGCAATGAATCATGAAAACAAAATGTTGCGCATGTTCCTTCACTTCTCTTCAATGAAACTTGTTTATTGGGTCTGCACTGTAAGTTGAAGATTGGTGCTGTGATGGGGAATGGACTGCACAGGAGGCTGAAGAGCTTTACGCATGCATTACACATAAATTGTTCTTACATAAATAATATTATAAAATCATATTTACAATGACATCATTGTCTAATTACTGTATCTACATTTGCATTTTAAATTATGTTTAAAGTATGATTAATGTTATGCAGCACATATTACAGTAGATGTGTAGGTGCTTGGATTTATAACATATAACAATTAATAAGTACGAGGCATATTCATGAAGTAAGGGTCATTTGATCATCAAAAAAAAATTAACTTATGAGAAAAGGTTTTACTTAGTTTTAGTATACTACATATCTACTTCACTTTTCCACATAATCACCATTCTATTCTAAGCACCTTTTTGTAACGCTGCACTAGTTTCTTTAGCCCCTTTGCATAGAAGTTTGCCACCTGGGAATTAAACCAATTGATAACGGCAGTCTTGAGCTCCTTGTGTTTTCAAACCATTGACCACTAAGCCACTTTTTTAAATGCAAGAAGAGGAACTAGTCGTTTGCTAGGTGCAAGGTTGAGACTATATTAAGGATGGTTAAAAAATTCCCAACGAATCTTGAATCTTCTTTTTGGTTAAGGCAGCGCGGTATGAGGACACATGTCATGAAGGAGGATTACACCAGACAACTCCAGCATTGTTGATTTTGGATCACACATCTCAGTTTGGTAAGCGTTTTGCAGTACATGTCAGTTGTAATGTCTGCTGCAACCAAAATAACGCCTTTTTCATTCCAAAAAATAGTAGCCAACATTTTTCGACTTGAATATGGAGATTACTTAAACTTTTTCGGTTTTGGGGAACTTGAATGGCACCACTGCATTGACTGTTGTTTCGATTCTGCATTGTTGTACGATATCCACGTCTCATCACTCATAACAATGTGGGAAAACAAATCTTCTCCATCTTGTCAATAGCGGTCCAAAAATGCTCATCCACTGTACATTCTTTGCTCTTTGTGTTGGTCGGTGAGCATTTTCAGTAACTTGCACATAATTTGTGATATCCAAGCTTTTCTGTGATAGTCATATAGATAGAGGAGCATCCAACACGTGGAAATTCATTTTTGTGAATTGTGATGTCATCGCAGTTTTTGGTTCAGTTGTTTAACGATTTCATCAGTCTGAATATTGGGCCTGCAACTCCGCTCTTTGTCATGCACATTTATGTAACCATTTTTAAAGTCTCAACACCATTGGCTAATCTTTCTTTCACTCGTTACTGTAGGTCTATATACTAGACACAACTTCTGATGAATTTCAGCAGTTTCAGATCTTTTTGCATACAAAAATCGAATTACAGCACGCACTTCATAACTGCGGTAGAAACAACTGTCGTGGACTTGCGATCTGCATTCACTGGCAGGGAAATGATTATTGCATCAGAACAACTGCAGTGGCTTCATAAATAACCAATAGATGGCCCTGAATGCATGAAACTGTGTTCAGACCTGCTGCTGTACTTAAATTCAAGCCGATGACCCTTACTTTATGAATATGTTACATATTTAGTATCTTCTTACATGACAGTATGATCACAATCTTCTGAACTGTAACAAGGCAAGTTTAATAAATTTATTTGTGTGCTTTTAATTTAAATCTATTAAGTAAAATTTTTTAAAGAATTATAATTTTTTTCTGTTCGTAAAGTATATTATGTATAGGTTTTAAAAACGGATTGCAGTTTCTTTTTGTTATAGGGCATAATAGTGTTAGTGCATTCACAAGAAACAAAATAATTTATTTTAGTGACTTTTTTTTGTTAACAATGAATCCTGTAACTAAAAGCAAATTAAAAAATAAAAAACTGTATGGACAGAGCAAAGAAATCATAAATAACATGTTAAATTTTATAGAAGAAAAAGAAGCTAAGCTCAACAAATCTAAGAAATCAGATGACAGTTTTCTTATTCCCTAGCAACAGGTTCGGTTTCATGTTAGTAAAGCTACTAGTGCATCTGTTAGTGTGAACATATTTAAAAAGGGAAGCTGAAAGCATGTTTTCAAATGAAAATGGTGAGTCAAGTTTCTGTACACCACATAAAAATCGCACGAGACAAAAACCTCATAGAATGATTGACAATTGATTACTCAAGCTTCAGAAGAAATCAAAATTTTTACTTGACAGATAAAACAGTACATACTATCAAAAGAATAAAAAATAAGCTTCAAAATGATCTCTGTTGGCAAGAAGGAGAAACAAATTTAAGGTTTATATTACACAATTTACAATCTTTTTTTTTTTTTTGTGGGCGAAAAACGCCTGGGCATTATCATCGCCCGGTAGTTATTACTACCCTTTTACTAAAACAACAAATAACTGAATATTGTTGACAAAGAAACCAGATACTGCTATGAAGAGAATTTTTATTTGAAAGCCATTAAGAAATTTTGAGAAGAAAATAGACCAATCACACATTGAGATGAAAGTTACATTTTAGCTTCACATTCATCTGCTAAATTGTGGGAAAATGACAGCAGTGAGGGCTTCATCCACCAGTTTCCAAAGGCTTTAAAAGGTTATCATAATTCACGCAGGAGGAAAAGATGGGTTTGTTCCTAATGCCTTACTGACATACACAGTTAGCCAAAAACAGGCCACTACCACAATAGTATGAGCGATAGGAACTTTCAACAATGGGTTTCCAAAAAACTTTTAGGAAAATTGAAACCAAATTCTGTAGTTCTCACTAACATACCGTAACATTGTTGCAAATTGGGAAAAATTCCAAATATGAGAACTCTTAAAGCAAAAGTGCAAGAGTGGCTAAAGAGATGAATATTTCCTTTGTTAAACCAATGATTAAAAGAGTTACTTCAGTTAATACAAGCATCAAATCCAGTTTTAACTTATTCTCTTGATAGCATTTTAAATGCAGAGGGTCCATTTGGGTCTTAGGCTCACCCCCCCCCCCCCACACAGTACCACCTGGATTTAAATCTAATAGAACTAATTTGAGAAATAATAAGAGTGGGTGCCAGTTCGAAACTTCAACTTTAAAGCAGCAGATATTATTGCCCTCAGTGAATAAAAAGTTTCTTCTATTGAAGCTAGTATGTAGTTAAAATGTTGCGACAAAGTTATTGAAATTGAAAACTACTTCTGATGTAAAGAATGTGCCACGGATATTGAAGTTGACAAACTAATCATCAACTTTCTGCTGAATCTTCTACTTATGACAGTGAGAGGTACTGAAGATGAGGTTCTATCATTGATACTATCTGGAGTTGGAAGAAATGGATTCATAAAGTTTGAATACAAATGTTAATGAAATATTTAACCTATGTGGGTATCTAAATTAGGTTTTAATTAAAAAATTGTAAAAATTAAATAACACAATTTGCTGTTACTTAACATTTTACAGTAATCTAAGTTTTTGTTTTCCATGGATTTTTTATATTTCATAAAGTTTTCTAGAGTTATTACAAATTAGAATTACATTTTAATTAATCTATTTTGATTTTCTTTCACTAAATTATCTCTTACAGTTTCAGTGTATCATGGTTTATAATTAATAACATAAATATGTTTGTGGTTTAGTTTAATTTGTATTTATAACAATGATATATGTCGCACTTGCGATGATGTGAGACAATATTAGTAGAATGTACAATGTACTGTCCCTTGCATGATAGGCTGCAATTGTCAAATTACGCCGTGCGACCTGTACAAATGAAAAACACAAAAGGGTTTTAAACACTTTTTTTAACACTGGAGGTGTGAATTAATGTGATAAAGACAGTGAAAAGGCCTTTCCCAATGGAGTTTAGTCAGTAAATACAAATGAGGAAAAACTGAAGATTCAACAAATTAAAAAAAAAATCAAGAGCACATTAAAGAGTGGTTTAAGAACAGAAATAAAGTCTCAAAAAGAGTGTTCACAAGAATTTGAACAAATTAATAAGCTTACGTTTGCAAGGTTTAATGAAGCTCATAGTAGAGGATTACCGATCAGCAGGCCAGTGATATAAGAAAAAGCTTGTTATTTGTGAAATCTTTAAATAATGAGCAATTTAAAGCTTTTTTTAATTGGCTTCATAAGTTCTGCACTTGAAACAATATTGTCTTTCTTGTGGTAAGTGGAGAAAGTGCCTGAGTAAGTGAAAATTATGTTAACAATTGATTGGTTGTTAAGAATAGAACAGGCATAATCAAAAATAACCATTTACACAATGTTTTTAATCTGGACAAAACCAGTCTCTTTTTTCATGCTATACCTGATAAAACCTTAGGAGTTAAAGGTTCAACGTGCATTGGTGGGAACCTAAGTACAGATCGTATAACGGTAATGTTTTGCTTGAACACTGTTGTCGAAAAAGAAAGACCACTTGCAATTAACATGGTCCTTAGACCAAGGTGTTCTTCAAAGACAAACATGTTAACAATAGATAAGCACTGATATGCAAATAAAAAATCATGGATGATATCCTAATTTTCCAAGAAAATAAATTCAATGAGAAAATGAAGCATGAAAATAAAAGATCCATTATGATTTTACATAATGTAATATGTCACACACCTAACTCCAGATTATTGCATGTAAAATTTGTATTTTTACCTGCTAAAACTTAGAGCAAGCTACAACCCTTAAGCCGCTGCTACACATGCAGTATTACTAAGCAACCTAGATTGTACAATATTTTGAAAATGAAATATTTACGTAATATTTCTGTCCAAGCAGTTTTAAGAGGCTGCACAACTTGCTCAAATTGTTTTATTGTACAACCTGTAATAGTCTTTTAGTACAGAACTCCTGAAATATGGATACAAAGAAACGTTTAGCTACTTTGTTCATATGTTGCTTACTACAAATGGCTGCAAACCAAAAAACAAAAGAAAGTTGTGATGCAGAGAATATTTTAACCAAAGTACAAATAGTGATAAGCAAATTTTAAAGAAAATGTTGATGATTATGATTACAAGTACTACTGGAGAACAACAAAATGTTTGAAGAACTTCTCAGAATTGTTGGACCTATCATTAAGAAGATAATGTAATGAGAAAATCAGTTAGTGCAAGAATGCGACTGACTGTTACTCTAAACTTTCTAGGTACAGGCAGATATTTTAAAGAACTTTGGTTTTCTATGAGAATTCCCCACCAGTGTATTTTCAGTAATTGTTCAGGATACATGCGAAGCAATAATAAAATCATTGAAGAAATATTTAAAGGTAGGTTCAGAATTATTACTATTAAAATTATATTACTACTAATATATTAAATTATTACAATAATACTAATTATTCAGTTATTACAATTATTATTATTAATTAATACTATTATTTAGTTTTAATTACTGATAAAATTATTAAATACACAAAAGTACTGGTGCTGTCTATTACTACTGCCAGTACACGAACATGTAATTTAATGATGTTTCTGTAGCTTATAACAAATTTGTAATTTTAAAACTGATTTTTTTTAAACAGTATAGTATCAATATGGAAAATTGAAAAAACTTTCTTGGTGGCAAAACAAATTTTATATGTTTACATTTTATAACAGATTTTAATGTTAATTAACAATATAGAATTTTAGAAATAAAAAATAATCCGCCTATTTACAAACCAAGAAAATTATTAAGTTTCAGTTTTTGAAAGTTGGTTTAATATAATTGAACATTTTCATTTGCAGAATAATTACTAACAGAAGAATGAACATTGTTCGGGAGGTTCTCTTGTGTAAAGATATGTCTCTCTTGTTAAGTTATCTAACTGGTCCTACATCAAAATTTCACTTATCAGTTAGTTTATCAGCCAGTAAGCGCTGTAATGTTGTCATTGTAGACAACTTTATTGCATACGACCAGGCTAAAATAATATTCTCGTCCTCTTCTTTTTGAAGGCTTTGAATTGATTTAGTCTTCTCACACTGCACAACTTCAGTTCTCATTTTTTTCTTTTTTGGTGATGTAGAACAAGCAAATGGCAGGACTGGAGTACAGGAAGTTGAAGACTGTTCATGCCCTTCTTCAGCTTTATCAGAGTCAAGAGAATCCTGGAAAGGAAAATGACTGAAAATTAGACAAGAATGCGAAATCATTAAATTTCATAAAAATTTACATTAATTATGAAGTAGTCTGTTTTGGATTAAAGATTAAAAAAGTATTCACTTTTTAACAGTTTACTAATATAGTAGTTAAAGCACTATGTATTTTCATTTCAGCAATCAAAAACCTTTTTTCTGAAAAAATGCATTTTTGTTGCAGTTCCCCAGGACTGAAGAGGAATAAATGGAAGATGCATCAAAGTTTGAAAACAAGTGGCAATTTTCACACTGTATGGGTGCTACTGATGGGAAACATATTGGAGTCAAAGTATGACCAGAAACTTGTTCACATTATTTTAATTATAAAGGGTTTCATAGTATCGCTCTAATAGCGATTGCAAGACCAGATTATGAATATTTTATGGCTGATATAAGTTGTTATGGCAGAGTATCGGATGAAGGGGTTATCAATGGCATTGAGTTATATACTTGTCTGGTAAATAAACAATTATATCCGCCAAAACTAACCCAGTTTAAGATACTTCTTAAGTCATAACATTCTTTTGCATAGCAAATGAAACCTTATTCTAGACAGAATTTTAACAAGGAAATATAAGTATTCAATTACAGCTTGATTACAGCCCAAAAGATTGTTTAGAATGCATTCAGTATCTTTTAACACAATGCTTTAGAGTGTTTAAAACAACTATAAACCTCAGTCCACAGAAAATACCAATAGTGTTATACCTTACAGCCTCGCCTTACCTTACCTTACAGCAATAGTAATGAATACCTTAGCATACATTTATTTACATAATTTTATACTGAAAGTAGTCATCTGATAATGTCTAATGAATTACAAGCGGATCCTCAGATTCCACCTCTCCAAGTTCACAAACACGACAGAAATTTTAATTCTGCCATTGAAATAAGAGACCAACTCTGTAAATACTTTAACAATGAAGGAAGAGTACCTGACAAGATGAAGGGGTTTTTAACTGCAACCGAACCAACTTAATTAACATTTGTTGCTTATTTATTCTACATAAGTGTATTATAGTGTTTCAAATAGTAATGTCTTCAATAATTATACTGTGTTGTAATATTTTCATTTATTTTTGTGTGTCAAAGTTGTACTGAAAAATTATTCAGCTCAGCATTGCACATTTGTAACTTTTTACAAAATAATTCTTTAGTACCAGATTGAAAAATTTACAAAGTTTTTTAATAAGAAATTCTGTAATATTTTCAGTAAAACAGATTTATATTAATAATAATATAATTTGTTTAATACTTAATAAGTTACTTACATTAATCATTTCTTCAGATTCTTCTACTCCAAGGTTGACAGGCTGTTATGTGGAGTTTCTTGGTCCACAATGAACTTAATTTCATTAAAATACCAAACAGGTGAGGTTCATAAATGTTGTCAGTCCCAGACCCAGTTGTTACAGCCAGCTTTACTTTCAGCAATTCTTTCCAAAAATTAACACGTAAATTTTTTTATAACTACATCCAGTCAGGTAACATCTGGATTACTTCTATAGAAGTCTAATCATTTTTAAAAGTAGATGATTTTGCATTTCTGTCACTATAATTTGGATTATTTTGGTCCCAAAGAACAGGCATATATAAATATGTAATAAATATGTAAATAAATATGTAATATGTATAAATGTATATAAATATGTCTAAATTTCAATAAGAAATCTTTTTAGTTTACATTTTTGAGTAAATAAATTTAGACACTTGTAAAATAAAATCGAACTGAACAGAAACAATAAAAAGGCCACATATTATGTTTGTAGAAAATCAGAAAAAAAACAATTTTGTTTACAATCTACAAACACTGGCGATCTACTTGAATTATTGCGCAACTGGGCAACAGAAATTTTAAAAATATTGTGCATTACATGCAATAAATTGGGTGATTTTCAAAAAATTTTATCATTTTTAGATTGCACAAATCATAAAAAATTAAGCAATATCATTTTAGAAGCTCATTTAAGAATGAGAGTGTGTGATGTCAATATTGTTCAATCTTGATGTCACACAAGTATTATGTGCAATAATATTGTACATGAAACAGAGCCTCTAAAGGCTCAAGCAATTATTCTATCATTCAAGCTCTTTCATCATCACTGTATTCTCTCAGCACTGACTGCAAGAATGGAAGAGTCTGAACACCTAACTAAATGTGTTACTGTATTTGATGTAGTAAACTGGATAAAGTTATCATGAGATTTGGTAAGAGTATCAACAATCACTGACTGTTTCAAAAATTGCACTGACCTGCCTTTAAGTATCACAATTGAAGCATTAATGGACAAGTGTGCTGAAGAAACAGCGGGAGTACTACGTCTCAAAGGATGGGGGACTAAATATAACCTCAGAACACGATGATAACTACGAAGAAAATTTGTTTGCAATAGCAAATGAAATTGTTGAGCTCGAAAACCCAAATGAAAATAATGATGTGGAAGAAGATGGCATTCCGACGTTTTCATTAGGGCAAAGTCTACACGTTATATGCCATTTAAAAAAATGGTATCTGAATTAAACAATACTATACAAATAGATTTATTTGGAAAGGCTGAAAATCAAATTGAAAATCTATCAAAAAGAAAAGACTAGCAGAGAAACAAATCAAAATTAACAATTATTTTTAAAAAATAAATAAATTTTTTTATTTGTAGCCAATAATTAAAATTACTTTAAACATGTCTCTTCATAATGGCACCCCCAATTCCCACCATCAAAATTCTTTAGTTTAAATGCCTATTTTCCCACCTATTTCCTTTTATTATGTTCTGACAGAAATTTTCCATTATGTTAACTATTTTTTTGGAGATGAAGCACAGGAAATTCAACAGATGATTCCAAATATACAAAAAAAGTAAAAAAGAGAGGCTGAAGGCAATTTTTGTGTGGATAGAGGACAATTGAGAAAACTGAATGAACAGGAACAATAAAAGATGAAGTAATAAAGAGTAAACAAGATTTAAAACTAAATCACAATTCAGAGTAGAAAATCTAACCGGGTTGAATAAACATCAAAGAGACATAAATTAAAAGATATCTAGAAGGATCAGTAGAAAGTGCAAAAAAGATTTTAAAAAAATTGTAAAAGTTATAGGTGATCTAAAATAAAAAGGAAGCAACCAAACACTTAAAAATTTAATTGGAAAAGAGGAAAATTTAGATCGACATGAGCAAAAAATCTGCTTCAGGGCAAATAATAACATAATAAATTATTTTCTCAGTAGTCTAACTATACTTTATCCTAAACATTATCTAATTCCAAATTTCTTCCGACCAGACAATCTACTATTAAGCACAACCGAGAACCTTCCTTTATTTACTATCTGTAATGCAACTTTCTACCTAACAAGAGACTGAATCTATTCACACATTAACAGCAAGTTAAAATCCTATGCCTTTAGAGTATCCTATAAAAAGTAGGCACATAAGAGTTGGATTTTATTTTTTTTAAATCTTCTGTTTACAACAGACACTTTAAATGAAATGTTCATAACATGCAAACATAACCCAACACCAGAAGCCATCAAATCAATGTAAATATTAATGTAATTCCTCAAATTAAACCATTTTTGAGCAATGAGATTGGTGCATGGTAAGAAAAACTATTAATTTACCAATTACCTTCCCAAAAGCCAGGTAAGGAGAAAAATAAATTTAAAAAAATATATATTACAATACAACATGCCAACAATTTGTACATTCAATTCAAGCTGGCCAAAATATTACACTTGAAAAGGAGTAGGATATACCAGATTCACTTAGCAGAAAAACTTTGTATACAATTGCCCAGATTTGCTATTATTTAGATCTCCAATTCTATAAGTACAGGTTTTTAAATATTCCTACAAACAGTACTACAAAATACATTTATAATCCCCAGTGATTAATAAAAAAGCAAAAGCAGCAATAATAACAGAAACTATGATGTAAGTACATATTATATAGATGGTTTTAACTTCAGCTTTTTTAAACCTTATTTCCCTACTCCCTTTCCCACAAAAAATGGATAATATCTTTCTATATAAAACCTATTAGGGCTTCTTGTTAGTGAAACTGATTTTTACTAATTTAAATGTGTAAATGCTTGTATGCATAGAATAATAGTTGAAACAGTTAAACATTCTTGGGGGGGGGGGGGAACTACTTTTATTTACAAACAATCTAAAAATTATTTTCAAATGAAAATTTTTAAACATTCTACTCGCTAACTCAAAGCTAACCACAAAGGAAAACTAAGAGTATCTAATCAAACAACTCTAAGGTAATTCTTAATTCTAATCTGAATGGGTGACATAAGTTAAAAAGCAGAAGACAAGGCTGAAGAAATGTTAAACATAGACTGACCTAGTAAACTAGTGCACATATCCCATAAGTTACATTTATACTAATCTGCTAAGCAGTTAAGAGTTAATTTGACTACACTACATCTTCATGCTTCTTAACTCCAGGAATGGGTATGGTTGTTCCTGTAGGAATCGTACCAATTCTTGGAGTTCTTTGATTTCTATAGGAAAACTAATTTTTGTTGCACCATAAACTAATGCTACTCATTACTAAATTATTGATTAATTTTGTGTTCTATCCTGGTAAAACTACCCTGATGTTCTCAGGGATTGATGGAAGTATATAGCTAGACTGCCTGGAAAACCCTTTACTCTTCTTTCTAAGGGTTAGGTTGATTGTCTCATGCTGTAATTCTTCCATGGCATTACAGCCCATTTTCTTACCACTCACCCCCTTTTCTTATACTTTCTTCCCCTTTTAAATTATGTGGGTGAAATCAGATTCTAGATAGATCATGCAGACAATGCCAAGATCTGTAATCAGTGATTCTTGATGTGATCTTGTATACTGGCTGTGGACTGACCAAGGGACTTGGATTCAATAATAATCTAATAAATAATAATCAGTAATAATCTAGTACATGTTTGTTTTTGTCATCTTAAAAAACTTGCAGCAAAATACTTTGATCAGATTTTATCAAGAACTTGGCTAAATCTGTATACATTTACAGGTACACTATACATACATTTAGAGTTGTAAACAATGCACATGGATGGCTGATGAATTATGAGCTGTCCTCAACATTATGACTGGAATAAACATTTTAGAAATAGTTGTAAGAGAGATAAACGCTAAAAAGTAGTTGCAAGAGATGTAAGAGAGATGAACAATCAGAAGAGAAAAAAATTACATATATGTACATACAAGTGTATCATAAGGTTCTCCCAGGACTTTGATAACCTATTATTCTACTTTTGAAAATAATAAAAAAGTTCATGTCATAAAATGCTTTGTTTGCAAGTTACAGCTAGTGAAAGATTCACTCGGATTTCACATACCCTGATGAAATGAGTTGAACTGAAATTTTTGGGGCACTAATTAAAAAAGAGAATTAATGATTTCTTATGGTTTTTGACCTAAAAAATTCAAATAAAATAGGTTCCAAAACTGTATCTGCAGTATTTTTTGAGAAATGTGGGGTGAAAACCAATTAACTGGGGTAAAAAACAGTATTTTCTATGTTTGATGTACAATAACTTTGTTAAATGGATAATAAACATAAAAATTTTTAAGCAATAATTGTAAAGATTTAATTTTTAACAAAATTGTTAAGGTCAGTTGAATAAAAAAAAAGAAAGAAAATTTTGAATTTTATTTAGAAACTGTACACTAGACCAAAGTGTATTACATGTACCAGTTTGTAAAAAATGTTCAAAAATGAGCTCGTCATTTTCAACAAATTTCTTGGCATGCTTCAGTACTGGTGGAGTTGCTCTTTTTTACTTCTTCAAGGCTGACCTTAAGTTGCTCAGCCGCATCCATAATGTGGACAATTAATTCCTCAAAAGAATATATTTATGTTTTGTATACAATATTTTCATCCATTGCCAGATACTAAAGTCTAATGATGTTAAATCAGACAATCTTGATGGTAAGGAATGTGGACCTCCATGACTGACCCATTTCTCAGGGAAATGACAGAAGAGAAGTGGGGAAGCATGCCATTGGGCTGGAAATATACTTTGCTTCTCATTGCTAGAGGAACACCTTCAAACAGCTGCAGTAATTTTTCTTGAAGAAAGTGCAAGTAAACCTCAATATTTTACGTGGCCAGGTAATATGAGCTGTCCAAACAGCTGATTGTAAAGAAGGCCGCACCACACATTGATTCTAAATCGGTGTAAAAAATTTCCTTCCACCATTTCATGAGGATTTACTTCTGCACATGTATGTTCATTGCATAAGTTGTTGAAGCCATCTTAAGTGAAATTTATCTCATCAGTAAAAAAAACATATGTAGAGTTGTCAATTTATATTCCACCAGTTATACAAATTCAAACGAAGTGAACCATCTCCTAGGTTAGAAGTAGAACTGGCTGTTTATAATAAGGATAAACTTGTTTTATTTAAATGTCCTCAAAACCACTGATTCGAAACTCTGATATGCTTGGATGTAACGTCTGGACTGCGCTGAACTACACTGATAATAATTTCATTAATAACAGTGTCATGTTGTCAGATTATTCATAGCTGGCAGGAATACTAACTAGGTAGTGAAACTGCTTCCCAAAGATTGCAAAATGTTATGGTAATTGTTTTGGGATCTGGAATCTTGCAATTGAGAAATCATATCTCATATTCAACTGCAGCAGCTGTAGCATTACCATTACGCACACCCAAAATGAATATCATATTAACATATTCTTCTGCTGTAAAATAATGACATTACTTCAATGGTAAAGCGATCACATTCAAACTAAAATTGACAGAAAACCTTCTCTATCGACAGCCAGTTCAGAGTAACCGATATGCTTAATGTATCTTGCAGAATGATTAAAAACTAATACAGTATTGCACATTGTTGATCAGCTGCTTTATTTTATTGCCAACTTTGAAATAATCTACTGTATATTTGTCTTAATAATTTTTATTTACTAATTTTTATTTTACAATTGTGTACTTTCCAGTCTTTTTTTTAATTTTTTAAGACCAATTTTTAACAATAAATTTTGATTTTACAAATTTTTCACATCACCAAAAAAGAATTTGGTTTTTGTTTACATTAAAAAAGTACTTCTCTGACAAATGTAATAATGTACAGTTTCTAAATAAGATTCAAATTTATCTAACGTTTCTTTGTTTTATTCAACTTACCTTATACCAATTTGTTCAGAATTAAATTCTCTATGTATTTATTACTTATTTAACAAAGTCATTGTATGTAAAACATAAAAAACAGAGTTTTTACCCCAACTTATTGATTTTCACCCCAGAATTCTTAAAAACTACTGCAAGTGCGGTTCTGAGGTCTATTTTACTCAAATTTTTCAGGTAAAAAACCATAAGAAATCATTAACACTGCCCCTTAATTAATGTCCTGAAAATTTCAATACAACCTCATTTCATCAGGATGCTGAAATGCAAGCAAAATCTTTCATATAACTCGCAAACAAAGCATTTTAGGACATACTTTTATTTGAACTTTTTCCATTATTTCCACTAGTAGAATAGGTTAGAAAATTTTGGGAGAACTTCACGATAGCCTGTATATAGTTTAAATACTACAACTACTATAAGCTGCTGTACTAGAAGTTTCTAAATAACAATTAATGAGTAATTTAAAGTCTTTAAACAAAATTTTTTTCCTTAAATTTTTAAAGAAAGGTTGATATTATATCCATCTTAATGGAATTTGTGTCAAAATTAGTCTCAGATGATCAGAAATGAGCCTGCATTTTCACTACACATAAACTGCTTCAATACAGGTTAACAAACCACCATAACTTGATAAATGTGGGTTTAAGGGAATAAAAAAAATAATAATTTATGAATTAAAAAAAAGCTCCAGTCTTCACAATGGGAGACTCCAACAAACTTTTCAAAAAAACAATCTTGATGTAAACAGAGCAATGACAAACCAATAATGAATGTCATTTTCATTGTAAGGAAATCATGCATCACTAAAAAAGAAGTAGTGCAGTTAAATTCTGTGGCATTTTCATCACAAAAAATCAAACTTTCATGAGACTGATAAGTGGTAACTCTTAGTATTTTTATGAACATGATCCTAGCATCATAACTTGAGGGGAGTTCAAATTCCACAGGGCAATGTCATAGTATTTATCAATTTTGCTCCCACTGATTTTTCAAACATCAAATATTATGTAAAAAGCATAAGATTTTGGTATAAGGAGATAAAACAGACTGTAATAAGAAAGTGTTCATAAATGTCAAAAATTTCAAAAAATTCTTTAATCACTTTAATCAGCAAAAACATTATGGGGTAAACATGTGTGTGGCTTCAGAAGATTACTACTTTGATGGCAATAAACTAACAAATAGGAATTATTATCCTCAAATCATCCTTTAATTAGTACACTTTACACAATTGTATATTTTACTACAATAAAAAGATAATAAATAAAAAAGGCACTTTCATTCAAACCTGAAAAACAGTTATGCAATGAAAACTAATAATTTTCAAAACGTAAACCAAGAATGAATTTTAAAAGATAACTAATTATAAAAAATAACATAACTAAACAAGTATATTAAGAAAATTACAATATGATTCTTTTCATTTAATTATAATCACAATTAATTAATTATGTATTTTTATTAAATAAAGATCGATCACAACTGCTATAGAATGAAAGTATACATATGAAAAACCAATACATTTCAGACTAACTAAATAAAATTAAACATCTTTTACATAATTTTCACCAACTACAGGAGGAAAATTGGGACCTTTATATTAAAGAAATATAAAAAGCATACATACACAATTTTAATAATTATTTTATAAATTATTATAATACAATAGAAATAAAGGTTCTTATACATTTATGAAACTAACTAAACAAGTGATTTGATTAAAGAAAAATTACAAAAGACAGCAAAATTATAAATATATATATATATATATTATAAAATTATAGAAGTTAAATATTATCAATTAGAACTAATAAGCAAATAAAATTACATATAACTATAAGAGGACTATACCACATGCTATGATACTAAATCACCAACCTACATTAACCACAAATTACAAAAAATAAATCAGCCAAGAACAATACAGTAAATATATGGTCACCCTCTCAGCCAGAAAAATAAATTATTTATTTCTCAAAATACTAATCTAGCTAGTTCATTAACATTTTTATACAACAAAAAATAATAATCACATTAACTTAATGTATGAAATATAAAGTACTACAGTAAGATTTTTAAATTATCAAAGTAAATCTTAGATAACATGAAAGTATTTAATAAGAAATGAGTTATGTTTAACAATCGACAATTTAATATATATATATATATATATATATATATATATATATATATATATATATATATGTTTTAAAGTACTTAACTTTATGAAAATAAGAAATTCTTAATTAGGTAATTCTATTAATAATAACAACTGAAGGTAGTAGTAAGTAATTACTATAAATATAACCTGTAATAATTCACCACCATGAATATAAAAATTAAAATCAAACTACAAAACAACTCAAAAGCTCGGTCGAATCCAAACAAAGACTTGCACATAGGTCAACCCCCCCCCCCCCACCATTTATGGTAGAAAAAATATATATATAAATAGATTTTTTTTTAAATATATATATATATACAATTATATAAAAATTCTAAGAAACCTCAAACTACATCCCAAATTAATAAACATGATAAAACTGACCCCTCACAAGCACTATGTCAGAAGTAAAATTCAGAGGCAAACTCTTGAAACCATTTGAGATCAAAACAGGCCTGTACCAAGACAATAGACTCACATCATTGCTATTCAAGTGCGCTGTGAAAATGATGAGGGAATGGCTCAAAAATGACCCCAAAAATAAAAATAGGCTAGAAATTCAAATAAATTATCAACTAAATAAAATATTGCAAATAATATTGGCTGCAAAATACCATTCAAAAAGACAGAAATTATACCCCAAAAACCAACATAATTAAAAGAAGTAAATATAAACGCTTATTAAATTAAAATAGAAACAAAATTCAAACCTACAAAATTCAAAGGAAAAACAATAACAAACCTAAACGAAAAAACCTCAATTCAAACAAAAACAAACAAACTAGCTAAAGACCATCCTGACCACATACGGGAAAACACCCTCCATGTGATGGTTTCAGTCACCATGCCACCCCCTCTGTATCTACCCCTATGGGCTTTACCAGAGGTCACCCTTCATTATATCAGCGTTGACATCTTTCAGTCTAGCCTCAGCCAGATTCCGTGACATTCCCATCGTGCACTACTAACTATCAGAAACTCATATACAGAACAAAATATGCAAAGTCTTAAATAAGACTGAATGGACTACAGAGTAACGAAAGAACTGAGCTATAGGCAAAAGTGAGTTCAGCACACAACACAAAACATAAAACATAAAGCATAGAACAAGAACTAACGATATCACTACTAAAACACAATAACAGTAACAACACTGACACAACAAAAAAACTAAAACAACAGCAAAACATAAATAATACAAAAAAAAACGTTAAGCGGGAAAACCCTAGCAGAACCTTAAACCCCTTCAGTAATCCTTTCCTTTGCAAGAAAAACTTTCCACAATCGCCCATTCGGCCTGGTTCCTCAAATTAGCATGGAGATCTAATACCGACCTGATGATATCGAGCCGACAAATAGTTTCCACGCACATCAGCTCATAATTTGCATATTTGTATAACACATGGTAAGCATCATGTAGTTGTTCACATTGCGAATACTAATACATGAGTGACAACTCTCACACTCACCCCAACCAAACAAACAAGAAGCACCACTGGTAGCTAAAGAACAAAAATTAAACTGGTGCATCTACAGTAAAGAATGTCTATCCATAAATGCAATAATTAAACACTAAACATAATTATAAAACGGAAAGACACGTACAGCAGAAACACTCTTCCACCTGAATGACAATCAAAGAATGACAGACTCCAGAAAATGGAAAGAAAACTTGGAAGAATCTGTATCAAGAAAAAGTACCAGAAAAATGGGCAGTGGTGGATTGTGCCCAAAAAAATCATGTACATAGTTAGACACTGATACCACACATAAGAGAAGACAAGGATTATTTAAACAAATCAGGAAGATGCAACATTTAAGACTTCTAAAACAGCCGGTATAGTACTATTTCAACTCAAAAAGCAACAAATCAGGATGCAGATAGATCAGAGAAATAAGAAGATCTAGAGGAAACTGGCCTTACACCAGGAGACACCACAGGCAAGGAAAAAATTAAACAAAAAATTCAAGGACAAAAACACTCCCTTTACACTTGCAATAAAGAAACTCACAATACAAACATTTTCAACACCAGAAAGGGCACAGAGATCAGAACATATGAAAAAGTCCTGGGAAGATTGCAAGGCCCAAACAGTCCCTTCAAAGAGACTTGGATAATAGACTGACTGAAGTGATCCTATGTGGCCATAAAAGATGGAAGAAAAAATATTTTTCTCTATTATTCTGTCAGTGAAAAGACCAATAGATACAGAAGTAACTGGTATGAACATTTGATGGTGTAGTATAACTACATAGCAAGCTTATAATTATGAACTAGCTGGAAAAAGAACCAGAAGATCGATTCACAGACAGGCACTGATCATGCTTTTTAGTTTCATTACACAACCTTCCACACTGCTCATGAATTTAATTTCAAAAGTGGATTGCTGAAAAATATTTTAATGATTTTAGTAATCCTGATTAAGATAAAACACAACATGCCTTACAATTAAATGACTGCACAACATCTAAAGTAACTCATAACTCAGGGAGTAGTATTTTGCAACTGAAAAGCGTTACGTAAGAAAAAAATACTGAATGAATGCATAATAAATTGGTTCCAGTAGATTGTCAAAATGAATGACTGGTTACAATTTCCATGCACTGAAGAGGTATTCATTAGTGGTCAATGACTGTAGCAGTTGATACTACTCATTTTTTATTTTAATACAACCTCAAAAAACATGCTTCTATGTGTATTTTAATAAGAAAGATGAAATACTACATAAAAAAATTTAGACCAAGGTGAAAATAAAACCAAAGACCAGAGCTGATCTAAAAGTCAGTAATATAATATAACCCCTACATCTCTAATGGTCAACTAATATGACAAAAAATAAACCAACTTAAAATATAAAGAAAAAAATTTAATGAGTAGACAAGAGAAGTGTAAAAAATTAACAACTACTTTCCCACCAAAATTAAACAAATAAAATTCAATAAAAATTTGATTAGCAAGGAAATAATTTGTTCAACTTACATTAAAAGATAGGAAACAAACAAATTATCTGTTATGATTCAATCACAATCACAGTAAAATGGCATTTACTTCAGTTTTTTACATTTCAGAAACTGAAAATAAATATCCTGAAATTAAAATAAGAATATTAAGAAAATGCTTAATTATGAAAAAACAAAATATTAATGAGATTTAGTATTATGTAGTAGATGAAGAGAGAAAAACTTATTGATATTCATTAAGTGCAAATGACAGTGTGGTCAGTAACTACGGCCTTGATAGGATACAAGGACATGCAGCATCATCTAATCAAAACATCAGTAGGATAAAGCAGAGAACAAGCAAAGCATTTACTAACAGAAATGTCACCTGCTCAGCAACTAGCAAAGCATAAGTGAATAATCAAGCAGCAATAAAAGCGCAGTATAACTTCAATACATTACTATCACCTACAGCATGGGAGGTACAGTTTTTCCCAATAGATAAATCTAATAAGATACCTTTTATACTTTTATGTGACAAGTATAAAACTGTATTCAAATAATGTTTAAAACTATCAAATAAGAAATTATTATAATGCCATATTAAGAAAAAAATTCAATAAGCATTCACACTTTAAGAGAATGTGTATTATACATATACACATCCCTAATGATATAATTTCTTTTTATATGTGACATTGACAAAACTGAGGTCATCAGCCAGTAGCACATAGTGAAAATGCACCTATTTTTTAACTCTGTGATCTATGGAACCAATTCATTAAACACATCTTCAGCTGTTTAATTTTATCCTTACATCATTATTACCAATTTTCATGATGCTACTCTCAGATGTTCAAAATAATGCATAACTATCAAACTGAAAAATGCAGTTTACCTTCAAATGCAAGAGCCCAATTTTATAATGTTTAACGAAAACATATAAAAAATTATTAGTCAAAATTTGTTATTTAAAACTAATCTCAAGAATGTGATAATTTTTTTTTCTAACAATCACGTTTCCTAAACAAAATTAGAATATTTTGTACACTTTGATCTGCATTATCAGGTTAAGATTAAAGTACTGATAAAAATTAAATATTTTTCATGTCAAAATATCAATGCAATTTAAAATTTACTAAAATGATTTTCTTTTTTTAGATGTTTTATACAAGTTTCTACTATAGAATAATAAATTTAATAAAATAATTTTTACTACTATTTATACTTTCAATCTGAGATTTCTATTTCATTATATTTATATTTTATCACTATTAATATGGAAAATATTTAATATATTTTTTATATTTCATAGAAAATATTTAATTAAGATTCTGTTATTAAAATACAAGCAATGCAGGAAAAATTAAAAGAACACTCTACCAATATTGTTAATTTTAATCCAGTGAAAGTTAGAACAATACATAAAAGTAAGGACTTTACTGGCTTTCAACACAAAAATTAAAAAAAACTTAAATTAAATGATAAATATAATTCATAAAAAAAAAAAAAATTGAAACAATAACTTCAGGCAAATTAACTGAGAGAGTGACCCTCAAGTGAATGCAAAATGGATGCAATAATTGAAACAAACTTTTGAGGACTGAGCGATATATGCAATATGTAATTTTAAAAAAATTACTGATATTTCCTTCGTAGGAAATATCTTACTTGCTACAAGTTTTGTTGTCACAATAAGGAAACTGTGTTTAACTTGTGCATGAATTAATTTTTTACATGTGTTGATCAATGTTCGAAGATAAGTTAATTTACAATGTCATAATTTAAAAAATGAAAACAAAACATTAATATTTTCTGAAAATTTATTCTTATCTCAATCCCAAAACGGTTAAATCACTTTCACGAGTAATAAAAATTATTAAACTTTGATATTCAGCATAACCAGTGAATAAGGTTATTTTATACAAATATGGAAAAAATAAAAATTAAATTAACAAAGAATTGTTACATTATCCAGACTAAAAAACACTACTGGTGATTTTCAAAACAAGAAAGTTTTTCATCAATGCCCTTATACTTATTCAAAATCAATATATTATTAATGATCACTCACTAAAACAACTAATACAATAAACAGTAAAAAATAAATAAGGGTTTTTTCAATTTTTCTCCTCCTCCCCACACTATCCTTTATCCACTTCCTTTATTCTCCCCGCACTATCATAATATTATAAAAACAATGACCTAATAACTAGAATGGAGTGATAGGGATGAATAGTAGTTCAACAGAGTTTGTTTGTTTCTTATCTTACCTGCTGCACTGCACTTTCCTATCATCATTCTTATCATTGACCTTCTTCAATATGCAGTTACCTTCCACAATTTTATTTTAACCATATGAGCTTATAAGTGAAAAATGACATGAGGTGTGTGAATATTTTACTGAAAATTAAATTATGTGCAAATAACCAAAAAATGGGATTGAACATTTCAGAAGACCACAAAAAGCTGGTGATGTAAAAAAAAGAGATTGTTGTGTTGAAGTGCAGCTGCGCCCAAATACATGTTTTCAAGGATTAAACTAGGTATGAATAAAATAATATTTTTCATACATTCAAGCAGTTATGAAATTACAACCATATCTTTCTGTTAATGAGAACTACAAATAAATCATAATAGCATTGACTGGAACCATTATTTAATAATAAGTCACTGTTTGAAAAAGGATGTCCAGTGAAAGAAGACTAATCAAAGAGAAACGAGATTTTGGAGGAACTTGCCAGGAAACAAACAAGTGTTTTCTATTTACTGTGAACAACAGAAGAGCCGACATGCCAATAATTGTGGAACATACAGCTCCAGGATCCATAATAATGTATGATAAGTGTACTCTTAAAACAAGCATTATGATCTTACAATCAATCATTCTCAAAATTTCATCAATCCTCTGTCAAGAGCACATACATAGTTGAAAGAATGCAGGGATAAGCAAATAACAAAATGAAGCATAAATGTGGTACAAGAAGAAGTTTGCTATCAAGCAAACTTTAAGTAATAAGTAACAATTTATTGGTACTTATGTGTAAACAGGAGCCACTCAATTTGCATTGTTTTTCTGTTGTTATTTTGTAACTTATTTATTGTATTTAATTTAAAAATAAGTCTTGGTATTAATAAGTTGTATTGGCACATTTAACGTTCATTATACAAAGTTAGCGAACGGAGGGGGCGTAGGCTATGTTGATTATGTTAATCTAACCTAACAAAACCAACATTTGCTTCGTTCCTAACCTCGTCTAATTAACGTTATATATTAAAATTAGTACAACTTATAATAGCAAAAGTAAACTAAAGACGGCGCAAATCGAATGAATCCCCGTTTAACACATAAGTACGGGTTTAATTAGTTTCAATGTAATATTTTGTGAAGTTTTCAACTAACTATATTTGTTAACATATAGTTTTATTTTCTTTCTATACTTCCGAGAGTTTTTTTTATTTAAACTAATCAAACCTGTCAGCAATTTATCGAGTATCACGTTACAATGTTGGTCAATTTAATAAATCAAAATAACCTACGTGGGCAATAACGGAAACAAAGTTAAGAGGTTGGAAGAGGATAGCGGTTAAAAACGTTAAAATATCAGCTTTACAAACCAATAATTTAATTAACTCTGTATAAATAATTTCATAAAAAAATACATATAACCTAACGTTAACGGTATGGTAAAATAATCAGCAATCAGAATGTAACAAAAATTACCTGAAGTTTTAAATTGTTTTCTTTTTCACACATTGTGTTTTGCGGCATTTATTACAACATAGTTAATTATACAAACAATGTGATCTATCATCAATCAAATTTTCAAACTACTTCAACAAAACTTACAATACTTAACGGAACATTTTTACTCTGCTATCACCAGATGTATTGTTGGGTTGTAGCATTTCGATACATGAAATAATGTAAGATATCGATTGTAGTAGTATAAATTCAGAACAAAACGTTGCATTGATTTATGAAAGCTTTAAACGGCTTTAAAACAACTTGACTTCCGAAATAAGCATCGATTTGTTTTTCAATTACTTATCTTACAGCATTATTGCTTTCAAGAAGTTAAAAATAAATAAAACGACTGCCAAAAACAATTAGGAAGTGCAGAATCATAACATGACAATGTAATGTGTAAGTGCGGAGCCCCTAAATTCCGGTCTATTGCTATTTGATCCCGTTAAAATGCCCACGTATTATAAACTTCCCGCCGCCTATATATTGGAAATGACAAAAGTATATTTAGATTATTTAAAATAGTAGGTACTATTTTTAGGTAGTAAGTTTGTTGTTATTAGCTCATTAAAAATGTAAATTAAAAAAAAATAATAAAGCAATCATCCGTAATCTTATTCGTATTATTATTGTCTTAATTCAATTATATGTAATTTTTCTCGTTAATATGATTATTTTATCATTCTGTGTTGTTTTGAAATATTTAGTCTTTTTGAAGCTTGAGGGTGGAATTTTTTGGATTTGCCTACAGTGGCAAAAATGTTAGAGCTGGTCCTGACTATTTCTTCTCTTCCCAACAGTCATTTTCCATTCAATCTTTGATAAAAATACATTTTGGCTTTATTTTACAAGTTTTCTCTTATTACTCAATTTGCTACTTTTACCTTTCTTGTAATCTACTTTTCTGTACTTCATACAATCTTTCTTTCAACCACTATTTTTTTGCACATTGTATTTTATCTTTCATATGTCCTTGTAATTTTCAGTCTTTAAAATTTTTAACTTTTTTTATTACCTTGAATATTCATCAGTTTCAGATATCTCATTATCCAAAGTTTTCTACCAAATACTATTCTTACTATGGATAACTATGTCTATTTGTTTTCAACCAAATCTTCTCTTTAGTACCTTCTACTATATCTATAATTTGTTCATACTTCAACTTTACATCAATTTCATTTAGTGTGTTTGTAAACAATCTCTTTATTTTTTTTAATTTTTCTAAAATAAAACTTTCCCCATTTTGGTCAGACCAAAATATCAAATTATAGTCAGAATCAATATCTTTGAATTCAATCTGCAGTCCATAATTTTGTTTAGAAATTTCTGTACAACCCTTATATAATCTATTTGATATATAATCTTCTGTTTCATTATTGGCAAGTTTGATTCAGGATGGATATCATAAAGAGAAAAATTCTTTAGTGAAATAAGAAATAAAATTATACAAGAAAGGTAATTGCAAGTAAAAAATTTAGAGGTCTAATATTCAGAGACAGAGAACAGTGGTAATCCTTTGGGTTATCAATCAGATGAGATCTAAAAAAAACATTACTTACCTCATTACTTCTCCATTCCCATAACCTAGGTACTAGCAATCAAGTTTTGAAAGAAATGTAAAAATTTATTATTCATTCCATTTTACAGTTATCACCAACCAGCCAAGATCCAGAAACAGGTGTATTTTGTACAGATTCTGAAAATGGAGTTATTGTTTGTGTATGTATAAATTATAGGAATAAGTGTATTTATATTATTAACTATTTCTGATTTTACATACAACATAACTCAGCACACAGGAAAAATCACATCAAAAATCTAATAACATAAGCTTGAGTATCATTTCTTTCATGGTTTTGTATGTTTGGAAATAATAATATTTTCTGAAACAGCTAAAATATTAAATTTTCCATGTGGCAAATTTTTGATATAGCAAAAGTTTTCACATTCTGTTGTTTGTATAACTTTTGTGTAAGTATGTAAACACACACACACAGACTTTTTTTATTATAAACTACTACGATTTGAGCCTTAGAACTCTCGATTTCAAAATCAGCTGATTTGCGATGACAAGTTAATCACCAGCTCAGTGGGATAGATTTAAATTGGGTTACTATTTTGATTTTATTATGGTTTATGTATACTTCTTCTAATGGTATTGGTTTTTGGGGCATAATTTCTGTCTTTTCAGTCTTTCAAAAAATCTCCAGACTGGAAATTTTTTCTCGAGACCTTGACGGCTTGCCTTAAATGTCCTGGCAGAAAATGTCACTTCTTCTGTGGTGGCGGCTGCTGAAGCCGCCATTCTTAGAGGCACTGGCCAGGAATGTATATCTGGTTGGTGGTCTCAGAATCTGACAGCAATGAAGCAGTCTGTGAATTAACTCTGAAGGGCTGCATGAGAGGGTGATCCCAATTGTTGTGCGGCCCTAACTGCGGATTACCACAGAAGGAGGGCTAGGTACTTTCATGGCATTAGGTTCTCCAAGAGTAATTCCTGGCGTTCTTTCGTTCAGGAGCAAGGGAATAGAGACCCTTGGGACGTTGTGTATAGAGCTCTGGGACATAAGCGCAGGAAAGATGTCCTCTTGTCAGCTTTGTGACCCTCGAAGGTGTGGTAATTGATAAGGACCGTGTCCTTAATATTTTTCTGAATGATTTGCTCCCAAATGACACTATGGTGGGTGAGGTTTCATACCACCGGCGTGTCAGTCGGGAAGTCGCCATTTTCGAGACCGACTTTACAATCTTCTGAGATCATTGAGGCGGAGGTTAGCTGCTCTTCGCCGGCCACTTTCCGGCGTGATGGAAGCGTGGAGACTTGGTATTGTTGTTCAAAGGTGGCGTCAAAGATCCTACTGTTAGTTCTTCTTACCATCCACTAACGCTCTTGCCTGCGATTGGCAAGATTTTTGAGAAGGTCTTATATTTGCGCATTAATGATAGATTGGTCACTGATTATTTGCTGATTGACAACCAGTATGGTTTCCGACCGGGCAAGAGCATTGAGGATGCCACACTAAAGGTGATGGATATAGCTTCCTCTAGTTCATGCAAATATGTATTAGGGATTTTTTCTGAACATATCCGGGAAATTTAATAACTTATGGTGGCCCTCTGCACTGTTTCAGATGCAGAAGCGTAAGTGTTCACGAAATGGACTAGAAATACTCTCAAATTATTTCAGCCATCGGACCGTTTCCTGCGTGATGGCGGCTTGGAGATTCGCAAAACCTTAACTAAAGGATACCCTCAGGGCGGTGTTCTGAGTGTCCTTCTCTGGATCATAGAATTCGATTCCATGTTGCGTTTGAGGTTGTCGTGTGACTGCTTCCCAACGAATCCGGGTTCGGATGGCTGGTCTCCCCATTCGGTACGTTACGGCTCAAAAATACCTGGGTGTTGGTCTTGATGAGAATTTTCGGTTCAAGGAACTTCTACAATATGTAGCAAAAAAGGCCGCTGATGCTTTTTACGGAATTCGTAGTCATTCATCCCGATTGGGAATTGAATTACCGTACCATGCGTATCCTTTACAAAGGTGGAGTTTTATTTTGCATTATGAAACTGTAGGTTTTATGGTATACAACGATAATAGATAAAGAATTTATTAGTAGGATGGTTAGTACACTGCCCCATGCAAGGTAGACAGCAACTGCCAAGTTATAGCACAAGACCAATATACGACAATCAAAATTTGCATATATAAATCCATTCTATTTAAAAAATATTCAATGGACTAAAATATCTCTTGAATGGTATATATCTACTGAAGAATATCAGTATCTCAATATATATTAATATGTCAATATCTCTTGAAAGGTATATCAATAACTTTTTAACGTAAATTAAAAAAGGCATATCATAAGGTATTATTATAACAATGCATTTCAGGTGTGTTATAGGAGAAGAAATATGTACCTCTTGTAACAAAGTGTGATACATGAGAACAGGCATATACCTCTTGTAATAAAGCTACATAAAGTTTTATATTGCCAACAAAACAGATGAAGAATGGCTAATATTGCTGGAGCTTTCTCATTTAGCGGATGTCCCTCCCCCCCCCCCCCCGGTAGAGATAGCTATGACTAATTTTCACTACAGTAAAACTTTCATATAACCTACAATACCATATTCTTATATCTCACTTGTAATCCTTCTTTTATCATTTTTCCTACTTGTATCTTCTATACTTGGTATAAATACCTGTCAATGTGACTATTTGAATAAGATCCATATTTAGCATGTTTTAATTGTGTAAATAAAACTAGTTTTATACAATTGTATTCTAATAGTCGGTTTACTGATAAATTTCTTTCAACTTTTACATTTTTACTTCCTTTTACTCTTAGAGGTGTAATAATCAATTTACTTTCTCAGAAATTACAGTAGAGTAACTACTATAACAAAGGAAAAGTAACCATGTCAAACATTTGTATTTTTTTCTTTTTTTGAACTAATATGTTCTATTTTTTTTTTCATATGAATATATTTATATTTGGGTCAAATGTGTGAGCTGTAATCTTCTTTATGAATTACTTGGATTGTGGCTGGTCAAAAAATTCAAATTTGGCATAGTGATTTCTACATTTCAGTAATTCTATTAAAGTTTGGAGTCAGGATCTTAAAGAAATGGGGCGGTAAGGGATCATATTTCAGGTCTTTTGTTATGAAGTTTAGCAACCAATTCTTTTTTACATTAAATAATTTTATAACACATTACAAGTTTCCTCATAACAAGTATAACAATATTAATTAACTAATAAAGAATTAAAATGACTGAAGTCTAAAATAATAGCATATAAAAAGTAATAACATCAACAATAAAATATATAATAAATAGAGTATATTTAATTCAGATAAATATGCTACAGTCTTTATGAGTAGTCAAAAAAACTGATGTGGACACCACATAACTTCCTTGTATGCCTATTAAATTACATAAACACTTTTTTTTCTGCACTTCATTTAAACTTATTTCATTTTAAAGTGAGATACGATCCTCCAATTCTTTAATAAAGTGGACAGTTATACGATTGCTGAAATATTAGTTTTTATTAACATCAAATATTTATACAATTATTAGTTCAACAATCTTACATGAAATATTAGTATAGAGTAAAAGCCCCTTTATTATTTGTATTACTAGATCAGTATTATTCATATCTTCATGAATTGCTGATTAACAAAAGTTTCAGATTTATGGTGGTATCATACAAATAAAAGTTAATAATAATTAAACAATTCCATTTAGTGAACTCCTGTATACTGGTTACAGATGTTAATTTTGACCTTACGGTGAAAAATATTCAGATTTTTTTAAAAATTATTTGGTGAATAATAAAAAATTAAAAAGAAACAATGATACAGGAAAAAGAAAAATAACATGAAGAAATATATCTGAAAAAATGATAAGATGAATATGAAGAGGAAGAAATTATTAAGAACAAGAGAAGAATAAAAAAATTGAGAGATGATAAATATAAAGAGAAAGAGAATGTTAAAATCAAAAAAAGAATAAGAAGGAAATAAACAGAAAAAAATAAAAATAAAATAAACCGGAAGAAAATGTTGCAAACAATGAAAGAATAAAAACATTAAGACAAGATGATAAACATAAAGAGGAAGAAAATGTTAAAACCAAAGAAGGAATAAAAAGATTAAGAGAGGATGATGAATATAAAGAAAGACAAAATTTGAAAACTTGAGAACATGTACACAAATTAAGATCAAAAGAATTGCAACAAACCAAAGAGGGATTAATGATTGGCAACAAAAAACAAATAAACAAAATGATAGTTAACTCTGACTTAGGGAGATTATTGTCCAACAATATCAGAGCAGTAATGAACAAAAACTAAGAATGTTTAGCAATTTATTAAAGATCAAGCATGCCTCAGTGTATATGTTTTTCTTGTAAGGATTTATTTTTCAGTCACTGTAGTTAACTTTAATGTAAATAAAATTTAACAGAAATTCCAGAATATATAAATAAAATTAAACTAGAAAATCCAAAAATAATACAATTATAAATTATAATTTTCAATTAATATTAAATAATCAGACGTTTCACCAACTCCATTACTTATAGATATATGTAATAATGCCTATTAAATTACATATATGCATTTTTTAAAGTAAATAAAATTTTATTTCACTAATAACTTTGGATTTTTTTAATATTATTATTTAATAATTATTTATTGTAAAGGTTTTACAATCATGAGTTAATAATTATTACTAAATCAATATATTTAAAAAAAAGAAAAATTAATTAAAAAAAGTTAAAAAAATAAAAAAAGGAGATGAAGTCTGATTTGAACTGATGTGCCTTCCCCTTGTAAGATCCAAATATTTCATTAATTAAAATGTTACTTGGCAATAACTCTGGAAACAACGAAAATAAGTACCACTTATGATACATTGTTGAAAGCTCTCAATAAGGGCTTATTACTGCAGTTACGAAAAAGTCTAAACTCCACATTTTTTGGATTTTGAACATTTTTGGTCATTTTGATTGCAATCAAAAAGGGAGGTGCACAACTAGATGTTACAACATACCTAAATCCAAAATTTCAACATTCTATGACTAATTGTTTTTTGGGTTATGCAAAATATGTACATACATATGTACGGACATCACGACGAAACTAGTCAAAATGGATTCAGGGATGGTCAAAATAGATACTTCCATTGCAATCTGAAAACCTAGATTTTTCACGATCACAATATTTTCTTTACTTTTTACAAGGAAGTAAAAAGAATTTTAATGGCATTATAAACTTCAATTACTGATTAATGAAGCTCATTTAACCATAAATTATTTATAATCCTACTATATTTAAACCACTTTTTGTATTCAATCTTTCTAAACTAAGAATTATAATACACTCATAGAATGACATAAATATATCTTACAACAATGAAACCCTAAAATATATTTATACTAAACTAATATTTAACACAATATTTATTGAATGCTACTGAAGGATGGTAACATGGTATTCTTAAGGATGGTTACGTTATTTGTAAAAGGTACTGGTGGTTCAGAACAGATCACCTATAAAAGTTAAAATGTTATGATTATGGCACTTAACATATTTACATTATTATTTCAGCAGTACTGTGCATTTTAAGGGTTTTTTTAACAGAATTTCTTCAAAGCCAATAACAGTTGCTTCACAAATAAAGATATCTGAATCACTGACAATTTTCAGAAGTTAAAACAGTTTTTGAATTCCCTGTGTGGAAAACTGTCATAATTAAAATAGAAACATATACAATGAAAATGAAATGAAAGACAATAGATTTATACCTTGCGTAATTCATCAACAAATTTATCCAGACCTTTAAAGTTTACTTTATCATAAGTAAAATCATTCCTTCTAACCACATAGTCTATATCATTCCACTGCACATCCTGTAAAAGAGAAAGAATTAAAAAGAAGATGAAAAACTGTATAATAAAAAAAAAAAATGATTTAGCAATGAGAAATTTATTATAATATCACAATAGAGGTCAGAAAAATTATGATTTAAAAGTAAAATTTTCATAATTCAAATTTTCAAAAATTATTTAACTTTTTGCATATTTTTTAATAGGCAAAAGCAAACCTTAAGTAACCATAAAATACAATTACAATTTCAAAATGAATTTTGAAATAAAAACAGACAAACATTAACAACTCCAAATTTTTATATTTTTACTACAAAAATGGATGATTTTTATTACAAAATATATATGCCCCCCCTTCAAATACACATGTGCGTGTAGCTAGAGGGATGTTGGGGGAGAGAGAGAGGTAGGTAATTCCAAATTGCATGGTAATCTCTCGGGAGATGATTCTTTAGCCAAAATTAAGAAAAACAGTTCACATAACCACAGATCAGAAAATTTCTTAGCAAGTTTTTGGCTTGCGAAATAGCACTGCTTTCTGCTTCCTTTGAGAAATTAAACTGTATTAAAACTCTTAGACTACAAATTGATGTGTACATTTCATGCTTCCTTATAGTTTTGATCTAGGAAATTGAATAAAAGTGGTCCCAGACGTCTGCCTCTTTTAGGTTTTAAGAAAAAAAAGTGTAAAACACAAAAACGTTTTGTCAGAAAACACATTTTAAGCTTTGGAATACAACAACTTTATTAATTTATCAATAAACAAATAACATTTTCTAGTTAACTTTGTAGAGAATTTAATTCTGAGAAAATTGATATAAATAACAACTATTAAAATTAAACACAAATTTGAGAAGTTCAACTTTGATTAGAAACAAAACATACAAACAGGATTGGAAAAGTAATATGATTTTAAACAGAACAATTTACATATAAATGTTAAAAATTTTATAAAAATAAATTTGAAAGACATCTAAAACATTAAACAATTTTATTTTTTCACAGGTTGGCAGTAACAGCTAATCAACAATTAACTGTACTATCTACCATTTGAGTGGTGTTTGTGCTGTTATTGTTTAATCAATCATTAACAATAGGTGATACCACAAATTTCTCATTTGTAGAGTTGACAGACATGTTGTTAATTTATGGTAAATAAAAATTGGCTGCTGTGTGTGAATACCAGGAAATTTATCCAGATTGAAGAGTACCAGATTGTAAAATTGAGGGTTTGGAGAGGCGAGTTTGAGAAACAGTTACGTTTAAACCATGACCATTAGATGCTGACTGTGAATGTTTTGTGAGAAATCCCAACGCTGAAGAATCAATATTAAATGCGGTAAAATTATCTCCCACATCAAGTACCAGAAGGAAGTCACATCACTTTTGTGTTTTGCAATCAAATGTGTGGCGAACGTTACAGGAGCAATTATGAAAATTCCATATAACATGTGTACAAGAGATTACAACCTGATTTTGATAAATAGTTAATTAAAAACTGTAAACATCATCCTGTTTTCCTAAGTAATATTATACTATTACTGATGAATTCTGTTTAATGAGAAATGGCACTGTCAATTATCAAAATACTCACACTCCAACCCAAACGTTTGTATAACAGCAGTTCTCACCACCACACCGGTTTTTGTATTGTTTCTGAGGGGTAGTTAGTTCATTACTATGCTCACTATTCAAGAAAAAGCAAAGTGTGTTTTGTGGCAGGCTGAATTAAAGTCCGTAGTTTTAGTTCAACTTGCATTTCTATAAGTAAATATGGAAAAGAGCCACCTCATGAAATAATATACGATGTCGTTTCAAAAATTTCAAAGAAACTGAATCTGTTTTTGTCAAATGAAAACTGTCAAATTAATTAGACGATCTGCAATCAGAAGTCCTAACAATCAATCTCTCATTCAAAGCCTTGTTAGATATTTCAAAAACAATTCACAAAATTTTATACCAAAGATTAAAATTGCACGCATATAAAATCCAGCTACTGCAGGAATTGACACCTGTGATGGGGAAAAACGTTTCAGTTTTGCTGTTGAAATTTTCCATAAAGTTAATGAAAACAAATCATTTTTAGACAATATAATTTTTACGGATGAAGTTACATTCCATATTAATGGGTGCATCCACAGACACAATTCAAGAATATGGGGATCTGAAAACCCACATGTAATTTTTGAGAAACAACATGACACGTCTAAAGTTAACGTTTAGTTTGGTTTGATGAAAAATCGTGTAATCGGGCCTTTGTTCTTTGCTGAAAAGACTACTAATTAAAATTTTTATCACAATACGTTAAACAATTACTGCTTTCCTTGACCGGATGAACTCGAAAACATACAACCAATTCATTTCCAACAAGATGGCGCACCCCTGCACTTTTGCATTCGTCAGCCAAGACTTTGAACAGAAAATTTGGACATCGATGGATAGGATGGAAAGTATATACCCTGGCCTTCAAGGAATCCAGACCTGACACCTTGCGATTTTTTCTTTTGGGGGGTATATAAAAAACATTATTTATCGGCAAAAAATACGCAACTTATATCACTTAAAGGAAAGGATTAATGGAGCAACTGTAATCATTACAGAAGATATGTTAATTAGGTTATGGACAGAAACTGAGTATTGAACATTTGCCAAGCGACGAATGTATTTTTTATACCGATACTAAATATTCATTACATTATCAAACTAATATTCCATAATTAATTGAACAGAAATGTTTAATAATATATTTTATTTTTTGTTTAACTGAACACCGATTATACATTTTTCAACTGAAAAAAATTAGAAAATTACATAAAATAATGCAGAATATTTTATAACTGAAATTAAAAATATTATATAAAAAGAAAAAAAAACAAATGTTTCCCAGATACGTTTCTTACAGTATTTGTCATTTAAAATTTTATAAAATTTATTTGCTTCCATCCATATCTTCCGATATACAATTCAAGACAAATACTTACTTAATTCGGTTAATAATTTTTACTGCTGCTCGCGTATATTTATAGCACCTAAAAGAATCTTTAAAAAATCCTACAAATAAGAAAATAATACATCATCTACAGTTAAATATCTTCAAACCCTTCCGGCTATCAAAAGAAAAAAATATATAAAAAAGGTACATCGTCATCTTTATATTAATTTTATTTTTCATTTCCATCTGAGATTCCTTTAATACTAATCGTTTCAAAATTTTCATCGCAATTTGTACGGTTTATCGTGATTTTATATCGCGTTATTATTAGATAAATAGTTAACGTCTAAAAAAATCCAACAAATGTAAGATATACGCCTAATGAAAAAAGTTTAGAAATTAAATATGTTATGCCTACTCGTAATAATAACGTCCTGAACAAAATCCACGTTCGTGCAGTTATATCCACGCACACGTTGGATCTGGCAACGACATGGCATTCTGTGCTTTCACTATGTTGTCCGTCGGGCAATAGGTTTGCTCAGGAACACCCTTGTGAAGTACGGGATTGCCGATCCCGAGCTGTCCGAGAAGGTCACGGTTAAACTTTTGCTTTTGGTGCTTTATCGGATGCGGGAGGAATGTCCGTGGTCTGTTTGATCTATCTCGAGCGGAATGCGAACGGGGAGTGTTATCCCCCTTCCCGGTAGTGGAAACCGGGTTAGAGGTGAGCTTTTGTGAGCTTGCTTTATCGAAGACTTGCACCGTTCAACTCGGGTCGGTTACTTTGGGACTCGGCAGGGATTGTTTCACGCGTAAGAATATCGGAGCCCTTTCTTCTACGTGCGGGCTCTGGGATGTCGGTACGGCGAGTCAGGCAGTACCTAACTTTGAAGTCAGGTGGGAGGCCCAGACAGGATCGATGATTCGGGGTACGCCCGACCACCCGACCGCCAACAGCTTGCGATATATTATCTTGCGTCACTTTATTCGAGAAAATTATCTTCCATGATCGCTATGGCAGACGGTTCACATAAAAACCCCCGTCCGGAAGACAACTCCTTCAGATATATCATCCAAACTGTTGTTACTTTCCTCAAGTCAAATACCACAGCGGAGACCCAAACGAGATGAAAAAAATTAAAATAATCATAAAAGACTGGATTGCCACCGAAAAAGACGGTCAGTATCTCTAAAAAAAATGACAAAATATACAAGGAACAAATATTTTTTCATTAACTGTCTTAAAAAAAAAAACAAACGATTTTTATGCAAAAAAAAAACGACTTTTATGCCAAATTATTTTGGCATCTAAGTAAATAGATCAAGAAAAAGAGACTACAAATTGATAAGAAAAAAGGTCTGATTTTTCAAGACGTGTCAATTTATTCATCAACTGTTACATGATCAAACTGAAGTTCCACACTTAAATTTGCAAGATTTAGCTCTTTCTATCTATTCTTGAATCTAAAGAAATGGCTCATCGTATCAAATTCTCTAATAACAGTACGTGTCAAATTTTCTAAATCACTATTTTGAATATTTGGATAGAAAATGTGAAATAAAATTGCGTAATAGGCCTAAAATATTGTTACGCTACGTGCATTGAGGTTAAGGGAGATTATACTAAAAAATAAACATAATTCAACTACGGCAATTATTTTCGTTTAGATTTACCTAACTTAGCAAATGGCTATTTTAATTTTTATAATAAAAGAAGTATTCTGAACATTTTTTGGTTAATAGTGTTTTTTTCAAATACCAAGTGATCATTTGAAAAGTTATCGCATTTGTTTTTCAACAGCTATCAGTCCCATCATATCTTTTTTGCAGGAATGTATACCGTTATCGGGAGCAACCTATTAAAATTATTTTCAAATGGGTGGAACCCACCCTCTCTCCTACGTTTACCCCAACTCGAAGGTTTTAAATTCGCAACGGTAACATTTAATTACATTAATTGACAACCGGAAAAAATAATGTATTTTTGTGAAAAGAAAATTAAAATCCGCCCACCCCTTCGTTCGGTAGGTGCAAAAACCCATTTAGGGTAGAACTTTTTTAAATTTCAGTCCAACGGGTTAAAACTGTGATAACTATTTTTTAAATTCCCACAAAACTTTTTTTTTTTTTTAATTAGACGATGTGGCTTGTGACAACTTATTGGAAGGCCCTTTGGATGACAAGTAATTTGGTACAAATGAAATAAAAATTGGTTCACCGGTATTGAAAGAATGATTATAAATGTAGTGTTTTTAGGTTACGTTGGGATACAGTGTTACTGACCCAAAGCATTAGGTCGGAAATTGTCCGTTATTCTTAAAAATATGGGCTTTAGGTTTCTCCAACATTAAAAAAAACGTACCGGTAAACACAACATTATAACATCAGTTAAACAATATGAGAAACCAACGATATGGTACCTACTTCTTTGCTGGCAACATCTTGAAAAATTGATTACCTTGTTATAACCGGTTATAATTTTCTGCCAATTATTGGGATCTTAGTTTCTATGGTAAATTTTTACAAATTGTTTTCTTTCATATTGTATAAAATTAGTGGCAAAAAGTATTTATTGTATTTATTTCATCATCATGTTTGATTTAAACTGTTGTAGTCTGTAGTTAAAATTGGCTTTTAGTTTATTATTGTTCTACCATTTGGCCTTAAATTTTTTGTCTTTAGTAAATTTGTCTCTCTAAACTGACTCAATCTGAAAGAAAGGACTAAACTAATGTATTTAAATACGGAGAACAAAATGAATGTTCTAGAAATGTCCAAGCGTTTAATGAACGGCATCAAATAAAAAGTTTCACACTGTTACATTTGAAAACTATAAAAAAATTCCAAGAAACGGGATCTGTCATGAATAAGAAACATGCAGGGCATAAGGTTTTAGACGAATTAACTCTGCTTGAAATATTGGGAAATGTAGTAGCAAATCCTTAGACCTCAGTTCGTAAAATATCCCGTGAGACTACATTATCCCGTTTTCAGTACGTTAAAAATGAATAAATTTTTACCGTATATAATTCAAGCGCATCAAGCACTGAATGAGGATGATTTAGATAGATGCCAATCCAATGGAATATAACTAAAGCGACTTTAATAAAAGGAAATTGTGAATTTTAACAAAAACTTTATTATTGTTTACAGGAACAAGGGAACCATTTTTGAACAAATTATTTAAAAATAGATACTTTTATTTTATCCAGGTAAAAAAAAGTGTAAAACAAGGATGTTCCCTATCTCCGTTAATTTTTAATCTTTACATGGATCTAGCAGTTAATGATGTTAAAGAACAATTTAGATTCGGAGTAACAGTACAAGGTGAAAAGATAAAGATGCTACGATTTGCCGATGATATAGTAATTCTAGCCGAGAATAAAAAGGATTTAGAAGAAACAATGAACGGCATAGATGAAGTCCTACGCAACAACTATCGCGTGAAAATAAACAAGAACAAAACAAAAGTAATGAAATCTAGTAGAAATAACAAATATGAACCGCTGAATGTGAAAATAGGAGAAGAAAAGATTATGGAGGTAGAAGAATTTTGTTATTTGGGAAGTAGAATTACTAAAGATGGACGAAGCAGGAGCGATATAAAATGCCGAATAGCACAAGCGAAACGAGCCTTCAGTAAGAAATATAATTTGTTTACATAAAAAATTAATTTAAATGTCAGGAAGAGGTTTCTGAAAGTGTATGTTTGGAGTGTCGCTTTATATGGAAGTGAAACTTGGACGATCGGAGTATCTGAGAAGAAAAGATTAGAAGCTTTTGAAATGCGGTGCTATAGGAGAATGTTAAAAATCAGACGGGTGGATAAAGTGACAAATGAAGAGGTATTGCGGCAAATAGATGAAGAAAGAAGCGTTTGGAAAAATATAGTTAATAGAAGAGACAGACTTATAGGCCACATACTAAGGCATCCTGGTATAGTCGCTTTAATATTGGAAGGACAGGTAGAAGGGAAAAACTGTGTAGGCAGACCACGTTTGGAATATGTAAAACAAATTGTTAGGGATGTAGGATGTAGAGGGTATACTGAAATGAAACGACTAGCACTAGATAGGGAATCTTGGAGAGCTGCATCAAACCAGTCAAATGACTGAAGACAAAAAAAAAAGTGCGTTTCATTTATTATTTCGTAAGAACACTTATTGTTAAAAACAGAATTAACTAATGAATGATTTAAACTTTATTTTTAATTCTAATTAAATTAGACTTTTAGACAATGATTTTAGTGATGCTGACGATGACATCGGAAGAAAAGCGTAGGACAATTTATTTACTTATTCCGGTTCGGATAATAAGAACCTTCGATCTAAATTTTGAATAGATCTACTTTCTGTTTCAATAAACCCTACAAAATCAAACTTACGTATTTTCCAACCGGTAGTTCTTGCAATATGGGCAACACTATTCCAGTTTATTACACACTTTCGTTATAGATTCTTTTATCACATCTATGGTAAGAGTCCTCTGAAAAAATAATTTTAAAAATAAATCAGAAATATTTACATCTTTAATATCAATAGAATTTTCATATTATAATATTTCAACTTTACAATTACAAATACTAAATAAAGTAAATTTTAAATAGATCTACTCACTGCTTTAATGGAGCCTACACAAATGTTACAGAAAAGTAATGTTATTAACTAAAGTATGAATTCAGGAAAGTTTTATATAATCTAAACCGCAGAATGGAAAATTTCGTAAGTGACTTTAAATAATTTTTGTATATTTTGAATCAAAAATATTTTTACAACACATCTTCTATATAATTATAAAAATAAGCTTTTCTGTGAAATTTTCGTAGTCTAAAACTGCTTTTTACCAGATGAATTGTTGATAGGAACGTACTAATGTAAAACCATAACTATTTCACAATCAGATCATTATTAATTATGATCTCAAAATAAAAGTTACTAAATACAAATTTAAAAAAATCAAACTTACATATTTTGCAACCAATGTCTGCTGCAGAAAAAACAACACCTTTTTTGGTTTTTACACACCATCGTTACTGCTTCATTTACAATATCCATAACAGTCTCTGAGATAAAGATTTAAAAAATAAATCAGAAATATTTACATCTTATATCTTAAAAGATGTCTACTGTGCAATTACAAATACTAAAGAAAATGTAGTAGTTAATTTTAAATACGTCTACTTGCTATTTTAATAGAAGCAGCAAAAAGCTTTCAAAAATGTGTAATTCTGAATTCAGGAATATTTTATATAATCTAGACATCTCAATTCCCCCCCGAGGGGAGAAGATCCCGCCTCGTAGCGTGTCAGGTCGCTACACCCCCCCCCCCCGTTCCTTGCCAGTAATGGCTTTAACGGAGGACATCTTCTTGCCCTCAAACTGTGTAACACATTCCACAGTGTACAGCCCGATCACGGGGAGATGCCACCGATGCAGATGCTCCGAGGGACATCTATATCGGTAATTCGTCACGAGAGATAGTATTGAGCTCTGCCTTCCGAAGAAGACAGCTGACACTTAACCCTACCACGTTGCCCACAGGAACTAAGCAAACGCCGAACTCGCGGAGAAGAAGACCCCGCGCCTACCACAATCAGCCTAAACTATACTACGCCCTTAGTGCATAGATGCATCAAGAATGTCACGACAGCATATATATCAGCAGATTCAGTCACCGCAACGGATCGTAAAGAATTCAAGCGATCGGAGTACAGCCGCAAGAAACAATAAACCAAGTCCCAGAGGTCCTAAAGTTTGGTCCGTCGGGAGCTGAGTATAACCTCTAATCTCCCACTACAGCTCCAGTTAGGAGGGCCTCTCGGATTACACCCTAGTCGATCCCAACCGATTTCACCCATCACCCGATCAGACAAACCGGTGTGCACTCCGATCAGACAAATCGCCATGCTAAAGTTAGTAAATCGTGCACGGGGAGCGAACCCCTCGAGCACAACCTCCATTGAAACTAATCTGACCGAGGCCGGTGCCTAAGCGCCGGCCTCGGCGCTGACCTCTGGCCAGTTAAACTGCCTGGGCGGTGCCCTAGCCACCCGAGAGTCCTACGGGACAAGGCCTCGCAAGCGCCAACACAGGTACGAGAAGCCATAGGCTAGTCAGTAATTATACAGCAGCGTAAGCTGCCAGGATACCTACACTCTGCCAGGCCGACACCATCAAGAAAATGCCGCTACCCCGACAAGTCTGGGACTGAAAAACCTACCGCCAGATCCACCTATGTCCAATGCGGAATCGACTCTGCAAGCAGAGCAACACCAACAGAAACCCGCGGTCGAGAAATAAAACAGCCAAAGAAGCGATTTGGCTTCGCAGTAAGAAAAATACAGCCTTCCGCATCAGAAATGAGGTGGATCATTTTGAAAGAACAACTAAACGACCTGGCAGATCGCCCAACTACAACGAGCGGTGTTGAAAAACAACACCGAGACTCCAGCAACAACTATCCTAACTGTGTGCAAACACAATGCCCCAAAGAAGGATACTAACAGTCCTTACTGTTGACCGAATGCTTGCACTCTTTGCGCAACCTTTTACAGTTAACGGATGATGGAGCCTCGGCTTTCTGCGGACAGTCATCGCGCTTGTGACCTTCCGCGCCACAGTGCGCGTAGACTGACGCATACTTACAGAATTTGGCCCTGTGACCAAAACGACAGCACTTGAAGCACCTTTACACATCAATGTACTCCTTAACCCTACAGGAAGTAAAATCGACATACGATCTACCCTCAGACACAAATTTTTGAAAGGGACCAGCGCCAAGTTCAACAACGCCATGATACCGCTGAGCCTCACGGCGGCCGGTCTTGAAGAGTAGCCTACACTCTTTTGCAAAAGCAGCCTCATCCAACTCGGTGTTCTGCTCCCTCACGAGAGACAAAACCTCCTTATCAGATAACCGCCGGTCAATGTCGTAGACAATGACCCGCGGCCTACGCTTGCGCTTGGGGTTGACCTGGACCTCAAGCTTTTTCACCTCCGGAGACTCCTGGATGACTCAGACTGTCTCCTTGTCATTCGCAACCACTACCAGACCCTTGCTGGTCTCTTTAATTTCCCTAATCTTGAGACACTTTCGGTTACTACGAAGAGGAACCTGAAATTCCTCCTCGAGTTGTCTACTAGTTTTAGTAGACACCTCAGGCTGATTTACAAAAAGAACCTCGGGCTGCTTGGAAGCCTGACTAGCCTCACGCTTCCCTTTAACAACATAGGCTAAACGCCTTTGCTGCCTCGGAGCAGGCGTCGGGACACTAATAACTTTGACCTCAGCGGGCTTTGAGGCCAACTTCTCGTAACCATCTGCCAAGGCAGACAGCACACCCTTAACATGCCGCAATCGGGGCAACATTCTGTCCCTCGCACCAGCGCTGACGCTCTTAGGACCTTCAATAAAACCGAAGAGATAGTCTAAGCTCTGTCGAGCAGCCGCCAGCATAGCCTCGGAGCTCCCAGGTTCTCCCTGGGAAGCCACGAAATCCTCCACCAAAGGATCATTAACACACTCCCGAGTGGGAACCCTAACCATCTCTACCTCAGAGAGCTCACTCTCCGAGCAAGAGGGAAACAGTGAAACCTCCGCTCTCCTCTTGCGCCCAGGCCCAACTACCAGCTGGTCATCTAAACCGGCCAGAGATACCCTAGCCTGCCTACTATCTGGTCGAGACATACTCGCTGTCTTCCTTCTACAAGAAACTGTGGGCGAATCCACGTATGTGACGACTGCCCGCAGCGAGCCACGGACAGCTGGGGACCTTCTTTATTCCCCTGTCACTCTTTGTGCCTCTTAGCCGCTTCTGGATCGATCGAGTGCAATACGGAACACGTACGGCACAAAACCACGGGTAACGGCCCTCGCTCTAAAAAGAGCGCAAGCAGGACTAGGGAAAGCCAAAAATATTCCCTTGCTTGTAACGGGGACTTACAACCAGAAGTCGTTGCCACCTTTCAGCCCCGATGAGGCAGGTACGCGTCGTATAAAACTACTCCGATCGCTTCCCGAAAAAAGTGAAATAACGAGTGTAACTTGGAAAGCACTAACTGCGATCGCAATAGCTCTATTCAGTAAGACTGAAACCACTGGAAGGTCCACACTCGACCGGCAGCCAAAAAACACCAAATAGCAATCTAACCACTGGACGCACTTCAGGAGACCAGAGTATCTATATAATCTAGACATCTCAATTCCCCCCCCCCCCCCCGAGGGAGAAGATCCCAGCCTCGTAGCGTGTCAGGTGCTACACCACCCCCTCCGTTCCTTGCCAGCAGTGGCTTTAACGGAGAAAATATATAATCTAGACAACAGAATTTAACATTTCGTAAGCGCCTTTGAATAATTTTTGTGTATTTTGAATTATTAAGATATTTTCACAAAATATTTTTTATAGCGGTATTAAAGTACGCTTTTCTGCAAAATTTTTATAGTCTAAAACTGCTTTTTATTAGAAGAATAGTTAGTAGGAACATAGATACTACTAAAGAAGTAGTAACACCATAACTTCTTTCACATTTCGATCGGCATTAATTCTAAATTACATAGCAGTGTCTGTTGCAGAATGGGCAACACGTTTTTAGTTTGTTATCAAACAACATTATCGGTTCTTTTATAATAATATGGTAAATAAAAGACAAATTTTAAGAACAAGTCAGAAATATTTATAACATAAATATCAATAGAATTTTAATATTAAATGATTCCTACTTTACAATTAAAAATACTAAATAAAATGAAATACTAAATTATAAATAGATCCGCTTACTATATTAATAGAAGCTACAAAATTAAACTTACATATTTTCCAACCAGAGGCTCTGGTAATATGTGCAAAACCATATCGGTTTGTTATACACTATCGTTATCGCCTCTTTCACCGCATCTACGGTACAGTCCTCTGAAATAAAATAACAATTTTAATAATAAATAATAAATTCCCTGCGGTGGAAGAAGTGAAAGTGTCATTTGTACGACTGAACATCATCCGTTTTCAAAAGGTTAGTATATTGTTACGCGACAATATATATTAGCTAAGTAAAAAAATCTAACGGGAAACGGCTTCTTCCTAATTCTCCGTAGCGAATTCCTAGCCGTAACTCGATAGAATCTGTTTTCGGACATACGTTTATAGAACTTTTTTTCTTAATTTCAAGCTCTAGAATCGGTTCCCAAATTATTTCTTTTTCCTCCTGAATCATTTTGCGTATATACTCGTGTACGTATAGATTCTAACCGTTTTACGGTGAGAATACATATGAGAGAAAAATCGTCACGTATGTTAATCCCAAGGGAAGAGAAAAATAGAAAATGCAATACTGAAAAGCCGAAGCGTAATGATAACGCGAGGAGAGTATGGAGAGGGGACTACAACCTCGGATTTGTGTGGTTTGGTCGATCGATAAGGCCTGGGGAGAGATAAAGAATCGTACGATACAGGTATCGAGGATGATTTGGAAGAGAGGAAGGAGGAGCGTAACAGCAAACGGTTGGACGAAGGATACAGAGAAGCAGTGAACAGAAAGAACGAAGCAAGAGCAGGGATAAGACTAAAAGGATAGAAATTTATAAAGAATTAAGAAGAGTTGCCGGTAATATCTGCAGAAGGAAATAAAGAAAATGGCAGCAAGTGTATGTCAAAAGCGTAGAAAGATGGCTACACAAAACAATAGTAGAGGAATGTGTAGGAGAATAAAGACACTGGCGAGGAGTTATCAAGCTAGACTTAATCTGTGTAAAGATGAGAATAGATAGGCGGTGGGTGAAGAGGATAGGATATTGAAAAGGTGGGCTCAATTTTATGGAGAAAAGCACAACAAAGTGGAACCGGCGCATGAAACAGATAGCATAGTGTCGGTGAAGCCGACTGCAGAATTTCCTAGTATCCAGGAGGTTAAAAAAGTATTAGCGAGTTTGAAATGTAGTGAAGAGCCAGAAAGAGACTCCATTCCAGCAGAATTCTTCAAATACTGAGGTCAGAGACTGATGCGGTCGATACATGAACTTGTGACATGCATATGGGAACAAGATAGATTACCGAGCGATTGGAAAATGAGAATTATTTGTCCCGTTTTTAGAAAAGGACACAGATTAAATTGCGATTGCCGCAGAGGTATAACTCCGTTGAACATTGCGTAAAAGATATTCTCATCATTTGTTTTGCCAAGTTTGACGATCTACGCTGAAGAAATAATAAGCGAATCGTACTGTGGCTTCAGAAAAAACAGAGGAACCACAGACCAAATATTTACGATGCGGCAGTTGATGGAGAGGTGCTACAAGTAGAATGTTGACCTGCATTGCATATTTGTTGATTTTCGGCAAGTAAGTCTGTCTGGTTGGGTCTCGAACTCGATCAACCGGGCGACTCTGTACTTGGTGTGTTAAGCCTCGCGGCTACACCAATCCGCGGATGTACAAGCAAAATTTGTCCTATATAAGTTATGTAATTACATAAGTGTAGTTAGTGCCGACCGTCGCCGCTTATACCACCACATCCGCGCGAATTAAATACAGTATGCGTGCGCCCTTTAATTAGAATCATTGAATTAAATAAACGAAAAAATACATTTAAATATAATTATAAATATTCTAAATTAAGTTTTATGTGTGTGTGTGTGTGTGTGATCGCACACACACACACACACACACACACACACACACACACACACACACACACACACACACACACACACACACACACACACACACACACACACACACACACACACACACACATGTATGTAAGCTGTGCATCAAAAACAACCCACAGTTTTAGGACTTTCCCGGAACGCGGCTTTATCTGAGTCCTACAACTGTGTTGTCAGTTTTTTCTTTCCTATGATAAAAAACCAAAAAACATTTACTCTTGAACTACCAGAACATATGGACAAAGTTGTATGAACCGCTCAATTTTTTACAAGCGGTCGAACTTCAGTGATTGGCCAACACCGTTCTGGACTTCCGACTCCATCGCTTGAAACTCAGATAGTCTTTCTCGTGGAAGAAGATAAACGAATTACGGTTCAGATTATAAATGAAAGATTACAAGTTTCAGTACACTTCATAATATTATACCGACAAACTGGAATAACGTAACTCAAGCGTAAGATTAGTTCCGAGAAAGTCGACAAATCACCATAAGGAGACGCAGTTTAACTTGTAACGAGTCGTGAATTCATCATTATGAACGGGAATCTAAAAGACAGCATAAAGTAAAAGCATACGAATTTTTGGGATGCAAAAACCTCGATTTTTGTCGATTTTCTAAAAAATCAACGAAAAATAACCAGCGTATTATTCTGTGACGTGCTTATTAATAAATTTAAGCCAAAAGAGTTGAAAAACGCCCTGGATCTCAGCGCAAAGGCCATAATTCTACTTCGATATTAACTCCAGATTATATCTCCCAAAGCTGATTAATGCCGTATCAGTTTTACACTATTCATTCCAAAAAAATGTCCGATAACAATTCCAGCAAAATTATTATAATATGATTATCAGATTTAAAATTTTATAATTCTAGAAAACAATGTACGATAAAAAAATTTAATATATTAAATTACGAAGAGTTTGAAAAAAAATGAAAGAGTAAATAAAATACGCAATATATTATCAGAAATTTGTTGATCGCTGCAAAGAGGAAGTTCAAAAGATTGAGTGAATACAGCAGTAGGATATTCGTTTATGGCGTCAGTAAGCAGCTAATCATATATCGTTGACTCGGGAAGATGTATTGATGTTGTAAAACAATTACAATCTCGATACAATTTGGAATAATGAATAATCGATACTTTTTTTCTACGTAAACCATGGCGGTTCTTCGTTGCTACAAAATGTACATCTTATTATTACATTGATGAAGTATTTAAAATTGTATAATATCTACGTATACTACCACCTAATGTATAATATCTGTAAAAGTAATTGATTTATTTAAGATTTTTTATATAAAAAAATCCTATAAAATCTTTCCCCTCACCGCATACAAATGTAAGTTAAATGTTTTACGGATTAGTTTGTAACCGTCTGAGTTTTGTTTCAATGAAACGCATAAACTCTTGTTCAAATTTAACATATAAAATACAGAAAGTACAGAGTGTCCCATATAAAACGCAACCCGACCTTATATCGGTAGGTATTGAAATAATAAAAAGGCATGTTGAAATGTAAATGTAATTTTTATTATTACCATCCATTACCTTACATTTAGAGTAAATGTTGGAAGTGGCCGCCATCTTCTTGAATACAAGCTTCAATTCTTTTTACAGAGTTTCTTGCAACTTTTTTCAAAGTTTGTGGCTGGATATTTAATACAGCTTGTTCAATATTGACTTTTAATCGTTCAAGTGTTCGTGGTTTGTCGCTGTAGGCTTTTTCTTTGAGGTAACCGCCGCAGTCAAATCTGGAGATCTTAGTGGCCACAAGCCTCGACCGATAACACGATTACCGAAGAATTCCTCGACGAAATCAGAAGTTGAACCTGCGTAGTGCGATGTCGCACCGTCATGTTGTAGCCGGCAGTGTCTGTCTTCCTCTTTCAAGAGTGCGATGAACCGAAATAAAATATCCTGATATCGTTCTGCGTTAATGATGTACTCGAAAAAAATAGGACCGATTATTTTCTTCCGCGATATCGCGCACCACACGCCCGACTTCTGCGGGTGTAATTGTTTTTCGTGATAAACGTGGGGATTTTCAGCGCTCCAAATTCTACTGTTTTGGCTGTTTACGTAGCCGTCCAAATGAAACCGTGCTTCATCTGTGAAAAATAACGAATCCATAACATTAATTCCCTCGCGCAGAAATCGACGGAACCGTTGACAATATTGTAGCCGTTTTTCTTTGTCGGGCTCAGGAAGTCGATGAACCGTTTGAATGCGATAACGTCGTAATTGAAATCGTTTGGTCGCCCGATGAACAGTCGATTTAGAAAAATTAATTTCAGCAGACAAACGTCTGATCGATTTATTTGGCGAGTAATCGGTCTTTGATTTCAGCGACTGTATCTGGTATTCAACACTGACAAAATGATGAAATATGGTAGAAATGTAGCTGCAGGGGGTCCACCGAACCACCAAAATTTTGAAAGTGGTCTATGAGAAAAATAAGTTTGGGAACCTCTGGTTTAAATTGATGGTATATGATGAATCGTCTCAAAAGTGTAATAAAAAAAATTAATTACGTTTTTCTATTTTTTTTTAATCTTTGTAGATTTATTGATTAGCTTCTGTTTGTTTTTTAACAATTTAATATTACTCTTCTTTAAACGTTTAGATGATTATGAAATAAACATTAGCAGTTTGTTTATTGGTTAGCTGGCATCTCTCCCGCCACCACCCCATTCGGTCGCCCTAGAGCATAGACCAAATGTTCCGTGCCAAATAACGGCTACTGTGCCTCAAAAACAGATTTGCGACCTCGTTATTCCTAATGCTCCTAGTGAGCTCCTATCTTGCGTGAGCGGTTAAACTGGGTGCCGTACATCACCCGCTTTATGTGTCCCTACCGCTCACTTGTCACATTAAAACTAGATCGGGGAGGCGCACCCCTTGTTACAATTTAAAACTAAAAAAGTTATAAGTTAAAAAGACGGCAATTTAAGCCGCCACGCCTCGGTCGCTGTTTGCCAGCTAGTGCCTGTCCACCATTTAAAGCGCTTGGAGCTTATTACTGGCTGATGGCAGCCATTATTTCAAGGAAGACTTCCCACAGACATGCTACAGGAATCAATAAATCCCATTTAAATTAAACAATCTAACGACGACGGTTGAACATCGCAACCTCATCGAGGAACTCCCACATGGTCCGACAATGCGGCTCACGCCACATTGACTCGCCGTTTATGAGCGGCCAGTTTTCCCCCTGACCTCTAAGTTCCAGGGTGGCCCGGTCTCTGCCCCCCCCCCCCCCAAGAGCAGGGCAGTCGAACATTAGATGTTCGTTCGACTGGACCTCCCCGCAGACACACAACTCATCAGCCGCTAGGCGAAACCTGAACAGATATTGCATCAAATTCACATGGTTGGCGAGCACTCCATGCTCACCAACGAGGTATTTGGGATGCACCGCATCCCAAATACCTCGGTTTCCCGACCTCTTCGCAACTTCCACATGGCTGCTCGAATTTTCACCACTAAATCGATTGGGAAAGCCTTTCCCAATACGGTAGTAGCCTTGTAGGAGGTTGTTTTAAAAACACCAGTGCATACAATTAAGGCTCTGCGCTGGGCACTCCTTAAATTTAGAAGCAGTGCTCTATTTCTATCCAACCTGTGCGCCCAAACTGGCGCCGCGTATGCGGTCATACTCTCGAAGACACCTCGGTACACCAAGTACATTTGGCGACCAGACAGCCCGTAGTCTTTCCGAGCAATCCTTCTAAGTTTGTGCATCACAGAGACAGCGTCCGCCGCAACTTGTTTAATGTGGTTGCTAAAAAGCAACTTATCATCAAACAAAACACCTAGGTACTTATGAACCCTTACTCGGCTGATTACACAGCTTTTATACTTAATGTGGGGGTTTCGACTGCATGATAATTTGTCTGCGCCCTTCAGAAGCATAAACTTCGTCTTGGGCACAGAAATCTTTAAATTTTGTATGTCCATCCAGCCTTCGGCGGTTGACAAAGCCGCCTGCGCTCTGCTTTCTAGCTGTGGTCGTGAATTTCCACGAACTAAAAGGAGACAGTCATCGGCGAAAGCCTGGGCCGTGACTCCTTCTGGGAATGTCAACCCCAGAAACCCGTCGAACACGAGGTTCCACAACAGGGGACCGAGAACGGAACCCTGCGGGCTTCCCCTGGTGACGGATTTTTCCACAACTAGGTGCGCATCCTTAAACAGAGCCGTACGGTTAGACAAGTAGTCTCGTACCACGGCCTGTATAGCTTTGAGAACATCGCGGCGTTCCAAAGCATAGAGGACAGAACTCCAACACAAGGAAGGAAATGCTGCCTCTATATCAATAAAAATAGCCAAAACATATTTGCAGTCGGCGCTTTCCACCTCGGTAAGAGCATTTAAGCCCTTTCATGAAGCCGTATTGGCCTCGATTTAGAATACAGCTCATATCGATGCCTTCTTCGAGCCGTTCCAAAACCAGCCTTTCAAGCAACTTGGCGAGAACCGGCAAGAGGCTGATGGGTCGATAACTGCCGACCTCACCAGGATCCTTTCCAGGTTTCAGGAGTACCCTTACCAAAGCAACCTTCCAGCAAGCCGGAAAGCAGCCCCAGCTTAGGCATTCCGTGAACAGTCTGCCGAGTGGCTCTCTTATGACAGGCAATAAATGATGGAAAATATCCGGGTCAGGTTGGTCAATCCCCTTATATAAATATATATAATATAAAAAATCTAGCAGTTTGTTTATATAAAAAGTATCTTTTGTATGAATTCTGTTTTATTTAGATGTGTTTTGGGTTAGTTGTATCGTGTACTTAGAAGAAAGTTATAACATATAATATTTGTTTTTGTTTATTTATAGTCCGGCTTTATATTCATATTATTAAGGAGATTCCTTTATTTGTATTTTGCAACTAAAACTACTTATTCGTAATTTTGAGAATGCCTTACCTCAATTGAAATCGGTAGCATATTTTCTTGAGACTGGTTTAAAGAGAAGGGCATTTAATGTTCATCGATTCAAAACAGAACATTTTTTGTATGTTGAACAGGATAATATCTATCAAATTTTTTTTCGGGCGTAAGATAATTTCATGTACAACAAAAATCTTTTTGTTCTAGGAGCAGTTGATAAAACATCGTTTTATTAATGTTTATTTTTTAATTAAAAAATCTTTTTAAACTGTTTCACTATTGAGCGATATTATTTAAAAGATAGGCCGATAAAATATTAAATTTCCGCCATTTTGATAAGATTGTCTTAACCCGAAATTACACATTTTTTTAGTTACCTTCACGTATTAAGGCCCTCTGGGATGGTTGACTTGAGGCGATTTCATAATGAAAACAAAAAATTCTGAAGTACTACTAAATTTCTGAAGTACTACTAAATTTTAATTTTTTTTACGCTGAACTGCTGAAAAGTTATTTTAGGATCGTTACAGTTAATTAACACTGTATAAAATAGTATATTAATGACTGAAATTATCATTTTCTATACATTTCTTTAAAACACAGTTAAATTTAATTAACCGGCTAATTTAATTCAGTATCAATTTCACATCCGCAGATAAATTCAAGACATTTAGTACTCGAATTCAATCTTTCAGAGAAACTCATTTTTTATTTTTGTTAAAAGAGAAGCACAGTCAAAATCAACACTCTAAATAATTAATTTTTTTCCAAAACTGTTCTGAAATATTTGAAATTTTTCTTTTATACAAAAGTTGGAAAAAAAAAATGAGGACAGTAGGCATTTTCATCTCATTATTATCTGAATGATGGCTGGATTGTGTATATTTCAATTCGATTTCTTTAAAAACTGTAAACATTCAACATTAAAAAACTTCAAAACTAAAAATGAAAATAGGACTTTCATCGTGTATTTTAAGATTATACCCATAGAATAAGGGGGAAAATACCTTTAGATCAGCTCTTTTTAAAAAAAGACATCTAAAATATTTATTTGGAAGACAAGCATGACTTAGATACGTGGTATGTGTGTGTGTGTGTATGTGTGCACGCGCGCGGGTATGTGTGTATTTATGTGTTGGATGTGTGTCGACGTGCTGCACATGTTTTTAATTATTGAAAAAATTTCGTTTTATGAATTTCATATAGGGTATAACACGATTAGAAGCGACTCTGTATGAGCACCGTAAACTTTTTATAGTGTAAGAGAAGTGCAGCGCATATTAATTTGCAATATCTCAATAAAACGGTTATTTTGAAATTCTTAATTTGTATTATATACAATACGCGATCACATAAATTCATAGGTAAGCTAGATTTTTACTCGCTCTTAAAAAATAAATTCCAAATAATGAAAATATATAAAACAATTTATCATCAGAAGCTTAATTATAGTACTAAAAGTTTCTATTAGGTCGATAAACAGCAAATTATTTATTTCAGCCCCTTAATTTAAAATAACTGTTTATTTTTCTTTTTTTTTTAAGAGCTAACCAAATAATAATTGATAAACAACATTTTAATTATTTTTTTAAAAAAATGAAATAAAAAAATATAAATAAAAAACTAGATTACATAATATAGTACCAGGTCTCGTCTTAAGTTACTATTTTTTAATAATTTCAACCGTAACCACACAGCGTCGTTTAACTTCCCAACAGAGAAGAAATTTAATTTCTATTTTCTATGTATAGATTTTCTATGTATTTCTATTTTTTATGTATAGTCTGAATTCAGACTCAACTAGTACGTATTTTAGGATAGTTCAGTTTGTTACAAGCGAGTGACATTTATTTACGCTTATGTAACAGTTTTAAGGACGATTAGCCTGTCTCCTCGAATGAATACAGCAATGTGAAATTTTGGATCTGAAATTAAAACCTCGACGTTTTAATTATTCTGGTTATCGGTAATATTTATTCAGCCCCTTTCCAATTGATAGCTGTGCTTAGCATCCCAGATCAAGTTTCACACGGGTAACCGTCTGAGGGTTTCAGATCTGTGATTTGGTAGCTTTTGTGTACGCGAAATCATAATAATAATATGATCGTAAAAAAAAGAAAATATTAATATTTGTAAGATACATATCTTAAAAAGATATATATAAATATGTAAATAGAGTAATATTAAAGTATAGTAAATTTAAAAACTGAAGAATACAAGAAAGAAGTGTGCATCTAAATAGTTACAAAATTACTTCTCTATAGTGTGTTGAAAATTTTTTCCCCATCTTGGATCTGCTAAATTGAATAAGCTTTTGTTTTCTTTAAATACGATGGAATACTATAGAAAAACTACGGTGAAAACCGTTCTACGATAAATGCCTTCGTTTTCAAGTTGTAAGCGATCAAATTTGCAAAAATAGAAAATTCGCGGTAGTAATAAAACGAAATGAAACACCCCGTTATAACTCAAATTACAACCGATAACAAATTTTAAAACAATTATTGTTGTAATTAATGGCCAATCCTTTTTTCTCCGTCCTAATATTCCTTAGTTTTGAAATATGAAGCCATTTTCATACTTTAATATCACCCTATATGTGTGACTTACATAAGGTAACTTTTTTAAATAAATAAAGATATTATATAAAATAAAATTGTATTAACAGATGTTTAAGAAGGAATTCATTTTTGAGAAAGCTGAAAAATATAACAATTAAGAAGAAAAAAGTAACAAAAACTAGCGGTTATATAGAAAACTTTTCAGTGTTTTCTATATAAAGATACAATCGGAAAACATGAAGACGTATAGTGAAGACAATTATTTAAAAAACCAACGTACAAATATAAACATCTAAGTTCAAAGAAAGAAAAAGAAAGTAAAAGGAACTATCGGCAATTAAGAAATGCTATAAATAGGAAGTGCAAACTGGCGAAAGAAGAGTGGATTAAAGAAAAGTGTTCAGAAGTGGAAAGAGAAATGAACATTGGTAAAATGGACGGAGCATACAGGAAAGTTAAGGAAAATTTTGGGGTACATAAATTAAAATCTAATAATGTGTTAAACAAAGATGGTACACCAATATATAATACGCAAGGTAAAGTCGATAGATGGGTGGAATATATTGAAGAGCTATACGGAGGAAATGAATTAGAAAATGGTGTTATAGAGGAAGACGAGGAAGTTGAGGAGGATGAAATGGGAGAAACAATACTGAGATCTGAATTTAAGAGAGCATTAAAAGATTTAAATGGCAGAAAGGCTCCTGGAATAGACGGAATACCTGTAGAATTACTGCGCAGTGCAGGTGAGGAAGCGACTGATAGATTATACAAACTGGTGTGTAATATTTATGAAAAAGGGGAATTTCCGTCAGACTTCAAAAAAAGTGTTATAGTTATGATACCAAAGAAAGCAGGGGCAGATAAATGTGAAGAATATAGAACAATTAGTTTAACTAGTCATGCATCAAAAATCTTAACTAGAATTTTATACAGAAGAATTGAGAGGAGAGTGGAAGAAGTGTTAGGAGAAGACCAATTTGGTTTCAGGAAAAGTATAGGGACAAGGGAAGCAATTTAAGGCCTCAGATTAATAGTAGAAGGAAGATTAAAGAAAAACAAACCGACATACTTGGCGTTTATAGACCTAGAAAAGGCTTTCGATAACGTAGATTGGAATAAAATGTTCAGCGTTTTAAAAAAATTAGGGTTCAAATACAGAGATAGAAGAACAATTGCTAACATGTACAGGAACCAAACAGCAACAATAACAATTGAAGAACATAAGAAAGAAGCCGTAATAAGAAAGGGAGTCCGACAAGGATGTTCCCTATCTCCGTTACTTTTTAATCTTTACATGGAACTAGCAGTTAATGATGTGAAAGAACAATTTAGATTCGGAGTAACAGTACAAGGTGAAAAGATAAAGATGCTACGATTTGCTGATGATATAGTAATTCTAGCCGAGAGTAAAAAGGATTTAGAAGAAACAATAAACGGCATAGATGAAGTCCTACGCAAGAACTATCGCATGAAAATAAACAAGAACAAAACAAAAGTAATGAAATGTAGTAGAAATAACAAAGATGGACCGCTGAATGTGAAAATAGGAGGAGAAAAGATTATGGAGATAGAAGAATTTTGTTATTTGGGAAGTAAAATTACTAAAGATGGACGAAGCAGGAGCGATATAAAATGCCGAATAGCACAAGCGAAACGAGTTTTCAGTAAGAAATATAATTTGTTTACATAAAAAATTAATTTAAATGTCAGGAAAAGATTTTTGAAAGTGTATGTTTGGAGTGTCGCTTTATATGGAAGTGAAACTTGGACGATCGGAGTATCTGAGAAGAAAAGATTAGAAGCTTTTGAAATGCGGTGCTATAGGAGAATGTTAAAAATCAGACGGGTGGATAAAGTGACAAATGAAGAGTGCATTGCCATGTTGCATCATGGCAATGCACGTTGTCACACTGCACTCTTCATTGATGAGTTTTTGGCAAAGAAAAACATTTCTGTAGTATCTCAACTACCACTGACTTGAGTCCCTGCGACTTTTTCCTGTTCCCAACTTTAAAAAAATACATCGAAGGGGTCACCATTTTAGAACAGTAGAAAACATTTTAAAAAATGCAACCGACCATCTGAAGGATATTCAAGTTTCTGAGTTCCAACACCGCTGTGAAAAGTGGGAAAACCGTTTGAAGCTTTGCGTGACTTCCCAAGAGAACTATTTCAAAGGTTTATAGTCCATTTATAATCGGATTGTAAATAAAACGTTTTTCTGAACCGGTCTCATTACTTTATTTACAGACCTCGTACATGTTTTATCTTTAACTATAGAATCCTCACCGGAGATATAGCAGTGAATTTTTTATACATACATTATTTATATATTGATTTATTTATTCTGATAGCACCGACTTAAAGAAGGCTATGTCGACTAGTTTCATTATTTGACTTTAATTAAATAGCACATTAATAATTAATTATTACAATATAATGGAACTAGAACAAAGTGTTTTATGGAAATTCAACTCATATTTATGTGTATCCTTATGTATGTTACCGTGTAAGCTTGTAGTATTACATTGCCATTTTGCATACACTAGTCTATGTCCCTCTTTTCATAATAAATTTAATCTATTTCTAATTTATTATCTTCTACATGAATTCTTCCCTTTCTGCTTTATTATAAAATTTTTTCCCTTAAATTTATTTAAAAACATACGGGAGATTGTAAGTTATAACGATGGTTGTATCATCCATATCGTGGCTCTAGTTTCGGTACCGTTTATTAGTAGATAAGCTGTAAATATAACACGTTAGAAAAGACTTAAAATTGAGCGGTTCAAGAAAATGAATGTAACCGTTAAACAAAACCTAAAATTTAAATTAAAATAATTTGAGATAAGTTCTTAAAGTTTTTTATAGTTACGACGAACTATCTATAAAAGTAAAACACTGATACTAATGTCAAATAGCCAAAGACAATGGCAAAAGAGAGAGATTAGATTCTTAAGACCTGTTACAGGATCTAAATTAGATGAAGATCAGAAGATTAGACAAACACGAATCTTGATATGAACAAAATTATATTATTAAATGATAAAAACTATATTTATAGTAGGCAATGATTCGCGTAGAAGAATGAAGAATGAATGATGGCCGAATTTTTTGAATTGTCCCCCGAAGCGGGTACAGAAATGTGGATGGAAAAAGAAAATGATTTATAAAAATATTTCTGTTTAAATATAACATTTTATTTTATTATCATGTTTATCACTCGTAGTTTATTAAATAAGCTAAATTTTATTTTTATTTTTTTCAGCTATTTTTACTCACGAATTTTTATTTACGATGTTTTTTTCTTTTTTATTGATGATATAACCACATAAGCTTGAAGCTTGTACGTGGGATATCAAAATGGAATTTTGTAGGATATGAAAAATACGATTCCTGATCGGGATTCGAACCCAGCACTTCATTCAATTTATTAAGAAAAATGAAATGAAATGTGCTTTGTGACAAATTTGAGAAAATCTTTGAGACCGGATATGACAATGTAAAAAACAACAATGTTTACGATAGTCATACTTGTTATGAGGCTGGTGTATAAAATAATGTGTTACGAGTTTCATAGTTCATGTTTTTTATTTTTACAAAGTTTGATGGGAAAAAGTTATCCACAATAATGTTTTGATATAGCAGACCTCTGGATGATAGAAGTCTGGGACTCTATGAAAAGCTTGGATATTTATTAGAATATGTATATTGTTATAAGCTTTTAGAATAATTTTAATTACTTGTTTTTGAGTGGAACGGATTACATTTGAATAACAATCCTCAGCATGACCCTAAACAGTAATACCGTATCTTAAAATTGACTCAAGTAATAATTAGTATACAATTTTTAAAACATAATTAGGGAAATGAAACTTTAGGTGATACATATTACATTGTATACTACGCAATCGAGCAAAAATAACACTAATTAACTTGATCAAATAAAATATTCATCGACAAAAGTAATAAAATTGAAAAATTATTTTTTTTCTAAATAGTTTTTTTTTTTTTGCTTGATGATATCACTAAATAAGCTTGAGGCTAGTGCGTGAGGTATCGAAATGGAATTTTGTAGCGTATGAAAATACCATGCTGACTGGGATTTGAACCCGAGACTTCCAGAAAAAAGGCTGAGACGCTACCACTCTGCCACGAAGAGCAGCAAAGCAGATAACAAATTTCGTGAATTGGCCTTTAATTGTCAGTTTAGTTAAATATAGTTTTATTTTGTTGCAATTAACGTCACTAATTACTTTATTTCATTTCCCGTCAGAAATATAATAATATTTACTGTTGATAATTAATTACCTTATTAAAATATAAATGTTTTTTTTTTTTTAAATGAAAGTTTGTTAATATTCAATTAATATTACTAAAAATTGAATGTTAAATTAATTCAAATTTTATATTTATTTAACATATTTTGTTATTTGGGAAGTAGAATTACTAAAAATGGACGAAGCAGGAGCGATAAAAAATGCCGAATAGCACAAGCGAAACGAGGTTTCAGTAAGAAATATAATTTGTTTACATAAAAAATTAATTTAAATGTCAGGAAAAGATTTTTGAAAGTGTATGTTTGGAGTGTCGCTTTATATGGAAGTGAAACTTGGACGATCGGAGTATCTGAGAAGAAATGATTAGAAGCTTTTGAAATGCGGTGCTATAGGAGAATGTTAAAAATCAGACGGGTGGATAAAGTGACAAATGAAGAGGTATTGCGGCAAATAGATGAAGAAAGAAGCATTTGGAAAAATATAGTTAAAAGAAGAGACAGACTTATAGGCCACATACTAAGGCATCCTGGTATAGTCGCTTTAATATTGGAAGGACAGGTAGAAGGGAAAAATTGTGTAGGCAGGCCACGTTTGGAATATGTAAAACAAATTGTTAGGGATGTAGGATGTAGAGGGTATACTGAAATGAAACGACTAGCACTAGATAGGAAATCTTGGAGAGCTGCATCAAACCAGTCAAATGACTGAAGACAAAAAAAAAGTGTTTTCCATATAATGCTATGAATACCTATTTCAATTCGCGATAATAAAACATAATGTAATAAACTTCTACGTGCGCTTCCTAGTAATAAACGCTTAGTAATATAAAATACTATTTTATTTTTCACGCCTTGTGGATTTTACTAAATTTTCTTAATTTTCAAACGATCCTCTTTTTCCCAGAATTGATTTTCAATTACATTAGATTAACTTCTTAGGGTCTTTTTTTAGGGTCAACTCCCTCCCCAAAAAAATCCTTTTCATCTTACATTCCCATCCTCGCGAAGAAAAACACAATCGGCATGGAAATTAACAGGAGCTTAAATCGATCGTAGCATTGTTAATAATTCTCCTTATATTACTTTTCCATCCTCACGAAACGAGTGTTAAAGAGACAATAGCTTCATTGTTCGTGAAAATTACTTAGGTTTGAACAGAAACGATCTGTATGAAGGCGATATTTGTTTACGTACCATTTTTAACCGCTTAGAAGACGTTGCCTCGCTCGGTTGGCCGAGCGAGGCAACGTCTTCTAAGCGGTTAATTTTCTTAATCTGTGCGTCGCAATAATATGAGCAACAAAGCAACGTCACCACGGTCCAATTGGATCAGGATGATATGTAAACAATGTGTAATTATGTACTCAGGCCTACCATTCCTGAGACATATGGTACCACCACTACTCTACTCTTTTTTCCTGTTTAGCCTCCGGTAACTACCGTTCAGGTATTACTTCAGAGGATGAATGAGGATGATATGTATGAGTGTAAATGAAGTGTAGTCTTTGTACATTCTCAGTTCGACCGTTTCTGAGATGTGCGGTTAATTGAAACCCAACCGCCAAAGAACACCGGTATCCACGATCTAGTATTCAAATCCGTGTAAAAATATCTGGCTTTACTAGGGCTTGAACGCTGGAACTCTCGACTTCCAAATCGGCTGATTTGGGAAGACGCGTTAACCACTAGACCAACCCGGTGAGTATATGGTACCACCAAAGCTCATCAGTATGCACGGGTTTAGTTTTTAAATCCGTATAAAAGCAACTAAAATTTAGTAGGTTTGAACCTGAAAACCTTTGACATCGAACATCAGCTTTAAACAACTGAATTACATATATTATTATTGAAAATACTTCAAAAGTATAAGATAATGAAATGTTTACTTGAAGGTTAAAAACCCGATAATTCAACGTTAATATAGAACTACAAGTAAAAAAAAAAAAACACATTAAAACAAAATAAAATGTTTTTAAAACAAAGATAGTAAAAACGTGCCGGCTAGCTTTGTGAAAAAGGAAGAGAATAACAGTCTATGTTGTGTAATTGCTTTTTGTGCATTAGTCACACCGTCTAGCTGTCGCCTATTTAAAACTGTTTCGAAGGATATCGTATTTGCTTAAGCGGTTTTTTCTAATTATAATTTATCTTTCGTCATACGAGTATTTTATATAAATAAAAAGCAATATAGAAAATGATTTTTGTACCCGACTCGGTAAGTAATTTAAGTAATATTTTGCGCTAAGAAAAATAGTACGGCATTAAATAATATGATGGCGAGGTAGTATGTTAATTTATTAACAGAATAAACGGGCACTGTAAAATCAAATGAACCGACCAAATATCCTAACTTTTTTTTTACAAAATACCATTCAAATCGGTTTGTACCAATTTAAGCAGAAATTATTTTTGTCGCTTTATGAACTTCAATGGATTTAGACAATGACAATCGATGTAGATTTATCTCGATATATACAACGACGTTATTAAATTTACTAAAGAAGTTTTAGGTTGTTTATTTATATATATATTATTTACGATTTATATAGCAGTGAGAAAGATGTGGTTTGAACTGTAGTAACATTCCGGGACTCATAAGAAGAAACAATTAATATTATACGTTTTGTTATTTTCATAATATAATTTGTCAAACGTAATACAAAACTTTATTTAATTCGTACAAAAAAATTTAACTGTAGCGAAGGACGCCGGATCCGTTAGTTATAGATAAAAATTTGCTTTGTAAGAATACAAAATAAAGGAACTTATTTTAAGTACGAGTACAATAAAAAGAGGGAAGCCGGTTTATTTTGCTGTATAATCTTCTTATTTCAAATCGCATTAAAACAATTAATTATTATAGGGATTTTAATTATACAATTCTCGGTTAACCGACTTCTCCCGTCCATTTATCCGAACTTTCCCGTTGTTTTCGGTAAACGTTAAATTTTGTTTCCTATTTTGTAACTGAAATAACATTAAAATATCTAAATTGAAATAAGGGTTTTAAAATTAATATGTGTAATTTCGACTATCCAAACGTTCATAAATCGTTTAATCGGAGGTGATATACCTGTCAATTTAAATATTACATCACTTACTTTACGAAAATAATTCAGTTAAATCAAATTCAGGTATTTCGTAATTTACTGTATTTCTATATATTGTATTATTTTCTTTTCGGTGATTCTAGTCTTTCAGTAAACGTTTCCTTTTATTATATTTTAAGATAATAACATGACCCTTAACTAGATATAGTAAATGAGATTATAGTAACAAAATTTTATATATAAAAAATAATCGTGAAATCAAACCTGAAATCGAACTCAGGACTGAGTGTTCTCTCCTCTCAAAAAGCAGGTTTTTACTTTTTTAACGGGTGATATGTACATGTTTATCAAAGGTGAGTCTAAATCCGAGGGATTAGTACAGGAAGGGGTAGTAGATGGTCTTACCGAATACGTAAAGTTTGGTTTTTCTGTATATTTATTGTATATATTAATAAGAAAGGGAGTCCGACAAGGATGTTCCCTATCCCCGTTACTTTTTAATCATTACATGGAACTAGCAGTTAATGATTTTAAGAACAATTTAGATTCGGAGTAACAGTACAAGGTGAAAAGAAAAAGATGCTACGATTTGCTAATGATATAGTAATTCTAGCCGAGAGTAAAAAGGATTTACAAGAAACAATGAACGGCATAGATGAAGTCCTACGCAAGAACTATTGCGTGAAAATAAACAAGAACAAAACAAAAGTAATGAAATGTAGTAGAAATAACAAAGATGGACCGCTGAATGTGAAAATAGGAAGAGAAAAGATTATGGAGGTAGAAGAATTTTGTTATTTGGGAAGTAGAATTACTAAAGATGGACGAAGCAGGAGCGATATAAAATTCCGAATAGCCCAAGCGAAACGAGCCTTCAGTCAGAAATATAATTTGTTACATCAAAAATTAATTTAAATGTCAGGAAAAGATTTTTGAATGTATATGTTTGGAGTGTCGCTTTATATGGAAGTGAAGCTTGGACGATCGGAGTATCTGAGAAGAAAAGATTACAAGCTTTTGAAATGCGGTGCTATAGGAGAATGTTAAAAATCAGATGGGTGGATAGAGTGACAAATGAAGAGGTATTGCGGCAAATAGATGAAGAAAGAAGCATTTGGAAAAATATAGTTAAAAGAAGAGACAGACTTATAGGCCACATACTAAGGCATCCTGGAATAGTCGCTTTAATATTGGATGGACAGGTAGAAGGGAAAAATTGTGTAGGCAGGCCACGTTTGGAATATGTAAAACAAATTGTTAGGGATGTAGGATGTAGGGGGTATACTGAAATGAAACGACTAGCACTAGATAGGGAATCTTGGAGAGCTGCATCAAACCAGTCAAATGACTGAAGACAAAAAAAAAGTATATTTATGATATAATCATTTTAATGGAATTTAAGTAATTTTGAATTTGTGTAACGACCACACGAAATACAAGGGGATGTGGGGTCCACATCCGTGTGTGGGTGTGTGTGTGTGTGAAGAAAAATAAAATGTGGTTATATATTTTATAAGCTTACAAAAAAAGCCTGAAATATAGATGAATAAATAAGTATGTCTTATATAAAGTAATAGTTTGAAATAAATGTTCTTTAGGAGTACACCAGTGTAATATAAAACACGTACAATGATCGATGTACTGCAAGAAGTGAGTGAGGGAGAGAGTAAAATGGTGAAAAATAAGAAGTGAGGTAACAAGATATAATATATTCAACAATCTTTTTCTTCTAAATCGACAGTATTGTGTAGAGAAGGATGTTAAGCAAACTCCTACATCACACACACACATATATATATACTCGTAAACAAATGCTTGCAGTTTTTTTTTTTTAATATAGTGGGCATCGATTACTTCGCCATTATCCCCTGCCGCAAGCTAAAATTTCCCATAAAATAAGCGGCTAAGTCAAATGCCATTCTTGTCAAGTAATCGTCTAGAAAACAGATTTGTCATAAAATAATAATACCCTAGAAGAACACAAGACGACAAGGATGTATAGAGCCCGTGCCACTGAAACACATCCGATGTATCCCTGAAGAACGTTATTAAAACCATCAAAAGCATGCGCAAAGGGCCTGCAGTTATTAAGAATACATCCTTGAAGAAATTTATCGATATGCGAAAAGAAGCACAAAATACAGATAAAAAAAAGAACACAATAAACGGTCATTCAATGTTTCTCTTTTGGAAACCGACAAGACTTTTGGTAAATCGATTTCACGGTTCCCGTAAATTTCTAATTTTCTTATCCCGGGAAAGCGGAAAACGTAGGTATTTTCCGATACCGTGTTAATAAAAGGAAACAAAGTTTATACGACTTGGAAAAACTAAGACAGGAGCTGCGTATCTTAGTAATACGATTTCCCTTCTGTAATTCAGCGGCACGACTCGGGCTTCTGACAAAATACCGTCGATCGAACTCGTGAGGAAGGTTCCTGTAGCAAATTCCTATATTGCGGATCGCATCGAGTTTCTTTAGATGAGACTGCGGCAGAGCCGTAATCTTTTCTGGTAATTTATTCTTGTACGACCAAAAATATAAAGACATTAATATATTTATTACATCATGCACACACCGGTACCGGCGCAACTGTAATGCTATTAGTGACATTAGACCATCTTTTGAAAGGAATGTTTGGAAGCAATAATTATAAAAACTATCACAAAAACACACTCGCTTCAACATTTTAGTACGTAGCACATTGTGTTAGAAATACGCTCTATAAAATTCTCATGTTATTTGTTTAAATTCGGTGATAATACCGACATAACAATAGTAGCTTATCAATCGTTTTAAAAAAAACTAGAAAAATCGGTTACCTCGTTCAAAAGTTATTTCATTTTGTAAAACGCTAATTTTTATATATTAATATCACGAAATTATACATTTAATAGACTTTTTTTAAAAATGAATTGCACAACGAAATATCTCACTAATATAAAAGTATTATAGTGCAATGGAATCGGTAAAATTGAAACTATTACTTGACGGAAAAAAATTTTTTGAATGAAATATTTTTTTGGTTTCCTTCTCCCGTTAATCACGTCGGAAAAGAAGTAGCATCAATCTACGGTGGATTGTTCAAGGACTGCATTCGAGATCCTACTTTTTTTCTTTTTTTTTTTTTTAATTCTCTGTGGAATTTTTTTTATTTTACAACTAAAGGTACAAATTTAGTTTTCCCTCCAAATATCGGTAACTATTAGTCGAGTGAAGATAAACCGATACAGATTCACGATAAACATAAAGGAAGTTACTTTTACGAGGATTCCAATACTAGATCTTGATACCGGTGTTCTTTGCCGGTCTGGTTTCAATTAACCACATATCTCAGGAACGGTCGGCCTGATACGGTACAAGACTACACTTCATTTACATTCATACACATCATCCTCTGAAGTAATACCTTACGTTGCTCCGGAGACTAAACAAAAAATAAATAGCGATTAAGCTACTTTCTTAATCGTTCAGAAATAAAGAAAAGCATTCTCGATAAAGTCTTCATCTCCATAAAGTTGCGGTATATCTATCAAAAAAGATACGCGGTAATGACGTAATAATTATTTCGTATCGTAATTTTTTTCATTACATTTTTAATCGAGACAAGTAAGTTCAAACTGTAGATCGTTGATTTCCTCGCCGAACATCGACGTCAGATACTTTGTTAAAAATCACGATATAAACTTAAATACAAGCGTTTAGTTTTACACGACTATAAAAATATCGGTTTATAAAATATATTTTTCACGTAAAAGAAAAAGGTAACAGATTTTGATGCTACCCACCGGGTCGGTCTAGTGGTGAACGCGTCTTCCCAAATCAGCTGATTTGGAAGTCGAGAGTTCCAGCGTTCAAGTCCTAGTAAAGCCAGTTATTTTTACGCGGACTTGAATAATAGATCGTGGATACCGGTGTTCTTTGGTGGGGTTGGGTTTCAATCAACCACACATCTCAGGAACGGTCGAACTGAGAATGTACAAGACTACACTTAATTTACACTCATACATATCATCCTCTGAAGTATTATCTGAACGGTAGTTACCGGAGGCTAAACAGGAAAAAAAAGATTTTGATGCTGTTCTAAACGCAGGCTCGTTCTGTAGTATTAGTTTAAATATTTATTCTGAGTCTAATGTAATCGTAGATAAAGATTTGCTATAAAATGTAAAAACATTTGTTTAATCTTAATTTGTTGTTTTTTTTTTTTGTGACGGAAATTGTTTTTATTTTGTTCATAAACAAGTTTACAAGTTTTTAACAACGATCAATAAATAAATATCCTGTAACATTGTTAAACAATTTATTTAATAACCGCCTAATTTAAGCACTTATAAAATTGTAGTCGATTCTTTATTCATTTCTTTAATTTTCTTTCTACACTTCACATTTTAATATCGACGGTTGTTTATCCTCTACGTTCCTTTTCTACGTTTATTTCCTCGGGTTTCTTGTTATATACGGGTCCTCCGTGTATTCCTTACTTCTTTCTCCTTGTGTCAATTTTTACCGTACTCCTCGTTTCTCTTATTTTACCAGTCCCTTTAAATTTAGCTCTCGTAGCGGGAAGACCGCTATACATCGTATCGTACCGGCTCTTTTTTCCAGATCCTCGATTTCGAAAAGTTAAAAATTGTAGATACAGTTTTTTGCTCTTTTCGTCCTTTAAATAAGTAACCGCTCTCCTAATACTGTAACCTAAACGATTACTGTTGCGCTATATTTTTTAAATGCAGATTACGGATGCCGGTTGCAAACAGGTGAATAAGTAAGAACCCCTTTCTTTTCATTATCTCGTACGAATCCAAACGACCGATCAGGGGGGAAAGAGGCGTAAACAAAAACGTAAATTAAATCCCGGATGAAGCCGCTACGGTCATAATAGCTCAAAGAATGTAATGAGTATTGCACGTTACAGAATCCGATAGGAAAGACACAAAAAAAAAACAGAAGTCATAATCGCATATACAGATCTTCCAGAATTCGCGCGCGAGTGTGTGTGAACAATGAAATAAATAAACTAACTATCGGAAATCCACCGAATGTATAAAATCAATCGGATGTGAATTTCTTACTAAAGACGATTGTAGTGGTAATCGATACATTAATCTATACGTGTAATGGGATCTACACGTTACGTACAGTTTTTACGAATATTAAAAGACACCGATTTTGGAGGTTTTCACATTCATTTAAACTATTTTCTATACCGTAACACGGAACGGAACTTTTTCCAAATACTTTGCATGAAAGTCCGAGTGATCTTATATAAGCGAGAGTAAAATAAACTTAGATTAAACTGTAGAAGGAAACGAAAATTAAAATACAGGATTTTTAATAAATTACTTAAAAATCGTCCAAATCTGCATCGATAAACTTTTCATACCGCATCATATTGTGAGGTTTTGCCGATGAATAAGTAGATTTTTGTATTATATCAAATTATAAAAAGGTAACTTCAAATATTTTTTAACCGATAGCGCGTATTAAATAGATTGTTGAATATCTTTGATCTATATTCAAATTCGTAAACTTCTTCAAATAAATAATCGATAATAATTTGGTTAATGCTTTTTAAAAAGTTAAATCAAAACCGTTTAATATTTTTAAAACGTGTTCTATCTGTATCTTTTTTTTTTGCCTTAAGTCATTTGACTGCTTTTATGCGGCTCTCCGAGATTCCCTTATCTAGTGCCACTCGTTTCACTGCGGTAACAATCACTACATCTCTAACAATTTGTTTTACGTATTCCAAACGTGGCCTGCCGGCACAATTTTTCACACCTACAAGTCACTCTAATATTAGAGCCACTATTCCAGTATGTCTTAATATTTGGCCTATAAATCTGTCTTCTTTTAACTATACATACTATACATACTATGTATGTATGCAAGTATGTATGTACGTATGTACGTAAGTATGTTTGTATGTATGTGTGTACGACAAAACGATTAACCGTAGTATGTTGAAATTTTGGATTTATTACTGCTGTAACATCTAGTTGTTTACCTTCCCTTTTGATTGCGATGAATGGTGTCCAAAATGACAATGAATGGTGATTGCACTGAATGAAAAGTGTCCAAAAAAGCCCGAAATTCAAAACAAATTTCATTTTGGACTTTTTCTTAACTGCAGTAATAGGCTTTCATCGAGAGCTTTTCAATGATATATCACAAGTGGTACTTTTTTCCGTCGGTTCTAGAGTACCTAAAGGACAATTTAATTTATGAAATATCTGGATCTATAAGGAAAAGGCATATCGGTTCGAATCAGACATCATCTCCTTTTCCATTTTTTAACGTGTTTTTTTTTTTTTTAATTTAATTAAATATATTAATTTATTAATAATTATTAACCCGTGATTGTAAAAAGAATTTTACAATAAATAATTATTCAATAAAATAAAAAAAATTAAATAAAATTCTAAACGTGAAATAAAATTCTATGTACTTTTAAAAATGTGTATATATAATAAAGATGGTGGAACATCTGATTATTTAATAATAACTGAAAATTATAATTTATCTTATATTTTTATAAATCATCTACAGTTATTAGTTAAGTAAGAAATGGTCCGCAACCGAAAAAAAAATATTTTAAAGAAAAAATATAGAAAAGATTAAAAGAAATAATTATGTTGATTTTTTTAATAATTCAAATGGAAGTGAATACTTGTGTATCTTTGATGAAATGTTATTGTATTTAATAGGAAGAATACGACTGATTCAGTACATATATGAAGCAACTGCAGACTAGAGTAGTATAAAACATTACCGTTAAAAAAGGGACACAGCAAGAGAACTAAGACATAAATCATCTATTATAAGAGAAAATGACAGCTGTCCAGTAAAAAAAAAACTCAAGGGTGATGTTTTGTATCTCATGTGCACGTGTTCATCCGTTTTAATGTGTATATATATATATATATATATATATATATTTGTGCAGAGAGAGAAAGAGATATATATATATAATAAGTGAGTAAGCATGCTCTGTAATATAAACGATGTAACATAAATAACTAACAAATCTCTTCATATTCTCTCTTTTGGTTTTTGTGACTGTGATCTAAGTGTGCGTCCATTATATTTCAATACATATACACACACGCACACACACACACACACACACACACACGCATAGGCAAGCAAATAAAATGTTTCGACTGTAGAATTAAAGGAAAGAACTATTATAATAATTTTATAAATGTTTCCTTGAACATTTTTGCATTTCCAACCATACAACGTAGAAGGAATAAAATATTAAAAGCTGATAATTTTTATTATATTATTATTAATTTTTTATATTATTATTTGTTATAATATTTTTTATTATAATTAATGGAGAAAATAGAAACACACAAAAAAATTATCAGCTAGCAAAAGCGTACTGCCGGGTTAATTGTCTGCTATAACTCGATTGTTTGTCAACGTAATTTTACAAATGAGGTGTCATTTTCTTCAAAATAAAATGCTTAATAAATTTTGTGTTAGTAAAAATTATATCAAATAACCAATCACAAAGATATTGAAGAATAAAATAATTAAGATGGCCGCCAATTTTTAAGGTGACGTTTATAAAATTTTAATTACTGTAGGTTTACCGGCTCCTGAGAAATAATTTTTTGTTGAAAATCACAAAATGGCGTCCAGAAGGAAAACAAAGTAAAGTAGGACTTACGTCGATCAGAACGTTTTTTCACATTTTGGTCTCCTGAATCAGATTCTGGAGTTTGGCGAATACGTTTCGCAATATTCTGTACGTACGGTCTAATTATAAATATAATATTAAAATTATAGAGAGCTGTGTTTTTTGTATTTCAGTCCGTGATAAAAAAATGAACTAATCTGTGCTCATCAGTAGAATATGAATTTTTATATTTCACTGAATATTTTACATTCAATTTATACCGACGTGAATATATTTTTCAAATAAAATACATTTAACTAATCGGTCAATCGATCTTAAAATTAGAAATAAAAGGATCGGATAAAATAAGTAATAACGAATCTTAATTCTAATATATTTAAATTAAACGTAATGTTTATAAAATATAATTTGAAGATAAAAATTATTTAAAAAAAAGATATAATAAATAAACCGTTTTTTTCTGCTGACATATTAGGGAAAAATAATTACATACTTGTAGTAAAATAACGTGAAAATATTTTAAATAAACGGCAAGAAATTTAAATCCTTTCTTGAAGAATATACATAACTGCAAAAAAATATAATTAACCTCGGTTCTACATATATTGACTTTTTTTCGTTTATTCTCGATAACCGCAAAAACTACTGAACGTCATTAAAAAAATTTACCTGTAGCTTTCTTATGACACGTGGAAACTTAACCGCAGTTTAAATCTCATCGATCTCACTACTATGTAAATCGTAAAATAAAAAAGCTTATAAATAAAAATCTATAACTTCCTTTATCAAGATTTAATGTCGATGTCTATGATAATATCGAACTCTTCAGACAGTAATTGTGCGATTAATAAATTTAATTCGTCGTCTATAAAATATCAATTTGTATTAGTGCCATATTATGCGTAAAAATAAATTAATTTGATAATAGAATTATAGGAAATGACGACGGTTTACAAATTTAAGACTGTTTATAGATTAATACGCTGTGTATTAATCGTAGTTCCTCGACTAAGAACTTACATCAGGGTAAGCCACACTCGTAATCGGCATAGATTTGGCTTTCAATTTGTTATTAATATTTTCATAACGCCTAGGTCACAGATAGAAAGAACTTGTAGGGCTATTAGAATTTAGACGGTAGACAACGTAAATCTACGAAAGAACATTCTCAAAGACTTGAACAGCAACGCATACGCTAATTAAGGTTAATATACGCTCGGCTCAAAATCGAATTCACACTTTGAAAAATATGTTAAGTTTCAAATCGGTTTTTGATTACTAAGCTGTAATTGACTACCCGAATTTGAAAGATATTCAAATAGGTAACGCGATCATAAAACTTTCGAAGGGATGACATCGTCGTTGTAGATGTTACGTAAAAATTACTAGGAATTAAGATAAAATTAGGATAAGCTTATTTGAATGCGACGTTTATTTACGCGAGAAAAACATTAATACATAGTTTTTTAAAAGTATTTTCAATTAATAGTTCAGTTTAACCGGTTGCTGGCCTATAATTTAAAAACCATCAGCACGTGGTTGTGGTTGTGGTTGTCAGTAGTCTGCAATGATTATGCGAAATTAAAAATACCGTACTAATTCTGAAACTTATTTAAAAATTTAATATTTTTAATATAATTAGGCTTTGTTATTTTTTATAACGATGTAATTTTCTTGTGATTTAATTTTATTTTCCACATTTTACAAAAAATTGTATTTTTGGATGAAGCCGTGCTTTCACGGCGACATCTTTGTTTTAATTAAATTTTTTTAACGCGTCGTTTAACGCATTACATGTTCAATATACTAATTAGCATCGATCTTTTTCAATATAACCAGATGTATATTTTTCTTTTATTTTTCATAAAATTCTGACAGATACTTGTAGATTGCATAAAATGAAGCGATTTGAATGAAATTTGCTATCGACTAGTGGCACAAGGTAAGGTTATAAAACGGCATAAAACATAGGCAGCACTGATGTGTAGTACAGGACCATGAAATTATCAGTCGGACTGGCTTTGCTTGACCTAATTTTTCTCTACGCAAGTGAACACTACTGGGTAATGATTAATGCATTATCCTGCGAAAAAGTGTGCAAAAAAATGAATTATAATATCAGAAATTAAATCGAGCCAAATACTCTTTTATAAACACCGCATCTCAAATGCAAAAAAAGTGTAGTTTCTGGGCATGCGGCCGTGCTTTCATTGTGACATTTTGGTTAAAAATTCTTACGCGTCAATTACAATTTGTTCAATATTCTGCACATCGATGTTATTTAATAAAATATTAATTTTGTTATTTAAAGATGACAAAGAGATACATAATTATTACAGTGCGATTATAATGTAAAGGATGCAGACTAGAAAATTCACACTTTACATCTGTACAGCAGTCTATACCTTTCTGATTGCTTCACCGAGAATTGTGTCATTAAATAATCGTGGGACCGGTTATTATATGATTTTAATTTTTTTTTTTTTTTTTTTATAATTATTTTTGTTTGTTGATTTCTTTAGTTTTATTCCTTACTGTCAGTGGTGTTTCTGAATAAAAAAACTTGTAATTTTAAGTTCCTATAATAATCGTAATATTATTCAACCGTCTGTGAATTTGTTTAAAGATGAAGTACGAAAGTTCAACGGATCGGGTTCTTTTTGACCCGCTGAAATCCATTTATTTAGCTTGGATTACCGGAACGATGTAAGTTAATGTCAATTTAAATAAAATTATGTTTCTAACCAAAATTCTTATACGTACAATATTGTATATTAGACACACTCGCGCGCTCGCGTTCATGTAATTTGAAACTTCAAGTAAAGGTATTAAGATTTACGGTAGAATATAGTACTGCAGTAGGCGTATAAGGCATCTTTCTGTAGAAAAATGTTTAAAACTGGAACCGCTAGTAAAAGTCGACTAGAAAAAGTATATCGGAATAAACCGATTTTATTACTCGAATAATCAGGCTACTTCTATATAGAAATAGATATTTTTGTGATTTATCTGATACCATACGTGTACAGCGCTGTGACTTTTTTTATTATTTGATAAAATAACCGAATAAAAAGAAACATAATTTGAAAAACAGAAGTAAAATATGCAATTTCTAAAATCGAGATATATTAAGTTCTTCGAAATGAATTCACCGAATGCGAGTGATCGACCAAACACCTTGTCTCGTTCGTGTGAATTGTTACGTTCATCCGGTTTTTTAGTTCGTTAATGTATGTTTTATCATTTTTTTAGATAAGAATTTTGTACATCCATTTGATAATTTCACCAAAAAAACGACGACCTTTGATGGCTTTGTTAAGGGCGAATACAATAAATTTCAAAAATTTTCATCGTTCTTATTTCTTACGGGAATTTCAAACGACAATCGTATTATAAGTCGATCGAATACTTTTTTTATTATCGGATAAAGTTTGAAAATCTAGTGTAAAAGATCGCAAAACGGTCTAAAATAAACATTTTCCATCTCGTTTTATTAAAGATTTTCATAATATATTTCGTGAGGAAGCGATTGATAGATTATACAAACTGGTGTGTAATATTTAAGAAAAAGGGGAATTTCCGTCAGACTTCAAAAAAGGTGTTATAGTAATGATACCAAAGAAAGCAGGGGCAGATAAATGTGAAGAATACAGAACAATTAGTTTAACTAGTCGTGCATCAAAAATCTTAACTAGAATTCTATACAGAAGAATTGAGAGGAGAGTGGAAGAAGTGTTAGGAGAAGACCGATTTGGTTTCAGGAAAAGTATAGGGACAAGGGAAGCAATTTTAGGCCTCAGATTAATAGTAGAAGGAAGATTAAAGAAAAACAAACCAACATACTTGGCGTTTATAGACCTAGAAAAGGCTTTCGATAACGTAGACTGGAATAAAATGTTCAGCATTTTAAAAAAATTAGGGTTCAAATACAGAGATAGAAGAACAATTGCTAACATGTGCGCAGTAATAATTGAAGAGCATAAGAAAGAAGCCGTAATAAGAAAGGGAGTCCGACAAGGATGTTCCCTATCTCCGTTACTTTTTAATCTTTACATGGATCTAGCAGTTGATGATGTTAAAGAACAATTTCGATTTTGAGTAACAGTACAAGGTGAAAAGATAAAGATGCTACGATTTGCTGATGATATAGTAATTCTAGCCGAGAGTAAAAAGGATTTACAAGAAACAATGAACGGCATAGATGAAGTCCTACGCGAGAACTATCGCATGAAAATAAACAAGAACAAAACAAAAGTAATGAAATGTAGTGGAAATAACAAAGATGGACCGCTGAATGTTAAAATAGGAGGAGAGAAAATTACGGAGGTAGAAGAATTTTGTTATTTGGGAAGTAGAACTACTAAAGATGGACGAAGCAGGAGCGATATAAAATGACGAATAGCACAAGCTAAACGAGCCTTCAGTAAGAAATATAATTTGTTTACATCAAAAATTAATTTAAATGTCAGGAAAAGATTTTTGAAAGTGTATGTTTGGAATGTCGCTTTATATGGAAGTGAAACTTGGACGATCGGAGTATCTGAGAAGAAAAGGTTAGAAGCTTTTGAAATGCGGTGCTATAGGAGAATGTTAAAAATCAGATGGGTGGATAAAGTGACAAATGAAGAGGTATTGCGGCAAATAGATGAAGAAAGAAGCATTTGGAAAAATATAGTTAAAAGAAGAGACAGACTTATAGGCCACATACTAAGGCATCCTGGAATAGTCGCTTTGATATTGGAAGGACAGGTAGAAGGGAAAAATTGTGTAGGCAGGCCACGTTTGGAATATGTAAAACAAATTGTTAGGGATGTAGGATGTAGAGGGTATACTGAAATGAAACGACTAGCACTAGATAGGGAATCTTGGAGAGCTGCATCAAACCAGTCAAATGACTGAAGACAAAAAACAATCTACATAAATTCTTTAAATACGACAAACGTGTTGATGCAAAATGTAAATGATAGCTTCAATATACAATATCTAGAGTAAATCTCTTTCGATCGGCTAAAGTTAAGGTGCAAAATAGAACTGAATTCGCGCCCCGTGCTTTTCATTGTGATCTTTTGAAAATAGAAATATATGTATAATTTTGTCGACAACAAAAACGTTCGAAAGAATGATTTTAAATTTATTTGTATTTTTCAACGAATAAAACCGGTTGAAATTCAGTCGGGGATGTTATATTAGTATTTTAAAAATTGTGTTAACCGTGTAAATAAATATTTATAGATGGATCAAACAATTTAAATCGGGTAGAACAAATTGGATTTTTCATCGTACCGGAAAACAGGTAGAAGTTTTTAAAAATGCATTAATGGTTTTATTAATAATTTCAGCCTCGTACAAATTTGGGAAACTACTGAATTTTATAGCGGGAGTATTGGCATTTTCCATTCGGTTGCGTATTTTAATAATTTTATGGGGTCGAGACAATTAAAAACAATGAAATATTTAAATACGCTCCCGGTTGATGATCGTTTTGGATGGGTAAAGAAATTTTTCCTGTATTTTATAATTCACTATAACCACCAAAATTAAAAATTTATTTTTAATTTTCAGTAAAACTTATAATCGAATCGAATGTTGTAACATTTTATATAAAACTGTGAATTAAATTGATTTGCTCTTTTGTTTGGAACCGAATTAAAAGTTTAATAATGAAAAATCGTTTTCGGTTTTAATTCTCAACTAATTACATCGGTATGCATCATTACATTTTAATTTTTAAATGACCGGTATAAGTTTACATCCTCTTAATGTTTAAATGAACTTTTTTATTTCTTGCTTTATTACAATTTCTTATATTTCACATCATACGGTCCAAATAATTGTAATAAAAAAAGGTGTTTGTTTGTAACCAAATACGATATAATAATATTAAATAAAGAATAACGTATGTAGTTATATTAAGTTAAAATTTTAGAACCGCTGAATCGATTTAAATGATTCTTTAAACTGTATAACTAATTTTTTTTTATTTTACTTTATTATGTTTTAGACATATTATTTATTAATACTAACTCCTTGTCGCAGCTTCGCCAGCGCTATTTGGTTACTTGCGTTTCCCGTAGCATCAATCTTTTTATTTTACGTTCATTAGTGTCAAGTAACCGGAGACAAGTGGAGCCAGCCACACGTACAGTAACGATGGCATCGGCTGTGTTGGTCGAGCCACAGCGCCGAATACCTTCGCACCCCTTAAAAAATGAAGTTGAAAAAACCCAAAAATGGATTTTAATATTTATCTGAAGAGTATTTTGAAGCCCGACTCTACTGAATATCTCGTTTCCTATAGTCGGAATCGGGAAAATTTACAATCGTTGTTGAAAATTTCTGTTACCTTCCTTCATCCCCGTTCAAGATCGAGTCTCAAAAATAAAGAATCGGTTTACGGACGGTGAACATTGCACTCGTTAAAGATCAGAGATAAACTTGTTACCGAGAAATTAAAAAAATAACTGGATTTCGAAAAAAATCAAACATCCATTATTTTAACCCTTGAAACTTTGAATTTCAAAAATTCTAGAAATCGGTGTTTAGGTATTCACGATCGTTCAGTTCAAATCCATCTCACACACTGATACACACTCGCAGTTCACAGTTCATTAAAGTTTATCCTCGACCTGAAAATCTGCATTACTACGTAAGTATATATTTTTTTTCGAAAAGTGTGAGTAGTTTATAACTGTCGCTTACACTGTTGTTCCTGTTAACATTATAATAATTAATAAAAAAAGAAATTTGCAATTTGTAATTACGAAAAAGCAAAAATAACATTATTTTCTTTTTATAACAAACTTAACCTTAAAATAAAACTTCAGGACTACGGTCTACGTGTTAGTAACAGCTTTCACATTCATTTGATGCATTTTAGACAGAAGGGTTTGTGAATCTTGGTGGAATTTACATTTCACACGATTTGTTTGCATCTGCTAACTTCTTCGTATTTATTAAACAAATATAACCCGATTAATATCACCGAAGTCAGTTTTTTCTTCAAATCTTTAAAAGTTTCTTTTAGTATCCTAGTGAAAAAATAATATTGGTACTTACGTATTAACGCCACCGCAGCTACAGCTTTATTTAAAAACGAAGTAGTCAATCGGATTTCGGTGGAAAACGGGCCGATATAGAGTTTAACATAGATTCAAAACAGTCTCTTTATTAATTTTAATAAACGGTTATTTATTTTATAAATATAATTTAACAACAGGTAGAACAGGCAGACGAAGAATCTGTATATGGAAAGAGTTGAAGTGTGAAACCTTCGATGTTAGAGAATGGCGCGGGGTCGCGCTTTCACAAATCGATTAATTTGATAGTTGAAGGTTGTAAGTTACGGTCGGAACTATAAGGACTATAAGGCGATAGTATGTCGTGTAAATACGCTAATGTAAATGTCTGGCGAGGCGTTTGCTTCGGTGGCATCCTGACAGAAGCCAAACCGACGACCGTGTTGTGTTATCAAGTTTAGAGGGTCTAAAAGACGACCTCCGGATTGCCGATGCAGCATTTCAATAACGATACTGTAAATTACGTAGGAGTTTTCTATGTAAAATAAAATATACCGGACACTACGATTTATTAACGGTTTTTCATTAAGAGCTTGACAACATCGATTACCGGTCGGCTTTTTTATTGTTAAATCTATTATAAATGATTTCTAATGAAATAAATTACGATTATATGCACAGTCCGGTCGAACAACAAAACCGGCCTGGTTCCATTATTCCGTTCGCCGGTTCAAACAGTAATAAATAGAGACGTTGTTCAATTTATCTAGTCGACGAATCTTTAACGCGTTTACCGTCATTCTTGTTTTTATTTTAACCGATGTAGTTGTATACTCCTCCTCTATGAATCATGAGACCTTGCCGTTGGTGAGGGGGCTTGAGTGCTCAGGGATACAGAGTAGCTGGACCGAAGGTGCAACCATATCGGAGAGGTATCTGTTGAGAGCCAGACTAAGGAATGATTCCTGAAAGAGGGCAGCAGCTCTTTCAGTAGTTGTTAGGGGCGTGAGTCAGGACGACTTAAACGGCCGTATCAACATCACTCAGTCCTCTGAGTACTGCGCAGCTGAAAGCAATGGAAAACTACAGCTGCTTTTTTTCCAAGAAAATGTGGCTCTGCATTTTCACATATACAATAATGGAGGCGCCTTCCTTGGTAAAATATTCCGGAGGTAAAATAGTCCCCCGTTCGGATCTCCGGGTGGGGACTACTAAGGAAGGGGTCACCAGAAAATTAAAAAATAACATTCTACGAGTCGGAGCGTGGAATGTTAGAAGCTTAAAAAAGGTTGGTAGGCTAGAGAATTTAAAAAGGGAAATGGATAGGGTAAACGTTGATATAGTAGGAATTAGTGAGGTTCGGTGGGAAGAGGAAGGCGACTTTTGGTCGGGTGACTTTAGAGTAATTAACTCAGCGTCAAATAATGGGCAGGCAGGAGTAGGTTTCGTGATGAACAAGAAAATAGGGAGGAGAGTGGAGTATTTCAAGACGCGTAGCGATAGAGTCATTGTAATAAGGATAAATTCAAAACCTAAACCGACAACGATTGTTAACGTCTATATGCCTACAAGCGCCCATGATGATGATGAGGTAGAATGTGTATACGAAGAGATTGATGAAGCAATTAAACACGTAAAAGGAGATGAAAATTTAATAATAGTTGGAGATTGGAATGCAAGCATTGGAAAAGGCAAGGAAGGAAATATAGTGGGTGAATACGGGCTGGGCAAAAGGAATGAAAGAGGGGACCGACTTATAGAGTTTTGCACGAAGTATAATTTAGTAATTGCCAACACCCGATTTAAAAATCATAATAGAAGAATATACACTTGGAAAAAGCCAGGCGATACTGGAAGGTATCAGATAGATTATATCATGGTTAAGCAAAGATTTAGAAATCAACTCGTTGACTGCAAAACTTACCCTGGAGCAGACATTGATAGCGACCATAATTTGGTGATAATGAAATGTAGATTGGGGTTTAAAAACCTGAAGAAAAGGTGTCAGATGAATCGGTGGAATTTAGAGAAGCTTGAGGAAGAGGAGGTAAAGAAGATTTTTGAGGAGGACATCGCTAGAGGTCTGAGTAAAAAAGATAAGATAGAAAATGTAGAAGAAGAATGGGAGAATGTTAAAAAGGAAATTCTTAAATCAGCAGAAGCGAACTTAGGCGGAATAAAGAGAACTGGTAGAAAACCTTGGGTTTCAGACGATATATTGCAGCTGATGGATGAACGTAGAAAATATAAGAATGCTAGTGATGAAGAAACTAAAAGGAACTATCGGCAATTAAGAAATGCTATAAACAGGAAGTGCAAACTGGCGAAAGAAGAGTGGATTAAAGAAAAGTGTTCAGAAGTGGAAAGAGAAATGAACATTGGTAAAATAGACGGAGCATACAGGAAAGTTAAAGAAAATTTTGGGGTACATAAATTAAAATCTAATAATGTGTTAAACAAAGATGGTACACCTATATATAATACGAAAGGTAAAGTCGATAGATGGGTGGAATATATTGAAGAGTTATACGGAGGAAATGAATTAGAAAATGGTTTTATAGAGGAAGAAGAGGAAGTTGAGGAGGATGAAATGGGAGAAACAATACTGAGATCTGAATTTAAGAGAGCATTAAAAGATTTAAATGGCAGAAAGGCTCCTGGAATAGACGGAATACCTGTAGAATTACTGCGCAGTGCAGGGGAGGAGGCGATTGATAGATTATACAAACTGGTGTGTAATATTTATGAAAAAGGGGAATTTCCGTCAGACTTCAAAAAAAGTGTTATAGTAATGATACCAAAGAAATCAGGGGCAGATAAATGTGAAGAATACAGAACAATTAGTTTAACTAGTCATGCATCAAAAATCTTAACTAGAATTCTATACAGAAGAATTGAGAGGAGAGTGGAGGAAGTGTTAGGAGAAGACCAATTTGGTTTCAGGAAAAGTATAGGGACACGGGAAGCAATTTTAGGCCTCAGATTAATAGTAGAAGGAAGATTAAAGAAAAACAAACCAACATACTTGGCGTTTATAGACCTAGAAAAGGCTTTCGATAACGTAGACTGGAATAAAATGTTCAGCATTTTAAAAAAATTAGGGTTCAAATACAGAGATAGAAGAACAATTGCTAACATGTACAGGAACCAAACAGCAACAGTAGCAATTGAAGAACATAAGAAAGAAGCCATAATAAGAAAGGGAGTCCGACAAGGATGTTCTCTATCTCCGTTACTTTTTAATCTTTACATGGAACTAGCAGTTAATGATGTTAAAGAACAATTTAGATTCGGAGTAACAGTACAAGGTGAAAAGATAAAGATGCTACGATTTGCTGATGATATAGTAATTCTAGCCGAGAATAAAAAGGATTTAGAAGAAACAATGAACGGCATAGATGAAGTCCTACGCAAGAACTATCGCAGGAAAATAAACAAGAACAAAACAAAAGTAATGAAATGTAGTAGAAATAACAAAGATGGACCACTGAATGTGAAAATAGGAGGAGAAAAGATTATGGAGGTAGAAGAATTTTGTTATTTGGGAAGTAGAATTACTAAAGATGGACGAAGCAGGAGCGATATAAAATGCCGAATAGCACAAGCTAAACGAGCCTTCAGTAAGAAATATAAGTTGTTTACATCAAAAATTAATTTAAATGTCAGGAAAAGATTTTTGAAAGTGTATGTTTGGAGTGTCGCTTTATATGGAAGTGAAACTTGGACAATCGGAGTATCTGAGAAGAAAAGGTTAGAAGCTTTTGAAATGTGGTGCTATAGGAGAATGTTAAAAATCAGATGGGTGGATAAAGTGACAAATGAGGAGGTATTGCGGCAAATAGATGAAGAAAGAAGCATTTGGAAAAATATAGTTAAAAGAAGAGACAGACTTATAGGCCACATACTAAGGCATCCTGGAATAGTCGCTTTAATTTTGGAAGGGCAGGTAGAAGGGAAAAATTGTGTAGGCAGGCCACGTTTGGAATATGTAAAACAAATTGTTGGGGATGTAGGATGTAGAGGGTATACTGAAATGAAACGACTAGCACTAGATAGGGAATCTTGGAGAGCTGCATCAAACCAGTCAAGTGACTGAAGACAAAAAAAAAAAAAAAGTTGTATACTTTTTAAAAACACCGAGACAATCGATAATCAGGTAGTCGATCAAAATTAGGAATGCTAGTAAACAAATTCCGATCGAGCGAACCGAATATAAGTATAATCTGGTGATATTTGAAAAGACGATTATAGATGTTAATAATATTTTATTAATGTCATCGAACAGAAAATACCGATAACTTGTGTAATTAATGTAATATGCGCACCAACATTTTGAAGTGTAATGTAGATGAGAATGAATATATAAAATGTAAAATCAAAAATTTCGTTGTTCGGTAACGGTTATGCTTTATTGTTGTTGCACGCCGATAATGGACTCGTGTAATTATATTTTTTTAAATTACACTATATATTGCAGCATATTTTGTGACCCCCCTCTCAAAACATTCGTTTCGTCCTTCCTACTAAATAATTTTCTCTATTATTTATACGTTGCTCCAAATGTTGTCATTTCGTAAAACTTTGACGACATTCTAACTTCCTTTAGGTGATCTCCTACATACATCTTACACTGGCACGTCCTATTATGTGGAAGTCCTTATGGTTTTAAAAAAGAAGCGACGATGATATAGTCTCACGTAAAGTTTTATGTATACAGATTAATAGCTTAACGGTCGAACTGAGAATGTACAAGACTACACTTCATTCGCACTCGTACATATCATCCTCATTCATCCTCTGAACTATTATCTAAACGGTAGTTACCGGGGGCAAAACAGGAAAAAGAAAAAAAAAGAGATTAATAGCTTAATTTTTTTGACGAGTTTACTATTCGTATTATAAAGTTCAATCGGCACGACGCTCGAATACGGGAACAGAAAACCCTAGAGAAACTGTGCGTTATATAAGCGATTCGCTAACGTGAAAATGTTTTACGCTTCCTGCGAAAAAGAATACACGAATCGTCATCTTTCTAGAAACACACAGTAACTGAAGGAATTTATCTCGACGTGATAAGTGAACGGCTAACGTCTTAACTTGATGAAGACATCGAGAACTTAATTCTTGTACAAGAAGGAGATCCGCCTCACCGGGACAAAGAGGTTAAAAATTATCTTGAAATATATTCTAAGAGATGGGGTCGGTCGAGCGAATGACAAAAACGCGGTGTCGATCCGATAAGTCCATCGTTATCTATTTGTACATCTATTTCTAGTATATAGTTATCTATTTGGGACTCGCAGCGCACACTCGGGATAATTAGATGAAATCTTTAAAAATTTCTGTTTATTTTTCTTGTTTCTTTTTTATAAAGTGTTATTTACGAAAAGAGTAGCAGACTTCTAGCGTATGTTCCATCGAGGAAAATAAAGTGAAAGTTCTTATGAACATAGGTTCGGAAACTCTTCGTTAGCGAGTGTCGGCTGGCGAAAGTTTTCACCACCGTCTCTGCCTATTCGGTAAAATAATGCCTTAATAAATTAAGGCGTAAATTTTGCGGTTTTATATTAAATTTGACCTGAAAATACTTCCCAGAACTCAATTTTTTAGTAATTTTCGAGAAAAATGAGGTAAAATACAAAAAATGCGGTCGAAAAAAATATTATTTTATATTTGGCGAAAAATAACTTTGTTAAACGGCTAAGAAACGCTAAAGGTTTTAAACAAAACTCCTAAAGAGTTTGATTTGTGTAAGTTCACAGAAAATATAAATATAAATGTAAGAATATTAAAGTTTATTTTTAAAAAAATTTCAAAATGCGACAGATTTTAATTAGGCATTAAACGAAACAAAATGTTAGTTAACGGCGATAAATATTTACCGCTATTCAAAATGCAAAACCTTAATCGTTGGAATCGGTATTGCTTAATAAATTATTACAAATAAATTTTAATTAAATAATTAGCTTTGAAAATGACTAATTTATTGTTTTATTGATAGTTTTTCTCTATTTTGTTTATTTTTCTAAAATATTTCATTCTTTTTGTTTTGTAATTCTGTTTCGTTTAATACCTAATAAAATCTGTCATATTTTCAAATACTTTTTTTTTTTTAATAGACTTCGAAATTCTTTGTTTGCGTTATGTTTCTGTGTTTTATTCATACTGTTTTACCGAGATCAAATTCTCTACAAATTTTATTTAAAATCTTAATGTGTTTATCTCCGTTTAACGATGTTATTTTAAACCAAAAACGTAAAAGAGTGTTTTTACAACTTCAATCTTTTGGGTTTTACCCCAGATTTCTCAAAAACATAGTTTCTCAAAAAATACAGTTCTAAGACCTAAGTTTTCAATTTTTCAGGTCAGATTTCATACAAAACGACCAAAGTTTCCCCTTAATTTGGATTCCAGAAATACGTCTAGCTTAATTTTTATCGAAAGCACAGAAATCAGAGCGAAATCTTTCGCCAACCGACATTCGTTAACGAAGCGTTTCCGCTTATATATTTGTATAAATTTTCTTCTTTATTTTCGCCAGTATTTCACGTCTTAAATGTTTGTTATATACTTTGTGAATCACTCTGTATTATAGAGATAACTGATATGTAAAATGCTTGAACTACGTTGAATGTTTTCCTTTTAATACGATATCCTGCAAGTATATTTTTCTTAATTTGGGACCGGTAAGCCGAGTTCTTTGTCTTTTTTGTGTGTGTAGCGTTAGAACATGTCCTCAAAGTTTGTTATATTTTTCGTGAATATTTCTGTCTTTGTCTCTAACGTTTATTTTCTTCTGATTTTTTTGATATCTCAAAACGTAAAGAAAATTCAATTTCAACTCGCACTTTCACCATGTAACCGAAAGTAAAACCGTACTTTCCTTCGAAAATTATGTAAAAAATAGATGTTTCAAATCCAAATTAATTGTTTAAATACAAACGCGTGAAATAATGTTAAAGTATATGCATTAAATATAAAAGATTAGTACAAAGTGATTCACAATTTCGATATTAAAGATTATTTTGAGCACATCTCAGTACACGTTTAACGGGAAGCAGATAAATAGTGTTTTTTGTTGTTGGTTTTAATTAATATTATTTAAAAATTCATGAACAGAATAATATTGTTCCCGTAAAATAAATTTTTTTATTGGATGTTAAATAAACGGTTAAAAAATGTTCCGACTATAAAAAAAACTTTTCTCGTAAATAGGGTATCGATTTATAAACGAAAACAGCTCTGTTGTCTGGTTTAGTAAAGGTAGATATTATTATTTTTTTTAAGTATAAGTGACCGTTCTTTTTAACAAAAATTGCACGTTCATACAGAATAGAAAAAAAATTGGAAATATTCATCAAGAGATGTAAAATCTAAACTGAGTTTTCGATTAGCGTATTTTCACATTTTAAAATTGTATTAGTCAATTGTTCTAACTTCTTTTTTTTTTCTAGATGTACTTAACCCTTGAATCGATAATTAGGAGCATTCTGTACCTAACCGTTCAGAAAAAGAAAACATGTCGATACTCATTTTATATATTACGATGGGCATAATATTTCCAAAATTTTGTAATCGATTTGCGTCAAATAAAAACAGTTTTGTAATGAAATTATCGGCTTATTAGATTTTATTTAAGTGTATCTTGAAGTTATTCATTTACTGTCGATATTAACAAAGTTTGCGAATAATTTTCGTTAGATATAATAAAAATATCAAAATTTAAAAAAGCATATCTAGTTAAAAAATGAATTTTTGAAAACCACAATGTTGAACAATACTTAGTCCGTAATCTAGGACCCTGCAAACGTTTGCAAAGCGGTCAATAACAAGCCTGTTCATCCATTTTAGCGCATCAGCTAGTGAGTGTGCTTAGTACTACCGGGCGATTCAAAAAGGACTTGACAAATTTAAAAGCGTATAAACGTTTATTTAGATAACTTACAGATTCGGTTGAGATCTCATTTCACAGCAAAACATATCAAGTTTTGGCTCATTTGTACAGGATTCAGCCTTCGGCGATGTTAAAAATAGGTACACTTATTGGTATGGAACGTGCTCGCTGTGCGTTTTGATTTCACGATTTGCAGTCATCGACTGCAGTTCATCGTAACTTTCGTACAAAGTACAATAGGGAGCCTCTTAGTAGGCGTACAATTTACTCTTGGCAAAAAATTTTCTTTTAGACAGGCTGTTCTGTTAAGCATACAAAATCACCGGTACGCCCACGCGTCTCTGAAGCTGCTGTCGAACAACCCGGCGAAATCTTTGCACGTAATCTCAAAAAATCAACTCGACGTGCGTCACGTGAAATTGGCATTTTACAATAGACTGTTTGGCGCGTATTACGTAAGCGATCGCACTTGAAGCCGTAAAAACTAACTGCGATTCAACACATTGCAAATGACTAAGACGTTGAACGGTGACAGTTTTGCGTGGAAATGATAAATAGTAATGCAGACAACGAAACGTTTTTAGAGAACGTAATTTTTAGCGATGAGTCAACGGTTCCCATCAGCGGCAAGGTGTACACCCCTAACTGCCGAATATGGAACAGCAAAAACCTTAATGCAACTTTGCAGCACATTCGTGATCGCCTTAAGGTCAGTGTTTTTTGTGCTTTAAGAAAACAAGACTGTACGTTCTTCTTAAGCAAATTCGGCCCGGTCTTCTTAGAGGAGGTACCGTTTTATCAGGGCGTGCTTCAAAATGTTCTAATTCCTCAGTAACACGATGACGACCAAGATGGACATCTCACTACCGCCTAGATTTTCTTGATACTCGATTTCCAGCTCTGTGGATCGGTCGTGTAGGTCCAACTTAATGTCTACCTCGCTCCTCAGTTTTAACCCCGCTTAATTTCTTTCTTTTGGGGTTTCATTAAAAATCGGGTTTATGAACCGCCTTTGCCTGCTGAACTTGTTGAATCGCTAAGACTTGGAATTAACGCCGCAGCTGCAGAGATAACGCCCGACTTGTTGGCTACAGTCTGGAATGAAATCGACTTCAGGTTGGATATACATCGCGTTACAAACGAAAGCCATATCGAACTAAAGCGACAACCTTGATGTGTTTTTCGGTGAATGAGACCTTAATCGAACGAGTAAGTTATCGAAATAAATTTTTATATACTTTTAAAGTTGTAAAGCCCTTTTTGAATCACCCGGTAGTTAGTCGCGTAGGAATACTCGTAAAATGATCTCTCATTCATCGATATTAATATTTAAAATCTACACTGTTTTTTTATTAATATATGAGGTACAGAAGGGGGAGGAACAGTAGACGGCAGTGAGGGCGTTTCGTAGAAAAATCTTCGGGAATGCTTTGATTTTTGGGGACGATTGAGTTATATGAACTGCGGAATCCATTGTATTTTGGCAGTTTGCCGCTGTAATTCGAAATTAAGATATCTAGGTCCTCGAATACAAATACGGTCGGTCGGTTGACATTTAATTCCAAAGTTACGCTTAAAAATTTTATCGTACAATAAAAAAATATTGAGAAAATTTTTGTTAATATACTACGAAAAAAATTAGTAATCGGCGTGTATAAAACGATTTTTTTCAGTTTTCAAGTTTACTGAAAACGCTTGCTAAAAGTTATCTAATTTGTATATTTTTAGCAGCTTCCTCATCAAAATAATGTTTACAAGAAATATTAATTCTTCGCATTAAAAAAAGATCAATAGAATCTAAAATTAAAAAATTACGTTCTTGAATCCACACACAGATTGAACATTTGACAGAATTTCTTATCTAAATAATATTTATATTTTGTTAAAAATTGTATTGCTCTGTTAAATTTAATGAAATTAATTGTTAGTATTGCACACTTGTGACGTAAATTATTTCCAACAAATTTAGATAAAATAATTTTTAATTAACTCTGTCTAATAATTTTAGTTGATGTTAACATATTTTATTTTTAATTTTTGATTATTTATTTCTCTGGAACATCTAATTCTTTTGTTTCATAATATTGTACATTTTGTTTTGTTAAATACCTAAAACCTTCATTTTTGTTTATACTACATATTTTCGGAATATGTACGTATCTTGGATTGTATCGCAATATCTCAGGACTGGCTGAACATAAATTCTCCGAAAATTAATGTTTTTTTTTTTTTTTACTTTGTATAGTGTTCATAAAAAATTGAATTTTAGTTCGATAAAAGTGCTTATTTAAAATTCCACAGTTTCAAGTCGATCGGATTCGCGGCGATGTTCGATTAACTTTTCAATACTTTTTAAAAAAAAGAGGATCCGTTGGGACCGTCTGTTTGAAATTTATTGATTTTTACAAATTTCTTATATTTTAAAAGTTTTTTTAAAGTTTTTGCTGTTATTAAAAATTTTATATCGCGTAGTTTACGTCACCGTTGACAAAGGACCAAATGGGACAAACCCTTTTAAATAAAATGTTGATTTTACTTTCGCGTCTACCGCTATAGCAGTAGATGGGAAAATAATGTAATCGGTCCAATTTGTGCGTGTGTGGTTTTCACCGGATCTTTACATTGACACACGAGGAACCCAAAAAACACAAAAACAGGATGGAAATTTTCCGGATGTTCATATTTACGTATGTGTGTGTGTTCGGTGACGCACCATAAATCACCTTATATCTCCAAAATAACTGGATCGATTTTGACCAAACTTGGTCCGATTATATATATAACAAATTATCTATACATGGAGCTTAATGCCTTTAAAATTTCAAGCTAAAAGATCAAGGGGATGAGGCTCTAGAGTAAGGTAACTCTCAGCGTCTCGATATTTTGCCTAATTAAGGTTTTTCTTAGGCACATTTGTTAACAATTAAAAAATAATATTTTTAAAAAAATTCCGCAAAATCGCACCCCCCAATAAATAAATGCTCAAAATAACTAGTTTCTAAGTAAGTATAGTGCCTCGTTAGTACCTCCTATCACCACAAGGAGCGCTAGTATAGCACTGACGTATGTATGTTTTTAGCACTGGAGTCGTTTGTTTTTTTTTTTTTTTGTTTTACTTCAGGAGACCACCGTTAGGTATCGCTTCAGAGGATGATATGAATGACAAGTAGCGTGTGAAAATGTTATGCCGGACCGGGATTCAAACCGGGCACCTCCGGATGAAAGGCCGAAACGCTACCACTCGCGCCACGGAGGCCGGCAAGAGTGGTCTGTATGTTGGAAGTCAGAAGTGAATGCGCGTTTTAGTTAGAATCATTGAATTAAATAAATAAAAACTATTATATTTCAATAAAATGATAGATATTTTAATTTAAGTTGTTTGCATTTGTGTGTGTAAGCCGTGCATAAAAAAAGCCGTGCTACATGTTACAAGAGCACTAATTCGAAAATTTCAACACGCTACGGCTAGTCGTTTTTTATTATGCGAGATACATACGTACATACGCACGAACGTATGTACAGACGCCACACCGAAACTAGTGAAAATGCTTCAGGGATGGTCAAAACGGATATTTCCGTAGAAATTTGAAAACCGAAATTTTTCGCGATCGGATACTTACTTAAAATATGTTACAACTTGTTATACTTTAAAAATATGTTATAAATGTAAAAATATTTTATTACTTCCTTGTACGAAGTAAAGGAAATATTGTCGTCGCGAAAAAATTCGGTTTACAAATTTCGATGGAATATCCATTTTGACCATCCGTAAACCCATTTTGACTAGTTTCGGCGTGACGTATATGACGTGTATGTACATACATACACGTCACGCGTGCGGGCGGGGGGGTGGGTGGTTGTGTGTGTGTGTGTGTGTGTTTATGTATGGATGTGTGGATGAGTGTATTTGTGTGTGTATGTGTCTGTCAGAGCGCGCGCGCGCGCGCGCGCGCGTGTGTGTGTGTGTGTGTGTGTGTGTGTGTGTGTATGTGTTTATTATGGGTGTGTGAATGAGTGTATTTGTGTCTGTGTCAGAGCGTATGTGTGTGTGTGTTATGTGTGTATGCGTGAATGTATGTGTGTTTATTATATATGTATGAATGTGTGTTTGTTGTGTGTGTGTATGAGTGCGTGTGAATTTGCACCCCTGTAACCTTTCATGTACACCAGGGTGATTGTCTTATAATCCTGTAATTTGTCCTTGAAAACTTAACCGTCTGTTTTTAATACTACAAAATTTTAAAATATAAATCATATTAACGGCCCAACACAAAAGAATAAAAACATAATACAATAGTGCTTGTAATGTTTGTAAATATTAATTATTTTTAATGCATATTTTCATTTAATCAGTTAACTTATCATTAATTATAGTTACTTTTATATTTGTAAAGAAAATTTCGACTGAGGACAACCTTTTAATACTGTCTAGGCTTTGTATAGCAATTAATATCCTGTTGCTATAATATAAAAATGAATACCTTTCTGTTTTCTTTCATTGTCACAAAAATCGTTCAAAAAATTTAAGATAAAGTTCAGATTAGATAAACGGTTTAGTTTTAATAATTTCTACTGAAAGTCCTGGGTTCGATTCCTGATAAGGGGTTCTTTTAAGGCGAGATAGAAGACATTCTTTGAAGATTTTCCGATTTACAAAGCTATTCTTAAACAGATAAGTAATAAAATATATAATGATATAATTAACCTATATTTTTTATTACCTGAAATTTCACGCCTTAAGAATGTTATATATACTGTGTGTTTGTGTGTAATAATACATATATATATTACACATATTGTAGTCTAGTTACACATGTTTTCTATAGAATTATATTTGTAAAATGTGTTTTTTCATAGATTAATATATTACTTTATTATTACGTTTAAATAAAATTTCATTTTGGAAGGGAAACTGAGTTTGGCAATTATATACTAGGATTTTCCTTGAAATGAATTTTCATTTCATCTTACTAATTTTTAAATATGTGACGTCAAATTCTTCGTTTAAGTTTTGAAGAAAATTTAGGATCCTTTTCGTAAAGGAAAAACAACATAAATTCATAATTTAAGAACTTACAAAAGTTACTGAATTCCGTTTCTACTAATCAACAGCAAAAATAATTTTTAAATTAGCAATATTTTTAACAGAACCGAGATATACATTAAAGGAAAATATTGACTTAAATTTATATCTGAAATCTAATATTATTTTAGTAGCTTTACATGTGGTTTAGCTTTATTTAGTCGAATTCTGCAGGTAGTTGCAGCAATTTTATTTTATTTATTGTTAAATCTACAACAGAAGAAAAGTACTGTATTATCGGTAAAAAAATGACACCATCCAGTACTTTTTTCTCGTTTTTCTCGACTCCGGAGTTAAAAGTATTAAAATTTACTTTTTTTCTTAGATGTTAATATTTCACGGAAGTCTCTGCTTCGTCAGAATATTTTATAAGTAATACTGTTTCCTTAAAATATTCATCCTGTTCAAATTTTATTTGATCACTAGCATCCCTCACCGTCCCGGCTTCGCTCGCGCTGTATGCGTAGAGAACTTCAAAAATTTGGAATAGTTTCTTAGTAATTATGTGTGGGCTGTTGATCTCAAGATTTATCGCTATTCACAATTTCTAGATAAAGTAAAATGTTAGAAAATATTCAGATTCCCAAATTAAAATCTTTAATGCATTCAGATCGATGTTGAAGTTATTCAAGAATTCCAAAACCGATTTGAAATTTATTTTTCATAGTTTGAATTCGAATTTGAGCCGAGCGTATGCGTTGCTTTTCAAGTCTTTGAGAACGTTCTTGCGTAGATTCACGTTACCTGCGATCTTAAATTCTAATAGTCCTACAAGTTCTTTTTTCTATCCGTGACCTAGGCGTTATGAAAATGTTAATACCAAATTGAAAGTCGAATCTATGCCAATTACGGATTACGGGTATGGCTTACCCTGATGTAAATTTTTACTTTAGGAACTAAAAATATACACTGCTACTATGTAAACAATTGTAAATTTGTAAACGGTCGTCATTTTCTAGAATTTTATTATCTTTTCTTCTTTTTTCTGTTTAATCTCTGGTAACTACCGTTCAGATAATACTTCAGAGGATGATATGTATGAGTGTAAATGAAGTGTAGTCTTGTACATTCTCAGTTCGACCATTCCTGAGATGTGTGATTAATTGATACCCAACCACCAAAGAACACCGGTGTCCACGATCTAGTATTCAAATCCGTGTTAAAATAACTGGCTTTACTAGGACTTGAACGCTGTAACTCTCGACTTCCAAATCAGCTGATTTGGGAAAACGCATTCACCACTAGACCAACCCGGTGGGTTAGAATTTTATTATCAAATTACTTTATTTTTACGTATATTATGATAATATAAATTAATATTTTATAGACAACGAATTAAATTTAGTAAAAAACATAATTGCTTTCTGACGAAGTCTATATTAACATAGACAACGACATTACATCTCGGTAAAGAAAGTTACAGATTTTTATTTATAAGCTTTTTTATTTTACGATTTACGTAGTAGTGAGATTGATGAGATTTAAACTGCGGGTAACTTTGCAGGTGTCATAAGTAAGTTACAGGTAAAATTTCGTAATGACTGGTTCATTAGTTTTTGCGGTAATCGGGAACTAATGAAAAAAATTGCCGTCAATATAACAGAACTGTGGTTAATTTTTTTTTTTATGCATATTTTTCAACAGTAAAGGATTTAATTTTTTGCCATTTTTTAAAAATATTTCCTTAATATTTTATTACAAAATATGTAATTATATTTTCCTAACGTGTCAGAAAAAAAATGCTATATATATATATATATATATAGACATACATTTACAACATTTCTGTAAATGATTCTGAATCGGTTTATTTGTTATATCTTTTTTTTTATAATTTTTATCTTCAAATTATATTTTACAAACATTACTTTTAATTTAAATATATTAGAATTAAGATTCATTATTAATTATTTTATTCGATCCTTTTATTTTTAGTTTTAAGATCGATTGACCGATTAGTTAATTTATTTTATAGTACCAACATATTTATAATAGTTTTTCCGTTAATTCTGCAGTCTAAACATTTTATTTGCTTTGACTATGGGCGTGCGTGTGGATGTATTGAGACATAATGGCGCACAATTGTATAGCAAGTCTAAAAAACAAAAAAGGAAGGAATAAAAGTGAACAGTGAACAGATTTGTTAGTTGTTCCTAATCAATCCGCGCACTCAATCGCTCTCTCTCTCTCTACTCTCATATATATATATATATACGTATACATAAATGTATGACACATGTACATAAGATATGAAAGTTGAATCTTTGACGGCTTTTTTTTAATAACATACTGGACAGTTCTCGGTAGTTTGTCTACTGTAATAAGTCATAGATACATTGCTTTTTATCTTGGATGCTTTTTGTCTTAGATCAGTTCTCTTGCGGCTTCAATTTTTTTTTTTAACTGTACTAGTTTATAGTTGCTTCATATGTTTCTTTGATAATGTACTTAAACCTTCTTCCTAATTAATAATACAATTGCAAGATATCTTCACTGCCATTTGCATTACTAAAAAAAAAAACAAGATAATATTTCTTTAACTTTTCAGATGATTTCTAAAAATAAAAGAAACTGTTACGTATTTCCATTTCTTACGCTAATTAAGAAAATATAGCGTCCCTAAAGTCGCTTTAATGAGAAATACAGTATTTCAAAAACTGAAAACAATACTTGCGCTTTTAAATCGATAATAAATTTTTATAGATGGTAAAAGTTTTGTACATTTTTTAAAAACCTCACGAGAATTGCTCAAAATGCTTCCCATGTACTCGTACTTAACACATTTTTTACAGCCGTTTTTTACATTTGTATCAATTTTTTATACAAATCTTTCTTTCCGTATAACGCTTTACATTCATCTTCAAATTTTCGTCTCGTCTATCGCAAACCTTTAGACTTATGAGAAAAAACATTATTTTTCAAAATTACCCAAACTGAAAAGTGTAACTGTGTAAGATCACGTGATCAGTTATACCACGTCTTCCGAGCCACTCGTCAAAGTTGCCGCCAGTACTTTCTCTTACCGATAAACTGTAACGCAGTGGATCACCATCTTGTTCCAATGCGTGAGCTGGTCTTAAGAGTTTTTAACATAAAAAATCGAATAAAATAAGTCCTAGAACCGTATCTGCAGCAATTTTTGAGAAATCTGTGATAAAGACTAATAAATTAGGGTAAAAAACCCTGTTTGTATGTTTGATGAACAATATGTTAAATTGGTAACAAACCATTTATTTATTTGTGTGTGTGGGCGCGCGCGTGTGCAGGTTATCCTTTTAACTCAACAACCACTGACGTGATATGAACAATTCTTTTACCAATATTTTAATTTAACTTTGAGAGAATGATTTTAATTAAAACTTTTTCCAGGTATCCATTATCGAGGAAGGTTTAACTTTAAACGTAATTGCGGTTTTATTTTATAGCGTCAATGTTTTACGGTATAATTTTTTTAATCGTTGAATAAATAATTTTCTAAAGAAGAGCTGCGTTATTTTACCTATTGAAATTTAAAGGTGAAGATTATATTTTATTGTAGTAGTTTTTTTTATCAAAGTCAGGTCAATTTTTCTTGTGATGTAAACTATTAAAAAAAAAATCTGATGTGGGCGCCTTTTTACACATTTAAAATTGCAAAGCACATAAAATTTTATTTCATTTATTAATTATTGAATTCTAATTTATCGTAAAAGTTTTTTTTTTTACAGTCAAAGATTAACGATTATTAATAAATCAAACATGAACTTTATTTATCCGATTAACATTATTACAATCGGTATAAATTAACTTTTATCTTCATTTTGCGTATACGTTAATGATGAATTAAATAAGGACGATGAAGTGCATCGAACGAGTACTACAATGGAACTTTACTCGACGAGAATCTATTCAGAACTGAATAATTATTCTCTACACTTTGTACAGGATGCAGCTGCATCGGTAGATTTCTAAACATTAAGCGATAATATCTAGAAAAGTATTTAGAAAAAATATTTATTTTTCATTCCGCAAGCCACGTGAAACACACGTGGCTTATGGAATGCAATGCGTCAGTAGTTTACTGCGACATAACTCTCCCGTCCTCAACTAAAACACCGTGGGGTTAATTATCAGGCACAGGGGTGTTTTCCTACAGGTATTTCAATATACAATACAATAATAACAATTACAATTAATATACGATATAATATTATTACCGAGATCGATATATCGGCTGTGACCATATATAGAGGATAAAGGTCCATCGATACTAAAATGAGAAGAATAGAAAGCAAATTAAAGAAATGAAAAATGAAAAATCGACTGCAGTAGACGAACTTCCCGTACAATTTCATAAGTGCGTTAATGAGGCGGGTATTGAATAAATAGTTAAACAATGTAATAGGATATTTATTTGCTTACCGTTTACAAGTTAAAAACTTAAACGGTGCAGTTTTACGAACAAAATAAAAACATAAATTAGGCTAATAATTTTACATTTTTATGCAAATCTTGATCTACGGTTACACTCAAAATATATATTTAAACTAATATTCACATAATGAGCTTTGGCGAAGACGATTTTCAAGAGTCAAACGGGTAAACATTTTGAAAATTATTTAAGAGAGAAAAGTAGAACGGAAAGACAGAAATTTAATTAAAGAAAACAGCGGCGTTGAAAGTAGGTAAGTACTGGGTCACCACCGGGTTGGTCTAGTGGTGAACGCGTCTTCCCAAATCAGCTGATTTGGAAGCCGAGAGTTCCAGCGTTCAAGTCCTAGTAAAGCCAGTTATTTTTACACGGATTTGAATGCTAGATCGTGGATACCGGTGTTCTTTGGTGGTTGGGTTTCAATTAACCACACATCTCAGGATCGGTCGAACTGAGAATGACTACACTTCATTTACACTCATACATTTCATCCTCATTCATCCTCTGAAGTATTATCTAAACGGTAGTTACCGGAGGCTAAACAGGAAAAGAAGAAGTACTGGGTAGATCTAGGTCGAGGAGTAAAGCGAGTCTGTTGCCCGTCAGCGGCACTGTTCAACATTTATATCGAAGATACGATAAGCTTAAGGATTGAATTAGGAGAAAAAGAATACAAAATACAGCTTTAGATTTGGAGCGACAAAATTATTCAGCTTCGATAAAAAGAAACATTTAGAAGGTTTGCACGAAAATTATACGACGGGTGCGAAATTTGTTAACTTGTATAAAATATTTTCATAAACCGACTATAGTCGTGTAAGACAAACGGTTGTATTTAAATTTATATCGTCACCGTTTTTAACAAAGTATCTAACGTAAATTTACGGCGATGAAATCGACGATCTACAGCATTGATTCCCAAAGTGGTCCAGGTGGACCCCCAGGGGTCCACGGGAGACTCGACGGTGGTCTACCTTGGCGTGACCAAAAATTGGGGTTCACAATTCGTAAGCGGGGGTCCACGAAAATTCATCTGGTTTCGATAGTAAAGAACTAAAATGTTGGCTTGACTTTGCGTATCAATCTAGTACATCCCTCCCATTAAAATTGTAAATATTTTGTGATCGTCATTGTAGAAGTTACATTACGTTATTAATGTTTAATTTTAATTATATTACGACAATTTTATTATATTACATCGCGATACGATAACGATAATAATTAATAGCGTAATGATTACATATTTGAATAAATGCGACACAAAAAAATATACTATTTTTCTTTTGCTTTTTACCACTCTGAACGGGAAACTTCCCGTTCAGAGTGGTAAATTTTATTTAGAAAACTTTCTAAATAAAATAAGTGAGAATCGATTACTTTCTTGTGCTGCGAGTAGATGTCAAAAATGTAAAGTCGGATGGAAGCATTTTTTTGATCGGCCAACTTTACTTTTTTGACATCCACTCGCAGCACAGTCGATCAAAAATTAACCGATCGATACTCACTTTTTTTTTCGGAAGCTGTTAGTTAGTGGAACTCAGCCGTAACGCAAATTTTCATAGTCAGATCTAATCTTCACATTTTCCGTCGACTGGAAATACGGTAGAAATATAGCTGCAGGAGTCCACCGGAACCAGCAAAATTTTGAAAGTGATCTATGAGAAAAATAAGTTTGGGAACCTCTGATCTACAGTTTGAACCTACTTGTCTCGATTAAAAATACAATGAAAAAAATTACGATACAAAATAATTATTATGTCATTACCGCATACCTTTTTCGATATACCGCAACTTTATCGATATCAAGAACTTGGAATATTTTTTTTTTGTTTCTTAACTATTAAGAAGATAGCTTAATCGCAATTTAGTGTGATTATTTTTTTTTGTTTAGCCTCCGGAACCACCGTAAAGTATTACTTCAGAGGATGATATGTATGAATTGTAGTCTACGTATGAATATATGAACAGTCTCAGGTCGACCGCTATTTGAAACATCACCAAAGAACACCGGTATCCACGATCTAACATTCGAATCCGTACAGAAGTAGCTGTTTTTTTTTTTGTTTAACCTCCGGGACCAGCATTAGATATTGCTGCAGAGATGAACGATTGGTTGCGTGTCTGCAGGCATCGGTTGCCATGCCTGACCGGGATTCAAACCCGGTACCACCGGATGGAAAGCCGAGACGCTACCAGTCGCACCACGGAGGCCGGATTTATTGTGAATCTGTATCGGTTTATCTTCACTCGACTAATAGTTACCAGTATTTTGAGGGAAAATTAAATTTATACCTTTAATTGTTGTATAATAATACAAGAAAATTCTACGTTGCAGAATTAAAAAAAGAAAAAATACGATCTTGAATTCAGTCCTTTAAATACACGTCCTTATCCTTGAACAGTCCACCTTAGATCGATGCGATTTCCTTTCCGGCGTGATTAAGGGGAAACGGAAATCAAGAAAATACTTTTTTTAAATTATTTTTCCTCGTGTAATAGTTCAAGTTTACCGATTCCATTGCACTATAATACTGTTATATTAGTGAAATATTTCTTTGTGTAATTAATTTTAACAAATAATCTGTTACATGTGTAATTTCGTAATATTTATCTAGAAAAATTAGCGGTTTACAAAATTACATAACCTTTAAACGAGTTAACCGATATTTCAAATGTTTTTTTTTAAACGTTAGATAATTTACAATTATGTCCGTATTATCATCGAATGTAAACAAATAAGATGTGAATTTTGTACATTGTATTTCTAACATAACGTTCTACGTACTAAAATATTGAAGGGAGTGTTGTTTTTGCGATAGCTTTTTATAATTATCGCTTCTAACATTCCTCGTTTTAGTAGCAGACTAACTAAAGGCCATAATGGAATCGGGGATAGACCGAAAAGAACTGTAAAATTGATGAATCCCATCGACGCCTGAGATTGATGTTGAAAATAAGGATAAATCTGTGAAATCACCATCTATTTTATAAAAAAAAAAAAAAAAAAAAAGTAACTACTAAAAGTAAATATTCGTCGGAATATAGTGATGTTTATGAACTCTTAGATAGACGTAAACCGGGCAGTATTCGTATAGATAATTCAATATGTAAAAACTGTAAAGTTAGTAACTTGCAAATAAGATCTACGTTTAACGTAACGTCGGTAGAAAGGGCATGTCGGTTTAGCAACGCAGCTTGAAATCCAAGCGGACCAGGCGATCGATTTCGGAACCCGCCCAGACAGATACATTTTTACATTTAAAATATTATTCATTTATTTATATTTAATTCTACCGCTTATCTATGACGACACAACATAGCCGACGACTTCAACAGCATTTTTTGGGGCGGGGTGCGATTTTGCAAATATTGTTATTTTTTAATCGTTAACAAATGCGCCTAATAAAAATATGACCTTAATCAGGCGAAAATTTGAGATACTGTGGGTAACTTAGTCTACAGCCTCACCTACTTGATTTTTTAAGTTGAAAATTTAATAGCATCAATCCCTATGTATAGAAGTAATCTGACCGACTTTGATCAAAATCGGTCTACTAGTTCTGGAAATAGAAGGTGATTAAGAGGCAATACTGAACACATACACATGTACGTACGAATATCCGGATAATTTCCGTTCGGTTTTTTGGGTTCCTTACGTATCAAAACCGAAGTGGAGAGTTCTAAGGTTCAAATTCTAGTAAAGGCAGTTACGTTTAGACGGATTTGAATACTAGATCGTGGATACCGGTGTTCTTTGATGAGCGGTTACTGATGCCCTGCGGCTGCCGCATCGCGGCTTATGCCGTCGATGGGTTGCTGCTGGTCGAGGGAAACTAGCGTGCTGAGATAGAACTCAGAGCGATTCAGGAATGTAAGGTAGTACGGTGTTGAAGTCTTCAACGTAAGATGGTTTTCAATGCGTAGAAAACTACTGCGATGTTTCTTAAAGGTCGTCTAGCCGCGACCCATCACCCGCGGGTCGTGTTGGACGGCCTTCCAATTAGGTATGTTATCTTCTTCTTCTTCTTCTCGGTCGTTCCTGGTAGAGGTACGCGATAGAATAGATTTTCAGCACCGATGCAATACATAAACAGCCGCCTGCAAATGACAGAAGGGTTCCGCGGTCGGCCGGGTCGGTGGGGAGAAACGCGCGTGCAGACGCGTAGGCGAACTGCAAGTTCATAATTTTGTACGTTCATCTATTTCCGATATGAGATCGCTAAGGGACAGCGATCAGAATTTTAAATAGAAGTTGAAACGCGTTTATTTTAAAGGATATTGAACAAAAATACAATTTTAATATAAAAAGTCACGTTACGACAACCCCGGCTAAAATGACAGTCGCACAACATTTTTTTTTATATTCGCTATTACGTAGTTTCAAAAGCGGTTTGCAGTAAACCCCAAGTAATTTCACGCTAAATAATACATTTTTTTGCGATAGCAACATTTGATAAATAAATGAAGATTTATTTTTAAATATTTATATTTTAAAACCTATTCTTTTTCAGAACAATGAAATGTGTGGCAAAGGAAAATATGTGATCGCATATATAACATCAGTCGGCTGTTATGGAGCGATATTCGTTACGGGACAATATCTAGTAAACAAGGTAAAATAATTCTAGACATCTTATTACTGAATGTGTGCGCGTGGTACTTAGCACTTTTTATGTGTAAAAAATTTTTTTTTTCTAAGTGAAAATCTAGGGAATGCAATAGATTCAAACCCGTGGCAAGATAAACCGAATCGGTTTAAACACGGCATCAAAATGTTATTATTTGGTGCGCAAGATAAGATATATATATAAGATTAACTGTGGAATAGCTTGGAAATTCTTTAAAATCAAATAATACTTCACATGTTATTTAAAACAACTAAAACGCTCAGTCCATAAAATGGGTATTTTGTAGTCGCACAAACTGGTAACTTGGAAGCTCCAAACAACCAGTAATACTAAGATAAAGTAACTAAAAATAAAACAGCTAGGTTTTAATTACAGTATTTTATTTTACACAGTTTATTATTTAATTTAGGTTTTAGTAAAACTTTTAACTTTAGCCTGACTGACTAAAAAAAATCTAAAACTGGAAGAAAAATTGTCTAAAGAACAAATGATATTAAACGAACAGGCACACTTTCTCTTGACACATTGCTGCTTTTGGGTGGCAGTATCTGAGAGCTAACTTCACAGTCATGTGAATGTTATTGGTTAAAGATTTTTTCTTGGTAAACCCCAAACCAAATTACAAAATTAATAGATAATTCACAGGTGATTTCCAAAATCTTGTCCACATTTTCCAGTATTTTACTGGTAGTTTCGCTATACTTATTCTTAATTCCTTTCAAACTTTTAAAAATAGTTTTAATTTTTTCAAACTGTACTTAAATTTAAGTATAACTGTATTTAAATTTAGTTTTTATTTGGTTAATTAACTTTTCATTTTTATTAGTTAAATTAGATATATTGTAGACAAAATAAAGTGTTCTATGATTTAACTCTGTAAAAAACTCTGACGGTTAATAATGGTGTAAATGCACATGATTTATGCATATTTTGAAAATTCATTAACTCTGTTCAGAATCAAATATTGAAATTTTTACTGTAGATGCATCATATTACGTGGTAAAATTAGATCTTTGTCCCAAGCCCCCACCAGAGATAAAAAACCTCAAACTTTCAATAGATTTAAAAGTTTGAATTTTAAAAAAATAATAAAAAAAAGAAGGGAACACTTATCAATGTTTTTATTCTAGCTATGGTGAGTATGACAGCTAATATAATAAAAAAAATCAATTCGATATTTCACAACCTTCATTGCGAATTTAAACTGTAAAACAGGATTTATTATTATTTGATATCAAATTTTGGTGGTCATTTTTACTTAAGGGGTTTTAATATAAAGGACCCAAATTAAAGAGGAGAAATTGATGAAAAAGAAATGTTTATATGTTGCAATGTTTTGGCATAATCCAGTCTAAAAACATTAGTTTTTGCTAATGTCTGCACAGCCAAAAACAAGTATATATGGATAAACAAGCATGGCCACTGCTCACAAGCAGTGGCCAATATATTAGGGAATAACTTATAAAAGAAATAAAATAAAAAATGATGAAGCAACCAAAAATATTTTGGCCGAATTACTTCATATGAATTGATTCTTCATCTTAACAGTATTTCTGACTGAAAATACTACTTGCTTCTGCATCAACTGGTTCTTCAAAACCAACAACTCATTTTTATTGTTACAATATCCTGAAAGAGTAATACCTGCAAAGTCAGCAATAACAAAACTACAGGCTTTATATAAAAAAAAAAGATTATAGAGATTTTTTTATAGCAATTTAATATTTTTTTAGTAATATTTAACATAAACTCGTTTTTTTTCTCAGTTGACTCCCTAAAGCCTGCATTAAGAAGCATTGCTTCGAAAAATTATTTTTGATAAAATAATAAGCACTGAAATAACAAGCTAAATCATTTTACATAAATAATGTATCTAAATTATTAGTCTGTAATATATGTTATAACGTTCAGTAATACTGAAAAGATATCAAAAAACTGTTTACTCTTTATGTTACAACCATGAAATATTTATAATGAACTTACCTTTTTAAAAGTATTATAAATGGTAATTTTGATTTTTGAAGAGAAAAAAGTGTATGTGTGTATGTGTGTGTGTGTGTGTGTGTGTGTGGTGTACATGAAAGACAAAAATATAGTTAACAGAGACCACTGTAAAGTATGATTGCCAGGATGGTCTTCATCCTCCGGAATAGTTTTTCGGTTCAATATGTTGGTGACCGATCACTGAAGGGATTTTTATCATCTGCTATCAAACCAAAACAGCTTTTTAATGACTATGTTAAAACACCAAGCTGACCCCCCAGCTATAATTTTTTCAACTCTGGTAAACTGTAGACAAAAACCTTTACGTGTAAAACCTTCAGTGTTAAAGGAAGGTGCAGCGATTGTGCTTCTGCGAATCAGTTAATTATTCTGCAAATCTGATAGCTGTTGAAAATATCTGCCGAGGCATTTCAAACGATGGCATCCTGACAGAAACCGAACTGATGACTGTTGTGTTATCAAGCTAGAGGGTCTAAAAGACAACCTCCAGTAAAGCCCATCATGGCTATGAATAGAGGGTGGTATGGCAACCAAAATCACCACAAGACAGGTAGGTGTCTTCCCCTATGGGGGTCAGAATATAGACAAAATGACTTTTGAGAGCCAACTTATTAAAGTAGATCCCGATCTGTGCCTCCTCAGCCCCTATTACTAATTTTTATTTTGTTTTTACTTGGGAGAATATTGTGTAAAGGTGCAGCCGATTGAATATAATTAAGGTATCCAGAATAAGGTAACCTGATACCAGATGGAGATGTAATAGATACCCGATGTGGGAATTCCTAGATAATAAATCTCCTAAAACAGTTTTTTAACAGATAAATTTTTCTTATTTGTTATATCTTCTTACTAACATTATACAGAATTTTGTTTTACAAACTCAAATTAAACTCTATTAATATAAAAATCAAGTAGCCATTTTACCATAATTTTATCATCAAAGTACTTTCACAGAATTCCGTATCCTCAGTCATGATGAATCTATTTAATTAAACTGCATATTAAATAAAGATATACTATAATATTATAATGAAAATTGCATATTAATTTATTACATGGGTGCTGTGCTGCTTCATTGTTTTTATAAGAGTATAAAGTAATATTTTTCTAATAATTAATTTTATGTCATCTTTACTAATTTCTAATATTTCAAAATTTGTATTTATATCGGAAATATTATGTTTATTGTTTATCAGATGGTTTGCCATATTATAAAAAACTAATTTTTTTATTTCTATAATGTTAAAGAAATTAGTTTTAAAGGCTCTATTGTTTTTCCTTTATGAATATCACAATCATTTACATTTAATTTTATAAATCCCACACAAATTGTTTTTGATTTTATTATTATTATTATTTTGGGTTTCTTTAATATCTAATTATACGGTTTATTAGGTTTGCGTGCTTTTTTCTTTTTCCTGTTTAGCCTCTGGTAACTACCGTTTAGATAATACTTCAGAGGATGAATGACAATGATATGTATGAGTGTAAATGAAGTGTAGTCTTGTACATTCTCAGTTCAAACATTCTTGAGATGTGTGGTTAATTGAATCCCGACCACCAAAGAAGACCGGTATCTACAATCTAGTATTCAAATCCGTGTAAAAATAACTGACTACTAAGACCTGAACGCTGTAACTCTCAACTTCCAAATCAGCTGATTTGGGAAGACATTCACCACTAGACCACCAACCCCGTGGGTTCAGGTTTGCGTGCTGGTTTAAATATTTCTTTACTGTAAGTTTTAGTAGTTTTCAATGATATAATTAATGTATAAATACTTTATGTATATGATTTCACTTTATTGTGTCGTCTTATGTATTGTTTATAAGGTAGTTTTACAAAGTATCATAGGTAAAGTAGTATCATATTCATTTTCAACCGCTATATGTTTTATGTTTACTTTGTTACTTAACATTTCTTTGTTATTACATGTGTATTGGATCGCTGTATTAATTGTATCTGTACAAGTGTTAATTTTATGAGACCAACGATAATTTGATTTTTTATTAATTATTATATTATTAGATGTAGGTTTTCAATTAGAATGATGTTTCAATCTGGCTGTCCTTGTTTATTTCAATATTGACACCTAAATAATTTAACATTCTATTATATTATCCAATTCAATAGGGAATTTAAAATTTAATTTATTTAATAATATTATATGTGCATTATTTATTATCGGGTTATATATATTTTATATCCAAAAAAGATACTTTACCCATGAGATTTCCACTATCAGAAATATACTTACAGGATTTTGAAAGTAAATCAGTGTATGGCATTACTTTGTGTCAAACACAAAGTGACTGACTGAGGATAGAGAATCCTATGAAAGTACTTTCATGATAAAATTAAGGTACGCAACTCTATATTCTGTACTAGGTGCTTTTTATGTTATTAGAATTTTAAATAAAATGTAACTGTATAGAAAAATAATATGAATCTTAATATGAAATGTATAAAAACCATTTACCAACAACAGTACAAAATTCGATAATGCTTCTTACCTTATGCTTATTTTTTTCCTAATAGCACTTTCGTGATTTTCCCTCATCGGTTAAACCTTTTCTCCAAATCTGTAATTACAAGAACTGACAGCATAGTGAACACCATTATTTTCAAAAAAAGCAAGCCTGCATGTTACTTCTGATAAATCTGGTGCTTAACGGTTCAACAGAGCCAGAACAGAAAGCTGAAACAGATAGCCTGATATAATAAAAAAAATTTGATATAACAATACAGTAAGTTTTGTTGTAAAACAATCAATTTTGTACACAGTTTAAAATCAGTGTGGCTACAGCACATGTAAACTAGCATTCGCATTTAATTTTTATAATGATACAGACAGAATCCTGTTTTTTCACAGTACAGGAGGGATTTTATCTAAAATAAAGAATGACACTCAACCGAATAAGAAAGTACTTTTGGAAAATGTGTCATCGGTATTATGAGATAAAAGTTTCAGGACATTTGCTTAGCACCTGTAAATAATTTTCACAGATTACAAAAAGGAAATTGAAAATTATCTCTTAAAATATTACAATTAAAAAATTATTTTTTAAAAATAAATACATTTACGGTTGGTTAAATGGAATATTACATATTTACGTATATTTTTAAGACTACATTCAAAATCTTACTGATTAAAGATACTTTTTACTTTAAAATTAAAAAATGAAGTACTACAAATTAAAATTAAAGTACTCAGACAATTTTATTCAGCCTCTTACAAGAATAGAAAGATACAAGAATAGAAAGTAACAAAAGTCGAGTTATAAAAGGAACCTCACCTAAATGAAAAGATAATTAGGTACTTACGTATTAACACCACTGCAGCTACAGCTTTTTTATCGTATTTTGGTGGAAAATGGGCCAATACAGAGTTTAACATGGATTCATCAAAACAGTCTTTATTAATTTTAATAAATGGTCATTTATATTTATTTTATAAATATAATTTAAAACTTAACCTACGCTCGCTAACCTTGACTAATTAACAGGAGTGTTTTGATTATTTAAATAATTAATTGCAATAATTACTGAATTTATTAAATAAATACTCAAATTACGGTGTTAATTAGTCAAGGTTAGCGAGCGAAGTGAGCGTAGGTTAAGTTTGGTAAAATTATATTTATAAAATAAATATAAATAACTATTTATTATATAATTAATATAAGAGACTGTTCATTTTCCACCAAAATCCGATTGACTACTTTGTTTTTAAATAAATTTGTAGCTGCGGTGGCGTTAATACACAAGTAGCAATAATTAAAATAGATGTAAAAGATCACTTATGGAACTGTTAAAAAATGGTAAAATTAAAAAATAAATAATATGTGCAGCATATTTGTAAATACTTAATATCAAGTTTTTATGGCATGTTAAGTCTAAAACATCAAAATACTAAATTCATGGTCATCAGTAAATATCAGGTGTGCAGAATCATTTTACAAGCAAGTGTGAAGCTATAAAGGATGAAAATTCTGAAGAAAAATATAAAGTATTATCTGTACTACCAAAAATACATAACCTGATATGCCTATGCGACCTTTAATTAATTTCATAACTGCCCCTTCTTACATCATCTCTAAAATAGATAAAATACTTAGAATCAAAATGAATTTAAATTTTCTTTGTATCCATTCTTTATATTACATTTACAAACTTGTAAATAAATTAAAAGATTTAAAAATTGGGGATAACACCAGGAAGACATAAGTTAACATGTACCATAGCATACCCATAGATGAAACAATCAACATAATAAATAAATTAATACAAAATCATGAAGACCATTTATTTATTGATAATATTATTGTTATTATTCATTATATAAAATGAACATTTAATAATTTTGAACAAGTTAAATTCTTACAATAATGAATTGAAATTTACTTTTGAATTGATAAAAATAGGAGAATAAATCACTTAAGACGACTGTATCGAAATAGATAATAGGAATAAAAATAATTGATTCATAACTTCAGTACATAGGAAACTCACAACCAACCAACAAACATAAATATGCAAATCATCTGTGGTCACAAAAATTAATACTTATATGAACATGGTTATATAAAAGCAATCAATTACACAAGTATAATGGAAATAATAAATAAAATAAATAAATAGATATTATAAAACAAATTGCTAAATATAATGGTTATAATGAATGTTTAGTAGATAATATATACAAAAAGCAATGTCAAAAATTAACAATTATACATATTTAATACAGATAAACACACAGAAAATGACAATGTATATTTAAAATATACTGATAATATTGTTGAAAACATAAGGGTTTACAATAAAAATCTGGTTAAACCTGCATATCAGACAAAAAACCATTTAATAAAACATTTAAAAAATAATACACGTATTGCTTCATATGATTTAAACAATTTGTTTAAAAATAAAATGCAATGATTATGACCATATTTATATAGGTACTTTAAAACTAGATTTGATGAACATTTTAGATATTATAAAATTAGAAAATTGGGTTTAACGTTTCTGATAATCTTATTAATAATAGACATTCCATGTCTGATATGCATACAAATATTAGAAATACTGGAAATTAAAAAATACAATATTAATACAAATAAGGTTTTTGACATTTTAGAAAGATTTTACATTTATAAATAAAAAAATTAATTTATTTGATCAACCTACATATAGAATATGAGGATTACACAATCATAGAAGCTGCTGTAGGTAGCAGCACTTCTGTAGACATTGGTAATTCATAATATTTCAACTGTGGACAGTTATATAACTTTATTTACTTTAGTAGACAGTTCTATTGATTTTATTTTTATTTTTGTTATTAATTTTAATTTTTACTTTTAATTTGATTTTTTTATTAATGACTTCATATTTTGTATAAGATTTAAAATTTTGAATATAAAAAAAAAAATAGTTTTATTTCTGTTTTGATTTAATTGGAAAAGGATCTTTTTAACAATTTTAAATCTCACTTCTAATTTTAATGAGCAATTTGCAACGAAAGATTTGAAAAATTATACAGCAACTGATGATGCGAGGTACTTGTGAAAGTGCTCTTGCTTGGATTATGGAATAAGGTAGGCGTCATCCTATTTTTTTATTTTATTAATTCTGTACTTGGGTTGATCGGATTTATATAAAGGATGAAAAACATGTATTTTAATAGTAGTATTGATGAAGGTGGGTTCACAAGTTAGAAATTAAGTGCAGACTTGTGAAGACCAAATCAGCCTTCTTCTGACGTACTTGTGTCACCAGACCTTTTATTGGCTTGCGTACAAGAATGCTCAGATGTTATATAATCTCTATTCTCTTGTATCTAGTAGAATCAATGAGGCATCTATTAAAAAAAAAACTTGAAACCTTTGAGATGTTCGTCTTACAGGTTTCTTCTAAAAATACGTTGGTCAGACAAGGTAACAAATTCTAAGCGGATGAAAAACAATATACGAATATTTTCAGGTATACTCCAGGTGCAATAGCTTGGAAATGCTTTAAAATCAAATAATACTTCATAGTTAATATATAACTTCAAAGTTATATATGCTCAGTTCATAAACCGGGCATTTATAAACCTATGTATTCATGAACACTTAATTTAACTGGTAACTCAGAGCACCAAATAACCAGTAACACTAAAATGAAGTAACTAAATATACAAAACTGCTAAGTTCTAATTACAATATTTTATTTTAAATGGTTTATAATCTAATTTAGGTTTCAGTAACATTTTTAACTTTGACCGATCTTATTCATAAATATTTCCTAAAAAAAGATGTCTAAAAATTGAAGAAAAATTGTCTAAAGAACAAATGATGCTAAACAAACAGGCTCATTTTTTCATAAATAGCCACAGCTTTGCATTGTTACTTTTGGGTGGCAGTATCTGAGGGATTAACTTCACAGTCATGTGAATGATGGATGCTCATGTGTATGGTTAACATTGTTTCTTGGTAAACCCAAAACCAGATTACAAAATTAATAAGTATTCACGGATGAGTTCGAATGTCATTATATATATAATACATTATATATATAATACGAAAGGTAAAGTCGATAGGTGGGTGGAATATATTGAAGAGTTATACGGAGGAAATGAATTAGAAAATGGTGTTATAGAGGAAGAAGAGGAAGTTGAGGAGGATGAAATGGGAGAAACAATACTGAGATCTGAATTTAAGAGAGCATTAAAAGATTTAAATGGCAGAAAGGCTCCTGGAATAGACGGAATACCTGTAGAATTACTGCGCAGTGCAGGTGAGGAAGCGATTGATAGATTATACAAATTGGTGTGTAATATTTATGAAAAAGGGGAATTTCCGTCAGACTTCAAAAAAAGTGTTATAGTAATGATACCAAAGAAATCAGGGGCAGATAAATGTGAAGAATACAGAACAATTAGTTTAACTAGTCATGCATCAAAAATCTTAACTAGAATTTTATACAGAAGAATTGAGAGGAGAGTGGAAGAAGTGTTAGGAGAAGACCAATTTGGTTTCAGGAAAAGTATAGGGACAAGGGAAGCAATTTTAGGCCTCAGATTAATAGTAGAAGGAAGATTAAAGAAAAACAAACCAACATACTTGGCGTTTATAGACCTAGAAAAGGCTTTCGATAACGTAGACTGGAATAAAATGTTCAGCATTTTAAAAAAATTAGGGTTCAAATACAGAGATAGAAGAACAATTGCTAACATGTACAGGAACCAAACAGCAACAATAACAATTGAAGAACATAAGAAAAAAGCCCTAATAAGAAAGGGAGTCCGACAAGGATGTTCCCTATCGCCGTTACTTTTTAATCTTTACATGGAACTAGCAGTTAATGATGTTAAAGAACAATTTAGATTCGGAGTAACAGTACAAGGGGAAAAGATAAAGATGCTACGATTTGCTGATGATATAATAATTCTAGCCGAGAGTAAAAAGGATTTAGAAGAAACAATGAACGGCATAGATGAAGTCCTACGCAAGAACTATCGCATGAAAATAAACAAGAGCAAAACAAAAGTAATGAAATGTTGTAAAAATAACAAAGATGGACCACTGAATGTGAAAATAGGAGGAGAAAAGATTACGGAGGTAGAAGAATTTTGTTATTTGGGAAGTAAAATTACTAAAGATGGACGAAGCAGGAGCGATATAAAATGCCGAATAGCACAAGCTAAACGAGCCTTCAGTAAGAAATATAATTTGTTTACATCAAAAATGAATTTAAATGTAAGGAAAAGATTTTTGAAAGTGTATGTTTGGAGTGTCGCTTTATATGGAAGTGAAACTTGGACGATCGGAGTATCTGAGAAGAAAAGATTAGAAGCTTTTGAAATGCGGTGCTATAGGAGAATGTTAAAAATCAGATGGGTGGATAAAGTGACAAATGAAGAGGTATTGCGGCAAATAGATGAAGAAAGTAGCATTTGGAAAAATATAGTTAAAAGAAGAGACAGACTTATAGGCCACATACTAAGGCATCCTGGAATAGTCGCTTTAATATTGGAAGGACAGGTAGAAGGGAAAAATTGTGTAGGCAGGCCACGTTTGGAGTATGTAAAACAAATTGTTGGGGATGTAGGATGTAGAGGGTATACTGAAATGAAACGACTAGCACTAGATAGGGAATCTTGGAGAGCTGCATCAAACCAGTCAAATGACTGAAGACAAAAAAAAAAAAAAAATTAAAAAAGCATATCGTTTGTACTTTCAGTGTAAAATTGGTGATCAGGGTAAGATGCGGGGTCCTCATACAGTATGCACTAATTATTCTGTGTGATTAAGAGAGATCTAATTGTTTTGAGAGATCTTGTATGTTTTTATTGGTATTATTAACAACTGCTTTGTTTGCGTTAACTTCTAACAGATATTATTTGAAATTGAATTGCAATTCAAGCTGTGTTGCAACAATGTCTTCAACACAGCAGTTATTTCATATTTTAAATCTTAGATTGATGTATACATCTCTTTTACTTCACCTTTTCATTGGTCATTGCTCTGTAACCCATAAAATGAATGATAATTTAAATTTTAATAAATTATTTAGCATAGTAGTATATAAATGATAGCAAATCATTTGCTATCATTCAAATCAAATAAATTTTATTACTAGATCAGGATTACACTTGTTTAGATCCATTCCTAACCTTAACGGTCTGTATAATTAATTGTTGAACTTATAATAAATTGTTAATTTCCAAAGAATGTTTTTTCTGTATTGTTATCTAAAATATGCAGACCTATATTGATACTTGTCACTCATTCATAAATATTTGTTAATCAAAACTTGTGCTTTATATAACTTTTAAAGCAGATGAAAAATTTCTTTAATGTTTCTATCGCTCTTCATAATCAATTGAAAATTATGTGAATTGAAATAAAATCGTAAATTCAATAAAAACCTTACATTGTAAATATATAAGGACTCAAAAATAATATTTCATCATAAAAAGGTATTTGTAAATTTGGTTCTCAATAGCAAAATCTAATTTTTATTTATTCTTAATGAATATAAGACATTTAAAATCTCCATAATAATTTATCTCTTAATATTTTTAGATATCTTCTCTATAAATAATCTTTTCTACCTTGAACAAAATGTTTAAATTCTAAACTATTCTCTACTTAAACTTTGTTTGAATCGTGTTTTTTAATTCTGAAGTAGATGTAGGAATATATGGAATATTTGACGGGAATAAATTTGAAGAAAACTTGTTTGCAAATAATATCTGAGGACCTTGTATTAGGTCCATTCTCAATACACTTTATTTCATTTTGATGTGGGGTCACGCAAGAAAGCCTGTCTCAGTAAGTTACTATTAGTTTGTTTTAAGTCGCTGTACTTATAACATTTCCTCCTGTCTTTTTACAATGTCTGAAATGACAATTACAAAGGCATAGATTACTACTGTAGAAAGAACAGTTAATTAAAAATATAGTAGGGGGTATACCAAAATGAAACGACTAGCACTAGATAGGGAATCTTGGAGAGCTGCATCAAACCAGTCAAATGACTGAAGACAAAAAAAAAGTGGCATTGATCCTATATTTAAGCTAGTTTATTAGTATTTCTACTTTATAAGAAAAAAACTTTGATAAAATAGCTGAAAAAATGTTAAATTTTACAGTATCAACCTTCACTTATTCCACAATTAAATTAAAGTTAATGAAAGTACCTCTTGTATACAAATTGTTTTGGATAATAATAAAGATAAATTTAAATATGAATTGTTGCAAACCCAATTCCAATGATTAATAATATCTGAATCTCCAATATCATTTCTCTGGTATTAATTATGAATTTAAGTATTGAATTGTAGAACCTTCAATAACCGTGTTTGAGGAGCAAAATATGTTTTGAATAACTAACCGCTTCGGTGTAATATTAAATTAATTTATCACCGCATCGATGGCAAAGGCGTACTTGTTGTGTTGTATGGAAGATCTGAGGTTCGATTCTTAGCTTGATCCAGAAAGTAACGAATCTGTCCTAACTTCGGACTAAAGATTTTAAATTATCTAAAATTATAAAATAATTATTTTTAACACATAAAGCAAACTTTGCTTAACCAGTTCGTTTAGACTGTGCAATAATTTTATTTCCTCGATTATTTTATTGGTCAATTAACGTAAAACTTATAACCAGGATAACGAAAAATTTATAAGTCATTTCATTTCTGTTTGTTTATTTTTGGGGTATTATTTTGCCGGTATTAGAATTAGAAAACAATGTTAGAAATGTTTGTCTATACGAATTAGTTAATTTATTTTGTATAAATAAGAGTGCAAATTGTATTATAAAATTTATTACGTGATAAGTATGGGTACAATAGGTAAACTATAGTTACAAAAATAATGATACTTATTTTATGCTATATTAAAATAATATAAAATTACTTACCGCAGTCAATGAACTGTGTAATCAACTCGTGATGGCCGCTGGATTCCATACTGCACATATGTAATATCTTTGACGCTCCCCACCACTGCAAATACCGTCGCTCCACAACTAATTTCTCAACTGCCACAGCTAAATAATTATGAAAGTACCCACACCATCTAAAATGTCCTACACTGTAGTTTCATTTCTCATAATAACGATCGACCGACCGACACAGGCAGTTTAATATTAAACCTTCCTTTGTTATTGAAAGTAAACACATTCGCATAAGAAATTTTACTATGTTGCATTCTTTTTTCAAAAATGTTCAATGTTATCTGCCTAATCATTTCTCGGATAAATATAACAATAAAAAATATACAATTTATTATTTTTTAATTTCTGAAATTAAAATAATTATAAAAGACAATTTTATAAGACGCGTGATAGTTACAAACTTGCTTAAATCTGAGTCTTGGTTCAACAAGCGATTTTTTTCAGCATTTTAATAATTATTTTTCTCTCAGATTTGTCACCGCTTTTAAGTCACATAATGTTTGAAATATGGAGATCCGAATAATCGACGTTTTAATAAACAGTTATCTCAGATTATATTTAATTTGAATCATAATTAATCTCTGAATCATCTACAAGAAAATCTCTTAAATAATTCGAATACTACAAGAAGCAATAATTTATGTAAATTTTACGGATAATAAAATATCTAAGTCCGGTTAACTAAGAGGTCGGATGATAAAATCAGTGATTATTTTACTAACTATATTATATAACATAAAACTTAAAATAAACAAAAAAGTTATTAAGTATGATTTTTTTTTAACACTACTACAAAAACGACAAATATCAAATAATTTATTGTCAAATGGGGAATATAACATCATTTTAAATATTTTAGAAAAATATATATATTTTTTTTTTATAAATAATAGTAAAACTATCGGTATAATATACTGATTAGTTAATTAAAAAAAAAAAAAAAAAAAAAAAAAAAAAAAAAAAAAAATTACCGTAAAAATTAAAAATTTTTTTCATCTCTTACCGGTTATGGCTTGGAAGCTTTATTCTATGTAAATGTTTAAAAAAGTCAAATACGCATTTACCTGATGCCTAACTTGGCTGGCAAGGGGCCAAGGGGGAAGGAAAATTCAAGTTAATTGGCAACATAGCTGTCACTAAATATTAGAACTGTGTTTAATGAATACAACCTCCGTATTAAGAATAGGATTCTCTGTATATTATTCGAAGCGAACGGGGTGGGGTGTCATAATAATTTTCAGTTTCAGTAAACCACCTTATTTCTTAATAAATAATATATTAAATTATTTTTTATTTGTATACTCACACACGCGCGCACAATTTTAATTATATATAAATACTAAAATATACTATTCTATATAAATATAATTTTTTTCTCTCTTAAAATCTGTTTTAGCTAAACCTTTGTAATTACAAAAATAAAAATTGATAAAATTTACTATTTTTTTTTTTTTTTTTTTTTATAAACTTCCTTAAATTCTATTGTAGCTCCGCTTCTAACCTACTGAAAAATTATAATTCTCCACAATTAAAAAAATATATATATTAATGAAAAATTATAATCCATAACGACGCCCGATCCATAACGTCGGGCGTCGTTATGGTCGTAAAAAAAATTATAAATTTAAAAAATCGCATGAAAACCACCTTTCATTCATTTACATAAGGTGAACAGACATATGCGAATTTCGCTCGCGCTAGTATGTCGAGAACGGTTGGACCTAGACACATGAAACTGCCGGCTATCGTTCCAGGAAGTTGGAAAACACACTTTCGAGTGTGTTTTAAGCCTTTCAAAATTTCGTTAAAAATCGTCTGTGTGGACCATTTTTGAGATACGCCCTTTTTTTAGAAATCATTATTTAATATAAGATGTACCCTTTCTTATGTATAATATATATAAGATAAGGTCATTAGCTATCATAAAAAAAATCAATTTACAACCTTTATCACCTATCATACCGATTTCGCTGAAAGTAAGATTTCGCTCTCACGTTCTTCCCCTGGTTCGCTCGAAATTCATTAAAAAAAATTTATCTGGACAAAAAATATTTTTAAAAAAAATTCGAAACTTCAGTCATCGTATTTAATCACTTTTAATACACGAGATTCAATTTATTAAAAGTAAAAATAACCTAACAATATAAAAAAAAAGATGGCTTCTGAACAATAGAAGGGAGGAAAAATATTACTACTGCGGTTAGTTTGTACGTATGTTGACTATGAGAGGGGGGAGAGATCAGAGAGAATGTGAATGCATTTGACTCTCACGTTCTTCCCCTGGTTCGCTCGAAATTCATAAAAACAACTACGTAGATCAAAATGTGTGTTACGTTGATGAAAAATTATAATTGATTATAATATTATTAGCTGTTTCCATTATATTCAGCGATGTAAAAAAATCAAAAAATCTTACATAATAATATTATCTAACATTTTCTTTCTGATATTAATCTATTAAAAGTGATTAATATATTAAAAGTGTTATTAAAGATTAACGTTGTCATACAGTAAATAAAGTTTATTTCTTCACGATTTGTAGTTGTGTTTTTAAAATCGTTATCAAATTTTGTTTATTTGATTTAGAGAATTCAGTATATTTAAATATATTTTACGTGAATCTGACAACCGTATAGAAAATAATTCTACGTGTAAATGAGGTAAGTTCTTTCAAATTATAATATTTTGTAATAAGAAATTAGTACACAATTAAATAATGTGATTATATTGGTTAACATATTGGAGGAATTTGGGAGTTTAATGAACTAAACATTTTATTTTGGCAAAAATGATTATTTTTAGGTTAGCCAAATATATTTTTATTCTTGTTATTTTAATTAAAATTAAGTACAGATTACTTTATAAAAATATGTAACTAAAATAATTTGCTTTCAAGTAAGTACCGATACACTATAAGATAAGAGGGGTTTTGCTGAATCTTTTGTAGACTAAACGTTTTATTTACGTATTATTTCTATTTAAATGTGCTTTACTTATTAATTATTTCGGGTTTCAATATTCTATTGAAGTTCTGTTTTTTGTTTTAAAAATTTAGATTTCTGTTTAACAACAAAACCGTTTGCCTGTGTCTACATTTGGTAATTAATAAATTAGCTATCTATTTTAGAAAGATAAATTGCCTTTGTTATTCATATGAAATACTTTACAAATATTTTCTCACTTTTCTTGAAATTTACATTGATATGTTCTGTAGATCAAAACGGTCGGTTTTTATGTTACATGGTCAGATTTATTATTAATTTTTTTTCGACAAAAATTTAGCCAAAATGTTTGTTCTAATTTCTTTTTCATTTTTTTTACTTTTTTTTATTAAAAAAAGACTAGACTAATGAATAAATGAAAGCAATTTTTTTAATTCACTTGTATCTGTTAGCTAAAGAACATGGCTAACGGTACATAAACGAGTAATGATGAGGCTTTCAATTATTTAATTTTACCTAATATTCAATTAATTATAACCACGCACGTAAACGTGATTATTGCACATATATATAAAAGTACATTCGCGTGCGTGCTTTTATAATTTTTCTTTTTTACTAAACATTGTTTTATTTTAATTTAAAGCAGAAATTTAAAAAATCGAATATTATAATTAACAATAACAATGTAATGTCGCCGCGACCGTGTCACAGAAAGCGTACTTCCTTGCTACATAATATACCAAAGGTCTTGGGTTCGATTGCAGATTAGTATGTGAAGAATTTTCCACAATTAGATTGTAACTTCTTCAATAGCTAATTATTTTAAAGAAAAACAGCTGAACTACAAATTATTATAGATTATAGAAAAGATTAACGAGTGGTACATAAGGATGTAATGATATGATTTCATTATTTCTAAATTTATCTATCGTAGCCGATTACTACTTTACGCGCGCGCGCTCACACACACACACAAAGAGAGATTTATTTTTTATTAATCTAACAAAAAGTTTTTTTGTTTTTTTTTGTCTTCAGTCATTTGACTGGTTTGATGCAGCTCTCCAAGATTCCCTATCTAGTGCTAGTCGTTTCATTTCAGTATACCCTCTACATCCTATTTTTTTTACATATTTTATTTGTTCTATCTAATACATAATTATTAAAACATAAGGATTTTAATTAAAATACGTATATATTTAATTTTTAAGTGGTCACCTATGTTTCGTTTTTTAATTATATAGTTAATATAGAATGTAAAGTATTACGTTTTTGTATTATATTTTAAAAAGTAGTATTGAATAATTTGTTTAAAACCCCTCTCTCGCTCGGTCACTCTCTCTTTTTCATTCTTTCTTTCTTTCTCTCTCTGTGTGTGTGTCCTAATCCTTTATAAACATCAAATTATTGTTGATTTTTGTTTGTATTTTTGTGTGAGTTTGCGTGCGCCCGCGCATGTTTGTGTATGTATATGTATTTTATTCTTCTGATAGTTAAACGAATTTGTATTTTTATTTGAAAATCTTTACCTACCGATTGATGTTTTTTCCATATGTTAGGGGCGATGAGGGAAGCTTAACTCCAGATTTTAATGTTATTCAAATGTTATTTTTTAATCGTTAACAAATGTGCCTAAATAAAATATGACCTTAATTAGGCGAATCTAATTAATTAGTTAGCGAATAATGTTTGTCACTGGATGTAATTCTGAAGGTAAAACGTAATAAAAAAGTTACTACGGGGGAATTTTAACTCGTTTTATTTCTATCGCGATTTTTCCGTTTTTCAAAATTTCATTGCTCATAATTAAAAGGCGAGAGCGTTGATCGACAAATGGTTTTGTCGATTGAAGGCCACGTTTGGAATATGTAAAACAAATTGTTAGGGATGTAGGATGTAGAGGGTATACTGAAATGAAACGACTAGCACTAGATAGGGAATCTTGGAGAGCTGCATCAAACCAGTCAAATGACTGAAGACAAAAAAAAAACGGTAGCATAAAATTATATTCATTTTCTATTGTAAACTATCGAATAGATTACCAGTTATTTATAACCATTAGTCGCTTCTGTGTCTCCTTTAAAGCAAAGTCTTTTAATCTGTTGCGCGCTCTCTCTCTCTCTCTCTCTCTCTCTGTGTGTGTGTGTGTGTATATATATATATATATATGTGTGTGTGTGTGTGTGTGAGAGGGATAAAAACAAAAAATGCTGTTTAGTCAATTTTCAAGGACAAAAATGAGTACGTGCTACATGAAATAAGATACACGCACTATAGCTTATAATAAAAAAAAAAACACTGAAAGGAGTGAGGGAGTAAAATGAGAAAAAAATAAGCGGGGTATAGAAAGACGTGACTAAACTGGACACACGTTTAATCTTTTTAACTGTTTTACAGTAGCAATTGTTCAGCTTTGCGATGAAGAAATAAATCAACACTTGTTTTATATTATTTTAAAAGTTAGTTTACCCCTAGTACACGTATACATATAAATTATTTTTTATATTTCAAGCACAAATAACAATTGTGGTTTTATTGTAAGGGAAAATATTATTTTCTACTAAATAGTTGTATTTAAAAATAACATAATTGTGTTTCTATTTTAGTTCAGTTTAATCAAGAGCAATTCAGAAATAATATTATTTTTAAATAATCATACTAATGTTTGGTAAAACTCATCGCATTTACAATACGGTAAGCGTTTAATTAAATTGTTTACTTTTACGTATTTTTAACTGATAATTATTTTAAACAAACATAATCTACACTTCTAATCGTTTTTTTTTTTTAAGTAGGATTATCGCTTCGCTGATATTTATGGTAGAGTAGTAAAAACTCAGCCTCTCACCTAGAAGATCGAAAATCATTTAGGCATAGTATTTATTTTACAAACTACAAATTTCCTTCCCATATTCCCAAACACAAACTTTTAACTAACGTAATGATTTAATTATCTTAAAAGAAAAAGGTGTCTGTTATAACAAGAACTTTCGTAATCGTTTTATTAGGTTATTAAATTGCCTGACTGTTTTAATTATATGATAATTAAACTGTAATACGTAGATAATCCACCTTAAAAAATATTTATAAACTTTAGTATTTCTTTTACTTACAGTTGTAATTTATATTTTTATTTTCTCAGAGAATATAAATTTATCCAATATTAAACTTACAATAGATTAAAATTTATTGTTAACCTACGTGAAAGTTACAAACATGATTTTTACGAAACATATGTAGTTAAATAATATTAATAAATAAAATAATAAACTTAAATATTATCTTACCTAAAAACTGTACGATTACAATAAAAATAGATTATCAGTAAATCAAGTAAATATTTACGCACGGATTTAACTTCCTCTTTCAACGGAAATCAGTAGTTGACTGCTAAAACCATACTAAGCTAATTTGAATTTTTCGAATTTCTTCACTTCAAATGTTTTAATAAAATGATTTTATGAATTATTTATTCTAAGGTATTTAATTTAAATTAAAAAAAAAGAAAATAATTTATAATCAAATTAATTTTATATTTACCAATTTTCATTATATTAATTGATGAAATAATAATATCTTTTCCGTCTTAGAGAACATAAAATATAGCGAGTAAACTCTTAATATCGTCGACCAGTCAAAAACAAAGAAAAGTAATAAATTGTTTGTAAAACTTCTAATGTCGTGCCAATTAAGAGACATTTCTCAGTCTCATCAAAATCGGTTACTATTATGCATATCGTTTGTATGGTAACTGAAGAATTTTCTAGAAAGGAAATCCACACAGTTTAGGACATTATTTTTAATTTATGAACATTTGATTTAATTTATTGTATACAACTTTTTTTTTTTAATATATCGGTTTAAAATTAAACATTTCTTTTTTTTCATTTATAGTTTAATGAAAACTAAATTAAAATTTCAACATGATTTTTAAAAGTACCTTGCTACAATTTATATGATGAATTTTTTAGATGAAACTCGTGTTTTATTGATATTTTTAAATTTAAAATCTATTCTAGTTATTTAATAATCATCCAGTTTACAAATTTTTTTTATTCAAAATAAGAAGGATGTTTTAATTTTTTTTTTCTTTGATGTTGATACATCAATATCGCGAAATTTTTTATAAAATTAATTCATCAGTTTTATAAATGAACTAAAATAATTTTATCCCCAACAATTTGTTTTACATACTCCAAACGTGGCCTGCCTACACAATTTTTCCCTTCTACCTGTCCTTCCAATATTAAAGCGCTATTCCAGGATGCCTTAGTATGTGGCCTATAAATTTGTCTCTTCTTTGAACTATATTTTTCCAAACGCTTCTTTCTTCATCTATTTGCCGCAATACCTCTTCATTTGTCGCTTTATCCACCCGTCTGATTTTTAACATTCTCCTATAGCACCACATTTCAAAAGCTTCTAATCTTTTCTTCTCAAATACTCTGATCGTCCAAGTTTCACTTCCATATAAAGCGACGCTCCAAGCATATACTTTCAAAAATCTTTTCCTGACATTTAAATTAATTTTTGATGTAAACAAATTATATTTCTTACTGAAGGCTCGTTTAGCTTGTGCTATTCGGCATTTTATATCGCGCCTGCTTCGTCCATCTTTAGTAATTCTACTTCCCAAATAACAAAATTCTTCTACCTCCATAATCTTTTCTCCTCCTATTTTCACATTCAGCGGTCCATCTTTGTTATTTCTACTACATTTCATTACTTTTGTTTTGTTCTTGTTTATTTTCACGCGATAGTTTTTGCGTAGGACTTCATCTATGCCGTTCATTGTTTCTTCTAATTCCTTTTTACTCTCGGCTAGAATTACTATATCATCGGCAAATCGTAGCATCTTTATCTTTTCACCTTGTTCTGTTACTCCGAATCTAAATTGTTCTTTAACATCATTAACTGCTAGTTCCATGTAAAGATTAAAAAGTAACGGAGATAGGGAATATCCTTGTCGGACTCCCTTTCTTATTAGGGCTTCTTTCTTATGTTCTTCAACTGTTATTGTTGCTGTTTGGTTCCTGTACAAGTTAGCAATTGTTCTTCTATCTCTGTATTTGAACCCTAATTTTTTTAAAATGCTGAACATTTTATTCCAGTCTACGTTATCGAAAGCCTTTTCTAGGTCTATAAACGCCAAGTATGTCGGTTTGTTTTTCTTTAATCTTCCTTCTACTATTAATCTGAGGCCTAAAATTGCTTCCCTTGTCCCTATACTTTTCCTGAAACCAAATTGGTCTTCTCCTAACACTTCTTCCACTCTCCTCTCAATTCTTCTGTATAAAATTCTAGTTAAGATTTTTGATGCATGACTAGTTAAACTAATTGTTCTATATTCTTCACATTTATCTGCCCCTGCTTTCTTTGGTATCATAACTAAACACTTTTTTTGAAGTCTGACGGAAATTCCCCTTTTTCATAAATATTACACACCAGTTTGTATAATCTATCAATCGCTTCCTCACCTGCACTGCGCAGTAATTCTACAGGTATTCCGTCTATTCCAGGAGCCTTTCTGCCATTTAAATCTTTTAATGCTCTCTTAAATTCAGATCTCAGTATTGTTTCTCCCAGATTATACAAGCAGTAATAAATTCTATCAAATAATATTTTGTTTAGAAACGTTCAATTTTTATTTCATAGATTCTATTTTCGATAATGAATGTATAATATGATAATAAATTCACTTATTTCGATTTAAAAGCGTTAAAGGAAGTTTCAGTAACCATATTATTAACCCATAGTGAAATTTTGCAAGTATCTAATCTGTTTGCCATAATCGCGGAACTTTATTGGGTCGTTGATTAAAATACAATGTTTGATATTATATTATAATTAATTCAAACTACGCGTAAGATATTTATTATAGAACGTTACAGTTTAAACTGTTCATTTGTCTAATTATATTTTGTAAAAAAAAAATATTTCAACTTTCCCACGGGTATTCAACGAGCCCGTATTAAACAAATTTCACTGCATTCAATTGTATATCTGTCATTTTTATGATACAGCTATCCATAATTGTATGTGACGTGAATTAGGTTTATTATGTCTTTTCTCCATCATTTTTAATATTTCTAACCATTTTTGAATAAAATTCTACATTTTATTTTTAATGTGTGAGTTCCAGACCGACATACAAATCCCAAACATTGTAACGAAGTAATTTTTCAAGACCTATATATATATATATATATATATATATATATATATATATATACATATATAAGGGCCTACAATAAAGAACCTAATATTACTCCTAAATACATTGGCGTGTCCTCGTTTCATTTTGACCTGGACTCCATCGGCTATAAAATTATCGAAATAACAAACCGTCAATCCGTCTTGTTGCTCCTTAAGTTTCATTTTAAATACGATAAACTTGCATCGACTCTCCTGCTTATAACACATCTTTTTTACCTATCCGCGAATCGCTGAAGAAGCGATGCTAAAATCGCTACTTCAGCGATGATAAAATTTAATTTAAGCCAGATATGTTGTTTGCGGTATTACAACTTGTGACTATTACCGGTCTCTACCTTTTCTTAGGGTTTACGTTGTTGTTTTTCTAATAAAAATAATCAAGGATAATTAATGAATTTATCTTCAGTAAATATGTCGAAAGAATAATTATTTTATTAAATTCAATAATAATTTATTAAATTTTTTCAGGATTTTATGATAAACTCTGTTAATACACTTACAATTTGGAGATATTACTATTAAGTTTACTTGTGTTACATATTTGTTTTTTTTTAAATCTTAATAAGGTAAAATCACAAATCAGAAAATTTAATGGTTTCATTTTGTTCTTAATTGTCTTGAAAAATTTATTTATTTTTCATCTAAGATAATCGATTTCAATATTTTAAAAATATGTTCTACAATTCATCACGATCCGACTGGAAAATTAATATTAATTGATTTACGATCTCATTTAGAACCTAGAAAAAAGAAAAACTTATGTCAGCGATTAGCTTATAATAGTAGTGTTACATACTAATTATATAGTTTTTCGTTAAGAAATATTTGTTTTTATCGTACAACGTATAACTGCGGAAAAATTATGAAAGAAAGAATAAATTAATTATTTCCATACATTCTTCCTGAAAGAGGGCAGCAGCTCTTTCAGTAGTTGTTAGGGGCGTAAGTCACAATGACTTAAACGGCCACATCAACATCACTCGGTCCTCTGAGTACTGCGCAGCTGAAAGCAATGGAAAACTACAATGAAAGCTTTTTTCCAAGAAAATGTGGCTCTCTGCATTTTCATATAACATTTTTTTTTATTTACGTTATATGAATTGGTCAGGCAGTATTTTTCATTATTTCTGGTGCTGCTGCTTTGATGTGTGATTTCTTTATTGTAAATGCCTAATTTATAATTGTTAAGGGCCCTGTTTACAGGAATTTATTTGTAATTTGTTTAATCAAGTAGTTAAGAAATGTACAAAAATCCAAGGGAGCGATTACAGTTTAAATTTACTAAATAAAATCTTAAAAAACAAAATATAATTTATTTTCTTAATACTAATCAAAGTTGAAAAAAGTGAGTTACATAAAGAATTTTTAATATAAAATAGCAAATCGGTTAATTGTAAGTATTTTTTTGAAGGTATACAAGATTTAGGGCTATTCTTTAAATGTGTTCTGAAAACAAAAATATTAAAAAAATTACGGTATATATATGTTTCGATAAAAGTACCGACCCAAATTTCATTGAAATTTAAATAAAAATTATAATAACGTCAACCAGATTTAATTTTGATTTCGGTAATCCTTTAAACAATGCAATTATTTCAGGTCATTACAACGAAATCAATTTATTACAAAAATTTAAAAAGTTATTATTCGCCACAAGAAAGAAAAGATCAAGAAAAAAATGTTATTTGCTACTTTTTATGGTATTGTATTGGGAGACAGGAATTTTCTCCTAAGCACCTTAGACAAAGAATGATGATTTTTACAACCAAATTATTTTCCAAATTTTCTTACTCATATGTAAGTAATGTTACTCTCACAGCCTCGCAGATATTAAGAATGCAAATGGAAGGAAAGCGTCCTCCGCATCATTAGAATTCATCCACTAATCGTTTAGTTTAAAGCACTTAGGATCTGATTGTCGATTGAAAAAAAGCGTAATAATAATAAATTGAGGATCCAGAAATTTAGAAGCAGTAAACATCTCGCAGAGAAAAGACTACTACATTGTAAATTGTTCTGCCACTTCATTAACAGGGAAATCATTCTGACGTCAGAGCTTAGGAGTCAGTCATTACTGCGAACGTGACATATTCTTACGAACAACTTCGTTTTCACTCCATTAGATGTAGGATGTAGCAATTAATTTTTTTTTATTAATCGATTAAAACACTCAGTAGTTCCCGAATACGTAGAAAATATATTCACCAAACCAGAGAATTTTGTAGTGGAAGTGTGAAATATTAAATTAATCCTCCGTGCCGAAATTTAATATGCTTAATTTAAGACCAAATATTAGGATTTACTAAGGTTAAGTAAAACTTTCTGGAGGTTTTTTCGATGAAAACGATTCTAAACGGAATATTATATAATTATTAATATATGTTACACGTTTAACTATGTAAAAATGAGAATCTGATACCTTAATAATTGCAGCGTTAGTTATAACAAGTCCGAAGTTTCCACCCACGTTAAATGGAGTCGCATGCAGCTGACTAATCAAGTAATAGATCTGTAAAAAAATCGCATAAAGATAAAATAACTTTGCGAAGCTGTACATCACATTTCTCCAGTTAAAATACAGAATGCTTCATTTGAAGCAATCCTTAGCAACATTCTGAAAAAGATGGTGTCTCATTTCTCATCGAATAAATTACAAATTAAGAAGGCTACATGAACAACGTTATCTCTGATTGAAATTCTGTAAGCGGTAACTGCAAGAGAATAATTTCAGTAACCAAAACGTGTGACTAACTTTTACATTCATTTTGAAGTTGAATCTAAATTATTCATAAGAGGAATAATTATTTTACATTTTATCCGTATTTTTTTTATAGAATATGTGACTGAAATTCAAGAATTCTTTCTGTACTTTTGCCCAAACACACTGTGGAAAAATTCACGTAACTAGATTCTGTTTATGAGGACAGCTAAATATTTTACAACGTCGAATGACCTATCGATGATTATATGTTTGTCTAGCGATGAAAGACTTTCAGGGCATAATCGATTTAACTTCTTTTTTTTAACCTCTGGGACCACCGTTAGGTATTGCTTAAGAGGATGAGATGAACGACAAGTAGCGTGTGAAAATCCCATGCCTGTCCGGGATTCGAGCCCGGGACCACCGGATGAAAGGCCAAGACGCTACTACTCCCCCCACGGAGGTCGGCAATCAATTTAACTTGTCAGTAAAGTTTAGTTTATTTTAAATCGATTACCGGTATGAGATTTTCCATTTTCTTGATTTACAATTATCTATTAACTCTTAATGCGATAGATATTTGCAGCAGGAGTTGATAATTTGTATCGTTATAGGTAGATATTTTGACCTGTAGACTTACCACAAGGGATGTACGCCATATTTTTCAAAATTTTGACCGTGCAAATTTCCAGTATAGGTAAAATATTATTATTATAAATATAATATTAAAAACAGCTTGCCAATTTATTTGAATTCCTCAAACGTTTTCGGGTACTCTGCAATCTTCAGGAGGAATTTATAATAATTTAAAATTAAAATATATCAAATTCACAAGATAAAATTAGAAACGTAACAATTGATCGTCATAAGATAAAAATTTTGTAAATGTTAAAGTCATAAATTAACTTAAAATAATTACTTCCGTTTTGTAAGTGTCACATTATTATAAATATGAAGAAATCAACTAATACATTGGTAAACTGTTTTTTTAATATTATATTTATAATAATTATGTTGTACTGTGTTTGAAAAACGGAATTTAAAATATTTTTATTATTAATGAATCTAATCGCCAAGGATTATAAAAGAAATTATTAGTTTTAAAGATTTCTTTGTTCATTCCGTTATATTATTGTACAAAGCGAATGTATTTTTTATATGAAAATGCATTACATTACGTTTTTTAACACCGCAAAAGTTTGTAACTGAAATTATAAAAAAGTAAAAGTGAAATTTAAAAAAATATTCAAGACTAGAATATTAAAATGTATAAGAAATTAAAAAAATATAAAATCATCAAATGTGGAATTATAATTCAAGTAATTTTATATGAGTTTGTCCGGATGCAACTGATAATGTACTTTTTGTGAGTTTTCAAGGAATCTGGTGGAAAATAAAACCTTTTTCTGAGCCTCCACTTGAAAAAAAAGTTCTTGAAGTATCAATACGTTATTAATTATAGATACGTGACATGAATGCTTGTAAAGATTGAATATTAGTTTTAAAAATATATCGTATAAAAATGGGTTATTCGAGACAATATTGTTTTGCTAGAACATATGCGAATTATTAGTAGGCGACGATATTCCTTGACCACTGATTTATCCAAAACTTGTACTATTTTCTAAATTTACATTATTTTTTTTTTAGCCAAACCTTTGTCAATTTGTCCATGTACATTTTTCTATTGAGTGTGTGTGCTAGCTCTACATACAAACCTAAAACTAATAAATAAAATCCTCAACTTTTGCGTGCATCCACAAACGCTAACATCTACTCACTATATAAATCATCCTTTAAGTCGACATCAATAACAACTGTGCCCATCTTTGATATCACGAACCTGAGAAAATATTACATTTTGATCGTTATGAAACATTTAAATATTTTGTTAGGTAGCAGAAATATATATCCGTAGATATTGTGATATTATAATTTTTTGTCAGCTAAATTCAATATTTAAGTTCAAGTATAAAATATTCTTGAAATTATTTCGGTTACAAACGTCCAAATAAAATATTTATTAAACACAACAGATGTCTTCGTCTCCTGAAATCAATCTTTAAATTTTAATTTAATTTAAATTTAAAGTGATTTCCTTTAAACGGTTAAAATTATCTCTTGTTTGTTATAAAAACTAAAAATGTAATTATTCCAAGTCGGCTTACCCCAACAAGTATTAAACATTGAAATATTGTGTGAATAATGATTAAAATAGTTGTGTAAATATAACTAACAAACATCTTAATGAGCATAATTACGTTTTTTTTTAAATATCATTATAATTTAAAAAAAAAACTATCTTACCATTTCATTTGATTTGGTGGCCAAAAGAATTACAACTACGGATATTGAAATATGATAAATAATCCATAATCCAAATCGGACATGATCTTCTAATTTAAATGAAAAAATTATCAACGGTGTAATTTCATATCTGGTATAAAGACGATTAAACAAACCATCTGAATGCTTTTTTGACTTTAGAAAAATATTCATTTAAATCATAATGATCTTACTTTCCTACAAATTGCGATGATGTGAGGTGTTCTAATGCGCCTCGTCTAATATTTACCGTGAACGTACTTAGTAAGCGATGTGAAATTTTCATCCTTTTTTGTAAACGAAATAAAAATTCAACGTGAAATTCGTAAGAACTGGAAAAGTCATTAAATAAACATAAAATATTGTAACAGGCACCACATGATCGTTGAAATTTTTGTAGTCTAGGTAAGCAAAGTACTAGAGGAAATAGAACGATGGTTATTAATAAAGCAATATTAAAATATTTATCGTACTCCTTTTCAAAATATTTGTTTAGATTATACGACGGAAAATATGATTGAACACTTTTATCAAATCTTCCGATTTTTATAAAAATATTATTAATATTCTTAAACAGCGGTATGAGTGTTAACTACTGTAAAATTATAATCGATGAATAAAAATACGGTAGAATGTTTTATAGTTTAGAAGGTGACCTGTAATTTTATTGTGTATTTATACCGTGAAAATATATCGGAAAGAACAAGTAGGAATAAATTACGCTTAAGATTAAATACGTATACCAAAATTCATAACACTTCTGAAGTATCCAAATTCGGCTCTTGTTACTTTTAAGGGAAGTAAACCGAAAAATCTAAAAACGTTTAATACTATTCGAACTGAATGATATACAAAAGAATGCGAGTCGGTTATTTTATATTATTCCTATGTAACTATTTACAGTATTTATGATTAACCAAATAAAATTTATCTGTTAAAATCACTACATTGCTTATGCTCTGCACATAGCAGCTAAAGTGTATCGATATTTGTGAATTAATAAAAAAAAGTATAAATTAATTATATATACGCTTCATAAAATATATATTATGATAAAAGAGCGATTTAATCTTTTAATGTAGATTAAATTTAAAAGGTTCTGCTGCGTAACTTAATGATTTAACGAATTGAACATTTGCGTTTTATAATTTTAATACAAAACGTTATAAAAATAATCTATAAATAATGTAATGTTCGGTTAATGCAATTATCTGAAGATACTACACAAACGTTGACAGTTGACTGAATGGATACGGTTCAAAATGCATTAAAGAAAATTATTTATTTATTTATTGTACGTAAGTTGTGCGACAAGTTTTTATTCGATTTAAAACCACTTACAAAACTAATCAAATATAATATCATTTATTTTGTTCATATACCTGTACAACCGTAAAATTATATGGTATGTTATAGCCTTGAGGTCAACTGAAAATTCTGTAATTATGTTAAAAAAAATTATAAATATCGGGTTTTTAACAAACATAATATTTTAATTATTTAGCGTTCGTTAAATTTTATAAGCAGAATATTAGTAGCATTACGTACTGAACGAATACTCGTTGGTTATTAGCATAAAATCCAAATAAAAAATTAAAAAGAAACTTTCGAAAGACAGCTAGACAGAAGTTCTGGTTACGACACTGATTATTTGATGTAGGTAGATAAAATTGGATAGATAGATTTGGATAGGTACAACCTATTCTAAAGAAAAAGAACGAAAACCGGCAATGTAAGTTACAAAAAATATAAAGATCACATCGACAAAAATGGCATCTGATTGGGGTTTAGCATTCGACAGACACAAAACTTTAAGTGTAATCTAACCCATTCCGCTTTCAATATATTAAATGTAGATTTACAAAATTCATGTTTGTTGACCCGAAACCCAAAAGATGATAATATACTTTATACGAGAATATATGTTGGTATAATAAATATTTAATAATGAACACAATTTTAGATTTTTATTTAGGACAAAGTACGGCTAAATTTTTATATAAAAGTAATAAACTTGGTCATCTCGCGAGAACTAGTCTTAAAAACTACCCAGAAACTTCACTTCGTGACCAACACAACTTAACAGCTTTATCGTTAACCCGAATTCTATTCACGCGAAGAACCGGAGAAACCCGATTACAAAGAAACCTAACTCAAACTTAAACATGGATTTTTCCATATTTAAAATTAGATGTTTACAATCCATCCGCTGATTAATTGTTTGAGCTTCTAACGTCGTATTTTCCATTGTTTTAAAATATTATTTTCACACATATTAAGTCTTGTCATCTACGAAAGTGATTACATTGAATGATTCATCGTTTTCTGGAAGGTCTTAATGAACAATAAAAATCAACCAACACTTAAAGTCTTCTAAGGCACTCATCCTTACGCACTTAGCGTTATACATCCGGAAAAGAGGACTAAATTTTACACGTGTTTCTTATAAAAAAATGAAATTTCAGCTACTTCTGTACGGTCGGAAACACGTGACTTTAAGCGATTTTAAGTTGTTCATCTAAACCCACCGGGTTGGTCTAGTCTAGTGGTTAACGCGTCTTCCCAAATCAGCTGATTTGGAAGTCGAGAGTTACAGCGTTCAAGTCCTAGTAAAGCCAGTTATTTTTACACGGATTTGAATACTAGATCGTGGATACCGGTGTTCTTTGGCGGTCGGGTTTCAATTAACCACACATCTCAGGAACGGTCGAACTGAGAATGTACAAGACTACACTCATACATATCATCCTCATTTATCCTCTGAAGAATTATCCAAATCGGTAGTTACCGGAGGCTAAACAGGAAAAAGAAAGAAAGAAGAAAGAAAGTTGTTCATCTGATGAAATATCTTCTAATTTTTTTCGCGAGAGAAAAATATCGACTTAAATCGAATCTGAAATGTGTACAGCATATCGTACAGCATATCGGTAATATACCAATCTTAATTATTTATGTTTTTGGATGAATACGGCAGCTACTGGATTGTAAGCTCATGAATGTGAAATCAAAAAAAGCGGTGCTTACAGAATCGCATAAACTGATAATGAGAAGGTAATAATTAACAGATTTACATGTCAGTTTCTTATTTTTACGAAATCTTTCCTTTTGTTTTATTTCTTCATCGTACTCTATAGTTGGCAGTAGCTTAAAATTTTATTACAATTTTATGGAAAAATTATATATATATATATATATATATATACAAATTATATATATATATATATATATATATATATATACAAAAAATACATCAAGTGTGGTAAAAAAAGCTTAGGCCTTTGGTTTGTCTGGCATTTCTTTCGCCACCATCCCATTCAAAGTATAAGTCCGTGCTACGAACGGCAACTGAGCCTCGAAACAACTTAGCGACCGGTATCCTAAATAGCTCCTAAAGCTTACCTAACAGCGTGAGCGGACTAAGCACGATGCCATACACCACCGGCTTGCGTGCCCCACCACTCTCTTGTCATATATTACTAAAGTGGGTAGGCGCACCCCCAAAAGATATATGACATCAATAAATTAAAATTTATTTTGCCTGGAGAGCAATTCGCTGCCACGCCTAGGCCGCTAAATGCCAGCAAGTACCTGTCCATAGTACTCAGGGTTAGCTTCCCCCAACAATACGGTAAGTCTTTTGCCAAGGTCGATATTTTATTAGCTAGAGCTTGAATACCGTGATGGATGCCGTAAGAGAAAGCACAGAACGTATATTATTTCGTAAAAATAAATAACGCTGTTTGTCCGTGAAATTAAACGTAACGATAAACCGTAAAGATTTTATTATGTAACAAGCACGTTAGACTTTATTTCTGCCGATAAAAACCGCTCGAAGAGCATTTGTAATTTTGGTGAAGCGACATTTCATTTTTGCGTAGTTGTAAATCACCGTAAACGGTGAGTACAGGAATCAGAAAATTTACACGATTCGGTGGAACTGTGCGCGAATGAATGAATATCTGTATACAAAATCGAACATTTCGGCAATTTTTTTTTTTTTTCAAAATATATACTATTTCGTGCATAGTGTACTCTAACGCGCTAAAAAAGACTATTCCGACAGGATGAAGGCCCTCCACACCGTGCAGATACTGGGCGGACTGTGAACCACGATAGGTTGAACAGAATTTCCTTCCGGCTGATCGGAAGGGAAAAGCCAATTCCTTGGGCATCGCGATTAGATGACATGAATTTTTTTTTTTTTTTTTTTTTGGAGTTAAGCGAAGAGGATCGTATATCAAGAAAAAATCCAGTCAATTCACCACCTGCTCCAAAGAATAACAGCAAGAAAGCGATTCCTGGAGGCATAATTCTCAGAGTGTGAAACGAGGTGGATTGTCGGCTTGACGTAGTTCAGTTCTGTAAACGGTGCTCTTATTGAGCGGTAAGAGGAAAAACCTATAGACATTGCACTTTCACATAATGAATCGGGTACATTTGTTTTCTAAATGTAAGAAAGTAGATTCTGTTTAAAACTTTCGTGTCCTTTTTCGGACACCCGGCATAAGACGCAACAATCGGATAACTTTTTCACGTAGATTGGAATCGAAAAAGAAAAATTAAAATATAATCGGTATAAAAACGATCGATAGAATAATAATTTGCAATAAAACACTTTAAACGGTTAATTCATTTCTGATAATTATTGAAGATCCCAGCATAGCTCAGTTAATTCAGACCTACTCGGATCCACTAAAATACACATAAAATAACACGGCAAATGTGTAGTCTTGTAGTTTATTCAATTCAGTAAGTTAGAACCTGCCGGCCTCCGTGGCGCGAGTGGTAGCGTCTCGGCCTTTCATCCGGAGGACCCGGGTTCGAATCCTGGTCAGGCATGGCATTTTCACACACGCTACAAATCATTCATCTCATCCTCTAAAGCATGCCTAACGGTGGACACGGAGGTTAAAACAAAAAAAAAAAGAAAGTAAGTTAGAACCTATATTAATGGTGATAGATCAGTGTCGGTCCACAGTATTACTATCGGCAAACAGGCGTCGGTCTACAAAGAAGTAATCACATGCGTTGATCTTTGGCGAAAATAATTTTACTTGCCGAACGAGGTGTGCGACACCTAAAATAAAAAATAAAATTTTTCTATTATTTTAATATACGAGAATAGATGGAAAGTTGAAAAATATTTTTTATTATTTCTGCATCGTACAAATATTATTGATTTTCTTAGGCGATTAAGAGAATTTTATAAATCGATTAACAATGTAGAATTAAATACTTATAGTAACGCTTGGTACAAATGTAAATAGAAATTAATATTTAAAGTAGAATTAAAATAGCCGAAAATTTATAGATCTTACGTCATGTAGTCTTTCACTTTGAATATGGAACACTAATATCTCTTTTGTGAAACTTACGCGTTTTTATTTTACGTTGTCAAAATAATACGATTATATTTAGTTCTATAATTAGCTCTGAATTATTTTTAGTTTTTTTTTTTTTTGTCTTCAGTCATTTGACTGGTTTGATGCAGCTCTCCAAGATTCCCTATCTAGTGCTAGTCGTTTCATTTCAGTATACCCTCTACATCCTACATCCCTAACAATTTGTTTTACATACTCCAAACGTGGCCTGCCTACACAATTTTTCCCTTCTACCTGTCCTTCCAATATTAAAGCGACTATTCCAGGGTGCCTTAGTATGTGGCCTATAAGTCTGTCTCTTCTTTTAACTATATTTCTCCAAATGCTTCTTTCTTCATCTATTTTCCGCAATACCTCTTCATTTGTCACTTTATCCACCCATCTGATTTTTAACATTCTCCTATAGCACCGCATTTCAAAAGCTTCTAATCTTTTCTTCTCAGATACTCTGATCGTCCAAATTTCACTTCCATATAAAGCGACACTCCAAACATACACTTTCAAAAATCTTTTCCTGACATTTAAATTAATTTTTGATGTAAACAAATTATATTTCTTACTGAAGGCTCGTTTAGCTTGTGCTATTCGGCATTTTATATCGCGCCTGCTTCGTCCATCTTTAGTAATTCTACTTCCCAAATAACAAAATTCTTCTACCTCCATAATCTTTTCTCCTCCTATTTTCACATTCAGCGGTCCATCTTTGTTATTTCTACTACATTTCATTACTTTTGTTTTGTTCTTGTTTATTTTCACGCGATAGTTTTTGCGTAGGACTTCATCTATGCCGTTCATTGTTTCTTCTAATTCCTTTTTACTCTCGGCTAGAATTACTATATCATCGGCAAATCGTAGCATCTTTATCTTTTCACCTTGTTCTGTTACTCCGAATCTAAATTGTTCTTTAACATCATTAACTGCTAGTTCCATGTAAAGATTAAAAAGTAACGGAGATAGGGAACATCCTTGTCGGACTTCCTTTCTTATTAGGGCTTCTTTCTTATGTTCTTCAATTGTTATTGTTGATGTTTGGTTCCTGTACATGTTAGCAATTGTTCTTCTATCTCTGTATTTGAACCCTAATTTTTTTAAAATGCTGAACATTTTATTCCAGTCTACGTTATCAAAAGCCTTTTCTAGGTCTATAAACGCCAAGTATGTCGGTTTGTTTTTCTTTAATCTTCCTTCTACTATTAATCTGAGGCCTAAAATTGCTTCCCTTGTCCCTATACTTTTCCTGAAACCAAATTGGTCTTCTCCTAACACTTCTTCCACTCTCCTCTCAATTCTTCTGTATAGAATTCTATTTAAGATTTTTGATGCATGACTAGTTAAACTAATTGTTCTGTATTCTTCACATTTATCTGTCCCTGCTTTCTTTGGTATCATTACTATAACACTTTTTTTGAAGGCTGATGGAAATTCCCCATTTTCATAAATATTACACACCAGTTTGTATAATCTATCAATCGCTTCCTCACCTGCACCGCGCAGTAATTCTACAGGTATTCCGTCTATTCCAGGAGCCTTTCTGCCATTTAAATCTTTTAATGCTCTCTTAAATTCAGATCTCAGTATTGTTTCTCCCATTTCATCCTCTTCAACTTCCTCTTCTTCCTATATAACACCATTTTCTAATTCATTTCCTCCGTATAATTCTTCAATATATTCCACCCACCTATCGACTTTACTTTATTTTTAGTAAAAAGAAATTATTGTTATTAGTTCTTTAATTTTGTAGACGTCGGGCTTCCTGTTGTACAAGATTATTTTGGTGAACTCTGAATAATCTTGATAGCCGGTGCTAAAATACAAAAATTTAATCGTAATCGCAAGCGTAGTATTACTTTATAATTTTATATGATTCGATCGGTTTGATGTTCTTTCCCTTTTTTTAAACTCTAATAATAGACTCTACTGTCCGACTAATACCGTAAGATTTAAGGCATTCCTTGTTTCCTCTTCTCAATTAATCAGTTGCCACAGAGGATGCATATCATTATCCAGAAATTGATTTATTTGCACGTAGTATTTTAAATGACTGATTTTTTTACACGCGAAATATTTTGCTGTATCGTAATTCTGTTTCCACATTAGTATAGCTGAAGTCGATCGATGTATCTGAATTTCTTTTAAGTAAATATGATCTACATTTTATCCATCTTGTAATAATTCCGGCTCGATATAAAGGTAATGTAAAATTTTGTTATTTTAAATTATCGTTAGGCTAGCCTTCGTTAGGGCTTCCTTCCCCCCTTAACAGTCTAGATATTTGCTGTGTTAGTAACGGTCATTGTTATTAAAATAATACTGATAAAAACTAGAAAAGAAATCATTTGAAAGGAGTTTTTATAGGTTCTTATATTGTTTAGAACACTTTTTGGATTTAGGATGTTCTCCGACTGTGCTTCACTTACCTTCGACGGTTCTTAAGTCGGAAGTAAATGAACCGTTCCTAACGTACAATATATCGGTTTTGGTTCCCCTTTTCGTATCCGAACACACTACTCTTATGGCGCCAATACGCCCACAATCATATACTTAATCGGTGCATTAAAGCCAGTTGCCAGATTCTACGCTTTATATCGGTGACAGCGACGTCAGCCGTTCAGATTTAGGCGCGATTGCCTACGCGTCTGCACAAGCATCCATTCCTCAAAGGTAGCTGACCGCCTAACATCCCTCCACAGCGGCACGGCGCCATCATGCGCTGGTCGGCTTTATAGGCAGGATTCCAGTACTGTGAGCGCAATCTCTCGCGGAATACCGGCAGGAGTAAACCGATAAAAAGAAAAAGAATAAGATAGAAGGACAAGAAGGAGATTGCTTGGTTGGGTCGATGTAAGATCTCCCGGTGATGCCAACATTCCGCCGGAGCAGCATAACTGGCCGGCCCGCCGAGGTAGCCTGATCGCGGACGCCACATTCCCGGCCCTGCTTACCGGGCTTCAAGTGCCCTGACCGGCGGATAACCGACCGACCTGCTAGCAGGAGTCGGCCCAACGCGGGGTCGCTGGGGGAGAACCGTCTCGGACGCGCCGGCGGAAGACGAGCGACTACAACCGAAGATTACGCGGGGCACAATTTCGAACTCATCGCCACTCCCCTATTAAAGTCGAGCCGACTTCTCCAAAGTCCAGCGACCGGATTCAACGACTCTACACAGGGCTACCTCACAAAACTTACAATCGGCCCTCTTCAGGGCCACTCCACTCCAAAAACCCGAAACAGCCGTTTTCAGGGCTACTACACGGTTGTAAGTTGACACGTGCCTTTGGAAAATCGGGCCGCAAGGTAAAGCGTTTCCACGGTCACCTTATGCGACAATGATAGCTCTACGATGACATCAGTATAAACGCGTGAGGAATTTAACAGCAACTTCCGTTACAAATTTATGGCAGCTCGAGTCTGGGCGTAGTCCTTTTTTTTCTTTTTCCTGTTTAGCCTCCGGTAACTACCGCTTAGATAATACTTCAGAGGATGAATGAGGATGATATGTATGAGTGTGAATGAAGTGTAGTCTTGTACATTCTCAGTTCGACCAATCCTGAGATGTGTGGTTAATTGAAACCCGACCACCAAAGAACACCGGTATCCACGATCTAGCATTCAAATCCGTGTAAAAATAACTGGCTTTACTAGGACTTGAACGCTGGAACTCTCGGCTTTCCAAATCAGCTGATTTGGGAAGACGCGTTCACCACTAGACCAACCCGGTGGGTTGGGCGTAGTCCTGTCGGCCAGAAGGTAACCGAGAATCACGCACTTGAGTTGTTTCAGAGGACGGAGATGTACTCATTCTTTTAGAATACTCAAAAATAAAAACGGTTACTTCAGTTTTTTGAATGCATCTTTTTTAACTTTCGACAGTTCAATATCGACAGCTAAATAAACAATTAAAATCCAAAATTTTCCTAACGTGCTAATTTAAGCTAAAATTACAATAATAATAATAAATTTATAATAATCGTACAACAAAATATTAAAATATTTAAAAGTATATAAATCTGAACTGCCAGATCTTTTTTTCTTTTACTGTGGTAACAGAAATATAATGAAGTAAAGGATTAATTATTTTCTTTAACGAGTGTCTTTAGTTCCTTAAACACTAATACGAGTATCGTGATAATTCTAAGCGGAAATAATGACAAAGCCGCTCCTTAGCGGCTTTCTCATTATTTTGCAAAGTTTTTGTCATATAAATACGCAAAGTTTTAATAAGATCTATCCAGTAGTTTTTTGCGTAAATCGCACACCAAGACGAATCTAGTTACTATTCGATTACATGTGTAGTTATTAATACAAGAAAAAAGGCGAGTGTATAGCCCACCACGAAAATGTTACATAGTTTACATTTCGTTACACATGATTCTGTTAAATGTTTCTGCCGACTGCAACTAAATACGTTCATAAATTTAACGTACTAACAACGAAAGGCATCAAAATCCTGAAAAGTATTAGCTGTTTCTTGACTTGTGATTTCTTAACGCAGCTCTAACCCCGATATTTCCCTTTTTCATCCCCAAAACACAAATATACTTTTAGATAAATCGTTCGTATAAAGAAGTATAAATCGTTCGAACGAATGAATCGTTTGTGAGCTGCGCACAGCTGCCCCGCGCATACGTGATTCGCTCTGCGCCAATAGCAGCCAAAATAAAAATGCGAGCGCGTACATCAAAACGACAAACAAACACACGAATCATCCCTTTTTACGGGAATGAATTTCCTTACCTTTTGCTGGATTTTGTAATCATAATATTCTGTCGGTATTTCGCACAAATCATTTATCGACCGAGAAGTCTGTAAAAAGTAAATACGGTTTTATAAACGTCTGAATATTATTATAACCGATAGATAGCGAAAATCGTTTGGTTTTCACTTTTATTTTCATATTAATGAAGTTTTACTTCTGTTATAAATGAGTAAATCGGAAGTCATCTGGTAATATAATTTCTGGATGCAAACTATCGTAGTTATACGCTAATATTAAAGAAAAATTGACGATTTAATAAGCATTTAAAAATTGTTACGTATGTATTATTCTATAGAGGAAAGTTTTGTTATTTAATTCTATTATGTACAATCGTGGGCTAATTACAAAGTTACAGAGCTAGGAAGTTTGTTTAACAAAAACTAATTCGGTCTGCATAATTCCATGAGGGTATAAGTCTTTAGATTTTCTCATTCTGTATATGAGTTTATAACTTTCATATAAGTCAAGCGGCGTAAAATAAAGAAAAAATAATTTTTACAATCATCATCAGAAATCGGTTAGTTTTATTTGTCCGTTTTTAACTGGTTTATTTTACAAACAATTTTTCGACGAAATCGATTATTAGAAATAATCGGATAAAAACTAGCAAAATTGTTAAATATTATATAGAATAGCACGAGTATAAAAATAGAATTGGTTGCTGCAGCGGACAACATGATAAATTAAAACCGTATCCATATAAAATTAATTTGCGATTACAAAAATGATAAAAAAATATATATTTAAAAAGAACACAGCTCCACCTTATATTCTTATATAATATTTGTTTATACAAATCAAATTTTTTTAAATTGGACTAAATTAAAAAAAAAAAAAAAGAAATATATTGGAAAAAAAGTAAAAATTTAATTACACAACAAATTCAGGAGTATCAGAACGGGTTTTCAAATCTCCACAGGAATATAAACCATGCTGAGCAAAATAAAAACACGTTTCTGTAACTAGCCGGAAAAGAATAAAACAAAAAAATTTAATCGTCAATTCAGAACGGATTAAATAAATATATGAAATAAAATTTACTCTATAAGAAAACGCATTTATTCGTATAATAAGGAACAAAATCAATTGAGTGTGCGTAATGATAAAAAGTCTCATTCCTAATGTTCTAAGCTCTTTCATATATTAATTGAAAAGAATAAATTCGATAACAAATAAATATTTATAACTGAAAATATTTAATTATGATATAATATAAATAATTTAACGGGCCAAAAGATTTTGTTCCCACACTTAACGGCAATAAATTAAAAACAATTCGAAAAATTGACACGCTTTGATGTTTTTGTTACAGCTTTGATCTCGTATACATGTACCTTGGTGTAAAAAATTTGTAGTATTTAAACACGACCGTAATAGGAAAACGTTTCTTATCACGCACCTAGTATCCTTTATCTTTTATCTAACAAGGCAGAATGGGTTTTTAGAATAGATCTGTATAATGTATAAAGAAGCTAAATTTAGAAAATTTTGGAATCTACAACATAATTTAATCATAATTAAGCATACATAACTCTGTAAAATTGGATCATGAGTCTAATTATCCATCTCTGTAACTTGTGCACACCTGCTGATTTTATGAAAACAAAAATATTATCTATTAAAGTAAAACATATCAAGAAACATCCACAGTAATTTATCTCTTTTTTTGGCGTGAAACCTCTTTAAAATCACACAGAAACAAACGGGTACCAGAAACTATCAAACTATTAGTCTCGGAGACGTAAACGCGGTGTCATTTTAATAAATTACACGGCCAGCACACCGTTACGACTCTGAGTTTGCACCACTGGCGAGGGCGTTGGCGGTGAGGGAGCGCAGCGCAGATCGGACAAAACTGGCGCTCTCGCTCATTTCCATTCGGTGTAGCTTACGACGTAGAAGCGGTAACGGGATAATTTGTGTGTTTTTGTTTAGGATTTTTCGAGATAGGTCGATTTAAATAATAGTAAATGTATTCTGGACGATATTTATTTGTAAAAAATTAAATTAAACCTGTAAAAAAGTTCAATATGTCAGTCTCAGCCCGCACAAAAGCCAGTCGGAATTATAAATTACGCATATCGTTGGAAAGGGGAGGTTATGGGCGGGGCACAGGTACCCCAATGTCCGGTGCCGAGCGAGCGAGACTTGTTTTGGGAGCGTCGCAAAGCTGGGACGGCGCGCTCAGTGAACAACGCCGACGGCGCAAGCACCTCTATCGCTGCTGTATCCGAACTGATGGATATAACGGGTGAAGATAACACCCATCATACATCTGTTGAAGACGTCTCCGGGCTGATAGATATCAATATCAGTCGAATCGATGCAGGACCGCTGGCGTGCAGCGGACAAACGCTTCAAAACGGTATTTGAAAACAATCCGTTTGGTCAATCTTGCAGCGTTAGTGATCGAATTTGATTCTACAGAGATGTAAAGCAACGTTCCTCTTCGGATTAAATTCCCGGGCGAAAATGTACAGGCATTTCGTTTGTATAGTACCTGTAACAAGTCGATAAATACCAATAGAATCCCGATCCTGTCAAAAAATACGACGGTGGCTCTCCCGTTTTACTCTACAGATAACTTCATCCAACAGGAACTTCATCCACGGTCTGTAACGTTTCACGTTAAACTAACAGCCGTGCGCCTTAACACAACCCCACCCGATTTTTATTCTTATTACACGTAATCTTAAAAAAATATCACTTAAGTCGTTCGCGTTTTGTTGGAATTTTGGCCACGAAAACGCAACGCATGGTGTAGCAACTGATACTGGAATATTAACTATTAATTGTGTTAGAATAATAATTCTTATCGACTGCTCATTGTATACAATAAAATCAACAAAATATTAAAAACGCAGTAAATCCATTTTCTTTGTTTTATCGTCGGTTCTGTTTATTGCAATACACCGTGGGATATAACGGTACATATGTTTAGAAATCGGTTGAAGATAATTTTTAATAATTAAAATACTCTTTTTTAATCATTTTGAAAAACTAAGGAATTTTTTTTTTTTAAATTACATTTAGTAAACTACATAAAAATAATCCCGATATTTCTTGAGGAGTGCCGGTTATATTATTAATAATTTTGAATTAATAGACTCTTAACGACTGCCAAGGTTAGTAGTGATAACGACGGCATTAACTGGTTATACATTTTCAAATGTTAAGAAATTTGTGAGGTCAAATGACATTTGTCGTAGCAGGAGAGCTCGTTACCAACTCTGTTTCTAAACCGGGTTGAAATCGCGTATTAATCTTTTTTTACGTAAATTAAAATATAAATTTATAAATCTAATTTTATTAAATAAATATATCTCTATAGGATTTTCATTCCGATTAAACGTTTCTAACAATCGAGAAGTACTAGTACTTACTGCCGTAAAATTAATCTGACAGTTCATTTTCGATTGCTTGTAAAGATTATACTCGTGGATGCGTAGGAAATTTTGTACGTGTGGGTTCATACAGGGACCGTAGTAAAGAGGATTTTATTACCGTGAATAAAAGCAGTTGGAATGCGTATCTCTTAGTAGAACGTGATAGAATACAGCAATAATATAATGTCAAATATTAATTAGTAGCGCAAAATATATTACAACAGAAATAAAACAAGTACACAAATATATCGTTGTGAATTTATTAGTACAAAAAAATTATCGAATTATATAATCTCGTTCCTCTGACTATCATCAAATCGAACGCTATGCGAAAACAATGAAATAGTCATTGTACTCATTACGAATGTAAAGTGCAATATAGTTATTCCTGCAGCGCGGTTTACTTCGTTTTTTATTGTTAACACGATTTTTTCGTCGTCGCATCTTTGAATGCTTATTTCTCGATAAGAAGGCATTAACAGAAAAACGGTTTCGTCATTGTTTTTCTTGTAAAATTTTAAATCGAAATCAGGTGTCATATGTCAACCTTGAATTTAAATAAATTAAGTTTTATTCGATACGGCGGATTCAAGATGGCGGAAAAAATTAAAAACCCACATAATGCAGATTTTTTAACTGTGTAGAACCCTCGTTTCTTTCTGCCTCCAAATACCTCTCAGATATGCAGTGTAAAATTGTTCTCGTACTTAAATATTACTCTGCGTAAAAAAGTAAACTTCTATCTACTCTGTGTATTTTTAAAAAAAATTACTTTTAATTACACGCAAAATTATTATGCGACTTGCTTTAACGTACATGCAAATGGAAATACGTAATTATGTAATAAGATTATTACAAATACATTGTAATATTTGACGCTAACAACGTGAACGTTGCGCAAACGAGTAGCGGTCGAATACTAAAGAATAATACGTTACAATAAGACAAGGTTATATTCCAGAACGTTTATAATTACTGAGAAACAATAGATAACCAGGTTCTGGAGGAGATTACCAATGACGTGTCGGCTAATTATCGTACTAAAACATATGTACAATTATACGGGACATATACAGTACGCACAGAGTAATTCCAAATAGCTGGAAATCTCTCGGAAGATGATTTATATAGCCGAGATAAAGAAAGTTCACTTAACATAGGTCAAAAAACGGTCCTTAAAGAGTTTCGGCTCACGACATATTTAGACCTGCTTTGTGCTTCCTCTGTGAAATTGAACTCCACTAAAAATTCTTTCGATACAACCCGAGAGGTAAATTTAAAGTTAACTTATGGATTTCATCTAAGAAATTAAATAAAAGCGATCGTAGTAAAACCTAACTGAGACCTCCATCTCAGTTAGGTTTTAAGAAAAACGGGGTAAAACACGAAAAGGTTTTGTTCAAATACACTTTTTTAGATGTTGAATAAATAACTATCTTAATTTACCGATAAAGAACATTTCTATTAACCTTTGTAAAAGATTTAAAACAGAGAAAATCGGTGCAAATAACGCCTATTAAAATTAAACGTAAATGTGAAAAGTTCAACTTTAATTAGAAACAAGCCGCATAAATACACGTCATCTCCTCTCATGTGATTATCTTCTCTCTCATGGCCTCTCTCTTTCTCTTTCTTTCATGCGATTACGGATCGGAAAAGCGATACGATTTTAAACAGAATAATTTTCATTAATATTTGAATTAAATAACGCAAAAGAAAACAAATAAAAACTTATCGATAAAAGAAAAACCGATAAAAGATAGATTTAAAAAATAAAAATCGTACTTTTTGTTTTTTTTTCTAAAAAAACATATCAAACCGATTACGTGATAAAGCTTCACACGTTTCTTTGAACCAGTTCCCTCAATGTGGCCGACATTCTGTTCAACGCTTAGTGCAGCTCGGCAAATCCACGCTAGCCCGGCTTGTCTAATAGTATTATTATTATTCCTAATAATAGCCCGACATTTTATTAAACGATGTCTCAATTCTTCTTGTATGCCAATACGACCGGAAAAAACCAACGACTTTGTCCAACCTCAAAGGGAAAAGCCCGTGAGGTGAGATCGGGAGATCGAGGTGGCCGTTTACCGATACGTTTCTTTCGATCCATCGCTTACTTATTTCTTTTTTCCTTTTTAGCCTCCGGTAACTACCGTTTAGATAATTCTTCAGAGGATGAATCAGGACGATATGTATGAGTGTAAATGAAGTGTAGTCTTATACATTCTCAGTTCGACCGTTCCTGAGATGTGTGGTTAATTGAAACCCGACCATCGGTATCCACGATCTAGTATTCAAATCCGTGTAAAACTAGCTGGCTTTACTACGACTTGATCGCCGGAACTCTCGACTTCCAAATCAGCTGATTTGAGAAGACGTGTTCACCACTAGACCAACCCGGTGGGCTGATCCATCGCTTACTAAAATGTATTATTTAAACGGTTCATTCATGGTGACAGTAGTCAGCAGATGCGCTATCATTAAAAAACCACATCTGTACTTTTATCTGCAAGCGGAATATCTTCCAAGAGTTCCATAAGATTTATTTGAAAAAATTCAAATTTCACATTTTCAAATTAACCGTCGACAGAATTTCATCCGTTAATCAAAATCACTCTGTAATAATTCTGGTACGCAATTCGAGAATGAAACTAATAATTGTTGCTCGTATAACATCCACCACGCACTCGGTTATGAAACGAAACCGAAGCGGACAACCTTCTGACGCTTGAGGTGGGAGATGCCTGTGCCGCATTCAATATTGTTTTTATGGCGTTGGAATTTCTCACAAAATGTTCTAGTGGTTCTAGGATACCTTGTTTCTCAAACTCGCCTCTGCAAATCCTCGAATGTTTTACGATCCGTTGCTCTTCGATCTAGGTAATTTTCCCGGTATTCACGCAACGCAGCCGATGCAAATATCTAAAACGGTCAGTCCTAGTGCTTTGAAAAAAATTCTTGACCCCTAACGGAAGGTATCTTACCATCACCAGCTACCAACTGACACTATTTGGATGTACTACGGGATTTATTTTGGGGGGGGGAATGCAGTGGGGTGCTCTTACAATATCTTCCCAACCAATTGTTCGATTGTCAAAATTCAAATGGATTAAATTGAGGGCTATCTGTTGCTAACACCAGGATCACTCACGATTAATAGAAAATTTGGTTATATCTCTGCATTCATTCATCTGACATTTACAGTTCAAATGGATCATTTCTTGGCCTTTGGCCCCGTACTAGCGATTTTCTGCAAGGCCAGTGCTCTATGTACACATCGTCTGGGCTGTGTAACGATAAGTGGCAATCAGTCAACCTGTTGCTGCGAAGTACTTCACAGAACAGTGGCGTAGTGTGTTGCAGGAGGACCGCCGTCAGCTAAATAAGGATGTTTTCTTTGTGGGTCGGTGTCCCCAAAATTAAAAATTTTATAATTGGCACAAGCATGTAAAACTTTTAAACAGAAATGAAATCTGTGGATATCAAGCATAAATTTTTGAAGTATTGTGTGGAGTAAAATGCTATATAGCCGTGAAACATAGACATTTGGATAATCATAAATTAGAGAATATAATAGGGACTTTTAAAGGATAGTGTTGCAGGAGAATGTTAAGAACAAGGTGGGTTAATTTTTTTGTGAAATGAAGCATTTTTTGATCAAAATTGGAAAGGAAAGAATATTAGTGACAAAATCCTGTTAAAAGAACAAGGTGGGTGGACTATATATTAAGATATTCAAGTTATGGAGTTTGCTGATAGTGTAAATGGTTAAAGCAGCAGTGGTGGCTCATAGCTAAATTTAGTGGGGGTGCTGCTCCAGAAAATCTTTTTCTGGGCCTTTTTAAGGCCATCGTTAAAAGTTTTCTGTAAAATAAAAGAAGTGAAAAAAATGAATCGAATAGAATAGTCGGAAGCAGGATAATAATCTAATTCTACAATTAATCAGATTCAAGAATACGGTACATGATTTTTAAGCACATTGTGCTTAATAACCGTATTCAGTTTAACTGAATAAATAAAATGTCAATATAGATATTTTTTAGTATTATTATATAACTTAATAAGATGTCTGCTTATAAACACTATAGTCTAATGGTGCTTAATCTAAATTTCTATGTACACAGAAACAGACACATTAGTTTTTACTAATTCCTTCTCTTTTGTCCTTCCAGCGTGTTTTTGGATGGATTTGGCAATCAAATTTTAAGCTTAAGAATATGTGTTGTACAAGTATAAATACAGATCAAAGAAAAAAGGACTTAGTGTATTAAATGTTATCGATAATATCAAGTGTAAATAGGGAGTGCAGCAGTTCCACAGTGCCTATATACAAGCTGCCACTGTAAAGCAGTAAAGGAAGACAAATACTATGTATAACAGATAATTGACAATGTGTGTTAAAATTAAGAGACGAACAAAGAGAAAAAATATATTTGTATATCAAACCGGTCAAACAATTACCGTAACAGCAAATCGATTACTGTTCAAGACATTCATAACTTTGATATAATTTTATTATATCATCAAAACTGATAGAGTGATAATATCTCTTCCTTTTATGCAGAAGGTTCTAGGTTTAGATACCTTGTCATCCTCCACACACTGCAAATTTCATGCATCAAATTCCCATATACAAGCCTCAGGGCTTCATGTGGTTCATTAAATATATACTATTTAAAAATGACATAAACACTACAATTAAGATGAATTCAAATACAATTCTTTTTACTTCAGTATATAGTTAAAGTGTGTGTGGAAGAAGTGTATACCTATCTCTTAGTTATTACAGATGACAGCTTTGAAATGTTACATTTTTAAATTAAGAAAATGCTCATTTACCTCAATGCGGGTTGACAACCCAACATTTTTATTTTGATTTTAAATATGGGCAATTTCAGAATAAATATAATGGATGAATTTATGTAAATAAAAGTTTTGTTTTAAGAGAAAAATCACCAACCGATTCAAATTAACTATTATCTTTTCAAATATATTTTAAATACTATTAAAAAGGAATAATTATAATTAAACAAAAATTAATATAATTAACTATTCCACTTAGTTGCTCAATAACATTCATTTTACTGAAAGAAAATTATGAAAATTCAGTGTCATCTAAGGTTCTCGCGTTTTATTTCTGATACTTATTAGGATCGAACTAAATTCCGTAACTACTTTTCTTTTTTTTAACCTCCGGGTCCGCGCTTAGGTATTCCTTCAGAGGATGAGATGAATGATTTGTAGCGTGTGTGAAGATGCCATGCCTGACCGGGATTCAAACTCGGGACCTCCGGATGAAAGGCCGAGACGCTACCACTCGCGCCACGGAGGCCGGCCATAACTACTTAAAACTCACACTTTATATGTTTACATAATAAGAATAACATGCACGTATCGGGTAGTAGCCGACGGGAATTATATATCGATATTGAACATCATATCGATAGTTATGTTGTTAGCGCGGCGTCGTTTGTCACTAGACGTCTAACCCTACTCAGTTGTTTAACCTGTGAAAGTTGTGTTTATGTGTTAGTGATTATGTTAGTATATAGATAGTGGTTAATAAACTTGGTATTAGGCCAAAAAAATGAAGGACCCCTCTGTGTTAGTAGAAATTACGCAAGAAAATAATGAATGGGATCTATTAAGCACAAAACGGAGTATAGGTAAGGGGCTTTTGTATGAGTGTTACTACCATAGAACCGATTTTTGGCATCTCAGTTAAGATATTTACAAATATATATTTTTTTAAAATGTAAGACATGATCCAAAATTAGAACAATATACTTGTCTTTTTTTTTTATTCTGTCTTGTAAATGTTCCCTAAAACTTTAGTTTGATTCTGCTGTTAAAAGTAGTTTTTACTCATAAAATTAGATCTATTGTGATACACTGTAAATGGAGAAAATGGATGATCTTATTGTATCACTTATTTTTCAGAAATATTTATCTCTGATCTTTGTTTAGAATTCATCTTCTGTTAACTTTAATTAATAGTTCCATATGTTATATTGCAGTTAGTACAATTAATCTTAAAGAGAGGTTTTATTTTTTGAGATGTTAAATTATTTTGTTTTTGATATTGACAATTTAAAAATAAAATTCATACATATTTTATATCAAAATTTATTAATCATAATAAATTAAAAAATTCTAAATCTTTATCTCATATTATGATACTTTAATGACCTGATTCTTCATAATTATATTATTAAAGAATAAAACTGTTAATTCTTTCTTTAAAATTAATGAATGCTAATATTTTAAATTGAAATTTTCTGTTGTGTGATTTATGTATGTTTGATTAAAATGTATAAACAAATCTTATTGAAAATTTATGCCCCTTGAACTAATATATCTGTTAGTCATGTACCTGATGGGGCTGGTATTTTTAAGTGATTTGAAAAAAGTAATTATCTTAATTAATGGCTTTAAATACCAAATGTTATTAATCTATATAAGTGTATGGATTATTTAAATAAAGAATTAAAAATAAATAATTTTTTGTATTAGGTTCTTTAGTAGTAGTCTGTACTTTATTAAAAATAGGTGATGGTAATTTTTTTGTGCATTATAAAGGTTTTCAAAAAAAGGATATACATTGTTTTCAAATTTTGTACATCAATGTTTTAATATTACAGAGCCTCTTTTCCATTTGTAATAAAAAATGTTTAGTAAGTTTATTATGAACTGGAATAAAAAAAATATATATATGAGGTGTAAAACTGACTGTTTGCTATTTACAATAGTGAGAGTATTAGCTTTCAATTATGTTATTCCTTATAGTGATTTTATTGATTTACCGATCTAATTAAGTACTGTAGGTAAGATTAAAAGTAAAGAATGGAAGAATCTTGGCCTATTTTAAGGTTAATTTTGGTGATTTGTAATCATGAAGTATGTTGTATGTGTGTAAATTTTAAATCAAATCTTTTTTAATTTTAATTATTTGAAATTTAACTTTACAAGTGTAATAATCGAAAATGTAAGCTGTAACTAGCTATTTACTTTGAACATCTTACTCTATATGTTATTCAAGGTCTTGAACCCAGCTGAAAATTCCAGTGTGTTATTATCTTGAAGGAAAATAAAATTTATTCTTTGTGCAGTTAAATACGCAAAAATTTACCAACCGATATCTACTGGAAGTGCTGTAAAGAACCATAACGAAAATTGTGTCTGTTATTTCAAAGTAAGATCTTCATATTATTTTTGAAATTGTAGGTAAATTTTACTGATTAATGTGGGTAAGAAAATACTTTATAACTGCAAATATATACCTGCTTCTTAAAATTATATTTATCTTTTCATTTGAATGTATTTCTAAGAACTGAATATATTAACCTGTCCAAGATTATAGATGATGTGTATCTGAGGTTTAGGTGTTACCCAAAATTTAATTCAATTCATTCCTGAAACAGTGCTGTTAATTGGATCCTAGAAAATAAAGTTCAATTTTAACATGGCCAATAAAAAACCGATTAAAATAACTGGATTTAGACCTGAGTTGTCTAGGAGTAGACCTGACTGACTGGATTTAGACCTGAGTCTTGTTAACTGAGTATTGACTGTGGGAGGGAGGTAGAATATACTTAAGAATGGAAACTTGAGAAGGAAAGAGGTATATTTAAGAAGAATAGGTGTGATGTAGGTGCCATGAACAAGCAAGTGTTTATAGTAATAGTTATTCTTCTTGATGTAAATCAAAATCAAGTTTTTGTATGAGGTAGGCACTAGTAAATGTTTATTATTATATATTTAAGTAAAACACAAGGAGGGTTACTTACACTTTTTTTTTTGTAAGTAATAAATTAAAAAGTCCTATGCTTGAACCCCTGCATGTGTTGCAGAAAAACCCCTGCAAGTCATGAATCATTGCAGAAAATTTTAAGTACATCATACAGTTTTTTCAAAGAAATGCGTATAAAATACACTTTTAATACAAATTTAAATTAAATTTTTAAATATTGGAAAATTTCTTTTACTTGAATATATTATATAAATCTGAAATTGCAAAAGTAATAAGAGAAAGTAGCCGTGGCATCATCAGCATATTTAATAATTGTTGAGTGACATACAGAATCTCTTTTATCAATTAGGAATTTGCAAATGAACATTTATATTTTAATTTATTGACTTTAGTTTAAGTTACCAGCTTGTGCGTTAAACAATTGATTACTCTATTTTCTGATAAACTGACGATGCTTTATTTTACAAATATTACATTTATTATATTTATAATTCATATTATTAATATATTCAAATGCTTCATGTGCTGTTACTACAGATTTTGTAATTGTATATTTTTCTTACTAAATTTTGTGTTTTATTATTATATTTATAATTTTTCACTTGCTAATGTCTGTGGTGGAATTAATATCTCTGTCTTTCATTTTGAAGGTTCTGGATTCGAACCTTTGTTTTCATACAAGATAAGAATATATCATTAAGGTAGTAATATTTCCCATGAATTTATACTATATAGATTCATTAATTTCTGCAGTATTATCTTATAAAAAGCAGCGGTATTCATAATAAAATGTAAAAATTATATACAGTATATCAAGTGCTTACTTGACTTCATGGATTACAAAATGAACTGCCTTACCATTTACCTTGAACAGTTGAGGTAAATATTGATCACAGCAGTATCTCAAAATTAGTAAATGAAAAATGTAATTTAATTATTTTTTCTTTTGTAAATCTGTAGGATAAAAGATATTTTAGAATAAATTAATAAAATATATTATTTGTATGCTTCATAAGTAGCGCTTTATAAACAACAAAAGCAGATAGTTAATGTTAATCGATGCCAATTAAATATTAATGTTCATTAATATTATTGCATTAACGATATAAGAAATAGTTTAATAAATATTAATACTTTTGATTGGATTTATGCTCTCCTGTCGGTTAGACATTGCTGTTAATTCTATCGTATTTTACGTGCAGTACTATCTTTCTGACATAAATTTAAACAAGTATTATAATATTTATATTACTAAAGTATTATTAATTAGTATTTAATTAGTATTATTAATTAGTTAGTATTATAATATAGTAGTATTTTATCTATATCTTCTCTCTGTATATGCAGTCAGTGGTTTTGGTTTCTTAATATCTGCTTTTATATAAAAATTATTTTATACCCTGTTCACAGATTTAAAAATAGAATCTGCAGTATGAATGAAAAGGTAGTGGTGTTTATGAAAAACAATTTGTGTATAGCAAAAAATGAGGTTACACTGTCTAAGCCAGAATTTTTCAAGAAATTATATTATTAAAGCAGTTAATAGCATTGCTATGGGCTTTGTAAAATTGTATTAATTTATTATCACTATAAATATTTTTTGTGTTTGAATGTGTAAGAAATAGTAAACAGACAGCTATGAAATGGGGTGACTTTAAAATGTATGTGCATTGAATTTTTAAGTAGTATAATGATAAATTACATGAATCCTTCAGTTGATAAACATATTTTAATTAATATTTGTGATTATCCTGAGTTGGTTAGAGGCAGTATGTAATTAATATTTTTAATTGTCCTGAATTGGTTGGAGGCAGTGTATTACATTGTTTCTGGACTGAAAAGGGATACATTAATTTGTTGTTTTACATGATCTGTTCCATTCTCTTTTATGATGATGCTGTAATACATGTAAAGCACCTGAAGTAGTAGAGGCGCCAGTGAAATTTGGTTTCTTTAAAAGTATGATGTTGACTAATTTAGACAGTCCCTGTTGTGAACAGATTGAAACTGTCATTTGTGGACAAAATAACTTTATTTTTTGCATTTGGCATAATTGTGTGAAAGTATATTTGACTTTGTGAAGAAGGCAGCAGAAAACTGTGCACTCTTTACTTTTCCTAATAATCCTGGTCATGGATGCTTGTTAATCTTGAAGATAGGTGTTCCATTACTTGGGAGTGACTTTTGTCCTAAATCAGGTAGCCACTTTGTTATTTATTCACTCAACAGAGATGCTCTCAATTACAAATGATTTTTTTCTTATGATTATGTAAGTAGAACGATGAAAAATGCCAGAATTGAACCCAATACCAGTCGAATTAGAAGCCAGCATGCCTATTACTACAACCGGCTTGCTTAATAGATGTTTTGATTATCATTTCATCTGTGATATTGTTTTTACTACTATTCTTGATGTTTAATGTCATTATGGAACCCTGTAAAGTGTTTTCATTTTGAAATCCTCTTTTAAAGCACATTTGTTTGAGAACCTAAGTAATGTTTCAAACAATTTTGGTTTGGAAAAAAATTTGATTTCCTAATTTTATCATGTATCCATTGTTATTAATGCTCCGGTAAAAATCAAAAGCTGTGCACCTATAGTGGAGTTGTGTGGGCACTACTGTCCTGGTGTAGTTAGGTAAGGAATAGTTTAGATCTATGTGAGGGTATAGCAGAATATTCTGTTAATGTATAAATTTATTTCCCTTTCTTGATGCTCTTTTTTATTAACTGACATTTTTTATTTAAATCACTGTATTCTGATAATAAATGAATTTAATAATGTAAAGAATTTGAACATTTAAAAAATTCAGTTTATTTTACCGTTTAAATAATAAAATGCAAATAATGTAAAATAATCAATAAAATTTATATAATTGTTATTTATTATTTTTAGTTATATAAAATATAAATAATAATAAAATACAAAGAATCAACCTATTATGATATTAATTTATATTGATTTTTTTATAATATAGTTTTATTTATATATTTTAGAATGGCTTGCTATGCATTATATCACCAATGCAGTTCGATGTCAAGGAAGGTTGACACCTGAAAGACGAGAATTGTTGAAACGTGTTTCATCATTTTTTGGTATATCAAATGATCGATATCAAGCTGAAATGCGGAGAGCATAAGTGATAAATGTTTATCAGCAATTGCTGAATTGTGAGTAAATCATGTGTGTAAATATATATATATATATATATATATGTATGTATGTATGTTTGTGTGTTGTGTGTTAAGCTATTTAAATTAAATTAGTTTACTTAATATTTACCATTTTATAAGTTATTTTTTATATTAATTATAAATTGTTGCTTGATTTAATTGTATATGTATTATTGTAGTTGAAAAGTTTCTTAATGGGTATTTTTAATACTGCATGTACTAATGGTCAAATATGTAATTGTCATTTAACTGCTGTGTAAATAAATAAATCCTCATTTGTTATCCCTACTTTTAGTTAGATTTCATTAGAAAACTACCTATATTAATGTGTAGTTTTCTTATAATCAATTTACTATGATTCGACTTCCGGAAATTTTTGACATATTGCATTTCACGTCTCCCAGACCCAAAAACCACTTATTGATTTACTGTACTGTAAATGAGCAAGTCCGTCAACTCTAAAAGAAAAAAAATTTGTGGTATCGCACATTATGAATGACTGACCGAACAATAACACCACAAAACCGCTCAAATCAATATTCAAATGTTAAACTTAATTCTTGATCAGCTGTTATTGACAACCTATGAAAAATAATAATGTTTTAGAAGAATGTCTTTCAAATTTATTTTTATAATTTTTGCATTTTTATGAAAATTGTTTTGTTTAGAATCGTATCACTTTTCCGATCCGGTTTGTGCGCTTTGTCTCTATTTAAAGTTGAATTTCTCATATTTCTGTTTAATTTTAATAGATACTAGGTACATCGATTTTCTAAAAGAAAAAAGTATTTTCCGCGAAAGTAAGATAGAAGTCTGGGACCAAGTTTTACTCGATCTCTTCGATAAAATCCATATGGAGGTATCAAATATACCGCTAGATTTTTACTCCGAGAATTTTAGAAGCGTTTAATTTCATAGAGAAAGCACAAAGCAGGGCTAAATGTTGTTTCGCGAGCCGAAACTCGCTTACGAACCGTTCTTTGACCTATGTGTATATCAATTTTTTTTCCTATTTTTGGCTGTAAAATCACCTCTCGAGATTGCGGTTCAATTTGGAATAATTCTGTATATAAAACAATTAACTAGTAATCTGTCGATGTTCGTAACTGCAAATGTACAAATCCGTAATTGTTGTAACTGATTTGTCGTTATGATAATTACATTAATATATTTTACTTTCTAATTATTAACATTTTTTTGTAAAATAATTCAAATATCCCCTTTACAATCATTGATTTTTTTACACGATTAAGGTTTTTTTTTTAACGGATCCGTTAATACTTTTATGAACATTTCCGTGTTAGGGAGAGATCAGTTAAGTACAAAATGAATGAAAAAAACTTCCAGAATAGAATATAGTACATCATCGGCTACACGCTTTGTTGTCAGCGTTAATAACTATCGTAGCTGTTGTTTGCAATAGTAAGATTTTACTGCAGCGTGTGCGATCGTATTAGTGCTGTAATGTACCGGGTGACTTCATGTGTTAGCCTTGACGGGTATACTTTATCGTTTTTGTTAACAAGTGATGTAACTTTAACTATAACTGTCATCTAATTCGTAAATAACTCGATTCAGTCGGCGCCAAATGAAAACCTTAACCGTAAATCAAACGTAAAACATTAAACCCGTATAACTTGTAACCGTAACTTTCTAGACGGTCTATTACAACGGCATTCTGTTTATTTATAACACGATATCCCTTAACCTTTTCCCATCACAATGCTCCGCGCTTCTTAGCGCTCCGCAAAAATAGTTGGTATCTTGATTGCCTCTCTTCATAGTCTTATGCTACCCTCTTGTGAAAAAATTTTCAAAAAATTACAGTATATTAACGAGATTTAACAGATTCTGACAAAAAAAAACCTTACGATTAGATATTTTTTATGCCTGTAACAAAAAAAAAAATTGAAACCGTACAAAAATTACGATAATTTAATTGCAGAATTTTTTTTGCGCATTTCTACCGCGTTTTTTATTAGCGAAATTTTTTTTTTTTTTATTTATGTTTATGAAACATAGTTTGCCGATTAAAAAAAAATACTTTCAAGCAAATCGGTTGAAAGTTGGGCAAAATATGATGAAAAACCCGTGTCATAAATTACAGATTAATTAGCATATCAGTTTCGAGAAATTTTTGTAGTTATTTATTTTTTCTTAGCGTTACATATAATGTAAAATTTATTTTAAAAATTATAAGACTTCCTTAGAGCATTTATTACGTAAAAAAACTTTTTTTACAACAGAGTATTGCTGTTACACGCCACGGGGGGGGGGGGGGGCAATAGAGTTCATGAAACGCATAATAATTACCCCAGTAATTACAAGCTATTCGGTACAAACAACAGGTATTTTTTGTGTTACTATGTATATAAAATCGTAATATATATTATATATATATATATATATAATATATAAAATAAGAAATTACGAGCGCGCACTAGTTTTTACACCAACATATAAATCGCAATATGGGAGATTCCCCAAAAAAACAAAAGAATGAAATAGATGACAAATAATAAATAACCTAAACAAATAAAATGAAGTAATAAATTTATAAATAAAAAGCTCTTACCCCTAGTTGGTGATATTTTGGCGTGTGTGATACACGAGAAAGCATCCGTCTATACAGAGTGGTACCTCACAAGGCCACACACCTCCAGGCTGATCTTACGCGATGCCGTTTGCCGAGCACACAACGCATTGTCTAAAACTGTTTGTTCCCTCACGTTTAGGAAAATGTCTTGCTTCACAACTTTCAAGACGTAAAAATTCACGATTTCTTACATAAGATCCTCGTGCAGAAAATCTCGTAGGAGATGATGAAACAAGCCCTTTCAAAACCTCATTTCGAAACCATCAGAAGGATTGGTTCTTCTCAATCTTATTGCCGTATTATTTATTATTATTTATTGTAAGCCGTATAAGCATTGACAAGGAGCATATCAAAAATGTGGAAAAAAAGTTTTTTCGTCCATTCTGTCATGCGCCTATGTAAGTAATAGCTTGAAGACAGAAGATCAGATTGATCAACAGCCCCCATATAATTATTGTAATCTACAATCATTACAGGTCTCACGACATTTTCTGTACCGTGAATTGTTACACTGTATTTACCCTCTTCAGCAGGCCCATGAATAGAAGACAGAAGTGTTACCATTCGCTTGTCATTGAATAGAATACAAGATATTCCATCCAGTGTCGTACGACAGGCTAACCGGTGTCTGGTCAAACCTAATTGTTTACGTCTGTTTCGTGTGAATTCAGCTGGCATTCCAGCACGATTGGATCGAGCTGTTCCACAAGCTAGAATTCCCACATCTTTCAGTTGTCGATATAATTGCAGGGATGAAAAAAAATTTTCCATATACAAATGATATCCACAATTTTCATAACCTGCAATTAATCGATAACTGTACGTTCAGTAATCGTTTCGTTTACATTTTGTTCCTCTCGTTGTCTCCCGAGATATACATTCATATCGAATGTGTACCCAGAATTATCGAAAAGTCTGTAAACCTTTATCCCAAAGCGCTTTCGTTTACTAGGTATATACTGCCGAAACAAGACTCTACCCTTGTAGGCGCATAAAACCTCATCAACTACAATTTGTTGTCGTGGATTACAGAGTTCACGAGATTTCTGACGAGCAATTTAAAATATTTCGCGTACTCTCCAGAGACGGTCGTAGTTACCAGTTTGCATTTCTGATTCTATCGGTGGATCCTGGTTAGTGAAGTGTAAACACTTCAAAATATGAAGAAAGACAGTTCTCGGTAATGTATTCCCAAACCAAGCGAAATGGGAAACCTCGTCAGTCGACCGGTATTCTTGTAAAGTGTGTCTTACAGTATGACCCATTTCCAGGATGATTGCAAAGAAACGTTTCATCTGGTCAAGACTAACGTCACCTTGAATTCTGTCCTTAGGTAATGGTCTACCAGGTCTACGGCTTTGAAAATACAAATTAGTTTGTGATGTTACTTTTTCAAGGATAGCCCCAAAAAACAACATAGATACGGCAAACGGCGTCTGCCCATGAATACGGGGATCAGGAATATATTCAGGCACATTCTGTAAATTCCTACCACGCTTCTTAGGCCGACCTCTCTTATGAGGAGCGGATTTAGCCAAAAGGTCGGGATTCTTTACAAATGCACCTGGTTCCGGACCCGTAAAAGGCAAACTGTTTAGTGTGTCATATTTACACCTATCAGTACAAACTAACCAGGGATTTCCAAGAACCGGCAGACGACCTTTCAACTCGTAACCTTCGTCATCTGTAACTGTTTCGTCATTTTGGGCCCGGTCAGTTGGATTTTCTTGTAACTCCGCCGTGTCAAGTTCCTCATCTTGGAGAGGAAAATCAACAGCTGGTTGCATTTCAACATCCAACTGCACTGGAGAACGATAATGGATTTCATGAAATATATTACAGTTTCCGTCAGCATGTGGATGTAGAACTGAACCGGCTACATTTATTTTCTGTTCCGTGTCAGTATCACTAATCGAATGACCTGGATCATCAAAAATCGTTACTCCTAATTTCAGTATTTTTGATGTCGTCCAAGCCCTCAAGGTCGTCACTGTCATTTTCGTCATAATCTGAAAGTCCTACGTCAAGAGCAAACCTAATCTGTTCGTCATTCATTGTCTCGAAAAAAAAAAATTACGGCAAATAAAAAAAAATCACAAATTTAAAAAAACGCCCAATATGTGAAAAAAATCCCACTGAATAAAAAAAAAACCGATGTAATTTTGAAAAAAATAATGAAATAATATATTACCAACGTAACGCCGGTTTGCGATAGTAAGTTACTTACTGCAGTTCACTCGTACTCACTCACACAATAAAGTAACATATGTTAGTATAAAGAAAGAGATTCAGTAAAAACTACGTTTTATAAAAATCCCCTCCACTTAAAAGGCTATTCAGATTGACAAAAAACTATTTTTACTGTATACTGTTATTCATTACGAATCGGTATGTGTTCCATTGATGCCGATATCTTTTGTCAGAAAAGATTGATTAGGTCTCAAATAAAAGTACACATTTATGGCCACAAATTCCTTTTTTTTTTTGTGTGTGCCGTATAACATAACTTATTATGTGTTTCAATACATCGTTATGTTGCTAATATAATAAGCTAGTTTTGTAAATAATAAATAAATCCGTAACCCTCATAGCAATTATAATACACCAGTCACACACACACACACACAAGCACATTTCTGAGAAAAAAATGGTCATATTCTTTCTTGTCCAAATAAAACATTTTAATTCGTATAACCGTAGTTCAAATTGTATAATAAAACTGATTTCTTTGTGAATATAAAAAAATATAACCGACTTAGATCCCATATAAAATGATTTTGTAACAGCGTTTTAAAACTTATCACCGCACAGAGCCACTTTACTGGCTTCCTGATCTGAAAAGGTGATTCGAGTATAGAAATGTTTAACGACTACTAAAAAATAAAACTAAGGTTTAATTAGTATTTACAGTAGTAGTAAAAAAGAAAAATATCGGTTTGATTGTTTGTGACAGATTACTTTGCAAAATAAAATTTATTATTTTTTTTGGCTATAAAGTAAAATGATATTTTAAGAACTTGTGACATTTTACACGTTTTTTTTTTTTTACAATCGGAAATGTTTTATAAACTTTTAATATTGATTTTGATAAAAATATTAATATAAATTTATAATATTAATATTTTGTTTATTCTAATCGGATACTAAGAAGCGGTTTTTTTCGGATGAAAGTATTATTTTATTTTTTCTTAATTCTCAAACGGTTGAATATTTTTAAACAAAGCTTATTATACGTCGTGAATTATTACGCATTATTATTATTTATCGTAAACAATGCGTTGTAAAACTAAACAATGGAATTAAAGCACGGTTGTTATTATTATTATTATTATAATTGCTGTTCCCCGTGGTGGAGTGGTAGCGTCTCAGCCTTTCATCAAGAACCCACCGGGTTGGTCTAGTGGTGAACGCGTCTTCCCAAATCAGGTGATTTGGAAGTCGACAGTTCTAACGTTGAAATCCTAATGAAGGCAGTTACTTTTATAGGGATTTGAATACTAGATCGTGGATAGCGGTGTTCTTTGGTGGTTGGGTTTCAATTAACCACATATCTCAGGAATAGTCGAACTGAGAATGTACAAGACTACACTTCATTTACACTCATACATATCATCCTCATTCATCCTCTGAAGAATTATCTAAACAGGAAAAGCCTTTCTCCGGAGGCTAAACAGGAAAAAGAAAAAAGCCTTTCATCAGAAGGTCTCGAGTTAGAATTCCGGTCAGGCATGGCTTTTTTCACACGCAACAAAATTCATTTATTATTCGTAAAGTAACAGTAACATAATGTAAGCTTTTTGTTACTGTGCAAATAGAAAGATAAATATATAAATATTATCAGAATTAGTAGTACAAAAGTGAACATTCTAACAAACCAAAAAGTAGTTTTGCGGAATCGTTTCATTCTGATTATAACGATTAGAAATTTTTCTAATAAAGGGCGCGGGCGTATAATTCCTCTTCTGGTGCGAGTTAATTTTTTTTTTAAATATAATTTTGATTTTTCTTAATTTTAATAATATTCTTAAATTTTTCTAACGCTTTGAAATTAAATATTGTACATTTTAAAACGGTCACGAGTTAATTACCGCTTTGTGCGTGTTACTTTGGGTACACCGTAGATGTTACTCGGTATCTCTGTCTAGGTTTAGACTTCAACGTAGGTGAAAAATACTTTTTATCTTATTCAATCGAGTAACATTAAGGATAGATGGATATTTTTAGCGATAGATCGTAGATACCCGTAATCCAGTTAACGGATAAACTACGTTAGTAAAATAAATATCAGTCCGATTTTAAAGCGCGTTGAGAATTTCTGAGTAACGTCTGTTGAATTATTATATAAATAACTGAACGGATTCTGAAGATCACAGAAGCTTTTTTAGTTCCTCGTTTGAACAGGCAAATACCGAGATGTCTGTTGTAACAGAAAAGCAGTTACGCGTCTGAAATTGTGTTCTAAATTTATTGTTTGAATGTAAATTAGAATACCGTTTTATAAAAAAATATTTTATAAAATCAAATACTGTAACTTAAATATTTACATAAAAAAATACCGCTTTTTTCATTCCTGCCACCTGATAACTGCTGTAATAAACTGCTTTAACGAGAATCCGAATATTTATTCAAAGACAATTTCAAATTCCACGGCCGATTTAATAGCAAAGATACATGTTTTACCTATATTTCAATATTCCACCTATTAAACAGCTAACTTCAAGATTTCTTGAGATGTATACTACTTTCCCACACCTGTTCACCTACTGATACGGAACCTCGTATCCATAGGTGAATAGCCGAAGGAAACGATTGACTTTTACAGCTTTTTTTTCCCTTTTTTTAAGGTCGCTTAAAATAATTTTTTTTCTTATGTAACAATTTCTACAAAGAAAAACCTTACCTTTAGTAAAAACTAGCGGTAACGTTTTTAAAATGAATATTGTCTGACGAATAGAACTAGTTTTACAGATTGAATAACAGCTGTTGTGTGTGCGTGTAGGTTTTTCAAGATAAACCGTTTACATCTGAAGTTTATTTACATATAATTAGTTAAGAGTAATGTAATTATTTTAGGGCGTATAAGTTTTAATAAGTTGCTTTCGTCTTCGTAAATTAATCGTACATTGTTCCGTGAATTTTCGCCACATAATTGTTTTCAGTTTGCGATTAAAACGTTCCACGACCGAAGCTTTCTTATCCGAACGTGTAGAATAGTGGTTTATATTGTACGATTTCATCAACTTTTTCACCGACGGATTGTAAAACTCTTTACCCGAATCGGTTTGAAAATGACGCATTGGATGTTTATCCGGTATAAGTTTCAGGGCTTTAGCAATTTCCGTTCCCGTTTTATTTTTTAGCGCAACACCAAAAGCCAGTTTTGAAAAGCAATTAATCATCGTCAATATACACCGATATCATTTGTTCCAGCGTAAGGAATCATCTCGACCACATCGGCCTGATATCGGTCTTGTATACCCTTCAACACTACTCTTCTTGTAGGGTAATTACGTCGAGCTTGACGATGAAGCTCTTTAGCTATTGACGTTTTGACACTTATTTCTAAAACGATTATATTTCGTAAGAACGGGAAGAGAATATTAATTCTGGGGGATAGGAATATAAGAAAAGAAAAAAGGATCTTTATTATTATCTTTTACCGGCCTCACCACTCTTACATCCTGGTCTTGGCACCGGCCGTTTCGATAACATTGTCAAATCATTAATCGATTTACAATACGTGTAAAGGGAATTATGATTTAATCGGTTATCGATTCGGGGGGTTTCGGGTGGTCCTGAAAAGGACCGTTTATAACGATGACAATGATAAAGAATGGACAGGAAGGCGTACGACGAAGATGTTCTACAAAAGGTTCATCATCGTCATTCCACATACCGATTCTAATTCGACAATTTTGACACCTAATCAAATCAGCGTCACCATCATAAATAAATCCTAAGAAAGCCAATCTTTTAGGTGCAAGCGTCGGATTATTAATATGCGGCCAGATCGATTCGTATACCTTCCTATTTCCAATCCTTTTAACTTAATAAAAGAGCGAAATCTAGTGTAATAACACACGTCCATTATATTAGAGCAACCAAATAAGAATGAACAAATTTTAAAATAAATACTCAATTTATAGCAAACGGTTTGTTTATCATTTTATATTAATTAAACTAATGATCAATTAATACTTCCTTTTGAAAGTGATATTTTTTTTTTTTCATATCTAATAATCTCATTACCACTTCTTTTTGTATTATTATTGCAGGTGTTACAGATATATATGTAGCTAATGAATTAGTATAATTCATTATTAAACATGAACACCATTACAGAGGACGATGTACAGCTACGTGTCACACGGTTAAGAAAACTGAGATCTTTGTGACATCTAGCGCGTGCTATAAACAGATCGCGTCAAAAAAAACATAATTTGTTTTACATTTTTGCCGTTTTATACTACCGCTTTTGAATCCATTTTTATGAGATTTGGTAGCATTATGATAGTAGTTTATAACTGATAATGAATTTCGAGCGAAGCCGCGACGGGAAATCAAAAACCATTTAGTGGGTCCTGTACTGACCAGACTATTGCTCTGAAGAAATTACAATACACTGATAGATTTTATAAATTGAACGGATTTTAATTCTTATTCGTGGTTATTATTCTCGCAAGAATGAGTATAATGAATACTGGAGGGTCCAGGAGCCAGAGCTCTGACTGCCAAATATCCCCGACGCGGAGGTTAATAAGAAATATTATTATACGCTTATAATACTTACGTATTTCAATTGAAGGGAATTGTAATACAGATTTTAAAGTTTCTCATTAATATTTTTAAAAAAGAATTTAACGCGCGACCCGTTTACGATATACTTTTGTGTATTACATTAGAAAAATTACTAATGATTTTTGTCTGATCTGTTGTAAAAGTCATTTATGGCATTTTTTAACTGTTGAGTTAGAACTATATTTTAATTTTTTAAAATTTGTTCAAATATTAATTAATTTTTTTTTTTTAATTAAAGTTTGCTGCTTTAGGTTGTTACCAATATTTGCCTTTATTAGGAAAGTAATAAAGAGCAAAGCAACACCGTTCAGGAAAAGTTATCTGATCTATTAAGTCAGCGATTAAATAAAAGGCTATAACACAAAATTCTAAGTTCTTGAAATGATTTGTACCTTTGGAAATGTTATCCATTTACAATGATTTGAATTCCGATTTTTTAATTTCGTGAATGAATCGTACACAAACTGTCTTTAGAAAAAAAAAATATAATAATAAAAGAAAAATAATAAAATAATATAAATAATAAAAGATAATCATCAAAAAACATGTTTTTTGAGCATCATGGCTTGGATAATAAATCAAACTGTTCCGATATCATATCGATTAAAATTATCTGCTTTGAAGTCGCCCTGGTTTACATCGTCTCTTCGTTGTATTTTCAGCGTTCTTCGACAACTGCTGATTAAATATAATTTCTAAATTTTCCTTTTAATTATCTCTACTTCATTTCCATATACTATTTTCTACAGTACGTTATTTCCATAATGATACACTGTGTAACCGGAAAAAATCCTTCCGGTCTTTGTAAATTCTATTTGAGCGACTTTAAAATGTTTCTTTCATTTTGGTGACAACCAAATTTCACTACCGTATAATATCCTGAGAAATAGCATTATTTGGTGATTTCGATGATATCGATTTGAAATGTAAATTTTTATAACGACACATTGAACCACCGCATATAACAGAATAAAGTAAATCGCAATAAAATGTTTTTAAAAATTTAATTCAAAATAGTTTTATTTTTGTAAATTTGGTTCAGTGTATCCTTACAAATGTTTAAAATTCAAATTAATTAACATCACCGACAACCGTCATTCAAAACCTAGCAAATTTCTTAATTCTGTATTTTTATTTGTCTTGTGACCTATTATATTCCTTACTATGCTATATAGGATGATGTGATCTGAAAGTTTTTTATTTGAATTAGTAACAATGAAATTACCATTAATATCTTGACTAACATAGAATTAACAAAACTTCTAAAAAATTGGTGTTTTAATAAGTTTTTTGAAGTCGGCATTTGTGTGATCAATTCTATAGTTTATCTGACCTGTCCAGTGCTACGAAAATATAGTTAAGGTTGCACTAGAGAGGTAGGTACCGTTGAATAAGACGTATCTAAAGGTAAGCAGGCAGTTCCTAAAAGTAATCCCAACCCCGTAGAGGGAAGACACCGACGTTGTGACGTTACCGGTCGCCACACCACCCCCTCCGTTCCAAGCCCTGAGGGGCTGTACTGGAGGTCGTCTTCAGACCCTCTAACTGATTACATCTCCCAGTCATCAGGGAGGACTCGGTCGGGATGCCACCGATGTAAACATTTCGGCAGACATTTGCATCAGTAAATACATATCAAATTTCGTCTTCACGTAGGCCTCAAACGGACATCTTCACATCCAGCCTAACGTGATTCCCTCAAACTAACTGACCGGAACCGCGGAAGCACGAATCCCGCGCCTAGTTCAGATTTGAACTCAGAAAACGAACGATTTTAAAGTTAAATCAGTGCTACACTCGTACCGATCAAAATTGTGTTTTACGCAACATAGAAATTCAGACCTACCTAACAAGGGGAACGTAACCTCATTCTGGCCCGCGTAGGAACCGGGTATAAACCCCGCACCACCACCCGGTCCCATCATGGTGTCTCGCGTGGCATTACCAAGTCACGATCAAGACCGTCCCCGGTCTCACGGACTACCATACCCCGGCAGCGCAGCCACCCCCACCAGCGGGAGCCCCAAATCGAATCACAAACAATACCGACATAACCGTGGCACGATGCCGATGCGCCTACCTACAACCTACCTACCCGGGTTCCTACCACGTTCGAGTACCTCGATCAAACTCCCTCTGCAGACCTACACATCGCAAGGGCGCGAAGAAAACCAGCCATTATATACCGTTCCTCGCGGATCATCCACTTAATACGGAGATCCAGAAAGGAATGTATTCTCTCAAGTTCCCTAACAGCTCGTGAACGTTCGATCTCGTATCGGGGACAGACGTAGAGGACGTGGTCCACTGTATCGTCAGTCCCGCAATCCGGGCATCGACTCGAATCCACCAAACGAAACCTAGCCAAACTCGCCTGAAAGGCAAAATGACCGGAGAGAAACTGTGTGATATACCGATTGGGAGAGACCCATCTAATCGCATCTAAATTAGACAGTATAGGAAATATACCGTGCTTGTAGCGACCTGTGGGGGATTCGTCCCAATTGACCTGCCGAGACGCAAGGCCCCGGTCTTCAATCTCCTTCTTTCGTTCTGATGTCAATAAGTTATTTACCTTGGAAATGTAGCGTTCCTTACGCTCATTAGCCAAGATATCTTTCGGTTTGATTCCGGCTATAACACAGACTGCCTCCCACGAGACTGTTCTGTAACCGCTTATAACAGCCAGCCTGTAACTACTGGTCACGATGTTTATTCTCAATAATATACGGTAAATAATATAGAAAACTGACTTTTCAGTGTTGGAACGCGTATTCATAGCGAATGCGTTGAATTAAAATCAGTAAACAAAGTGCAATGAAGATTTATGCTTTTATTTAATATAAGTAGGCACGGAAGACCTTTTTCACAACTTGCTACTTTGAAGCGGGTTGAAATGTGAAACAACACGGGAAAAGTTTGTATCAATGTGTTTGTAATACACGACAGTATCTTCTTCTGAAAGTTGGAGAGTTACAGCAACAACTATTAAAAAGTCCAAATCGTTCTTTTAGGTGTCAGTCCGTTCTTTAAACATATCAGACAGAAGTGTTTGATATACTCCGTTTCTTAAATTTCACCCGTATAAAATACTTATCGATACCGATAATGAAGCAAGATTAGAACTTTTATTTGATTTTACTGATATTCTGAATACGAATCCTGATATATATACGGTTCACCTTTTTATCTTAGTTTTAATGTTAAATAAAATATCCTTATTGGAGTGACGGAAATTCATTACAAGTTCCCACATAATCTCTGCAAGGTTATTGCATAACGTGGTGTATCTGCATTTGGAACTCTGTTCATATTTGAAGCAAATGGTCTTCAGTAACCGTAATTTTGGAGATACCGAGAAATGGTTTCAACGATAGAGGCGCCTTGAGATTCACGGTTAAATTTCATTCCTATAGGACGGCACCACAATGGATATTGCTTTAGTGACAATGATCGTTGTGATAGCTGTTTCTCAGACAGTTCATTTCACGTTTTAGAGATATAATAAAGCGACTAATTTGCCACCTGCAATCACCAATTTACCGTGAATTAAAATTTGGTACGTGAGCTTGTAACAATACGAATGTGTATTTTTTAGGCGCTGTAAAATTCTATTAGTATTCTGTTTAAGTTGAACTTCTTTCACTATTATGAAATTTTCTAAGTAAAGAAATATAACTCGTAAAAAAATTATCGATTTTGGTAGTCAGTAACATAATCAGTATATTTAGTTTTCCACGACTGATTTTTTGCTGCACTTGATTTAAAATTATTTCATTTAAAAGTGAAATACGATCCTCCAGTTCTTTAATAAAGAGTGCTTTTTTTGTTTTCATATCTTTTTTTTTTATTATAATTGAATTATTATTTATTATAATTTTTTTTTACAATCGCAGGTTAATAATTATTAATAAATCAATATATTTAAATTAAAATAAAAAGTTAAAAAAAAAAGATGAAGTCTGATTCGAACGGACGTTCGAATCACGGCAGGATGTCGACAGGAACGTAGGCCAACGGCGTCGTCACATATCCGACGCTCATGTAGGTGCCGCGACTGCAGGCTCTTGTCGACCGCTGGTCTTGCCGGTGAGGTGCTTGAATTGGTAGCCGCAGGTCCACATGAAGCGGTGGTGGTTGAATTTAAGATGCCTGGTTTTGAAGTTAGAAACTGGACGGTGAATAAAGTCTGTAGCGCCGGCGGCCTGGTTATGCGCCGTTCCGGCGCCATCTTTTTTCGCTACCTTTGAAGGAGGTTCATCAGCCATCGGTGTGTCCGCAGTACGGCAAGTGAAGAAAGAATAGAAAAAGTAAAACATTACAGTTATTTGGGTTCGATGAATGGAAGAACACAATAGAAATAAAAGGAAGAATAACGACGGCAAAGGAAGCCTTCACTAAAAAGAGGGAATTATTGTGTAGTAAAAGCCTGGATTTAGAATTAAGAAAGAAGTTGGCCGACTGCTATGTTTGGGGCACGGAAGTGAAACGTGGACTACGAGGCGGAAGGAAAGAGAATCGGATTGAATCTCTTAAGATGTGAATATGGAGAAGGTTGGATTAAATAAGACGGATGGATAAAACGAGGAATGAGAAATTGTGTGAGGAATAATATACAGGATTAAAAAATAAAGATTACTTACGCGTGAAGTACACAAATGAAAATAAACCAGATTAGGAGTGGATGGAAACAGTGGTGGCATAAAGGACCTGCTGCCAGACAACACTAGTTGAAGATTATGAGAGATTTACAAGTACAAATCATTAAGCTGCCTTTTATATCAAGAATCTGTCTCTTTTTGGGTTTTGCTATTCTTCAAAAAAAGCCAGATTACATGTGAATCACAAGAGGAATAAACCGAACGTACCGATAAAAAGGATCTCAAACTTCAAATTTGTGTAATTACCTCGTAAAATAAATTTGAAGTCTACGAGCTTTTCCCGTCCTAATCGACAAGTCTTTGATTTTATATCGGCACAATTAATTAATGTACTTCTATCGATCTACTAACTATACGGTTACTCGCGTTTCCCATGGCGATCAGGGGATGTTTAGCCGAACACGGCACCTTTCCTGACTTGGTCTAGAACCCCCCTGTCTTGATTAAACATATTATTATTAGAATAATAATGATAAATAAAAATTAAAGCCTGTTCAATTTTTAAAAAAATATCAGTGTACTGTAATCTGTTCAGAGAAAACCGATCCACTAATTGGTTTTTAGATTTCCCATCGCGGCTTCGTTGGCGAAATACGTAATCAGAAACACAAATATAAATTTCCATCGCAGTATTACCAAATCTCATAAAGATTGATTCGATAGCGATAGCATTAAACGGTAAAAAAATATTTAAAAAATTATATTTTTTATCCGTTCAAATATTAAAATTCAACAAACCTAAAAATGATTTTTATATATTTATCTGAAGAGTATTTGCAAGCCCCAGTCTAGTGATTATTTCATTCAGTATATTCGGAACGGGGAAAATTTGCAATCGTTTTTCGACTTTTTTTCCTTTCACGGTAGAATTTCGAAAAATCTAGAAATTGGTTTTTAAAGATTCACATGAAGGTTACACACACCAAAAATCAAGTATATATCTTCATTGTTACCGAGAAATAAAAAAATAAAATAAAATATAGAAATAGTAAATTTCATTATAATTCCATTTTAACCTTTAAACTTCGTCGATAGTTACAGCGTTCAAGTCCTAGTAAAGCCAGATATTTTTACATGGATTTGAATACTAGATCGTGGATACCGGTGTTCTTTGGCGGTCGGGTTTCAATTAACCACACATCTCAGGAACGGTCGAACTGAGAATGTACAAGACTACACTTCATTTACACTCATACATATCATCCTCATTCATCTTCTGAAGAATTATCTAAACGGTAGTTACCGGAGGCTAAACAGGAAAAAAGAAGAAGAAGAAGAAGAAGAACCTTTAAACTTGGAATTTCAAAAATTCTTCGTATTATGCACTTACACCGAAAGAAGAACGTGTATAACTAATTTTCATCGATTTATTTTCTGTAGCATTTGCTCGGCGTTGACTATTAGTCAGTTAGAACATGTTTATATAAGTCACCGGGTTGGTCTAGCGGTGAACGCGTCTTCCAAAATCAGCTGATTTAGAAGTCGAGAGTTCCAGCGTTCAAGTTCTAGTAAAGGCAGTTATTTTTACACGGATTTGAATACTAGATTGTGAGTATCGGTGTTCTTTGGCGGTCGGGTTTCAGTTAACCACACATCTCAGGAACGGTCGAACTGACACTGTACAAGTCTACACTTCATTTACACTCATACATATCATCCTCATTCATCCTCTGACGTAATGCCTGAACGGTAATTCCCGGAGGCTAAACAGGAAAAGAAAGACAGGACATGTTGGACATCGAAGAAAAGAAAGAAATACATGTACTAGTATTCCTGCGACGCGGCTTTACCCGCATTATTTTTTTAAGAGCAAACTTGTTTATTTGTCGATAAAAACTATTAAATCAAGAATATAATTGTAGATTTTATTAAATACCCCTCGCAGCATTTAATGAAAATTTTGGCATTTTTGTGGTACTATAATGAATAATTTCTGTGTGAATTATTCTAGAGCAAGCCGTTTTATCAAAATGTATGTTTATTTACGTTGTAAATAAACATACATTTTGATAAAACTTATATTTATAGAGATATAACAGATTAAAAAATAAAAATGGCCGCCATTTTGTAATTGTGAAGGTATTTAAGTCCTGATTTTTTGCTAATATTAAAACTTACAAAGACGATTACAAAATATTAATGCGATTCCTCTATCCGAACTTGAGATATAAATTTTTATATAAAAGTAACGAAACGGGGGACAGTGGGAGAACGAAAGAGAAATTGCCATTTCCCATGGATATTTTTTGTTTAATTTTACAAGTACAATCCGAAAAATTATATCCAGCTCACCATTTTAGTACACTCTGTGTATTATATAAATAACTAATAGCGTTAAACATACCACGTTATTTTTCTTTAAATCGGGTTGCGTTTTAAAACAAACACTGTACATTACACGTGTTGTGTTATTGTAGGGATTTCTTCTAATAAAGTAGTATTCTGTATTACTTTATAATATTTTAAATTCAAATCTGTTATTACAGTACTGTATTTCCAATTACGCTATAAGGGAAAGCGCTTAAAACACTGTATCATTATCGTAGTTTACCGTCCCGAAAAAAAATGTGAAAATGAAATCCAAGTACAAAAATATTAAGTACTGCACAGTACATACTCAGTACCGTATTTTTATTTTTCTAAATTTTATTTTAACCCGTAACATTGGGTAATATTTCAACTGGCATTATTGTTGTTTTTTTTTAAATAACGCGGTTAGCCTGTAACCCGGATATAACAGTTGTCTCCGGATGGCCGCGTTACAGCGGAGTAGTAATTTTTGTTTGTTTTAAAAGCGATTAGGAAATTTAAATTTACCTGATGAGAATATCGGCTAATAGCTTTATTGTGCAGGGAACTAATAAAAATAGTTCCCAGATCGGTCCACAGTCGTCTCGACGCCAAAACTGTACAGGACTCTGTATCTTCTGTTACCTCTGTTTCGGGTAAAAGGGTTAAAGAATAAGAAAAAGCTGTGACAGGTAAGAAAAAATATATACTCTGGAAAGAACTGCAGTACGACAGCCAAGAATCCTTTTGGTTAGGTAGTCCCCATCTGTTGATATAAAGAATTGTAAATTTGCAATTTCTCCGGAAATCGGTGAAGTTTTGTGTGGAGAAACAGATGACAATTAGAACTAGAATAATTAGGAACAGTTAGAAATTAGTCGTGATTATGACTAATTTTTAACTTGTTTTATTCGATTTTAACAACTGTTTAACATGCGAAATTTATTTTTTTAATAATTTTTACCGGCTATTTTTTAATGAATAAAAAATGTGGTTATCTAATTTTATTTTTTTTGAAAGCCGCCATTTTGTTTTTATACATCCTATAAGGTTGAAATTTTTACAGAACATTTTTAGAACCTTCGTTAAAAGGTCTGTCAAATTTCAATATAATCTGTGAAGGAATGGGCGATTGATACTAAATCAAAAGCGTATACCTCTTGATGGGACACGCGGTGTACGTATATATATATATATATATTCATGAATTTTTTCAGAAATATTATTGTTTGTATTTCTGCGTAATATTATTTAATACATTCTAAGCGATTGGCAGTCAACATCAAATGCAAAATTTATGTCGCTGTATCCCCCGTAAATACATGTAGTTGTATTAAAATTCTGTTAAGCCTCCGGTAACTACCGTTTAGATAATTCTTCAGAGGATGAATGAGGATGATATGTATGAGTGTAAATGAAGTGTAATCTTGTACATTCTCAGTTCGACCGTTCCTGAGATGTGTGGATGTGTGGTTAATTGAAACCCAACCACCAAAGAACACCGGTATCCACGATCTAGTATTCAAATCCATGTAAAAATATCTGGTTCCCACCAACCTACTTGCTTGTACCACACCACCTACCAAACTGAATTTTTAATAAGATATACATTACTATAATGTTTATATCACTTTATATGATATTGATATCACTGTATATGATATATCACTTATGATATTGTTTATTATTACTTAATAACAATACATATTGTAAATTAAAAAAACTCTGTGAAATTTATAATATTTATTAAATGTTACTTATTTTCTTTAATTCGATAGAAAACCCAAAAGATATATCAAAAATAATATATGTATGAAATATTATATATTTATACTTTCAGTAATATATATATATATATATATATTTTTTTTTGTCTTCAGTCATTTGACTGGTTTGATGCAGCTCTCCAAGATTCCCTATCTAGTGCTAGTCGTTTCATTTCAGTATACCCTCTACATCCTACATCCCTAACAATTTGTTTTACATATTCAAACGTGGCCTGCCTACACAATTTTTTCCTTCTACCTGTCCTTCCAATATTAAAGCGACTATACCAGGACGCCTTAGTATGTGGCCTATAAGTCTGTCTCTTCTTTTAACTATATTTTTCCAAATGCTTCTTTCTTCATCTATTTGCCGCAATACCTCCTCATTTGTCACTTTATCCACCCGTCTGATTTTTAACATTCTCCTATAGCACATTATATATTTTTTTTTTTTCGAAAAACCCTGTATTTAGTTCAGAACTTTTTCCTAATACATAAACGTTTTTCATGTTTGCATAAGTAAACTCGTATTTCTCCTTAAACTGTATATAATAGTAAACTGCGAATTACTATTATTATTATTATTATAACTAGATATATTTTGATATATATATATATATATACATAGAGTGTCGCACGAAGGAACGTCAGGACATGTTTTACTGATAAAACTACAGTTCCATTTCTAGGACCTGTTTTATCCTATTTACCAGCTCAAATTACTTCAGAAACCACCAAATTTACTCTTTAATTTGAGTCCGAAAAATTACAGTAGGACTTCTTTTTATCAGAAGAACTGAAATCCGGGCGAAATCTTTCGCTAGCCATAACTCGAAAACAAAGCGTTTCCGATATATAAGCATTCTACACTTATATGAACCAATATAACAAAATTATTTTTTATAACAGATATAAAAACAAAATCATTAAATAAAAAAACTAATAAAGCAATGAACGTTTTATATTATTATCACCAGTAAAAGATGTCCTGAAATTTTCTCCGTTTTTCGTGGGACAGCTGTATAATCGAGTATATAAAACAAGAAACGAATCTCAAGAATGGTGAACCAGAGGTATTACACACTGGTAATACCCGAATTATTTGCGGCCGAGTGCATGAAAAAGGGAGAAATAAACAACCTTGAAAAACTACAGAAAGAAAAACAATGGGGTAAATACTAGGACCCAGAGAAGCAGAAGATGTTTGGAAAATTCGAAAAAACGATGAACTTTATCGGAAGGTATACAAACTATCAGACGCGATTAGGAAATGTAGACATCTTCTACGAACATTTGAATGACGGTGAACAAAAATATACCGACAAAAGAAATCTTTGATCAAGAAAGCAACAGAAAGACGATTACCAAATTGTTCGAACAGATCAAAAAAGATGTAAAGAAGCAAAGATAGAAACACGTAAAATCGGAGACAGAGAGATATGTTTGGAAAAAAATTCAAAAGATGTTAAGGAATCTAGAAGAAAAAACAAGAACAAAGTGGACTCGGCAAAGACAAAAACATTCGCACAAAATGAAAATGTACTGGGAACAAAAGAAAAGAAATCCCAAAAAGTGATACTATTTAACGTGGTCCTAAAAGAGACCGATGTCGACTGAAAAATATTATTACTTTCTACCTTAATTTAATCACATAACATAACTTCTTAAATAAAATCATACATTAATGTTCTTAGTAAATGTTATACTGCAAAAAAAATCAGATTTTGAATTTACGATAAAATTCCGTTTTATATAAAAAAAAAAAAAAAAAAAATTAAAATTGCATAATATTACAAAAACGTGTCTAAAGAAACGAATGGAAGTACCGAAATGAGAAAGTAAATTTTCATTTAACTGAAAAAAGGTTCATGCGAATAAAAGTACAGAGTTTTAAATTAAAAATTAACCCGTAAATGACAAGACTGGGAGTCGCATGAAACCAGTCATACGATTGATGACAAAGAAAAAAAATTTTATTAAGGTTATGAACGTGTATCACTAGTAAATAATAATTCACGAGTACATTCTGTAGTTTTTATATCTCACAATCAAATAAATAAATTGACGATGATGAAATTAATACATAAGATGAAGATACTCCTTTAATCTAATTCACGATGGATGAAAATTTAACCCGTTTAAAGAATCTATGTGGACAAAACATAAGTTCCTTGAACGCCTATTATATTACATATACACATTTTTGAAAGTACATAAAATTCTATTACACTGATAACTTTTTTCATATATTTTTTTTTTTATTGTTATTATTGAATTATTATTTATTGTAAAAATCTTTTACAATCAGATGTTAATAATTATTAATAAATAAACATATTTAAATAAAAAAAGTTAAAAAATAAATGGAAGTCGGATTCGAATCGATGTGCCTTCCCCTTATAAGATCCAAATATTTCATTAACTAACCTTTTATTTGACTATAGCTCTGAAACCGATGAAAATAAGTACCATTTATGATATATCATTGAAAACTCTCGACGAGGGCTTATTACTGCAGTTAAGAAAAAGTCCAAAATCCAATTTTTTTGGACACTTTTGGTCCAGCCGATTGCAATCAAAAGGAAAGGTAACAGTCCTCAATCTACGGATAATCGTTTTTGAGTTATGCGAGATACATACGTACAGACGTCACGCCGAAGCTAGTCAAAATGGATTTAGGGATGGTCAAAATGGATATTTCCTTTGAAATCTGAAAACCCATATTTTTCGCGATTACAATACTTAGTACAAGGAAGTGAAAGATGAAAAAAAAAAAAAATATATATATATATATATATATATATATATATAATTTTTCAACGGGTACAACTTGAAAGTTTTATAATTCCTTATATCTATAACTCCCATTATCGGATAAATTTCCTAGCACGTAAAGAAAAAACTAAAAATCTAAACTGTTAAAAGAAAAATACTCCTTTTCTCTACCCTAAAAATAAATAATGTGTAAACCCTGATTGTAGTTGACAAAAAGGATTAGTTAAAAGGATGGATTTTTAAAAATTGTTTTGATTCGTTATGTTCGCGAAAGACGTATGTTAAGTTAGAAAGTCAAGAAAATAAACATTATAAAAGAAACATTAATAAATGATGAAAATGAAAAGTGAAATTATTTGGGGAACTTTCAGAACCGTTCGAAGTTAAAACTGGAATAAAGCAAAGAGATAAACTGTGTCTACAATCCTCTTTAATTGTGACCTGAAAAAAGATATAACGCGCCGGAGCACACCGGAAGGCGGGTGTAAATTTCACCGGTGCTAAGTACGGGATAAAAAAAGTTTACCTTAAAGTTAAGAAAAACTTCAAATTTACTCCATACGACAATAGTTGCAAGTTTAGCATACGACTTTACAATTCCAGCAGCATTTTCGTCATCCCTTGCCGTAAGAGTTGGTTATATCAAAAATCGTTTCAGACAAAAGTTTTAAGTAATGTTTAGAGAACTAAACGACCACTTTAAACAGATTCAATACTGTGCCTATTAAGGGAGGTAACATTTTTTTTGTTTTCAAAACCCCATTTTTTCCACCCTCTGAGCCAATGGTTGGTGATATAAAAAAAATTTACTACGTAAAAGAATAGTAGGAACTTTAAAACGAATTCAGTATTTACTTAATAAAAACGTTATGTGGATATTTTACTTTGTGAAAAAGTCACTCCATTTCCACGGTCCGATTTTGGCCGTTACGTACTCGACCGAGATTTTGGGTCAAATTTTTTTTAGAGAAAATTTGAAAGTGATTTACATAAAATTCGTGTCCACAAGAAAGTGAAATATATATATATATATATAAACCTTTGAGCTGACGCTGTTTTTGGGGTGTTGAGCCAACGCGAAGATATGTCGACATTTGCTGGAAGTCGTATCATGGTACCCATTATGGTACCGATTACAATGGGTACCATGATACTAGCATGATGACTAGCTTTGTTGTGAAATTTTCCTTAAAAAAGGCATAAAAAAGAAAGAAGCGTTATTTACGAAAGCTAGAATCTTTAATCGGTAACAAATAAAAAAAATAATAAAAAGATATGTATAATATATTAAACGTAAGAGCTATCTTACATGTAGCTGTTGTATATAGTAATGAGATTTTATTGCAGCGTGTGCGATTATGTTGGAGTGTTTATACAAAAACATAGTATGGTAACAATTCAAAACAAGAGAAGGAACGTTTATAATTTTTTTTCTTTAGTTTTCAAGGACAAAATATAAAAATTAAAATACACATTTAACAACCCTATGTATGTCTATAACTGATATTCGTAAGCGTTGGGAAGGAAGGAGTGGTGCCATTAGCAAGAAATGGTCGTTGTCATAAATAGTTTTTTTTTGTTTACATGTACACCAGAGTGCTGCTATCTACTGAGGCAAATTACAACTGTATTAGTTTATTACAAGGCTTCATAAAAGTAACACCATAACTCATAGTGGGGTTTATTTTACTTTATGTGTTTATTCTTAACGAAAGAAAACGTAATTTCGGTAGATTAACTAAATTTAAGTTTTAAATAACATTATTCGATTAAAATGAAAGTAATAAGTGTATCTGTTTGTGTATTTACACACACAGTGAATTGTTGTTATTGAATATTTTAGTGAATTTACTGTAGTAAATTATTTTCAGTAGTCTATATTGTAGTGAAAAGTATTGCGTTCTTAATATTCTACTTCTAAATTTTTGTTATCGGATAACAAACGAAAAAAATACTAGTTCAACGATAAAAAAGTAAGTACAAAGTATTTTACGAAGAAACTGAAAATATTTCAATACATACTTTCACGCTGAAAGGGTGGATTTACTGCAAATTTTTAAATAAAAGTCAGAACCTTAATTGTAACTTTTTGCAGTGAAAAGTGCAACGTATTGTATGACTTGATCGGCGTAGCCGGGAAAGTCATGCAGTACTTTACCAGCTGTTTAGAGAATCACTGTAAATCAAAAATTTGTTGTTGCCGCAAAATACAATTTATAAAGAGCCATATTCACTTTAAAAAGAATATGTTGTAAGACATTGAAGATATAGCACTACATCTTAAACCATTTAGAGTTGTTTCTCCAAATTAAAACCCTATAAATTTTATCTTCTTCCATAGATAGCGAGCCGAGGAAAAGAAGGGCCTTTTCGCATTTTATTTCACCCTTTACACTAAAAAAAAAAAATATTTTTCCGTACGTAAAAATCTCTAAAGTAATTTAGGTAATAAAAAACTTTTATAAATATATGCATTTATTAATTTAAAATAAAAAGAACTTTTACAAGTGTTCTAGGTCGAATAGAAACGAAGATAAAATTATTTTACTTGCAGAATATCGAGTCTTAAATGATTAAAGATATAGATCTTTAATCAAAGGGGTGATAAGTTAAGGCTGTAAAAAATTCATTGAGATCTTTGTAGTAGTTTTTTAATCGCAAACGACAAAGTTAAAATATGTGACAGAGGGTGCGGAAAATGTCTTTTTCGTTCTTACCACAATAACATACTTTAAAAATGTAATAAAAAATTACCATTTAAAATCATTCAATTCAGAATAAAATTATATAAATGATGGTGTGATTTGTTCTTTAAATCAGACGGGTAGTTTTTATTTTATAAAGCTTCAAACTTTATAATGCTTTAAAACTTTAACCGCTTAAAAACGTTATATGTTATTTCTGCGTTGACAGTAGATTCGTATCTTTAGTAGGTTAATGTAGATACATCGTAACCAAGGTAACGATTTATTTTTAAAAAAAATGAAAAGTTAGTCATTTTTTGATCAACCTCCATAGTTGCCGGTATCCGTGGCCCGAGTGGTAGCGGTTCGACCTTTCATCCGGAGGTCCGGGTTCGAATCCCGGTCAGGTATGGCATTTTCACACTCGCAACAAATCATACATCTCACCCTCTGAAGCAATACTTAACCTGGCGGTTAAAAAAAAAGAAAAAAACCTCGATAGTTAATCGTTTTTCTTCGATTAAAGGAGATTTTTTAAAAGTATTTTGAATGTTCTTTATGCGATATAAAGAATTTATTTTTTAGCTTCCTATTACACCGTAAGATAACTTAAGTAGTTTATGCACGTATAAATGTGATAGTAGAATTTTAAAAATGTAGGCATCTTCTATGAAAGACTCCCAAAATTACTCCAATCGCATTATAAAAAACTCTGATAACAAAGTTGTAATACTTTTCTGAAATCGGTTATTTATTTTAATTTAGTGGAAAAATAGTTATCAAACGTGAAAAAATTTACCTTTTTTTTAAGTAAAAGAGAAGTTAACAAGATTTCTTTTTTGGTGGTGGGGGTGAATTGTGACGAAATTTTATTTTAATATTATTACTAAAATTTTATTATTATAAAGTTTAATGTTTATTATTAAAAAGTTTTAATAAATCAAAACTTCAGAAATTCAAAAAACCTATATTATTAAATTTCTATCTGCTACCCTACCCACAATATTGCCCCTAAAGTATTCTTTTGGGGTCGCTTGCACTATTATTATGACTAGGAAGACATTAAAAATGATTGAATTAAAAAATATGCAATAAAGAAAAATATAATTTTTTTAGATTTTTGGGAAGAGGGAATTTTGAGGAAGATTTTTGAAAAAATGGCAAGATAAGAACGTACGCATATATTGCATGTACGCATATATTAATACAAAGTGGGGATATATTTGTAAAATTTTGAGAAAATTGGCTCCAAAAAAACCATTCACCCCAATCTCTAGGTATACTGACCCCAAAATTTTCATCACCCATTTTAAATGGTATATTTATTGAAATCGCCATTTTATTTACATAAGTTCTCTTAATTTTTTTTCATGTTAATGAAGTTCAAAGTACGAGAAATAATGAAATGTATTACCTTCTCCACTTTTGAAATATTCATCGAATTAGGACGTTAACATTCATAAAATCATATTTTACACGAAAATTAAGCGTTAAATTACAATAAAATTGCTGAAAAACAACTCAGATTAAATGTTGTATATTTAAAAGATTGGATAATTTCATGAAAACAAACTGTTTTCGCAAATATTACTTTAAATTTAACCTTAGATTTTTTTTTATCAGTCGAATGAATACCCACAGCCTTTTTACATCTTGACTCCGTCAACGGATTTTTTAAACAATTTAATAGTATCAATCATGCCTATTTGGTAGGTAATCCTACCAAATTTCAAATGTTACTTTACCTAATTATTTTGAAAAATTTATCAAAACTAAAGTTAACATTCTTAAACGTACGTCTTATAAAGATAATTAACTAAGCGTAATAGAAAAAATAAAAACTAGCATCTATTCAAATTTTTATATTTCAAGAATAAAGGCGACTTTAAAAAAACAATAATTTTTGGATTTAAAAAATTAATTAAAAGTAAGCAAAAAATTTACAATTTTATTGATGTATGACTCTTCTGTCATCACTTAATCTCGGATTAAGCGGATTTTTCAAAAAGTTTATTACAATCAAGCCTTATATATAGAATTCATTCTACATATTTCAAAATTCTACGTCAACCCGTTCCTGAGGTCGGATAAAGTGAACAAAAAGTAGTAAATATGGAAAAGTATTTATCGTTCGATAAAGTACCAAGTTTTATATATTATATAGTAATATTGTATCGTTTAATAAAGTAATACCGTATTAAAATGAATAAACGTTTATTAAATTTAAAAATAAATATTTGTCCGTTAAAGTATTTTTTTTTGAGCATTCCAGTATTTTACGTATAGTTTTCTGTATTTACTATTTTTTATTAGAGTAATTACTTTTCTCGTCAATACGGTAACCATCTGTCTGGTAAAATTAAAGCTGACTATTGTTTAGACGATCGAAAATTTTGAAATAACCTTTGATCAAATGGATTACTTAGCTTTTAGGAGCAGGACTTCATGAAAAGAATTCGATTACAGGATAACAATTTTATTTCAGGGTAGTGATTTTACATTGTCGTTAACTACTTTGAATGAATAAATGAATTGACCTTCGTATATCAAACCGAGATCCTCTTCAGTTCACCGAATGATACTTCCCCGAGCGTAACTCGTCTATCTGCAATATTTTCTTTTTAATTCGTTACCGAAGTCTACCGCATGGCAAACCATCGTCTAAATCTATCGTTTCCATGTCTATCCGTAGTTTTAAAACTTATTTTAATTTGACCAAACACTCTTTCGAAAACTGTTCGCTCTTTTGTGTGCACTTTATTAAATATTTCTTCTTCCCTGTTCCGGAAATTTTTTATAGACTTTATTAACCACGCTCTTATTTTGTAACCGTTATCTCCTAAAAAGACAAGCAGCACCGTTAAATGTTTTCATCATTTCTGAAAAACTCCTTCGTCTCCAAATTCGAATATCGGGTGTGCATCACCCCCGATCTTTATAATAATCCGGTACATCACACGATATTTATATACTTATGTCAACATATCTTTCCCGATTTATATAACTGTCGACAAAGTTAGTCGACGTTTTTATATTTACGTCAGAAAAATCAACTAGACCGATTACACAAGGCATTTTGAACAGCGTATTCCATTTTTGTTTTCCATCGATTTCAACGGCGGTTTGCGGAAAATGGATCCAATCGGAAGCTTATTCTGTTAACCTTTGCAGAATATAGTCGACCGTTTTACAGACGATTTTTCTATGTACGCTACAAGTAGAATAATATGTCCACATACGGCATCAGTTCGACCTTTGACCCCATCATCAGAAAGCTGGAAAATTCAAGGGACACCATCCCTCCACAATTACTTTCTGGTTTTAGTTAAATTTTCACGGTGAAAAAGTGCATTCGCTGCAAAATACATAATAAATACGTAAAATAAATATATAATAAAACTGTTTGAGATGATCCCAAAAATTACAACAAAGTACCGATAAATTTTGTCAAGGGGTCAAAGATCAAAGTGATGCCGTATGTGGACTTTTTTTCACGGGTTTTTCGATACGTTAAATAATGACTCCTCATCAAAAAAATCAGCAGTGTTTTATTATTATATTCTCGTTGAATCCACTCTTTCATCGTGAAATTTAACTGCAAACACTTCGATTTAAAAACACTACTACATACTCTAATGTCGTTCTAATCCGCTCGGCTACAGCAGCTTCTTGATATGTTGATTGAAAATCATCTTACATAAGTCTCATGTTATTTTTTTTTTTGTGAATATATATACTGTCAAAGTCAACAACATCAGAATTAGTTAATTTTTCGGGCGCCTTTCTATTTGACGAGATACAATATACAATAAACGGGTAATGTAGGTGTGACCTCTATTATGAAAAACGCGATTTGAATGATAAATTCTTTAATTTCATTATCTGAATTAGCCGGATTGGTTAAGGATACAAATAAAATTGATACGGACGATAATAGTAATTTTATTTTACGTATACCGTTATGTATTTTGCACTGAAAGCACTCTTTCAGCGTGAAAATTTAACTAAAAACAGGAAGTAATTGTGTAGGGGTGGTCTCCCCTGAATTTTCCAGCTTTCTGATAATGGGGTCAAGGTTGAATTGATGTCGTATGTGGACATATTATATACTGCTACAATCTTCGCCGATGCCGCTTTGAAATCCCGGGTCAAAGAAATATTTTCATCTTCCGGTAAGAATTTAATCCTTCACCGTTTCGTTTATTTACCTAAGGCAGAAACCGATTACATAAATATTCAACTGAATTTTTTTGAAGCAAAGAAGTTTTTTATACGTAGCGCTGATAGACAGACCTACGCTCTATATAATTTTTGTGATTATGCACATTCATTAACTCAATGATTAACCATTTTACAACGCGCAGCGCTTGATTCTACTTTTCAGGTTGATCTGAGGGAACATTAAAATTTCTGTAGTAATTATTAAGAGCAAAAAGAAGCTTTTATTCACTTCATTTAAGTATTTACAGATACTAAAAAATATTTATGTATATTTTACAGAAAATACTCTTCAGGACGATAAATACTCCGAACGTTATAAACGCCAAAAAAATTTTATTATTTTTTTTCACACGAAATAAATTTTTTTATTAAAAAACGGACGAGAAAAAGTAAATATTTTTTTTTTATTCACTTCACCCATTACGCGTAATAAATTCCAATATACACACTTATGTAAGCGACTTTCCCGGAATCGACAGTCTGTTGAGTCAGAAAAATAAATGTGTCTAAACGGATCATTTTTAGAACTGTAGTAATACTTTTCCAGTATTATTATGGTTTTCAACGCAGTTTTCATCTCGATAATTTTTTTTGCAACCGAGTTAACTAAAATTCAAAATCACAACTACATAACCCACCGACCAGGGTTTTTTTTATTTAAATTTGATATAGGCTTCATTTTTCTCAGAAATTACGTTTGTATCACGAATATTAAAAGCATGGAGCGCCCTTCATTGTATTAAATAGAAAATTATGGATGAAATGATTACAAAATATAATTAATACAATAAAGGACCCCCATGCGTCCTTTGATTATTCATGATGTAAAACGTAAAGAAATTTTGGGTCTCGTGGGTTAAACGACCACCGCTATAAATATCCAATAAATATATATATATATATATAAATTTATATAATCAATAGATCTAAAAGTATAAATATAATCTAACTAAACTTAACCTACGCTCGCTTCGCTCGCTAGTCATGGTTAGCAAGAGAAGCAAGCGTAGGTTAAGTTTGGCGGGTTTTATAATATATATATATATATATATATTTGGTTATCTCATAACCGAACTTGGACAAATATTTATACTGGTGGTCGTATAACTCATGAGACCCGAAATTTTGTTAATAAATTCCTTCAATATGTATTATTATAAATATATGTTCACAAAAAAGTACAGTCACTACCGTCAGTAGAAAACAGATTTAAAGATCGTCATTATCAATATAAAATTTATTATAAACATTTATTCTTGATTTAATATGAAAGTAAAATAATTTTTTTTTTCACGCATCTTAAAAAAAGCGTATTTAAAATTTTTAAAAAATATTTTTTTATTTTTTGAGAACACTATTTGAGATTTACTATAGATGTATTATAACTAATTGATAAAATATTAAATAGCCACCATTTTGATAGGGTTGTCCGAAATGTTTTACCCAAAAATTCTTGTTTTTTTTAGAGCATGGGTGTATAGTAATCTAACACCGAAATATAAATCGTTTTGAGGTTGGAGCATTTGCTAAATTTTATTTTACATATTTATTTTTTAGTTTTGACTGTTAAACAGTTATGTAAAAGGTTCTGTAGATAATTTCTGTAATTAGCTCTAAAAAATGCTCTAAATTAAATGACCGCCATTTTAATTAGACTTCACGTAGCCTGATTACATTAACATTTTTGTTTTTCAATCCCCTTTATAATTATGTGTCATAATCCCTTTCCATTTAAAATTTTTGAGTAGCTCTCCACTGGGGGTCGTGTATCGACTTAGGGTGAAGTGGACTCGCACCAAAAAATTGATTATTTTAAGATTCTTGATACTTGATACAGATATTGTAAGATACATATTTAAGATAGAATTTGCTAACTTTTCTATGAAACAAACTTTCTATGTTTAACTGTTGAAAAGTTATTTCAGGATTGCCATATTTTTGTTAAGATTATGTATAATATTCCCCATAAAATTAACAGTAATTTTTGTAGAAAAGTTATTTTTATACGAATGTGACTACTGCAGCGATTTTTTTAATTTCTCAAATGAGTAAAAATTTTTAATTTTATAAAAACGAGTCTACCTTTTAACAAAAGGTAGACTCGATGGAAGCATGCTGGGCTATTAAACCGAAAGGTCTCTGGTTTGATTCCCGACTGGGTTTTAAAGAAAATTGTAAATAAATCAACTTCAACGTAGTCAATAATGTAATGTTGACGATTACAAAAAAAAGTCGTCTATTAAAACAAGATATCTAATTCTATTTATTGACTGATGTTATGTTCACTTGCATTTTCTTCAATTTTAATGCACTGGTTACTCATGATCACAGTAATATTTGAAAGTACAGTACAGTCAAGGTACCAAACGTTCAAAGGCTGTATGAATACTATGTAATGAACGTCTTTTCTCACGCGACATGAATACAATATCAGCGTATTCCTCTGTTGTAAATAAGTACGCCATTGCTTCAACGGCAATGGAAAAGTGGTAACTATGATTAAAAATAAAAATGTAATTTACACATTTCCATAGTAACAATATTTTGTCTATTGTTTTAATATTCTCTGAATAATTCTTAAGAATAAAGTATTACTATTTCAATAACCAAATAGAAACTAAGTACGCAATTAATTATGAACGGTGCAGTAAAATTAATATCGATCGCAACAATCATTGTTGGTGTCACAGTCTGGGTATGCCGGTATGTAATTTAGTTAATAAGAAAACAAAATTTTTTATTTTAGAGTAGTAATGTTAATGAATATTCCCTATTATTTTACTTAATAATAATTTTAATGCGGTGACAAATTTCTGTGGAACAGATAATAAAATCATCCCATTAGAATATTAAATTAATACATGTTTGTCAAAATTGTGTTATGAAATTAGTTTTTTAATGAGTATTATATTGAATTATATTCCACAGGACTTATAAAGCTTGACTGAAACCATTTATTTTTCAGTAAACTGATATGAAATAGACCATACAGTTTTGGTTATGTTTTCGATTATGAAAACTGAGATATTTATTAGATTAATTTCACTTTCTTTAATCTTAAATTTCTACAGAGAGGGTTTTTCCTGTTTTAAAATTCCAATGTTAATTAAATGGCAAATTTAATCAAGTTAGGAACCAACATTTCAAGAACTGCCAGAGTTATGGACTGAAATTTATTACTAATGCCTTAATTGAACTAGTGAACAGGTTTGGATGAATAGAGTTTATATATTTCTAAAAAAAAAAATGTATTAATTTTTTCAAATAAACAGGGATCATTTATTTTTTTATTCTACCAGTTTGTACATCAGTTAAATATAATGGTGGTACACATGCACAAAGATTTTTAAGTTAATTGCTTCCCGTTCCTGAGAAAAGTGTACCTAAAGTTACAAAAAATCATATTTTCGGTTTAACAGCGTTTAAGATTACATTCACCGAACTAAGCTCCAAAATTTCCCGGGCAGTGGTCACCTTTATCTGTGTTGCTTATTTCATAGTAATCTTTTTACAACTCTCCTCTTTTTGTATCTGTTGCATCGTTTTAAGATTTTTCAATCCATATCATTCAAATTGTGCATCATAAATTTTCCAGGACTTAATTTGTAGTCTTTGTAAAACAATAGCATTAGAAATGGAACCATCATTAAAAACAAACAGGAGAATCTGTTAGATCAAGTTGAAGAGTTTTGAGTTTTACAAACCCTATGCCATAAGCAGCCGTTAAAGCTTTCAATCGTATTTGCCATATAAGAGTGATTCAGTAGTTCTGATTATGTAGTCTGTATATATGGGGGTGCATTCACAATTATTTTCGTCGGGTTTATTATAATCACACCACGTATTCTTGGGACATAGAAATTTTTTCAGGAAATTTAGAACTCTGAATAAAAGAGTTCAGACACTATGACAATGGTCAAGAAAAGAGTCAAAGCAAGTTTTCTACTGCTCGGAATTTTATAAATTGTCTTATTTTAAAGCTAAAATATCAAATAATTCTGTGGCGTTAAATTTAAAAAATCAAAATTTTGAACAAAAAATTGGGAAAAATCCCATTCTGATTATAAGATATTAAATCAAATATTCCATTGCGCAATCAATTTCCTTTGTTATAGATTACCACAATCACCACGACTGCCAGTACGCAACAGGGGTGCATAAATATCTGCAGGAGGGAAAATACTGCACAGCTTGGGCATCATCACAATCAATGATGGTAAGCTAACATTTAAATGCAGTATTATTGTCTGAAAAAATGATTATATAATAAACAATTTTAATAAATGCAGCAATAGGTTTGTTTCTCTGAGAAGCTGTTCATACTGGATGCTTCTCACATAAACAGTAGATTTCATTTCTTTTATTCATTTGCCACACCTTAAAGTAATTAATTTTTGCTGTTAACTTGACCCATCAGAGAATTATTAGAATTAAAATACAAAGGAAAAATGTGTTATTTTTTAACTGATGTAGTATATACATTGTATTTATAATTACAATTTAATAATACATTAAATTGTATTAATCATTATAAAATTCAATGGGCAAGTAAATTACTTAGATTCTGTGCATCAAATATTTGAATCGTACCTTTCTTCATTTCTGTGAAAACAATGAGTGAGTGCGATTATTTTTTATAATTACATATATACCATTCTTTCAGCAGTATTTTTCAGTAATAATTTTCATCAGTTTTTGTGGTCAGTGCAAAACTCAGTTGTCAAGTTTGATTCCTGTCAAGGGCCTGACTTTTTATCGTAAGATACAACTAACTTTCCAGATCGCTGTTGAAAACAGTCAAACATTAAAAATGAATGCTATATCCTTTACACTACACCTGATGTCTTTGTTTTTGTTCATATAACCAAGAATTCTTATTTACTTTAAATTTATGTTCTATCCACCTCTTCTTCTACTACTACAGTGATTGGCAAATAAATTATATATACTTATGTAGATGTGGGTTTTAATTTTCACTGAGTAAAATAACTCTCTGAATATGTTGATTATTAACACCATACTCTTTGTCCTTTGTTCTTGTTATTATTGTTTTTTTTTTTTATTTTGTGTTACCACAACACTCTGACCAAAGATCTTGTTTATTTTTCTCCTATTTTATTAGCAATTCCTAATGTATCTCTATCTTTAATTTCTTTTAGGTTATACAACTTTAAAGTATCTAACTATAACACTGCAGCAGTTCATGTATTATCAGTTCATGTATGTGTGACAGCAGGTCATGCTGTCACACCGGCTCTCTTTACACGCGTAGATTTTTATTACCATTTTTATTCCATTAATCCATCCTATAAAACTGAGCTCTTGATTAAAATTTTATGGTTGGCATGAAATATTATGTATACAACTTAAGAAATAAAAAAAAACCGACAGCAACTTGAGACTACAATAATATAGACAGATTTAAAAAAAATAATTGTTAAAGATCATTTTCACCCTTGTACTTCTATCACTTTTAAAGTAGAAAACACTTTGTAATATTAATCGCATAATGAATAAGTAATGAATCAAATGATGTCACATCTTCAGCGACTGAGCAGATATACAAGGAAGTTATCTTCTTCTTTAACTATAATATCAAACTATTTATTAGATTAATACATGAATTTAAATTTAGTACTGTAATTTAATTTAATTTTAGTACTGTTAAATTAAACTAAAGATATTTATTTTTTTGGAATTTTTAGGTTTAATAATTATCGTTTAACTTTTTTTTATTTGTTTTTTCTGCAGCCCTGAAATTTCTGTGAAATGTACAACAAATTATAAATGCAAAATTACTAATATGTTTCTTTTGTAAAAATGTCAACGTTAGTGGTGATAAATGAACATATTTTTAAAATGTTAAAATGAAAAGTGAACAAATTTATTAGAAGAATTGAGGTATGTGATACCACATAAATTTTATTTAATTTATATTAATGTTTTTATTCCTGTTTAATATAGTTAAAATGTAAAATATTCAGCCTCATGCTTCATATTCAGCCTCATGGATGCCTCATGGAATTCAATCAATGACATCCGGCTGGAGAAGATTCTTGCTCTAAGTAAAATAGGTAAGTTTGCTGTATATGTCAGTCCTATCAGCATTCTCAATACATCCAAGGGTGTTGCAGTTTGCCATGATTTATTAAGTTATTCAGAACAAGAAATCGTCAAGGAGTTATCTACAAGAATTAATAGAATGCCAAAGCATGTACTTTAGAAAAAATAACGAAGTTCTACCTTCTGCTTCTCATGTTCTCACCTTTAATATGCTCTAACCCATGCAGTGCTTCTGGTGCCAGCAATTTGACCGCACTGCAGTTCGGTATGAGACACCTGTAATTAACAATAAAATGAAATCTCTTTCTCAAAAGGAAGCTATGAGACAGCCACCATTACATTATTTCAGAGCATGAATTGGTTCAGAGGATGAAAAAGAAAAAAAAGTTGGACAAAGGGCATTTATCTTGACATTCATTCGTAAGATCTTGGGTTGGACATTCATCCATAAGATCTTGGGTTTGAATTCTGGTCAGAAATGGCAATTTTTACATGAAAATCCTTAGTTGTATATGATGAATGTATAAAAAAATTTTAGTTAAAATGTAGAAGTGACAGACAACTGTTAGTGCCACTGGACACATGTTGTACAATTTAAAATAATGCTCACTTTTCAAGAGTACCTTGCTTACATCTCAGTAAGTCTACGTTCTGTTTAAATTGATCTGATGTTTTAATGTTTAAAGCTTAAATGTTTTTGAAGATTAAATTTTTAAAAAATTGATTAAAAATCAAATCAAAATTTTTGGGGAAAATGAAAATTAAGAGTGTTGTTACTGGGTTTTTGCAATTCATATATTGTATCTCTTCTTTAGATTCATAATTTTCTAGTTGTATTGCTTCTTATTCATATCTAATTATTACTTTTGTTTTCCTGTCTCCAATGTAGGAGTGGCAGAGACCTAATGTCAGCAGCCAGGTTCTAAATTCACATTCTACTCAGGAAAATTGTACATAATGAAACTATTAGTCCCACAATAAAAAACTGAATTTTTGTTGAAATGTCCCACTGCTTTGAAATGTTTTAGCTAGCGTGAAATTCATGATTGGAAACAAAAATCGTAAATGTTTCAATATTTTAGCTGCAATTTGGAAAGATTTACTAACCATTTCATCTTCCTACTTCAAAATAACCAATGAAATGGTTATTTTGAAGTAGGAATAGTTGCACTGCTTGTAGAATTAACTAGTATTGACTCAAGTCGTGCCATTGTGTCCTCAGTGGTTGCCATACATTATAGATATTATTATAATAGACAGTACATTTTTTTATTATCTAATTTTAATGACCTTTGTCTAATTTTCTTTTGTTTTCTATGTTTTACAGGTACTAAAGTTCTTTGCAGTTTGTTAAATTATTGGATGATATTTACAAAATTGTCAGTTGGATACAAAATTTCATGTAAATGGTGGAAAAAGCCAGATTTTTTCAGATAAATATGTAAATTGGCATTATAATTGTTTAAAAGTTTGTTACAAACAAGTAAGATATAAAATTAATTTGGGATATTTTATAGTATATGCTTAACAATTAAAACGCTACAAATGAAGAATTAATTATTCAACATTCATTTTATGAATTTATTTCTTTTATATCTCAAAGGTTTTAAGGGAGTTCAAACAGTAGCAAAAGGAGAAGGCTTATGAAGCAATGTAAAATTTAAATAAAAATGAAAATATGTTTTATAAGATTACAGCTGTACTAAATGTTTTGTTAACAATAATACTCATTTTTATTTTTATCTACATTTCCACACAAAACACTTTTCTAAAAAGGATTATATATATTGCATATTTTCAATGAAAATTATTTTTTTTTAATAAAAACAAGGTTTTCATGAATGTCAATCGTCACAGTATTTTCAATACTTCAAAGGGTGTTGTAGTTTGCCATGATTTATTAAATTGTTCAGAACAGGAATGTTGAGGAGTTATTACTCCAGAAGGAGTAATAGATGAACATTAGAAGGAATAGCAAAGTTCTACCATCTGCTTCTTATGTTCTCACCTTTAATCGATTTTCCTGAGCTTTCATGTTGCAGTGCTTCTGGTGCCAGCAATTTGACCATACTGTAGTTTGGTATGAGAGACCTGTAATTGACAGCAAAAGCGCATCCCGAATGCTGAATTCATCAAGAATATTCTATCTTTATTCCTTGTCAAAACACTTTTCTAGATGTGTAAGTTTTGTGGAAAGAAATGAAAACAGATATGAATGCTTTTGAATGAAAAAAGTAGTTGTTTATATGTGTGCCTTTGATATTTCTTTGTGAAAAAAAAGAGCTCCTGATAAAGGGCAGAAAGGTCACGAAATTAAAAAAAATTTATTTGTAACAAGTACATAGACGCCACTCCGATTTAGACATTTGTAGTAGCGTGTTACTAACTTTCCAATACCCTCGTCATAAGCGGATAAGCGGAGCCTGTGTTTTCAGCCATGTTTCTACGCCGGTCTGCAGCTCGACGTCTGCCCTCCTAGCCAGCAGGTGAAAATCTGATGGAGCCAAGTCCGGACTGTATTGCGGGTGATCAAACACTTCCCAACGAAAACGCTGCAGAAGCTTCTTTGTTACAGCTGCATTGTGCGACAATGCCTGATAATTCCTCTCCGCATATTCTGAATTGCCCTTCGTAGACGTCACGCAGTATGAGGCTGCAGTGATGGTCGTGCCGCGCTCCATGAATTCCACCAAGAGAACTCCATTCCGGTCCCAGAACACAGTAATTTTGTTGATGATCGGACAGCATCTTGGGAACCCATCTCGCACACAGTTGAGTCTCTCACTCACAATGGTGTTGAGAGCTGACCTTGAAATTTTGACGATTTTCTCGAATTCTCATCCACTCGCTCAACGAGAACATCGGTTGACACTTGCTTCCTTCCCTGACCGCCTGCATCATGAACAACTGCACGTCCTGTTCCTGCACCATTGTCGCACTTTGCTGTCACTCGATATATAAATATCCGATTTTTGCGCGGGATTTTATTTCGCGACCGATCGGACCTTGAAAAAAATAACCCTCGTATAAGGAATTTAAGAAACTGACTTTGAATAAAAAACTGCAAAACCCACCCTACTCACACACTCCATTCTGGTCGCCACACCACAACATCCCCTCCGTTCATAGCCCTAGTGGGCTTTACCGGTGCTCATCTTATACCTTGATCGGCTAGGCCTTAGTTGTTTGCCCTAGTGTTTGTTTCTCAGTTCTTTCTGACCTCTTCTGTCCTGCTTCGTCGCCCTAACAACTAGCTAACCGAGTTCGCGGAAGCACTAACCCCGAGCTTATTCCAAATACGTTAAACCAAGAAACACGAGCTAAATAAATGACTAAATAAAAAATCATACCGTACAAAATTTTTTATGCGTAACAACAGCAATTTAGATTAATTATTACAACGAAATTTAAATGTACTTTTTTGATAATTAATTTAAACAAAATTATTTCAAGCGAAACAAAATTTTATTATACAAAAAAGCGCAGCATTTTCACTGAAATTTGTTTTTAATATTATCGCGTAAAACATATATTTAATGATTTGTACGGTAAGCTTAACAAAGAATACATTTCCATAGAAACATTTTTTTATAAGAAGAATCGTTTTTTGTTAAATAATTAAGAATAGGTTTTAATAGAGAAAAAATTTTAAGCCGTTTCTTAGAACAGCGGATGCGACAAAATGTTTAATCACGATCGATCGGTCGCATACGACTAGGTATCGAGTAATTCATTCTTAGAACACCGAATGTGACAATCGTATTTAATCACGTTCACCGGGTGTGCAAGGTTATAAATGTTTGTTAATCGGTTGCATACGACCGGTGTCAATTACTTCCTTTTAGAAGTAAGTAAGTCGTATGCGACCGATCGATCGTGATTAAACATTTTGTCGCATCCGCTGTTCTAAGAAAGATGCACAATAGACGCTGCGAAAGTACTTACACTTGTGCGTGCGTCAACGAAGCGGTGCCCACTCGTCAACGTATGAAGGCCGAATGAGTTATTTTCGTTTCGTAACGGTTTAATGCGGGGGGTCGACTTGCGATTTTTTTCGTTGTTTTTCTGGACTTCGAGAAGAGTGTCTGATAAAGCAACGCCTCCTACCCGTTGTATAATTTTTTATTCTGATTCTGAAGTGAACACAATGTTTTGTTTGTTTTCATCGATATAAAGACGGTAAAAACTACTATAAATGTAGAAAGCCTACGAATATTGAAGGCGGATTCACCTAAATATCGTGTACAAAGGATAGTAAATACTTTTAACAGAAATAACATATTTCCGATCCGAATTTTCAGTTGAAAATCCGAAAAAAATAACATCTAAGAATGAACCGATTAAGAATATCTTTATCACCTCGCACACCCGGACGAACGCGATTAAACACGTTTATCGCACTCTGAGTTCTAAGAATGACACGTGGTAGTTTGCAACCGGTCGAACGTAAGTAAACAGGTTTTTCGCACCCGCTGTTCTAAGAATGATGCGCGATAAACGCCTACGAAAGCGGTTGTAATTGTGCATATGTGCGTGTTACTGACCCGTCACTTACCAAGGCAACAAATACCAGTACTGCGTACTCCAAAGTCTCGATGTCCAAAAGACGCCGCAAATGATTTGCCTCTAATATATTCTACAATCTTCCGATGGAGGATGACGTAATAGAAAATTGCCGGGACAACTGTGTTAAGCCTCCGCCGCTATAAGGAATAAAATAAAAATTAAACGGTGGCTAAAACCGACTTAGAATTGTCGCCTTCAACATTTTGTATATGAAATATAGGCTAATATTTCTTCTGATAGTTAAGTTTTTAAAAATTGAAGTTTCTTTGAAACCAAGCGGATCTTAAAGATAAATATTTTAAACTTAAAACTTTATAGTATAAATATTTTGTTTTTTTTTCTCTTCAGGATTTGTTTTATGCGACTATTTTTTACACAATACTAGCTACTTTGGTGAATCAACTGCATTCACAACAATGTTTTTTTTTTTAAATTGGCCTTATAAACTAAGGATAAATAAATCCACGATATTTAACTATTCTGTCCTATTCTATATGCCTAAAGGATTCAGAAAAAAATTGATATCTCCCCACTTTTTTTTTTTATTTACCTCCGGATCCAAATTTAAGTATCGCTTCAGAGGATGAGATGAATGATTTGTAGCGTGGATGAAAATGCCATGCCTCACCGAGATTCGAGCCCGGGACCTTCGGGTGAAAGGCCGAGACGCTACCACGCGCCACGGAAGGCGGCGTTGTTGCTTGATTCTATTCTAGTTTACCTGGGATCTTAATTCGTAATTTGGAAGAGCGATGTAGTCTTCGGTTTCGTCGAGATGTTGTGAATTTCTATCGAACCTGAGAGTATAATTCTACTTTTACTATAATTTTGCACTCCTTGTTAGCCGACTTCTATTAATCCTGCTTACATTTGATCCTGGAACTAGCGCCTGAAAATTCCGACAAATGTTGTTAAGCGTTTTATCATATTTCTAATGAAAGTAACAACGGCTTCAGGATAACCTGAAGTATTTTATTTGAGAATTACTTTAAATACAGAATTCAATGTTCTCTTCAACATTCACTTTCTGTGCAAGAGATTGTATTATAACGATTCAAACGTTTATGTTGAGTTTTAAACGACCCACAAAAACACTGATTTACTTCTTAAGGGCACACGTAAAGTATACTCTCGCAATTTTAACGTTATGCATCTTTTCTTAACTGCTAAACCGATCTTGAAATTTTTACCAGGTATTCTTACATATGTCTACAGTACTTTGACCCAGGTATATGATAAAATAAAGAATTAATAAGAAAATAATAAGAATTAATAATAAGAAAAAGATTTTCAAGTCGGTACGACAGAAATTTTTTAATTTTCATTATATTTTTCTTTACGAAGTCTTTCTAAACAATTTTTTTAGCGATCCACGTGTTAAAGTAAAGCCCCTAGTAAGTGGAATAATCCTGAAAAATTTCAAGGGAATCGGTCCGGTAGTTTTTGAGATAAGTTACATTATATATTAAAAAATGGCGTTTTTTAATATAACGATCGACGTAAAAACCAAATTTTCCAGGAGCTTCCTGTTTAGTTTGTTTTTTTTTTTTAATTACCTAACCGACCGCTATTGCAAACAAACTCGCTAAAATTAGAAACAGATACCTTTTTGAGGAGGTAGTAGATGTTGCTGGCTTCTTAGGATCAATATTATCACGTTTTCAAGATGAAGTTGAAGGACTCTGTAATTGCCAATGTTCTTTCGGTTTTCCTACCTTCGTTCGTTTTTTGAAAACTTTACCTCTATTTCGTCCCGTATTTACTACACCAAAATAACAGATACCCAACACAATAAAACGCACGGTAAACGACACGCTACAGATTACTGAAGTCTGTATTTCAAAAAACCGTGAAACCTCTACGATGTAGAACGGCGATCAAAACGTAAACATAACGGCAAACGTAAATAAATACCGTATATTCAAACATCGTTGCTAATACAAGCTGCAATTCTGCCCGATATTGCAGAAGTTGAGAAATATCTATATATGTTGCGTTTGAATAGAAATCAGGAGTAAAAATCAGTCCTTACTTATTATATTTTTTTATTATAGAAATAATTTTCGTGCACTCATAAATTATATACGAAAATTTTTGTAAAATCACGCGTTTTCATACGGCGCGAAAACGAAAAAAAAGTTTTAATTATTTTACTTACCGTGTGGCGTTAGTAAATATCTTGTAAATATAAAAAACTTCAAATTTCAAACATGATGACTCCCAAATTGGTGTAATGTTTTATCGTAAATATATAGCGTCTTGAAACGCTTAGTTTTTTTTTGTTTTTTTCATTGAATATTCCAGCCGATTTTTACTTTCAGTTATTAAACCGGAACACTTAGTATTTGTTTTCATACTGTATGTTTGTTATATTCTTATTAACAGATTTAACCCCCATCACGCACCAGAAATTAGTGTTATTTGTTACCTCGAGTGAAATTAAAATATTAACACCCGCAGTAATGCATTTTGCCTCCTGTAATGATGTATTTGTATCGTATATTGTGCACCTTGTATATCTTCTTTACAAGTAAATAACTAACAAAAGATTATAATGCGGACAGTGACCTGGTCTATGGATCGAAAAAACTATATAATTACCGCTAAAATAAAAATCCTGTTTGTCGCTTGGACAGCGAAACAAAATTAAAATAACCGTTAAACCGAACGCGATTAATATATTTTAAAGTTAATTTTTGTTAACTTATTTGAAATGCCATGACATCGATGTAATGAAGTTGTTCAGATAAGATAACATTATATTTATTGTATTAATAGGATAACAAAATAAATTTACATATCATATTAACTTTATTAAATTTTAAATTTGTTTTGTTTAAAATTCTCATACACACAGAACTGAAGATTGCTCCGTGGTAAGCAAATAACCACACAGTGTACGGCTCAATGGTAGTTGAAGTATTAAATCAAATCATTAATAATGAATTTGCAATTCTTTGATTAGTTGTATAACATCTTTTTTTTCGTATGTTATGTTTCTAAAATTGAACTTCTCCAACTTCTGTTTAATTTTAATACGCTTTATTTACATCAATTTTCTGATAATTAGATTCACTACAACGTTAACTAGACATTTTTATTTGTTTATCGGTATATTAACAAAGTTATTTTATTCCGAACCAAAAGAGTGTATTTTCCGACAAAACTTTGTGTTTTACCTCGTTTTTCTTAAAACTTAAATGAGGTGAAGGTCTTGAACCGCTTTTATACGATTTGTTAGATCAAAAACATAAGGAAGCACCAAATTTACCTTTCGATTTGTACCCCGAGAAATTTAGTACGGTTTAATTTCTCAGAGAGAGGAGACAGCAGGGCTAAATGTTTCGCGTGCTTAAAGTCGCTAACGAACCGTTTTCTGAAGTACGATTACACGACAGTTTTTTCTTATTAACCGACTTCAAAAAAAAAGCAGGAGGTTCTCAATTAGACTGTATTTTGTAAAGTGTTACGCAACATCACCTACGTTATTAAAGCGATTTCGAAAATTTTTTATTAATCGAAAGAGTATATTTTCGCAGTATAAAATATTATAATCTACAATATTAAATCTACATTTAATATTTATATAAAATGGTGAATAAGTAAATGTATTCCCGATTGCAAAATGATAATATAAATTTATAATTTTGCAATAATGGTCACTCAACAAGGCCCAAACCGACATCACGCTGTATGAAGCGAGATAAATAATATAATTTTGCGATAAATAATATTATATAATTATTACAAACACGTTTTTAACCTGGTACTGGCAAACCTTGTTCAATTGTCTACTCGCAATAATGAAATCTATTAATCTGATAGATTATGCAATCACGACTAAGAGCGACGTAATTCTGTCCCTTGCCAAAATGTTTCTTGCCGAGGTCTATCGATTCCCTGTCAAAAGTTGTACCCTGCATTTTGTGGACAGGTGTAGCCCGGCTTAATATTAGAGATAGCATGCTGTTCCCGACATCTCCGTATCCCTTTGTCGCTTCGAATGTTGTACAACCCCAACCCCTTCTCAGACACACGTGTGTCTGAAGGTTAATAATTACGTGGAGTGAATAATTTCTGTTTACTTCTTCTAAGAAAATCGCCGCCCCAAAACCGCGATCGCGAATAGGTATCACCATTTGTAAGTTCCCTATTACCTTCCTTTCCTTTCAAGAAAGAAGAAAGAGGGAACGAGCCCAGCAGCCATCAGCCCAGCAGTCACCTGCCCAGCAGCCACTTGCCCAGCAGCCACTGACAGCACAGAAGAACGAAGAAACCTGCACTTTCCCCCGTTCAGCCTTTCGGGGCTTCGGGAATTCCAAGGTTAATGGTATGTAACTTCGGTTACTACCAATTCTTGGAAAGTGCAGGCCAAAGAAGAACGAAGAGGTCTTCGGAAGAAGAAGTGGGAGAAGAAGAAGAAGAAGGAAGACCCACCACTCGTCTCAACATCACGGACTGGAGTCCGGAACAGAGCCCAGCAGAGATGCGTCCTGAAGGGCAGCCATACCAGAAGCGGATGAAGAGCTTCTACACAACCTCTCCTTTTCAAAACTTACAAGAAAGATAAAATAACCCAGCAATTGCGACTCCTCCGGAAAAGGGGACGCATTGCTCTTTCCTTATAGCTAGTGCCCCTGCTAGTGGCGTATTCCTGCTAGCCTATTAAGAGTTAGCACCGAAAGGACTTCAGTGGACGGTCTGAAGGGGAATTACGTCGGGAGGACAGGCTTTATAAGCCTAGCCTTCCGCGGTCGGCCCATGAAATGGGTTCGATAACGCTGGTTAAACAACGGATTGGAATGCAATTAAATCCGTCTTAAATTCACTAAAATAATAATACACAAAACTTGAGAAAATTAGAACCGAGATTTAAAATAATTCTTTTAAAAACCAAGCCCGATTAGAATGATCCAGCAGCAAGGGACTCTGTCCAGGTTCTGCGATGGAGTAGGGAGTAATAGACTCCTGCAAACTTTGCATTCCATTCCATGTTGTACAAATTGGTGAAAAGGGTAAGCGACCGTCAACATCTTTAATTCTAAGACCGGCCATCAAATTTTATGAGTACAGCTTTCGGTAACTCTCCTTCCTCCAGTGGATCTTTGCAAAAATATCGCCGTTTAATTGTTTGTAAAATGTCCGTGACACCGTTCACCGGCCCATACAACACGGAGATCTCCGACGGGGAGTCTTACTCTTTAAGACTTTGGGAGTTGGCATCCCTACGGCCCTAAACTATGCGGCTTTGTTTCCTACTACTCTCCGAGCTGCTGAACAGTTTAACAAGAACGCGACACAAATTACAACATTTACCCTTACACAACTACAAAACAATATCCTGCACCGTTTCTTCTTAGATTTACACTCGGTGAATGTTGAAAAATCTTACGAAACGAAACCGTAATCCAAGGTACGACGGTTAAATTATCGTGTCGACGGTTGAATGGCTCTGCGTAATAAGTCTCGAACGAGGTCGTCTGGGCGAACCTAAATGTATTTTGCTCTAACTTCTGTACGCGTGGGTTTTGCAGAGGTGGTCCTTTACTTCCCCGTTCTCTGAGACCAAAATTTCAAGACCTCAAACAGATTCTTTGATAGTCGGTGGATGTTTGAAAAAAAAACATTCGTTTTATTGTTCTTCGAAACAATCAGGAAGGTGGATTCCTTCATATGGTCTCGCCTTTCCTGATTAAAAAATTGTAACAGGTTCCTCAAAAAACATCAGGAAAAATTAAGAGACGGATCAATACTAATCAAAACATATAATGATGATTTCTCGTACGACTTAAAAGTTTGGGCGGTATAAGTGCTATGGGCCACAGAACTTTGAATACCAGCCGAGAAGTAGTTTCTTTCCGAGACCTTCTGAATATAGACGTCACTGAAAGAACCGATGAGCTTCGTCCAAGTTGTAGAAATGAAGCAAAGAATGAAACGGCAGAGCGGATTGAAAGAACTTACACCTCGTCTTGCATTAACTTTCAACCTTCCTGTACCACTAGAGAAAGTAGGCAGATTACCTATCGTACGAGTACGACTTTTCATCCCCAACCCACGGCAATATTTCAAATGACAAGAATATGGCCGCACGACAATACCTTGCCCGACAATTGAAATAGCAATATGAACGATACAAAATGCCAAGAAGATGAAAACTGTGCAAACTGTAGCGGATCATATACAGCTCGCTCCCGAGAAATAATATTGGAGTGTGATTTTCAAGTAAAACTATTGCAAGAGAAATATTTTTGTGATGGTCTTTCCTTTTCCTTGGCACAATATACGTACTCTCCGGGCAGGAGCTCCAGCCGTTGAGGTAGGTTCATCGTTTGAAATGATTAGGTTATCTCCTATATATTTTCTTAATTTTTCTAACGGTTTATTTGATCCGGATTGATATTCTTGAATAAATATATCATCAAAACGTTTAACGTTACTATTAAGAACTTGAATAAATTTTTCATAAGATTGTGAAAATTATAAGGAGAAATTTTGATTCCAGGAAACAATCTTATAACGATACAAATTTGAGAGTAGACATTTTTTGAGTTTTAATTATTAAACAAAGGAAGGTAAGCCTTCAAAATATGCTAACATCATACAGTTTACTGTAATCTGTCTTCTATTTTGGCTATCGGATATCTTGCATCACGTAATCGTTTGTTTAATGCTTTCTATATTTATTAAGTTTTACTATATCATTAAGTTTTAGAACTGAACAAGAACGAGAAGTAACGGTTACATTTAAAACGATTAAGCTTTTTGAATAATGTATTTTCTCTGAGTCGGTGTCTGACTACTTATTTATTATTTCAATTCGTACGGAATAGACGATGATTAAAAAAATCCTTCGCAAATAGATCTGGAATTTTAAAAAAATCTTTGAGATGTTTAATGTTTTATTATTGGATTTCCCTTGTAATACATTATTAATTTGATTTATTTCATTAATGTTAATATTAAGACATCCGATCTAATTTCTTAATATTCATTATAATAAATAATAATAAAGTAAATTATGTTCTGCAATAACTTATTTACTAGTCGCAATAAAAAAAATCAAGCCTGAAAATGATTTATGATTAAAAGTAGGTCCATACGGGTGAACTTTATTTTCTTAATAACAAACGAGTGAATTTTGCATCGGATAAAAGTTGTAACAGTCCAGCAAGTTTTGTAAAATCTGCACAAGAGTATCGGCGGCTATAAAAATTAATTATCAAGAATGAAAGTGGAGATGTCACTTCCACCACAAAAAATTTAAAACGTTTTCCTTAAAAATTAAACAGATCATTTCTCTCTTTGGTGAATACATTAAAACTCACAGGATATACTGCATCTCTTATATGAGGAAACTTACAAAGCTTAGAGGTTAACCTGGAACCTTAAAGGAATATTCCACACCTGGAATTTATTTATTGTACGATATTTTTGTAATGATGCGCTTCTTTTTAAAGTAAAATAATAAGCGTTGTTATTATTATCAACCGTTACTTCATTAACTAAACTGCAAAAAATGTCCGACAAAGAACGTCGACTAAGAAAAACTCCATTTTGAAGTTCAAGATATTTTCACTAATAGCGCTTAAATGGCTCCACGTACATTATCCGAAAATAAGTTCCCTATTATTCCAGCAGTTCAGCAGCTGACGATGGCAATAATGACAATTTTCATAATGATTTATTTCACGTTAAATCGCTTCATATTAAGATTCACATTGGATCCTTGTTTGTGTCAAACTAGAGTGAAACAAAATGCGTATTCGTACCAGATTTGAAAATTTCAAGGCGGTTTTAAAGTATAGCGATCTTAATCTGATTTTAAATAACCTTCGATGATTCCAGATATTAAATGATTTTTTTATTTTTTTTTTATTTACATTTGGCATTGTTTGCGGGTCCCTTTTTACTTCCTTGTACGAAGTAAAGGAAGATCACGAAAAATTTAGGTTTTTAGATTTCAACGCAAATATCCATTTTGACCATCCCTGAATCCATTTTAACTAATTACGGCGTGACGTCCGTATGTACGTATATTTACGCATGTATCTCGCCTAACTCAAAAATAATTAGCCGTAGGATGCTAAAATTTTGTAATTACGACTGTTGTAAAAATCTGTAATATATATATATCGTGAAATGTTTTTCACCGTTTTTGATAGCAAAATCCAGTTTTCTTACTCATTTATATTTTTCATAATATTCCCTTTTGAAAAATAAAATAAAAAAACTGCATTTTTTTTTGTAAACAAAAAAACTATGCAAAAAAATGTATTCCAAATACATTCTGAATTCGCGCACTGAATAAATTAAAATTAATAAACGCATTACTTAGGTGAACTATTTTGTCTAAAGGGAGAAGTCCCTTCTACTTGTACCTTTGCTTTTTGCGACCAGGTTAAATAATTATTAAAGAAACCATATCCTCCTCGGTCTTTATGTTTAAAATTGACACATTTTTAATAACCATCTCATTACCTAATTAATAATATATAGAGAATAATGTAAACTCTATAATAATTATTATGTCAGTTTATAAATATCAACAGAATTTGTTTCCGCTAAATTTCTGCTCTTACATCTGTAGTTAAATAAATTATTCTTTACTGAGGGTGTCCACAAGCTGCCATAAATAACTTAATACCTGATAATTTACCAGAAAGGCTGGCAGAAAATTCAAATTCCAGTAAGGCTTGGAATTTTTTATTCGCTATAAAATACAGTTATCACTAAGTGACTTTGAGTGTAAGACTGCAAGTGACGAAGAATGAGCATCCAACACCAGGCATACTAGGAAAAGAGAGAAATGTTTTTCCATTGTATTTTTCACTTTGTCAAAAATATTTTATAAATCAAAATGGGATTTTGATATGTAACAGACTTCAACTGTTAGGGAAATGTGAGGAAAATAATGAGTATAAAAAATATAAGTGATATCTTTCAATGTCCATTAATTACAATAAATTTCCTATCATATTTTATTATTTATATGTGAAAACTTATTCGCAGTAATTATATTTATGTAGTTCATTCTCTCGCTAAGTTTTAATTTATGTTTGGTAGTTGTAATTGTAAACCCCCATTTGTTTTATTCTTTATAGCATTATTTTTATTGTTACATCTCTTATTCCTTTTCCTTCATCTTCTGGAATATAAATCTTTTTCATTCCCTTTCATCTCCCCTTTTAAAAATTATTTTAAATACTGTTACTCTAAAGCACTCTGTTAAAAGAAATAAACATTATAAACAGTTTCAGGTTCCCTAGTACTTATTTCTCGATGCATTCTTTATCCCTCGGTTGTATTTTTGAGACTATACCGGTTAAATTTATCTAAAGTGTCCATATCCACAGCACAGACCCGGTTAGCGATCAGACAAAACCTATTAGACACTCCAGGGGAGGAATAGATCCAGTATCAATAAAGAGACTGAATAAATAAAAATCCAGTCCATCTATCAGTAGTGAAACACATAATAAGAAAAACAGCCCTATCAAAAGGAGTATTTCAAGCTTCCTGTAGACACTGAGTTTCCGTTTTCATTTCCTTGAGCAATTATGGTACCTAGGATGGGATGTGCCTATTAATGATCAACAACTTCAGCTCAAATGTAAGCTCCGATTAATCTCTATTCTTTATATATTTAACAGCTACCTGAAAACAGATTTAACCTTTCTTTCTTAATCAAAACAGTCTTCCATTACTAAAATTGTATGACCTGTAGAATTATCTGACTACATTGTACACCATTCACCCAGACCCCCACTGGAGGGTTATGCGGTGGTAATCCTTTACTTGAGCGAGTAGATAATATTCCTGATATTGATTTGTGATGCTGCTACCTAAGGTTCAAGTAGCTAGCTAAAAGTAAAACTTTTAATGGATTTTAACCGCCTACATATTACCTACCGTTTGTACTTTTTAATAAGAATAAAGTATACAGAATTCTCTCTACTAATGTAAGTACCTAACTAATTGTGTCTGTATCCCTAACATTATATAATTTACTATTAAGATGGATATTTTAAGACTTTACATACAAAACAATAGAAAAGTAAACAAAATAAAATATTAAACACATCAAAATGATGTGCCATAATGCCATAAATTTGTACAATTCTTCCATTTCTGTAAATTTGTATTATTTTACTTACTGAATATTTTTCCTATTCCTTACATCTTTCTTTATAATTTCTTTCTTCTTTAATGTCTAAGTCTCCTCTTCTCTTTTTACTTTACTTTCATTTTTTCCTGTTTAATACTTTACTGAATGATACTTACTAGAATGTTGCCAAACTAGATTTATAATTTTCAGTACTTTTGTTATACTTTTTTTTTAAATTATGTATAATTGTTTTAATTTTATGTTAAGAAAATTAAATATATTGTTCAAAAGATAATTCAATAAGTTTTCAAAAATAAAATTAAAATTATTTAGTACGAATATCATTAATCAGAAGAGATTGTTAGTTATTATTACTCTCATCAAGAAAGTGTTCAAACTTGAGAAATCTATAAAATACTGTAGAACTTTTTCAGTAATTATTTTTAAAAAATGAAAGTGAATTTTCTATTATTTGTGATAAATAAATTTGAAATTTAAGATAAAAACCACTTTCTATAGCAGCTTTTTATATTCTTTACTAGCAGTAAATATTACATTTCTTTGAGCCATACTCAAATACTAATTGTATTTAAGTGTGGTTATTTACTTGTTTTTTTAATTATAATTGTAGATGTTATCTTAAAAAAGCTGGGTGCCAAGCAATCTTGTCTATAAATCTTCCAAATGTAGACATACAAAAATATCATGACAGACATTCTACACATAATTCTCACATACCTATATAAAATACAAACATATTCACCTTCCAAACCAATTATTGAGATTTTCAAGACCTGTCAACACCTTCATCAACAAATGCTGCAAGGCCACACACCTTTTAGATAATTGCTGAGAGATGGATGGAGCAATGCAATTCACAAACCTATCCAAATATATCAATTTGCTCTGTATTGGAGTGGTGGGGAAAAGGTAAAAAATGGAGTTGGTGTTATTGTGCATAAGGAGTTAAGAGTATCTAGAAAGGATGATGAAATCTTAAGATTTCATCATCTATTTTTATTTTATTTTTTATTTATTTAATTTTTTACATTTTTTTCTTTGGTGTATGCACTAAAGATAAAAAACGCCTGCCCTGGTGGGCGGCGTCTCAGAATGGGACTATTACGTCTCCAAAATTGATTACCTCTTGTGTAATTTTTTTTTTTTAATAATGAAAATTGATCAAGAAAAAGTAAAAGAATTATCAGCAAATCTTCCCAATTAAATCTGGTTTAGACCGGTTCCTAGTGAAGGCAGTTAGTTAATTAAATTCGTATTTGAATACTAGATCGCGGGTACCGGTGTTCTTTGGTGGTTGGGATTCAATTAACCACACATCTCAGGAACGGTCGAGCTGAGACTGTACAAGACCACACTTTATTTATATTTATACATATCATCCTCATTCATCCTCGGAGGCTAAAAAAAAAGAGACATAGGCGTTGTATTTATTTTGGAGGAGGCTCAGAAAAAAAAAGTAAAAATAAAGATAAAGGATAAGTTACGAAATGATGTAGAGTATAGTTTAATTTTATTTATAAATATAAAAGAAATTTATTAATAAGCGTACAAACAAAAAACCTCGAGGCAATTCTTTTATTATATTTAAAAAACTCTTCTCTTCAATAAATAAAAATCACCGTTCCACTTATCAGACTAGACCATCCGAAATTCTGCAAAAAGCTAATAGCACAGGAAACTGAAGTCTCTTCAATGAAACCCCTTTTGTTCTCTCATCAATCAAAGTTATTCTTGGCGTAAACACTGTTCATCTTGCTTATCTCCAGTTTAAATTTTGCACTTTAAAACATTATTCTCCATTTCTCTAACGACAAGTTTCGTTCCATCGGATAAGCCATCTTTACGCTAAAGTTTCTTAAACATAAGACAATCGAATTCTTCTTAACTGCAAAACATAATTTAAAAAATATATTTCGCATATGTGTTTCGATTAAAGAAATAAATATATATTACAGGTATAAATAATAAAAAGTACAAGTAATAAATATATAGTAATATAACAAGTATACACCTGACCACCACGAACATGTACTAACAAATCGGGATTTTCCGCTAGCGATCGGTACATTCCAGTGCCCGTTATTTGAGCACATTATTACTTATTGTTGTACGGTATGAGATCACTCGGACTACTGGTGTTTTATGTGGTTAGCTAAGGGGGACGGACACACAACAGACAGACAGACACACATACAAATGCCCTTTAGTAGGGTAGGATTAACATTGTTAATTCTATAAAAGTATGCAATTTTTTCAAAATAAAAGTAATAAAAAAATAATTACCTAAGACAATCCAAAAATTTTATTTTCAAAATAACGTAATAAAATAATTAACTTTTATCTTCATAGTAACATAATTTTCAAAATAACAGTAATTATTATTATTATTTTAAAAATTAATCTAAGAAGATATTCATTAAACATTTCTGAAGTAATAATTGTTTAAAGCGTTCGTTTAAATCTTACAAACGTAAGATTTTAACAATTTGGTTCAGAAATTTAAAAAAAATGGTATTACCTATTACGAACACAGATAAAAGCGTTTACATTCAACACAGGCTGAATTTCAAAGTAGATGACATGGGGACACAATATAATCAACAGTGTTAATATCGTAACATTAGCAGACAAATAATGTCTCATAAAGGAAGTTACAGTTTAGCCGACGCAATAAATAATATTATTTGAAAAGGGGTAGTCGGGGTAAAGATCGAGCGAGAAGAAATAAATCTCATTATCAGTCACTCAGCCAGTCAGACAGTCGGTATAACAAACTTAAAATTTGAAATTCGGTCGAATAAAACGTTGAAGTAAGAGTAGATTTTACCTAGGTATTAAACGAAACAAAATATTCAATATTACAAAACCCCCTCATTAACGAAGCGTTTCCAAAGCTATGTTTATATGAATTTTCTTTTTTATTTCATCAGTAGAATTTAGGTGTGCTAAAAATTTGTTACCTTCTTCACGAATAATACTTTATAAAACAAACAAAAAATCGATGTGGACACTACACGACTTCCTTGTACGTCTATTAAATTACATATACACATTTTTTGCTGCATTTCATAAATTTGAAGAATTAGAGTAAGTAATTTAAAACTAATAATTTACAAATTCTCCTCTATGAATCATGAGACTTTGCCGTTGGTGAGGGGGCTTGAGTGCTCAGGGATACAGAGTAGCTGGACCGAAGGTGCAACCATATCGGAGAGGTATCTGTTGAGAGCCAGACTAAGGAATGATTCCTGAAAGAGGGCAGCAGCTCTTTCAGTAGTTGTTAGGGGCGTGAGTCAGGACGACTTAAACGGCCGTATCAACATCACTCAGTCCTCTGAGTACTGCGCAGCTGAAAGCAATGGAAAACTACAGCTGCTTTTTTTTTCCAAGAAAATGTGGCTCTCTGCATTTTCACATAGTAATAATGGAGGCGCCTTCCTTGGTAAAATATTCCGGAGGTAAAATAGTCCCCCGTTCGGATCTCCGGGTGGGGACTACTAAGGAAGGGGTCACCAGAAAATTAAAAAATAACATTCTACGAGTCGGAGCGTGGAATGTTAGAAGCTTGAAAAAGGTTGGTAGGCTAGAAAATTTAAAAAGGGAAATGGGTAGAACAAATGTGGATATAGTAGGAATTAGTGAGGTTCGGTGGGAAGAGGAAGGCGACTTTTGGTCAGGTGATTTTAGAGTAATTAACTCAGCGTCAAATAATGGGCAGGCAGGAGTAGGTTTCGTGATGAACAAGAAGATAGGGAGGAAAGTGGAGTATTTCAAAATGCATAGCGATAGAATCATTGTAATAAGGATAAAATCAAAACCTAAACCGACAACGATTGTTAACGTCTATATGCCTACAAGCGCCCATGATGATGATGAGGTAGAGTGTGTATACGAAGAGATTGATGAAGCAATTAAACGCGTAAAAGGAGATGAAAATTTAATAATAGTTGGAGATTGGAATGCAAGCATTGGAAAAGGCAAGGAAGGAAATATAGTGGGTGAATACGGGCTGGGCAAAAGGAATGAAAGAGGGGACCGACTTATAGAATTTTGCACGAAGTATAATTTAGTAATTGCCAACACCCAATTTAAAAATCATAATAGAAGAATATACACTTGGAAAAAGCCAGGCGATACTGGAAGGTATCAGATAGATTATATCATGGTTAAGCAAAGATTTAGAAATCAACTCGTTGACTGCAAAACTTACCCTGGAGCAGACATTGATAGCGACCATAATTTGGTGATAATGAAATGTAGATTGGGGTTTAAAAACCTGAAGAAAAGGTGTCAGATGAATCGGTGGAATTTAGAGAAGCTTGAGGAAGAGGAGGTAAAGAAGATTTTTGAGGAGGACATCGCAAGAGGTCTGAGTAAAAAAGATAAGGTAGAAAATGTAGAAGAAGAATGGGAGAATGTTAAAAAGGAAATTCTTAAATCAGCAGAAGCAAACTTAGGCGGAATAAAGAGAACCGGTAGAAAACCTTGGGTTTCAGACGATATATTGCAGCTGATGGATGAACGTAGAAAATATAAGAATGCTAGTGATGAAGAAAGTAAAAGGAACTATCGGAAATTAAGAAATGCTATAAACAGGAAGTGCAAACTGGTGAAAGAAGAGTGGATTAAAGAAAAGTGTTCAGAAGTGGAAAGAGAAATGAACATTGGTAAAATAGACGGAGCATACAGGAAAGTTAAGGAAAATTTTGGGGTACATAAATTAAAATCTAATAATGTGTTAAACAAAGATGGTACACCAATATATAATACGAAAGGTAAAGTCGATAGATGGGTGGAATATATTGAAGAGTTATACGGAGGAAATGAATTAGAAAATGGTGTTATAGAGGAAGAAGAGGAAGTTGAGGAGGATGAAATGGGAGAAACAATACTGTGATCTGAATTTAAGAGAGCATTAAAAGATTTAAATGGCAGAAAGGCTCCTGGAATAGACGGAATACCTGTAGAATTACTGCGCAGTGCAGGTGAGGAAGCGATTGATAGATTATACAAACTGGTGTGTAATATTTATGAAAATGGGGAATTTCCATCAGACTTCAAAAAAAGTGTTATAGTTATGATACCAAAGAAAGCAGGGGCAGATAAATGTGAAGAATACAGAACAATTAGTTTAACTAGTCATGCATCAAAAATCTTAACTAGAATTTTATACAGAAGAATTGAGAGGAGAGTGGAAGAAGTGTTAGGAGAAGACCAATTTGGTTTCAGGAAAAGTATAGGGACAAGGGAAGCAATTTTAGGCCTGAGATTAATAGTAGAAAGAAGATTAAAGAAAAACAAACCAACATACTTGGCGTTTATAGACCTAGAAAAGGCTTTCGATAACGTAGACTGGAATAAAATGTTCAGCATTTTAAAAAAATTAGGGTTCAAATACAGAGATAGAAGAACAATTGCTAACATGTACAGGAACCAAACAGCAACAGTAGCAATTGAAGAACATAAGAAAGAAGCCGTAAAAAGAAAGGGAGTCCAACAAGGGTGTTCCCTGTCTCCGTTACTTTTTAATCTTTACATGGAACTAGCAGTTAATGATGTTAAAGAACAATTTAGATTCGGAGTAACAGTACAAGGTGAAAAGGTAAAGATGCTACGATTTGTTGATGATATAGTAATTCTAGCCGAGAATAAAAAGGATTTAGAAGAAACAATGAACGGCATAGATGAAGTCCTACGCAAGAACTATCGCATGAAAATAAACAAGAACAAAACAAAAGTAATGAAATGTAGTAGAAATAACAAAGATGGACCACTGAATGTGAAAATAGGAGGAGAAAAGATTACGGAGGTAGAAGAATTTTGTTATTTGGGAAGTAGAATTACTAAAGATGGACGAAGCAGGAGCGATATAAAATGCCGAATAGCACAAGCTAAACGAGCCTTCAGTAAGAAATATAATTTGTTTACATCAAAAATTAATTTAAATGTCAGGAAAAGATTTTTGAAAGTGTATGTTTGGAGTGTCGCTTTATATGGAAGTGAAACTTGGACAATCGGAGTATCTGAGAAGAAAAGATTAGAAGCTTTTGAAATGTGGTGCTATAGGAGAATGTTAAAAATCAGATGGGTGGATAAAGTGACAAATGAAGAGGTATTGCGGCAAATAGATGAAGAAAGAAGCATTTGGAAAAATATAGTTAAAAGAAGAGACAGACTTATAGGCCACATACTAAGGCATCCTGGAATAGTCGCTTTAATATTGGAAGGACAGGTAGAAGGGAAAAATTGTGTAGGCAGGCCACGTTTGGAGTATGTAAAACAAATTGTTGGGGATGTAGGATGTAGAGGGTATACTGAAATGAAACGACTAGCACTAGATAGGGAATCTTGGAGAGCTGCATCAAACCAGTCAAATGACTGAAGACAAAAAAAAAAAAAAAAAAAAAAATTTACAAATGATTCTTATAAATGAAAACAAGTTTTCTAGTAAATGCAAATATTATAAAAAAATGTTTTAAATTCTAATGTCAACAGTAATTAATTAGAATATTTTCAACAATCACTTTAAAATGAATGCAATTCAAAAATGTAGTTAGTATCAGTGTAACATTATATTTTATTCTTCTGTCAAGTAATTAAATAAAATGCTTTTTTGAAATAAATATACAATTTTTAGAAGATTTTGGCCATGAAAATCCAAATTAAATATATTTATGAATTTATAGTAGAGTTAATTAGTAATTAAAGAAAATGTAAAAAGCAAGTCAGCAAATATTAATTTGCAGAAAAATTAACAATGTTCTAAAAAAAAAATCATTACAATACTTTAAATTACAGATTAAATCTAAAATAAATTATGGAGATGTATACATTACAATATTTAACACAAGTAATCTTATTATTTCAAATTTATCATGTAAAATATTGTTTTTCATTTTTACATTTTATTGTGGTTGTATTCCTTGTAAACAGTGCCAAAAGTAGGTTATTAAAATTTTACAGAATATGTCTTTTTTATAATAATAATTTTCTACTCTTGAAACAATAGTAAAAATAGAAGAAAATTATATGCATAACACAGTAAAAACTACAGAATTATGAATTTACTATTTAAATTTAATCATCCACATAAATATGTATTACATATGTATGTCAATATTTTACACTATATCTACACACATTTACTAAAGTCATTACTTTAGTGTGAGTAGAAGAAGTATGCCTATATTGCACCACTTTAGAATGGCCTTTTATTTTTTGGCATTAAAAACTTCTATAAAAAAACTTTTATGCTTAATTAAAACTCTTACCTTATGAAATAATATGTCCATGTTATAAGATATAGGAAAACCTGAAAAATGTCTTGAGTCATTAATAATTATATAATGAGAAAAACTTTCTTTAATTGCACCTTGCATGTTTAAATTGCAGCAGTCATATGCCTAAAATGCACAGTTTTTTTAAATTGTTCTTCCGGAAAATAAATAAACCATAAATAAAAAAGAAATTTTATTTTGTCAAATAAATATAAAAAACAATTTGTTCTCAGATTAATAAATAAGTAAATGAGATTTCTTAAAATGTTAGAACATATTAGTTAAAAACCTAAGGTTTTGGTTTTATACTTAAAATAACTTGTACAAGTATCAAAAAAAGATAGCCTCTTGTTTCCGTAAAGTCAACTTTGAGTATCTAGATGTAAATGAGTAATACCACTTGTCCCAATTTTAAATTGTTAGTTGAATCAATGAGGATAGAATTGGCTTCAGCCATTTTGAAAGCCAATTCTTTTAAATCATTTACAAAGACCAAAAAACATTTTTCCTAGTTCTGAAATATACTGAATTAATTGATTTTTTATTTTCAGGAGGCTACTTCTGGAGCTACCAGAAAAAAATTAACATTATAGCAAAGTTATTTTTCCCTTCAAGCTCCATTTCAAGGTTTTCTTTAGTACTTTATATGTTCTACAAATGGCGTTAAGCCCAGTATCTCCTTTGTTATTTGCAGATTTGCCCTCTCCGTATCTTTTTCTAGCCGTAGGCTGTACTTTCTGCCTTTGTTTGCCATCTGAAATAAAAAAAATACATGTAAGCTTAAATTGTACCACCCAAAAACTTGGTGCAATTTAGGCAGATTGTATAAGTTCTGAGTTGTCATAGGTTAGAATGAAAATTTTCTATCAAATTTGAGGTTATTTTACTGCTATGTCTAACCACTTTAAGACTATATAGAAATTTTACTCACAACAGGGTGTTGTCAGCACTTTAACACATAAAAATAACAAAAGAAGACAATTTTACAATGTTTTTTTTTTATAGCGGAGCTATTATGCATATGAGGGTGACAGAACTCAGTGGAGAGACAGATCTCAATCAACTCAGTGGAGTTGAGTTCACATGTTACCTCCTTATATGCAACATCCTTTCGGCGCTATGATTGAAATGCAACTTAAACAGTGGTGCAAATTAGGCGCATTTCCCTTACGTATGTGTATATTTTTATTCCATGATTCGGGGAAAATAAAATAAAAATGATAGTATTTAGGGAATTTTACCTCCTGAGAAATTGTTCACGGCATGTTTAGAAATAAAACAATCATTCATGTTAGTTTATTATAATTATTTTTGTAATGATAAAAATTATAATGTAATTATCTGTTGATTAGGTGATTAATCTGTTTTTAATACATATTTAAACTACTTATTTAGGTCAGAGATTAGCCTGATGGCAAAGATCACAAGTAGAGTGATTAGAATATTCTAATCACATATATAATATTATATGTTAATTTGACCTTCTCATAGCAGTTTCTTTGTTAGAATAAAGATTTTATTTTTGCAATATGTTGCTGTTAGTATCAGTAAAAATTGTACGGCAATTAGAATTTTTTTTTTTCGAGTGTGGCCCACTTAATGTGGAAAATTGAAGCACCTTTTATTAATATTTACTCAAACAGTCAAATTCCAGTCTTGCTGAATTGATTGTAGGTACCTGAATTTCCTGATAATTAAAAATAATCGAATTAAAATAGATTAGTTAATTCCATGCAAAAGTTATATGCTGTATTTATTATAATAAAATAATTTGACAACTATTTCTTTATTGGTCAATTGTAAGGTGACTTCAGATATCATTTGTAAAAAGCAGTAATATTATATAATAAATATTAAGTAATAAATCCATCTGAAAATTATCATATTTAATGAGTTACTGTGGTTTAAGCTAATAAAATGTAGAATAAAATATAATTATTCTGTTAAAAAAAGGAAACTTATTCTTGATATTATATGTTTGTCATGTTTCCAACATAAATAAAACATTTGTTGAAAAATCATATTACAGGCTCGATCAGGATATTGAAAGATTGACAATTTAGAATGTTTGTATAATTCCAGTTTATTGGTTTAAAATGTTCATAATTTCAACCAGACAAATCAATGATGGTGATGGTGGTGGTGGTGGTGTGACAATAGTAAAACAATTAATAAAAAATAGTAAACAAACAAATATTAATCATAGTAATTACAACCACAGTAAATAATCAGGATAATAGTAATAATAAACAGTAGTAAATGATAATAATATTACATGTCAATAACAAACAAATCAAACAATTTAATACATAACATAATCAACAAAGAATAACAATCAATCATAATATTACACATCAAATAGTCATAAATGTCAGTAGTAAATAATAAATAGAGATTACACACAAGACAGAGTTTAAAAGAAATAATCGTTTGTAATTTATTCCAGGTAGATAAATAGAAGACCAGAATTCAGACCCATCAACAAAAGAAACCGCTTTTCTTAACACTTTTTAATCACCAGTCTTGTACTAACAAACAATCTTATAAAGTTCACTTGCAAATACACCTTTGCTGTCCACAAATAAAACTACCGTAACAGTTTATTAACAAAATTTAGTACATTATTTCTTTCACTTATAATTTTACTGTAACTCGCCGATAGTATTTCTTATTTACTGGAATTACTCGTGGTGTCACCTTAATCTTACTGTCTTATTGAACTTAATTTACACTGGAAATTTGCTCCATCTGTCCTTCCCATAGAATGCTCTCGCTGACTGATATCTTTCACTCTCGTCTCATAGACCATCCTCGCTGGACTGGTTTGCAGAAATCCGCCAAACTTGCACAACTGCCATACAACTCACATCTCGCAGTCTACAAAAGACAATTGCTAAAGACGTGTTAGCTTTAATAAAAGGGTCTCTTTTATTGCCTCTTTCTGGATTCCTTCCATTATATTTTCTACTACTGTCATAATAATCTGTAGGAATCCGTTACTCAGGCTTGCTATACCAGTCTTGCTACAATATATTAAATTATATCATCACTATCAATTAAGTGTTTAACAGCGACTATTATGTCATCACATGTTATATATAACACTTTTTTAAATTCTTTTAGTATTTTATACTACCTCTTCATATATATTTGTCCTATGCCAGCGTAACGTAAGTAATTCTATAATATCATTCATTTTACTTGACTTTATTGTATTGTATAAAAATTATATACATTTGGTGTTTTTCGTAATCTCCCCTATAAAAAAAAAATCTTTTTACTCCATGGGGTCAGTTCAAACAAAAAATCAACCGGTTGAAAATTAAACTTTTGCTTGACATTGTTAATTAATTTTTGTGTTTATTATTACTAGTATGATTTTTTACAAATTAAGTAAGAAATTGCAGAAAAAGTTTCGGAAATCTGCCTACATAATCAAGAAATAATATTTTTCAAGGCATTTTATTATACAATTAGTTCAGGTAACACGTACAGTAATAATCGTATGCATTATTTTTAAAAGTTACCAGAGAAATTATTCCCTAGTGATTCAAATAGCCACAGTTTGCAGATCTTATTTCACAGTCAAGAGTCATGGAGATCCATATTCATTTTGAAATTCAATAGTCATTAAAAAAATTATGATTTCAGTGCTTTATGAGTTACGCCACTGTTGGCTTAGTACATATTCAGCACACATCCAGTGCAGCAGCATATCCAGTACTGTACCAGTTGTATCGAAGTGTTTATACTCCAGACGCATACAGCGATGAACTTTCTACACGTTGTTGGTTGTGGAATACAAGCATACACACCAAATTTGTTGCTCCAGAGAAATCCTACTAGTTGACATTAAAAAACCTTTTTGGAACATTGCAATATGACACCGCTGTTATATGTTAAAAGTTAAACCCATCAGAAGATGCTCTTCCACTAGAAGTAGTGGCAATTCAACTGTGATCTACTGCTTTGGGTCACCCATATAATGTCCTAAAATGAAAAACTCATAGCACTTGTGAAAGACTCATTTTACTCATACATCACAACTTGACAAAATAAGTATAGCTGACTGTAAGTAAACACATGCCACCTTTATGAGAAACATTTGATGGTACTGGTGACAATAGCTTCCTACATATATCTGCTGCCAGAAGTTGACAGAAAATTGTGGGTTGCCTAACTGTGCAAGAGAGGAATATTCACAAATCTATCCGCTTGTACTTTCTTCAGTATCATAAAAATAATGCTTTTATTGAAAACTGAAGGTCCAAATTTTTTTTTATGAATAGGTTTTATATTCAAATGTAAATTTAAATAATATAAACTCCACAATCAACTCTCACAATTACCACTGTCACAGATTTTAGCTAAAAATTGTTTCTGTTAAAATAGTTAGTAGCTTTTTTTTATGGAATTCTGCTCTCAAGCTTAATTTCTGTAGTGACTACATTCAATTCATCATTTTTCTTTAAATCTTTTGCAGGCTGTACATACAAGACTGATGGAAGAATATGGGCTTCCAACTTGGGGCTCATATATTATTTTTGCTGTTGCTACTATTATTTTAGGTGCCTTATTGGGATTGGTAAGTAGAATTTTTATCTTTTTTAAAAATTATTATTATCTATATATTTTTTTTTAACTTTGTATTTTTGTAGACATCTATTGATATTTTATTTTACATATGAAACAAGTTATATATCTGTACCATATTCAGATATAAAATTATTAACAAATAAAATATATAAAATATTATAAAAATGTTTAAATTTATTATAAAATTATAAAAAATGTTACAGTTGTAAACGCAGTTAAAAATAATTGATCCATTAAAGAGATTTATTTTTATATTTAATAGCATATGCTTTAACAGCACTTCTAATCTGCTTATTGTCCCCCATAACTGAACTTATAATAACAAATATGGAAAATAATTTTAAAATTGAGAAATGAACAAATGAAGATCTAAGTATTAGAAAAGTTTTTTTAACCATTTTTTGTATTGTATTGTTCTGTATGATAGTTCAAACATGTACAGTCCATTGATAGAAAGAAATACATTGTTTGAAATCTGCTGTTATTGGAGTGTTAAAATTTAATCTAGTTGAGTTCAAAATGAAGAGGGCTTAGGATGTATAAAAGAGGGGAGAAATTTGTAGCAAAATTTTGTAAAGAAATTAATAAAGTTGATTGGCTGTAATTAAAATATCCAGATATAGTTCATTTGATGATGAACAAATATGAAGATGGTTAAACATAAAAGAAATCAAACATTGGATTTTATTAAACAAATAAGTAAGGATGCACTATATAGTCATTGTTCTTAGTTTATAAGATTAGTTCAGAACAGAAAGAATTCAGAAGAACGTCTAACTGGTAACATGACTTAGAACTCAACCTTTTTGCATCATTAGCAGATAGAAGGTTTTTCTGAAATGTTGTCCAAGTTTAGTTGTGAGAGATAATGGAAGGTGAGATAATAAATGATAATGTTCAAGATAAGCCTAATAGCAGTAGTGTGTGTAAGTGTTGACTGATATGTGCAGTCTGTGCTCTAACACTGAATTGATCAAATTGTTCAGTTAAATAATAAAGAAAATTATCAAGCAGATAAACATACTGATTGTAAAAACAAAGAAAATATGTCAGAAGAAATGAAACAAAAAAGCTGGCAATGGCATAACTTCCTTGGCTTTGCCCATGATAGATTTTTATTTTAAATATGCCATCAGTTTTTAAATAATTATGTACTGTTAAAAATGTAAACAAAAAAAAATAAAGGTATTCAGTAAAAACATTTAGGTCCAACTCCCTATGGTCTTAAGTACAAGGACTGCACTAAATAAAAAAAGGATCTCCATATATTTCACAACAATCTTAGTCGAGAGTCAGAAAAAATAGATAAGAAGAAAAGTTATACAGCATTATTAATTTTAGTTACTGTTCTGGATTTAATAAAAATCATTTTTGTTAAATTAATGTAAGACTGTAGCAGCATCATTTTAAAAAACTGTTTTGACTTTCAATATGTTAAATAATTTTGTTTACTTAACTTTTATTATTTTTTGTATTGGGTGTTTGTGCTTTATTTTAAATAAATTTAAATTAGTTATATATATTCTGATATCAGTAATACATTACTGATATCAGAATATATATTATATAAGGTAATACTAATATATATTATTAAGATGTTCTGATATCTTAATAAATTCTCAGAAATATCTCTTACATATGACATTCAGGATATGAGTAAAGTTTTCTCTGACAAAAAAAATTAATTTATGATTTTATCTATTTTAAATTCAGACATAATAGTCAAAAACATATTTTCAAATTTTACAGTTCCATAAAATCACACTTGAAACTATATTGTGCTGTATTAAAGTTATAATTTTTTTTCAGTAAGGAGGTTATGCTTCTCAAGCAGTGAGGGTAGCTTTGATTTGTAAAATAAATTTATAAAGTTGTATTAAGTTTGCTGTTTTTTTGTTTAGGTTACTAACTGATGGTTTATTTACCATATACAAAAAAAACTTTATAAAAGACTTTATAAAACATAAAAAGACTTTATATATATAAAGTCTTATATATAAGACTTTATATATATATTATATTTATATATATATATATATATAAATTATATATATTATAAAATTAATAAATAATATATTATAATATATAATAATATTATATATATATATATATATATATATATATATATATATAATTCATACAATTAGCACTGAAAGTGCTACTAGAGTGCTAGAAGTAGTTTTGAGAAATCAGGTACTCTGAAACATGTCAATTACTAATGTTGTTAGTGACAGTGTGAAAATAACACCCAAATCAAGAATATAAATATATATATTAGAAATAGATTAGATTATATAATTAGGTATCCTCACTAGAAATGGTATTTTCGGCATCAGATAATACTTCTAATTAATTGAACTGTAATGATTGAAGTTTGTAGATTTAGTCGGTCTGACCCAGTTTGGAGATTATTTTTTTTGTTTTATTTCAATGTAGGTTGTACAGATAGAACAGTTTTACTGTAGAGCAATGATGATGAAGCACACTGCCATCTTTTATAGAAAAAATTGTTTTTTTTTTGGATATTATTTTTGGCACTACAAAATAAGCCCTTTCTAAATCTTGTTCAGGTAAAGTTTGATAGTTAAAATTATAAAGTAGCTTGCATATTATAGTAATTATGGTTTTTTTAAGTTGTAATAAATTTTTTTTCAATGATTAGTGTTAATTGATTTTTAATTTGGAGATATGTACTAATTGTTGACTTTTTTGTAGTTATTAGTTTGCATTATCGATCTTATTTATCCACCTAAAGTTGTTGCCAGTATGAATGTGGACGTGTCTAAAGAGAAAGCGGACAGTGGAGAGGAATCTGTGAGTAATATTATTTATAAATTAATCTGTTTTTCTCTACTTGAATTTACTTTTTTGATAATATTATTCTTTAAGTTTTACTTCATTTTTGTAGATTAAAAGAAAAATAATATACTAAAACATTTCCTTTTATAGTTGTAAAACTTTCTCATTAACAATTTTTTTCTTTAACTTAAATGATTGGTTGTCAACAATAAAAGTCATCCACCAGTTATGCCATTTCATTCAAATGTTTACAAAACATTATTATAAATAAATTAATTTTATCCTCTAAAAATAGACATTTTAATGAAACCTAATTTTGTGATTTGTAGACAGTTTTTCAGTTATGTTAAAATCTGCATAGAAATATTTACATTCAAAATTTACAGCTTTAATAAACTTTAAAAAAAATAAATATATCAAATTGGCAAGATGATTTTGAAGATTGGTTAGTTAAACTGTTGAAGAATTAGCATTACTTAAATTTATTAGTAAATTAATCCATATAAAATATCTACAGCTAAAATAAATTATTGAAATCTAACTTACATGAGAATTTGTCTTTTTTTTAATTGTAAATTAACTTATAATTTGTATATATAATAATATAATATCACAAAACACTGCCTAGAAAATATTTTCATAGAATGAATAAAATCTAACTCGCTTCAAAGTGTATGACCCATTAATTTGCTAATTTAACATCAAGGTCTCAGGGACCTTAATATGCTTTAAAAATGAAGTTCCTGTTAAAATAATTTGCTTGGTTTAATTAAATAAAGAGCAGCTTCTATTTGTATAAATTAGAACTATACATGAATACAAAATTTAGTTTAGTAGTCCTGCTATCTAGACATCTTAATAAAGATTTTTTAATGTCCTTCTTATTTTTTATATCGATTAAATTATCTCTTCTTTAATATGATGATGACTGGGGGGATGAAGAAATAGTGGATGAAAACTCTGGAGACCAAAAGAAATTTGAATCAGAAGTAGAAGAAGAAGAAACTGCTAAACCTGCTGTAAGTTGTATGAATATTCAGAATTACATTTTATTACTGGATTTTGTTTTCTTTAGTTAAAAGCAAAAAAAGGATTTATTTTAAAATAATAAATATTTTACCCTCATTCATATAATTTGTTGACATTGTGTAACATTTTTTAAACAGCTTTTTTTAAATTTATTATTTATTTAAGTAATTTTGGGTGCACAGATATCTGTTAATTAGGAAAAAACTATTTACAGTTTGATGGATCTTATATATGGATAGGGGTGAAATCATTACATGGCAAACGATTGTAGTCATGTATGTGACTAGCAGTGTCGCGAATAATAAGGATGATCAAATTCTTGTATTCCTTAGGTGAAAACTGTAAATTTAAATTATTTTTGCAGTTAAATAAAATTAGTTATAATCATTTTTAACAGTTTTTATTTGAAATTATTCATAAACACCCACTTACACATTTTAACTGACCAGGGACTGCTGAGTATTATTATTAAAACCATTCTATTACTGGATTTTTCCCAGGATGATTCTGATAAAGAAAAGAAGGTATCGCCGCAGCCAACAGAAGAAGATCAAAACAAACAAAATAATATATCAGAACATAACACCAAAGTTAAGAAAGAAAGAAGTGGCTCTGAAGTAAGTTTTTGTTTTATTACTAGTTATTTAAATAAATTTAAGGCAAGAATTGCCAAGTAATTGGTAAAGTGGGCAAAATTAATGTTTTAAATAGTTTCTTTTCTCATTAATGTACGTTATCACTAAAGTGATGTCTGCATATTATACTTCAACAAAATAAGAAATTTCAGGTTTTTTTCTACATGCATATTTATTTTAAAACTGTTAAATGTATTACAAAGCTGATAGGAATATGTCTATAATGAAATATATAAAACATAATTACAGTATGATAGTACTGTAATTTATATAGTATATAATAGTATTTTATATATATAAATTCATAAAATTTGATATCAACCAATTACTGGTACTTAATTAGTGACTGATTCAGTAAAAGAGTGCACAAATATGAAATCACTCAATTTTTTACTAGATCAAAAAAAATGTAATACGTATTTCTGTTATAATTTTATTTTAATCATTTCTTTCCATAATAATTATTTAAGTTTTTTCTCTGTTGGAGGCCTATGGGAAAACCAGGGTTTGATGTTGCAAAAAACGAAAGAGCTCAGATATCATTTCTTATCTGCCACTCTCTGGCAAAATATGAAATAACTATTTTGCCTCATCTACCCTGCTCTTCAGACTAAGCCCCAGCAGACCGTTTTGTTTCCCACAACTTTGTTGGAGGTAATGGCAGACAGATAAGAAGTAACATCTGAGCTGGTTTGTTGTCACGGTGCAACATCCAATTCTGTTTTCCCCACAGGTCTCTTTCTGCATACATCATCCCTCAAACAAGTGTAAACTTCAATATAGAACTCATTGTTTACCCTTAACATCGCCTTTATGTTAGAATGACTTGTATATACATTTTTTGGTCAATCTGATCTTTTCCCCACTCTGTAGCAATTGTACCTTGGTTTCTACATCATTGCTATTAATCCAAGAATGTATTATAATATTTTTCAGAAATTTCTCAGCATTGACACGATCAAGAAGGTCTTGACTTATGTTAATGTGATTCTTTTTCTGATTTTTGGCCAGTAAATGCAATGCATGTGTGGAGATGTGATCAATGTTCAGTTTTTCCATTAACTTGTGTAGCATGATCTTATACCGATGCTCACTTCCTTAGCAATCTGTCTGACAAATAAGCAGTAATCGTCACAAACCATAGCAAAAACTGCATCAGTGTTATCATTTGTTGGCATGGAAGGTCATCCAGGTCAGGAATCATCATTGGCCGATTTTCACTCCCTTAAGTCACAGCTTTGACCTGCTCATACAGTTCTCCCTAAGTCCCTAAGTGTTTGTAAAAAAGAATTAAGATATTTCACTTAAAAATTTAAAAAAAATCTGTGGAAGGTTTATAGAATTTGAAGCAAAATGTAACACAAAGACATTGTTCTTTAAGATCTTTCATTTCACGTAATTAAGAATCTGGTTAGAGATAATTAATATATCTGTTTACTCCCAACTGATGTACCTCAAAAACTAGCATGATATATCAAAAGTTGTCACTTGCAAATACTAGTAGTCAAAACTCTGTGTACTGGTTGGCACGTTATCATAAAAGTTAAGATTATAAAAACATTTTTTTTTTAACACACTTCATCTTTCCTGTATTCCATTTAACATATATATGAGTAAAAATATTCAAAATTGTTTTTTTGTTTTTTTAGGATGATTTAGAAGAGGAAACTGAAGACTCGGCAGAACAGAATAACCCTGTACGTAAGCGTAAAGCACGCAAAGCAGATTAAATATCAACGAAGATACAATGAGATTGGCTGTTATTTATGTCATAGTAATCCCATTGTTTTTGAATGCACAAAAAAAAACAAAATGTAATGAACTATTTATGTAGCAATTATGTATTTATATATATAATATATATATATTAATTTCGATTTCATAGATCTAATGTATTTAATTGTGCATTTTTATAAGCGCTTAAAAATAACAGATTTTCTTGTGACCATGTTAAAATTACAGTCTTGCAAAATAACTTATTTTTTTACATGTAGAATATTTAAAATAAAGTAAAATATGTTTGATTTCTTATTTAAATGAGACACTAATATAAATTGTGAATATTAAGTATTATTTTTAAATGCGATAAGTGATGTATCACTAAATTGTAAGTATATTTATATTTAATATAATTTTAAGTTAGATTAGGGAAATTGTATATATTGTGAAAATGAATAAAGGTTTTTTTTATTGTTCATTTTTTATAATTAACAAATGTTTGTTTTTATTTCAAAGAATTCCAAATTTACCAGTTTTCTAGCCTAGTGTTTATTATATAAAGCAGATATGGTGAAGTAATACTAAGTAATTTAGCAATTTGTTTTCTAATAATTAATGAAAATAAAAAAGTTGTACATTTTAAATATGTAGTAAAATTAATTTTTTTGGAAATTAGAATTAAAAGCAAGTGCAATTATTATTACTGCTGGATCAACCAGTTGTAGTTGCCATAAATATTTATATAATTTTCAAATATTTTTGTAATTGGTTTAACAGAAAGAAAGAAATCTATATATATATATATATATATATATATATATATATATATAAAATGTGTGGATTTATTTATGTTATCTCTCAAATTTCATTAAATACAAGAAAAAAATACTTTTTGTAGACTCCAGTTGTACAATTGTAGAATTCAATAGTCACTTTGTCGCCATGTTCAGGATAACCAAAGAAGAAATAGTGAAGAGTATAAAAAGATCTATAATATTAATACCAATAATATTGTTGATGCCCTGAGGTAGATAATCCCCACGTCCGGAACACAACATCTATGTTCCACGTTCAGGGCGGCAACAGCTGTACCTTTGTACATCACATATAGCTGGCTAACGGGGTTCCGAGTAAATTCCTCGGTTATGCTTTGCTAAGTTTGACCTGGTTCCAACTTCAGGTCACTAAACGGACTGGATTTTTGGCTACCTGCAGGAAATGGAATAACAAACGTTTTTGGAAATGGATTTATACCACTCTTAGAGCTGGCGATGTGGCGGCCAGGGTCAATGTTATTGCAGGTGTAACGGAGACCCTTCCGTTGTCCACATGCCCCCTGCGATGGCAAGCATGTAGCAATGGTGCCCATGTATGTCGGTGCATGGGAGCTCTGAAAGCTTCGGTGAGTAGGAGCCTGGAGTCAGTGCAGAGACTGCGCATCCGCTCTCTGCCAGGACATATGCCGGTTCCACCGGAGTACCGGATAGGACCTCCAAGGTTAGTAGCCCTGGAGTGGGGGTGTACCCCGGCGGCTAGCCTTGCTACAGAAGGGATCCACTGTTCATGAACATTGAACATTCAAACGTGGCAGAGGGTGCACGTAAACACCCTCGTTTAGAAACCTCCGATTCGCCGCAAGCGAAGAGGAAAAAAAGTAAAGAATCTGATAGGATAATGAAAGATGCTGATAGGATCAGTAAAGAATTAAAGAAAAGTCTTTTTGGCTATAGCGCACCAAAGCCAAGATTTTTAATTATTACAAGGGAGAATGGAAACTTTCAAAAAGTTAGTCCATTCCTTATCGCAAGAGAAGTTACAAATTGTGCTGGTGGTCCTGTCAAGGATATTCGTAAAACTTTTAATGGATTGCATGTCGAAACCATCAACGACATGCAAAGCCAGAAAGTTTTGGCGTTGAAGAAGATCGGTGAATTTGCGGTTTCTGTCCAACCGCATAGCACACTGAACTCATCCAGAGGAGTTGTTGTCTGTCGCGATCTTAATTGTACAGAAGAAGAAATTGTACAAGAAATGTCGAGTCAGGGAGTAACTCAATGTCGCAGACTTACTATGAGAAGAAATGGTGAGATTCTTCCTTCGGCCTCGCATGTTTTGACATTTAATAGGCCGAATCTTCCTGAAAAGGTACGAGCTGGCATCCATCGGCTTGATGTACGAGCTTTCATCCCGCAGCCGATGAGATGTTTTAAGTGTCAACGATTCGGACACACAGCAGCAAGATGTGAAGCGCAGGAAATATGTATATGTGGAGAGAAAACACATGAGGGTTACCCATGTGAAGACCCTCCAACCTGCGTTAACTGTAAAGGGCATCACAATTGTCGTTCAAGAAACTGCCCTACATATAAATTAGAAACAGCAATTCAGGAAGTTAAAACGCTTCAGAAGGTAAGCTATCCTGAAGCAAAGAAGATTGTTAATAAGCGTACACCACGACCATCGACTTCTTATGCAGAAGCAGCGGCTGCCCCTTCCACATCTAAAATTAATGTGGAGCAGTTGCTTAACACGATGGCACCAAGTCTTGCGACGATGATTGAAAGAATCATTGATTCAAAGATTGAGTCGACTCATCAGAGAAAACAAAGTAAAGATGAGAAGGCTCATCCCCGGACTGACGCCGTTGACATGAGAGACACACCAGCGCCGTTTAAAAAACCAGCTAAATCTGCGATTGTAAAGTCACCAACTTGTGTAAGAATTAAAAATCTTGATTTATCTGACAAAGAGGAACAGACTGCTCCGTCTTGTAGTCACAAATCCAAAGAAATTGTGACGAGAAAACCTGAATCTGCGGAAACAGAGGTGCAAGTTATTATAGAAAAAGCACCAGGCGCAGATGAAATAAAACCTGTACCAATAGAGCCTCCCAAAGCGCAAAGACCAGCTTCGGTGAGAGCATCTATTTCAGCCGGACCCAGTACTGCAGTAGTGATAGAGTCCGGCTCATCCGCCGCGGAGACATCATCGCACATTAATTTAGATTCTTTAGCAAAGATGCTAACAGTGCCGGTGAAAGTTTCATCAACTGACGTCAGCCGAAGAACGTCGCTGGCATCTGAAATAGAGGAAGACAATGCCATGTCTGAGGCCTCAGATACGCTGTCATCAGAGGTTGAGGCCGTCAGAAGAATGGAGAAACGTAAAAAAGGTTGGCCGAAAGGAAAGCCTAGAAAGTAATTTTATTGGATCAGAAGTTATAAGAAAAGTAAAATATTGATCATTTTTTGACACATGAAAATGTGAAATTTTGAACCTTTTTTTATTTATTTTATTTTTTTAATGACCAAAGTAGTCGATGCCCCTAAAAACCTCAAAAAAAAAAAAAAAAAAAAAAAAAAAAAAAATTGTTGAGGAGGTACTCTATGAACAGTTAGGCATTTCATTGATTGTTCATTTATTTAATTTTTTTATTATAGGTATGAATAAATTAAGTTTATTTCTGTAGATATTCATGTAAATATAGTTTTTGATGATATGGATTCTGTTCTTAATAGTTTTCGATGGTCAAATGTTGTTTCATTTTTATGTTTCACTAGTTTATTTTTATTCTTTCTACATAAAGAGGTTTAATGTAAGCAGTTTTTGTACTACAATCACCAGCCATATTTATTGATAGGCATTTAATATTTTGGACTGCACTTTTTTTTTAGCAATTGTTTATTTTATGTTTATAATGATGCTATCAGCAATTGAAAAGAATGATCTAACACTTATTAATTTTTTTCATTTTCCATATCATCGGTACAACACTACTAAAATTAAATTATAATTTAAAGAAAAATATATTGTTCTAACTTTAGATTCATATTATGTTGGGTTTTCTGGTTTTTTCGATTGCCCTGGTCTCCTTCATTTACAGTTGAGAATTTCAATGTGCTTCAAAATGAAATGAGCTTGCTATGCACTGTCAGCTTTTTTGCAATAGCTTTTTTACAAAAGTTACAAGTGTATACATCTCGCATTTTCAGTTGCAGACATCTGAACCTACCCCTGGTTACACGTTAGGGTGTTGTGGAGCATTATGTGCGAGTAACTAAAACAAAAACACACTCTATTGCCTTTGCTTTAGTTAGAGTGATAGTCTTATAGCAAGATTAATTAAGAGAACCTTTTTTTTTTTTAGAAAACCCATAAAAAAGTTCAAACAATACTAAGCCATTACAAACAAAGTTCTGCCATTAACTATCTGTATTTAGGCTATTCAGGGTACCATAAACTACATGTAGTAGTTATACCTATCTTATATTTTTAGATAAAAGTTAGGGATTCCATTACATTAGGTGAAATAATTTTGTTAAGTATCTAAACTAAGATATTTAGGAAACTAAGATCAGGTAAAAACCATAAATCCACCAGGTTGGTTTAGTGGTGAACATGTCTTCGTAAATCAGCTGATTTCAAAGTCGAAAATTCTAAGGTTCAAATCCTAGTAAAGGCAGTCACTTTTATACGGGTTTATGTGGGTTTCAATTAACCACACATCTCAGAAATGGTAGATGTGAGACAATACAAGACTACACTTCATTTACACTCATACATATCATCCTCATTCATTCTCTGAAGTAATCCTGACGGTGGTTCTGGAGGCTAAACAAAAAAAGAAAAACTGTAAAAACCATAAAAAATAATATGAGACTTTATGTTTGATTATAATGTTGAAAAAAACCTTAAAACATAGTTGTTAGATCTTACCTAGCAACTTTTGGCTTATTTTTCTTCCAGTTTTGTGGTTTCCAAAATCTTTTTCTACTTCTCTGACCTTAAACTGGTCTAAGATTTAGGTCTAAGATTGAGGAAGAGGGAGAGAGAGGGAGAGAATAATGCTAATTACATTCATTAGAGCAAACAATAAACATAACCTCAAAATCATGTTGAATTCCAAATAGCTGATTGGTGGGACAGCAGCTAGCATCAAAACTACATAATCCATTGGATTATCTGACTTTTGTAATTAACTACGACTTTAAAATCCTACTTTTCCTTTAAAATCCTTTTCTTAACTTTACTTCTTTACTTTTCTTTAATATCCTACTTTTAAAATAGATTTTATTGATTGATTGAGTTTTGATACAAACCAACAGTAAATTTGGATTCCTTGCCTAAAACATTATAAGAAACCACTGCTAACTAAATATTGCAAATTTTGGATTATCTGAGTCTTTTTGATTCTAGCCCCCTCATGTAATAGAAAACAAAATTGAGCTTCTCGTATCTCTTAATACTGACAGCACTATGGATTTCTAATCTTTTCTTCTCAGGTTCTCCGATTGTGCAAGTTTCATTTCCGTATAAAGCTACACTCCAAACATATACTTTCAAAAATGTTTTCCTGACGTTTAAATTAATTTTTGATGTAAGGAAATTATGTTTCTGACTGAAAGCTTGTTTCGACTGTGCTATTCGGCATTTTATATTGCTCCTGCTTTGTCCATTTTTAGTAATTCTACTTTCAAAATTACAAAATTCTTCTACCTCCATAATCTTTTCCCTTCCTATTTTTATACTCAGTGGTCCATCTACATTGTTTCTACTATATTTCATTGCTTTCATTTTATTCTTGTTTATTTACATGCGGTAGTTCTTGTGTAGGACTTCATCATAGCATATTCATTGTTTCTTGTAAATACTGTTTTACTCTTTGTAAGAATTTACTCTTTAAACTATATCATCAGCAAATTGTAGAATCTTTATCTTTTCATTTTGCACTGTTACTCTTGATCTAAATTGTTCTTTAACATCATTAACTACTAGTTCTTTGTAAAGATTAAAAAGTAACAGGAATAGCGAACATCCTTGTTGGACTCCCTTTTTTATTACGGCTTCTTTCTTATATTCCTTGATTATTACTGTTGCAGTTTGGTTCCTGTAAATGTTAGCAATTGTTCTTTTATCTCTCTACTTGAACCCTAAGTTTTTTAAAATTCTAAATATTTTATTCCAGTTATGTTATCATTGCTATTGGCAGTTGCCTTTTCTAAGTCTATAAGTGCCAACTATGTTGGTTTGTTTTCCTTTAGTCTTCTTTCTCTTATTAATCTGAGTGCTAAAATTGCTTCCCTTGTCCCTATACATTCCCTGAAACCAAATTGGTCTTTTCCTAACACTTTTTCCTCTCTTGCCTCAGTTCTTCTGTGCAGAATTCTAGTTAAGATTTTTGATGCATCAATAATTAAGCTAATTGTTCTGCATTCTTCACATTTATCTGCTCCTGCTTTCTTTGGTATCATGACAATAACACTTTTTGAAGTCTGACAGAACTTCCCCTTTTTCGTAAATATTACACACCAGTTTGTATAATCTATCTTATCAGTTCCCCACTGTACTGCGCAGTAATTCTGCAGGTATCCTGTCTATCCCAGGAGCCTTTCTGCCATTCAGATCTTTTAATGCTCTCTTAAATACAGATCTCAGTATTGTATCTTCCTTTTCATCCTCTTCGATCTCCTCTTCTTCCTCTATAACACTAGTTTCTAATTAATTTCCTCCATATAACCCATATATATTAATATATTCCACCCACCTATCTACCTTTATTTTCGTATTATAAATCTGTACCATCTTTGTTTAACACATTATTAGATTTAATTTATATACCACAAAATTCTCCTTAACTTTCCTGTATGCTCTGTCTATTTTACCAATGATCATTTCTCTTTTCACTTCTGAACACTTTTCTTTAATCCACTCTTCTTTTGCTAATTGCACTTCCTGTTTATAGTATTTCTTTATTGTCAATAGTTCGTTTTACTTTCTTCATCTTTAGCAATCTTATACTTTCTATGTTCATCCATCAGCTGCAATATATTCTTTGATATCCAAGGTTTTCTGGTAGTTCTCTTTGTTCTGTCTAAATTCTGTACTGCTGATTTAAGAAATCCTTTTTAACATTCTCCCATTCTTCTATATTTTCTACCTTACTTTTTTTACTCAGACCCCTTGTGATGTCCTCCCAAAAATCTTCTTTACCTACTCTTCCTCAAGCTTCTCTAAATTCCACCGATGCATCTGACACCTTTTCTTCAGGTTTTTAAACCCTAATCTACTTAGGGTGCTTATCCTGTCTGTTCCAGGATAAGCATTGCAGTCAACAAGTTTATCTGATACCTTGCATTATCACTTGGCTTTTTCCTTGTGTATATTCTTCTATTATGCTTTTTAAACTGGGTGTTCGGAAATACTAAATTATACATCGTACAAAACTCGGTAAGTCGGTCTCCTCTTTCATTCCTTTTTTCCTAGCCTGTATTCACCCACAGTATTGCTTCCTTGCCTTTTCCAATGCTTGCATTCCAGTCTCCAACTATGTATATACACTCATATATCACATATTTCCTCGTATGTACACTCTACCTCATCATCTCAAGGGACTTGTAGTCATATAGATGTAACCGATCGTTGTCGGCTTAGGTTTTGACTTTATCCTTACAATGATTCTATCGCTATGCATTTTGAAATACTCTATTCTCTTCCCTATCTTCTTGTTTACTATGAAACCTACCTGCCTGCCCTTTATTTGAAGCAGAGTTAATTATTCTTGGGGAAAAAACAATTCTAGTTTTCCATAGCTTTCATCAGAAGATTGAGTGATGTTGATATGGCCATTTAAGTCCTGACCTACACCCATAACAACTACTGAAAAAGTTGCTGCCTTCTTTCAGGAGTCAGTAAAATATTAGTTAACTTTTATTGTTAGTTGGACAATTAACAATTTCAAAACTCTTAAAAAAACTCAAGGAAACTATGTAACAATAAACTATTTTTAACAAAATATTTTAATGAATATATATTGATCTTTTAATATGTCATTATTTAAATTTAAAATATATTTATAATTTTTGTGAAATATAATAGCGTGTCGTTGCTGAATAGTAATGTTTTATAGATTCTTTTATATATACCAGGATTTTCAGGAGATGCTTGTGAATCAGCCTTCTAACCACTTATGTGCGCAGTCTTGAATTCTACAAGCTAACTGAATTAGGTATAGACATCATTAAAAGTACTTTGATTTAGATACAAAATATTTAGATTGGCAACAGAAGTGTAACAGAGGGGATATTTTAGTTGTCAAATTGCAATTTTGCCTGAGGTTACACTATATTTATTTCTTGTACATTTAAAATGATATTATATACATAAAATTATATTTAAAATATATATTGTATAATTAAAATTTTATCAAGTAACTGGGACAAAATGACAAATTGGCTGGGATGCTGGGACCTCATCATCAAAGCGGGACGACTGGTAAGCCTATAAATATATCATCTCGGGCAATAAAGCTAAATGAAAACAGACTTATGCTGGTAATCAATAAAACTATTGAATTTATAAAATTGTATGGCCTCTTCTATAATCTTATCATGTTTATTTCAAAAATATAATGTATACACGTTATATTTAATTATATTTTAAGCAATAATTAATTATTTATAATATTATCTATTATAACAATATATTATATAATTATATTTTAAGCGATGAATCAAGAAAGAAGAAAAAACTAAACTATTCTAAGGAGAGAAAATTTTTTATAAATTCCTTAGAGATATTTGATAAGAGATAATTAGGTGTTGACAATATTATGTGTTAGTCCTTCAGAAAATTGATTAATTATATTGTATGATTTGATGTGTCACAGAAAGGATTATTTCCAATCTAATATAAAATTTCTTATGCCAATGAAACCTTATTTACATTGATATTGTTTTTTTTTTTTAATATATATAATGTATTGTATTTTATTTTAAAAAATTGAGACCTTTGTATTACATATTTTATTATTTTTATTGTTAATATATTAAAAATAACTTATACTTTTTATTGATTTTATTGTAACTTATAAGAATTATTCATAGAATTAAAATTATAATTAATTCATATTTATGGTGTTTTTAAGGAATAAAACCTGTTCACAATGAAATTTTTTTAAGTATTAAAGACATTTTCCTAAAATTTCTGTTACATTTTACTTTCGTTATTGCGGTTGAGTTAATGACATTTACTAAGCTTGAGTACTAACAAGTAAATATTGCTGCTGAAGTTAGGTATACGTTATAAAATGAGAAGAGAAATTAAATTAAAAAGTAAACAAGATTAAAACAATTTGTTAGTGAATTGTATCCTGGAAATTGAATGGTATGATTGAAGTATAATAAAATGCCTGCAGCTAATGCTGGATTCAGTTCACTACATGCTATTAGCATTTTTGTTATTAATGAATACTAGAGTTGCAGTTAAAAAAATGGGTAAACAAAGGACAATTTAGTTTACAAAGGGGTAATTTTATGAGTTTGCAAAATCTAGTTTACCAGCTAAGGATTAAGGTTGTAAAGCTCCCCAAAATATCAGAAATAAAGAAGTTGGAAAGTAAAGTAATTATACAGTATTAGTATTATTTATGTACCTCTAAGATTGAGGTTGAACCCACTGGCTTGGACTAGTGGTGAGCGTGTCTTTGCAGATCAGCTTATTTCAAAGTCGAGAGTTCCAATGTTCAAATCCTAGTAAAGGCAGTTAATTTTACACAGATTTGAATACTAGATCGTGGATATCGGTGTTCCTGTGTGATTGGGTTTTAATTAACCACACATCTCAGAAATGGTCAACCCTTTTTTTTTTACTTCTCGGCCCTCGGCCCCCCTAGTTCAATCCAACTTTCAGGTATAGCTCGAACCAGAGGGGTGTCTATTTCATCGACGAGCCTCCCCACATACCAGCTGTATGTCTGGAATGGCAGGTTAGATCCATTATCATTTGCCTGTTTGACGCCATGGCCAGACACAGCATTGGGTTTTTCAACATTCATTTTAAAACCTAATGCTCATTCATTTTAAAACCCTAAAAGCTAATGCAAAAATATGAAAACTTCAATCGAAGTACAATTTTAGTAATGTAAGTCATCCAACCTAAATACTAAATACAATTAATTACTTACCACATAGTTTATTTTTTTAAAAGTATATATGTGAAATGCACTTTCAATGTCATACAAATATTGTAAAAGTGTCCACCTTAAGCCTCAATGCCAGCATGAATGTAATTTTCACATTATTTGAAATATTTAATGTTGCCTCTAAACTACTGAGAATTTATTTATAAACATTTATTTATAGTTTATAAAGAATACATTATTTGAAAAAGAAAATTGTTTGAAAAATTCAAGAAATGGGAATCTGAAGAAGAAAGTCAGTCTGACCAAAAGTTTGTGGATCCCAAGGAACCACAAACCATGAGACAATAGTCAGTCCCAAAAAATAATAAATTGTACAACACTTAAAAAATTTGCTGTACAACCTGACCCGTATAAAAATTTTGCAAATTGCCTATATTTAGTTTATGTAATTTTGAGTTTGATGTGACAGATGGGTTAAAAATGTTATAAAAATAAAAAAAAACACGTTAACTGCAATAATTATTTATTTCTAAACGCTGGAAAAGTAAGTACAATAATTGAAATGTTATAGTAACAAACTGTACAGAACATTAGAAAACATGAAAGTTACTGCTGCTACAAAGCATTAGTTTGTCCACTGGTACAATCATAACCATCAGACATCATGTGTACAATCAGACATGATACAAGTTTGTGGATATTACTTTAGGTTAGCACACTGACAAGTTACTGAGGGGAAGTATTTTGAACATATATTATAGAATGGTATGCTTTCTAAATTTATTTCATTAGTTATTTACAATCTAAAACATTCATTTAAAATTTTAAAATAAATATTCTAATATTTAAAGTAAATAATATCAGCTGATATAGCTATTTAATTTGTTATGTTGTTAATTATTAGTTATTGTTTATTATTATCAATATTATAGCACTGTTTAAAGTTTGTTATTGTATGATGCATTATGAATGTAAAATGCAATAGAATTGTTCATGCAACACATTTTACCTCATTTTATAGTTAACATGATTTTTCCATCATTCAATTTTGAGTGCTTATAACTTGATAACAAAGTCATTAACAGAAAAATGGGTTTCACCGTTGTTTTTCTTGTAAAATTTTAAATTGAAATCATGTGTCATATATCCAAACTCCTATTTAAAAAAAAAATTAAGTTTGATTCAATATGGCAGATCCAAGGTGGCGGACAAAAATTAAAAACCCGCCATAATACAGATTTTTTTTTAACTATGTAGAACTCAATTTCTTTCTGCCTCCAATGACCTGTAAGACATGCAGTATAAAGCTGCATATATATATAAATATAAATAGAGTGTCACACAAAGAAATGGAGAAACTTTCAGGACATGTTCTACTCATGAAAATAATAAAAAAAGTCCATATAAACATAAGTCTGGAAACACTTTGTTTTCGAGTTACAGCTAGCAAAAGATTTTACTTGGATTTCAACTCTTCTAATAAAAAGAATCCCTACTGTAATTTTTGGGACCCAAATTAAGGCAGAAAGTTAGTGGTTTCTCATATAATTTGAGGCTGAAAAATAGGATAAAACAGGTCTCAGCACTGTTATTCCAGTAATTTTTAAGATATCCAACATATAATACAAAAGTCAATGTTGAAAAACAGGTTTGTTTTAGTTTATAGTACAGTAGCTTTGTTAAATTACTAATAAATATGGAAGATTTAGTAACAAAACCTATAGAAAATTTAATTGTCAAAATTTCTGTAAACAGCCAAAAAAGTAAATAAAAAAATTAAAAAATTGGCTTTTTATTGAATAAACATTCTTTTTAACCATTCTTTGGTATATCAGCTATTTTTCACTATCTGTAACTCGAAAACAAAGCATTTCCAGACCTACATTTTCATTAACTCTTTCATTATTTTCCCCAGTAGAGCATATCCTGAAAGTATCTCCGTTTTTTTTTTGTGAGACAGCTACAAACATAATTTTTTGAAAATTCAAATTATTTATCAACATATTGAAAACAGTGCCAATTAAATTCAAATATAACAACTTAGCCACCAAAACACAGTACCAGAAAAACCTAAAAAAAACTAATAACAGCAGTTGACATTCATGGGATCCCACATCATCAGTCGGTTCACAATTCTATACTTATATCAAATAACAAAAAAGAAATAAAACCTTAAAAATGTAGAAAACATAAATACTTTAACAAACACAAAATTTTTAATTTGTAATGTAGTGTTGTTACAAATTTTTAATTTGTAATACTGTGGTGTTGTTACAAATTTTGTGGTTGTTGCGAGTGTTTATTTTCTAAATTTTTAATTTTTTATTCCTTTTTTGTTATTTGTTTGATGTAATTATAGAATTGTGTATTGACTGATGATGACAAACTGGTATTGTGCTTTAAAGGCATTGGCAAAGAAACAGTGATTTGGAGTCTTGTTTTTGAGTGCCAGTGGTTAGGTTACAGAGAAAAGTAAATTGAATGAATTACATAGAAGACTTTTTATGTTGAAACAGCTCAGTGTCTTATTCAATTTTTACATGCTAATGCACTGTTTTCATTTCCTAATACACCACATCTTTTTAAGTTTAAGAACAATTGAGAATAAAAATTAAGTTAATATAAAGTTAAGCTTGAATAAAAATTAAGTTAATTTGAATGCTGTGTTTACAGCAAACATTGTTTAAATCTTAACATTAATAAAACTTAATTTTCCTTAAAATTTGTTATAATGTGCAAAAAGTTTTAATATCAGGCTGTTTAATTACATTGGTGTATAGAAATTTATTGTATCATATGATTATGCCATAGGGAAGGGGAGGCAGTCATTTAATATGAAATTTATGAGATATGACAGGAGCTGAAAAAAATTTTCATTATTTTTTTCTTGAATTGCAAAAGAAAAATTTGCAGTAACTCTTCAATCATTAGCTAAAGTTGAAATGTGATAATTTTTCAGAGAAAACAAATTCTGAACTTTTGAAAAGTCTCAAAAACTGTTAAAAATTGTTGTTTTTTGCAAAGCCAATATTTATTGTAAAAATAGCTTTTTTATTGTAATTTGTGTATAAAAAGACTCTTCAGGCAACTGTAATTAATTTGGCTTTTAAGAACTTTTCATGTTCATTTCAAGTACAATCTATTCTTCACGACTTGTACTTTCAAATGGTGAAAAGTTTTAGACCACAAATTGGTGTAAAACTTGTTTATACTTCTTCAAAAAAATGAGCGAAAAATAAAGCATACTCACATGGTAGTCATGGAGGGGGAAGCAGTTCACTGCAATAGCGTGTGAATAAAGCTGAATTCGTAACTTCAAATCGGCACAGTGTGAAAAAAAAATCACTCTATCTGCATTTTTCAGTTTTTTTACAGTAACTAATTAACGAAAATCAATGTTTATGGTTTAAATTATAGGCATTACAAATGCCTACAACCTTTATTCAGAACTTTTTCACCTAGGAAGTTTACCTTGGCCTACAAAATTGAAAAACAGATTTTCGCCACTTTTGAATGGCTGCCACTTTGTCCAGTTAGCAAAAGTTTTGTCCAGTCACATATAAACAAATTATACTTACCCTAATCTACAACCCCATGTACTTCCCTAAACTCTACTAATTTTTTAGTAAAACAATTCCTATTGACTGGATTATAATCAATATCTTACACATTTTTAACTCTTGATGTATGATAAAAATGTTGTGTTCTAATTTTATTTTTTTAATTAAAAATTATCACAATAGAATGGCACAAAACTCTAACATAAACAATTAAAAAATAGATAGCTGCAAACATCTTTATCAAACAATTATTTATCTCAGTATATTTTGTAGCACAAGAGTAAAATGCAAGTCCAACAAATATTATTTTCAAAATAAACACAAGCAAACAAAACTTACAAATAAATTAATACAGAGTTCTTAGTAAAATTAAAAATACTCAAGAACAACAAGGCAAGTCACCTCAGATCCAAGCTCATCTTGTAAAATTGTAGTCTGACACAAACATACCAGTGTCTTCAAAGTATGTTGTGTTACGTGTAACACTCTACTGCTGTATAATTTCAATAGACGTGATAAAAAATCATCATCAAATTTCAAAATTTCTTCAGCCAGTTTAAAACTACTGGTTTCACACTGGTTTAATTCTAACATCCTAAAGAAACAAGAAAACATTATCCAACAAGACAAAACATTTAACAAACTACATACAAAATGAAAAAAGGTAACTTTTAAAGTAAACAACTCTATAAAAAACCTAATGTACTTCAATTAGTTAAAAAATAAATTATTAAATTATTTATCATTACAAGTCAAAAAGAAATTCCTGTGTTTACTTTTATCAAGCTCAAAGCTGGTTTGGATTACTTATGCCACCATTAATAGAAAACCCAAAAAGGAAAAGCTGGTTTAGGCTTTGTATTGGCTATACAAAGCCCAATCACACCAGAAAAGGAACCTCATGCAGCATTTATAAGATGTTATCAAGTTCCTTTCTCACTCAAGAGTAGATTTTAAAGATTGATGATAGATTAACTATCATCACCTCAAAAGTATAATACCATTATTATTGCATTTTTGTTTTCAACCAATGAATTGTCAAAAATATGAAAAGCACTCCAAGATATGATTATATAACAGACATCTACGAGGGATGTTTGATAACTTCATACAAAGTCAAGAGATGGTGCTCATAGTAAATTGTTAAGGTCTTCTTTCCCACATCTCAGTAAGGAGAATAAACAAGTAGTCAGAAGCATTCACAATGGTCATCATTTGAGTCAAATAATGTGATTTATGAAAATGGACAAATAGGAATTTCCTGTAGTGATCAAACATTACTTTTTGAAATGCAAAGTCAGACAGGAAGCTAAATCCAAGCTGGATAAATATTATGGTGAATCAGTTGTATCAGTTAAATAGTACACAGGTAGGTGGTTTGGTTATTTTCAGAGTGGTCATATGAGTACAAACTACAATGAAATTCCAAATGGCTTAATGAGGTTACAACTGCAGAGAATATTGCATGCAACATAAGAGGAATATACCTATTATAACATCTCTTTAGAAATTGAACTCCTTAAATTTGACTAGAAAAGCCAATATCTTTTGATATCAAATAAATATCAGGTGACCTTTTTATGTTTCTTTTAATCTCATCATTATATTCACTTCGGTCTTTATAGAAACTAGTAAGAGATGAGTAACTATATATTTTCTCTCTTTAGATGTGAGAGAAATTATATATACATACATATATATAAAATCAGGTTAATATATATAGGAACATAAACCTACATCTGATGTGGTAATAAATATATAACCATAACAAAAAGCATCTCAGCATTTCTGGCTTCGTATTTCAAAAAGTAATGTGTTATCACTACAGGAAATTCTTTTTTGTCCATTTTCCACAAATCACATTACTTGACTCAAATGACTACTATTATGAATGTAACTGACTACTTGTTTATGCTCCTCTCTCTCTCTCTCTATATATATATAGCAAGTTTTACGCTCCTGTATATACATGCTCCATACATATATATATATATATATATATATATATATATATATATATATATATATATGTATATATATATATAGTAGGGTTTACACTGCTCTATATATATAATTTTTTTTTTTAATTTAAGTAGTGCAGGCATTAAATGACATTGATTTAATTGTGATCTTTTGAATCTTACAAATGGTAATAAATATATTACTATATACTGAATGATAAATCACATTTCTACTTACATGGAAATTATCCGCTTTTATTCTACTTAAATTTCTATCCATTTTATCAATGTGGATACAAATAGTGGCCACCTTAGGATGTAGTGTTCATCATGTAGAATTTTTAAGGTGTATTTGAAAATGCTATTAAATGAATTACTAATATGTAGTAAAAATTAATGTTCAAATGAATAAATAAAAAAAATTAATTTTGAAAACTGCCTGTTTTAATGGCTCACCCACTACACTGAAGAAAGTTTGAAATACCAAAAACAGTAATACATTTTTTTTAAAAATCAACAATGATAATAAATTATTAAATTACAATAAAATGTAGAATAAAAACTCAGTAACTAATAACATGAAAAAAGAATTTTACTGAATAATTAATACCTTAATACTGTATCGGAAATTTTGGCCCATAAATTATGAATTCTTTCCTTATTACAAATTTCATCTTTCAAATGATTTTCTACTTTTAGTAAGGAAACACAGCACCTAAATGACAAAACAAATTTCTGAAAATACTCTAAATAGAAAATTACATTTTTAACAAACATATTAGGAAAAATAGAACAAGGATAAAAACACTGTTCACTAATGACTCATTTTTCTTAAAATTTAATTTATTCACAATCATCATGATTCATGAATCATGGTGTAATTATTAATAAATATTTCAAAAACAGTTTAAAAAAGTAGCAGAATTCTAAAAGGTATTACTTTTTCACATTGTAATACAAGGTCCATATACCAAATGCCTAAATTCAACATTTTTCTAGATTGGCAAATGCCCTATATGTTTTCCTTTTATAGTTTTTATTACATAAAATAACAAGGAAGTAATTTCATATGGAAAAAGTTAACTGTTGTGTATTTTTTTGATAACGTTTTACAAAATGTATGAGAGTAAGATAGTATCATGGCTTATATATACATATATAAAATATATATTTATACAGTGAAATTTAATGGATACTTCCCAATGACAGACTCCTCTTAACACAACACCTACATAGCAGTTTTATGGAGGTATTAATGGCTAAAATACTTCTCAATAACGGAGCTTCAATACAATGGATGTGGACAATGAATTTACCAATAAAAACTATTTAATCAGTTATTGAAAACAAACAACAAGAATAAAAATTGAATTTTTTTTTGTTTTATTTTATATTCAACGTAACTAATTTGTTTATCTGTTGTGAATTGCATCACTTCCTGCCTTGACGCTGATGTAATGATTTCAATCAATTTATCATCAGTTGCTGTACACTGAACCCACTAATATTTTTATGGTAGGTACTATATTTTTATTGTAGTACATTTTCCATATATAAGTTTACTGTACGTTCAATTTTGTGCATTTTATAAAAATCATTACAACCATCGTTACAGCAACTTAAAATGTTTCAAAAACATAAACACTTAACATAAAAAGAAAAAGTAGCAGTTATAAATGTCTACAAAAAGAAAAACTCACGTGTGTGTGACATGGCAAAATGTTTTGATATCAAGAAAATTCAGGTAAGTGATATATTAAAAAGTGGAGATGATATCCTAAGCTGTGGACTGAAAATGAAAATCAGTTTAGCAAACATACATTTCCTAAAATTCCAGGCTAGTGGTTGACATTTGACTTACGAGTGATTTTGCGGGGCTTATGCTAATAACATTCCAGTCTCTGGAACTTTGATGTATGAGAAAGGCCTAAAAATTGTAAAAAGAACTCAGTTTCGATAAATTTAAAGCATCAGGGAGTTCGATAGATAAATTCTGAATTAGACATAAAATTTCATTTAAAAATGTTTGTGGTGAAGCTGGGGCTGTAGATGAGAATTTGGGGTCTGATTGGAAGGAAAAGTTAAATGAAATAAGCGTGAGTTATAATGAAAGAAACATTTTTAATTGTGATGAGACTGGTCCTTTTTTTCCGGCTTTGCCCAGTAAAACAATGTGTTTGAAAGAGGATAAATGTACCGGAAGAAAAAATAAAAAGAAAGACCGACTGTTATGTTGACTGTGAATTTGAAAAAGCATTAATAATCGATAAATCTGTAAAGCCTCGATGTTTTACGGGCATAAACATAAACTCGTAAGAAATTGAATGGTATTCAAATAAAAAATATTGGATGACTAGGGCCATAATGATGGACTGGTTGTTAAGTTTTGTTCATAGAATGGGAAGGCAAAATAGGAAAGTCATACTATTCTTGGACAATGCAAAATCGGACCCTAATGTTAGCTTAGAAAATGCAGAATAATATTTCTTCCCCCACATACTACTGCAGTATGTCAACCACTAGATCAGGGGATCATTCAGAACTTTAAAATTTCGTACAAAAAAAGGTGTTATGTACTTGTTGTCAACAATGTATGAAGCTATCAATGCTGATGAGCTTTCTAAAAGCATTAGTGTGTTGGATGCAGTTTTATGGATTCATCTGGTGATAAAGTAGGATAATACTGTGACAGTGAGAAATTTTTTTGTAAAAACCAGTGTTAAACCTCCACAAACTTCAATTTCGTCAATGAAAATCTTAGTGAACCAAATGAAAATTCTGTAAAACAGAGTGAATAATAAGAACTTATTGAACAGTTTGGAAACAGCAAAGAGTACCCAAATATTGACGATATTCTCAACACAGAGGACATATCAACTGATATCTATGATGTTGTTGCTGCCTCAGAGTTGACTACTTCCAAAATAAGCAACAACGACTCTCTGACAATGATGAACCCAGATTTACCATCACGAGTAAGGAATTAGTTAAGTAAAGGATAGAAGTTAGAAAATAAAAACAAATATTTCTTACACCAGAAGTGCAGTCACTTATTGAAAAAAAAAAACTAGGACTTAGTCCAAACTAAAATATGAGGTGTGGCTATTAAATAACAAGACTAATTCTACTACAGAAGAACTGCGCATGCACCAAATTCATATGAGCAACAGCTGTATAGAGTGAAGCCTTCTCTTTCGATTACTGCCACTCCAGTTTCTGCAGACATATTAGTCTGGTCATGGCCTTCATTTGGATAACATCTATTTTTTTGTTTTGCTGCGAAAAAATAATAAGTGTTTTATTAAAGCAAAGAAGTGTCGTGAAATTTCATATGAAATTTGGAAAAACCACTACTGAAACTTATCTTTTATTAAAAAAAGGTAAATGGCAGTGAATGTTTATCATGTACATGAGGTTTTGAGTGATTTAAGCATTTTCAAGATAGCCGAGAAGACATTGAAGATAATGTTCACCAAGGTTGCCCTTCCACAACAAAAACAGATAAAAATATTGAAAAAACCCATAATCTGATCTGCTCTGACCATCGATTAACTATTCTTGCCTTTATTCAAAGTCCTTGCTCAAATCCGTGAAAAAATAAGAAAGACCTGGACTGTGAAAGAACAAGTTATGGGTTCTTCATCGGGACAATGCACAGACTCACACTGCATTGTCTGTCAAGACATTTCTAGCAAAATATAACATCCCACTGTGTGTGTGTGTGTGTGTGCGTGTGTGTGTATGTGTGTGTGTGTGTGTGTGTGTGTGTGTGTGTGTGTGTGTGTGTGTGTGTGTGTGTGTGTGTGTGTGTGTGTGTGTGTGTGTGTGTGTGTGTGTGTGTGATGACAAAAAGAGAAACTGATTGCTAGTCATCCTTTCAACAGAAAAAATTATTTTTTTATCAAAAAATGTGATTACTAGCCCTAAAAAATTTACTTCTTGGCTAGAACACACAGTAGCCAGACTGCATTAATTAACTGTATTTGAATTTTAAAATTAGATAAATTGGGTATATATTAAGTCAACGGAATCACTTTAATAACTTCTTAGCATAACTTCTTAATGTAGGACATTTAGCCATTAATTAACCATAAAATAAGAAACTTTAAAGTTCCATTAGATTGATATAAAGATGGTGGACACTTCATTTAAAAAACTAAATTTTAGAAAATATTTTTGTCATGTATACAATTTAGTCAGGCATTCTTTTAAGTGGTCCTTATCACATTAACTTGATGTACATTAAATAAAGGCGTTATTCAAACAATTTTGTTTAGCATAAAATAATCAACATCTTTGAATTTGATATCTTTTCAGTTACTTTTCATAAAAATAGCTTTCACAGCCGGACAAATAAAAGATTTTCCATCAAGAGTTAGGAATCCACACACATATTTCTCACAATCAGATTGTAATGTATAATTCTAATGACAGACATCCAGTGTTAAACTACTTTTTTATAATTTAATATTCTTAAAGTGGCACCTAATTAACTGTGAATAGTTATCTAATAGCAATTCTAAACACTAAATTGCTCTGTAAAACATATGCAAAAGGCAGGGCAGTTATAAGTTACACAAATGAAACACTTCGTGTGCAGAAGCACTTTCAATTTGATTCTGAAGTTAATCTTACTTATGATTGACATTTGGAAAGTTCTCACAGAAACATAAGATTTTTCATAAATTTATCACTTTTTATTCTTCAATATAGAGAAAAACATACATCCAAAAATTCTTTCAATCTAGAGTATGGATTATTCTTGTATTGAATCTTGCAATTCAATACATTTAAATCAATGATTTTCTAACTTATTAATAACCTCAGAATAATGCAATTTGTCCAACTCTGCAAAATAAACAGTTTCAGCTTTGATCTCATCATCTAAAAAGAACCTTCATCCCATGAGCCAATTCTTCATGTTTGGGAATATGAAGTAATCGACGGGAGCCTTATCATGATGAAGCTCTTCTAAGAAAAGGTCATGGAGCTTTGCAGCAACAAACTACCAAGACATGTATTCAGACGCATTATCATGGTGAAAAAGCACTTTCTTTTTGGCCAGATATGAACATTTAGCCTGAATAGCACCCTTCAATTGGTCCACTAATCAATTATAATACTTCCTGGTGATGGTCCTGCCTTTTTCCAGGTAGTACCATTCTTGTAATGTAAGCATCGCACCACAAGAATCCTAAAAATCCAAAGCAATAATATTTCCAGCAGATACAGAACCATTTTTGCTTTCTTTTGGCACTTTCACCCGCTCCTATCTGTATTCACCTGGGCTGACCTGAGCCCCAAGGGTCCAGGTTCTGGCTAGACAGGCCAGCTAGAATGCATGTGTATATATATTAAATCAACATAAATATATAAATCAAACATATATAAATCAAGTTTTATATATATATATAAGGGACTTAATAAACCTCCATTAAATCTTCTGCCTGCAATCTCAAATGTTTCAATCATGCAGGGGTCTGTAATAAATGGAATGCCCTGATTTTGCATCTAGAAAACTTAAATCTGTTACACAGTAAGTACGTTTAAAAAAAATTTGTTGTAAAGAACAAAATATTTAAAATAAACATATTTATAAAAATATATAGGTCGTTTTCTAAGTACTTGTTTATAAAGTTGATCGCTTCAAATTAAATATGGAGGAAACAAATTTTTTGATGAGATAAACTTTTTTGCTAACTAAAAATAAATGTACTATAGGACTTCATACTGCTATCATTGACATTCTTGAATTACAGATAATAGTATAAAACAAAAACTAATCAATTGATAGATTGTAACTTTGGCTATAATTGTTATATTTTATCTTCAAAAAACTTATAGCAATAAAAAAAAAAATTACATTTTTTTTCATATAACTACTTACACTCAGATAATAAAATTTAAGTATCTGCACAAACATCTGAATATATAACTGTACCAGAAAACCATTATAACCCTTTACCATCCTAGATAGTACTAATTATTTAACTGGCTCATAGACTAATAATACAATTTTACCTAATTACATAAAATCTAACAATTAAGTATAAAAGATAATTGTAAAATAAACTGCAGACTTTGAATGTATAGAAAAATAAGTTAACTGCCCCTTTTTTTTGCTCATTGTTTCTATGTCTACTTAACCTAGAGTTCATGTTTAACCTTCTCTGAAATAATATAGTGTAACTTCAAAGTAAAATTAGTGTAAGTGATCTTTCACATATTTGTCTTTATGGGTAAATAAATATGAATAAATATTTTCATATATGATAAAAACTACAACAGGCTTCACATATAATCGAAGCTACAACTGTAAATCACAGGAAGTAATGATTAGGAGAAACAAAAAAATTACATACCAACAATCAAAGCTATGCTTAATAAATTACATTAGATTTTAAACAATTCTGGAGCTAATGAAAAAGGGAGACAATATGAATGATTCTTTCATACTGTTTATTTATTGCTTTGTTATTTTATAATTTTTACTCTATTTACTTAACTTAGTAAACATAAGAATTGTCAATGATATTTTAAAAGAAAAATATCATACGTGTAGGAAATTTATTAAAGGATTAATTTATTTTATACCCTCAGCAATTTATCAATTTGAAGAATACTTAGACAAGATACTGCTTAAAGCTTATAAAATTAAAAACTATACAATAAGCAATCTTACTAAGTTTTTGTGTTTGTCATCAATCACCTGACTGGTTTCACGTACTTCTTCATTCCTCTCCATTTTAAGCATATCTCCTATTTTTTATACACCCATTACATCCTAAAAACTCAATAACTTATTTTAAAAACTTTAATCTCAATCTTCCTTTATCATTTTATCTTTTATGCATCCTTCTAGAACCTTATTTTCTGGCCCAGAAATTCTCAAAACACAGCCAACCAACCTCATCCATTTTTACAAGATTATTCCAGAAATAATTCTCTTCACAATATGTCTTAAAACCTCTTCAATCCTTATTCTATCAATCCATCTAATCAACATTTACATTTCAATGGCTTCACATTTCTTTGTTTTCCTGGCTTCCCTTCTGTCCATGCATTACTGCTGTTGTGAAAATTTCTAAACTAATAAATAATTTTTACTATATTCATTAATATTTACTATGAATATGTATGATTTAGAAATTAAAAAATTTCTAAATCTATACATGATACCAGATCATTATTTCTTTATAAAAGCTCTCTTGGCATGTGTAAGGGTGCTGCTTTTGGCATTTTCTTTATTTTGTACAAATATTTTGTATAAATAATTTTTCTTTTATCCCTTCTTTTCTTTTGGACAATATAAATAATGCTTTTATTGAAATTGAAACCACATCTAAAGTCTCAAGTTTTCTATACGACAGTGTATAATCTATTCAGTTCTCCTTCAGATAGCATATAATTCAGAAAGTATATCACCAATTCCTATAGGTTATTATTTTTAAAGACATTCAACGCTCTGTAAAATGCATACTGTAATACAGTCTCCTCTAAATCATCACTCACTTCTTTTTTCTCCCCAAGTAAGTTTAGATGCCTTTCTCAAGCTAGATATATGTTAACTGTAATTACATTCTTCACTGCAGACCTTGTCCTCCACCCATCTCTCTTTGTAATTTCGCACTTTCTATTAATTTCCTGATTTTCCTGAGTTCGCAAAATCTTCCAGACAGTTGGCTGTGGAATATCAAGTTTACTACTAATGTGTTGAGTTGACTTCTTTAGACTATGAATGAAACTCACCCTGACTCTCTCCACTGTTTTATCCAAAATGCTTAGGTGTCCGGTGTTTTTACCTTTGCACAAACAACCAGTGTCTTTAAACTGTCAATACCGTTTTAGAATGTTTTGGTGGTCTGGTGGTTCTGTTTCAAACTGCAGTAACAACGGCCAAACATTTCATTCATACTCTAAGAATGAGCATGCTTTCTGTTGCATAGATGCCATTTTAGAAACTGAGCTTGTGCTGCTACATGTCGGCGACTACTTTAAACTTAACCTGAAACTTGGACAGTTGTGTTTATTTTCATGTATCATTCATCATTTTACATTTACTTTAGTACAGATTTTTAAAATTTGATAAATCATTTATAATCACTCTATATTATTAGATGAGTAGAGTACAGCTTAAACAAAGAACATATTGCATCATCTTGTAGTGATTTTTTTGTGTTGCTAACTAAATCACATTCTGTGATTATAGTTTCCATGAATGAAATTTAGAGAATATGGCTGCAAGTTTTCTAAATAATTTTCGTATTAAAATACTAAGAATATGAGTTTTACATTGTTATACTACAGAATTCGATTTTAAGGGATGATGAAAAACTAAAATTACTCAATTATGTAAAAAAACTTGTTTTTTACATAATTAGAAAAAAAAATTATTATTTATTAGGAAAAAAAATCTGTATATATATAATATATGAGAATAAAATTGAGAATGTCTTTTTTTAAAACTGATTAAATAAGTAAAATAAACTCATTAGAACAAATTTTTAACAGTTGGATCAAATTAAGTTAAATACTGGGTGAAGTGAATGAAAAGTAGTATTTGTTAATACAGAGTGTTTTTAAGTACTAAGTTTTTTATTTGAATAAGAACTAATTACAATCAAGGTTAATATCAACTTTGTTTTACCAAATTTTTATAGGAACTGTTTAAAAAACAAAGTGAACAAAAATTTCTTACTTGATTTTAAATTAAGTAACAACTAGATCAGAAGAACAAATGCTTGTTTTTTTTTTAATAACAGTGACGGTGATGTTCTTTAATATATGTAACAGGAAAGTGTACAGTGAATGAAGAAAACTGGATTAGGTGTAACTGCATTTTAAAAATGTTAGAAAAAATTTTTAATTGAATTATTGCCATAAAAAGTGAAACATACGGTGCTGCTATTTCATCGAGACAGCTAACAAACGTCCCAGAACTTTACTAAAACATCAGATTTTCATTTGTTTCAATTTTGATGTTCTTTATGGCAGATTTCATATTATTTAAAGTTTTTATCTCTATAATTTTGCCAGTTTTACCAAATGCATGTAGCATAGATCTATTTCCCAGGTTTGTTTCTTTGACGATATCACACTCCTGGGAACTTACACTTTCTGAATATTATTTTATTTTTTAGTAATTTTACAAACAAATCCCTATCTATCTTTTGTCTTCTACCTTTCCATTTGGTGAAGATTACATTTTGAAATTACTGTAAAATATTAATTTGTGACATTTCTTTACTGAAGACGACAATGTAAATGATATGAAATTAAGATTATTTCATGTCAAGCAGCAACCAAACAAAAGTGACATAACATTTCAGAATGTTTCAGTATACATGTGTGTGATTCATTGAAAATGTAATAACTAGTTATAATTACTTACTAACTAGAAGTTTATCCAAGTGATTCTAAGTTAGACTATTTACTAGTGTGTAGTTTTAGCATCCTTTTATTTACATCATTTTGACTAATTGCTAAAACTACTCAGTAGTAACTAACTTTATTCACTTTACTGGCTGTTTAGTTCATTTTAATTACAGATAATGTATTTATTATGTAAATATTGCTTGCATATTTTCTTCTTATTGAATTACTAGAACTTTTCTTTACAAGAAACTTTGCAACGCATATATTTTTTTATATCGAGTGAGAACTTAATTTTGCAAGCGATCTCTCTTATTTTGTAGAGTGTGGGTTTAAATTAAATGAATTCTAACAATAGCAGGATTCTGTACTATATAGAGGTAAATTTGGTTTTAAATTAATGAATTTACCTGTAGTGTTGGTAAGCATTTTATTCAACTGCAGATTACATTGTGAAATTCATTTTGTCTAAATTTTATTATTATTATTCTATTTAAATTTATGATCTACCACTTCCTCTTTGTGATAAGTTACATATCCTGTTACATATGAGGAACTGATTACTTATCTTTCATTTTTTTGTTTATTTACTTTTAAATCTAGAGATATTAAAATCTACAATATTTAATTTTTTATTACTTATATTGGTTTTTTTTTTCAGGAGAGGAAACAAAATGCACAAGTTAGATCTGTAGTTAAGGGAATAGTAAATGAGGATAGAGAGATATAGAAAACATTTTTATAATCTATTTTGAATTTATTTTATATATTTATTTAATTTAGTAATTTAGGCGCGATTAATAATATTGGGTTTAGTTTTTATCCATCTAGCTTTATCAGCATCCCATAATTTATAACTTTGTTGTATTTCACCAATGTTAATGTTTGAAGGACGGACTAAATGCATGATATTGTCAATGTCTTGTCAAATTAGAACTTATAATAAAAGACAAATCTGAAGGTCCTAATCTAGATATAGATCAACAATAAGCAAGTTTGTTGTTTGTGAACATTTTCAAAAAAGTCACATCCGCACATATAAATCATTCAGCCCTTTGTTGTGTAGTCTTTCTTTGCATTAAGACAGTTGATTTGCAATTCACGGTGGAGATTTTAAAATTTTAATTAATTAATAATTCCTTCATTGTTATAAATAATTATTTGTTCACTGTAATTACACAAGTCTAAAAGATAAAAAAAAGTCTTTTTTATGTACTTTCACGCCACTTCACATAACAGGAAAAGATGATAACTTTTGGTCCTGCTTGTCAACACCTACTAATATTTTTATTATAGTCAACCATTACATTAGGTATTAATACTATTTTAGGGTTAGGCTTCTTTATTTCTGTTTGAGGAATAACCTCCTGGTACTCTACACGAGCATGAAGTGTGGACAACATTGTTACCATCTTCTGGTCATGCCACTTTACAAACAACAAATTTTTACTAGAAAATGAAAGTTCACCTTTCTTCAATTTTATTTTCTTCAGATCTTTAGGGGTGTATTTCCTTTAATTTGTAAGGTTCCCACAGCATAAGTACCTTGATCGAGAACCATTCTGTATAATTTCAGTGAAGTGTACCAGTTATCCATGCACAGAACACAGCTTGGTGAAGCAAATTTGAAAATTTGATTTTGTGTGAAGCTAATTTGTCTCACTGCAAATTTTCATTACACAACACAAATTTGCAGCGAGACAAATTTGAATCCAATTGTTCTCCCAAAAATTTATTTGATAACATCCAATTCTGCTGAATCCGAAACATCACTTTTTTCACTACTGTTTTCATTTAGAATGTTTTCTACAAAATTGCTAAACTCCTTAGCCTTAACAAAAACATCACTTCAAGACGTCATAATGTAAACAAAACACGAACAAGTTGGGAAATAACAATTGAAATCACGCCAATAACAGTTGATTTTCGATGTGAAAATTGATAGTACAATTACAAGGAGATTTGATAAGGTAGTAATGAGGAACAGTCTCATACTTTCTGTTTTGGTGTAAATCATAATATGTTTAATATTCATTTTGCTGCAGTATGTAAGTAAGAAAGACAGAATTTTTTATCAATAGAAAAATAAGGATTTTTGTTATGTATGGCTGTTTTTAATTAATAAAAAGCAGAAAAATTTGTATAAATTTGAGGAGAAAAAACAAACTTAATGTTTCAAGTTGTGGTTTGAATGTGCTTATTAATAAATATTAAAAAAGAAAATCTGTTTGCAAACCTAAACAATACTGTTTACAAACTAAATAAAAATTTACACAGTTCCGGGCTAGAAGAGACTGACTGACTTTTTATTATTTTAAATATTTTTTGTAAATTTGTGCTCAAGAAATATACAAAATCATAAATTAAATGGGAGAACTAAAAAGAAGTATAATTAAAAAAAAAAATAGTATTAAAATATATTGTTCTAACTTTAGATTCATATTATGTTGGGTTTTCTGGTTTTTTCGATTGCCCTGGTCTCCTTCATTTACAGTTGAGAATTTCAATGTGCTTCAAAATGAAATGAGCTTGCTATGCACTGTCAGCTTTTTTGCAATAGCTTTTTTACAAAAGTTACAAGTGTATACATCTCGCATTTTCAGTTACAGACATCTGAACCTACCCCTGGTTACACGTTAGGGTGTTGTGGAGCATTATGTGCGAGTAACTAAAACAAAAACACACTCTATTGCCTTTGCTTTAGTTAGAGTGATAGTCTTATAGCAAGATTAATTAAGAGAACCTTTTTTTTTTTTAGAAAACCCATAAAAAAGTTCAAACAATACTAAGCCATTACAAACAAAGTTCTGCCATTAACTATCTGTATTTAGGCTATTCAGGGTACCATAAACTACATGTAGTAGTTATACCTATCTTATATTTTTAGATAAAAGTTAGGGATTCCATTACATTAGGTGAAATAATTTTGTTAAGTATCTAAACTAAGATATTTAGTAAACTAAGATCAGGTAAAAACCATAAATCCACCAGGTTGGTTTAGTGGTGAACATGTCTTCGTAAATCAGCTGATTTCAAAGTCGAAAATTCTAAGGTTCAAATCCTAGTAAAGGCAGTCACTTTTATACGGGTTTATGTGGGTTTCAATTAACCACACATCTCAGAAATGGTAGATGTGAGACAATACAAGACTACACTTCATTTACACTCATACATATCATCCTCATTCATTCTCTGAAGTAATCCTGACGGTGGTTCTGGAGGCTAAACAAAAAAAGAAAAACTGTAAAAACCATAAAAAATAATATGAGACTTTATGTTTGATTATAATGTTGAAAAAAACCTTAAAACATAGTTGTTAGATCTTACCTAGCAACTTTTGGCTTATTTTTCTTCCAGTTTTGTGGTTTCCAAAATCTTTTTCTACTTCTCTGACCTTAAACTGGTCTAAGATTTAGGTCTAAGATTGAGGAAGAGGGAGAGAGAGGGAGAGAATAATGCTAATTACATTCATTAGAGCAAACAATAAACATAACCTCAAAATCATGTTGAATTCCAAATAGCTGATTGGTGGGACAGCAGCTAGCATCAAAACTACATAATCCATTGGATTATCTGACTTTTGTAATTAACTACGACTTTAAAATCCTACTTTTCCTTTAAAATCCTTTTCTTAACTTTACTTCTTTACTTTTCTTTAATATCCTACTTTTAAAATAGATTTTATTGATTGATTGAGTTTTGATACAAACCAACAGTAAATTTGGATTCCTTGCCTAAAACATTATAAGAAACCACTGCTAACTAAATATTGCAAATTTTGGATTATCTGAGTCTTTTTGATTCTAGCCCCCTCATGTAATAGAAAACAAAATTGAGCTTCTCGTATCTCTTAATACTGACAGCACTATGGATTTCTAATCTTTTCTTCTCAGGTTCTCCGATTGTGCAAGTTTCATTTCCGTATAAAGCTACACTCCAAACATATACTTTCAAAAATGTTTTCCTGACGTTTAAATTAATTTTTGATGTAAGGAAATTATGTTTCTGACTGAAAGCTTGTTTCGACTGTGCTATTCGGCATTTTATATTGCTCCTGCTTTGTCCATTTTTAGTAATTCTACTTTCAAAATTACAAAATTCTTCTACCTCCATAATCTTTTCCCTTCCTATTTTTATACTCAGTGGTCCATCTACATTGTTTCTACTATATTTCATTGCTTTCATTTTATTCTTGTTTATTTACATGCGGTAGTTCTTGTGTAGGACTTCATCATAGCATATTCATTGTTTCTTGTAAATACTGTTTTACTCTTTGTAAGAATTTACTCTTTAAACTATATCATCAGCAAATTGTAGAATCTTTATCTTTTCATTTTGCACTGTTACTCTTGATCTAAATTGTTCTTTAACATCATTAACTACTAGTTCTTTGTAAAGATTAAAAAGTAACAGGAATAGCGAACATCCTTGTTGGACTCCCTTTTTTATTACGGCTTCTTTCTTATATTCTTTGATTATTACTGTTGCAGTTTGGTTCCTGTAAATGTTAGCAATTGTTCTTTTATCTCTCTACTTGAACCCTAAGTTTTTTAAAATTCTAAATATTTTATTCCAGTTATGTTATCATTGCTATTGGCAGTTGCCTTTTCTAAGTCTATAAGTGCCAACTATGTTGGTTTGTTTTCCTTTAGTCTTCTTTCTCTTATTAATCTGAGTGCTAAAATTGCTTCCCTTGTCCCTATACATTCCCTGAAACCAAATTGGTCTTTTCCTAACACTTTTTCCTCTCTTGCCTCAGTTCTTCTGTGCAGAATTCTAGTTAAGATTTTTGATGCATCAATAATTAAGCTAATTGTTCTGCATTCTTCACATTTATCTGCTCCTGCTTTCTTTGGTATCATGACAATAACACTTTTTGAAGTCTGACAGAACTTCCCCTTTTTCGTAAATATTACACACCAGTTTGTATAATCTATCTTATCAGTTCCCCACTGTACTGCGCAGTAATTCTGCAGGTATCCTGTCTATCCCAGGAGCCTTTCTGCCATTCAGATCTTTTAATGCTCTCTTAAATACAGATCTCAGTATTGTATCTTCCTTTTCATCCTCTTCGATCTCCTCTTCTTCCTCTATAACACTAGTTTCTAATTAATTTCCTCCATATAACCCATATATATTAATATATTCCACCCACCTATCTACCTTTATTTTCGTATTATAAATCTGTACCATCTTTGTTTAACACATTATTAGATTTAATTTATATACCACAAAATTCTCCTTAACTTTCCTGTATGCTCTGTCTATTTTACCAATGATCATTTCTCTTTTCACTTCTGAACACTTTTCTTTAATCCACTCTTCTTTAGCTAATTGCACTTCCTGTTTATAGTATTTCTTTATTGTCAATAGTTCGTTTTACTTTCTTCATCTTTAGCAATCTTATACTTTCTATGTTCATCCATCAGCTGCAATATATTCTTTGATATCCAAGGTTTTCTGGTAGTTCTCTTTGTTCTGTCTAAATTCTGTACTGCTGATTTAAGAAATCCTTTTTAACATTCTCCCATTCTTCTATATTTTCTACCTTACTTTTTTTACTCAGACCCCTTGTGATGTCCTCCCAAAAATCTTCTTTACCTACTCTTCCTCAAGCTTCTCTAAATTCCACCGATGCATCTGACACCTTTTCTTCAGGTTTTTAAACCCTAATCTACTTAGGGTGCTTATCCTGTCTGTTCCAGGATAAGCATTGCAGTCAACAAGTTTATCTGATACCTTGCATTATCACTTGGCTTTTTCCTTGTGTATATTCTTCTATTATGCTTTTTAAACTGGGTGTTCGGAAATACTAAATTATACATCGTACAAAACTCGGTAAGTCGGTCTCCTCTTTCATTCCTTTTTTCCTAGCCTGTATTCACCCACAGTATTGCTTCCTTGCCTTTTCCAATGCTTGCATTCCAGTCTCCAACTATGTATATACACTCATATATCACATATTTCCTCGTATGTACACTCTACCTCATCATCTCAAGGGACTTGTAGTCATATAGATGTAACCGATCGTTGTCGGCTTAGGTTTTGACTTTATCCTTACAATGATTCTATCGCTATGCATTTTGAAATACTCTATTCTCTTCCCTATCTTCTTGTTTACTATGAAACCTACCTGCCTGCCCTTTATTTGAAGCAGAGTTAATTATTCTTGGGGAAAAAACAATTCTAGTTTTCCATAGCTTTCATCAGAAGATTGAGTGATGTTGATATGGCCATTTAAGTCCTGACCTACACCCATAACAACTACTGAAAAAGTTGCTGCCTTCTTTCAGGAGTCAGTAAAATATTAGTTAACTTTTATTGTTAGTTGGACAATTAACAATTTCAAAACTCTTAAAAAAACTCAAGGAAACTACGTAACAATAAACTATTTTTAACAAAATATTTTAATGAATATATATTGATCTTTTAATATGTCATTATTTAAATTTAAAATATATTTATAATTTTTGTGAAATATAATAGCGTGTCGTTGCTGAATAGTAATGTTTTATAGATTCTTTTATATATACCAGGATTTTCAGGAGATGCTTGTGAATCAGCCTTCTAACCACTTATGTGCGCAGTCTTGAATTCTACAAGCTAACTGAATTAGGTATAGACATCATTAAAAGTACTTTGATTTAGATACAAAATATTTAGATTGGCAACAGAAGTGTAACAGAGGGGATATTTTAGTTGTCAAATTGCAATTTTGCCTGAGGTTACACTATATTTATTTCTTGTACATTTAAAATGATATTATATACATAAAATTATATTTAAAATATATATTGTATAATTAAAATTTTATCAAGTAACTGGGACAAAATGACAAATTGGCTGGGATGCTGGGACCTCATCATCAAAGCGGGACGACTGGTAAGCCTATAAATATATCATCTCGGGCAATAAAGCTAAATGAAAACAGACTTATGCTGGTAATCAATAAAACTATTGAATTTATAAAATTGTATGGCCTCTTCTATAATCTTATCATGTTTATTTCAAAAATATAATGTATACACGTTATATTTAATTATATTTTAAGCAATAATTAATTATTTATAATATTATCTATTATAACAATATATTATATAATTATATTTTAAGCGATGAATCAAGAAAGAAGAAAAAACTAAACTATTCTAAGGAGAGAAAATTTTTTATAAATTCCTTAGAGATATTTGATAAGAGATAATTAGGTGTTGACAATATTATGTGTTAGTCCTTCAGAAAATTGATTAATTATATTGTATGATTTGATGTGTCACAGAAAGGATTATTTCCAATCTAATATAAAATTTCTTATGCCAATGAAACCTTATTTACATTGATATTGTTTTTTTTTTTTAATATATATAATGTATTGTATTTTATTTTAAAAAATTGAGACCTTTGTATTACATATTTTATTATTTTTATTGTTAATATATTAAAAATAACTTATACTTTTTATTGATTTTATTGTAACTTATAAGAATTATTCATAGAATTAAAATTATAATTAATTCATATTTATGGTGTTTTTAAGGAATAAAACCTGTTCACAATGAAATTTTTTTAAGTATTAAAGACATTTTCCTAAAATTTCTGTTACATTTTACTTTCGTTATTGCGGTTGAGTTAATGACATTTACTAAGCTTGAGTACTAACAAGTAAATATTGCTGCTGAAGTTAGGTATACGTTATAAAATGAGAAGAGAAATTAAATTAAAAAGTAAACAAGATTAAAACAATTTGTTAGTGAATTGTATCCTGGAAATTGAATGGTATGATTGAAGTATAATAAAATGCCTGCAGCTAATGCTGGATTCAGTTCACTACATGCTATTAGCATTTTTGTTATTAATGAATACTAGAGTTGCAGTTAAAAAAATGGGTAAACAAAGGACAATTTAGTTTACAAAGGGGTAATTTTATGAGTTTGCAAAATCTAGTTTACCAGCTAAGGATTAAGGTTGTAAAGCTCCCCAAAATATCAGAAATAAAGAAGTTGGAAAGTAAAGTAATTATACAGTATTAGTATTATTTATGTACCTCTAAGATTGAGGTTGAACCCACTGGCTTGGACTAGTGGTGAGCGTGTCTTTGCAGATCAGCTTATTTCAAAGTCGAGAGTTCCAATGTTCAAATCCTAGTAAAGGCAGTTAATTTTACACAGATTTGAATACTAGATCGTGGATATCGGTGTTCCTGTGTGATTGGGTTTTAATTAACCACACATCTCAGAAATGGTCAACCCTTTTTTTTTTACTTCTCGGCCCTCGGCCCCCCTAGTTCAATCCAACTTTCAGGTATAGCTCGAACCAGAGGGGTGTCTATTTCATCGACGAGCCTCCCCACATACCAGCTGTATGTCTGGAATGGCAGGTTAGATCCATTATCATTTGCCTGTTTGACGCCATGGCCAGACACAGCATTGGGTTTTTCAACATTCATTTTAAAACCTAATGCTCATTCATTTTAAAACCCTAAAAGCTAATGCAAAAATATGAAAACTTCAATCGAAGTACAATTTTAGTAATGTAAGTCATCCAACCTAAATACTAAATACAATTAATTACTTACCACATAGTTTATTTTTTTAAAAGTATATATGTGAAATGCACTTTCAATGTCATACAAATATTGTAAAAGTGTCCACCTTAAGCCTCAATGCCAGCATGAATGTAATTTTCACATTATTTGAAATATTTAATGTTGCCTCTAAACTACTGAGAATTTATTTATAAACATTTATTTATAGTTTATAAAGAATACATTATTTGAAAAAGAAAATTGTTTGAAAAATTCAAGAAATGGGAATCTGAAGAAGAAAGTCAGTCTGACCAAAAGTTTGTGGATCCCAAGGAACCACAAACCATGAGACAATAGTCAGTCCCAAAAAATAATAAATTGTACAACACTTAAAAAATTTGCTGTACAACCTGACCCGTATAAAAATTTTGCAAATTGCCTATATTTAGTTTATGTAATTTTGAGTTTGATGTGACAGATGGGTTAAAAATGTTATAAAAATAAAAAAAAACACGTTAACTGCAATAATTATTTATTTCTAAACGCTGGAAAAGTAAGTACAATAATTGAAATGTTATAGTAACAAACTGTACAGAACATTAGAAAACATGAAAGTTACTGCTGCTACAAAGCATTAGTTTGTCCACTGGTACAATCATAACCATCAGACATCATGTGTACAATCAGACATGATACAAGTTTGTGGATATTACTTTAGGTTAGCACACTGACAAGTTACAGAGGGGAAGTATTTTGAACATATATTATAGAATGGTATGCTTTCTAAATTTATTTCATTAGTTATTTACAATCTAAAACATTCATTTAAAATTTTAAAATAAATATTCTAATATTTAAAGTAAATAATATCAGCTGATATAGCTATTTAATTTGTTATGTTGTTAATTATTAGTTATTGTTTATTATTATCAATATTATAGCACTGTTTAAAGTTTGTTATTGTATGATGCATTATGAATGTAAAATGCAATAGAATTGTTCATGCAACACATTTTACCTCATTTTATAGTTAACATGATTTTTCCATCATTCAATTTTGAGTGCTTATAACTTGATAACAAAGTCATTAACAGAAAAATGGGTTTCACCGTTGTTTTTCTTGTAAAATTTTAAATTGAAATCATGTGTCATATATCCAAACTCCTATTTAAAAAAAAAATTAAGTTTGATTCAATATGGCAGATCCAAGGTGGCGGACAAAAATTAAAAACCCGCCATAATACAGATTTTTTTTTAACTATGTAGAACTCAATTTCTTTCTGCCTCCAATGACCTGTAAGACATGCAGTATAAAGCTGCATATATATATAAATATAAATAGAGTGTCACACAAAGAAATGGAGAAACTTTCAGGACATGTTCTACTCATGAAAATAATAAAAAAAGTCCATATAAACATAAGTCTGGAAACACTTTGTTTTCGAGTTACAGCTAGCAAAAGATTTTACTTGGATTTCAACTCTTCTAATAAAAAGAATCCCTACTGTAATTTTTGGGACCCAAATTAAGGCAGAAAGTTAGTGGTTTCTCATATAATTTGAGGCTGAAAAATAGGATAAAACAGGTCTCAGCACTGTTATTCCAGTAATTTTTAAGATATCCAACATATAATACAAAAGTCAATGTTGAAAAACAGGTTTGTTTTAGTTTATAGTACAGTAGCTTTGTTAAATTACTAATAAATATGGAAGATTTAGTAACAAAACCTATAGAAAATTTAATTGTCAAAATTTCTGTAAACAGCCAAAAAAGTAAATAAAAAAATTAAAAAATTGGCTTTTTATTGAATAAACATTCTTTTTAACCATTCTTTGGTATATCAGCTATTTTTCACTATCTGTAACTCGAAAACAAAGCATTTCCAGACCTACATTTTCATTAACTCTTTCATTATTTTCCCCAGTAGAGCATATCCTGAAAGTATCTCCGTTTTTTTTTTGTGAGACAGCTACAAACATAATTTTTTGAAAATTCAAATTATTTATCAACATATTGAAAACAGTGCCAATTAAATTCAAATATAACAACTTAGCCACCAAAACACAGTACCAGAAAAACCTAAAAAAAACTAATAACAGCAGTTGACATTCATGGGATCCCACATCATCAGTCGGTTCACAATTCTATACTTATATCAAATAACAAAAAAGAAATAAAACCTTAAAAATGTAGAAAACATAAATACTTTAACAAACACAAAATTTTTAATTTGTAATGTAGTGTTGTTACAAATTTTTAATTTGTAATACTGTGGTGTTGTTACAAATTTTGTGGTTGTTGCGAGTGTTTATTTTCTAAATTTTTAATTTTTTATTCCTTTTTTGTTATTTGTTTGATGTAATTATAGAATTGTGTATTGACTGATGATGACAAACTGGTATTGTGCTTTAAAGGCATTGGCAAAGAAACAGTGATTTGGAGTCTTGTTTTTGAGTGCCAGTGGTTAGGTTACAGAGAAAAGTAAATTGAATGAATTACATAGAAGACTTTTTATGTTGAAACAGCTCAGTGTCTTATTCAATTTTTACATGCTAATGCACTGTTTTCATTTCCTAATACACCACATCTTTTTAAGTTTAAGAACAATTGAGAATAAAAATTAAGTTAATATAAAGTTAAGCTTGAATAAAAATTAAGTTAATTTGAATGCTGTGTTTACAGCAAACATTGTTTAAATCTTAACATTAATAAAACTTAATTTTCCTTAAAATTTGTTATAATGTGCAAAAAGTTTTAATATCAGGCTGTTTAATTACATTGGTGTATAGAAATTTATTGTATCATATGATTATGCCATAGGGAAGGGGAGGCAGTCATTTAATATGAAATTTATGAGATATGACAGGAGCTGAAAAAAATTTTCATTATTTTTTTCTTGAATTGCAAAAGAAAAATTTGCAGTAACTCTTCAATCATTAGCTAAAGTTGAAATGTGATAATTTTTCAGAGAAAACAAATTCTGAACTTTTGAAAAGTCTCAAAAACTGTTAAAAATTGTTGTTTTTTGCAAAGCCAATATTTATTGTAAAAATAGCTTTTTTATTGTAATTTGTGTATAAAAAGACTCTTCAGGCAACTGTAATTAATTTGGCTTTTAAGAACTTTTCATGTTCATTTCAAGTACAATCTATTCTTCACGACTTGTACTTTCAAATGGTGAAAAGTTTTAGACCACAAATTGGTGTAAAACTTGTTTATACTTCTTCAAAAAAATGAGCGAAAAATAAAGCATACTCACATGGTAGTCATGGAGGGGGAAGCAGTTCACTGCAATAGCGTGTGAATAAAGCTGAATTCGTAACTTCAAATCGGCACAGTGTGAAAAAAAAATCACTCTATCTGCATTTTTCAGTTTTTTTACAGTAACTAATTAACGAAAATCAATGTTTATGGTTTAAATTATAGGCATTACAAATGCCTACAACCTTTATTCAGAACTTTTTCACCTAGGAAGTTTACCTTGGCCTACAAAATTGAAAAACAGATTTTCGCCACTTTTGAATGGCTGCCACTTTGTCCAGTTAGCAAAAGTTTTGTCCAGTCACATATAAACAAATTATACTTACCCTAATCTACAACCCCATGTACTTCCCTAAACTCTACTAATTTTTTAGTAAAACAATTCCTATTGACTGGATTATAATCAATATCTTACACATTTTTAACTCTTGATGTATGATAAAAATGTTGTGTTCTAATTTTATTTTTTTAATTAAAAATTATCACAATAGAATGGCACAAAACTCTAACATAAACAATTAAAAAATAGATAGCTGCAAACATCTTTATCAAACAATTATTTATCTCAGTATATTTTGTAGCACAAGAGTAAAATGCAAGTCCAACAAATATTATTTTCAAAATAAACACAAGCAAACAAAACTTACAAATAAATTAATACAGAGTTCTTAGTAAAATTAAAAATACTCAAGAACAACAAGGCAAGTCACCTCAGATCCAAGCTCATCTTGTAAAATTGTAGTCTGACACAAACATACCAGTGTCTTCAAAGTATGTTGTGTTACGTGTAACACTCTACTGCTGTATAATTTCAATAGACGTGATAAAAAATCATCATCAAATTTCAAAATTTCTTCAGCCAGTTTAAAACTACTGGTTTCACACTGGTTTAATTCTAACATCCTAAAGAAACAAGAAAACATTATCCAACAAGACAAAACATTTAACAAACTACATACAAAATGAAAAAAGGTAACTTTTAAAGTAAACAACTCTATAAAAAACCTAATGTACTTCAATTAGTTAAAAAATAAATTATTAAATTATTTATCATTACAAGTCAAAAAGAAATTCCTGTGTTTACTTTTATCAAGCTCAAAGCTGGTTTGGATTACTTATGCCACCATTAATAGAAAACCCAAAAAGGAAAAGCTGGTTTAGGCTTTGTATTGGCTATACAAAGCCCAATCACACCAGAAAAGGAACCTCATGCAGCATTTATAAGATGTTATCAAGTTCCTTTCTCACTCAAGAGTAGATTTTAAAGATTGATGATAGATTAACTATCATCACCTCAAAAGTATAATACCATTATTATTGCATTTTTGTTTTCAACCAATGAATTGTCAAAAATATGAAAAGCACTCCAAGATATGATTATATAACAGACATCTACGAGGGATGTTTGATAACTTCATACAAAGTCAAGAGATGGTGCTCATAGTAAATTGTTAAGGTCTTCTTTCCCACATCTCAGTAAGGAGAATAAACAAGTAGTCAGAAGCATTCACAATGGTCATCATTTGAGTCAAATAATGTGATTTATGAAAATGGACAAATAGGAATTTCCTGTAGTGATCAAACATTACTTTTTGAAATGCAAAGTCAGACAGGAAGCTAAATCCAAGCTGGATAAATATTATGGTGAATCAGTTGTATCAGTTAAATAGTACACAGGTAGGTGGTTTGGTTATTTTCAGAGTGGTCATATGAGTACAAACTACAATGAAATTCCAAATGGCTTAATGAGGTTACAACTGCAGAGAATATTGCATGCAACATAAGAGGAATATACCTATTATAACATCTCTTTAGAAATTGAACTCCTTAAATTTGACTAGAAAAGCCAATATCTTTTGATATCAAATAAATATCAGGTGACCTTTTTATGTTTCTTTTAATCTCATCATTATATTCACTTCGGTCTTTATAGAAACTAGTAAGAGATGAGTAACTATATATTTTCTCTCTTTAGATGTGAGAGAAATTATATATACATACATATATATAAAATCAGGTTAATATATATAGGAACATAAACCTACATCTGATGTGGTAATAAATATATAACCATAACAAAAAGCATCTCAGCATTTCTGGCTTCGTATTTCAAAAAGTAATGTGTTATCACTACAGGAAATTCTTTTTTGTCCATTTTCCACAAATCACATTACTTGACTCAAATGACTACTATTATGAATGTAACTGACTACTTGTTTATGCTCCTCTCTCTCTCTCTCTATATATATATAGCAAGTTTTACGCTCCTGTATATACATGCTCCATACATATATATATATATATATATATATATATATATATATATATATATATATATATGTATATATATATATAGTAGGGTTTACACTGCTCTATATATATAATTTTTTTTTTTAATTTAAGTAGTGCAGGCATTAAATGACATTGATTTAATTGTGATCTTTTGCTACCATCTTTTGAATCTTACAAATGGTAATAAATATATTACTATATACTGAATGATAAATCACATTTCTACTTACATGGAAATTATCCGCTTTTATTCTACTTAAATTTCTATCCATTTTATCAATGTGGATACAAATAGTGGCCACCTTAGGATGTAGTGTTCATCATGTAGAATTTTTAAGGTGTATTTGAAAATGCTATTAAATGAATTACTAATATGTAGTAAAAATTAATGTTCAAATGAATAAATAAAAAAAATTAATTTTGAAAACTGCCTGTTTTAATGGCTCACCCACTACACTGAAGAAAGTTTGAAATACCAAAAACAGTAATACATTTTTTTTAAAAATCAACAATGATAATAAATTATTAAATTACAATAAAATGTAGAATAAAAACTCAGTAACTAATAACATGAAAAAAGAATTTTACTGAATAATTAATACCTTAATACTGTATCGGAAATTTTGGCCCATAAATTATGAATTCTTTCCTTATTACAAATTTCATCTTTCAAATGATTTTCTACTTTTAGTAAGGAAACACAGCACCTAAATGACAAAACAAATTTCTGAAAATACTCTAAATAGAAAATTACATTTTTAACAAACATATTAGGAAAAATAGAACAAGGATAAAAACACTGTTCACTAATGACTCATTTTTCTTAAAATTTAATTTATTCACAATCATCATGATTCATGAATCATGGTGTAATTATTAATAAATATTTCAAAAACAGTTTAAAAAAGTAGCAGAATTCTAAAAGGTATTACTTTTTCACATTGTAATACAAGGTCCATATACCAAATGCCTAAATTCAACATTTTTCTAGATTGGCAAATGCCCTATATGTTTTCCTTTTATAGTTTTTATTACATAAAATAACAAGGAAGTAATTTCATATGGAAAAAGTTAACTGTTGTGTATTTTTTTGATAACGTTTTACAAAATGTATGAGAGTAAGATAGTATCATGGCTTATATATACATATATAAAATATATATTTATACAGTGAAATTTAATGGATACTTCCCAATGACAGACTCCTCTTAACACAACACCTACATAGCAGTTTTATGGAGGTATTAATGGCTAAAATACTTCTCAATAACGGAGCTTCAATACAATGGATGTGGACAATGAATTTACCAATAAAAACTATTTAATCAGTTATTGAAAACAAACAACAAGAATAAAAATTGAATTTTTTTTTGTTTTATTTTATATTCAACGTAACTAATTTGTTTATCTGTTGTGAATTGCATCACTTCCTGCCTTGACGCTGATGTAATGATTTCAATCAATTTATCATCAGTTGCTGTACACTGAACCCACTAATATTTTTATGGTAGGTACTATATTTTTATTGTAGTACATTTTCCATATATAAGTTTACTGTACGTTCAATTTTGTGCATTTTATAAAAATCATTACAACCATCGTTACAGCAACTTAAAATGTTTCAAAAACATAAACACTTAACATAAAAAGAAAAAGTAGCAGTTATAAATGTCTACAAAAAGAAAAACTCACGTGTGTGTGACATGGCAAAATGTTTTGATATCAAGAAAATTCAGGTAAGTGATATATTAAAAAGTGGAGATGATATCCTAAGCTGTGGACTGAAAATGAAAATCAGTTTAGCAAACATACATTTCCTAAAATTCCAGGCTAGTGGTTGACATTTGACTTACGAGTGATTTTGCGGGGCTTATGCTAATAACATTCCAGTCTCTGGAACTTTGATGTATGAGAAAGGCCTAAAAATTGTAAAAAGAACTCAGTTTCGATAAATTTAAAGCATCAGGGAGTTCGATAGATAAATTCTGAATTAGACATAAAATTTCATTTAAAAATGTTTGTGGTGAAGCTGGGGCTGTAGATGAGAATTTGGGGTCTGATTGGAAGGAAAAGTTAAATGAAATAAGCGTGAGTTATAATGAAAGAAACATTTTTAATTGTGATGAGACTGGTCCTTTTTTTCCGGCTTTGCCCAGTAAAACAATGTGTTTGAAAGAGGATAAATGTACCGGAAGAAAAAATAAAAAGAAAGACCGACTGTTATGTTGACTGTGAATTTGAAAAAGCATTAATAATCGATAAATCTGTAAAGCCTCGATGTTTTACGGGCATAAACATAAACTCGTAAGAAATTGAATGGTATTCAAATAAAAAATATTGGATGACTAGGGCCATAATGATGGACTGGTTGTTAAGTTTTGTTCATAGAATGGGAAGGCAAAATAGGAAAGTCATACTATTCTTGGACAATGCAAAATCGGACCCTAATGTTAGCTTAGAAAATGCAGAATAATATTTCTTCCCCCACATACTACTGCAGTATGTCAACCACTAGATCAGGGGATCATTCAGAACTTTAAAATTTCGTACAAAAAAAGGTGTTATGTACTTGTTGTCAACAATGTATGAAGCTATCAATGCTGATGAGCTTTCTAAAAGCATTAGTGTGTTGGATGCAGTTTTATGGATTCATCTGGTGATAAAGTAGGATAATACTGTGACAGTGAGAAATTTTTTTGTAAAAACCAGTGTTAAACCTCCACAAACTTCAATTTCGTCAATGAAAATCTTAGTGAACCAAATGAAAATTCTGTAAAACAGAGTGAATAATAAGAACTTATTGAACAGTTTGGAAACAGCAAAGAGTACCCAAATATTGACGATATTCTCAACACAGAGGACATATCAACTGATATCTATGATGTTGTTGCTGCCTCAGAGTTGACTACTTCCAAAATAAGCAACAACGACTCTCTGACAATGATGAACCCAGATTTACCATCACGAGTAAGGAATTAGTTAAGTAAAGGATAGAAGTTAGAAAATAAAAACAAATATTTCTTACACCAGAAGTGCAGTCACTTATTGAAAAAAAAAAACTAGGACTTAGTCCAAACTAAAATATGAGGTGTGGCTATTAAATAACAAGACTAATTCTACTACAGAAGAACTGCGCATGCACCAAATTCATATGAGCAACAGCTGTATAGAGTGAAGCCTTCTCTTTCGATTACTGCCACTCCAGTTTCTGCAGACATATTAGTCTGGTCATGGCCTTCATTTGGATAACATCTATTTTTTTGTTTTGCTGCGAAAAAATAATAAGTGTTTTATTAAAGCAAAGAAGTGTCGTGAAATTTCATATGAAATTTGGAAAAACCACTACTGAAACTTATCTTTTATTAAAAAAAGGTAAATGGCAGTGAATGTTTATCATGTACATGAGGTTTTGAGTGATTTAAGCATTTTCAAGATAGCCGAGAAGACATTGAAGATAATGTTCACCAAGGTTGCCCTTCCACAACAAAAACAGATAAAAATATTGAAAAAACCCATAATCTGATCTGCTCTGACCATCGATTAACTATTCTTGCCTTTATTCAAAGTCCTTGCTCAAATCCGTGAAAAAATAAGAAAGACCTGGACTGTGAAAGAACAAGTTATGGGTTCTTCATCGGGACAATGCACAGACTCACACTGCATTGTCTGTCAAGACATTTCTAGCAAAATATAACATCCCACTGTGTGTGTGTGTGTGTGCGTGTGTATGTATGTGTGTGTGTGTGTGTGTGTGTGTGTGTGTGTGTGTGTGTGTGTGTGTGTGTGTGTGTGTGTGTGTGATGACAAAAAGAGAAACTGATTGCTAGTCATCCTTTCAACAGAAAAAATTATTTTTTTATCAAAAAATGTGATTACTAGCCCTAAAAAATTTACTTCTTGGCTAGAACACACAGTAGCCAGACTGCATTAATTAACTGTATTTGAATTTTAAAATTAGATAAATTGGGTATATATTAAGTCAACGGAATCACTTTAATAACTTCTTAGCATAACTTCTTAATGTAGGACATTTAGCCATTAATTAACCATAAAATAAGAAACTTTAAAGTTCCATTAGATTGATATAAAGATGGTGGACACTTCATTTAAAAAACTAAATTTTAGAAAATATTTTTGTCATGTATACAATTTAGTCAGGCATTCTTTTAAGTGGTCCTTATCACATTAACTTGATGTACATTAAATAAAGGCGTTATTCAAACAATTTTGTTTAGCATAAAATAATCAACATCTTTGAATTTGATATCTTTTCAGTTACTTTTCATAAAAATAGCTTTCACAGCCGGACAAATAAAAGATTTTCCATCAAGAGTTAGGAATCCACACACATATTTCTCACAATCAGATTGTAATGTATAATTCTAATGACAGACATCCAGTGTTAAACTACTTTTTTATAATTTAATATTCTTAAAGTGGCACCTAATTAACTGTGAATAGTTATCTAATAGCAATTCTAAACACTAAATTGCTCTGTAAAACATATGCAAAAGGCAGGGCAGTTATAAGTTACACAAATGAAACACTTCGTGTGCAGAAGCACTTTCAATTTGATTCTGAAGTTAATCTTACTTATGATTGACATTTGGAAAGTTCTCACAGAAACATAAGATTTTTCATAAATTTATCACTTTTTATTCTTCAATATAGAGAAAAACATACATCCAAAAATTCTTTCAATCTAGAGTATGGATTATTCTTGTATTGAATCTTGCAATTCAATACATTTAAATCAATGATTTTCTAACTTATTAATAACCTCAGAATAATGCAATTTGTCCAACTCTGCAAAATAAACAGTTTCAGCTTTGATCTCATCATCTAAAAAGAACCTTCATCCCATGAGCCAATTCTTCATGTTTGGGAATATGAAGTAATCGACGGGAGCCTTATCATGATGATGCTCTTCTAAGAAAAGGTCATGGAGCTTTGCAGCAACAAACTACCAAGACATGTATTCAGACGCATTATCATGGTGAAAAAGCACTTTCTTTTTGGCCAGATATGAACATTTAGCCTGAATAGCACCCTTCAATTGGTCCACTAATCAATTATAATACTTCCTGGTGATGGTCCTGCCTTTTTCCAGGTAGTACCATTCTTGTAATGTAAGCATCGCACCACAAGAATCCTAAAAATCCAAAGCAATAATATTTCCAGCAGATACAGAACCATTTTTGCTTTCTTTTGGCACTTTCACCCGCTCCTATCTGTATTCACCTGGGCTGACCTGAGCCCCAAGGGTCCAGGTTCTGGCTAGACAGGCCAGCTAGAATGCATGTGTATATATATTAAATCAACATAAATATATAAATCAAACATATATAAATCAAGTTTTATATATATATATAAGGGACTTAATAAACCTCCATTAAATCTTCTGCCTGCAATCTCAAATGTTTCAATCATGCAGGGGTCTGTAATAAATGGAATGCCCTGATTTTGCATCTAGAAAACTTAAATCTGTTACACAGTAAGTACGTTTAAAAAAAATTTGTTGTAAAGAACAAAATATTTAAAATAAACATATTTATAAAAATATATAGGTCGTTTTCTAAGTACTTGTTTATAAAGTTGATCGCTTCAAATTAAATATGGAGGAAACAAATTTTTTGATGAGATAAACTTTTTTGCTAACTAAAAATAAATGTACTATAGGACTTCATACTGCTATCATTGACATTCTTGAATTACAGATAATAGTATAAAACAAAAACTAATCAATTGATAGATTGTAACTTTGGCTATAATTGTTATATTTTATCTTCAAAAAACTTATAGCAATAAAAAAAAAAATTACATTTTTTTTCATATAACTACTTACACTCAGATAATAAAATTTAAGTATCTGCACAAACATCTGAATATATAACTGTACCAGAAAACCATTATAACCCTTTACCATCCTAGATAGTACTAATTATTTAACTGGCTCATAGACTAATAATACAATTTTACCTAATTACATAAAATCTAACAATTAAGTATAAAAGATAATTGTAAAATAAACTGCAGACTTTGAATGTATAGAAAAATAAGTTAACTGCCCCTTTTTTTTGCTCATTGTTTCTATGTCTACTTAACCTAGAGTTCATGTTTAACCTTCTCTGAAATAATATAGTGTAACTTCAAAGTAAAATTAGTGTAAGTGATCTTTCACATATTTGTCTTTATGGGTAAATAAATATGAATAAATATTTTCATATATGATAAAAACTACAACAGGCTTCACATATAATCGAAGCTACAACTGTAAATCACAGGAAGTAATGATTAGGAGAAACAAAAAAATTACATACCAACAATCAAAGCTATGCTTAATAAATTACATTAGATTTTAAACAATTCTGGAGCTAATGAAAAAGGGAGACAATATGAATGATTCTTTCATACTGTTTATTTATTGCTTTGTTATTTTATAATTTTTACTCTATTTACTTAACTTAGTAAACATAAGAATTGTCAATGATATTTTAAAAGAAAAATATCATACGTGTAGGAAATTTATTAAAGGATTAATTTATTTTATACCCTCAGCAATTTATCAATTTGAAGAATACTTAGACAAGATACTGCTTAAAGCTTATAAAATTAAAAACTATACAATAAGCAATCTTACTAAGTTTTTGTGTTTGTCATCAATCACCTGACTGGTTTCACGTACTTCTTCATTCCTCTCCATTTTAAGCATATCTCCTATTTTTTATACACCCATTACATCCTAAAAACTCAATAACTTATTTTAAAAACTTTAATCTCAATCTTCCTTTATCATTTTATCTTTTATGCATCCTTCTAGAACCTTATTTTCTGGCCCAGAAATTCTCAAAACACAGCCAACCAACCTCATCCATTTTTACAAGATTATTCCAGAAATAATTCTCTTCACAATATGTCTTAAAACCTCTTCAATCCTTATTCTATCAATCCATCTAATCAACATTTACATTTCAATGGCTTCACATTTCTTTGTTTTCCTGGCTTCCCTTCTGTCCATGCATTACTGCTGTTGTGAAAATTTCTAAACTAATAAATAATTTTTACTATATTCATTAATATTTACTATGAATATGTATGATTTAGAAATTAAAAAATTTCTAAATCTATACATGATACCAGATCATTATTTCTTTATAAAAGCTCTCTTGGCATGTGTAAGGGTGCTGCTTTTGGCATTTTCTTTATTTTGTACAAATATTTTGTATAAATAATTTTTCTTTTATCCCTTCTTTTCTTTTGGACAATATAAATAATGCTTTTATTGAAATTGAAACCACATCTAAAGTCTCAAGTTTTCTATACGACAGTGTATAATCTATTCAGTTCTCCTTCAGATAGCATATAATTCAGAAAGTATATCACCAATTCCTATAGGTTATTATTTTTAAAGACATTCAACGCTCTGTAAAATGCATACTGTAATACAGTCTCCTCTAAATCATCACTCACTTCTTTTTTCTCCCCAAGTAAGTTTAGATGCCTTTCTCAAGCTAGATATATGTTAACTGTAATTACATTCTTCACTGCAGACCTTGTCCTCCACCCATCTCTCTTTGTAATTTCGCACTTTCTATTAATTTCCTGATTTTCCTGAGTTCGCAAAATCTTCCAGACAGTTGGCTGTGGAATATCAAGTTTACTACTAATGTGTTGAGTTGACTTCTTTAGACTATGAATGAAACTCACCCTGACTCTCTCCACTGTTTTATCCAAAATGCTTAGGTGTCCGGTGTTTTTACCTTTGCACAAACAACCAGTGTCTTTAAACTGTCAATACCGTTTTAGAATGTTTTGGTGGTCTGGTGGTTCTGTTTCAAACTGCAGTAACAACGGCCAAACATTTCATTCATACTCTAAGAATGAGCATGCTTTCTGTTGCATAGATGCCATTTTAGAAACTGAGCTTGTGCTGCTACATGTCGGCGACTACTTTAAACTTAACCTGAAACTTGGACAGTTGTGTTTATTTTCATGTATCATTCATCATTTTACATTTACTTTAGTACAGATTTTTAAAATTTGATAAATCATTTATAATCACTCTATATTATTAGATGAGTAGAGTACAGCTTAAACAAAGAACATATTGCATCATCTTGTAGTGATTTTTTTGTGTTGCTAACTAAATCACATTCTGTGATTATAGTTTCCATGAATGAAATTTAGAGAATATGGCTGCAAGTTTTCTAAATAATTTTCGTATTAAAATACTAAGAATATGAGTTTTACATTGTTATACTACAGAATTCGATTTTAAGGGATGATGAAAAACTAAAATTACTCAATTATGTAAAAAAACTTGTTTTTTACATAATTAGAAAAAAAAATTATTATTTATTAGGAAAAAAAATCTGTATATATATAATATATGAGAATAAAATTGAGAATGTCTTTTTTTAAAACTGATTAAATAAGTAAAATAAACTCATTAGAACAAATTTTTAACAGTTGGATCAAATTAAGTTAAATACTGGGTGAAGTGAATGAAAAGTAGTATTTGTTAATACAGAGTGTTTTTAAGTACTAAGTTTTTTATTTGAATAAGAACTAATTACAATCAAGGTTAATATCAACTTTGTTTTACCAAATTTTTATAGGAACTGTTTAAAAAACAAAGTGAACAAAAATTTCTTACTTGATTTTAAATTAAGTAACAACTAGATCAGAAGAACAAATGCTTGTTTTTTTTTTAATAACAGTGACGGTGATGTTCTTTAATATATGTAACAGGAAAGTGTACAGTGAATGAAGAAAACTGGATTAGGTGTAACTGCATTTTAAAAATGTTAGAAAAAATTTTTAATTGAATTATTGCCATAAAAAGTGAAACATACGGTGCTGCTATTTCATCGAGACAGCTAACAAACGTCCCAGAACTTTACTAAAACATCAGATTTTCATTTGTTTCAATTTTGATGTTCTTTATGGCAGATTTCATATTATTTAAAGTTTTTATCTCTATAATTTTGCCAGTTTTACCAAATGCATGTAGCATAGATCTATTTCCCAGGTTTGTTTCTTTGACGATATCACACTCCTGGGAACTTACACTTTCTGAATATTATTTTATTTTTTAGTAATTTTACAAACAAATCCCTATCTATCTTTTGTCTTCTACCTTTCCATTTGGTGAAGATTACATTTTGAAATTACTGTAAAATATTAATTTGTGACATTTCTTTACTGAAGACGACAATGTAAATGATATGAAATTAAGATTATTTCATGTCAAGCAGCAACCAAACAAAAGTGACATAACATTTCAGAATGTTTCAGTATACATGTGTGTGATTCATTGAAAATGTAATAACTAGTTATAATTACTTACTAACTAGAAGTTTATCCAAGTGATTCTAAGTTAGACTATTTACTAGTGTGTAGTTTTAGCATCCTTTTATTTACATCATTTTGACTAATTGCTAAAACTACTCAGTAGTAACTAACTTTATTCACTTTACTGGCTGTTTAGTTCATTTTAATTACAGATAATGTATTTATTATGTAAATATTGCTTGCATATTTTCTTCTTATTGAATTACTAGAACTTTTCTTTACAAGAAACTTTGCAACGCATATATTTTTTTATATCGAGTGAGAACTTAATTTTGCAAGCGATCTCTCTTATTTTGTAGAGTGTGGGTTTAAATTAAATGAATTCTAACAATAGCAGGATTCTGTACTATATAGAGGTAAATTTGGTTTTAAATTAATGAATTTACCTGTAGTGTTGGTAAGCATTTTATTCAACTGCAGATTACATTGTGAAATTCATTTTGTCTAAATTTTATTATTATTATTCTATTTAAATTTATGATCTACCACTTCCTCTTTGTGATAAGTTACATATCCTGTTACATATGAGGAACTGATTACTTATCTTTCATTTTTTTGTTTATTTACTTTTAAATCTAGAGATATTAAAATCTACAATATTTAATTTTTTATTACTTATATTGGTTTTTTTTTTCAGGAGAGGAAACAAAATGCACAAGTTAGATCTGTAGTTAAGGGAATAGTAAATGAGGATAGAGAGATATAGAAAACATTTTTATAATCTATTTTGAATTTATTTTATATATTTATTTAATTTAGTAATTTAGGCGCGATTAATAATATTGGGTTTAGTTTTTATCCATCTAGCTTTATCAGCATCCCATAATTTATAACTTTGTTGTATTTCACCAATGTTAATGTTTGAAGGACGGACTAAATGCATGATATTGTCAATGTCTTGTCAAATTAGAACTTATAATAAAAGACAAATCTGAAGGTCCTAATCTAGATATAGATCAACAATAAGCAAGTTTGTTGTTTGTGAACATTTTCAAAAAAGTCACATCCGCACATATAAATCATTCAGCCCTTTGTTGTGTAGTCTTTCTTTGCATTAAGACAGTTGATTTGCAATTCACGGTGGAGATTTTAAAATTTTAATTAATTAATAATTCCTTCATTGTTATAAATAATTATTTGTTCACTGTAATTACACAAGTCTAAAAGATAAAAAAAAGTCTTTTTTATGTACTTTCACGCCACTTCACATAACAGGAAAAGATGATAACTTTTGGTCCTGCTTGTCAACACCTACTAATATTTTTATTATAGTCAACCATTACATTAGGTATTAATACTATTTTAGGGTTAGGCTTCTTTATTTCTGTTTGAGGAATAACCTCCTGGTACTCTACACGAGCATGAAGTGTGGACAACATTGTTACCATCTTCTGGTCATGCCACTTTACAAACAACAAATTTTTACTAGAAAATGAAAGTTCACCTTTCTTCAATTTTATTTTCTTCAGATCTTTAGGGGTGTATTTCCTTTAATTTGTAAGGTTCCCACAGCATAAGTACCTTGATCGAGAACCATTCTGTATAATTTCAGTGAAGTGTACCAGTTATCCATGCACAGAACACAGCTTGGTGAAGCAAATTTGAAAATTTGATTTTGTGTGAAGCTAATTTGTCTCACTGCAAATTTTCATTACACAACACAAATTTGCAGCGAGACAAATTTGAATCCAATTGTTCTCCCAAAAATTTATTTGATAACATCCAATTCTGCTGAATCCGAAACATCACTTTTTTCACTACTGTTTTCATTTAGAATGTTTTCTACAAAATTGCTAAACTCCTTAGCCTTAACAAAAACATCACTTCAAGACGTCATAATGTAAACAAAACACGAACAAGTTGGGAAATAACAATTGAAATCACGCCAATAACAGTTGATTTTCGATGTGAAAATTGATAGTACAATTACAAGGAGATTTGATAAGGTAGTAATGAGGAACAGTCTCATACTTTCTGTTTTGGTGTAAATCATAATATGTTTAATATTCATTTTGCTGCAGTATGTAAGTAAGAAAGACAGAATTTTTTATCAATAGAAAAATAAGGATTTTTGTTATGTATGGCTGTTTTTAATTAATAAAAAGCAGAAAAATTTGTATAAATTTGAGGAGAAAAAACAAACTTAATGTTTCAAGTTGTGGTTTGAATGTGCTTATTAATAAATATTAAAAAAGAAAATCTGTTTGCAAACCTAAACAATACTGTTTACAAACTAAATAAAAATTTACACAGTTCCGGGCTAGAAGAGACTGACTGACTTTTTATTATTTTAAATATTTTTTGTAAATTTGTGCTCAAGAAATATACAAAATCATAAATTAAATGGGAGAACTAAAAAGAAGTATAATTAAAAAAAAAAATAGTATTAAAATATATTGTTCTAACTTTAGATTCATATTATGTTGGGTTTTCTGGTTTTTTCGATTGCCCTGGTCTCCTTCATTTACAGTTGAGAATTTCAATGTGCTTCAAAATGAAATGAGCTTGCTATGCACTGTCAGCTTTTTTGCAATAGCTTTTTTACAAAAGTTACAAGTGTATACATCTCGCATTTTCAGTTACAGACATCTGAACCTACCCCTGGTTACACGTTAGGGTGTTGTGGAGCATTATGTGCGAGTAACTAAAACAAAAACACACTCTATTGCCTTTGCTTTAGTTAGAGTGATAGTCTTATAGCAAGATTAATTAAGAGAACCTTTTTTTTTTTTAGAAAACCCATAAAAAAGTTCAAACAATACTAAGCCATTACAAACAAAGTTCTGCCATTAACTATCTGTATTTAGGCTATTCAGGGTACCATAAACTACATGTAGTAGTTATACCTATCTTATATTTTTAGATAAAAGTTAGGGATTCCATTACATTAGGTGAAATAATTTTGTTAAGTATCTAAACTAAGATATTTAGTAAACTAAGATCAGGTAAAAACCATAAATCCACCAGGTTGGTTTAGTGGTGAACATGTCTTCGTAAATCAGCTGATTTCAAAGTCGAAAATTCTAAGGTTCAAATCCTAGTAAAGGCAGTCACTTTTATACGGGTTTATGTGGGTTTCAATTAACCACACATCTCAGAAATGGTAGATGTGAGACAATACAAGACTACACTTCATTTACACTCATACATATCATCCTCATTCATTCTCTGAAGTAATCCTGACGGTGGTTCTGGAGGCTAAACAAAAAAAGAAAAACTGTAAAAACCATAAAAAATAATATGAGACTTTATGTTTGATTATAATGTTGAAAAAAACCTTAAAACATAGTTGTTAGATCTTACCTAGCAACTTTTGGCTTATTTTTCTTCCAGTTTTGTGGTTTCCAAAATCTTTTTCTACTTCTCTGACCTTAAACTGGTCTAAGATTTAGGTCTAAGATTGAGGAAGAGGGAGAGAGAGGGAGAGAATAATGCTAATTACATTCATTAGAGCAAACAATAAACATAACCTCAAAATCATGTTGAATTCCAAATAGCTGATTGGTGGGACAGCAGCTAGCATCAAAACTACATAATCCATTGGATTATCTGACTTTTGTAATTAACTACGACTTTAAAATCCTACTTTTCCTTTAAAATCCTTTTCTTAACTTTACTTCTTTACTTTTCTTTAATATCCTACTTTTAAAATAGATTTTATTGATTGATTGAGTTTTGATACAAACCAACAGTAAATTTGGATTCCTTGCCTAAAACATTATAAGAAACCACTGCTAACTAAATATTGCAAATTTTGGATTATCTGAGTCTTTTTGATTCTAGCCCCCTCATGTAATAGAAAACAAAATTGAGCTTCTCGTATCTCTTAATACTGACAGCACTATGGATTTCTAATCTTTTCTTCTCAGGTTCTCCGATTGTGCAAGTTTCATTTCCGTATAAAGCTACACTCCAAACATATACTTTCAAAAATGTTTTCCTGACGTTTAAATTAATTTTTGATGTAAGGAAATTATGTTTCTGACTGAAAGCTTGTTTCGACTGTGCTATTCGGCATTTTGTATTGCTCCTGCTTTGTCCATTTTTAGTAATTCTACTTTCAAAATTACAAAATTCTTCTACCTCCATAATCTTTTCCCTTCCTATTTTTATACTCAGTGGTCCATCTACATTGTTTCTACTATATTTCATTGCTTTCATTTTATTCTTGTTTATTTACATGCGGTAGTTCTTGTGTAGGACTTCATCATAGCATATTCATTGTTTCTTGTAAATACTGTTTTACTCTTTGTAAGAATTTACTCTTTAAACTATATCATCAGCAAATTGTAGAATCTTTATCTTTTCATTTTGCACTGTTACTCTTGATCTAAATTGTTCTTTAACATCATTAACTACTAGTTCTTTGTAAAGATTAAAAAGTAACAGGAATAGCGAACATCCTTGTTGGACTCCCTTTTTTATTACGGCTTCTTTCTTATATTCTTTGATTATTACTGTTGCAGTTTGGTTCCTGTAAATGTTAGCAATTGTTCTTTTATCTCTCTACTTGAACCCTAAGTTTTTTAAAATTCTAAATATTTTATTCCAGTTATGTTATCATTGCTATTGGCAGTTGCCTTTTCTAAGTCTATAAGTGCCAACTATGTTGGTTTGTTTTCCTTTAGTCTTCTTTCTCTTATTAATCTGAGTGCTAAAATTGCTTCCCTTGTCCCTATACATTCCCTGAAACCAAATTGGTCTTTTCCTAACACTTTTTCCTCTCTTGCCTCAGTTCTTCTGTGCAGAATTCTAGTTAAGATTTTTGATGCATCAATAATTAAGCTAATTGTTCTGCATTCTTCACATTTATCTGCTCCTGCTTTCTTTGGTATCATGACAATAACACTTTTTGAAGTCTGACAGAACTTCCCCTTTTTCGTAAATATTACACACCAGTTTGTATAATCTATCTTATCAGTTCCCCACTGTACTGCGCAGTAATTCTGCAGGTATCCTGTCTATCCCAGGAGCCTTTCTGCCATTCAGATCTTTTAATGCTCTCTTAAATACAGATCTCAGTATTGTATCTTCCTTTTCATCCTCTTCGATCTCCTCTTCTTCCTCTATAACACTAGTTTCTAATTAATTTCCTCCATATAACCCATATATATTAATATATTCCACCCACCTATCTACCTTTATTTTCGTATTATAAATCTGTACCATCTTTGTTTAACACATTATTAGATTTAATTTATATACCACAAAATTCTCCTTAACTTTCCTGTATGCTCTGTCTATTTTACCAATGATCATTTCTCTTTTCACTTCTGAACACTTTTCTTTAATCCACTCTTCTTTAGCTAATTGCACTTCCTGTTTATAGTATTTCTTTATTGTCAATAGTTCGTTTTACTTTCTTCATCTTTAGCAATCTTATACTTTCTATGTTCATCCATCAGCTGCAATATATTCTTTGATATCCAAGGTTTTCTGGTAGTTCTCTTTGTTCTGTCTAAATTCTGTACTGCTGATTTAAGAAATCCTTTTTAACATTCTCCCATTCTTCTATATTTTCTACCTTACTTTTTTTACTCAGACCCCTTGTGATGTCCTCCCAAAAATCTTCTTTACCTACTCTTCCTCAAGCTTCTCTAAATTCCACCGATGCATCTGACACCTTTTCTTCAGGTTTTTAAACCCTAATCTACTTAGGGTGCTTATCCTGTCTGTTCCAGGATAAGCATTGCAGTCAACAAGTTTATCTGATACCTTGCATTATCACTTGGCTTTTTCCTTGTGTATATTCTTCTATTATGCTTTTTAAACTGGGTGTTCGGAAATACTAAATTATACATCGTACAAAACTCGGTAAGTCGGTCTCCTCTTTCATTCCTTTTTTCCTAGCCTGTATTCACCCACAGTATTGCTTCCTTGCCTTTTCCAATGCTTGCATTCCAGTCTCCAACTATGTATATACACTCATATATCACATATTTCCTCGTATGTACACTCTACCTCATCATCTCAAGGGACTTGTAGTCATATAGATGTAACCGATCGTTGTCGGCTTAGGTTTTGACTTTATCCTTACAATGATTCTATCGCTATGCATTTTGAAATACTCTATTCTCTTCCCTATCTTCTTGTTTACTATGAAACCTACCTGCCTGCCCTTTATTTGAAGCAGAGTTAATTATTCTTGGGGAAAAAACAATTCTAGTTTTCCATAGCTTTCATCAGAAGATTGAGTGATGTTGATATGGCCATTTAAGTCCTGACCTACACCCATAACAACTACTGAAAAAGTTGCTGCCTTCTTTCAGGAGTCAGTAAAATATTAGTTAACTTTTATTGTTAGTTGGACAATTAACAATTTCAAAACTCTTAAAAAAACTCAAGGAAACTACGTAACAATAAACTATTTTTAACAAAATATTTTAATGAATATATATTGATCTTTTAATATGTCATTATTTAAATTTAAAATATATTTATAATTTTTGTGAAATATAATAGCGTGTCGTTGCTGAATAGTAATGTTTTATAGATTCTTTTATATATACCAGGATTTTCAGGAGATGCTTGTGAATCAGCCTTCTAACCACTTATGTGCGCAGTCTTGAATTCTACAAGCTAACTGAATTAGGTATAGACATCATTAAAAGTACTTTGATTTAGATACAAAATATTTAGATTGGCAACAGAAGTGTAACAGAGGGGATATTTTAGTTGTCAAATTGCAATTTTGCCTGAGGTTACACTATATTTATTTCTTGTACATTTAAAATGATATTATATACATAAAATTATATTTAAAATATATATTGTATAATTAAAATTTTATCAAGTAACTGGGACAAAATGACAAATTGGCTGGGATGCTGGGACCTCATCATCAAAGCGGGACGACTGGTAAGCCTATAAATATATCATCTCGGGCAATAAAGCTAAATGAAAACAGACTTATGCTGGTAATCAATAAAACTATTGAATTTATAAAATTGTATGGCCTCTTCTATAATCTTATCATGTTTATTTCAAAAATATAATGTATACACGTTATATTTAATTATATTTTAAGCAATAATTAATTATTTATAATATTATCTATTATAACAATATATTATATAATTATATTTTAAGCGATGAATCAAGAAAGAAGAAAAAACTAAACTATTCTAAGGAGAGAAAATTTTTTATAAATTCCTTAGAGATATTTGATAAGAGATAATTAGGTGTTGACAATATTATGTGTTAGTCCTTCAGAAAATTGATTAATTATATTGTATGATTTGATGTGTCACAGAAAGGATTATTTCCAATCTAATATAAAATTTCTTATGCCAATGAAACCTTATTTACATTGATATTGTTTTTTTTTTTTAATATATATAATGTATTGTATTTTATTTTAAAAAATTGAGACTTTTGTATTACATATTTTATTATTTTTATTGTTAATATATTAAAAATAACTTATACTTTTTATTGATTTTATTGTAACTTATAAGAATTATTCATAGAATTAAAATTATAATTAATTCATATTTATGGTGTTTTTAAGGAATAAAACCTGTTCACAATGAAATTTTTTTAAGTATTAAAGACATTTTCCTAAAATTTCTGTTACATTTTACTTTCGTTATTGCGGTTGAGTTAATGACATTTACTAAGCTTGAGTACTAACAAGTAAATATTGCTGCTGAAGTTAGGTATACGTTATAAAATGAGAAGAGAAATTAAATTAAAAAGTAAACAAGATTAAAACAATTTGTTAGTGAATTGTATCCTGGAAATTGAATGGTATGATTGAAGTATAATAAAATGCCTGCAGCTAATGCTGGATTCAGTTCACTACATGCTATTAGCATTTTTGTTATTAATGAATACTAGAGTTGCAGTTAAAAAAATGGGTAAACAAAGGACAATTTAGTTTACAAAGGGGTAATTTTATGAGTTTGCAAAATCTAGTTTACCAGCTAAGGATTAAGGTTGTAAAGCTCCCCAAAATATCAGAAATAAAGAAGTTGGAAAGTAAAGTAATTATACAGTATTAGTATTATTTATGTACCTCTAAGATTGAGGTTGAACCCACTGGCTTGGACTAGTGGTGAGCGTGTCTTTGCAGATCAGCTTATTTCAAAGTCGAGAGTTCCAATGTTCAAATCCTAGTAAAGGCAGTTAATTTTACACAGATTTGAATACTAGATCGTGGATATCGGTGTTCCTGTGTGATTGGGTTTTAATTAACCACACATCTCAGAAATGGTCAACCCTTTTTTTTTTACTTCTCGGCCCTCGGCCCCCCTAGTTCAATCCAACTTTCAGGTATAGCTCGAACCAGAGGGGTGTCTATTTCATCGACGAGCCTCCCCACATACCAGCTGTATGTCTGGAATGGCAGGTTAGATCCATTATCATTTGCCTGTTTGACGCCATGGCCAGACACAGCATTGGGTTTTTCAACATTCATTTTAAAACCTAATGCTCATTCATTTTAAAACCCTAAAAGCTAATGCAAAAATATGAAAACTTCAATCGAAGTACAATTTTAGTAATGTAAGTCATCCAACCTAAATACTAAATACAATTAATTACTTACCACATAGTTTATTTTTTTAAAAGTATATATGTGAAATGCACTTTCAATGTCATACAAATATTGTAAAAGTGTCCACCTTAAGCCTCAATGCCAGCATGAATGTAATTTTCACATTATTTGAAATATTTAATGTTGCCTCTAAACTACTGAGAATTTATTTATAAACATTTATTTATAGTTTATAAAGAATACATTATTTGAAAAAGAAAATTGTTTGAAAAATTCAAGAAATGGGAATCTGAAGAAGAAAGTCAGTCTGACCAAAAGTTTGTGGATCCCAAGGAACCACAAACCATGAGACAATAGTCAGTCCCAAAAAATAATAAATTGTACAACACTTAAAAAATTTGCTGTACAACCTGACCCGTATAAAAATTTTGCAAATTGCCTATATTTAGTTTATGTAATTTTGAGTTTGATGTGACAGATGGGTTAAAAATGTTATAAAAATAAAAAAAAACACGTTAACTGCAATAATTATTTATTTCTAAACGCTGGAAAAGTAAGTACAATAATTGAAATGTTATAGTAACAAACTGTACAGAACATTAGAAAACATGAAAGTTACTGCTGCTACAAAGCATTAGTTTGTCCACTGGTACAATCATAACCATCAGACATCATGTGTACAATCAGACATGATACAAGTTTGTGGATATTACTTTAGGTTAGCACACTGACAAGTTACAGAGGGGAAGTATTTTGAACATATATTATAGAATGGTATGCTTTCTAAATTTATTTCATTAGTTATTTACAATCTAAAACATTCATTTAAAATTTTAAAATAAATATTCTAATATTTAAAGTAAATAATATCAGCTGATATAGCTATTTAATTTGTTATGTTGTTAATTATTAGTTATTGTTTATTATTATCAATATTATAGCACTGTTTAAAGTTTGTTATTGTATGATGCATTATGAATGTAAAATGCAATAGAATTGTTCATGCAACACATTTTACCTCATTTTATAGTTAACATGATTTTTCCATCATTCAATTTTGAGTGCTTATAACTTGATAACAAAGTCATTAACAGAAAAATGGGTTTCACCGTTGTTTTTCTTGTAAAATTTTAAATTGAAATCATGTGTCATATATCCAAACTCCTATTTAAAAAAAAAATTAAGTTTGATTCAATATGGCAGATCCAAGGTGGCGGACAAAAATTAAAAACCCGCCATAATACAGATTTTTTTTTAACTATGTAGAACTCAATTTCTTTCTGCCTCCAATGACCTGTAAGACATGCAGTATAAAGCTGCATATATATATAAATATAAATAGAGTGTCACACAAAGAAATGGAGAAACTTTCAGGACATGTTCTACTCATGAAAATAATAAAAAAAGTCCATATAAACATAAGTCTGGAAACACTTTGTTTTCGAGTTACAGCTAGCAAAAGATTTTACTTGGATTTCAACTCTTCTAATAAAAAGAATCCCTACTGTAATTTTTGGGACCCAAATTAAGGCATAAAGTTAGTGGTTTCTCATATAATTTGAGGCTGAAAAATAGGATAAAACAGGTCTCAGCACTGTTATTCCAGTAATTTTTAAGATATCCAACATATAATACAAAAGTCAATGTTGAAAAACAGGTTTGTTTTAGTTTATAGTACAATAGCTTTGTTAAATTACTAATAAATATGGAAGATTTAGTAACAAAACCTATAGAAAATTTAATTGTCAAAATTTCTGTAAACAGCCAAAAAAGTAAATAAAAAAATTAAAAAATTGGCTTTTTATTGAATAAACATTCTTTTTAACCATTCTTTGGTATATCAGCTATTTTTCACTATCTGTAACTCGAAAACAAAGCATTTCCAGACCTACATTTTCATTAACTCTTTCATTATTTTCCCCAGTAGAGCATATCCTGAAAGTATCTCCGTTTTTTTTTTGTGAGACAGCTACAAACATAATTTTTTGAAAATTCAAATTATTTATCAACATATTGAAAACAGTGCCAATTAAATTCAAATATAACAACTTAGCCACCAAAACACAGTACCAGAAAAACCTAAAAAAAACTAATAACAGCAGTTGACATTCATGGGATCCCACATCATCAGTCGGTTCACAATTCTATACTTATATCAAATAACAAAAAAGAAATAAAACCTTAAAAATGTAGAAAACATAAATACTTTAACAAACACAAAATTTTTAATTTGTAATGTAGTGTTGTTACAAATTTTTAATTTGTAATACTGTGGTGTTGTTACAAATTTTGTGGTTGTTGCGAGTGTTTATTTTCTAAATTTTTAATTTTTTATTCCTTTTTTGTTATTTGTTTGATGTAATTATAGAATTGTGTATTGACTGATGATGACAAACTGGTATTGTGCTTTAAAGGCATTGGCAAAGAAACAGTGATTTGGAGTCTTGTTTTTGAGTGCCAGTGGTTAGGTTACAGAGAAAAGTAAATTGAATGAATTACATAGAAGACTTTTTATGTTGAAACAGCTCAGTGTCTTATTCAATTTTTACATGCTAATGCACTGTTTTCATTTCCTAATACACCACATCTTTTTAAGTTTAAGAACAATTGAGAATAAAAATTAAGTTAATATAAAGTTAAGCTTGAATAAAAATTAAGTTAATTTGAATGCTGTGTTTACAGCAAACATTGTTTAAATCTTAACATTAATAAAACTTAATTTTCCTTAAAATTTGTTATAATGTGCAAAAAGTTTTAATATCAGGCTGTTTAATTACATTGGTGTATAGAAATTTATTGTATCATATGATTATGCCATAGGGAAGGGGAGGCAGTCATTTAATATGAAATTTATGAGATATGACAGGAGCTGAAAAAAATTTTCATTATTTTTTTCTTGAATTGCAAAAGAAAAATTTGCAGTAACTCTTCAATCATTAGCTAAAGTTGAAATGTGATAATTTTTCAGAGAAAACAAATTCTGAACTTTTGAAAAGTCTCAAAAACTGTTAAAAATTGTTGTTTTTTGCAAAGCCAATATTTATTGTAAAAATAGCTTTTTTATTGTAATTTGTGTATAAAAAGACTCTTCAGGCAACTGTAATTAATTTGGCTTTTAAGAACTTTTCATGTTCATTTCAAGTACAATCTATTCTTCACGACTTGTACTTTCAAATGGTGAAAAGTTTTAGACCACAAATTGGTGTAAAACTTGTTTATACTTCTTCAAAAAAATGAGCGAAAAATAAAGCATACTCACATGGTAGTCATGGAGGGGGAAGCAGTTCACTGCAATAGCGTGTGAATAAAGCTGAATTCGTAACTTCAAATCGGCACAGTGTGAAAAAAAAATCACTCTATCTGCATTTTTCAGTTTTTTTACAGTAACTAATTAACGAAAATCAATGTTTATGGTTTAAATTATAGGCATTACAAATGCCTACAACCTTTATTCAGAACTTTTTCACCTAGGAAGTTTACCTTGGCCTACAAAATTGAAAAACAGATTTTCGCCACTTTTGAATGGCTGCCACTTTGTCCAGTTAGCAAAAGTTTTGTCCAGTCACATATAAACAAATTATACTTACCCTAATCTACAACCCCATGTACTTCCCTAAACTCTACTAATTTTTTAGTAAAACAATTCCTATTGACTGGATTATAATCAATATCTTACACATTTTTAACTCTTGATGTATGATAAAAATGTTGTGTTCTAATTTTATTTTTTTAATTAAAAATTATCACAATAGAATGGCACAAAACTCTAACATAAACAATTAAAAAATAGATAGCTGCAAACATCTTTATCAAACAATTATTTATCTCAGTATATTTTGTAGCACAAGAGTAAAATGCAAGTCCAACAAATATTATTTTCAAAATAAACACAAGCAAACAAAACTTACAAATAAATTAATACAGAGTTCTTAGTAAAATTAAAAATACTCAAGAACAACAAGGCAAGTCACCTCAGATCCAAGCTCATCTTGTAAAATTGTAGTCTGACACAAACATACCAGTGTCTTCAAAGTATGTTGTGTTACGTGTAACACTCTACTGCTGTATAATTTCAATAGACGTGATAAAAAATCATCATCAAATTTCAAAATTTCTTCAGCCAGTTTAAAACTACTGGTTTCACACTGGTTTAATTCTAACATCCTAAAGAAACAAGAAAACATTATCCAACAAGACAAAACATTTAACAAACTACATACAAAATGAAAAAAGGTAACTTTTAAAGTAAACAACTCTATAAAAAACCTAATGTACTTCAATTAGTTAAAAAATAAATTATTAAATTATTTATCATTACAAGTCAAAAAGAAATTCCTGTGTTTACTTTTATCAAGCTCAAAGCTGGTTTGGATTACTTATGCCACCATTAATAGAAAACCCAAAAAGGAAAAGCTGGTTTAGGCTTTGTATTGGCTATACAAAGCCCAATCACACCAGAAAAGGAACCTCATGCAGCATTTATAAGATGTTATCAAGTTCCTTTCTCACTCAAGAGTAGATTTTAAAGATTGATGATAGATTAACTATCATCACCTCAAAAGTATAATACCATTATTATTGCATTTTTGTTTTCAACCAATGAATTGTCAAAAATATGAAAAGCACTCCAAGATATGATTATATAACAGACATCTACGAGGGATGTTTGATAACTTCATACAAAGTCAAGAGATGGTGCTCATAGTAAATTGTTAAGGTCTTCTTTCCCACATCTCAGTAAGGAGAATAAACAAGTAGTCAGAAGCATTCACAATGGTCATCATTTGAGTCAAATAATGTGATTTATGAAAATGGACAAATAGGAATTTCCTGTAGTGATCAAACATTACTTTTTGAAATGCAAAGTCAGACAGGAAGCTAAATCCAAGCTGGATAAATATTATGGTGAATCAGTTGTATCAGTTAAATAGTACACAGGTAGGTGGTTTGGTTATTTTCAGAGTGGTCATATGAGTACAAACTACAATGAAATTCCAAATGGCTTAATGAGGTTACAACTGCAGAGAATATTGCATGCAACATAAGAGGAATATACCTATTATAACATCTCTTTAGAAATTGAACTCCTTAAATTTGACTAGAAAAGCCAATATCTTTTGATATCAAATAAATATCAGGTGATCTTTTTATGTTTCTTTTAATCTCATCATTATATTCACTTCGGTCTTTATAGAAACTAGTAAGAGATGAGTAACTATATATTTTCTCTCTTTAGATGTGAGAGAAATTATATATACATACATATATATAAAATCAGGTTAATATATATAGGAACATAAACCTACATCTGATGTGGTAATAAATATATAACCATAACAAAAAGCATCTCAGCATTTCTGGCTTCGTATTTCAAAAAGTAATGTGTTATCACTACAGGAAATTCTTTTTTGTCCATTTTCCACAAATCACATTACTTGACTCAAATGACTACTATTATGAATGTAACTGACTACTTGTTTATGCTCCTCTCTCTCTCTCTATATATATATATATATATAGCAAGTTTTACGCTCCTGTATATACATGCTCCATACATATATATATATATATATATATATGTATATATATATATATAGTAGGGTTTACACTGCTCTATATATATAATTTTTTTTTTTTAATTTAAGTAGTGCAGGCATTAAATGACATTGATTTAATTGTGATCTTTTGCTACCATCTTTTGAATCTTACAAATGGTAATAAATATATTACTATATACTGAATGATAAATCACATTTCTACTTACATGGAAATTATCCGCTTTTATTCTACTTAAATTTCTATCCATTTTATCAATGTGGATACAAATAGTGGCCACCTTAGGATGTAGTGTTCATCATGTAGAATTTTTAAGGTGTATTTGAAAATGCTATTAAATGAATTACTAATATGTAGTAAAAATTAATGTTCAAATGAATAAATAAAAAAAATTAATTTTGAAAACTGCCTGTTTTAATGGCTCACCCACTACACTGAAGAAAGTTTGAAATACCAAAAACAGTAATACATTTTTTTTAAAAATCAACAATGATAATAAATTATTAAATTACAATAAAATGTAGAATAAAAACTCAGTAACTAATAACATGAAAAAAGAATTTTACTGAATAATTAATACCTTAATACTGTATCGGAAATTTTGGCCCATAAATTATGAATTCTTTCCTTATTACAAATTTCATCTTTCAAATGATTTTCTACTTTTAGTAAGGAAACACAGCACCTAAATGACAAAACAAATTTCTGAAAATACTCTAAATAGAAAATTACATTTTTAACAAACATATTAGGAAAAATAGAACAAGGATAAAAACACTGTTCACTAATGACTCATTTTTCTTAAAATTTAATTTATTCACAATCATCATGATTCATGAATCATGGTGTAATTATTAATAAATATTTCAAAAACAGTTTAAAAAAGTAGCAGAATTCTAAAAGGTATTACTTTTTCACATTGTAATACAAGGTCCATATACCAAATGCCTAAATTCAACATTTTTCTAGATTGGCAAATGCCCTATATGTTTTCCTTTTATAGTTTTTATTACATAAAATAACAAGGAAGTAATTTCATATGGAAAAAGTTAACTGTTGTGTATTTTTTTGATAACGTTTTACAAAATGTATGAGAGTAAGATAGTATCATGGCTTATATATACATATATAAAATATATATTTATACAGTGAAATTTAATGGATACTTCCCAATGACAGACTCCTCTTAACACAACACCTACATAGCAGTTTTATGGAGGTATTAATGGCTAAAATACTTCTCAATAACGGAGCTTCAATACAATGGATGTGGACAATGAATTTACCAATAAAAACTATTTAATCAGTTATTGAAAACAAACAACAAGAATAAAAATTGAATTTTTTTTTGTTTTATTTTATATTCAACGTAACTAATTTGTTTATCTGTTGTGAATTGCATCACTTCCTGCCTTGACGCTGATGTAATGATTTCAATCAATTTATCATCAGTTGCTGTACACTGAACCCACTAATATTTTTATGGTAGGTACTATATTTTTATTGTAGTACATTTTCCATATATAAGTTTACTGTACGTTCAATTTTGTGCATTTTATAAAAATCATTACAACCATCGTTACAGCAACTTAAAATGTTTCAAAAACATAAACACTTAACATAAAAAGAAAAAGTAGCAGTTATAAATGTCTACAAAAAGAAAAACTCACGTGTGTGTGACATGGCAAAATGTTTTGATATCAAGAAAATTCAGGTAAGTGATATATTAAAAAGTGGAGATGATATCCTAAGCTGTGGACTGAAAATGAAAATCAGTTTAGCAAACATACATTTCCTAAAATTCCAGGCTAGTGGTTGACATTTGACTTACGAGTGATTTTGCGGGGCTTATGCTAATAACATTCCAGTCTCTGGAACTTTGATGTATGAGAAAGGCCTAAAAATTGTAAAAAGAACTCAGTTTCGATAAATTTAAAGCATCAGGGAGTTCGATAGATAAATTCTGAATTAGACATAAAATTTCATTTAAAAATGTTTGTGGTGAAGCTGGGGCTGTAGATGAGAATTTGGGGTCTGATTGGAAGGAAAAGTTAAATGAAATAAGCGTGAGTTATAATGAAAGAAACATTTTTAATTGTGATGAGACTGGTCCTTTTTTTCCGGCTTTGCCCAGTAAAACAATGTGTTTGAAAGAGGATAAATGTACCGGAAGAAAAAATAAAAAGAAAGACCGACTGTTATGTTGACTGTGAATTTGAAAAAGCATTAATAATCGATAAATCTGTAAAGCCTCGATGTTTTACGGGCATAAACATAAACTCGTAAGAAATTGAATGGTATTCAAATAAAAAATATTGGATGACTAGGGCCATAATGATGGACTGGTTGTTAAGTTTTGTTCATAGAATGGGAAGGCAAAATAGGAAAGTCATACTATTCTTGGACAATGCAAAATCGGACCCTAATGTTAGCTTAGAAAATGCAGAATAATATTTCTTCCCCCACATACTACTGCAGTATGTCAACCACTAGATCAGGGGATCATTCAGAACTTTAAAATTTCGTACAAAAAAAGGTGTTATGTACTTGTTGTCAACAATGTATGAAGCTATCAATGCTGATGAGCTTTCTAAAAGCATTAGTGTGTTGGATGCAGTTTTATGGATTCATCTGGTGATAAAGTAGGATAATACTGTGACAGTGAGAAATTTTTTTGTAAAAACCAGTGTTAAACCTCCACAAACTTCAATTTCGTCAATGAAAATCTTAGTGAACCAAATGAAAATTCTGTAAAACAGAGTGAATAATAAGAACTTATTGAACAGTTTGGAAACAGCAAAGAGTACCCAAATATTGACGATATTCTCAACACAGAGGACATATCAACTGATATCTATGATGTTGTTGCTGCCTCAGAGTTGACTACTTCCAAAATAAGCAACAACGACTCTCTGACAATGATGAACCCAGATTTACCATCACGAGTAAGGAATTAGTTAAGTAAAGGATAGAAGTTAGAAAATAAAAACAAATATTTCTTACACCAGAAGTGCAGTCACTTATTGAAAAAAAAAAACTAGGACTTAGTCCAAACTAAAATATGAGGTGTGGCTATTAAATAACAAGACTAATTCTACTACAGAAGAACTGCGCATGCACCAAATTCATATGAGCAACAGCTGTATAGAGTGAAGCCTTCTCTTTCGATTACTGCCACTCCAGTTTCTGCAGACATATTAGTCTGGTCATGGCCTTCATTTGGATAACATCTATTTTTTTGTTTTGCTGCGAAAAAATAATAAGTGTTTTATTAAAGCAAAGAAGTGTCGTGAAATTTCATATGAAATTTGGAAAAACCACTACTGAAACTTATCTTTTATTAAAAAAAGGTAAATGGCAGTGAATGTTTATCATGTACATGAGGTTTTGAGTGATTTAAGCATTTTCAAGATAGCCGAGAAGACATTGAAGATAATGTTCACCAAGGTTGCCCTTCCACAACAAAAACAGATAAAAATATTGAAAAAACCCATAATCTGATCTGCTCTGACCATCGATTAACTATTCTTGCCTTTATTCAAAGTCCTTGCTCAAATCCGTGAAAAAATAAGAAAGACCTGGACTGTGAAAGAACAAGTTATGGGTTCTTCATCGGGACAATGCACAGACTCACACTGCATTGTCTGTCAAGACATTTCTAGCAAAATATAACATCCCACTGTGTGTGTGTGTGTGTGTGTGTATGTATGTGTATGTATGTATATGTGTGTGTGTGTGTATGTGTGTGTGTGATGACAAAAAGAGAAACTGATTGCTAGTCATCCTTTCAACAGAAAAAATTATTTTTTTATCAAAAAATGTGATTACTAGCCCTAAAAAATTTACTTCTTGGCTAGAACACACAGTAGCCAGACTGCATTAATTAACTGTATTTGAATTTTAAAATTAGATAAATTGGGTATATATTAAGTCAACGGAATCACTTTAATAACTTCTTAGCATAACTTCTTAATGTAGGACATTTAGCCATTAATTAACCATAAAATAAGAAACTTTAAAGTTCCATTAGATTGATATAAAGATGGTGGACACTTCATTTAAAAAACTAAATTTTAGAAAATATTTTTGTCATGTATACAATTTAGTCAGGCATTCTTTTAAGTGGTCCTTATCACATTAACTTGATGTACATTAAATAAAGGCGTTATTCAAACAATTTTGTTTAGCATAAAATAATCAACATCTTTGAATTTGATATCTTTTCAGTTACTTTTCATAAAAATAGCTTTCACAGCCGGACAAATAAAAGATTTTCCATCAAGAGTTAGGAATCCACACACATATTTCTCACAATCAGATTGTAATGTATAATTCTAATGACAGACATCCAGTGTTAAACTACTTTTTTATAATTTAATATTCTTAAAGTGGCACCTAATTAACTGTGAATAGTTATCTAATAGCAATTCTAAACACTAAATTGCTCTGTAAAACATATGCAAAAGGCAGGGCAGTTATAAGTTACACAAATGAAACACTTCGTGTGCAGAAGCACTTTCAATTTGATTCTGAAGTTAATCTTACTTATGATTGACATTTGGAAAGTTCTCACAGAAACATAAGATTTTTCATAAATTTATCACTTTTTATTCTTCAATATAGAGAAAAACATACATCCAAAAATTCTTTCAATCTAGAGTATGGATTATTCTTGTATTGAATCTTGCAATTCAATACATTTAAATCAATGATTTTCTAACTTATTAATAACCTCAGAATAATGCAATTTGTCCAACTCTGCAAAATAAACAGTTTCAGCTTTGATCTCATCATCTAAAAAGAACCTTCATCCCATGAGCCAATTCTTCATGTTTGGGAATATGAAGTAATCGACGGGAGCCTTATCATGATGAAGCTCTTCTAAGAAAAGGTCATGGAGCTTTGCAGCAACAAACTACCAAGACATGTATTCAGACGCATTATCATGGTGAAAAAGCACTTTCTTTTTGGCCAGATATGAACATTTAGCCTGAATAGCACCCTTCAATTGGTCCACTAATCAATTATAATACTTCCTGGTGATGGTCCTGCCTTTTTCCAGGTAGTACCATTCTTGTAATGTAAGCATCGCACCACAAGAATCCTAAAAATCCAAAGCAATAATATTTCCAGCAGATACAGAACCATTTTTGCTTTCTTTTGGCACTTTCACCCGCTCCTATCTGTATTCACCTGGGCTGACCTGAGCCCCAAGGGTCCAGGTTCTGGCTAGACAGGCCAGCTAGAATGCATGTGTATATATATTAAATCAACATAAATATATAAATCAAACATATATAAATCAAGTTTTATATATATATATAAGGGACTTAATAAACCTCCATTAAATCTTCTGCCTGCAATCTCAAATGTTTCAATCATGCAGGGGTCTGTAATAAATGGAATGCCCTGATTTTGCATCTAGAAAACTTAAATCTGTTACACAGTAAGTACGTTTAAAAAAAATTTGTTGTAAAGAACAAAATATTTAAAATAAACATATTTATAAAAATATATAGGTCGTTTTCTAAGTACTTGTTTATAAAGTTGATCGCTTCAAATTAAATATGGAGGAAACAAATTTTTTGATGAGATAAACTTTTTTGCTAACTAAAAATAAATGTACTATAGGACTTCATACTGCTATCATTGACATTCTTGAATTACAGATAATAGTATAAAACAAAAACTAATCAATTGATAGATTGTAACTTTGGCTATAATTGTTATATTTTATCTTCAAAAAACTTATAGCAATAAAAAAAAAAATTACATTTTTTTTCATATAACTACTTACACTCAGATAATAAAATTTAAGTATCTGCACAAACATCTGAATATATAACTGTACCAGAAAACCATTATAACCCTTTACCATCCTAGATAGTACTAATTATTTAACTGGCTCATAGACTAATAATACAATTTTACCTAATTACATAAAATCTAACAATTAAGTATAAAAGATAATTGTAAAATAAACTGCAGACTTTGAATGTATAGAAAAATAAGTTAACTGCCCCTTTTTTTTGCTCATTGTTTCTATGTCTACTTAACCTAGAGTTCATGTTTAACCTTCTCTGAAATAATATAGTGTAACTTCAAAGTAAAATTAGTGTAAGTGATCTTTCACATATTTGTCTTTATGGGTAAATAAATATGAATAAATATTTTCATATATGATAAAAACTACAACAGGCTTCACATATAATCGAAGCTACAACTGTAAATCACAGGAAGTAATGATTAGGAGAAACAAAAAAATTACATACCAACAATCAAAGCTATGCTTAATAAATTACATTAGATTTTAAACAATTCTGGAGCTAATGAAAAAGGGAGACAATATGAATGATTCTTTCATACTGTTTATTTATTGCTTTGTTATTTTATAATTTTTACTCTATTTACTTAACTTAGTAAACATAAGAATTGTCAATGATATTTTAAAAGAAAAATATCATACGTGTAGGAAATTTATTAAAGGATTAATTTATTTTATACCCTCAGCAATTTATCAATTTGAAGAATACTTAGACAAGATACTGCTTAAAGCTTATAAAATTAAAAACTATACAATAAGCAATCTTACTAAGTTTTTGTGTTTGTCATCAATCACCTGACTGGTTTCACGTACTTCTTCATTCCTCTCCATTTTAAGCATATCTCCTATTTTTTATACACCCATTACATCCTAAAAACTCAATAACTTATTTTAAAAACTTTAATCTCAATCTTCCTTTATCATTTTATCTTTTATGCATCCTTCTAGAACCTTATTTTCTGGCCCAGAAATTCTCAAAACACAGCCAACCAACCTCATCCATTTTTACAAGATTATTCCAGAAATAATTCTCTTCACAATATGTCTTAAAACCTCTTCAATCCTTATTCTATCAATCCATCTAATCAACATTTACATTTCAATGGCTTCACATTTCTTTGTTTTCCTGGCTTCCCTTCTGTCCATGCATTACTGCTGTTGTGAAAATTTCTAAACTAATAAATAATTTTTACTATATTCATTAATATTTACTATGAATATGTATGATTTAGAAATTAAAAAATTTCTAAATCTATACATGATACCAGATCATTATTTCTTTATAAAAGCTCTCTTGGCATGTGTAAGGGTGCTGCTTTTGGCATTTTCTTTATTTTGTACAAATATTTTGTATAAATAATTTTTCTTTTATCCCTTCTTTTCTTTTGGACAATATAAATAATGCTTTTATTGAAATTGAAACCACATCTAAAGTCTCAAGTTTTCTATACGACAGTGTATAATCTATTCAGTTCTCCTTCAGATAGCATATAATTCAGAAAGTATATCACCAATTCCTATAGGTTATTATTTTTAAAGACATTCAACGCTCTGTAAAATGCATACTGTAATACAGTCTCCTCTAAATCATCACTCACTTCTTTTTTCTCCCCAAGTAAGTTTAGATGCCTTTCTCAAGCTAGATATATGTTAACTGTAATTACATTCTTCACTGCAGACCTTGTCCTCCACCCATCTCTCTTTGTAATTTCGCACTTTCTATTAATTTCCTGATTTTCCTGAGTTCGCAAAATCTTCCAGACAGTTGGCTGTGGAATATCAAGTTTACTACTAATGTGTTGAGTTGACTTCTTTAGACTATGAATGAAACTCACCCTGACTCTCTCCACTGTTTTATCCAAAATGCTTAGGTGTCCGGTGTTTTTACCTTTGCACAAACAACCAGTGTCTTTAAACTGTCAATACCGTTTTAGAATGTTTTGGTGGTCTGGTGGTTCTGTTTCAAACTGCAGTAACAACGGCCAAACATTTCATTCATACTCTAAGAATGAGCATGCTTTCTGTTGCATAGATGCCATTTTAGAAACTGAGCTTGTGCTGCTACATGTCGGCGACTACTTTAAACTTAACCTGAAACTTGGACAGTTGTGTTTATTTTCATGTATCATTCATCATTTTACATTTACTTTAGTACAGATTTTTAAAATTTGATAAATCATTTATAATCACTCTATATTATTAGATGAGTAGAGTACAGCTTAAACAAAGAACATATTGCATCATCTTGTAGTGATTTTTTTGTGTTGCTAACTAAATCACATTCTGTGATTATAGTTTCCATGAATGAAATTTAGAGAATATGGCTGCAAGTTTTCTAAATAATTTTCGTATTAAAATACTAAGAATATGAGTTTTACATTGTTATACTACAGAATTCGATTTTAAGGGATGATGAAAAACTAAAATTACTCAATTATGTAAAAAAACTTGTTTTTTACATAATTAGAAAAAAAAATTATTATTTATTAGGAAAAAAAATCTGTATATATATAATATATGAGAATAAAATTGAGAATGTCTTTTTTTAAAACTGATTAAATAAGTAAAATAAACTCATTAGAACAAATTTTTAACAGTTGGATCAAATTAAGTTAAATACTGGGTGAAGTGAATGAAAAGTAGTATTTGTTAATACAGAGTGTTTTTAAGTACTAAGTTTTTTATTTGAATAAGAACTAATTACAATCAAGGTTAATATCAACTTTGTTTTACCAAATTTTTATAGGAACTGTTTAAAAAACAAAGTGAACAAAAATTTCTTACTTGATTTTAAATTAAGTAACAACTAGATCAGAAGAACAAATGCTTGTTTTTTTTTTAATAACAGTGACGGTGATGTTCTTTAATATATGTAACAGGAAAGTGTACAGTGAATGAAGAAAACTGGATTAGGTGTAACTGCATTTTAAAAATGTTAGAAAAAATTTTTAATTGAATTATTGCCATAAAAAGTGAAACATACGGTGCTGCTATTTCATCGAGACAGCTAACAAACGTCCCAGAACTTTACTAAAACATCAGATTTTCATTTGTTTCAATTTTGATGTTCTTTATGGCAGATTTCATATTATTTAAAGTTTTTATCTCTATAATTTTGCCAGTTTTACCAAATGCATGTAGCATAGATCTATTTCCCAGGTTTGTTTCTTTGACGATATCACACTCCTGGGAACTTACACTTTCTGAATATTATTTTATTTTTTAGTAATTTTACAAACAAATCCCTATCTATCTTTTGTCTTCTACCTTTCCATTTGGTGAAGATTACATTTTGAAATTACTGTAAAATATTAATTTGTGACATTTCTTTACTGAAGACGACAATGTAAATGATATGAAATTAAGATTATTTCATGTCAAGCAGCAACCAAACAAAAGTGACATAACATTTCAGAATGTTTCAGTATACATGTGTGTGATTCATTGAAAATGTAATAACTAGTTATAATTACTTACTAACTAGAAGTTTATCCAAGTGATTCTAAGTTAGACTATTTACTAGTGTGTAGTTTTAGCATCCTTTTATTTACATCATTTTGACTAATTGCTAAAACTACTCAGTAGTAACTAACTTTATTCACTTTACTGGCTGTTTAGTTCATTTTAATTACAGATAATGTATTTATTATGTAAATATTGCTTGCATATTTTCTTCTTATTGAATTACTAGAACTTTTCTTTACAAGAAACTTTGCAACGCATATATTTTTTTATATCGAGTGAGAACTTAATTTTGCAAGCGATCTCTCTTATTTTGTAGAGTGTGGGTTTAAATTAAATGAATTCTAACAATAGCAGGATTCTGTACTATATAGAGGTAAATTTGGTTTTAAATTAATGAATTTACCTGTAGTGTTGGTAAGCATTTTATTCAACTGCAGATTACATTGTGAAATTCATTTTGTCTAAATTTTATTATTATTATTCTATTTAAATTTATGATCTACCACTTCCTCTTTGTGATAAGTTACATATCCTGTTACATATGAGGAACTGATTACTTATCTTTCATTTTTTTGTTTATTTACTTTTAAATCTAGAGATATTAAAATCTACAATATTTAATTTTTTATTACTTATATTGGTTTTTTTTTTCAGGAGAGGAAACAAAATGCACAAGTTAGATCTGTAGTTAAGGGAATAGTAAATGAGGATAGAGAGATATAGAAAACATTTTTATAATCTATTTTGAATTTATTTTATATATTTATTTAATTTAGTAATTTAGGCGCGATTAATAATATTGGGTTTAGTTTTTATCCATCTAGCTTTATCAGCATCCCATAATTTATAACTTTGTTGTATTTCACCAATGTTAATGTTTGAAGGACGGACTAAATGCATGATATTGTCAATGTCTTGTCAAATTAGAACTTATAATAAAAGACAAATCTGAAGGTCCTAATCTAGATATAGATCAACAATAAGCAAGTTTGTTGTTTGTGAACATTTTCAAAAAAGTCACATCCGCACATATAAATCATTCAGCCCTTTGTTGTGTAGTCTTTCTTTGCATTAAGACAGTTGATTTGCAATTCACGGTGGAGATTTTAAAATTTTAATTAATTAATAATTCCTTCATTGTTATAAATAATTATTTGTTCACTGTAATTACACAAGTCTAAAAGATAAAAAAAAGTCTTTTTTATGTACTTTCACGCCACTTCACATAACAGGAAAAGATGATAACTTTTGGTCCTGCTTGTCAACACCTACTAATATTTTTATTATAGTCAACCATTACATTAGGTATTAATACTATTTTAGGGTTAGGCTTCTTTATTTCTGTTTGAGGAATAACCTCCTGGTACTCTACACGAGCATGAAGTGTGGACAACATTGTTACCATCTTCTGGTCATGCCACTTTACAAACAACAAATTTTTACTAGAAAATGAAAGTTCACCTTTCTTCAATTTTATTTTCTTCAGATCTTTAGGGGTGTATTTCCTTTAATTTGTAAGGTTCCCACAGCATAAGTACCTTGATCGAGAACCATTCTGTATAATTTCAGTGAAGTGTACCAGTTATCCATGCACAGAACACAGCTTGGTGAAGCAAATTTGAAAATTTGATTTTGTGTGAAGCTAATTTGTCTCACTGCAAATTTTCATTACACAACACAAATTTGCAGCGAGACAAATTTGAATCCAATTGTTCTCCCAAAAATTTATTTGATAACATCCAATTCTGCTGAATCCGAAACATCACTTTTTTCACTACTGTTTTCATTTAGAATGTTTTCTACAAAATTGCTAAACTCCTTAGCCTTAACAAAAACATCACTTCAAGACGTCATAATGTAAACAAAACACGAACAAGTTGGGAAATAACAATTGAAATCACGCCAATAACAGTTGATTTTCGATGTGAAAATTGATAGTACAATTACAAGGAGATTTGATAAGGTAGTAATGAGGAACAGTCTCATACTTTCTGTTTTGGTGTAAATCATAATATGTTTAATATTCATTTTGCTGCAGTATGTAAGTAAGAAAGACAGAATTTTTTATCAATAGAAAAATAAGGATTTTTGTTATGTATGGCTGTTTTTAATTAATAAAAAGCAGAAAAATTTGTATAAATTTGAGGAGAAAAAACAAACTTAATGTTTCAAGTTGTGGTTTGAATGTGCTTATTAATAAATATTAAAAAAGAAAATCTGTTTGCAAACCTAAACAATACTGTTTACAAACTAAATAAAAATTTACACAGTTCCGGGCTAGAAGAGACTGACTGACTTTTTATTATTTTAAATATTTTTTGTAAATTTGTGCTCAAGAAATATACAAAATCATAAATTAAATGGGAGAACTAAAAAGAAGTATAATTAAAAAAAAAAATAGTATTAAAATATATTGTTCTAACTTTAGATTCATATTATGTTGGGTTTTCTGGTTTTTTCGATTGCCCTGGTCTCCTTCATTTACAGTTGAGAATTTCAATGTGCTTCAAAATGAAATGAGCTTGCTATGCACTGTCAGCTTTTTTGCAATAGCTTTTTTACAAAAGTTACAAGTGTATACATCTCGCATTTTCAGTTACAGACATCTGAACCTACCCCTGGTTACACGTTAGGGTGTTGTGGAGCATTATGTGCGAGTAACTAAAACAAAAACACACTCTATTGCCTTTGCTTTAGTTAGAGTGATAGTCTTATAGCAAGATTAATTAAGAGAACCTTTTTTTTTTTTAGAAAACCCATAAAAAAGTTCAAACAATACTAAGCCATTACAAACAAAGTTCTGCCATTAACTATCTGTATTTAGGCTATTCAGGGTACCATAAACTACATGTAGTAGTTATACCTATCTTATATTTTTAGATAAAAGTTAGGGATTCCATTACATTAGGTGAAATAATTTTGTTAAGTATCTAAACTAAGATATTTAGTAAACTAAGATCAGGTAAAAACCATAAATCCACCAGGTTGGTTTAGTGGTGAACATGTCTTCGTAAATCAGCTGATTTCAAAGTCGAAAATTCTAAGGTTCAAATCCTAGTAAAGGCAGTCACTTTTATACGGGTTTATGTGGGTTTCAATTAACCACACATCTCAGAAATGGTAGATGTGAGACAATACAAGACTACACTTCATTTACACTCATACATATCATCCTCATTCATTCTCTGAAGTAATCCTGACGGTGGTTCTGGAGGCTAAACAAAAAAAGAAAAACTGTAAAAACCATAAAAAATAATATGAGACTTTATGTTTGATTATAATGTTGAAAAAAACCTTAAAACATAGTTGTTAGATCTTACCTAGCAACTTTTGGCTTATTTTTCTTCCAGTTTTGTGGTTTCCAAAATCTTTTTCTACTTCTCTGACCTTAAACTGGTCTAAGATTTAGGTCTAAGATTGAGGAAGAGGGAGAGAGAGGGAGAGAATAATGCTAATTACATTCATTAGAGCAAACAATAAACATAACCTCAAAATCATGTTGAATTCCAAATAGCTGATTGGTGGGACAGCAGCTAGCATCAAAACTACATAATCCATTGGATTATCTGACTTTTGTAATTAACTACGACTTTAAAATCCTACTTTTCCTTTAAAATCCTTTTCTTAACTTTACTTCTTTACTTTTCTTTAATATCCTACTTTTAAAATAGATTTTATTGATTGATTGAGTTTTGATACAAACCAACAGTAAATTTGGATTCCTTGCCTAAAACATTATAAGAAACCACTGCTAACTAAATATTGCAAATTTTGGATTATCTGAGTCTTTTTGATTCTAGCCCCCTCATGTAATAGAAAACAAAATTGAGCTTCTCGTATCTCTTAATACTGACAGCACTATGGATTTCTAATCTTTTCTTCTCAGGTTCTCCGATTGTGCAAGTTTCATTTCCGTATAAAGCTACACTCCAAACATATACTTTCAAAAATGTTTTCCTGACGTTTAAATTAATTTTTGATGTAAGGAAATTATGTTTCTGACTGAAAGCTTGTTTCGACTGTGCTATTCGGCATTTTATATTGCTCCTGCTTTGTCCATTTTTAGTAATTCTACTTTCAAAATTACAAAATTCTTCTACCTCCATAATCTTTTCCCTTCCTATTTTTATACTCAGTGGTCCATCTACATTGTTTCTACTATATTTCATTGCTTTCATTTTATTCTTGTTTATTTACATGCGGTAGTTCTTGTGTAGGACTTCATCATAGCATATTCATTGTTTCTTGTAAATACTGTTTTACTCTTTGTAAGAATTTACTCTTTAAACTATATCATCAGCAAATTGTAGAATCTTTATCTTTTCATTTTGCACTGTTACTCTTGATCTAAATTGTTCTTTAACATCATTAACTACTAGTTCTTTGTAAAGATTAAAAAGTAACAGGAATAGCGAACATCCTTGTTGGACTCCCTTTTTTATTACGGCTTCTTTCTTATATTCTTTGATTATTACTGTTGCAGTTTGGTTCCTGTAAATGTTAGCAATTGTTCTTTTATCTCTCTACTTGAACCCTAAGTTTTTTAAAATTCTAAATATTTTATTCCAGTTATGTTATCATTGCTATTGGCAGTTGCCTTTTCTAAGTCTATAAGTGCCAACTATGTTGGTTTGTTTTCCTTTAGTCTTCTTTCTCTTATTAATCTGAGTGCTAAAATTGCTTCCCTTGTCCCTATACATTCCCTGAAACCAAATTGGTCTTTTCCTAACACTTTTTCCTCTCTTGCCTCAGTTCTTCTGTGCAGAATTCTAGTTAAGATTTTTGATGCATCAATAATTAAGCTAATTGTTCTGCATTCTTCACATTTATCTGCTCCTGCTTTCTTTGGTATCATGACAATAACACTTTTTGAAGTCTGACAGAACTTCCCCTTTTTCGTAAATATTACACACCAGTTTGTATAATCTATCTTATCAGTTCCCCACTGTACTGCGCAGTAATTCTGCAGGTATCCTGTCTATCCCAGGAGCCTTTCTGCCATTCAGATCTTTTAATGCTCTCTTAAATACAGATCTCAGTATTGTATCTTCCTTTTCATCCTCTTCGATCTCCTCTTCTTCCTCTATAACACTAGTTTCTAATTAATTTCCTCCATATAACCCATATATATTAATATATTCCACCCACCTATCTACCTTTATTTTCGTATTATAAATCTGTACCATCTTTGTTTAACACATTATTAGATTTAATTTATATACCACAAAATTCTCCTTAACTTTCCTGTATGCTCTGTCTATTTTACCAATGATCATTTCTCTTTTCACTTCTGAACACTTTTCTTTAATCCACTCTTCTTTAGCTAATTGCACTTCCTGTTTATAGTATTTCTTTATTGTCAATAGTTCGTTTTACTTTCTTCATCTTTAGCAATCTTATACTTTCTATGTTCATCCATCAGCTGCAATATATTCTTTGATATCCAAGGTTTTCTGGTAGTTCTCTTTGTTCTGTCTAAATTCTGTACTGCTGATTTAAGAAATCCTTTTTAACATTCTCCCATTCTTCTATATTTTCTACCTTACTTTTTTTACTCAGACCCCTTGTGATGTCCTCCCAAAAATCTTCTTTACCTACTCTTCCTCAAGCTTCTCTAAATTCCACCGATGCATCTGACACCTTTTCTTCAGGTTTTTAAACCCTAATCTACTTAGGGTGCTTATCCTGTCTGTTCCAGGATAAGCATTGCAGTCAACAAGTTTATCTGATACCTTGCATTATCACTTGGCTTTTTCCTTGTGTATATTCTTCTATTATGCTTTTTAAACTGGGTGTTCGGAAATACTAAATTATACATCGTACAAAACTCGGTAAGTCGGTCTCCTCTTTCATTCCTTTTTTCCTAGCCTGTATTCACCCACAGTATTGCTTCCTTGCCTTTTCCAATGCTTGCATTCCAGTCTCCAACTATGTATATACACTCATATATCACATATTTCCTCGTATGTACACTCTACCTCATCATCTCAAGGGACTTGTAGTCATATAGATGTAACCGATCGTTGTCGGCTTAGGTTTTGACTTTATCCTTACAATGATTCTATCGCTATGCATTTTGAAATACTCTATTCTCTTCCCTATCTTCTTGTTTACTATGAAACCTACCTGCCTGCCCTTTATTTGAAGCAGAGTTAATTATTCTTGGGGAAAAAACAATTCTAGTTTTCCATAGCTTTCATCAGAAGATTGAGTGATGTTGATATGGCCATTTAAGTCCTGACCTACACCCATAACAACTACTGAAAAAGTTGCTGCCTTCTTTCAGGAGTCAGTAAAATATTAGTTAACTTTTATTGTTAGTTGGACAATTAACAATTTCAAAACTCTTAAAAAAACTCAAGGAAACTACGTAACAATAAACTATTTTTAACAAAATATTTTAATGAATATATATTGATCTTTTAATATGTCATTATTTAAATTTAAAATATATTTATAATTTTTGTGAAATATAATAGCGTGTCGTTGCTGAATAGTAATGTTTTATAGATTCTTTTATATATACCAGGATTTTCAGGAGATGCTTGTGAATCAGCCTTCTAACCACTTATGTGCGCAGTCTTGAATTCTACAAGCTAACTGAATTAGGTATAGACATCATTAAAAGTACTTTGATTTAGATACAAAATATTTAGATTGGCAACAGAAGTGTAACAGAGGGGATATTTTAGTTGTCAAATTGCAATTTTGCCTGAGGTTACACTATATTTATTTCTTGTACATTTAAAATGATATTATATACATAAAATTATATTTAAAATATATATTGTATAATTAAAATTTTATCAAGTAACTGGGACAAAATGACAAATTGGCTGGGATGCTGGGACCTCATCATCAAAGCGGGACGACTGGTAAGCCTATAAATATATCATCTCGGGCAATAAAGCTAAATGAAAACAGACTTATGCTGGTAATCAATAAAACTATTGAATTTATAAAATTGTATGGCCTCTTCTATAATCTTATCATGTTTATTTCAAAAATATAATGTATACACGTTATATTTAATTATATTTTAAGCAATAATTAATTATTTATAATATTATCTATTATAACAATATATTATATAATTATATTTTAAGCGATGAATCAAGAAAGAAGAAAAAACTAAACTATTCTAAGGAGAGAAAATTTTTTATAAATTCCTTAGAGATATTTGATAAGAGATAATTAGGTGTTGACAATATTATGTGTTAGTCCTTCAGAAAATTGATTAATTATATTGTATGATTTGATGTGTCACAGAAAGGATTATTTCCAATCTAATATAAAATTTCTTATGCCAATGAAACCTTATTTACATTGATATTGTTTTTTTTTTTTAATATATATAATGTATTGTATTTTATTTTAAAAAATTGAGACCTTTGTATTACATATTTTATTATTTTTATTGTTAATATATTAAAAATAACTTATACTTTTTATTGATTTTATTGTAACTTATAAGAATTATTCATAGAATTAAAATTATAATTAATTCATATTTATGGTGTTTTTAAGGAATAAAACCTGTTCACAATGAAATTTTTTTAAGTATTAAAGACATTTTCCTAAAATTTCTGTTACATTTTACTTTCGTTATTGCGGTTGAGTTAATGACATTTACTAAGCTTGAGTACTAACAAGTAAATATTGCTGCTGAAGTTAGGTATACGTTATAAAATGAGAAGAGAAATTAAATTAAAAAGTAAACAAGATTAAAACAATTTGTTAGTGAATTGTATCCTGGAAATTGAATGGTATGATTGAAGTATAATAAAATGCCTGCAGCTAATGCTGGATTCAGTTCACTACATGCTATTAGCATTTTTGTTATTAATGAATACTAGAGTTGCAGTTAAAAAAATGGGTAAACAAAGGACAATTTAGTTTACAAAGGGGTAATTTTATGAGTTTGCAAAATCTAGTTTACCAGCTAAGGATTAAGGTTGTAAAGCTCCCCAAAATATCAGAAATAAAGAAGTTGGAAAGTAAAGTAATTATACAGTATTAGTATTATTTATGTACCTCTAAGATTGAGGTTGAACCCACTGGCTTGGACTAGTGGTGAGCGTGTCTTTGCAGATCAGCTTATTTCAAAGTCGAGAGTTCCAATGTTCAAATCCTAGTAAAGGCAGTTAATTTTACACAGATTTGAATACTAGATCGTGGATATCGGTGTTCCTGTGTGATTGGGTTTTAATTAACCACACATCTCAGAAATGGTCAACCCTTTTTTTTTTACTTCTCGGCCCTCGGCCCCCCTAGTTCAATCCAACTTTCAGGTATAGCTCGAACCAGAGGGGTGTCTATTTCATCGACGAGCCTCCCCACATACCAGCTGTATGTCTGGAATGGCAGGTTAGATCCATTATCATTTGCCTGTTTGACGCCATGGCCAGACACAGCATTGGGTTTTTCAACATTCATTTTAAAACCTAATGCTCATTCATTTTAAAACCCTAAAAGCTAATGCAAAAATATGAAAACTTCAATCGAAGTACAATTTTAGTAATGTAAGTCATCCAACCTAAATACTAAATACAATTAATTACTTACCACATAGTTTATTTTTTTAAAAGTATATATGTGAAATGCACTTTCAATGTCATACAAATATTGTAAAAGTGTCCACCTTAAGCCTCAATGCCAGCATGAATGTAATTTTCACATTATTTGAAATATTTAATGTTGCCTCTAAACTACTGAGAATTTATTTATAAACATTTATTTATAGTTTATAAAGAATACATTATTTGAAAAAGAAAATTGTTTGAAAAATTCAAGAAATGGGAATCTGAAGAAGAAAGTCAGTCTGACCAAAAGTTTGTGGATCCCAAGGAACCACAAACCATGAGACAATAGTCAGTCCCAAAAAATAATAAATTGTACAACACTTAAAAAATTTGCTGTACAACCTGACCCGTATAAAAATTTTGCAAATTGCCTATATTTAGTTTATGTAATTTTGAGTTTGATGTGACAGATGGGTTAAAAATGTTATAAAAATAAAAAAAAACACGTTAACTGCAATAATTATTTATTTCTAAACGCTGGAAAAGTAAGTACAATAATTGAAATGTTATAGTAACAAACTGTACAGAACATTAGAAAACATGAAAGTTACTGCTGCTACAAAGCATTAGTTTGTCCACTGGTACAATCATAACCATCAGACATCATGTGTACAATCAGACATGATACAAGTTTGTGGATATTACTTTAGGTTAGCACACTGACAAGTTACAGAGGGGAAGTATTTTGAACATATATTATAGAATGGTATGCTTTCTAAATTTATTTCATTAGTTATTTACAATCTAAAACATTCATTTAAAATTTTAAAATAAATATTCTAATATTTAAAGTAAATAATATCAGCTGATATAGCTATTTAATTTGTTATGTTGTTAATTATTAGTTATTGTTTATTATTATCAATATTATAGCACTGTTTAAAGTTTGTTATTGTATGATGCATTATGAATGTAAAATGCAATAGAATTGTTCATGCAACACATTTTACCTCATTTTATAGTTAACATGATTTTTCCATCATTCAATTTTGAGTGCTTATAACTTGATAACAAAGTCATTAACAGAAAAATGGGTTTCACCGTTGTTTTTCTTGTAAAATTTTAAATTGAAATCATGTGTCATATATCCAAACTCCTATTTAAAAAAAAAATTAAGTTTGATTCAATATGGCAGATCCAAGGTGGCGGACAAAAATTAAAAACCCGCCATAATACAGATTTTTTTTTAACTATGTAGAACTCAATTTCTTTCTGCCTCCAATGACCTGTAAGACATGCAGTATAAAGCTGCATATATATATAAATATAAATAGAGTGTCACACAAAGAAATGGAGAAACTTTCAGGACATGTTCTACTCATGAAAATAATAAAAAAAGTCCATATAAACATAAGTCTGGAAACACTTTGTTTTCGAGTTACAGCTAGCAAAAGATTTTACTTGGATTTCAACTCTTCTAATAAAAAGAATCCCTACTGTAATTTTTGGGACCCAAATTAAGGCATAAAGTTAGTGGTTTCTCATATAATTTGAGGCTGAAAAATAGGATAAAACAGGTCTCAGCACTGTTATTCCAGTAATTTTTAAGATATCCAACATATAATACAAAAGTCAATGTTGAAAAACAGGTTTGTTTTAGTTTATAGTACAATAGCTTTGTTAAATTACTAATAAATATGGAAGATTTAGTAACAAAACCTATAGAAAATTTAATTGTCAAAATTTCTGTAAACAGCCAAAAAAGTAAATAAAAAAATTAAAAAATTGGCTTTTTATTGAATAAACATTCTTTTTAACCATTCTTTGGTATATCAGCTATTTTTCACTATCTGTAACTCGAAAACAAAGCATTTCCAGACCTACATTTTCATTAACTCTTTCATTATTTTCCCCAGTAGAGCATATCCTGAAAGTATCTCCGTTTTTTTTTTGTGAGACAGCTACAAACATAATTTTTTGAAAATTCAAATTATTTATCAACATATTGAAAACAGTGCCAATTAAATTCAAATATAACAACTTAGCCACCAAAACACAGTACCAGAAAAACCTAAAAAAAACTAATAACAGCAGTTGACATTCATGGGATCCCACATCATCAGTCGGTTCACAATTCTATACTTATATCAAATAACAAAAAAGAAATAAAACCTTAAAAATGTAGAAAACATAAATACTTTAACAAACACAAAATTTTTAATTTGTAATGTAGTGTTGTTACAAATTTTTAATTTGTAATACTGTGGTGTTGTTACAAATTTTGTGGTTGTTGCGAGTGTTTATTTTCTAAATTTTTAATTTTTTATTCCTTTTTTGTTATTTGTTTGATGTAATTATAGAATTGTGTATTGACTGATGATGACAAACTGGTATTGTGCTTTAAAGGCATTGGCAAAGAAACAGTGATTTGGAGTCTTGTTTTTGAGTGCCAGTGGTTAGGTTACAGAGAAAAGTAAATTGAATGAATTACATAGAAGACTTTTTATGTTGAAACAGCTCAGTGTCTTATTCAATTTTTACATGCTAATGCACTGTTTTCATTTCCTAATACACCACATCTTTTTAAGTTTAAGAACAATTGAGAATAAAAATTAAGTTAATATAAAGTTAAGCTTGAATAAAAATTAAGTTAATTTGAATGCTGTGTTTACAGCAAACATTGTTTAAATCTTAACATTAATAAAACTTAATTTTCCTTAAAATTTGTTATAATGTGCAAAAAGTTTTAATATCAGGCTGTTTAATTACATTGGTGTATAGAAATTTATTGTATCATATGATTATGCCATAGGGAAGGGGAGGCAGTCATTTAATATGAAATTTATGAGATATGACAGGAGCTGAAAAAAATTTTCATTATTTTTTTCTTGAATTGCAAAAGAAAAATTTGCAGTAACTCTTCAATCATTAGCTAAAGTTGAAATGTGATAATTTTTCAGAGAAAACAAATTCTGAACTTTTGAAAAGTCTCAAAAACTGTTAAAAATTGTTGTTTTTTGCAAAGCCAATATTTATTGTAAAAATAGCTTTTTTATTGTAATTTGTGTATAAAAAGACTCTTCAGGCAACTGTAATTAATTTGGCTTTTAAGAACTTTTCATGTTCATTTCAAGTACAATCTATTCTTCACGACTTGTACTTTCAAATGGTGAAAAGTTTTAGACCACAAATTGGTGTAAAACTTGTTTATACTTCTTCAAAAAAATGAGCGAAAAATAAAGCATACTCACATGGTAGTCATGGAGGGGGAAGCAGTTCACTGCAATAGCGTGTGAATAAAGCTGAATTCGTAACTTCAAATCGGCACAGTGTGAAAAAAAAATCACTCTATCTGCATTTTTCAGTTTTTTTACAGTAACTAATTAACGAAAATCAATGTTTATGGTTTAAATTATAGGCATTACAAATGCCTACAACCTTTATTCAGAACTTTTTCACCTAGGAAGTTTACCTTGGCCTACAAAATTGAAAAACAGATTTTCGCCACTTTTGAATGGCTGCCACTTTGTCCAGTTAGCAAAAGTTTTGTCCAGTCACATATAAACAAATTATACTTACCCTAATCTACAACCCCATGTACTTCCCTAAACTCTACTAATTTTTTAGTAAAACAATTCCTATTGACTGGATTATAATCAATATCTTACACATTTTTAACTCTTGATGTATGATAAAAATGTTGTGTTCTAATTTTATTTTTTTAATTAAAAATTATCACAATAGAATGGCACAAAACTCTAACATAAACAATTAAAAAATAGATAGCTGCAAACATCTTTATCAAACAATTATTTATCTCAGTATATTTTGTAGCACAAGAGTAAAATGCAAGTCCAACAAATATTATTTTCAAAATAAACACAAGCAAACAAAACTTACAAATAAATTAATACAGAGTTCTTAGTAAAATTAAAAATACTCAAGAACAACAAGGCAAGTCACCTCAGATCCAAGCTCATCTTGTAAAATTGTAGTCTGACACAAACATACCAGTGTCTTCAAAGTATGTTGTGTTACGTGTAACACTCTACTGCTGTATAATTTCAATAGACGTGATAAAAAATCATCATCAAATTTCAAAATTTCTTCAGCCAGTTTAAAACTACTGGTTTCACACTGGTTTAATTCTAACATCCTAAAGAAACAAGAAAACATTATCCAACAAGACAAAACATTTAACAAACTACATACAAAATGAAAAAAGGTAACTTTTAAAGTAAACAACTCTATAAAAAACCTAATGTACTTCAATTAGTTAAAAAATAAATTATTAAATTATTTATCATTACAAGTCAAAAAGAAATTCCTGTGTTTACTTTTATCAAGCTCAAAGCTGGTTTGGATTACTTATGCCACCATTAATAGAAAACCCAAAAAGGAAAAGCTGGTTTAGGCTTTGTATTGGCTATACAAAGCCCAATCACACCAGAAAAGGAACCTCATGCAGCATTTATAAGATGTTATCAAGTTCCTTTCTCACTCAAGAGTAGATTTTAAAGATTGATGATAGATTAACTATCATCACCTCAAAAGTATAATACCATTATTATTGCATTTTTGTTTTCAACCAATGAATTGTCAAAAATATGAAAAGCACTCCAAGATATGATTATATAACAGACATCTACGAGGGATGTTTGATAACTTCATACAAAGTCAAGAGATGGTGCTCATAGTAAATTGTTAAGGTCTTCTTTCCCACATCTCAGTAAGGAGAATAAACAAGTAGTCAGAAGCATTCACAATGGTCATCATTTGAGTCAAATAATGTGATTTATGAAAATGGACAAATAGGAATTTCCTGTAGTGATCAAACATTACTTTTTGAAATGCAAAGTCAGACAGGAAGCTAAATCCAAGCTGGATAAATATTATGGTGAATCAGTTGTATCAGTTAAATAGTACACAGGTAGGTGGTTTGGTTATTTTCAGAGTGGTCATATGAGTACAAACTACAATGAAATTCCAAATGGCTTAATGAGGTTACAACTGCAGAGAATATTGCATGCAACATAAGAGGAATATACCTATTATAACATCTCTTTAGAAATTGAACTCCTTAAATTTGACTAGAAAAGCCAATATCTTTTGATATCAAATAAATATCAGGTGACCTTTTTATGTTTCTTTTAATCTCATCATTATATTCACTTCGGTCTTTATAGAAACTAGTAAGAGATGAGTAACTATATATTTTCTCTCTTTAGATGTGAGAGAAATTATATATACATACATATATATAAAATCAGGTTAATATATATAGGAACATAAACCTACATCTGATGTGGTAATAAATATATAACCATAACAAAAAGCATCTCAGCATTTCTGGCTTCGTATTTCAAAAAGTAATGTGTTATCACTACAGGAAATTCTTTTTTGTCCATTTTCCACAAATCACATTACTTGACTCAAATGACTACTATTATGAATGTAACTGACTACTTGTTTATGCTCCTCTCTCTCTCTCTATATATATATATATATATATAGCAAGTTTTACGCTCCTGTATATACATGCTCCATACATATATATATATATATATATATGTATATATATATATATGTATATATATATATATAGTAGGGTTTACACTGCTCTATATATATAATTTTTTTTTTTTAATTTAAGTAGTGCAGGCATTAAATGACATTGATTTAATTGTGATCTTTTGCTACCATCTTTTGAATCTTACAAATGGTAATAAATATATTACTATATACTGAATGATAAATCACATTTCTACTTACATGGAAATTATCCGCTTTTATTCTACTTAAATTTCTATCCATTTTATCAATGTGGATACAAATAGTGGCCACCTTAGGATGTAGTGTTCATCATGTAGAATTTTTAAGGTGTATTTGAAAATGCTATTAAATGAATTACTAATATGTAGTAAAAATTAATGTTCAAATGAATAAATAAAAAAAATTAATTTTGAAAACTGCCTGTTTTAATGGCTCACCCACTACACTGAAGAAAGTTTGAAATACCAAAAACAGTAATACATTTTTTTTAAAAATCAACAATGATAATAAATTATTAAATTACAATAAAATGTAGAATAAAAACTCAGTAACTAATAACATGAAAAAAGAATTTTACTGAATAATTAATACCTTAATACTGTATCGGAAATTTTGGCCCATAAATTATGAATTCTTTCCTTATTACAAATTTCATCTTTCAAATGATTTTCTACTTTTAGTAAGGAAACACAGCACCTAAATGACAAAACAAATTTCTGAAAATACTCTAAATAGAAAATTACATTTTTAACAAACATATTAGGAAAAATAGAACAAGGATAAAAACACTGTTCACTAATGACTCATTTTTCTTAAAATTTAATTTATTCACAATCATCATGATTCATGAATCATGGTGTAATTATTAATAAATATTTCAAAAACAGTTTAAAAAAGTAGCAGAATTCTAAAAGGTATTACTTTTTCACATTGTAATACAAGGTCCATATACCAAATGCCTAAATTCAACATTTTTCTAGATTGGCAAATGCCCTATATGTTTTCCTTTTATAGTTTTTATTACATAAAATAACAAGGAAGTAATTTCATATGGAAAAAGTTAACTGTTGTGTATTTTTTTGATAACGTTTTACAAAATGTATGAGAGTAAGATAGTATCATGGCTTATATATACATATATAAAATATATATTTATACAGTGAAATTTAATGGATACTTCCCAATGACAGACTCCTCTTAACACAACACCTACATAGCAGTTTTATGGAGGTATTAATGGCTAAAATACTTCTCAATAACGGAGCTTCAATACAATGGATGTGGACAATGAATTTACCAATAAAAACTATTTAATCAGTTATTGAAAACAAACAACAAGAATAAAAATTGAATTTTTTTTTGTTTTATTTTATATTCAACGTAACTAATTTGTTTATCTGTTGTGAATTGCATCACTTCCTGCCTTGACGCTGATGTAATGATTTCAATCAATTTATCATCAGTTGCTGTACACTGAACCCACTAATATTTTTATGGTAGGTACTATATTTTTATTGTAGTACATTTTCCATATATAAGTTTACTGTACGTTCAATTTTGTGCATTTTATAAAAATCATTACAACCATCGTTACAGCAACTTAAAATGTTTCAAAAACATAAACACTTAACATAAAAAGAAAAAGTAGCAGTTATAAATGTCTACAAAAAGAAAAACTCACGTGTGTGTGACATGGCAAAATGTTTTGATATCAAGAAAATTCAGGTAAGTGATATATTAAAAAGTGGAGATGATATCCTAAGCTGTGGACTGAAAATGAAAATCAGTTTAGCAAACATACATTTCCTAAAATTCCAGGCTAGTGGTTGACATTTGACTTACGAGTGATTTTGCGGGGCTTATGCTAATAACATTCCAGTCTCTGGAACTTTGATGTATGAGAAAGGCCTAAAAATTGTAAAAAGAACTCAGTTTCGATAAATTTAAAGCATCAGGGAGTTCGATAGATAAATTCTGAATTAGACATAAAATTTCATTTAAAAATGTTTGTGGTGAAGCTGGGGCTGTAGATGAGAATTTGGGGTCTGATTGGAAGGAAAAGTTAAATGAAATAAGCGTGAGTTATAATGAAAGAAACATTTTTAATTGTGATGAGACTGGTCCTTTTTTTCCGGCTTTGCCCAGTAAAACAATGTGTTTGAAAGAGGATAAATGTACCGGAAGAAAAAATAAAAAGAAAGACCGACTGTTATGTTGACTGTGAATTTGAAAAAGCATTAATAATCGATAAATCTGTAAAGCCTCGATGTTTTACGGGCATAAACATAAACTCGTAAGAAATTGAATGGTATTCAAATAAAAAATATTGGATGACTAGGGCCATAATGATGGACTGGTTGTTAAGTTTTGTTCATAGAATGGGAAGGCAAAATAGGAAAGTCATACTATTCTTGGACAATGCAAAATCGGACCCTAATGTTAGCTTAGAAAATGCAGAATAATATTTCTTCCCCCACATACTACTGCAGTATGTCAACCACTAGATCAGGGGATCATTCAGAACTTTAAAATTTCGTACAAAAAAAGGTGTTATGTACTTGTTGTCAACAATGTATGAAGCTATCAATGCTGATGAGCTTTCTAAAAGCATTAGTGTGTTGGATGCAGTTTTATGGATTCATCTGGTGATAAAGTAGGATAATACTGTGACAGTGAGAAATTTTTTTGTAAAAACCAGTGTTAAACCTCCACAAACTTCAATTTCGTCAATGAAAATCTTAGTGAACCAAATGAAAATTCTGTAAAACAGAGTGAATAATAAGAACTTATTGAACAGTTTGGAAACAGCAAAGAGTACCCAAATATTGACGATATTCTCAACACAGAGGACATATCAACTGATATCTATGATGTTGTTGCTGCCTCAGAGTTGACTACTTCCAAAATAAGCAACAACGACTCTCTGACAATGATGAACCCAGATTTACCATCACGAGTAAGGAATTAGTTAAGTAAAGGATAGAAGTTAGAAAATAAAAACAAATATTTCTTACACCAGAAGTGCAGTCACTTATTGAAAAAAAAAAACTAGGACTTAGTCCAAACTAAAATATGAGGTGTGGCTATTAAATAACAAGACTAATTCTACTACAGAAGAACTGCGCATGCACCAAATTCATATGAGCAACAGCTGTATAGAGTGAAGCCTTCTCTTTCGATTACTGCCACTCCAGTTTCTGCAGACATATTAGTCTGGTCATGGCCTTCATTTGGATAACATCTATTTTTTTGTTTTGCTGCGAAAAAATAATAAGTGTTTTATTAAAGCAAAGAAGTGTCGTGAAATTTCATATGAAATTTGGAAAAACCACTACTGAAACTTATCTTTTATTAAAAAAAGGTAAATGGCAGTGAATGTTTATCATGTACATGAGGTTTTGAGTGATTTAAGCATTTTCAAGATAGCCGAGAAGACATTGAAGATAATGTTCACCAAGGTTGCCCTTCCACAACAAAAACAGATAAAAATATTGAAAAAACCCATAATCTGATCTGCTCTGACCATCGATTAACTATTCTTGCCTTTATTCAAAGTCCTTGCTCAAATCCGTGAAAAAATAAGAAAGACCTGGACTGTGAAAGAACAAGTTATGGGTTCTTCATCGGGACAATGCACAGACTCACACTGCATTGTCTGTCAAGACATTTCTAGCAAAATATAACATCCCACTGTGTGTGTGTGTGTGTGTGTGTATGTATGTGTATGTATGTATATGTGTGTGTGTGTGTATGTGTGTGTGTGATGACAAAAAGAGAAACTGATTGCTAGTCATCCTTTCAACAGAAAAAATTATTTTTTTATCAAAAAATGTGATTACTAGCCCTAAAAAATTTACTTCTTGGCTAGAACACACAGTAGCCAGACTGCATTAATTATTAATTATTTGAATTTTAAAATTAGATAAATTGGGTATATATTAAGTCAACGGAATCACTTTAATAACTTCTTAGCATAACTTCTTAATGTAGGACATTTAGCCATTAATTAACCATAAAATAAGAAACTTTAAAGTTCCATTAGATTGATATAAAGATGGTGGACACTTCATTTAAAAAACTAAATTTTAGAAAATATTTTTGACATGTATACAATTTAGTCAGGCATTCTTTTAAGTGGTCCTTATCACATTAACTTGATGTACATTAAATAAAGGCGTTATTCAAACAATTTTGTTTAGCATAAAATAATCAACATCTTTGAATTTGATATCTTTTCAGTTACTTTTCATAAAAATAGCTTTCACAGCCGGACAAATAAAAGATTTTCCATCAAGAGTTAGGAATCCACACACATATTTCTCACAATCAGATTGTAATGTATAATTCTAATGACAGACATCCAGTGTTAAACTACTTTTTTATAATTTAATATTCTTAAAGTGGCACCTAATTAACTGTGAATAGTTATCTAATAGCAATTCTAAACACTAAATTGCCCTGTAAAACATATGCAAAAGGCAGGGCAGTTATAAGTTACACAAATGAAACACTTCGTGTGCAGAAGCACTTTCAATTTGATTCTGAAGTTAATCTTACTTATGATTGACATTTGGAAAGTTCTCACAGAAACATAAGATTTTTCATAAATTTATCACTTTTTATTCTTCAATATAGAGAAAAACATACATCCAAAAATTCTTTCAATCTAGAGTATGGATTATTCTTGTATTGAATCTTGCAATTCAATACATTTAAATCAATGATTTTCTAACTTATTAATAACCTCAGAATAATGCAATTTGTCCAACTCTGCAAAATAAACAGTTTCAGCTTTGATCTCATCATCTAAAAAGAACCTTCATCCCATGAGCCAATTCTTCATGTTTGGGAATATGAAGTAATCGACGGGAGCCTTAACATGATGAAGCTCTTCTAAGAAAAGGTCATGGAGCTTTGCAGCAACAAACTACCAAGACATGTATTCAGACGCATTATCATGGTGAAAAAGCACTTTCTTTTTGGCCAGATATGAACATTTAGCCTGAATAGCACCCTTCAATTGGTCCACTAATCAATTATAATACTTCCTGGTGATGGTCCTGCCTTTTTCCAGGTAGTACCATTCTTGTAATGTAAGCATCGCACCACAAGAATCCTAAAAATCCAAAGCAATAATATTTCCAGCAGATACAGAACCATTTTTGCTTTCTTTTGGCACTTTCACCTGCTCCTATCTGTATTCACCTGGGCTGACCTGAGCCCCAAGGGTCCAGGTTCTGGCTAGACAGGCCAGCTAGAATGCATGTGTATATATATTAAATCAACATAAATATATAAATCAAACATATATAAATCAAGTTTTATATATATATATAAGGGACTTAATAAACCTCCATTAAATCTTCTGCCTGCAATCTCAAATGTTTCAATCATGCAGGGGTCTGTAATAAATGGAATGCCCTGATTTTGCATCTAGAAAACTTAAATCTGTTACACAGTAAGTACGTTTAAAAAAAAATTTGTTGTAAAGAACAAAATATTTAAAATAAACATATTTATAAAAATATATAGGTCGTTTTCTAAGTACTTGTTTATAAAGTTGATCGCTTCAAATTAAATATGGAGGAAACAAATTTTTTGATGAGATAAACATTTTTGCTAACTAAAAATAAATGTACTATAGGACTTCATACTGCTATCATGGACATTCTTGAATTACAGATAATAGTATAAAACAAAAACTAATCAATTGATAGATTGTAACTTTGGCTATAATTGTTATATTTTATCTTCAAAAAACTTATAGCAATAAAAAAAAAAATTACATTTTTTTTCATATAACTACTTACACTCAGATAATAAAATTTAAGTATCTGCACAAACATCTGAATATATAACTGTACCAGAAAACCATTATAACCCTTTACCATCCTAGATAGTACTAATTATTTAACTGGCTCATAGACTAATAATACAATTTTACCTAATTACATAAAATCTAACAATTAAGTATAAAAGATAATTGTAAAATAAACTGCAGACTTTGAATGTATAGAAAAATAAGTTATCTGCCCCTTTTTTTTGCTCATTGTTTCTATGTCTACTTAACCTAGAGTTCATGTTTAACCTTCTCTGAAATAATATAGTGTAACTTCAAAGTAAAATTAGTGTAAGTGATCTTTCACATATTTGTTTTTATGGGTAAATAAATATGAATAAATGTTTTCATATATGATAAAAACTACAACAGGCTTCACATATAATCGAAGCTACAACTGTAAATCACAGGAAGTAATGATTAGGAGAAACAAAAAAATTACATACCAACAATCAAAGCTATGCTTAAAAATTACATTAGATTTTAAACAATTCTGGAGCTAATGAAAAAGGGAGACAATATGAATGATTCTTTCATACTGTTTATTTATTGCTTTGTTATTTTATAATTTTTACTCTATTTACTTAACTTAGTAAACATAAGAATTGTCAATGATATTTTAAAAGAAAAATATCATACGTGTAGGAAATTTATTAAAGGATTAATTTATTTTATACCCTCAGCAATTTATCAATTTGAAGAATACTTAGACAAGATACTGCTTAAAGCTTATAAAATTAAAAACTATACAATAAGCAATCTTACTAAGTTTTTGTGTTTGTCATCAATCACCTGACTGGTTTCACGTACTTCTTCATTCCTCTCCATTTTAAGCATATCTCCTATTTTTTATACACCCATTACATCCTAAAAACTCAATAACTTATTTTAAAAACTTTAATCTCAATCTTCCTTTATCATTTTATCTTTTATGCATCCTTCTAGAACCTTATTTTCTGGCCCAGAAATTCTCAAAACACAGCCAACCAACCTCATCCATTTTTACAAGATTATTCCAGAAATAATTCTCTTCACAATATGTCTTAAAACCTCTTCAATCCTTATTCTATCAATCCATCTAATCAACATTTACATTTCAATGGCTTCACATTTCTTTGTTTTCCTGGCTTCCCTTCTGTCCATGCATTACTGCTGTTGTGAAAATTTCTAAACTAATAAATAATTTTTACTATATTCATTAATATTTACTATGAATATGTATGATTTAGAAATTAAAAAATTTCTAAATCTATACATGATACCAGATCATTATTTCTTTATAAAAGCTCTCTTGGCATGTGTAAGGGTGCTGCTTTTGGCATTTTCTTTATTTTGTACAAATATTTTGTATAAATAATTTTTCTTTTATCCCTTCTTTTCTTTTGGACAATATAAATAATGCTTTTATTGAAATTGAAACCACATCTAAAGTCTCAAGTTTTCTATACGACAGTGTATAATCTATTCAGTTCTCCTTCAGATAGCATATAATTCAGAAAGTATATCACCAATTCCTATAGGTTATTATTTTTAAAGACATTCAACGCTCTGTAAAATGCATACTGTAATACAGTCTCCTCTAAATCATCACTCACTTCTTTTTTCTCCCCAAGTAAGTTTAGATGCCTTTCTCAAGCTAGATATATGTTAACTGTAATTACATTCTTCACTGCAGACCTTGTCCTCCACCCATCTCTCTTTGTAATTTCGCACTTTCTATTAATTTCAGTTCTTATATGAAACATGTTTTGCTGCTATCAGCTGCTACATTTTGATATCAGTCTGTCTAATATCTTCCTGTACCTTCTAACCTCATCCATATCTATCCAATGTGTATCAATCTTTAAAACTACTCCATTTTATTATTTTTATCAACTGCTGTTGATAAACTCACTTCATAATAATTATTAAAAAAAATCATGTCACAAAAAGAGTGATAATCGATGAAACACAGGAAAGAAACTGAATTCACATTCCTGGTACCAGAATATTTATTCTTTTCCTTTTTTAGTTTCCTTCAATCCTTTATCAGAGCATAATTTACAGTAACATCTATTACTTTCTTTTTGTGGAATGTAAACTGCAAAATAACAAGCAGTCCATACTACTGTTGACGGAAGGAGGCCTTGGTCATGATTCAGTCTGGAACCAGAGCCATTGTAAAATCAACTAAAAACATTATTCTGTTGGTTATCTCTTTAAGTACTGCATAGCTACTGAAAACATATCAATGAAAAATAATCTTTTCCATCATTTTATAGTCTTTTTCTGAAAAGAATAATAACTACAGAGTTGGTCAGCTACATCAGTACCATTCTTGTTACAATGTTATAATTATTGTTAATATATTATATATATTATTGTTAATAGTAGCCAAAAACTACATATTAAACTAAAATTTATTACATTTAGTAAACCACCTTTATCTCTTAACTAATGCTGGGTCAACAAGAAATAGATCTAATAGATTCATTTGCAAGCAAGATATTAAAATATCATCTCACCCTTTTTTGAAATTTTTGATTTTGAAAATTTATGAAACACCTCTTTTATTCGTCATGATATATTTTTACCTACAGATATCATGATATTCTTCATATATTTATTCTGTGCAACTACACAGAATGCTTCCCTTCCCACAGAAAAAACAATACAGAATAATTTTTTTGGGAAACACAAAAATAATCAGATGCAAAAAATAACCTAGAGAGTAGTACCTTTGCAATTTAAAACCCAAACATAAATATCACAATTAAGCTCAAAACCAGTGGAAGCAATACACACAGTAGTCATATTTATTTTTTTGTTCTTATATAAACCCCAAACCCTATCCTCCATCTAAATGGGCACTTAAAATCACTGAAAGTAAGATATGTATATGGGTGTAAATTTCTTGGTATTGTTTTATAAAAAAAATTCAAAGAAAAACCAAATGTTGTGAATAGGGTCATGTGCTTATTTGATTTTATTTATATATGTTGAATTATTATTTACATATAAAGAAACCCTCTGAACTGATTACAATACATATAATTTTTCTACAAAACCAAATACACATATTTAGGCTCCAGTAATAAATCATTTTGGCAAGTTCATTACACACATGTGCAGTATAACAGAAAAAACACGTATATTTAATTTTATGTATTTTAATTTAGTTTTACAGTAACCTATCATTGCCAAAACGCCTTTTTAAAGAAGCAATGCAAGAAGCTGTGCACAATTTGTGTTCATCTATACTTTTTTTATTGTGTCACTTCACAGAAAACTGAGAAAGTTAAGTACAGAGTAGGTTTAATTTCTGTTAGATAAACAACTGCTTGAACTAAAGTAAAAATACCTAAAATAGTACTTCAGTTCCATACAATCCCATTTTTTTTAAATAGGGAAGTTTAAGTAGTTTACACTGACAAAAGCTTCCTGCAGCAGTATCAAAACATATTGATGCGGTATTTTTTTAAATTTAGAATTTTGAATAGACTTTAGATTTTAAAGTCACTTTAAAATCTTATCCAAGACTTACCAAGTTCTTTTTTTTAAATAAGAACTTATACCCTCACCACAATTTAACAACTTCACAGCTTACCTACAACAATGGTCCAAGATAACTGAAGAAGCCTTCTGTGACATCATCTGTTCTAATAAAAACTGTAGTAAATTTAGATAATGCTTCTCATTCATAATATCAGGATGTGCATTAAGAAGTTCAGTTAATATAGCCAACCTGGAACATTGAAAGGAAACAAAAATAATAATAAAAAGTGCTCAGTATTCAAAAGATGATTTTGTGACTATATGACTATCATGATAGAAGAAATTTCCTGAATGTTAATAAATTAAATAGTAAGAAAATACAATTTAAAATCTTGTCAGTTTAAAATACAATTTATAATTCTTTTTTATCATAAAAAGATCCTATACACTCTCCACAAGGATTTTAGAATCACTAAACTTCCATGAAAAATTTTTGTTCAACCAGTTCCTGTATTATTAACAAAAGTGGGTGCTAACAAAAATATATACAACAGAATTACTACTGTTTTTTCCCCAACATTTCATTAACTCCTTGAGTTAAACAAAAAGGAAAAAGTTGAAAAGTGATTTTTGGCACAATTACTATATTATACCTTCCCTTGTTATAACATCTAATACTATCAAAGACTTAAAATCCATTTCTACATAAATGTGTTGTACTGCATTTAAAATAAATTTTTAGAGTTAACTGAATAATTTATTAACTATTTTTTAAGTTTGCCTAAAATTATTTTAAACATTTTTTATTAGTTCAAAAAACTCTCAGTGGTTGTCCCATTACCAAATTCTTAAGTATAGTAGCCATTAATATACATATAAATTACTTTATCTTTTTTCTTCTTTTTTTTCTAAACATTTAAAAAATTTTATTTTATTTCAGTTTTTTCAGTTTAAAAATTTTTAAACTGAAATAAAAGTAACTTTTCAGTAAAAAAAAATTTTTTCATTCATTTTTAAAATCAGATAAAAGTTTAAAATAAATAGTAGTCAAAAAATTCTTAAGAATTGACTAAAATCCTAAGATCATAATAATATGCACATTTTCTCTATTTTCCTGTTTCTATACTTCCCTGATTCCCTGTTTCCTATTTCCCAATAAGTCCCCTTTCCCTTTCTCCTCTTTCCCCTTTCCCTTTTTCCCCGCGCATAAATTAGTCCAATAGTTTTTTAGTCTACAGCACACATACAAACACTGCCTTATATATATATATATATATATATATATATATATATATAGAAGAAGAAAGTCTATTTGTATATTTCTTTGTTTCGTAAATATCTCAACACCAGCACCACCTAGAAGGTATAGTTTATGCAAACATTTTTCTTTTCAACTAATACGAGGGTTATTTTTTTCAAGGTCTGATTGGTCATGAAATAAAAACCTGCGCAAAAATCGGTTGAACCTTTGCGCATATGTGTTGCGCAGAGTCTCTAATATGGCCTTCAATCACGCCGCATCACTTCATTTAGTTCTGAACACGCAGCTAGCACGTAAACATGTCTACAACAATAGCATCTCCTGCCAAGCGTGAAGTGCGTGCGGTAATTCGATTACTTCAGGCTGAGGGGTGTAATGCAGCTGAAATTCATCGACGAATAAGTAATGTGTACGGTGAAACTTCAATGAGTGACAGCAAAGTACGATAATGGTGCAGGAACTTTAAAGCAGGACGTACAGATGTTCATGATGCAGGCCAGGGAAGGAAGCGAGTGTCAACCAATGATCTCATTGAGCAAGTGGATGAGGCAATTCGAGAAAATCGTCGGTTCACAATTTCTGTATTGAGTGATTAGTTTCCTGAAATTTCAAGGTCAGCTCTCTACACCATTGTGTGTGAAAGACTTCAGTACTGCAAACTGTGTGCGAGATGGGTTCCCAAGATGCTGTCCGACCATCACAAAACAATGAGAATGGAAGCCTCCCTAAAGTTTCTCCAGCACTACCACAATGAAGGAGAAGATTTTTTGAACAAAATTGTCACAGGGGACGAGACATGGGTCCATTTCGAAACTGAATAAACAAAAGAACAATCCAAACAGCGGATGCATTCTCATCTCCCAGTAAACCAAAGAAGTTCAAGCGAACCTTCTCCAACAGAAATTGTATGGCTACTGTGTTCTGGGACCGGAATGGAGTTTTGTTGGAATTCATGGAACATAGAACGACCATCACTGCAGCCTCATACTGCGTGACTCTTCAACGTCTACGAAGGGCAATTCAGAATAAGCGGAGATTATTGTTGTCATCTGGCATTATCTTTCTCCATGACAATGCTCGGCCACACTCTGCAACTGTAACAAAGAAGCTCCTGCAGTGTTTTCGTTGGGAAGTGTTTGATCTCTCACCATACAGCCCGGACTTGGCTCCATCCGATTTTCACCTCTTTCCTCACATGAAACGCTGGCTAAGAGGACAACATTTTGACACAGACATCGAGCTGCAGACCAGCGCAGAAACATGGTTGAAAACACAGGCGGCTCCGTTCTACAACGAGGGTATTGGAAAGTTGGTACCATGCTACGACAAATGTCTAAATCGGAATGGCGACTGTGTAAAGAAATAGCGCAACTATGTAAGTACTTGTTACAAATAAATAATTTTTTATTTTCACTGTGGTTTTAATTTTGTGACCGATCAGACCTTGAAAAAAAAATAACCCTCATATATATTCTGAAAATGAACCAAATCAGACCATAAATGCAAATTTTTCCAATCACCTCAACACCAACACAATCTAACAGGTCCATTTTTTCAGAGGTATTTTTTTCCATGTAAGTAATATATTCTGATATGAACCAAATTGAACCATAAATACAATTTTTTTAAATATCTCAATCCCAATGCCACCTGGCGGGTCCATTTTTTGCAAAAATATATTTTTTTTCACGCAACTAATATGTATTCTGAATGAGCCAAATCAGACAATAAATAAATTTTTTTGAAATATCTCAATCCTAGCAGATCCATTTTTTGCAAAAATATTTTCACATAACTAACATATATGCTGAATAAGAGCCACATCAGACCATAAATACAATCTTTCAAAATATCTGGACCCCCAGCACCACCTAGCGAGTTCAAATTAATTCAGAAATCTTTGCAGGCATGTCCACAACAACTCACCAAAGTTTCATCGTAATTGGATGAATGGCATAGGAATGCATATGGGACGAACAAACATTCATTTATATATATAAATACACGACGTGCTACCCAAAAGTTCAGGAATTTGAATTTTGCGCATGAACCATTGCTGGTACAACCTGCTGCCGCTAGATGTGGCTAACAATACTCTTTGTGAATCAGTGTTCCAACAGCTATGACAATGAGAGGCTGCATTGTTGGCTTTCGTGCGGTTGTGTAATGCTGTGTTTTACTGCTTTGGCAAAGATCTAAATGGCAGATTTTAAAGAGCAAAGAACCTGTATCAAATTTTCCTTCATGCTTAAAAAACTGGTGCAGAAACCCATCGCATGCTTGTGGAAGCATTTGGTGACAATGCTATGAGTAAAAGTAAAACTTTTTTGTGGTACAAACGATTTAAAGATGGACAAACGACAGTCGATGACGATAAGCGTTCACGAAGACCATCAACAAGCGCAACACCGGAAAACATCGTGAAAGTGCAAGAGGCTATTGTTGCAGATCGTAGACAAACAATCCATGATGTTTGTGCAATTGTACAAATGTCATATGGGTCTGTGCAACGCATCTTGTCGGACAATCTGAACATGTGATGCATTGCTACAAAATTCGTACCGAGACTGTTGAACAGCGACCAGAAACAAATCACGTAGCTGTCTGTAGTGAACTGAAAAATTCAGCAAGAGATGACCCTAACTTCATCTCCAACATCATAACCGGTGATGAGACATGGGTGTACGGGTATGACACTAAAACTATGGAAGTCCCCCAAGTTCACCTGAAACACCTGGTCGCCAAGTTCACCACGGCCAAAAAAAGCACGCCAAGTTCACAGCAACATGAAGTCCATGATGATTGTTTTTTCGACATCAAAGACATTATCCATAAGGAATTTGTTCCTCTTTGTCATACTGTCAATGTATTGTAATTGTGAAGTTTTGAAGTGGTTACGTGAAAGCATTAGGCGCAGACATTCAGAACTGTGGGGTAACAAAGCTGGGTTTTGCACCATGACAACACATCGCTAGCTATTCGGAATTTCTTGGCTTCCAAAAAGACGGTAGTGATTCCCCACCCACCCTATTCACCTGACCTTGCCCTGTGCGACTTTTTTTCTCTTTTCAAAAATAAAATTTCAGTTGAAAGGCCATTGTTTTAACACAATTGAGGAGCTTCAGGAAGAAACAGAACGTGCTTCGAACACTTACACCTGCAGACTTCCAGGGAAACATGGAATCATGGGAAAAACACTGGGATCACTGTATCAATGCCAACGGGGATTACTTTGAAGGAGACAGTGGAAATTATAAGTTATGGTAAGCTATTTTATTTTTATGGTAAAATTCCCCAAACTTTTGGCTAGCACCTAAGATTATTTTATTTAACGTAAATTTAATTCTATTATTTTTGCAATATTAGAACCATTCAGTTCGAACCCAGCTCAAAGAGTGATAGAGACTCACAGTTCACAGTTCATTATTTCAATTCAATAAAGTTTGTGATTCCACCGGCAAATCACCACTATTACATACATATCTTTTTTTAAGGTGAAATATACATAAAAACCTTCTCAATTGAACCAAGAAACATGGGTAAAAATTTGCTTGCAATTGATCAAGTGGTTTTTTTGTTTATCCCAAACAAACAAAAAAACTCCTTTTCCTCTTTATATAATACTATAGATGATAATGAGTACGTAAATTAAAACTTTATGTGTACAAGTGATACGTATTAATTTACTCTCAAAATCCTGTAAATATATATCTAACATTATAGCTGACAGTGGAAATCCCACACAGGTTAAGATTTTTTATTTGTATAATATTTGTTATTAATTCAAAATAGTTTTGTTGACATATATTTCTTATAATAGTAACGATACCATTAATAAATTTTGCATCTTCTTGGGTTACTTTTTAAATTATTTTTTATTATTTTTATAGTATGGTCTATAGGTATACTAGGATACATGTTAGTTATATCATAACTAACCATTTAGTTTCATTATGAATGAAACAAACCATTCTAGTTTCTTTATTTAAATTTAAGCTGTTTAATTTATTTATTAACTTGTAATCATTTTTTTTACATTAAATGCATTAGGTAAATTTATTTTATTCCTAAGAATTTTATCTATTATTTTGGATATGATATAACAGAGGGAAGGTTTAAAATTGATTAAAGGTCACAATGGGATGTCGCACAACCCATAGGAAAAACAAATAGATCCTTTCAAACAAAATTCCTTGAACGTTATACAAATTACAAAAGTAATAAATTAGGTTTATCTAATATGCCAAACCATTTAGTAAAGAATTAAACATTCTATTTCTGATATTACACAAATTTAGAAATATTAGAAATTTAATAAAGATGACAAAAGAGTAAATATATTTTTAAAAATATTACATACATAAATAAAAACAAAAATTTCAATTTGATAAACCATTAGGGAGTGTTTGAGGAAGACAGTATTATAAAAACAGCAACCAATAGCAACACTCACATAATAAATTAGTACACAATTTTCACTATAATATTGCACTAATGTAACAAACAATAGATCTTGTGCTTGGTTTATTTCAGTATTTTTAATTTTTAACATTTTTAGTGTCTTTTTAATATGCAGTTTAATTATTCAGTTTATTATTCAATCGTGACTGAAGATACAAAATTCCACTAAAGTACTTTCATGATAAAATTGAGATAAAATACGTCGTATCTTGATATTCTATACTAGGTGGTTTATGTTAATAAAATTTAATATATATATATATAAACACACATGATCAAAGCACCTCAAGATCAAGTTAGACCTGATTAGTACATTAAGACAATGAAAGATGTAAAATGCAACAGAAACCTTTTCTTTTAAATGTCAAACTAATCAATCATCACTGACCTCATTTTATTTACAATTTTAATTTTAATTGACAAAATTATCTCCTTATATTTTTTAAACAAGATTTGGACTAATGCAAATCATTTAGACAAAATTAAGTAGTGGGGGACTTGTTAAATAAAGGCTCTATTGGGACCATATACCATTCATGCTCTACTTTGTACTGAAAATTTACTGTAAAAACAGAATTAAATAAATCCAGTAAATTAATCAATCTCTGTAGAATAAAAAGATCTACAACTTGAAAAAACTGTTTTGAACAAAAAACGTATGAGATTTTGTTCATTACTTCCCATAATAATGTAAATTTAAAATTTTTCAACAGAATTATTCAGATTAAATATTTTTCAAGAAAATTCAACTTACTTTATTCACTTAAAATTTAAAAGTATGATTAAAATCAAAATCTCATTTTACCATGGCCACATAACCAGTGGTTCCTTGCCATTAGATAATTCAACCAGTTGTTCTAAGAGTGCTTGAAAACTTGCTTCAATACGTCGTCTCTTAGCATTAGGAGCTGACAACAGTACTGAATCATTCATTGCTGGGACTGTGACATCAAACACTCCTGGCCATATATTAAAATTTGTATAAACCTTTAAAAAAGAAATTAATAGATTAATATGGCTACCAGTTTAAAAATCTTTTTAGTTTTACATGATACACAATGTACACACACTTATAACCCAATTTAAAAATTGAACATTTTATATAAAAGCTACTATCTTGTAGAATAAATTATAGTAATAAATTAAAAAAACTTCCATGAAAATTAATAAATCTGTACTAACTGACCTACCCCACTAAGTATCTTCTTTTGTCTTTATAAATTAATAATAAAGTAATTTTATTATGATGAATGTTTTCACTCTAACTTAAAAGATCTTAGAAATTCAACTATAGCATAATAAACCAAATTAAAACAACCACATGAAGTATGCACAGCAGGTAAAAACTTGCCGCAAACAAATTATTTTTTTAGCCATCAAGCTTTTGATACACTTGTCTAATTTTATTCACTTTTTGCTACTTTTATCTTATCCATTCATAATCAAACATAGTCTGTTTGAATTTTATACTCTAATGAATTTCTCAAATTAAAATCTTTCCATTCTATTTTCTCTCAACCAACCAAGTTTTCAATTAGTACATCAATCTTTCAAAACCCACTATTCATTTTGATTTCACATATTGCTGTTGAAAAACTTTTAAAAAAATACTTCCATATAAATATTATTGTGTAGTGGTTCGATTAGGATATTGAGACTGACAATTGAAAATGTTTATATAATTTCAATTCATTAATGTAAGAACATAAATAAACAAGACAAATCAATAATAATAATTATAATGATGACAATAGTAATAATAATAATAATAAACAACTCACAATAATAATCAGAATAATAACAATAATGACAACAGTAAACAATAATAATAAACGTCAGTAATAAACAGATAATAATCAAGGTAATCACATCCACAACATTAATAATAATAATCAGTGATTACATACAAAACAAAATTTAATCGTCAGGATTTATTTACAGGTAGTTAAATATTGAAAACTGACACTAGATAGGGAATCATGAAATCATGGGAATCATAGATAGGGAATCATCAAACCAGTCAAATAACTGAAGACAAAAAAAATATTGAAAACCAGAATTCAGTCCCACTGACAAAGGACATTAGCATGACTGCTAATCTTAACATTTTTAACCACAGTCTTGTATTAACAACAATAGTACAACAGTTAAGACAAATATAAAGTTCTTTAACTGCAAATACCTTTGCTGTTCACAAATACACGACTACCCTAACAATTTATGAATGAAATTTAGTAGATTATCTCTTTTACTTACAGTCTAACAATAACTAACCAAATTTTTTTGTTTTCATGTACTGTCCACACTGGAATTACTCGTGCGTGACCTTACTTTAATCGTGTTGAACGTGTATGCACTAGAAATTTGCTCCTTCCCTGACTCCCTTGCTTAGAACTCTCTCACAATCTGACTTTTCAACTGGCCTTCCCTGGAGTATTTATACTCCTATCCTGTTTATCTGCCGGACCAGACCCAACTCAAAGTGATGAGAATGATCTTCCACCTCACATTCCCATGAAATTCCTACCTTGGTCCGGTAACTCTTCTCACAGAATAACATCCATTTAGATGTGTCAGCAGACAGTATTACAAAGGAAAATTATTAAACAGACCTGTTAGCTTTATTAAAAGGGTTTCTTTTAGCCCCTTTCTGGATTCCTCCCATTATTAAATTTTCTACTCCTTTCTTAATCGGTAGGAATCTGTTACTCAGGTCAGTTATACCACAATAATTACACTATTTTAAATTATTATCTTTACCAACACAACACATAATTATTTTTAATTTCAATATCTTTTTCCTTAGATTTTGCTTCAATCTCAGTTTTTCTTATACTTTAATCTTTGTATAAGTGATGTAAAGACTAGATTAAAATATTGTTAGAGAGAGGTGGGGGTTTTCATTACAGAAGGTACAATATTGTGTGCCACACTTCTCTTTTAGTTTATTACTATATTAAACCCCACCTGAAGCTGGGATTTACTCTAAATTCAATAAACTAAGAAATATATTTAATTTAATAACTCCAATTAAATATTACATTCTTTAATACCACGACCACACTTTATATATTTGTATAATCTATAACATTATTAGTTCACTTATCAGTTTGTATCAATAAGAGAATTAACAAAGCATTTATGAACCTTATAAAAAAAAAATATTTTATTGAATATGATACAAAAACTGACTTAAGGAACTATCCTATATTTAAAAATGAAATATTTTTCATTCTATTTGAACACACTACAATACAAACATAAAATGAAGTGCATACAATGTTTTGCAACATTTTGCTTATTTAAAATGTTTTGCATTTCTCATTCATGTCAAAAATTTATATCACTTTAAAGTTGGAGAATTACATTTCCTGAACTGAAAAATAATGTACTGTTGATTTTAAAAATAAATAACCCACCCACTGATAACTTTAAAATCATTATTACTTAGCATACTAACAAATTTTCTGGCTTGCTGACACGAAATAGAAGCAGTTGTAAGCGTAAGGAATATTTAACACTTGCTTTTTACAGAAACAAAGTGACATCAATTTCTTCATTAGAAGCAAATAAAAATTTACATAATTTTTTGTAAATAAATTTACAAAATTTAAATAAGGTTTCTGAGATTTGATGAAATATTGAAGTTATTAGTGGAATTTACTATTACAGCAGACCAAGTACAATATTATAAAGAAACAGAATTGTTTAATAAGTCACCAAACCAAAACATCAAGCCATAGCTTTATTGCACATACCCTAGCTGAGTACAGAAAGTACACTGAAAGTATCAATGTAATTTTTGAAAGCATGATAATGATATGGTCTTCCACGCTCATTCTACTCCATTGCCAAATATCTAAACATAATTTTATACATAAACTCAGAAGAAAAATTTTTTTTTTAAACACAACCACTTACATTTTAATAAAAAAAATAAAAACAAGATTCACACAAGTAAAATAATGAAATTGCTTACACCAAATTTCTAAACTTCACATTAACAAATAAGAAAAAAGCAATATAACCAATAATAGTAGTAACACTAACCTGTTTCATTACAGCAACAGCAAGTGTAATAAAATGTTCATTTAATTGATAATTTGACCGTCTACTAATCTGATAATTGTATAATTCTTTCTGCACTAAACAATAAATTGCAAGCAGATGCCTTTTCCAAACATTCCAATCACCTGCTAAGGCCTCATCAGAACCAACAACAGCATCACCAGGATGATGAGCTTGCACAAGGATCACCAACAATTCTATTAAGTAATTCTGCACAGTAAAACAAAAATTCATACACTGAAAAAAACATGATATAAAAACAATACATCACATTCATAACCAAAATCTGAGAAGGCATGCTGTAAATAAAGTTTCAAATAAAAAAGCTATACCATAATACAATGAACCTATTGAATTTTTATAATAAACTAGTATACAGTGAAATTTGCTAAATTTTTACCATCCACAAATATTTGTAAGACGTTATTAATTTTAACTTTTTTTTTAAAAGTATCTTGAAATGTATATGAATAAATATAATTAAAAATGAATAGAATACAAAAAACAAGATTTTTTTTAATTTGACAGTTATTTTTTAAATGATAGAATTTTAAATAGTAAGTAGGCATATTGTTAACAATGTAATATTCAAATCGCTCCACTATTGATGTATAATTACTGACACATCATAGTATAGCTGGTTTTATATATGACAAGTTATACTGAATAATGATAATACTGGATTGTTTTGGTTGCCATAAATAATTTTATATTTAATTGATTTTTTTTTTTTTCAAAAAAGATCTTACTTAAAAACACACCTAGTAAACGATCCAATCAATAAATTATTTATGAAACAAATAATTTGACTACATTAGATAACTATCCAGTCAGTTTTTAATCAACCATGATTAAAAGAAGATTGTTTGGTTATTTTAAAGTGTTAAAATTTTAACATGTAATAAATTATATATTCAATTGTCTGTTATGTATAAACCATTGACATCAGAAAAAAAGGCCAAAAAATTTAATAAGAATTTTTTTATTAATTATTATTATATTAAAAGAAGAGCAAAATTAGAAAATAACTGAATAGTTTTTTGTAAACCAGCATATAATTATAACAATCAATACACTGTCAATTCCAATTCATTTTAATAATTCAATCAGGAGTAGTGTGCACACTACTCTGTTGCATGCAACAGATGACAGATTATTTCACCTTTTTTCGGGATGTATCATCACACCTATTTCCATAAGAGTTTAACAGCAGTGACATAGTTTCTTCAGCAAAAGTACAAATGGCTTTATGACACTCAGTCCCCAACTATAAAAGAAAATTAATGTTACAAATCACATAAAAAATACCTGAAATTGATAAATTTGTAATTAATATCAATCTTAATTTTTTTCACATAAAAGATGTCATTTTCCATCCTCATACTATATTTTGGGTTTGTAACGTGATAAAACTTAGCTAACTTATTTATATAAAAAAGAGAATTGAACTGATAACTGTCCAAAGAGAATTGAACTAATAACTTAAAATTATACTACTCATTCATCACTGAAAGGGTTACGGAACCTTGAAAATGGTTAAAATCTATGTTTCGCTTTATTTTTAAAAATTTAAGGAATTTTTACTCAGTTATCTAAAAACAGCTTCATTTCATCATATTTTTTATTAAAAAAGACAAACTCAAAATAATTAAATACAGAAAGATTAACAAAATAAACTGATTTACCAATTTAATCATTCCTTTCACCACATTCATTTTCATTTGGGAGGTAAACCTTTCTTCAAAAAACTATTTTGTTTTAATGCGTGGAATTTCTTTTAGGATGATCATCAGTAGTTTGCGAACTCAGCATTATTTTATTTGAAAATATTTAGAAAATCTAATTTGTCATACAACTAAAATAAAATGATACATTATTTAAAATTTGTTAATGATTTCATTAAAATATTACTGTTAATCAGGATATTATTAATTCTAAGAATCCTCTACATAAAATAAAAGACAGTCTGACTGCCTATTAAGACACTCCTCCTGAACGGTTTTTCTGTTAAATGAAATTCACAGGTTGACAGGCTGACCATGTTAACCTGTGAGTTTAGCCTCAGCCCAACACAAAGTCTACCAGCATTTCAAAATCATAAGTCACAACTTTCCTCAAAGAAAATTTCATGAATTTTTTTCTTAAGTATAATTTTAATAAAATCGATAAGGAAATTTAATTTCTATAAAAATGTGAACTACTTTTCTCAGATACAGTTTCTTATATTTTTCTTCAGTTATTGTTGCTTATATGACAGAAGGCTTCCCACTGCCATTCTTGACTTTCCATTCTTTCTACTGGCACATACTGCATGGTAGATTAATAGGCATAAATCCTTTATTACTTGGTTCTTCAGTACATAATTTCAAGATGTGTGCCATGGTCATGTGGTATATATGTCAGAAGTTCAGGTCACTGACTCTTGAGCAATAGTAATAATTTTTTTTTTACAAACTACTATACCAAATACTCTGAACTAGGTAGGATTCAAAGGTTCAAAGACTCAGGTTCTTCGGACTCTATTCAGTTTGACTGTTATTGATCCATTTCATTGAAAATAAAATAAAATAATACTTGTTTATAATGTATGCTTATCATTACATTTTCATTTTTTTAAACCAATCATAATTTAATATTTATACCAATTTTATAACACTTAATTTTATAACAATTTTTAGTTTTCATATCATAATATTAATATGATTTTTGATTTTAGGCAAATTAATGCTTTTTGTCTTTAATATTTTGCTCTTTTAACCACTTGCAAATTAAAATTTATTTAAACTATACGAATCATTACTTTTTATCAAAAAGACAAGTTACATCTGCACAAGATAGATTAGAGAATGCAATTAATAGGGTAAAATCAGAAATTAAAACTAAGGCACTGAAAAGCTCTCTTCCATATCAATAACAATAAATGGAGCAAAACAAAAAACTGTTACTGAAAAAAGTTGTCTATAATCTGGTGAAAAATATCTTTCTTCTCTACACATCGGTGGTCATAGCAGTGCTAAAAGGGGAACTCACCTTAAGATTAAAGAGTGTAATTTTTTATTATGAATTACTCTAAGTAATGCTGAAAGGAAAGTTCACCATTCCAACCTAGAGGATCTCAGGAAGATAGCCCAAACTAATCTTCTTAATGCAAGAAGGAAGATTTGTAAGAAAGTTATAATAGATATCAGCCTCTACTACTATTAGAATGTAATAATGGAACACATCCATTATTACATTCAGGTCATTACTATCGGTTAGTTTGTTTTTTTACATTCACTTAAGATATGAACAGCCAATCTGACTTTACAAGACCTGCTAGACAAAGACAGTTTTAATTCAACTATCAATATATTTTATCAAAAATATTTGATAAAACCCATCCCTTCTGGAGGACTATTACTCAGGGAAAGCCTACGTAGTACAACATATACCAGGTACGTTCAAAGAGTAAAAAGAATTTTGAAATTTTGCAGGTTATATTAGTCCTATCCTCGGGATTTTTTCATTGTTGTATAAATAAACATGTCTGAAAAGTATTTGTACAATTTTAGCCATATTGGACGTTTAGTCTGTTGTCAGCTGTCAAAAGGATAACATGTGCTTTGGTATAATCAGCAATTTTTTATTTGTATAAATAATGGATCAGAGAATTTGTATTAAATTTTGCTATAAGAATAGAATAAAATGTAGCAATGTTTTAAAAATGTTAAATATTGCTTTTGGTGAGTCTACTATGAGTAAAGCAAGGGTTTACGAGTGGTATGAAGGCTGTGAAGACGTTGAAGATAATGAGCGCCCCAGCACATCAACAACCGATGAAAACATGGAAAAACTGAAAGAAATGATTATGAATGATCACCATATCACAATCAGAGAAATCACTGATGATGTTGGGATATCAATTGGATCATGCCGTGAAATCTTTTCAGATGTTTTGGGTATGAAATGTATGACAGCAAAATTTGTTCCAAAATTATTGAATTTTGAACACAAACAGCGGCGAATGGAAGTTGCTCAGGAGTCGCTAAATGAAGTCAACAATGATGCAGAACTACCAAAGTGTATCATAACAGGTGATGAAACATGCTTTAACAAATATGATGTCGAAACTAAGGCTCAATCATCCCAGTAAAAGCATTCTGGATCACCAAGACCAAAAAAAGCTTGACAAGAATGGTTAAATATGAAGGTTATGCTCACCATGTTCTTCGATTTTAATGGCATAGTGCATCATGAATTCTTGTCACAAGATCAAACAATCAATAAGGAGTATTACCTACAAGTTCAACGCTGTTTGTGCACTTAAAAAAAACACCCGGATTTGTGGCAAAATAATTCATAGCTTTTACACCATGGTAATGCACCTGCTTACACTTCATTGCTTGTTCATCAATTTTTAGCCAAAAACAACACTGTAATGATTCCCCAGCCGCTATAATCGTGACTTTTACCTATTCCCAAAAATAAAGAGAACCGTAAAGGGCCATTGTTTTACAAGCATAGATGAGATTAAAAGTGAGCTGAAAGAGCTAAACACTATTCCAAAGATCGAATTCCAGAAGTGTTTCAGGGACTGGAAAAAGCACTGGCATAAGGCATAAGTGTATAATATCTAATGGGTACTATTTTGAAGAGAATAACATCAATGTAGACGAATAAATAAAATTCTATCCAATAAACAAAAATTCTCGTTACTTTTTGAACACCTCGTACATGGTCCACAATTACAAAAACTGCTAATTTAAATTTTATTTTCAGCTATTTTTAAGTAAACGTTCTTATTTCAGAAATCAAAATTAGTATTTGTACATAAACTACTTTTTTTTAACTTTTACTGAAATAATTTTTTTTAAATTTTACTAAATATTCTCATGTAAATATTCAATTATTCTCACATAATGCAGGAAATATAGATTATTACAATGGGCTACTAATATGCTTCACTTTCATAAGTAATGAGTAAGATATCGCAGTAAAGGATTTCTAAACAAATAATAAATAAAAAAGATCCCTTTCGACACACTGGAAGGCGGAGATAGATTTCACCGGTGCTAAATAGGGGATAAAAAAGATTTCCACCTTAAAGTTAAGAAAAACTTCAAATTTACTCAATATAACAATGGTTGCATGTGACAAAAAGCTTCACATGTTTAGCATACAAGCCCCATTTTCTTACAATTCAAACAATATTTTGGTCATCCCTTGCTGTAAGGTTGGTCATATCAAAAATTGTTTCAGACAAAAGTTTTAGGTAATATTTAGAGGATTTAATATAAACTGATTCAATACTGTGCCTATTAAGGGAGGAATGGCTTTTTGTTATAGTGATATTTTGTTTTTTTTTAAAAAGCCCCATTTCCAACCCCTTGATCCGATTTTGGCCGTTAACAAACTTGACCGAGATTTTGGGATGAGTTATTTTTAAGGAACAATTTGAAAGTGACTGGTGCAAAATTATGGCAGTTACCATGTCCACAAGAAAGTGAAATATGTATATGTATATGTATATATGTATATATATATACACGAGGGTAAGTCAATTATTACCTGCAATTTAGTTACATTTTTGTTTATGTTGATAGTACTGTTGTGTTGCATATATGACGCATGCGTGGTTTAATTGTTGTTATGTCTGTGCAGGTTTGATGCTGCTAGGTTAGTTCCATTATCGCTGCCCTGCCGTTAACCATGACTGCTCTGTTTTCTGTTTGCACCAAAGAAGAGCAACGGTCAGTGATCCATTTTTTTGTGGTCAGAAAAGGTATCAGGGGCTGAAATTCATTGAAAACTTTTGGTAGAGTAAGAGAACAGTGTGTTGCTGCAACAGAGTGTCTACGAATGGATTGAAAATTTCAAAAATGGTCACACAAGTGTTACGCACGACGAAAGAGCCAGACGACCGTTTACTGCCACAAATGAGGAAAACATTGAGCGTGTACGTGACATGGTTTCCTTAGACAGACGAATAACTATTGATGATATGGCACATTGTCTGCATACTAGTCATGGTTCTGCCTACAAAATTATCCACAACTGACTTGGGTTTCATAAAGTCTGTGCAAGGTGGGTCCCAAAACAACTCACACAGTGCATAAACAAACGCGCTTGGACATCTGCCAAAAACATTTGGATCGCTATGGTAATGAAAGGGACATCTTCTTAGACAGAATCATCACTGATGACAAAACATGGATCCACCATTACGAGCCAGAGAGTCAATGGCAGAGTATGTAATGTAAATATCCAAATTCGCCCTGCAAAAAAAGTTCAAGACCCAACCATCTACAGGAAAACTGATGCTTACGGTTTTTTGGGACTCACAAGGCCCAGTACTGGAACATTATGAGGAAAGGGGTATGACAATAAACAGTGCAAGTTACAGTGAGATGCTTACTGCCAAGTTGAAGCCTGCAATTCGAAGCAAATGCCGAGGACTGCTCTCGAAAGGTGTTGTGTTGTTGCATGACAATGCCCATCCACATACTGCTGCCCACATTGCTGAAACACTCCAGAAACTCAACTTTGAAGTACTGGCTCATCCTCCATATAGTCCTGATCTTGCCCCTTCTGACTACCAGTTGTTTGGTCCACTAAAAGAGGCATTAAGGGCCTGTCGATTTACCTCGAACGAAACAGTGAAAGAAGCGGTGCATTCCTGGCTCGCAGCTCAACCGAAAACCTTCTTTTATGAGGGCATCAGGAAGCCTGTGCAATGATGGACCAAGTGCGTTGAAATGCAAGGGGACTATGTTGAAAAATGATATACATGTAAGTTTCCTATTTGTATTGTAATAAAATTTATAACTACATTGCGGATAATAATTGACTTACCCTCGTATATATGTATACATAAACTTTTAAGCTGACGGTGTTTTTGGGATCTGAGGGAAGTGAAATGTGAAGATATGTCAAAATTTTCTGGAAGTCGAATCATGGTACCAATTACAATAGGTAGTTTCTTATGAAATCTACCTAATTTCGTTTTATTATAAGAGAAAGATATATAGTGCTTCTAAAACAGTGAGCTGGCTATACTTTTTCAGATTCTACTTGTAAAACTAAACAAAAAATATACTTATGAAAAATGGCAATTTCTCCTTCGTTCTTCCCCTGTCTGCCATTTTGATATTTTTATATGGAGATTTATATCTCAGGTGTGGATAGATGAATCACATTAATACTTGGTAAGCGTCTTGGTAATAAAGTTTTAAAATTAGCAAAAAATCAAGAATTAAATACTTTCGCAAATTACAAAATGGTGGCCATGTTTATTTTTCAATCCATTATCTTCGTAAATATTAGTTTAATCAAAATTTATGTTATTTGCTAAAATGTTAAGCCTTTTACTTTGAACAAAATGAATTTTATTTTTTTAAAACGGTTACCAAATAGCCGAGTTAAGACAGAAGATTAATGTTGTAATTATGTTCTATTTTCATGTCCACTTTACTTTCAATTTGATTAAATATTAATTTTATTTATTTATTGTTAATTCTAGTATTGTAAATTAGTATCAAATTAAATAATAATTTTTTTCAAAATAATAGACCTAATAATTGAAAAAATAAAACAACTACCTGTGAAAATCTTACATTAATTATTGTAGAACATTAGGTTTACTTAAATGGTTATCAACTGTTAAAAGTTATGAGATGTTCAAAGCGTCCACCACTAGAAATTACAGAAGACCCCAGTATTTTTCTGAGAGATTGTCTTAACTGTTCAAAAATTCCAGGAATATTCCTAATTTCTTGAAATTCATTTTGAATCCTATGTTGAAGATCCTCAATGTTGAATTGAATAAATAGTAATATGTTTCAAATGGCCCCACAAGTCAAGAAGTCAAGAGGGTTAAGTCAGGTCATCGGGCAGGCCAGGGCAATGGCCTGTGTAAAATTATTCAAAGTGAAAAATTAATATCAATTGTTTTATTATTATTTAATATTTTATCTCATTGTGAGAAAATTATTACTTAACTTAATATTAATTTACAATACTAAAATTAACAATAAATAAAAACAATTAATATTTAATCGAATTGAACGTAAAGTGGACATGAAAACAGACACAAAATTATTATATCAATTTTCTGTCATAACTCGGCTATTTGTTAACCGATTTAAAAAAACAAAATGTCATTTTATTTAAACTAAAAGGCTTAATATTTTAACAAACAACACAAATTTTGATAAAACTAATATTGACAGAGATATAACGGATTGAAAAATAAACATCGCTGCCATTTTGTAATTTGCAAAGGTATTTAATTCCTGATTTTTGCTAATTTAAAAAATTTATTACCAGGATGTTTACCAAATATTAATGTGATTCGTCTATCCGAACTTGAGATATAAATTTTTATATAAAAATAACAAAATGGCAGACAGGGGGAGAACAAAGGAGAAAATGTCATTTTTCCTAAGGATATTTTTTGTTTAGTTTAATATCAAAAATATCATTATTTTTAGCTGAATTAGTGCTGCTGCTGCTATCTTCTGCAACCCTTATAAGTACATATCATTTTTTCATTTATTTATTTTTTTTAATTTTAATTCTTAATTTTCAATTTTAATTTGATAAAAAATGAAATTACATAAATTATCAAAAAATTTTTATATATATTTCAAATGTCTTAAGAGTTTAATATGTAGTCTGATATAAAAATTAAAAAATTAAAATTAACTGAAATGAAAAGTTAAAATTATAACTGAAGATGTGGCTTGCCATGAAAACGCTATTGTAAAGTTATGAAAAAATAAGGTATCATCTTATTTACTTTTTAATTTCTCTACTTGGATCAAGTTTGATTATATATATAATATAACACACTCAAGGTGTCCCACAAAGAAACAGAGAAACTTTCAGGACATGTTCTGCTGGTGAAAATAATGAAAAACGTTCATATTAACGTAAGTCTGAAAACACTTTATTTTCAAGTTACGGTTAGCGAAAGATTTTACCTGGATTTCAGCTTTTCTAATAAAAAGAAGCCCTATTGTAATTTTTGGGATCCAAAATGAAAAGTAAATTTGGTAGTTTCTTATGTAATTTGTGCTGGGAGATAAGATATGATAAAACAGGTCCTACACCTGCAAATCCTGTAGTTTTTAAGATATCTGATGTAAAACACAAAAATTTGGTACTGAAAAACAAGTTTTTTTAGGTTTGTAATACAATAGCTTGTTAAATAACTAATAAATGTGTTAATTTAATAACAAAATTTACAACCAATTTAATTCCGAGAAAATTAATGTAAATACAGCCAATAAAATGTAAATAAAAACTTTTAAAATTGTTTTTTTATTAATGCAAAATTGATGAAAATTAGATAGAAAACTGTATTATTCTTTCTGTATCTAATAAACATTCTTTTTAAAAAAACAAAAATGCTAATTACTGAAAATAATTTTAAAAGAAATACAAAATTTATAAAAAAATATTTTAGCTGTGTATAATCAATAATTTAGACAGGTAAAAAGAATCTTCCATATTAGAAAACTAGAATCTAAGACTTGCTTTCAAACTTTCAAGCTACAACTTATTCTTGTTCTTTGTTTTATTTACTACAAAAAAAAACTGTGATTGCAAAAATTTGAAGTGGAGAAAGGTGGAAGTTATTTAACCTTTATATCTTTATTTTTGATAATGGAAAATCTACTTAGAAGAAACAACTAATATTAAATAGTACAATTTGTTGAATATTTAAATTTTAGCCTCAGTCAATCCAGCCTGTATCTCTTCTGTAATACTTAAATTTATCAATTTGAATGAACTAAAGAAAAACCAATCTCTTATATAAATCAAAGATGAATTGGCCCTTCATTGTTTATGGAAGTGATTGATAAAATAACTATGGCTGTTTTAAAATCTCCTGAATGTTACAAGTTTAGCTTTACCACTGATATCAGTTGCTTTTTCCAATTGATCATCACATTATCTATTGAAATGTCACTGCTTGCAACCTTACATCTTGAGATGTAGTGCGAACACATCAAACAAATGGTGTTACCTTGCATTACAGTTTTTAGAATCTCACTTTCAAATTTTTTGCCAAACAAGATATTTACAATTTCATGGCATACAAATGTTAAAAATTGCAGATTCTGTGAATGTATGAGATATAAATTTTTATTAACAAGTTCTGTGAATACACAACTTGCTACTTGTACGTTTTTTGATACTATTGAAAATTTATTCTATTTTTTGTTGTGTTTTTAGTCTAACCCAGTCTTTAAATATACTCAGCCATTTTTTTGCATAAGCACCAAAAAGATTAATTTACTGTTATTAAAAACATTTTTTTAAAATTATTTATTTATTTGTTATTTTTATTGTTTAGATTATAGTTCTCTTTTAGATTTATTTGGAACTGTAATCGATTATAAAATTTTTCACCACAAACTACGCACATGGGGCCTGATGAATTTTGTTCACCGAGTATAATTCCAAAATATACGTAATCACCATTGTAATGGCAAACGATCCTATTGATTTAGCTTCAGAAAAACCAGTGCCAATTAAAATAAAAACTGAGGTATCAGTAACTTTAAAAGAACCAGTGCCAATTGAAATACTAACTGAGGTATCAGCTGATGATCGGTGGAGAAAAATGATATTGCATGTATAGATATTACTTTTCCTACTGTCTTTTATTTACAGAGTTTACCTAAAGAGTAAAAGGTAATATTGTTTGGTTTTTATGAAAATATAAAAGTTTTAAGACAAGAACTATTGAGGAATTAAAGACACAAGAGAAAACTTGTTAATTATAAGAATACAAAGTTAAAAGGATTATTTTTAACTACCTAAATAAGTATCACCAATAAATACAATTTCTGAACTTCTACACAAATATTAACACAATCATAAGCTAATAACAAAAAAACTTTATTGTAGTTTTATTCAAAATATTAGATAGGATGAACAATATTCTACAAACAGCGTGTATTTTGAAAACAGAAACTCAAAAAAACTTTCTCTATTATGTTTGGGAGTAATTATTACTGACCTCATTAAATCTCAGGATTAAAATAGACAAGCACTAATGTATCAACTAACAACACAGCGTTTCAAACAATGTAATGTGGTTTTAATTTCAAAAATGCTAACAATACTTTACGTTATTAATATAGATTATATAAGTTCCATAACATTAACAGAATGTATCATAAGACCAGAATCAGTATCTCAGTCAAGTAAGGCTAAGGATAGTGGGGGCTTGGTTATGTATTACCTAGACTACTATACATCACTAAATAAAAACAGTTAAACATACCCGTTGGCAATATGTAAGAGCTAAATGTAACACACTCTCATGTAAATCAGTTTCTTGTTTTTTAACTATTTCTGTCCCAAGAGGTCCCGATCAGGCATGGCATTTTTCATATGCTACAAAATTCCATTTCCCCATCCCACACACAAGCTTCAAAGCTTTGTTAATTTCATCAACCAACAAAATAAATATTAAACTTACTTACAATAAAACTTTCTTAAACATGTAGTTCAATGTAAAAAAAATTCTCAGATTTACCGAAAGCCAAAATAGCAAAAGCTGTCCTATTCTAACCAACCATCAAAAAACCTTTTGAAAAATACTACAACAAACTGCCTTCTTACTTAAAAGATAAATAGTACACACATTTATATACATATAAATAAAGTTTTTAAATTGATAAATATATTTATTTGACAGATAAATGAATTATGGTCAGTAACTAACAACTTATTTACATAACATTAATATAGACAAAGAAATAACAATAAATAATAACGAATCACCACTTACCACATGTCTAAGTGGCAAATAACATTTGCCATATTTCTTTTCAAAATATATCCAACCACATATGAGAAAAAAGATAAGCTCACTAAAATGGTTTCTAATTCTAGTCTCCTTTGAAGTAGTTCTCTTACGATGCCACATATTTAGCCATTTCTTCCATTGCTGGAAATATTTTACATTGACCTCTTTTGCAACAGCTACCACATGGATAGAAACTGATGTGCTCAGTGAGGTTACAAAAAAGAATATAAATGTTACGGTACTAGTGCTCTGCTCTACCAAGTCTTAATAACTCTTCATTCAAATTTTTTTTTCAAGAAAAATATGATCAGATGCTTTTTGAACAGACCCCAGGCATATAAATTAACAATGAAAGAAGTAAATTTTTTCAGTTATCAATTTATTAATTCTTTCAAAATACAATATTTACGATTATAAAATTAATGGTAACTTGTGGCATTACTGAGTAGTCTTTTAACTTTAAGAGCAAGATGAGATTGTCCGCAGCCATGATTCACAATTAAATCTAACAATTCTACAATACTGTCTTTTGAACAGTCTTCTGGAGGATCTTTGTAAAACCCAACTGCTAAATCAAACAAATCTGAAAGAAAAGTAATTAGTATCAGTAAGTTAAGATTAACAAGAAATTTTACAATAATACATGAAAATTAATACTTACTAACATTAAATTTCTTCTAAAGTTAATCTAGAAAAAAACAGCTTTACTCCTATATATAGAACAATAATTTATTAAATTATTTTTTTTTAAATTAAAATATAAAAGAAAATTAATCAATCAATACAAAGATTAAAAACATTTAAAAAAATGTTTGTCTACAGTAAATTCATATTTAGAGTACATTATTATCATGAGAAAATATTTTAAAAGAAGCATCCATACTTTCTTTTCAGTTTTTCTTCTAGCACAGTTCAATACGAGTGGTGGCTGAAATGTAATGTTCAGTCGCTCATAACAAAAAATGAAAAAGATAGTCAAATGTAACAAATATTACATAAAAATACATTTAAATTGCTACAAAAACTTAATTTATTTTTCCATGTATTCACACTTACACATTTCTCCCGACGGTTCCATATTTCTCATTCCGCTAATGAAGAATGTTGGCAGTTCTTCCTTAATCCACAACCTCATTGCCCCTTTCAGTTCATCATCCACGGTGAAATGAATACCCTTAATATTCCTCTTCAACTGAAGAAATTGGTGAAAATTTCAGGACAACAAATCTGGTAGGATGGAAGGTATGGAATAAGTTCAAATATCAACTTTACAAGAACCTCAGCAGTTGCATGTGATCTGCATGGCCAAGCATTATTGTTGCAGAATTATTGAATCCATGGATATGAACATGACACATGTATCCAAATGGGTTTTATTTAACACCTCTATATATATATATATATACATATACATATGTGTATATATATCACAAAGAATTTACAGTCAATTCAACTTCCAGGTAGTCAGTCACATACAAGTGTTTGGAATTGCAGAACACTGTCTAGAGAATTATTTTGTAGAAGGTTGTTTTTATTGTGGCGAACCATAGCCGCAGTATTCCATGCTTTGTCATTTTTCTTTTGGAACATAATGATGCACCCAAGTTTTGTCTCTTGTCAGAATACTGAAAAGGAAGTCATCCTTTGTCACAATCCTTCATCACAATAACGTTTTAGAGACTGTTGATAAAATTCCTTTCGTTGATGTCTGATCTTTTTTTCATGAGGTTGCATGGGATCCATCGCAAACAAATTGTACAGCAGCCCAGTTGTACAATAATGTGTCCTCCTCATACAAACCGGATAGTGATGTGTTATTTGAATCTCAATCACAAAAACTACACGATTCATTCTCAATATTCGCTTTATCACTGCAAGGTTCATGTTCATCCTTAATATTCGTTTTACCAACTTTTGATGTGAAAAATTATGCTGCCCGCTACTCATAATATTTCAATCAACAATTTCATCATCAGAAGCTTTTAGATAACAATAATGTCACTAGCATTTACTTTTTCAGTGTTAAAAATTCAATAACTGTTTGCCGTTGTAAATGAGTTGACATAGCAGGTATATTCAACTCCATAACAAATGGCAATCAACAAAAAATGACAGGACATGGGCCAACTAATTTTGGAATGTTAGTAGTAGGGGAATAAAATACAAGATGGCAGAGCCTGTCGCTTTGTATGACATTTTGTTCTCCTACTATGTGCCAGTGTGCATTACATTTCAGCCACCTCTTGTATTAATAAATTAACTATCCTTATCCAAAAAAAAAACTTGTTTTGTGACCCAAATATTAATCGCAAACTAATTAATATATTTGATGGCAAATTTCTTTTTAACTAAATGTCATGAGTCATCTAAGATACTCAACAGGTTTCACATCTGTAACTGAAGATCCACAGAGTCCTCGGACAATCACTAAGCGACTTTATAAGTCATTATTCAACACTCCACCAGCAACAGATAAATTATTAGTTTTTCATATGTGGAAATAAAACACCAACAACACTAAGAACACACTCAGTTTAGTAAACTGAACTATCTCTCTAAAATAATCCTTATCAAAATACAGTTTGTTTTTTTTTGTAATAACTAGTCTGTCAATTTTTTGCCGATGTTTATATGTGATAACTAAATTCTCCCACTGTTTTCAAGGGAAAACACTTTTACATTTAAAGTGACATATATGATTTTTCGTTTATTAAATTTGAATAAATAAACATACAACGTATTTCTTAATGCATAACTTCAGTAAAACATTAAATTAGCATTTTAGTTTCTAAATAAAGCCATTTTTATACCCAAATAATATTTTTAAAGTAAGCATAAATGGGAATGATCACTGGAGGCCACTTCATTTAATTCAATTTCATTTGATTCAAAATATGAATTAATTCCTGCACCAAAACAATATATGAGTACCATACATATCCTAAACATATCATTCACACACAGAATCTCAAAATACTTAAATTGGGTGGGCTGGGCTGTGTCGGGGTGCACAGCTGTTGGTTTAAAATAAAATGTACAGACCTTAGATAAAGTTCCTCCAAGGTACAGACCGACCAACTTTACTGTAGAGTTAAATGGGAGAGCCACCATCTTATTTTTTGACTGAAACTGAGAGTCTCCAATGGAAAATTTTAGTTCCTTCTTTTGGCCAACTCTACAGATAAACTGGTCGGTCTGCATGTCAGCGAGTCACTTTTAGTATTTTGGATTGAAATAAAAATGAGACACTAACTGCATACTAAATTTAATTTTAACATAAAACAGACACTAAATGGTACATGATATTTATTTTAACTAATATTCTATGACAATTCTGTTCAACATTGTTCTGTGATATGAGAAATAAGAGACATAAGGCATAATATCAATATCAATATGCCTGGTGAACATACAATCGATAGAGATGTTGCCCATTGTTGTTGGTTCTGGGGGCACGTAGAGTCTGAATTCATTCTTTATGACTTCAACAGGGGAGCTGTTGTGTTGTAGATAATTTCTAAAATTGCAACGATCAGAGTCTCCAAGTGTGGTCAAGAGCGATTGATAAAGACATAGCTTAATATCTTCAACACTTTGTGATATATATATATAGCACCGAGTATAAACAGATCTTTGACTTTCACATCCACCAGGCATATATCGCCAACGTTATGTTTTCTCAAGACAGATTTGCTGCACAGACTAATGGCATCGATGATAATTTCTTTGCAGCTTGTGAAGTTTTGTAGGTTTCTATAGATTGCAGAACCTCTGACTGCAAAAACTCGTACCATAGAAGGTTTGGTCAACGTAGACAGATACAAAATTAGTTGACGTATACAAAATTCAAGCACCAATCAAGGATTTTATCAGCATCTATCAACTTGCTACAGGTACTACATAAACAAAATACCGCTACATTTTCGCCGGGGAATTTAGTCTGTAGAGAATGTCACAAGCTTTCACCTGCATTAAATCTCTGTCAAAACAAAGTCGATCACAAACACTGCAAGATAGACCAAACTGATTGCTTTCAAATACTGTTTTGAAGTGTTTGTCCACTATACGCCAACAGTCCTACATTGCATCAATTCGACTGATGTTGATATCCTTCAACACGGGAAAGTCTTCAAGAGATGTATGGAAGAGATGTATTATCTTCACTAATTATTTCCATTAGTTCGGGTACAGCAGTGGTAGAGGTGCTCATGCCATCAGCATCGTTCATTGAGCGCGCTGTGCTAGCTTTGCAAGCTACCGAAACAGTCTCACTCACTCACTCGGCACCGGACATTGGAGTACACATCCATAACCACCACTAAGTTATGGATCACTGTATGTGATCCATAACCTTCCATTTCCAATGATATGCATAATTTATATTTCTGGCTGGCTCTTGCATGGGCTGAGGCTGACATATTGAATTTTTATCCTTTTTTACACGTTTACTTTAATTTTTTACACACAAATATTCTCCAAAATACACCTATTACTTAAATCAATCTATCTTAACAAACTCTAAACATAAACACATGAATCACCACGCTATCATATCTAAGTCATGAGCTACACTGAATTGAATTGAGCGAGTGCCAGTTTTGGCCAATCTGCGCTGTGCCCCTTCCCCACCAACCAGCTACCAGTGATGTAAGCTCAAAGTCATATCAATGAGCTGACCATGTAAGTTATTAAGGCAAAACGATATAGACCTTTTCGTAAAGCTGCAAATTTCTGTTCTGATATCTATATGTTTAGATATGACTTTAAAGACGTTTCACGTCACTAAGTTGAAAATATTTCAGTATGTAGTGTTTTGGAATCATAACATTAATAATCCAATCTGAGTAGAATGATTTCATTCAATACTGGAATCTTACAAAAACCAAAGCGCTGTAACTTAGGTCAAAATATCAGCACTGGAATCTGCTAGCAAACAATATGAAAGTCTCGATTACATAGCACAAATCAGCCTGCTAACTGTTTGTCAATGAATATTTATTTCTAAGATAATACCACATTTTAGTAATGTTGAGTGCAGTTTCATGCATACTCATCCTGTTGACAATTACTAATATCCAATAATCACGGCAGTCAATTTCTCACTTTAGTTCAAATAAAAGATTCTATAAATAAATTTAAAAAAATTTCATGTATTAATTTCATGAAAGATTGTTCTGTTCAACTAAAATTGCAAACAAATCTTCTCAAATCTGTTCATTAAAAAAATATGATTTTTTATAAAAAAAACCTTTTTTAAGAAAACATTTATAAACTTAACTAGTTTTATAAACTTAAAAAAAACCTCTTTAAAAACCCAGTTTCTTGGATTCAAAACTTATTCAGGTGATTCTGAAAATTTATAACACCTTTAAAAATACACATTATAATTATTTTATTTAATAATTGTAATGATGAATGAATTTACACCCTGTTTATAACAAAATCTCATGGTGTGAAACATAAATTAATGAAATAATCATGTTATGTGGGTATCTTATGTTTAATAACTGAACAGACGTTAACCATTCACTTAATAGAGTTTACATCAGGTTCAATAGTTTAATATTTTGAGATTATAGTTTCACATTACAAACTGAAAACCTGATTATTGTTAAATGGTCAGTCTTAAGCTAAACAACACCTAACTTCCACTTACCAATCCAGTGTTGCAAAGATATGTCTTTCCAATAAAGCGGAATTGGAAGAACATATTGAAGAAGAAGTCTAATATAACCTTCTCCGAATATCCTTCTGTAGATACTTCTTTCCAATATTTCAAGGGAACATGACAACAGATTATTGCATGATAACAATGGGATGCTGCCTGTAAATAAATAAGTAAAACAAAACTCAAATTAATGAGGACCATTATTTAACATAAATTTTATAAACTTATTTTAAAACTTTTCATTTATCTTTAAGACCATCCTTAGGTGCTCCTGTTTTAATAAATGTGAGCTAGTGTTACTGATGGAAACTGAAGGCATTTTAAAATAACTTTCAATAATAATTGATAACATAATTTAGTTTTGTGGCATGTTACAAAACTGTAAATTTCATACTAACACATCTTGGACACGAACATAATAAATGTTAAATTGAGAAAAATTTTTAAAACAAAGGTTCTATATAGCAAAGAGACTTAAATGTTATTATTGGATTAACAAAGCCAAGTTCAGAATTTTAAAGATTGATTTTTTTTAATGATAAATCCTTAGTAGAACTTCGACAAGGGATTTATCATCATTACTCTTCAACATATACAATGAGACTGTTGTTTAAATGTATCAGTAGAAAATCGTTAATAGCAAAATAAAAAATAAATAGAAATAATACATTTTTTCAGATGGTCATATCTTTATTTCTGAAAATTCAGAAAACATTTTACTTAAGTTTCAAAAAAATGCTGTTCTTTCATAGTAGAACACGACAAACAAACTGTGGTACCAAGGATTTACTAAATAGTAAGACCAGCACTTGTGCACTTTAGGTGATACCGCAGTGGCTTACATATTAGCCTGAAATAAATTGCAAACTTTTGAGTTATTTGTAATATTACCCGATATAACCATTATATTACCATTTTTATAATCATCTATATTTATTTATTTTATAAATATAATTTAACCAAATTTAACCTACGCTCGCTAACCTTGCCTAATTACCACAGTAATGTTTTAAGTATTTAAATAATAAATTCTGTAATTATTGCAATTATTTATTATTATTTAAATAATCAAAGCATTACTGCTAATTGGTCAAGATTAACGAGCGAAGCGAGTATAGGTTAAGTTTGGTTAATTTATATATCTATAATTATAAGAAGAAAACGTTTGGGTTATTCTTTAAATAATCAAGTCTTATTACTGTGTTACTTAGTCGAGGTTGGAAGAGAATTTTTTTTCAAACTGTACCGCCTACAATGCACAAGTGCCGTAAAATCAACTATTTTAATTTAAAGTATAATAATAATGGCTCTGTAAATGATACAACAGGAATTTAAAAGCACAAACTTAAAATACCAGAAACAATTAACCATGCAAAATTTCTGAAAATCGTTTGTTAAAAGGGTAAAATTACAGATCATAATTTCTTTATTACTGTCTTAATTGCGTAACAAATTTAAGTACTGTGCTGTAAAATACAGTAATAGTTACAAACATGTTCCTTTACCAAATAAAAATTAATATCCTTACATCATGAAGAACGAGTAGTTTGTAAACATAGCTGTTAACAACCGAACGGATAACCAGTAAATCAGTTAAACTGTATGTGAAAGCAGTTATTTATATTTATGTAACTGCTTTAATAACACAGTATTAAAGTGTGTTTACCACATTCTGAACAAGCGATATTCAATAAAAACTGTCTCTTATATACAAAACGTCAATATATACAACGCTACTGTATGAACATTGATAACCAAAATCGTGAAAGTGGGATTTATTTAGTGCGGTTAGCCTAGAAAGAAAACCTGTAATTGCAAGAAAACTTAATGATTTAGAACAAAAAATGTTTGAGTTATTACGTAAAACCGAGTTGGAAAATGGCAGCAAGTCTAATCATGAATATCAAATATTTATGGACAATTTTAAGTTAGAGGAATTAAAAAAAGTGAAAAGCAAAATAAACTTAGATAATATAACAAAAAAGACAGCCCAAGATTTTGAGGATGCATCATTAAAAGAACTAGCAATTTTGGATTCGCCGATAGGGAGACCGAAGCCAATAGAACTAAAGACATTAAGTCAGCTGAAAGATGTTTAGACAGAAGTTTGTTGTTATTGGTTAAAGAAAAGATTGGAAATAAACAGTATTGGATTTTACCGCATGACATTCGACAAGATGGTGAAACTTTATGCCAAACAGCAGAAAGGATTTTAGTTGAAAAATGTGGTCCAGCGCTTAAAGCTACCTTCTTTGGAAATGCACCAGTTGGATTTTATAAATGTAAATATCCTAGGAAGAGCAGAACTGAAGCTGAAAATTCAGCAGTAGGTGATAAAATTTTCTTTTTCAAAGCCCAAATTAAAAAAGGGAATGTTAAATTAGATTTTAAGTTAATAACTGACTATCAATGGGCAACAAAAAGTGAACTAAGTGTGCATTTATTACTAATTACTATAAGACTATTTCAATGTTATTGATGAAGAACACTGACTACCTGTGAAATCAATTTAAAATGTATAGTTAAAAAGTAATAAAAAACTTTTTGTAATTAACCATTTAAAGTTATTGAAACTCTTCATAAATATTTAAGCCATTTTGTAGAACCTGAAATTTAAATACATAGCAAGACTGTAACCTAAACACATAAATTTCAAAAATTGGGGTTTTAAATTTGTAAAACATTTTTATTACTAATACTGCATTTTAAATGAGAGCAAAGTAAGTTACTATATTAATATTAGCCTAAGATTTTACATTTATAATTTTCTGGACAACAACATTTTTTTTTTACTTTTAAATACATGTTCCATTCACCATTAAATTATACTATCATACTATACATTAAATTATAATCATGCAAATACTAAAAGCATAACATCTTTGTACACAAACGTGAAATTAGTTTTCAAACCAGACTAGTTTATTAACTTTGAAATAATTTTCCCTATATAACCTAACCTGCTCAGGATTAAAAAAAAATTAGAATAGATTATAAGTTACAGCAAATGTATCTAAAGTTATAAAATTTCATCTCCAAACAAATCATAAAAAACTGTACTAGAAAATTAATCATTAATTCAACCAGATTTTACCTCATATCAGCTTAACTTCAGCACTAAACATTTAATACAAAATTCAAACGCCCATATTTAAATACTGTAATAAAAATCAATGCAAGTATTTGATTTTTCTACAATTTTGTAAGGAATTTATAATATGGCTGTTTGCATAAGATTGCAGCACTGTTTATCTAAATTAAATCATTTTTTACTGAAATATATATATAGATTACTTATATTCTTATTTTAATGCTTAAATTAAATTAAATTGTACATAACAGAATTGAATCTATTTTTTTGAAAAAATGCTAATTAGGATTTTGCAGTTACACAAAATAAGATACTTAATATATTTTATTTACTACTGTAATTTATACTATTAGATTTATAATACAACAAATCAAATGGGTCACATTTTTATCTTCCACCAAATTTCAGTGTAAAGAAAAAACAAATATTACAATTGTTCAACAATTTTACAATTATCATTTTACAATCTCTAACATTATTACTATTCTTAAATTATAAATAAATTATACAATTATAAAAATAAGAGTAAAAATAATCAAAATGAACTAGTAATTAATAAATTTAAAATAAAACAGAAATTCAAAACCAAGATTGTCCCACCTAAAACCACTATATAATACTATAGAATTTATAAATGTGAAAAAAAGAAATAATAAAATCACCTGTAGTAAAAGAAGGGGAACTAATGTTCATGTCAAACAAATATTTATATCCAGTAAGAATTAATTAACAACAGTATTTCTGCACTAGTAATAAAAAGATTAAATTACTTTTTTAATAATGAAATTACTTCTAAGCTGTCAAGTTTTATTCAGGGATTTCTTTCTCAGGGATTATATAGCCTGATTTTTAATCTTCCTTTTTTTAAATCAAATAATACTAGATGACTTTTTCCAAATACTTTGGTGCTAATTATCAGCATCTTAAGCTGTGAAATTACCAGTACCAATGTAATTAATACTTACCTGAAAAAAGTTTGTAAACCTCTCAACTACATAATCCAATAATATGAATCTATATATTATATTAACAAAAACAACAACAACCTACATGAGGAAATGCAAAATAAATTGAAAATATTATATTATATACAAAAGAGGCTTCAACTTCTTAAGTTTAGCATTATTAAAATCTGCACTACCAATAACTTCTCTTCAGAAGGTCCTGCTAATTACCTCCAAAACTTGTTAAGAGGTAATTATTTACTTTCAAAATACAGAACTTGAGAAAGTTCTGTATTTTGAAAGTAAATCATGTAATGCTCATTAAATTGATAGTGTAATCATGTTGCTCAAAAAATTTAGTTTTTTAGTGTTATAGTTCTTCAAAGTTATAAACATTTTAAACACCTGCCTATACGTGAAAAAAAAATGTTATTTTGAAAGTTACTGTTATTTAATAAAAATACAAAGACCACTTTTTCATAAAATTGGTGGCAATTTCTTATTTTAGTCTATAGTTTTAACTACCTAGTTGATGTTACGCTTTAAATCCATTACATTGATAGCAAATATTACATTCTCAAAAGCTTGAAATCTACTTCAAACTCTGTTTTGCTTAAAAGATTGTTCACTCTTTTCATCGATTAGTTATCATTACTTCCAAATTTACATAGAAAAAGAAGGAGCTGCAGAAACTTGCTGCTTTACATTAACTGCCCCAGCATTTCTTATGCCAACACTTTAAAGTACCTGAAGTACTGCAGGCACCAACCAAAGTAGCTTACCCTAAAATTAATAAGTTCCTAACATTTTGGGTATTATAACATTTGATTTATTTTTCTTATAGTTGAGCACATTTAAAAAAATAAATGGATTTTTTGGTAACAGATAAAATCTGGAAAAGGAAAATTCAACTATCACTATATTTTAATCAATGTTAATTTATGGGACTTGAAAGGGCAGAGGCCTATGGAAGACAAGTGGGCCTGAACCTCTTCTGTATGGTAATCATATTTTATCTAAACAAAGAATAACCCTGTTAAAAGAGAAAATACAGAATACTACAGTATTTCAGTGTAACTTACTTTAATTTCACTGTAATTAGTGAAAATTACAGAAAGTCAAAATCCATTTTAGTTCAGTAACTGTGGGCTACTAGTTCCGTACAACTAGATGCAAAGTTTGGTAAGTGTACTATAAATGACTTTTCACAACTTTATTTTTTACCAATATATTAATTTTATTAACATGGAGCACACAACATTAATGAAATTATTGTGACACTCAAGAAGTAATCTTTAAACAGTGTAGGAATTTTTCATATTGGTTTAGTGGTCCTCGAGTTTCCTCAGATAAACAAAATTCCCTGCATTTAAATAAGTGCAAGATAGTTTATATGTATTCAAAAATAAATTTTACTTCTATTTAAATAGATAAATTTTAACTAATCCAACCTAATAAATTCCAGATTTTTATGTATAATATATAGCACACAAACTCAATCCTATTTTATTTTACAGTAAACCATATATTTTACAAATTTAGTTTCACACAATTTAAATAATAGGAAAATGTTCAAGTTCCTTCTAAAAAAAATATTATTCACACAAAGTATTTCACTGAAAAAAAAATTACTTTTCTCCCTTACAACCATAACAATATTTTCTGCTTCCATTTCAAATAAAACAAATATACCAGAAAGAGTGACACACGATAATTTAGTCGGTCAATTTTTACTTAACCTTTTTTGAAGGAAAACTTTCATTAAATTGATAATTTCCTCAAAAATTATTAAAGCGGTAATTACTATAGAAGTATGAGTAGAATTATTAACTGACCACCCCTTGCCACATGAAATCACATCTCATGTTAAGAATATATATATAAGTTTCTTCTGCATTTTGGGGTGTAATGATATGGATAACAAATTAAGATAAAATAATCAGAAATTGTCAAACCACCACAATATATATATCTACACAATATACAGTAATAAAAATTTAATAAATTGAAATTTTAATTTGCATAATTATTAAAGTCTGAGCACAATTAAAGGCCTAATTTTTGTGTTAAACATACATTTACTACTATCCTTATATCCAGTTGCAAGTGTTCTGCAAATAATAATTTTTTTACACTCCTCTTTTTCTGTACAATATAAACACTGTAATTTTTATTTTATAACAATATTTACATTTTTAAATAATTAAATGATCTCCCACATTTTACAAACTGATGCAATTATATGAGCATTTGATTCTTAGAAAAGTACTTCACAAGAAATCAATTCAATTTATCATATTATTAGATGATTTCAGCCTAGCATTAGCATCTGTTATTACTTTTAAATACAAATCAGAATATTCATGTTCTCCTTTATATCACTGTACGCATTATATTTGTAAATGCCCATATAAAACATACAACCTCTGGGCCAAACCCCAGGATGGTTATCTTAGTGATTTTCTTATCACTTTTCAATACACCCTGAAACTTAAATTTACAAGGATCATTCAATTATAAACCAGAATTTTGCCACACAAACTGAGCAAAAGCAGTGAATGCGGCAGGGCACTACGGGTAGTTGGTTGGATGTGTGTGGAGCAAAGCAACCAACCAGCCACACCTACACTTGTAGGTCACATTCCCACATCAGTAGCAGAATGTCCAAGCAGGAGGCACCATCATCCATTGTGCAGTGAATTATAATCAGATTTCTCGCCAGCAAAAATGAAAAAATCCTCTTAAATTTTTATGACTCCAGGCATAGTTCAGAGAAGTTACCCTGTCAAAAACTGAAATGTTTGATAAAGTCAAAAAATTTTGAAGTGGCCATGATGCAGTGAAGAACAAAAGTCACGGACATCGTCAATGATGACAACATTCAGGTGGACTGCCATGTAACCGTTGCTGAAATTACATCAGAGGTGGGCATAAGTGGTGGGAGTGTGTTTCAATATTGTTGTCACACACTCTTGGATACTACAAAGTCAGTGAGGTGAGATCCATGTGTTCTCACTGAAGCAGAGAAATCTGAGAAGACATCTGTCAGCAGCTTCTGAATCGCTTTGAGAAAGGATAGGTATTTTTGACCCATACTGTGACCTGTGGTGAAATGTAGGTCCACCATTATATCCCGGAAAGCAAGAGAACAAGTATGGTGTGGTGGAAAAGTGAAGAGGGGACACCAATCAGGACCAAGAATCACTTGTCAGCTGGAAAAATTCTTGCAACTGTGTTTTTCCGGCCTCTGTGGCACGAGTGGTAGCATCTCAGTTTTTCATACGGAGGTCCTGGGTTCAAATCCCAGTCAGGCATGGCATTTTCATACACTACAAAAATTTCCTGCACAGACGAAGGATGGTAAATGCAACATACTGTGCCAGTTGTTGATGTCAGGACTGGTTATCACAACAAATGCAACATCCTGCTTCTCCATTACAAAACACAGCTACAAACAACAGCTGACTCACTAAAATTCATTCGACACACCTCTTGAACACCCTCCACAGTCTAGACTTGCCATTGTGTGATTTTCACATGTTTGGTTTGCTGAAAGAAGCTTTAGGAGGGGAAGATTCAAAGACAATGTCACAGTCAAACATTACATGTGCAAATGGTTGTTGAGGCAGCCAACTTGTTTTTCTGATGAGGGAATCAGTAAACTACTTACCCAGTGAAGGAAGAATATGTAATTCTGCTGAAGGAAACTATGTAGAAAAATCAGTAATTTTTTTGTAATTTTAACTAATAACAATAAAACTATGTAAACAAATCCCGGTTTATATTTGAATGACCCATATCCAATTAACTTCGCTACGCAAGTAGTAATTTAAAATGAGAATGTGTTGTATTTGAGTAATTTTCTATATAGCAATATTTTTAATCACACCTATGAGAGATAAGCTATTTGCGTCTGTCAAATAGAATTTAGAAATACTGAATTATTTTTGTACATTTCATTTAGCAAAATCAGATAAATATTCTCAGATTTTACTCATAAACACTTTACAAACAAAGAAATGATATAATATCAAAAGTAAGATGACTATCAACATGAATTACAGTTCCTCATTATCTATTAGGTGATAGTGAAGAACTAGTACAATAATCCTATAAACATTAAGAAAAAATAATGAAGAATGACAGCAATATTAATAATTAAAACTAAACAAATTTGTAAAATACTATCATATAAGCAGGCATATAATGAAAATATACAAATAACTATAGTATTCTATTAATAAATTTATTTCTACTTATATCCATTATCCTGATTTGTGTCTGATTCTCTATTAGTCCATTATTATATATAAACCAAAACAGTTACTTAGCTGAGTTGAACAATAATACTACTTTAACAGTATTTATCATTTTTAGAATGGACTTATTTTAAACAGACACAGTAATTTACATGATCAAATCTATTAATGTAATAATTAGGAAAAATTAATAAAAAAAATGAAGTCAAATTATACAAATTATTTAATTACAGTTACCTCAAGTGTTTCATGTTAGATAAAAACTTTATTTTGAAATGGGATTTTCTGTATCATTAATTATATCATTTTTAGGAATAAAAACATAATTAGGTATAAACCATTTAAAATTTTAAATTCTAAATAAATATTTAGGGAAAAATAAAAATTACTTTGATACCAAGAATGACCAATACCCCCAGAAATTGAGTTCCATCATTTTCAGCAGGACATCAGTTTAAGAAGCCAGTGTAGTATGTCAGGAAAGCTAGGTATTCCAGGTACAAAAATGAAATGCTACGGTATTACTTGGTCTGGAAGAGCAACATTAGAGCAGTACTTTATACAAAGCAAAAAATTAATCGATAAAAAATAGTGTTTATATGTCACTTGTACATAAAATAAATAATTAATAGCAATGTAACTGTGTGAAGATAATAATTATTAAAGATATCAATATAGAATGAAACATAATTTTGAAGAAAATAATTAAAAATAAATTGCATCAAAAATCTTATTAATCATGAAGGGACAAGTCACTTGTGACCAACCAATATTTGATTGACCTTCACAATTAGGAATAATGAAAATCTTGTAAACGTTTGCAATGCAATTTACAAAGATGTTATAGGACTATTAAAAAGATTTTTGAATCAATTTGTTTCTTCACATTCTTGGTAAAGAATTTTAACAAATGATTTGAGCATGAAATTCATTTCGGCAAAATTTTTACTTTGTAATGTGTGCTGTGATTTGAAGAACTGGCTTCAAATTATCTTCACTTTCTTTTTTAAAGTGTGACAGGTGGAGAGTTAATGCTATGGTTATAACCCAGGAACTAAACACAGCCAAGTCTGTGGAAATCAGAGAAATCAAAGAAAGCACGGCCAAGTTCAATCAAATATAAAATAATGTTCATTTGGTTTTTTGATGTGAATGTGACCATTCATAAAGAATTTGTTCTTCCTGAATAGATGGTGAATCTGCATTTCTACATGAATGTATCGAGAATGATGTGTGAGTTTGTGGTGAGAACATCAACAATATGGAAGAGTGATTTGATTTCTGCACCATAACAACCCTTCCATACTACTCACTGTAATAAAATAGTTTTTGTCAAAAAACAAGATGTTCGTCATCCCTTACCCTCCCTAATAATCCCTAAACAACTTTTTCTTGTTCCCATATATGAAAAAAATACTCACAAGGAGTGTTTTTGTAGTATACATAAAAAACAAAAAAAATTCCTGCAGGCCTTTGACAACAATACTTTTCAGTAATTTCAAAAATGTTTCCTGAAGTAGGAAAACTGTTGCAACACATGTATTCAGTCCTATTATAAGACACCTCTTGTATTATCTAGAGTACAAAGTACAAACAATAAATAAAAAATAATATTTCTTTAATTATTATTATAGAATTTGTAAGATACAGGACACTGACACACAAGAAAAAGGTATTATTTTTTGAGTAGTTCTTTTATATTTTTTCATTAACAGCTGAATGGTATTAGTTTACAAAAATGTAGAATCTTGTTATAAACTCCAATAATTAGCTAAAAGGATTTTTTTAGACTGTTAATATCTAAGCAACTGATAAATTACAACCAATGGACAGCAATCATTAGTTGCCAGCCATATCTCGGTTCCTTACCATTATAGAAAATAAGACTGGAACAAATAGTATAAAGTAAAAAATAATATGAGGGTATATCAACAAGAAGCAATTTCAGATATCTAAATCAGAATTGTTGCCCCATTCTACTTTCCATATCAATCAGTTTTTTGTTAAAAAACAAAATGACCAAGTAACAGTAAACAAGTCTTGCTTGAGATTGAACAGAATGACAACAAAGTTTGGGCAAAGAAATTGTATGCAAATACACTGCACCCATTATTATCTACACAATTTTTAATTTACATGCATAAAAACCAACACGTAATCTTGAGAAGACATTACATTTCTTATTTTAACAGAGCTACCCTTCACTGAAAGGACATTTTTTACTCTGAAATAAAAATTAATATAAAATGCTTTGCTTGAGATGATCTGGATTAAACTTTGAATTTTATTATACCACAAAATAAGAAATCAAAGGGATTCGGATCAAATCAATCCACACAGCCAAGACAATCGATTTAGGAATCAATTTTATTTAAGAATCATGTTGAGCCAGTTTCTCACTTCAACAGCACTGTTAGACAGTCCTGCTGAAACCATTCTAGTTATATCTCTTGCAACAAATCAAGTGATTAGTTACCTAAAATGATCAGCATTTACATTATCTCCGACACACTTACTTTATGCTCACAGTAAATAAATGGTACACATCCCTCTTCATCTGGCAAATATTGTTGGAATGTCATCTAACCTACAATTGTAGGACCATGGCCTTACTGTACTACAGCACATTAAAACAAAATCTTATTATTCTATTAATTTAATTTGTTATTAATCAAGTAACTTTTAATATTTACAGAATGTTGCAGCTAATTAATTAATACGGTTTACTGACAAAAAGGTAAACTATCTTATTAGATACTCATCTAATGATGATTTTATTTTTTGGGACGAAAATTATATCTAATTCAGTTAGCTTATAGAGTAGAAGTAAACCAACTGTGCGTATGAGTGTTCAGGCAGCCGATTCACAAGACATGTTAAATGATCAAAAAATATTTCCTACCTTCTTTGGCACATAACCCATGAGTATTTTATTTTGTTGTTAGGTAGTTTCCTTGAGTTTTTTAAGAGTTGTGAAATTGTCTGTCCATTAACAGTAAAAGTTCACTAATATTTTTAAAAAATTTCTGTGACAATAAATAAATAATTCTGTACAGTTATCGTAATTTGATTCCAAGAAATCCATAGTGCTGTCAGTAATAAGAGATACAATGAGAGGCTCAATTTTGTTTTCTATTATCTTATCAAATTCCCAATAATTTGGTTCAACAGCATCCGTTACATGTTTTATAGAGTTTTCCATTCCCGCTGGCTCATTTATTGATGGCTTTTAAGCATAAATTTTTAACATCAGATATTTTCAAAGTAGTATTTTCTGATACTACATAACTTTTGATTTGTCCCCAAATTAACTCAATTGGACTGAATTCACAATGATAGGGAGGTAATTGAAGCACGGTTTTACCACTGAATCTTTCTAACTCATAAATTTTACACACATTAAAACTACTTTTAATAAGTGAAAACCTTTGCGATGATTAGACCTTAAGTTCATCCTCTTCAAGAATCATTCAGTTTGAACTAAGCCACATTTTTATATCATTGTTTTTCCAAGACACGCTGGAATTTTTTCCTTTTTACAAGAAAGATAAGGAACAATGTCTAAGACAATAACCGAATTACGTCTTCCAGAAAAGGTAACATCGTCAAACTATTTCATCTCATTATGATAGTCTCCTGTACATTTAGATTCAAAAATCCAGAAATACCATTGACAAACCCACTATCACTGTCGATATGCATAATTATGAGATGCCTACCTTTATCCAATTGAGCTTATTACTGGTTGATAAGCCACATAGAAAGGTTTCTGTTAAAACATTCACAGCTTTATTTTTTAAAACGAAACTTTTCGTTGACCCAAGTTTCATCCATATATGTTCTAAATGCCTTCTTGCCTCATTTTTTTAATTTCAGTGCAGTAATATCTTCGCCATATAATGACATCATCCCTGCCAATTAAAGCACTTTCCTGACCCCATTTTTCATATGTAAAATTCATATGATTTAAAGATTTATAAAAAGTTGTTCTTCAGAAATCTGGTACATCATTATCATCTTTTACAACTCATAACACTTTGTCTATTGTACGACGTTCATTTTGAAAATAAACTTCATGTACTTTTTTACGAATCGCTTTTTACCAAAATCGTCAACTTTTTCTTCAACTGACCTGCAGGATTTTGTTTTCTCAGGAGACCATAATTCATTAGTAAATTAATACTTCGTAATCACATTGTACACTGAACCAGCACAACTTCCACTTATGTTAGCAGTTTTACTAATTACATCTGAAATCAACACTATTGGATTACTCTGTAATTCGCTTTTGAAAGCATTTAAAATTATGTATTTTTCCGCTCAACTTGCAGACTTTTTTGCAGCCTTTTTTTCAGAGGGTCAATAATCGTGCACTATCAGCTGAATCAGTATTAGACATGATGTCAAAATAATGATAACTCAAATCACAAATCTAGGAATACACTACTCACATTCCTGTAAACTTAAAAAAAAATTGCTTTAAATAATATTAGCGTAAGTAAACACATAACAGAAACACAAAAATTGAACACAAGAACAAAAAAGTGATCATATGAAAAGATGAGTTTTAATAGAACTGAGAAGACATGACATTTTATAAACATTTGGATATATGTAACTACTATATGACTAATTACATGATAACTAATATATAAGTAATGATTATAGTGTTGCAAGTACGTAGATATGGCCGTGTTGTGAATCTGTACTGATACACAGAACATGACTCAACAGAATCATGATGAAATCACTCATACAAACGCAATTTTAGTTTATTCTTCAGTCTACAAGCTAATTGAATACAGTATGAGTATTAGTATTAGTATTTTGGTTCTGTAAAATGCAACTATTGCAAACAAACTATTAATTTATATTCTCTAAGTAAAGTTTAGTATAGATAGGGAAGAACATAGTTATGAATAAATACTAAATACAATACCCAAAAATATTCCAAATCGGGTGAATGTCTGTCATAGTGAATCATCACTAATTACATGTAAAATATCTATCATGGAAGGTAAAGTATAGATTATATTTTTTTATCTAATTTCTTCTGAAAATGATTGACATTTTCAGAAATTTTAAAGCAATCAGGTATTCAGTTTCTTCATTTGCTGAAGGCTGTGTACCTTCATTCTGAACACATGGGAATTATTGTCTATCAGTAAGAATTTAATGAATTGAAATACAGTTATAGGATTAAGTTGGTCATAAAAGACACCTGCAATTGGGGAAAATAGCTTTCTAAAATATCCTAGTTCAGTCTTGTTATCTTCAGAAAAAGTATATCCTTTGAAATAGCAATCCAAAATTCTTTCAATTAATCAGCCTGGTCTGAAATTGTGAGCAAGAATTTTTACAGATTACTGTCATGGATGTGCACAATTTAGATAGCATTGATAAACTTTCTTTCTGTATTGATAAATTTAACTCATAACTACTTTGCAAGGCATTCTTAAAATTATGGCCATGTTGAAAGTTCAAGATGTCAAAGGTGTTGGTAATCGGTATAATAAAAATCTGATTTGCCTTTTTCTAGAAAATAAGTACTGGCTTTAAAAAGTTTCAGATCACAGTTCAACTGCATCTTTAATGCTTTGCTGTTCACTTAGACAAAAATAAATGACTTTTTAGATTTGTGGTAATACTGTAAATTTAAGGCAATAATAATTTTTTGAAGTAATTGTTTGTTTTCTTTTTATAATTATATTATCATCAGAAATTTCTACCTAAATTAAACTGATGATTCCTTAATAATTTTAGGACAATGAGTATGTCAAAAAAACACCCATAATTTTCTTTCTGAGTAATATGAATTAACTTATATAATAAATAATTAACAAAATACCAATTTAATTAACAAAATGGTGTAATTTACAGTTTGATAGGTCTACACTACTAACAAATGCCGAACAATTAAAACCATATTTCTTCAACAATAACAACAATTTTGTATTGTATAATTCTTTTAATATAGGTATATCGACCTCAAAAAAAACAGATTATTTCTATTTATCAATCAAACCTCTCACCATTATATCTTGTAAATTATTGTGAAGACCTCTAAAGCAGTCTTCAAAATTGAAGAGAGAAGCAGTCTTCTCTCTTTCACCATCACTGAAACATGTAGCTTGATTTTTCATAGGCAATACTTAATAGATCATTCAAAAAGGGTAACATAATATTGACACTAAAGAGTGATGATTTTTTGAGATAATGCTTGAAGAATAACAGATTTTGCTACAACATTGGCTTTCCATTCTAAAACTTATAGTCACTAAAACTTTCTTTTGACATCACAAAAATTCTAACATCCAACATCAGTCTTAAATCAATTCTGCTAACAAAGAGCCTCAACTGACACCACATGAAAAGATTTAATTTAATTATAAAGATGTGTAACATATAATTTCTGTTCCCTACATCACAGTCAAGAACTGTAAACCACCAAACTATAAGAAAAAATCACATCACAACTGCTTGAAAGATAAAATGGGGAGAAGGAAGAAATAAAATCCAATATCACATTAATCGATGAAAGCTTCACCAATTTATTTTTAAAATTAAATCATATTATGGAACATCTTAATTCATGAACAAAAAGCCATGAACATTGTTATGGGTAGCAAAAGTGATGGCAGTTTAGTGCAAATTGGAGTTTTTGGGCTCTGGAGAAACCAAGGAAAACAGCCAGGGAGAAGAAGTCATTCACAGCTAACAATTCTCACCTTGCCAGTCATCTTTGGAATATCTGCTCACCTCACTGTAATAGAATACTGATAGGAGCTATTCCCATCCTTTCTGAAATCACAAGTCAATGTCTTCAAGTTATCATTTCTTGAGTTTTGTGAAAGACTAAATGAAAATAAAATACCATGAGAATGTAACAGTAATCCAAATAGCTCTCTATAAGATTCTTCATGAAACTAGCATGAATTTCTATTATAAAGAGCTTTTCAAATATCCAAAATAATGTGAGGAATGTAAACACAGAAATGAAGACTTTGGGAAATAAATAAGTGAATATAAGAAACATCCTGTATTTTGTTCACAATATTCCTGCCTTTTTAATATTGTGCTGATTAGATTTTGGACGACTCTCATATAACAAACCTGGCTATTCAGTAGGTAAATCATTCCCATAAAATGAAATATTCAACTGTTTAAAAGACAAACTATAAAAACAAACCTGCATTTGCTTTACTGGCTATCGCAGAAATTAGTGACATGTAATTTACTTTATCTCTGCCTACTGTGTTGGACTTCTTCTCTTTCCTCATTTCTGCAGTCACTCGATCGGCTTCCTAAAATAACATGGATACAATATACATGAAAATTGTTATAGAATAATACAACTGACTGTAAAAAAACTTACAGAAAACGAAAAAAATTTGAGACTGCTCATTTGTGCAAGACAATTATGCAGTCAGTATTTTTAATTTTCACAAAGATTTCTAGTTAAACCAAAACCATTCTATAATAAACCAAACCATAAAAAATTGAAATAACCTCATAACAAATAAGAATATTAATTATAATACATAAAATTACCTTTGTAATCAAACTGAAAAAATGTATTTCAGTTGAGGATCTCAAAGATTAAACAAACAACTTTTATAATTAGCTATCACATTACGTTTACTCACATAATTCTAATAATCTGTTAAAAGGTCTTTAGGCAGAAAATACTTATGGTATTATGTTCTTGCAATTATGCACATGGCTATATAAGACCATATATAGTAATAATTTTATGTTCTCCAGTAATGTAACTATGTGGTCAGCAGCTAAAGAAATTGTCCACAGTCGCTTGTGTGTTGCTGATATCTCATAGAAAATGACTTTGCCATATCTGTTGCTGTTTCACACACAAATAAACCTTTCTCTCAGCACTTTCAGAAACCCTCATTGCAAATAAGCATTACCTAGCCCTCCAACAATCACCTGTGCAATATTAGAACTCATATTACACATACGAGGTTGGAATTTTTTAATTTTCCAGGCTGTATAAAACAGTTACAAGATAGTAATGAAGAAGTTTGGTCATTTCCTCCCTGTTCTGACTAAGGAGCATCTAGTGGACGCAATAGTCAAATTATTCCCCAAGGTAGAACAGGTGCCTTGGAGGGAGATTGCTCTGGATGAAGTAGTTCCTCTGTTCAAGCAGGATGAAGTTGTTGTAGCAGCTAAGCGTGACAACAGACAGAGGATTCCCGGTCTTGATGGAATCAGAGGCGAGGCAGTGCAGGTTTTGGCTCAGGTGGCTCCAGAGAAGCTTATTGATGTATTTAATTACTGCTTGACAAACAGGTTTGTGCCAGGAGCATGAAAGGTTGTCCGGCTGGCTCTGATTGAGAAGGGGCAAATCTGGTAATGCTACTGGATATCACCCACTGTGTTTGTTAAGCATGCTCAACAAACTTTTCAAGCCCCTCCTTGTAGGTAGATTGACAACTGAGTTGGAAGCTCGGGTAGGATTAAGTGTGAACCAGTTCAGGTTCCAAATAGGCAGGTCCATGGTGGATGCTATCGACTGAGTGATGTAGCTGGTCAATGAGGCTGCCACATGCAGTTGGCAGACTAGGAGCATACCGGTTGTTATCCTCCTAGACGTTGAAAATGCCTTTAATAGCCAGCCCTGGCATGTTGTTATGGATGAGCTTGAGGTGCGTGGCGTGAGTGCGTACCTCAGGGGGTTGGTTGGCCAGAACTTGAGTAACAAGTTTGTGGTTGCCAGCATGGAGGGGCTGTCAGTTACATATGAGGTGGTATGTGGTGTCACACAGGGGTTGGTACTCGGCCCTTTGCTCTGGAATATTGCTTATGATGGTGTACTGAGGATCAAGTACCTGGAAGGTGATCTGCCACTGGTTGTCGGCAAAACAGAACTGGAAGTCACAAAGCAGGGCACTACGGCGATCTGTATGGTGAACGACCAGCTCGCTATGAGGGGACTGAAGCTTGCAAAGCAGAAGACTGAGGCAGTGGTCATGGCTAGGAAATGTAAACTTGACCTCATCACATTACATGTCGGTGCAACCGAAGTCCTGACCTCATGTAAGGTAAAATACCTTGGACTTGTGTGGCTTGACCATCAAAGGTTGTTCCAGGAGCATGTCTGATAAACAGTAAACAAGGCTAGGAGAAGAGCTAATGCTCTAGCCAAGCTGATGCAGAATCGGGGTGGTCCATCCACCAATCCACCAGAAGAAGGAGACTTCTTGCTTCAGTGGCATGCTTGGTCTGTCTGTACGGGGTACCGGTTTGGGCTAGGGGGTCTTAGTACTAGGCAGGCCAGGGAGCTCCTGGATGGCTTGCAGCGGATGCTGGCTTTGCAGATCGCACATGCCTATTGGACAGTTTCCAGCGAGGCTGTGTTTGTCATCACCAGGATACTGCCCCAGAGTCTCATGGCAGAGGAGAGGGGGATGAGACAACAGGGTGCTTTGCCAAGTGTCATGATAATGCACCTGCTCACACTTCATTGCTTGTTCATGAATTGAATAAAATAACACTGTTATGATGCCTCAGCCTCTGTATTTGCCAGACATGGCCCCCTGTAACTTCTTTCTATTTTCCAAGCTGAAAAGAACCATGAGATGATGTTTTGACAACACTGAATAGATCATCTGAAGGAACTAAACGCCATACCAGAAATTCCATTGCAAAGATGCTCAAAAATTGCAAAAACACTAGCAAAAATGTATACATTAAAAGGAGTATTTTGAAGGTGATAAAATCAATATTGATGAACAAAAGATTTTTTGAGAAAAACTAAAATTCCACATTTTTTTTTATCAAACCTTGTACTTTGATCTGTTTGTGATTTCACATGGATTTATTTAGCATCTATTTTTATTAGATACATTTTACTTCTTTGCAATGTGTACATGGAAAAATGAGAAGGCAATTTAACAATGAAGTGTTATTAATACTTCACCATGTTCCATGGACTATTAGTCCAGCCCAAAAAAAAAAACCATTACTGAATGTTTGTTTATTATTCTAGAATAAAAAGCCACATTATTGGTGAATGTACATTCTGATTTTGGACTTGCTTGCAAAGAATTGTGCAATAATGGAGCCATCAATACTATTTTCTATATATTACCTGTTTTGAAGTAATTATGTGCAAGATCCAGAAAACTGAAGTTGACTAGAAAAAATGCATTTTCAACAACTGATTGTTATCGATATTCGATAGTTACAAACATGTTTTAGGCAATCCTATGTTTACATTAATAAAATAAAGTAAACAAATATTTCTTGTGAATAAAAAAGCATCAAGTAGAAAAATATATATGGTACTCCAATCTATCAAAAAAGAAGTTCAGGTTCAGGTTTCAGATGCATGTTAAAATATCCTCTGCCATCTGATATTTCTTCCTTAACATTTAATTGCATTAAATATAATTTATTGGTGGGTGACAATTTCACATGTGGAAAATGTGTTTAATTAACACTAAATGATATGGAAAACTCTCTATTCATGATGGTGATAAGGCATTAGAAAAAAGTATAAAATTGTACAATTAAAATTCATTATTTAACCTAAATAGTATAGGAGCATATTATATAGTATATAATATTATATAGTATAGGAGCATATTATATAGTATTAGCATACTTGCTTGTATATTTTATCTATGAATGTTCAGCCTAGTTGGTGAGTAGTGAATTAGTCTACTAGGCAGACTATAAACTGGTAAAGTCTTGTAGTGATGTAACTAGAGAACTACTTTTAAATAGAACTTTGGTTTAGTTTTTAGAAAAGGTTTTATATTTTGTAACTGCATAAAGCATGACATATCATTTTATTATTTTCACTTTAATTATTACAAAATAAATACAATGCATATCTAACCATAACAATGTCAATATTATATAAACGCATCGAAACATTTTCCAAAATAATGTTTGTACTTTATTGCTGCATTAAATAATACAGTTGTACTATAGCAATAATGCTGTGTAATAATAAATCATCGTAGTATTACATTATTATAAAATAACTTATAAAAAATAAAAATAAAAACCGACCTCAACAAATAATAGTATTAAAAAAATACAAATAATTATATCTTTTATTTATTGACTAAATTAAAATGATTTACAACAAATAACTATTTTTGAAGCTGGCGCCAGCCAACACACAAATTAAACATAAAGTTATGTAAAGTGAGTATCTCAACCAACCACTAGGCAACTAAACAGGATTCCACATGTAAAATGGGATCTCAAGAGCATAAAAGAAAGAGCATCTCATGATCACACCTCACATTTCGCTAAGGCATATATACTTTGTAATAATATATGTACCTACGGATTTATGAAAAGTTTTCTTATATTTTTGTATGTCACATTTTATCGTTGTATATTTTTGTACATCTCATTTTATTGTAGTAAAACTTCTACTACCAATTTTGCATTGTTTGAAGTAGAATTTGTATTATATAGATCATAGGTTTTTATTTTGTTTAACTGGCGTTCGCTGGCACAGACTTCAAAAATATTTATTTGTTGTAAATACTTTATTTAATAATAAATAAAAATATAATTGTTAGTAACTTTATAGTACTATTATTTGTTGAAGTTGGTTTTTAGTTTTATTTTTTATAAATATTTTATTTCACAATTTTTAGTAGTATCTAGTACCTTTATTATTAGATAATATAAACATAAATATATATAATAATATTGCAATTAGGAATAATAGACTTTTTTACCATTTTATATAAATATTAAATGTAGATTTAATATTTGAATGTAGTTTAGAGGAAAGTAGCCAAGGAAAAAAAGGAATGATTGTTTACGGAAGTAAAATAGAAAAAGAAATGCCATGATATCTCCACAGAGACTAAACAGTGATAATATAGATAGTTATTAATATCCTGATCATTCAGGAAACAGAGAAACACAGTACTGCTGCAAGCAGTCAGCAGCTAAGGGTGTCAAGAGGTTCAGTTTTTTTAGTTTTTCCTAAGATTATCATCGGATTTGGTTAAAATTTATATGGGACCATTCTGAAAGCATATTCTTTCAATTAAAAAAAAAAAAAACTATCAAAACTGGTTTACTAACATCGCAGACAGATAATGCATAACATACACTAAAAAAATCAGGGGTTTTGGTATTTTTCCTAATATTATCATTGGATTTCATTAAAATTTATATGGGACCATTTTTGAAATCTGTTAAAATTTATCTTCATGCAAATTTTGTTAAAATAAATTAACTTTAAAAATAATTCAATTTAGAATAGATATTTTATTTGCTGTTTATTCATCTAATTTGATGAAATCTTCAGTAATTGAACTAAAAATTCCAATTCATTTTTTTTATAAAAGCTTTGCTGTTGGATTTATTCTGATTAACTTCAATTGAACAGGACATTAAAGCTTTCCTATATACATCTCTTTGCACGTTTTCTTCCAGCTTTCTATATAGTGGAAAAATTGTATAATTAAATAATTTTTTCATGTCGAAAAATTATAAGTGGTATTATTTATCGTAAACCAGGTTTTTACTTCAGCCCATATAACTTCTAAATGAATAAGCCTAGGATGGTGTGGAGGAACCATCAAAATGGAATGAGCATATTCACTTAAAATTTTATCTACTGTATAACATTTTATATTGCTCTCTACTGACTAATTTAAATAATAAAACTCAATTTTTTTAATGTCAACTTACTACATGGAATATTTTTCTGCTTAAGTCAATCTTTCAATTCCATTTGGATATATTAAAATTGGGGAATTTTAAAATTTGAACATTGTGGTAGGGTGCACAATCAAAAATTGTCTACAATAACCTTTCACCCAAACAAAGCAGATTTAAAAAAAGGTTTTTACATTTTTCAAGAAACCACAAGAATTATTAAAAGTCATTTCATTATAATAACCTTAACTTAATAACCTACACTTCAACATTATCAGCATGCTCAAAATAAAGCCCACTTCATAACTTACATGTATAATAATCAATCACGAACTTTCAGAAATCAGAATACAAATCTTATCTTCTATTATATGCACTCATCTCTTACTCTGAGCTTGTGAACCATGAATATAAGGCATACAAGACCTATTTGGAAAATATCCAACTTTGTGCTGTAATTTTATCATAGTGCCATATGTGTACACTAATGCTCAATGTTGGCTGCACCCTCACAAATATCTAACCAAACAGTGTATCCAACTAAATTATTCAGTCAGCAGTAGTATCCTGTAGTGTTACCGCTACTAGCATTTGTGTTCACTGTATTTCATAAGATCAGAATGGACGAAGTATAAAGTCTTTATTAAATTTTGCCATAAAAACTGGATATTTTTGTTCAGAAACCATGGCTAATATACATAAAATTTATGCCAATGGATTTATGAGTAATACACAAATTGAAGAGCAATTTAGGAGATTTAAAAGTTATTGAACTTCAGTTAAATAAAATTACCCCATGTTTTGGAAGGCCTGCAAAAACAAAAAAAAAAATCCTGAAAATGTGGAAGAGTTGAAATTTTAATTAATGAAAATAATTGTTCAGTAGTGTTTAAGAGAGACTGAATTCCAAAAACTAATCTCAGAAATTGTGAACCATGAAATAAGGACAAACCATGTGGCTGTAAAATTTGTTCCATTGTTACTGACAGAAGTTCAGAAGAATTATCAAATGAAGTCACTCAAGACAATTTGGAAGTAGTAGAAACAAGCCAGAAATGTTCAAAAAGGTCACTACGGGGCACGAGTCATAGGTTTACATTTTGATCTGAGTCGAAAATCCAATCTTTGTAAAAGAAGAGCCATAAGCCAAAAATGCACAAAAAGCAACAATTACTTTTTATTTTGACAAGGAAGGGAGAAAAGGTCAGCTTCTGAACAAAAAGTAACACTTAAAATTTCTGAAGTGATTCCTTGACACAGTGAGAAAGAAAGAGCCTGATTTATGGAAAAGTGGCACAAATCACAAAATTTGCTTCATCACGACAACGCATCTGCATATTTATTGCAACTTATTCAGCAATTTCTAATGAAACACAGAATTTTTGCAACATCATCAGTTCCAATACAGTCTTTATCTCCTTGTGATTACAACAAACTTACGAGAAAGATTCTCTAAAAGAAACAAGATTTGGTGACCTAGAGGAATTTAACAAGAATTCAATGAAGTAACTGTTAGCTATTCAGAAAGAATACAAGGAGTGCTTTCAAAAGTGGGAACATCACTGGCAATAGGTTGTGGCTTCCAAAGGGGAATACTTTGAAGAAAAAGAGAAATATTTTGGGAGAGTACTTTGATCAAACATATTCAAAATCACTATTGACCATACTTAACTCTTACACCAACTACAGCATGAGATCAGATACTTTCCGGATAGATCTCGTATATAAAAACTACTGGGCTACATTGAGCTTGATGATGTGTTACTTTGCTTTATCCATCTAAATTCTATCTCAACTTGAGTAAAATATTTCTGAGACTAGACTTTCCTATAATGAATTTACCACAATCTAATTTTGAAAGTAATTTCCTCATTATAGAACATACTTTCTTTAATAAAAATTATTATAGGACTAATGAATGAGTAGTGATCTGTCAAACCAAATACATCAGTTGGAGTATTAAGATTCTTTATTTAAGAGTGCTCAAAGATAAACATTCTAAAATTGTACTTCCTTCAATTTTTTCTTCCCCCATACTAAAGGTAAAGCCTAAAGATGGAAGACAGCAACAATAGTCTTCATTATACTTTTAAAATGTATATGCCCTGTTACTAACTGTCCAGCAAACTGAACATAAACTGAAACTGAACATAAAAAAAACACAAAAATCATTATGAAAATTGATAATGACAAGATCAACTACAACTTTATAGCCTAGTAAAATTGCACTCTAGCAGCTGATTATATTGTTTATAAAAATTTACTTTTCCACTCACTACATTTTATATTAGTGACTGAAAGAAATGGTAACATACTTCTTTGTAATTTTAATTTTTTTTTTAATTTAATTTCCACAAAGCATTCTGATAAAGCAGAGATCACTGCAAAGGAGTAAAGAAATAATAAAAACATGTAGAAAAATCAGTTTTTATAAATAATTTCATTAACATTACTGCATTAGTTACAAACCTGGATTGTAGATAAATTTCTAGTTACATTCTAAATTTTTAGAGTAACTTCTAGAGTTCTCGTGTAAAAATTATGTATAATACATTAATTTGTTGTTAAGCATTTTTTAGTAGCCATGACACTAAATAACTTTTGCCTTTATACAAAAATCTGATGTAGGTGCCACATGACTTCCTTGTACACCTATTAAATTTCATATACACAGTTTTTTCTGCAGATCATTTAAACTTACTTCATTTGAAAATGAGATATGATAATCCAATTCTTTAATAAAGAGGGCACTTAAGCAATTGCTGAGAAATTAGTTTTTATTAACATCAAATATTTATACAATTATTAATTCATGAAATATTAGGATAGAGTAAAAGTCCCTTTATTAATCATACTATTAGATCAGTATTATTCGTATAGTCAAGAGTTGCTGAATAACAAAAGTTCCAGATTTCTCAATTTTTCAGCTTGTGATTACAAAATGAATACATTTTATCAACATTTAGTATCTGACTGTTTAATTGCCTTTGCAGGCTTGCCTTTGACATCTCTTGTTTTGTTGTTCCTCCCAAATCATCACAGATGTTTTTCCTGTGGGATGATCCAAAGAAGTGCCATTCAGCTTCAAGGTTGAGGTCTCTTTTGTGACTGCACAAATTAGCAAAATTCTTTTTATTTTTATACTGACTTGAAGCACTATCAGTAAAATAGGTGTTTTTTAATGTTTTGATGTGTACTTCCTTGATATCGTCTGTTAAAAATTTTTTAAAGCAATAAAATGTTGCTGTATCGTGCTTCAACTGATCACTTAAAATACAGACACTTTTGTGTTTTAATACATCATTTTCCTTGAAACAGAACACAAAAGGGTAAACTGTGGCTTGGCTGTTGACCCGATGAAAGCTTTGTATCACATCTTGAACAAAAAGTGAAAACCTTTCTGCAAAGTCTACAAACACCAAACATTCTTCTTCACATAATTACGATTTTTTTCTCTTTGAAAAACAGAGCTTGATATTTTGACATGAAATTGTGATTTTTCAGCGTTTTCAATTTTTCTAATGATTTGAAAAACTCATCTTTGATCTGAACAACAATAATCATCTCTGCCCTATCCGCTGTTACCCACTGTTTGTACATTATTGTATCTGGCAACACATTATGCTCTTCAGAAAAGTTGAGCATGTCAAACACTGCCTGCTTACCTGGACATTTGGTGCACACATTCATCATACATCTGTAGTTATCCTTGTCACAAAGTTGTCTACTAAGTCCTTATAATCAACATTAAGTTTGGGGCCATCAATCATGAGTTTGATGTTCTGGTGGGGGGGGGGGGGCAGATAAAAACTGTACGAGTCCCGGACGCACCAGCCAAGATACACCAGTTTGGATGAGTTTCCAGAACTTTGATCTTCAAATTTTTTTCTCAGGATTTTCACTTTTAAAGGAGACATACAATTCATTTAAGTTTATCAGAACAAGGCGCTTTTGCTTATGCACTTTGACACCATCAACACACGTGCTAACACAATCCTTTTTATCAGGACTCATCCTGCTATTATTGTCATCTTCATAAAATAATGTGTCATTACTAATTACTGTTTTTTGTCTTTTACCTAATTCTGGTAGAATGCCTTGCTCATTAACTAACTCTCTACTAAGTCTAGCCAAATGCTCAGACACATTGAACTCAGATATTATTTTAGATCTGGTCCAAGATTGGGGAAGTAAACTAATAATTTTAACCTTATCTTCTTTAGATGCCAGAATACTTTTTTTTTGGTTTTAAAATAAGATCATATTCATGTGATGAAGATTGAGCTGGATTTTCATTTTCAAAAACTTTTGAGTCAAAACAATTCAAGATTCTTGTTTAATATTTCAGATAACTTACTTATTTTAAATTTGAATGCTCATGGCCTTTGATTATCCAAGCTTAATTTTTTCAATTTTGATGGAGGTGATACACTCAAAATGCTACAAACAGCATGCAATTGTACAATATTGTAATGCGAGGGATTGAATTGCTCTTGGTCTTGTCATTCATGTAGTTCTTTGTTCTGCTGAGAAAAAATACTTTTGAAATAGTTAACACAAAGAGACTTTCCAGGAACTAAATTTAAATATGGAAAAATATGTTCTTTAAAAGCTTGCTCTAATATTATTTTAAGCTTTTTTTCATGATATTTACAAACACTAGTGACACCTGAATTAACACGTTAAAAAATAAGTTGGTTTTTCATCACTAAATTCACAAATTTTAATGAGTTCTTTTGGCACTGTACTAAACACTGTTTTTTGGCACTCTTCATTCACATAAATTCCTGTGGAACATTGATCTTCCATTGTTTTATGTGAAATTACTTGAAAATTTTGTAAAAATTTAACCAGATTTAAAATTATTATAATATTATTAGTTTTTTTTTTGTCTTCAGTCATTTGACTGGTTTGATGCAGCTCTCCTTGATTCCTTATCTAGTGCTAGTCGTTTCATTTCAGTATACCCCCTACATCCTACATCCCTAACAATTTGTTTAACATATTCCAAATGTGGCCTGCCTACACAATTTTTTCCTTCTACCTGTCCTTCCAATATTAAAGCGATTATTCCAGGATGCCTTAGTATATGGCCTATAAGTCTGTCTCTTCTTTTAACTATATTTTTCCAAATGGTTCTTTCTTCATCTATTTGCCGCAATACCTCTTCATTTGTCACTTTATCCACCCATCTAATTTTTAACATTCTCCTGTAGCACCACATTTCAAAAGCTTCTAATCTTTTCTTCTAAGATACTCCGATTGTCCAAGCTTCACTTCCATATAAAGCGATACTCCAAACATATACTTTCAAAAATTTTTTCCTGACATTTAAATTAATTTTTGATGTTAACAAATTATATTTCTGATTGAAGGCTCGTTTCGCTTGTGCTATTCAGCATTTTATATCGCTCCTGCTTCGTCCATCTTTAGTAATTCTACTTTCCAAATAACAAAATTCTTCTACCTCCATAATCTTTTCTCCTCCTATTTTCACATTCAGTGGTCCATCTTTGTTATTTCTAATACATTTCATTACTTCATCTATGCCTTCATTAGGACTTCATCTATGCCATTCATTGTTTCTTCTAAATCCTTTTTACTCTCGGCTAGAATTACTATATCATCAGCAAATCGTAGCATCTTTATCTTTTCACCTTGTACTGTTACTCCGAATCTAAATTGTTCTTTAACATCATTAACTGCTAGTTCCATGTAAAGATTAAAAAGTAATGGTGATAGGGAACATCCTTGTCGGACTCCCTTTCTTATTACGGCTTCTTTCTTATGTTCTTCAATTATTACTGTTGCGATTTGGTTCCTGTACATGTTAGCAATTATTCTTTTATATCTCTGTATTTGAACCCTAATTTTTTAAAAATGCTGAACATTTTATTCCAGTCTACGTTATCGAATGCCTTTTCTAGGTCTATAAACGCCAAGTAAGTTGGTTTGTTTTTCTTTAATCTTTCTTCTACTATTAATCTGAGGCCTAAAATTGCTTTCTATACTTTTCCTGAAACCAAATTGGTCTTCTCCTAACACTTCTTCCACTCTCCTCTCAATTCTTCTGTATAGAATTCTAGTTAAGATTTTTGATGCATGACTAGTTAAACTAACTGTTCTGTATTCTTCACATTTATCTGCCCCTGCTTTCTTTGGTATCATGACTATAACACTTTTTTTGAAGTCTGACAGAGCTTCCCCTTTTTCATAAATATTACACACCAGCTTGTATAATCTATCAATCGCTTCCTCACCAGCACTGCGCAGTAATTCTACAGGTATTCTGTCTATTCCAGTAGCCTTTCTGCCATTTAAATCTTTTAATGCTCTCTTAAATTCAGATCTCAGTATTGTTTCTCGCATTTCATCCTCCTCAACTTCCTCTTCTTCCTCTATAACACCATTTTCTAATTCATTTCCTCCGTATAACTCTTCAATATATTCCACCCATCTATCGACTTTACCTTTCGTATTACATTTTGGTGTACCATCTTTGTTTAACACATCATTAGATTTTAATTTATGTACCCCAAAATTTTCCTTAACTTTCCTGTATGCTCCGTCTATTTTACCAATGTTCATTTCTCTTTCCACTTCTGAACACTTTTCTTTAATCCACTCTTCTTTCGCTAGTTTGCACTTCCTGTTTATAGCTTTTCTTAATTGTCGGTAGTTCCTTTTACTTTCTTCATCACTAGCATTCTTATATTTTCTACGTTCATCCGTCAGCTGCAATATATCGTCTGAAACCAAGGTTTTCTACCAGTTCTCTTTGTTCCGCCTAAGTTTGCTTCTGCTGATTTAAGAATTTCCTTTTTAACATTCTCCCATTCTTCTTCTACATTTTCTACCTTATCTTTTTTATTTAGACCTCTTGCAATGTCCTCCTCAAAAATCTTCTTTACCTCCTCTTCCTCAAGCTTCTCTAAATTCCACCGATTCATCTGACACCTTTTCTTCAGGTTTTTAACTCCCAATCTACATTTCATTATCACCAAATTATGGTCGCTATCAATGTCTGATTCAGGGTAAGTTTTGAGTCAACGAGTTGATTCCTAAATCTTTGCTTAAACATGACATAATCTATCTGATGCCTTGCAGTATCGCCTGGCTTTTTCCAAGTGTATATTCTTCTAATATGATTTTTAAATTGGGTGTTGGCAATTACTAAATTATACTTTGTGCAAAACTCTATAAGTCTGTCCCCTCTTTCATTCCTTTTGCCCAGCCTGTATTCACCTACTATATTTCCTTCCTTCCCCTTTCCACTATTATTAAATTTTCATCTTCTTTTACGTGTTTAATTGCTTCATCAATCTCTTCGTATACACACTCTACGTCATCATCATCATAGGTGCTTGTAGGCATATAGACGTTAACAATCGTTGTCGGTTTAGGTTTTGATTTTATCCTTATTACAATGATTCTATTGCTATGCGTTTTGAAATATTCTACTCTCTTCCCTATCTTCTTGTTCATTATGAAACCTACTCCTGCCTGCCCATTATTTGAAGCTGAGTTTATTATTCTAAAATCACCTGACCAAAAGTCAGTCGCCTTCCTCTTCCCACCGAACCTCACTAATTCCTACTACACCCACATTTATCCTATCCATTTCTCTTTTAAAATTTTCCAGCCTACCAACCTTTTTTAAACTTCTAACATTCCACGCTCCGACTTGTAGAATGTTATTTTTTAATTTTCTGGTAGTACCCCCTCCTTAGTAGTCCCCACCCGGAGATCCGAACGGGGGACTAGTTTACCTCCGGAATATTTTACCAAGGAAGGCGCCTCCATCATTGCTATATGAAAATGCAGAGAGCCACATTTTCTTGGAAAAAAAGCAGCTGTAGTTTTCCCTTGCTTTCAGCTGCGCAGTACTCAGAGGACTGAGTGATGTTGATATGGCCGTTGTCTGACTCACGCCCCTAGCAACTACTGAAAGAGCTGCTGCCCTCTTTCAGGAATCATTCCTAAGTCTGGCTCTCAACAGATACCTCTCCGATATGGTTGCACCTTCAGTCCAGCTACTCTGTATCACGAGTACTCAAGCCCCCTCACCAACGGCAAGGACTCATGAATCATAGAGGAGGATATTATTAGTAAAACTTATTTATTTAATAAACACTTCCAAATAGGATAAAATTTGAGACACTCTGTAAAGATGTGAACAGGTTACTGACTAATATCAGACTGACCAGTCTGTAACTGCAAAGCTAAATGATGCAAAAGCATAAATGAGTGTGAATTTTCCTGACGACTGGAAATGACTTCAAGCGCCTGTTAATAAAATGAATACTGCAGTTCAATGGTTCAAACAAGTCTATTTCAACTATAGCAATAAGTATAAAAATATTAAAGTGCCAAGAAGACAAGAAACCCCCTTGGAGCACTTATTTTGTGAGTCAAAATGGTATCAGGTTAACAGGTTTTTCATGATTTTTGAGAGGTTATAATTTTTTTATTAGTAGAATACATAAGAAACTTTTTTATTTGCCATAAACATGTACAAAAACACTGTAAGTTGTGTTAATTTGAGATTTTTATCACCAGCCCCCATCAGAGCTATTTGAAGCCAAAATTTGAATTTAAAAAAAAAATTAGTTTTCAAAAATTCATAAAACTTTAGGGGTGATGTAAGTATATCACTATTAATATTATTTATGGTAAAACTACTAACAGATACCTGCATATAAAAAAAATAATTCATACTGTGTATGCCATCCCTGCCTCTTGAAAAAAATTACCAAAAGTGAAATTTCACCATTTTTCATGTTCAACTTTATTGGTAATTTTCTTATAGAAAGAAGAGAGATAAGTAAATAAACCACTGGACCAATATTTTACCTTGAGAAAATATGATTAAATTGATTTTTGTTTCATCCTTCCAGGACCAATAGTTTTTCAGTTATAATTTTTTTTTTTAGTTATGATTTTTTCCGTAAACCCTTACAATCACAAAAATAGGTGTGCGCACCGTAACAAAAATGGCCACCACAGGTAAACTGCTATGCAGGAAACAAGTAGGTAAGTTTCAATTTGTTTTGAATTGATCAAGCAACCAGCTTATCCTTTTTTGGGACACTTCAAATGGATTGACTCATTTTGTTGATGGTTACATCATAATATTTTAAAAAACGTAGTATTAGATAGATATGACACATTTATTTAAAGGTAATAAGGGACTTTTACTATATCCTAATATTTCAGGTAAGATTGTGGAATTAATAATTGTGTAAATATTTGTTGTTAATAAAAATGAATAATTTAGCATCAGATTTTTATTATTAAAAACAAAATGTAACAAAATTTAATAGAAAAATGTTATGAATTTATTTATAAAAACTAAAAACAGCTGTTATAATATAACAAATTTAGACCTTAAAAAATTAGGTTGACAACACTAGCTGTATGCTTTGAAATTATTTTTAATAGTGCTAATTGTTTTCATAAAATGGTGGTTACATGTTAAATAATATGTGGTTTGATTGTTTTTGACATAATTTTGATTATGTTTCATTATTTTTGAGAATCAAGTTATGTAGCGTCTGTCTTTATGTTTATTCTACTCTAAGCTGTACCTACATTTTTTCAATTGAATCTAAATTTAAAAATGGAATTCGGTTTTTTAAATTTTTTATTTGAAAAATGTCTCATGATTCATGCAGAATCAACTATGATTTTTGTGTATCGCTTTTCATTGCAGCATAAAAAGTAAATTTTAAATGTAGATCTAGAATGCCCAATAATCAATGAAAGAAAGAGTGAACCAATATTACCAAAAAACATAATAAAAGTAAACTCACTGCCTTTAAAGCCTTATGGCTTGCTATGAAGATTTTATCCCATGTTACTAACGGAGAATCTTTTGTTGATGAATTTTTATTAATCAGCTTAACAATATCATCATCTGCTAACCTCTCTCGCATAAGATCCACTTTTCTCTAAATAAAAAACACATTTTTTAAAAAGTTATCTATATTAACACATGTAAATTATTAACAAATACAAGAAGTACTAAAATAAAAGAAGATCTTTTTACCTTACTGATTAATTTATTACTTTATAAGTAAATAACATGTAACAAGTTCTTTTTCCATCATCAGTTCTTTTATAGAGAACACTAAATTTTAAAATTAAAAAAAAGATAAGTTTCAATAAGGTAAGAATAACTTCAACCTACTTTAATAATTACGCAATTCATTAAAATGAGAAACATTATTAAATAAGATGAATGACATATTAATAAAATGTGTAACAAATGGTGACAGGGATTCTGGTTACAGGGGTCACCAGAAAAGTAAAAAATAACATTCTACGAGTCGGAGCGTGGAAAGTTAGAAGCTTAAAAAAGGTTTGTAGGGTACAAAATTTAAAAAGGGAAATGGATAGGATAAACGTGGATATAGTAGGAATTAGTGAGGTTCGGTGGAAAGAGGAAGGCGACGTTTGGTCGGATGACTTTAGAGTAAATAACTCAGCGTCAAATAATGGGCAGGCAGGAGTAGGTTTCGTGATGAACAAGAAGATAGGGAGGAGAATGGAGTATTTCAAGACGCATAGCGATAGAGTCATTGTAATAAGGATAAAATCAAAACCTAAACCGACAACGATTGTTAACGTCTATATGCCTACAAGCGCCCATGATGATGATGAGGTAGAATGTGTATACGAAGAGATTGATGATGCAATTAAATACGTAAAAGGAGATGAAAATTTAATAATAGTTGGAGATTGGAATGCAAGCATTAGAAAAGGCAAGGAAGGAAATATAGTGGGTGAATACGGGCTGGGCAAAAGGAACGAAAGAGGGGACCGACTTATAGAGTTTTGCACAAAGTATAATTTAGTAATTGCAAACACCCAATTTAAAAATCATAATAGAAGAATATGCACTTGGAAAAAGCCAGGCGATACTGCAAGGTATCAGATAGATTATATCATGGTTAAGCAAAGATTTAGAAATCAACTCGTTGACTGCAAAACTTACCCTGGAGCAGACATTGATAGCAACCATAATTTGGTGATAATGAAATGTAGATTGGGGTTTAAAAACCTGAAGAAAAGGTGTCAGATGAATCGGTGGAATTTAGAGAAGCTTGAGGAAGAGGAGGTAAAGAAGATTTTTGAGGAGGACATCGCAAGAGGTATGAGTAAAAAAGATAAGGTAGAAAATGTAGAAGAAGAATGGAAGAATGTTAAAAAGGAAATTCTTAAATCAGCAGAAGCAAACTTAGGCGGAATAAAGAGAACTGGTAGAAACCTTGGGTTTCAGACGATATATTGCAGCTGATGGATGAACGTAGAAAGTATAAGAATGCTAGTGATGAAGAAAGTAAAAGGAACTATCGGCAATTAACAAATGCTATAAACAGGAAGTGCAAACTGGCGAAAGAAGAGTGGATTAAAGAAAAGTGTTCAGAAGTGGAAAGAGAAATGAACATTAGTAAAATAGACGGAGCATACAGGAAAGTTAAGGAAAATTTTGGGGTACATAAATTAAAATCTAATAATGTGTTAAACAAAGATGGTACACCAATATATAATACGAAAGGTAAAGTCGATAGATGGGTGGAATATATTGAAGAGTTATACGGAAGAAATGAATTAGAAAATGGTGTTATAGAGGCTGAAGAGGAAGTTGAGGAGGATGTAATGGGAGAAACAATATTGAGATCTGAATTTAAGAGAGCATTAAAAGATTTAAATGGCAGAAAGGCTCCTGGAATAGACAGAATACCTGTAGAATTACTGCGCAGTGCTGGTGAGGAAGCGATTGATAGATTATACAAGCTGGTGTGTAATATTTATGAAAAAGGGGAAGCTCTGTCAGACTTCAAAAAAAGTGTTATAGTCATGATACCAAAGAAAGCAGGGGCAGATAAATGAGAAGAATACAGAACAATTAGTTTAACTAGTCATGCATCAAAAATCTTAACTAGAATTCTATACAGAAGAATTGAGAGGAGAGTGGAAGAAGTGTTAGGAGAAGACCAATTTGGTTTCAGGAAAAGTATAGAAAGCAATTTTAGGCCTCAGATTAATAGTAGAAGAAAGATTAAAGAAAAACAAACCAACATACTTGGCGTTTATAGACCTAGAAAAGGCATTCGATAACGTAGACTGGAATAAAATGTTCAGCATTTGAAAAAAATTAGGGTTCAAATACAGAGATAGAAGAACAATTGCTAACATGTACGGGAACCAAACAGCAACTGTAACAATTAAAGAACATAAGAAAGAAGCCGTAATAAGAAAGAGAGTCTGACAAGGATGTTCCCTATCACCATTACTTTTTAATCTTTACATGGAACTAGCAGTTAATGATGTTAAAGAACAATTTAGATTCGGAGTAACAGTACAAGGTGAAAAGATAAAGATGCTACGATTTCCTGATGATATAGTAATTCTAGCCGAGAGTAAAAAGGATTTAGAAGAAAAAATGAACGGCATAGATGGTGTCCTGCGCAAGAACTATCGCATGAAAATAAACAAGAACAAAACAAAAGTAATGAAATGTAGTAGAAATAACAAAGATGGACCACTGAATGTGAAAATAAGAGGAGAAAAGATTATGGAGGAAGAAGAATTTTGTTATTTGGGAAGTAGAATTACTAAAGATGGACGAAGCAGGAGCGATATAAAATGCCGAATAGCACAAGCTAAACGAGCCTTCAGTAAGAAATATAATTTGTTTACATCAAAAATTAATTTAAATGTCAGGAAAAGATTTTTGAAAGTGTATGTTTGGAGTGTCGCTTTATATGGAAGTGAAACTTGGACAATCGGAGTATCTGAGAAGAAAAGATTAGAAGCTTTTGAAATGTGGTGCTATAGGAGAATGTTAAAAATCAGATGGGTGGATAAACTGACAAATGAAGAGGTATTGCGGCAAATAGATGAAGAAAGAAGCATTTGGAAAAATATAGTTAGAAGAAGAGACAGACTCATAGGCCACATACTAAGGCTTTAATATTGGAAGGACAGGTAGAAAGTAAAAATTGTGTAGGCAGGCCACGTTTGGAATATGTAAAACAAATTGTTAGGGATGTAGGATGTAGAGGGTATACTGAAATGAAATGACTAGCACTAGATAGGGAATCTTGGAGAGCTGCATCAAACCAGTAAAATGACTGAAGACAAAAAATAAATGTGTAACAAAAATCTATAAACAAAAAATCACATGCTTCACTCACTCACACAAACAGATTCTAACAAGGGAATTTTAGAGCACAGAAACAGTAAGTACGTCTTGTTTCCCCACAAACCAAAACTATTGGAGAATGCCAGGTATGAAATTCAAGGCATATAGGAGGCATTAGAAGAAAAAATTAGAAGACTGCTTTAGCTAGATAATAGTATAGCATCACTTAAGTACCAGATTAAAAGAAAATATACACAATTATGACTCAAACATGGGCAGTGTAGTGGATTGCAAAACTGATTATAATATTTTTTCTGGCATTTCAATAAACAATTAAAATATGATTTAAACCATCATGTGGGCACAGTTTCAAAAACCTATTTAAAAATGTTATATATACTAATTCTACTATATAATGTGGCTTCTGAGAAGAAGAATAATGGGCATCTTTCTTGTTCCTCATCAAGTGAAATGGAAGAAAAAAATTTATAACTGTCACAATATCTCCTGCAGATATACATACAAACCTTATCCCTGCCAATGTTAATGACATACTGAAATTTAAATTTTACTTTCTACACGGAGTTCTTCAATAGTAATAATAATAATAATAATAATAATAATAATAAAACACAATAAGATCTGTAATGACTGGCTGTATTTGGTCAAATATTCATTAGTAAGTGTATAATTTATAACTTTATATTATTTAAAAAGTAAAATACTTACTTTTCTTTCTGTGATTTTCAGCTCAAAAACATTCTGACAGAATGTTTTTAAATCTGTAACAGAACTGAAATTATTTAAGACAAATTGCTAACAGCAGCAAGGCTTTTATTACACATGACAAAAACAAATCACTAAAAGTTATCCCAAAATGATTTAATGAAAATATCATTTTGTAGCCTGGAGAGTCCAGCTTTAAAAAAATCTTTCACCTTAAATTTCTTAATTTTATAATTATCATTAAACTAAGAAAAAAACATCTGATTCAAGTAAATAAATTTATCGCATAATTATAATTACAAAGCAGTTGGGTTTCAGAACTGTCAATTTGTAAAGAACTCTATATCATATTCTCATACAAGATAAGCTGTAAACTTAAAAGATAAGTTAGTCACAAAAAATACATACTACCACAACCTTATGGACAATCGTGGATTATAATGTGCAGTTACTGATTTTAGAATTAAATAATTTAAACAACAAATAAAAAGTAAAACAATTTATATCATAGGTTTCTTAAGCTTACTAAAATTGCAAAGGTAATACTTCAAAATTAAATAAATTTTTAAACTCTAAATGATTTTGTATTAAAAAAATTAAAAAAAAAAAACAACATTTAATAAGTACACAATTATACATAATCAATGTTTAAATTACTTCGTTTACACTGTCCTTATGTATCTTTCAGGAAGCTATTTACAACAGTGTCACAGGCACTCTTAACATTTACTATATAAAACCCATATCAATAGACCGTACAATTCAAAGCAGAAAATGTTTTTTAAGTGAACGGTACTACTGACAAACACATATATTATTGTAGAATTATTATGCTGCTAATAGTTAAACAGACAGTAAAAACTCAATCCTACCTGTACCTATTCAAATAATATTTCAAGTTATTTACGTTCCTAGTGAACACTGTGACCTTAACGCAACCTTTTCACTAGTAAATTCATAAAACATTACCACATAAATTTATTTGCTGTGGATAAATAAGTAAGTCATTTATTTAACAGCATGAACATTTTTAACCAGATAATATCGAACAGAAGTATTTCAAAAACGGTTTATAACCTAACTTTGATTTGAATTGTACGCAAAAAAAGAAACAGAGATAGAGATAATTTGAACATTTTTCATACCTAATTTTTGCTTTCACTGTTTTAAAAATGACTTGCACTACAAAAAAATTAAAATTCAAATCCTTTAATCAAAATAAACAATAGCCTATTCGACCATAAACAACGCACCTCCCAGCACATGATAATTAATACCAACTGAAATTCCAAAAGGCAAAACTATCATTGACCCTTGATAAAGATCACTTTTTCATTAAATAATATTTTTCCCTCTCTTGTATTTCTTTCTCTCAAAGAATTTAATTGTATTTTTTATTTTACAATTTAATTATATTTCTTTCCTAAGATTTGTTGTGATTAACGGTTTATTGTAAGAAATTATAAGTTATAAGTATTATACGTATAATAGTATAACAAATTATAGGTATACTTCATGACATAACATGAATGAATATTTATGTCTTTTGTCATGACAAAATACATAAATATGAATGACTTTTAAATTTCTGCAAATAAAAATTCAACGACTGTTGACTTTTGTTGTTTGTTGAACACAACAACAAACGTTTATGTAATTTTTAGTGAAATCCACAAAACATGTGCGCTCAGTGCTCCTTCGGCAGGCGAAGACCGAGAGAAGAATGGACTCACACTTTCTTTTTAGCAAGAGACCTGGGACCGCGAGATCAGAGGGCGATCGGCCACAAGGATTATCCTTCTGATCAGAACACGACAGACCGGCGTCATGGAGTAGTGGAGAACTACGCGCTTATCTTCAAGCCATAGGGAAAGCATATTCCCCGATTGCCTCTATTGCTCCGATGTACGGGACGACGCTGAGCACACCATTTCCCCAAATGTGCTTGGTGGATGGTACATTAAGGGGACTAGAGGCGGATCTCGGAGCACTGAACGCCCACAACATGGTTGCGATGATGCTCCGTAATCTGAGCAGCTGGAGTCCGGTGGAAGAACTCATAAGGTGTGGACGTACGTTTCCTTTGCTTTGCGATTTTGTGTTTTTCAGTGATTATTTGGTTACGGACGACTGGATTTGATTGGTGGTGTTTTACTTGAAGTGTTGTGTTAATTTTATGATTATCGGTTCACGAACCGATATTTTATTGCGATTTTTCCGTATAGACCTTATTGCCAATGGCAATAACCGGTATAAAACCGGCGATCACCAGAATGGCAGGCTCGGAAACCGTCCGATACGCGGAAGCGACTCGCAAGTCCGCGGTATGTTGCACCTGAGCAAAACTATTCCGGTTTCTCTCGAATCTTAACAACTGGGCACACACTTCCGCACCGTATAATAGTACAATAACTAATACAATAAGGAACAGGTAGATTAATGATTGGAGACGATTAAATATCAAATTAACTGCAGTTAAAACTTCTCTATATAAATGGAAGAGCGACGTGAAGTTGACTCGCCGAGAACAAGTGGCGGTAACCAGACTCAGAGTTGGTCACACGCGAATAAGAAATTCATATTTCTTAACCGCCGAAGAAAAATCAATGTTTTTTTTGTGGGCGAAAAACGCCTGGGCGTTATCATCGCCCGGAATTTTATTAATAAAAGGGTAAAATAATTCCAAAACAATAAAGCTTATAAGGTGTAGAAGTAATATTAATCATAAAATAAAAATTTATTAAAACAAGTCAAGAAGGCGAAATAAAACTCAAAACTAATACCACAGACGAAGTCGTTAAAATATACAAAAGTTAAAATACTACAAGTTAAAATAATCGAAAAAAGAAACTACATAAAACTTACCTAATTCCGAAGGGTTGTGCAAAAGGTTCCCTCCCGGATAGTAAAATTAAATACATAGAACCAAAAAAATCAAAATTGAAAGTAAAGGTTAAAAATGATTAAAAAACTCTTCTAGCAAAAATATATACGATAATATTAAACTTTTGCAGTAACCTGGTACTACGCAAAAAGAGAAACATCCGGTCCAGAATTTCCTTATTATTGCACAAGATTCACGGATGTTTCAAGGTAGATTAAACTTACGACGCAACGCCGCATAACATATGCAGGCCACGAGAATGTAGTGCACAGTCATGCGGCAGTTGCATTGTGTGCATAGGGGTGTGGCTTCTCCTAATATTAGGTATTCACATGTGATCCTCGTATGTCCTAACCGTAACCGGCAGAGGATCACTACCTCACGACGAGACTTTCTGCAAGAGGAGCCCCATGACAACACTGAAACTTTAATCCATCGGAATTTATTATCTACGGTAGTCGCCCAGTCACTTTGCAACCTCACTCGCAGTGATTGTTTTATACGATTGATAAAATCAAAGGTAGTAACTCGGGTGGTGAAAGGAGGCTGAATACACGCTTCTTTCGCAGCAGCATCTGCCCTCTCGTTACCTAGAATCCCTACGTGGCTAGGGATCCAGCAAAAACTTACCTCTGTGTTGCGATTATCTAACTCAGCGATTGCATCGTAAATGTCAATGACGACAGGATGTTTGGAATAAACGTTTTCTAATGCCCAGAGAGCACTATACGAGTCACTGCAAATAAGAATGTTTTTATAATTAGGGCTAACGATAGTTAGAGCCCTATTAATAGCGAGTAGTTCTGCGGTGAACACACTCGTAATACGGGTTGACCAAACATATAAGTCCTGTCATTGACAACAAAAGCACAACCAACGGTACCGTCTTGTTTCGACCCATCAGTGTATATCACCGCATCTGGGTTCGTCTTGGTGAGAATATACTGAAACATTTGCCGGAAAACAGTAGGTGGTGTTCTTACAGGCTAAAGATATAAATGGGTTAATTAAATGAAAGAGTTGGGACTAGAAAGAGAATCTTGTAAAGCTGCATGAAACCAGTCAAATGATTGAATTCATATTATTCAAGTAGGCAAGTTTTAGAATTTTTAAAACAAATTGTTACAGGCTAAAGATATAAATGGGTTAATTAAATGAAAGAACTGGCATTAGTAAGAGAATCTTGTAAAGCTGCATGAAACCAGTCAAATGATTGAATAATATGGTGAATAATATGAATTCAATCATTTGACTGGTTTCATGCAGCTTTACAAGATTCTCTTTCTAGTCCCAACTCTTTCATTTAAATAACCCATTTATATCTTTAGCCTGTAACAATTTGTTTTAAAAATTCTAAAACTTGCCTACTTGAATAATATGAATTCAATCATTTGACTGGTTTCATGCAGCTTTACAAGATTCTTCAAAATTAACCTAGTACAGAATATTGAGATAAGACATATCTTTTATTTAATAGAATTTAAATATAATTTAACAGTACAGAGAAATAACATAAATCTTAAAAAAGATTAATTTCAGTAAAGTAATATATATACATAAATATATAGAAATATCTTAAAAAATAAACTTACTTGATTATTAGTAACCCCTCTAAGTGTAATATTGAGAGATTTTTTACAAAAAGGTGCTAATGCTAAAATTACTTCTAAATAATAACCTATACCACGTAGTCAACAACATTCATGAATAAGAGAACCACCAATCAAAGATACGGGTGTAAAAGAAAATGCTGTACCAGTCTCATTAACTTCTAGCCACGTTCCATTTGACATTTTATCTAAGAGTCGCAGTAAATTTACTTCATATTCTGAAAGAAGATCATTAAAAAAATTCAATAGTATTTACAAAAGATAAAAGTTTAAAGAATTTAAATACAGAAATCACTGTCCAGTGATAAGATGCACAAACTTCCATCAACACTGATATTATACCAAGTGAACAACTGAAAACTGAACTAAGCCAGCTCAAACTGCAGTTATTTGAGTATCACCTTTAATCCTGCTACTACTATTGGTTGTTTGTTACTACTTTTTTCTAATGTTGTCAGCATAAACTGTTCATGATTAAATATAGTAGTTCTGTTCTTTGCAGTTGTGTATATATAAAATACCTTATTCAATCGAGGAAACGGTTGTTACAGTGAAAGCTTACAGCAGAATATGGTTAAAAATCGTGTACGGCCATAGCCAATATTCAAAGAAAAATTTCTACCAATCTGAAAAAACCTATACATAAGTTATTACAGCAAAGTGATGTAAATATAGTTCTTGCCTTAAGATTCTTCATGATTTTGAAACCATATCGTATAACAACTTTAACTGTGTGACAAGACAATAGACACAGACAGAACAAATGTTTTTTTCATTTTCTTATTAATTTTCTAATAAATCTTTGTATATTTTTTTTAAAATCCTGTATATTTGACATATAAGCTTTAATAAATTATAATTTAAGTAATAGCATATAATAAATAAGTCATTTAATAAATACAACCCCGATCTGTGCGGTAGAAAGACTAACTTCATCTGGGCTTGAATATATATACATACATGCCAGACTTAGTATTACACACAAGGGAAGATTTTTACACTGTATTCTTACCTCACAAGCACAAGTTTTGACATTACGAAGTAAATTAAATCATAAATTAAAGCTCGACTTTCTTGACGAAAGTTAAGCATTTTTAGTCTTAATACTACCTTTAGAAAATATTCGAATTTTATACTTAAAAGCCACTCAAATCTTACCTTTTAAACCAGGTTCATCATCCCGAGTTCTTATATCGGTAATTCTGATAGCCTTACCACTGACAACCGATAATAAGAGTCGCTGTCGCATGTAATTGCTGCCCTTAAAGCACAGAACATTTGAATTATCCGCTGCCATAGTTAAATAATCAGTTCTGTAAAAACAGCAAAAATCTGGAAAGATCCACAGAATTATCTACTAATTAAACAGTAATCAAAATACAGAACTGCAAGTTAATCCATCTCAATAAATGTCATAACTTGATAAAATATACACATTGAATTCACGTGTAATGGTACACATAACCTTTATTTGATAATTGGTACACGAATGAACGGTATAAAGGATGGCAATCTTAGTGAATGGTAACAATTTGTTGGTTCGTTCACTCACTCTACTCAATCTATATTTTTCTTGGCACTTATTTCTACTTAAATTATTTGTATCTCAAAATACTATTAGTAAGGCCTCCAAATCTCTTCTAAAATACAAAATAAGTTGTAGTTCATCGTTCAAGCTTCCGGATCAGCTGATTTCTTTCCTTGCAAGGTTCACAATAATTTCATCTATATCGTCTTCGTTAAAATAAATATGTAGCACGTCGATGTCCGAATTACGGTCAGGCATGGCATGGCATGACATTTTCACGCGCTACTAATTGTTATTTCTATTACGGTCATAGCTCAATTGTTTTTAAACTGGGCCAGTAGAAAGAAATAAAGATGGTAACAATAGTCAGACAAACATAATTTTTACACTATAGGTGCTAAACCTATATAACTTTTAGTCTTTAAGCTTTCTTGAGTTTGTTGGCTTCATAAACAGTTTTTACGATTTATTTGACTGTGTTGTTTATACTACAAAGGGAGTGTTTGTTGGTGTTATAAACAAACATATTGGACTGCCTTAAGGAGTGGCCAATGCTGGCGAGAGCAATCTCCGCCATTATAAGAGGGCGCCTGTCAGCCAAAAGTACCAGGTTCTTTGTAAGGCTGCAGCTAAGCAGCGGAGGCGACTTCAGAGAAGTGTAGAGTTTTTTGAATTCCAAGGGAGTCGCCATTCACTCCTTCCAGCTCCCAAAAGATAGCGAGCTCAAAGTGGTTATCCGGGGCATCCCGAAGAAGTAAAAGAGGAGCTCACCTCGCTCAGTTACGAGACAATTTCAGTTAAAAAGCTAACGACAAGGGACGGAAGGGAAACGGTTAGGCAAACTCTCAGACTGCTACAGTGGAACGCCAATTCAGTAGTAGGCAAGACGGCAGAACTTTGCCGTCTGGCTGAGAATCTACTAATCGACGTGATTGTCTGAGACGTGTCTGAACGCGAACAAACAACTGACCATTCGGAATTACTTTACGTATAGAACGGATAGGCCAATACGACCCGGACGTCCTGCCAGCGGCGGAACCACAACTTTAGTCCACAGACGCCATATACACACGCGGGTCGACCTCCACACTAACGTGATGGAGCAGACTTGTATACATGTGGAGCATCTAAGCACGGTGTATCGGCTGATTTCGGCTTATAATAAACCAAACTCAGCGGTACCCGACGCAGATCTAGATGCCGTGCTAGAAAATTGGGATGGGCCCATGATACTCATGGGTGACTTCAACGCTAAGCACGAGTCTTGGAATAGCAATCTGAGAATTGCAAATGGCAGGTTGCTATACTGACGAGCACACCGGTTAGTCGTCATAGGCCCCGAGGTGCCCACCTTCGTTCATCGAACGGGCAGATCGAGACCTCATGTATTCGACATCGCAATTATGAAGGCGGTAACAACTCCGGTCATGATTGAAACGATAGAAGACCTCAGCTTGGACCACTCTCCTGTCTTATTGGAGTTGACCAAGCAGGGGGCGGCCGAGACCTCCCGACTATACTCCGAAGGTCAATGAATTGGAAAAGGTTCTATGAAACTCTCCTACGGAATTACAGGCCAGCGCATCCTGAACTCCTGACCACACCGAAGGAAATCGACGACACGGTCGAACGCGTCATATCGTCAATGACCGAGACTCTGTCCAACAGCTCTACGGAAAAGACCACGAGGCCTATCCGTAATAATCTCACACCTCACGTCTATGATGCTATAGCAGAAAACCGCCGACTGAGGAGGAGATACCGAATCACTCTGTCCCCCGATGATAAAAGGGCTTTTTATATTCAAACAAACAGAGTGAAACAGCTGCTGGTACAACATCGAGAGGATTCGCGGAATGAATACCTCGCCTCGGTCTCAGACGACCACTCCTCGGTGTTCAGGCTAAACAAAAAACTACGAGAAGGAAAGAAGTCCCACCACCCGTTTGTGAGGCAACAAATCCTTCTGGCAAATTCGGAGACGGATAGGGCGGAGGTTTTCGCCGACATCCTGGAGAACCAATTTACTCCAAACCCCACTCCCGCCTCGAAGGACGACCACACAACTGAGGTAGAGTCCTTCTTCATAGATTATTTAGCACAGGTGGAGGACCCCCCACTAGAAATAGACCAAGTCACTGAGGCGGAGGTTTCCGCTACAATCAAAGCCACAAGCCCCGACAAGGCTCCAGATGTTGATGGGATCGGTGCCCGCACATTCCGGAGTGTTTCACCCGCTCTTATAGCGACCATAACCACAATATTCACGTCAATTTTGTACGTTGGATATTTTCCGAATTGCTGAAAAACTGCAAAGGTTGTATGCCTACCCAAACCTGGGAAAAGTCTGCTCTTTCCCTAGAATTACAGGCCGATTTCCTTATTACCAGTGTTGTTAAAGTTATTCGAAAGGATTTTCCTGGAAAGACTTAGGCGACATTTGGGAAAAGGAGTACGGCCTGAGCAATTTGGGTTCAGGGAGAGCCAATCGACGACCCTCAAACTGGTTAAAATAATAGTCTTGTCGGAGGCCTAAAAAGAAAAGCGGTACCTGCAACCATTTCTCTAGATGTAGCTAAAGCCTTTGACAAAGTTTGGCATAGCGGCTTGCTGTGTAAATTCGCACATACGACGATTCCCTGTCGGTATGTCAGATTGATACGGTCTTATTTACTAGACCGACAATTTGTTGTACGCGTAGGGAAAACAATCTCCTCAACCATAGACTGCCGCCAACGAGCAGTGCTTTCGCCATTCTTGTACACGGTCTACGTCAACTATATGTCGGAAGGAGTCAAAACAGCTCTATAAGCAGACGACACGGCATATTATTATGAATCCGGAAGTGTAGATTACGCGATCGAGAGACTCCAACGGCAATTGGATCTAGTAGAGCCGTGGCTCGATATGTGGAGAATCAAGGTCAACGGTGAAAAATCGGTGACAGTGATGTTCATATACAAGACACATGCTCCAGGCAGGTAGCTGGAAATATCAGGAGAGAAAATCCCCTTTGGGAAAACAGTCAAGTACCTGAGAGTAGTCCTGGGTAAACGGCTCACCTTAGGAGAACATGTTAAACATGTGACCCAAAGGGGAAAGGCCGTCAGGGCCTCACTATACCCAGTACTGAACAGTGCCAGCCCATATCCACTGGCGACCAAATTGCTCATTTTTCGGCTATACGTCCTGCCGATTCTAATATATGCTTACCCGGCTAGGGGAGCTTTGTTGAACTCCACGCTGCAAAAGAAATTGGAAGCCGTCCAAAACATAGCGTTGCGGACGATATTTGGAACACCGTGGTTCGTCAGAAACGTCACTCTTCGCTACGATGCGGGACTACACACCGTATCCAAGGTGGGCGTGGTGCAGGCACACAGACTGTTGGGGAGAGCGGCCGTGTCGGAACACGCCATCTCCGGGAAATCTGCCGAGAGGACCGTACTCCACAGGGTATAAGAAAACGGCCTCTTGCCGTATTAAACGAACCACCGTGAAGAGGCGGTAAGAGAGTCAAAAAATGACAAACCAGGCTTAGGAGCCCGTGTATCGTGTAACCTATAAATGGAAACCGCGCGAAAATACCGTTTTCACAATACCGTTTTCACAATTAAATTTTGTTAAAACTATAAAAGGCTAGACAACACCCCACACTGTCCCACGAAGAGACCACAATCTCATTTAGTCAGCATATGCGACTACCTCTGGAGAACAGGCTGCATTTCTCCCTCCAAATAACTATGGCTCATTCCTGCTAGCCCATAGGTGCTGGTACCAAAGGACTTCAGCAGATGGACTGAATCATGCCAGGATTATTAGGTTCAAAAGCTTAGTCTCCCACGATCAGAACCAGTAAATAAATTCCACGCTGTTCCATATTGATAGGAGAGCAAATTACCAAATCTGTCCATAAATAACACTTAAAATTTATAACTGCCACTAAATAATTGATGAAACCCACCCGATAATAGAAAGATACGGCAACAAGGGACATTGTCCAGGCTCTGTGATCTGTAGAGAAAAATATTGAATCCCCCACCATTCTTGTGTTCCATATAAACAATATTTTATTCATTAATCATCAGTTATATAAATAATTAATAACCTTTGCAGCAGTCTACATTGTAATACAGCTATTAGTTCACCAAAGGATAGTGTTTCTGCTGAGCACAGTATAATAAGGAAACTACACTATATTAAAGAAAATTAAATCTTTAAGATTTATTTAATATGTATAAATCAATTGTTCTATAACCATCAGCCCAATTTAGCTCAGTTTCTGTCTCATCAAAAACATTTCATGTAACATTTTAAGTATTATTAATATTGTAATACCATTTATATTTAAAAAAATAATTATATTTCATTATAATTTTATTTATTATAAATGTTTTTTTTTTAAATGTTTGTGTAGTTTTACTTTGAGTTGAGATAAAAGGAATGAAAATCAAATCTTGTATAAATATAGAATTTTACCATTCATCAGTGCTCTTAGATATGGGACAATAATTATACAAAATTCATGTTGGCACGTTGTGTAACTAGGTTTATTGATAGATTCATTTTTATATATAAATGAAACTATTTTGGTTATTTTTTGTGATAATTAAGAATAAAAATTTTCATTATCATAATACAAGAATTAAAGACAGCTTACTCAAATTTACTAACATATTTTAATTTAAATGTCCTGATCCTTTGCTGCATTTTTGAGCATCAAAACTAAATTTTTCAGATATTTTTTGAAAATCACTGGAAATTTATTCTTAGTTTCCATCAGTTTAAGGCAATTTAACAAGTTGCTACGCCATCAACAACTACTATTTTAGTAGTATAAAAACCTTACATTCAACTGTCATGTTGACCTCTGACCCTTGAAAAATTTTGGCGATCCAAAATTTGTTGGCATACGTCAGGAGGTCCCACGTTGAACTGGCCAGGGAACTTCTTCTTTCTTCAGCTTCTTCTCCAGGCAGTGATTGAAGACAAATTGAAGATTCACTCTATTATTGGAGTCTGTGAGTGGTGAGGCCGCAGCCCTGGGAGAACTGCAACTACTAAGTGGGAATGACACTTGTGCAGGTGCGTACATATACTGACTCTCGCTGACATCTGAGCTGCTAGCGTTGCGTTGACCGATATGAAGTTCAGCATGTATGTGGCAACGTCATGTAACTGGTCTGTTACTTTGTGCATGAATAAATAAACGTATTTGTGTCAGTATGTTTGTTGATGGGTATGTTTGTCAGTATGTTCTATTTATTACAAAAAAGTTTCTGCTATCATGTTGGAAATGATATGCCATATGTAGGTATTACGGTAGTGTGTGAAATGCTTTAAGATGCAAAGTGATTTTGTTTTATAATAATATTTAGTCTGTTTGTTGTTCCTCAGATGTCTCTACTAGTAGGTATAATTGTAATAGCAACTGCTGATTAGTTGTATCGTACCTTGGAGAAAAGAAAAGTATTAGATTTGGTGGAATAGCAGCAGTAGTTATTTATTACATTTTTGTAGAATAGATAGATATATTAGTTTTAAGTTTTGTTCTTTAACAATTCTACAATTATTTGAAATCTAGGATTTAATAAAATAGAAAAATTATTCTGTAATGGAAATTCTAGCATTCAAATTAGATTGCATATAATAAACTAATCACAATCTCTTTTTTGTGTCCGTTGTTGTGGTAAGAGGGTCACTGGAACATCTGTCTGTAATTATTGAAAGTCCAGATGTAAATTAGATTTAATTTTGTTATAAATCTACTACCTTTTACAACTGTATGGAATTTCAAAAATGCTCCAGTTCAGATATTAAATTCACTATTATAGTTTAATGGGGATTTTGAACAGAATATTTATAAGTCTGCACAAATTTCTTGTGGAAGTTTTACTTTTTTCTAGGATCTATATCTTTTCAGTAGTAATAATTTTTCAATTTGGGTCTACCATGAAATTTAGATTCCCCTTTTTCCCATTAATTTTAAATTACTATTCAACAAGTTTGATTGTAGATTTGTTAAGCAAGAACAAGAATATGCTGCATGAATTTGACTGCAAGTAGCAGTATGTAGATATATTTCTATTTTATGGTGTGAAACTTAATCAAGCATTAGGTTTAAATAGACTGCTTTGTTTATTAAAAAATGCATAAATTTCTTTGCTGAAAAACAATAAGGCATCAATATCTAACAGTTTTCTAAATTTTAAATTTATTAAAAATCTTTTTGTGAAAGTTTTCTATCATAAGAACATTAAACAGTTATCTACTCCTTAAATATTGTTCATGGCAATGGATATGTGTTTGATTGGAGTAAGGTTCATGCTATCCCAATCTTTCTAGAGATAAATTTTTATCTCATTCAGCTTAAAAGGAGTATGAATTAGACTGTGGTGGCAAATTGAGTCAAAGGTTTAGTTAATGCTGTTTCTTTAAATTTATGGTTTCATTTGGGATTACTTAAACAATTATTATGTTTTTTATTCTTATTCAGAAAACATGATTTTTTATTATTTTTCCCACAATTCATTTCTAGTTAACCTTCAGGAATAGATTCTGAACTTCATAAATAAACATAGTTGACTAAAATTCTTTACTTATTTTAACTTTTTCTTTCTACTGAAATGATTTGTATAATGTTTTATTACTACATGCTTTAAGTCTCTTTACAGGTTCACTTGATGTGTTATACTAGAATTGCTTATGCCTCTGGGAGGCATAAGCAATTCTATTAGAAAATAAAAATTTATTTAATTCTAATAAAAATTTATTAGACAATTTTTTAAATAAAATATGATTTTTCAGATATGAGTATGATTAGATGAAATATTTAGACATGATGTAAACTACAGAGCGAGCAAGAAGAAAGGTCTTTCAAAATGTTTGATATGTACATTTATTGCAATTAACAATTATTAGTAATCGTAAAAATTATTTGTCTCCCAAATTTATTATTATTTGCAAAACTTACCATAATTATTTATATCTTCATATTACATCATATACAGAAAAGGTAAAAGAAAAACAAAAAAAAAATGATTGAGAGAAAAATATATTTATGTGTTATGTGTAATTCCATAAATATCTCAATTTAGTTACAATACAAATACTATTTATAATTTAAAAAAAAAATATTTTTATAAAAAAGGTAAACAAAATGTACAGTGCATCTACTGCATATGAAAATAACATTGTGCAATATATTTTATACAAAATTATCTTGACATCACAATAATAGGTGTTTTTATAAAAAGAAAATTGTGTAATCATTATAAAAAAAATAAACAAATTTACTTATTTTCATAAATAACACAAGTAAAAACATTACTTGGATTTTATAAAAAGTATACATTTTTTACTGTTTTAAAAAGAATAAACAAATAACTCTATATGAAAATTAAGAAAAACTTTTAAAAAAAAAGTTTAGCTTTGAACTGTTATTAAGAGAAAGGAGTTAAAACTGAATGAAAAAATACAAATACCTTTTAAACAAGGGGGGGAAGGAAATTCAGCCTTTCTGATATTTTTATGCCACTCTTGGTGATTCTGTGTCATTTCTGGCATTAAGCCGAATATCAGCATATCATTATGGATGGTTCACATCCAGATAGTCAGTGGACACGAACCAGAGATCATGCTACTATAATGAAAGAAAAATTCTGAATAAACTCAGTTTAAAAAGAATCTTAAAAAGCATATGTTTAAAAGGTAATTTAACATATACGTATATAATCTGAATAGTGTTCAAAATACTTCATATTAAACTTTAAATTAATGCTAATACTTTAAATCCAACATTTTTATTTACCCCCTCTTACAGCCATGGGCCATTTGTGCTTAAAACTCCTTCTCCTTTACCTCTCAGATCATATATGAGCAATCTATTTTTATTATATTATGTTAAAAAACAAAGATTCTTTACCAAGTTAAAGAATCTACTTGTCCAGTTTTGCATTTTGTTACTTTCCATTTAATTTAACCATATTGATTGTAATTTATTGAATAATTTAATGATGTCCTATAAAAAAATTAGAACCATTTTTTAAAGAAAGTATTTAAAAACAAAAAAATTAACATTTACTGAAAAATTGATGATACAAAACTTTAAAAATAGCTGTTTATCATTTATCATAAGTAATGACTAATTGAACAATTGTTTCAAAAATTTTGTTTTTCTTGATATTAATTTGTAAAATTAGAAATAATCAATGTTTTTATTATTATTTTATGTTAAAAATTGAAGATTCCTTACAAAGTTAAATAATCTACTTGTCCATTTTGCATTTTGTTACTTTCCATTTAATTTAACCATAATTTTATCCACATACAGTAATTTTTATGAAATACTAGAATCGAAGAGGGAAAATCTATAACTGATAATTTTAATAAACAGAAATAGTTAATTAGAGATAATACAATTCCTAAAAATTACTCTATCCCAGTGTAATTAAAATATGATATAATTTACACTAACAGGCTACTTTCAAAGCTTCTTACCTTATATTTGGCATTAATGAAGTATCAAGTAAGATATTAATGAAGTATATTGTATTAAACATTACCCTTTTACAATATTTAAGTGACTAGTTTAAAGATAAATTACACTGTTTCAATAATTACAATATAATTTTACATAATAGTCTGCATTGATTTGAAAATAAAACAATTTAATGGATACTTTAAAGAAAAAAAGATTGACCTCATGAATTTGAATTATATATATATATATATATATATATATATATATATATATATATATATATATATATATATATATATATATATATATATATATACACTGCAAAAATCCAGGTATGTAGTATAGCTTGTTTGAGTTGGGAAGTTTGGTCCCTTATTCATGTAATGAGCATATAATATGTGCTTGTTACTTCTGGATCAGCAGGCTAGGATTTGTAGTTAATTAGAATTAAATAATAGAATGGTACTGGAGATAATATCGAGCAGCTGTCATCATAAAATATATCTAGTATGGTTAATCCCTGAACTGTTAAAAAAAAAATACTGATAAAATATTAATTTCACTTCATTTCTAGATATTACCTTTTGGAAATATCTTTTCAAAACTATGATGCAGTTCCTTTTTCAGTGGTGTGGCAGATGGCACTGCTGTTAGTGACACTCATTTTACAAAGTGGTTAGAAAGTGTACTTACCATACGGGAAAATAGTAAAATCAATCAGTATTGTGTCTGTAAATTCCATACTGTTCAATAGTATTAAGTTTATGTCCTTATTTGCTGTTTGTAAAATTTGTATACTGTTATTATATCTTTGTAAATATTATGAATTTGAATTAGATGATTTTCAAATATTTAGAGTGAAAGCATTTATACAATTTGCAGGGCTAAGAAGGCCTTTTTTTAAAAACCCATCTGGCAGAAAATTATAAAAATGATAATTATTTCAACTTAATTATTATAACATAGCAAAAAAAAATAACTATATTAATCTTTTCAATAAAAACAATCTTAATAACATCTCTTTTAGCATACAGCTAAAGCTATATGAATATTGAAAATTTAAATATAACAATAATAATAAAAAAAATAAAAATATAACAAATTATTTAATTGTATAATTATGTAAACATTAAGTTTAAATACCCCTACTTTCCAACAGAAAAAAAAAACGGAGTTTAGACAGAAAATAATTATGATTAATGATTGCTAAAAAAATATGACTAAATAATAATATATAAATCTTATATTAATTTGCTACTATATAAAAGTAGAATGGACAGACAATATCCATTTACAAACTGAGTTAAAAATAATAAAATAGATTAAAAGTTAAATGGTAAAGAAATTTTTTCTAATGAAATGACAAGAACATTTTTCTTATGGAAATGTTTTGTTTTTGTCTTCAGTCATTTGACTGGTTTGATGCAGCTCTCCAAGATTCCCTATTTAGTGCTAGTCGTTTCATTTCAGTATACCCTCTACATCCTACATCCCTAACAATTTGTTTTACATATTCCAAACGTGGCCTGCCTACACAATTTTTCCCTTCTACCTGTCCTTCCAAAATTAAAGCGACTATTCCAGGATGCCTTAGTATGTGGCCTATAAGTCTGTCTCTTCTTTTAACTATATTTTTCCAAATGCTTCTTTCTTCATCTATTTGCCGCAATACCTCCTCATTTGTCACTTTATCCACCCGTCTGATTTTTAACATTCTCCTATAGCACCACATTTCAAAAGCTTCTAACCTTTTCTTCTCAGATACTCCGATTGTCCAAGTTTCACTTCCATATAAAGCGACACTCCAAACATACACTTTCAAAAATCTTTTCCTGACATTTAAATTAATTTTTGATGTAAACAACTTATATTTCTTACTGAAGGCTCGTTTAGCTTGTGCTATTCGGCATTTTATATCGCTCGTGCTTCGTCCATCTTTAGTAATTCTACTTCCCAAATAACAAAATTCTTCTACCTCCATAATCTTTTCTCCTCCTATTTTCACATTCAGTGGTCCATCTTTGTTATTTCTACTACATTTCATTACTTTTGTTTTGTTCTTGTTTATTTTCATGCGATAGTTCTTGCGTAGGACTTCATCTATGCCGTTCATTGTTCCTTCTAAATCCTTTTTATTCTCGGCTAGAATTACTATATCATCAGCAAATCGTAGCATCTTTATCTTTTCACCTTGTACTGTTACTCCGAATCTAAATTGTTCTTTAACATCATTAACTGCTAGTTCCATGTAAAGATTAAAAAGTAATGGAGATAGAGAACATCCTTGTCGGACTCCCTTTCTTATTATGGCTTCTTTCTTATGTTCTTCAATTGCTACTGTTGCTGTTTGGTTCCTGTACATGTTAGCAATTGTTCTTCTATCTCTGTATTTGAACCCTAATTTTTTTTAAATGCTGAACATTTTATTCCAGTCTACGTTATCGAATGCCTTTTCTAGGTCTATAAACGCCAAGTATGTCGGTTTGTTTTTCTTTAATCTTCCTTCTACTATTAATCTGAGGCCTAAAATTGCTTCCCTTGTCCCTATACTTTTCCTGAAACCAAATTGGTCTTCTCCTAACACTTCCTCCACTCTCCTCTCAATTCTTCTGTATAGAATTCTAGTTAAGATTTTTGATGCATGACTAGTTAAACTAATTATTCTGTATTCTTCACATTTATCTGCCCCTGATTTCTTTGGTATCATTACTATAACACTTTTTTTGAAGTCTGACGGAAATTCCCCTTTTTCATAAATATTACACACCAGTTTGTATAATCTATCAATCGCCTCCTCCCCTGCACTGCGCAGTAATTCTACAGGTATTCCGTCTATTCCAGGAGCCTTTCTGCCATTTAAATCTTTTAATGCTCTCTTAAATTCAGATCTCAGTATTGTTTCTCGCATTTCATCCTCCTCAACTTCCTCTTCTTCCTCTATAACACCATTTTCTAATTCATTTCCTCCGTATAACTCTTCAATATATTCCACCCATCTATCGACTTTACCTTTCGTATTACATTTTGGTGTACCATCTTTGTTTAACACATTATTAGATTTTAATTTATGTACCCCAAAATTTTCCTTAACTTTCCTGTATGCTCCGTCTATTTTACCAATGTTCATTTCTCTTTCCACTTCTGAAAACTTTTCTTTAATCCACTCTTCTTTCGCCAGTTTGCACTTCCTGTTTATAGCATTTCTTAATTGCCGATAGTTCCTTTTACTTTTTTCATCACTAGCACGCTTACATTTTCTACGTTCATCCATCAGCTGCAATATATCGTCTGAAACCCAAGGTTTTCTACCAGTTCTCTTTATTCCGTCTAAGTTTGCTTCTGCTGATTTAAGAATTTCCTTTTTAACATTCTCCCATTCTTCTTCTACATTTTCTACCTTATCTTTGTTACTCATACCTTTGCGATGTCCTCCTCAAAAATCTTCTTTACCTCCTCTTCCTCAAGCTTCTCTAAATTCCACCGATTCATCTGACACCTTTTCTTCAGGTTTTTAAACCCCAATCTACATTTCATTATCACCAAATTACGGTCGCTATCAATGTCTGCTCCAGGGTAAGTTTTGCAGTCCACGAGTTGATTTCTAAATCTTTGCTTAACCATGATATAATCTATCTGATACCTTGCAGTATCGCTTGGCTTTTTCCAAGTGTATATTCTTCTATTATGATTTTTAAATCGGGTGTTGGCAATTACTAAATTATACTTCGTGAAAAAGTCTATAAGTCGGTCCCCTCTTTCATTCCTTTTGCCCAGCCCGTATTCACCCGCTATATTTCCTTCCTTGCCTTTTCCAATGCTTGCATTCCAATCTCCAACTATTATTAAATTTTCATCTCCTTTTACGTGTTTAATTGCTTCATCAACCTATGAACATAATATACAGTATGAATGCGTAGGAAAATGTAAGGCTCGGACGATGTTCCTCACGCTTCAACTTGGGTCGGGTCCTGCAGGTGAAAATGGTGAAAATACTCCAGAGAAGACGAGTTGAAATCAATTCTATGCGAGAAGTTATTGTGTGAGTTTGAAGCGAGAGTATCTTGCAGGGAGGTCAGCGAGTCAGTGAAGGAGCGAATCTCTATTGCGTGTTTGTACATGTAAAGTGACGGCACAAGCACTCCGGGATAGTGGGAGACCGCAAGGATTGTTTGCTGATTTGCAATGGACAATTAGTGAAAGAAGTAAAGTATCAAATTCATTCATAAACTACAGGGTAGTTTTATTTGGGAAAAGCAAAGGTATTTGCCGTGAAAGAACTTCAGTCTAATCTTATATTCGTAGTAGTACAATATCAGTTGTAGGTGTAAATATTTGCGGCCGTTTTAATGTCTTTGTCAACGGGACTGAATTCTGGTTTTAAATACCTGTACTATTATTGATTTGTCTCATTTTATTTATGTTTTTAAACTAATAAACTGTAATTATATAAACATTTTCAATTTTTAATCTCTCAATATCCGGATCGAGCCGCGAACACAATTCATTAAACATTTGTTTAAAAAATCATCTCCTATGTAAAAGAAAATCACCAGATAAACTTCTCCTAGAAAAGGAGAATTATCGAACTCTGTTCGATCGGTTATATATGTAAAAGAAAAATATTCATACGAATCGAATTAAAAATTTTCTCCTTTGATTGTAAAATCAATAAAACAAAATAAAATTTGGCTATAAAAAACGGGTGGTTCTATACGTTGTTGGTGTTTTAAACAACTACATTATTTTTATATTATTTATTCACTATATACATTTGCTGAAAATATGCCGTTACACATCATAAACGAACAAAGATTTTGCTTGGGGAGCGGTTCTCTTCTCTCTCTCCGGTCGAATATTACGTTTAAATTTATTAATTTTTACATTTCAGTAAGATCAGTTAAGTTCAATTGCTCCTGCAGTTATTATACATTTTTGTTATTATTACATTTCCGTTAAACATAGCCGAACATTTGGATGAATTTGGTTTACTAACAATTATCGATTTTTTTTCGATTGCACATAGAATAATATCCAGTTAAATATTTTTTTATTTTTTCGAGTAATCATGTAGTTAATCGGTTCGATTATATTCTTCATTTCTTACTGTTTATTCTAATCTCTTTACGTTCATCCTTAATTATTTACTTTTAACATTCAAATATTTGAGTATTTTTCTCTACTGTTTTTATCTTCTACAAAAGTCCATCCATCACAAAATTAACCAAACTTGAACGTCTTAATAATAATACATAGCCCACCAAAATGATTTTTTTTTTTTTTGTAAGATTCTACGGAAAAATTTTTGTATCCATTCTGAATATTATCGACCCGATTTAACTTACAAAATCTTCACGTAAAGTCAAATTTTAAAGCCTCTATTTTTTCCTTCTCGTTTTACTTTTTGTTTCAGTATCACAAAGCGTTACACTCCACACAAACATTTTCAAGAAATTCTCTCTGATTAAGTCTGTATTTGATATGAGCAGATTTATTTTCTGCATAAAAGCTCTCTCTGCTTGTGCCAATCTTCTTTGATGTTTGCATTACTTTGTTCACCCTTTGTAATTTTACTACCTAAATTATAAAATTCTTTCTCTTCGGTTAAGCGATACGTTTTTATATTTCAGTATCTAATTCCCTATTATCCTCCTTTTTATTAAATTTTATTAAAATTGTTTATTTTAAAACTGAATTTCTGTCTTAAGAGATAAATCCGTGCCATTCCGAAGCTCTTAATTCATTTTTGATTTCTTCCAAAAGAACAATATCGTCAGAAAGTATTAATCTCATAATTACTTTTCCCTGGGATAATTTATTTTATCTCCTTGGTTGGTTATTAAACTCTCAAATTTATCCTTTAATTCCCGAAACGCTTCTTCTATGTACAGACTGAAAAGCGACATGGAAAGATTACATCTTGTATCTCAGCCGTTTCCGAATCAAGGCTTTCCTTTTTGTATCTTCTCTTCTTTTACTTGCTATTTGATTATTATTCATGTACAGATTATAAATAACCATTCTTTCTTTACGTTTCTGTCCGATTTTTTGAAATTTGAAAACTGAGGGAATTTAAAAAATTTATTACAATAAAATTATTGTAAAAATACAAATTTTTAATATCTACTGCTCGTATTTATCACAAATAAAAAAAAATTTCCTTCTAACGGTTTCCAAGTGTTTTTGTAATCGGCTGCGTAAATTTTCTGGTATGCCTACAGATAACGGTCGTATTTAACAGAATTTTATTTAGAACTAGAGAAGCTGAAATTTATTTATTTTAGTAGGTTCTCTGAATAATGTATAATATTTACTGACTAGTAAATTGACTTGTCCGAGGCCTCAGACACTCTCTTGTCAGAAGTTGAGGCCGTTCGCAGGATGGAAAAACGGTGCAAGAAAGGATGGCCGAAAGGAAAGCCTAGGAAGTAATTTTTTGGATATAAGTTGTAGAAGAATGCAAAATTTTGAACGTTTTCGATTCATGAAAATGAATTACTGAACCTCTTTTTTTCTTTTTTTTGAAGTGGGATGGGGCTAATAACCAAAGTAGTCGATGCCCCTAAAAATCTCAAAAGAAAAATAAATAAAAAAAAATAATAATAATAATAATAATGCCCTGAGGTAAATAATCCTCACGTCCGGAACATATCATCTACGTTCCATCACCAGGGCGGTAACAGCTGTATAGTACAGTACAATATAGCTTGCTGACGGGGCTCCGAGTGTTTTCCTCGAAAATGTCAAGTTTCTGAGACCTGATTTCCATCTACAGGTGGAATAAGATCTACATCCATAAGACTAGATTTTTCGGCTACCTGCAGATCATGTACATTTAAATACGATTTTTGGAAATGGACTTATACCACCCTTAGAGCTGGCGGTGGCGGCCAGGGTCAGTATGAAGTATGATTGGAGGTGTAACACAGCCCCATCTGTAATCCACATAACCCCTCCCCCTCACCGATAGTAAGCATTAAGTAAGGTACCCTGAAAGTTTTGGTGAAAAGAGCTTGGAATCAGTGCAAAATTACGCATCCGCTGTCAGCCAGGACGTATAACGGTTCCACCGAAGTACCGGGTCGGACCTACAAGGCTAGTTGCCGGGAGTGAGGGAATACACGGCGGCTAGCTTCGCTACATGCAGGGATCAACATTCGTGCAGAATCTTGAACTAAAAGTGGCAGACGGTGCACGTAAACATCTTCGTTTAGAATTAGCCGATTCACCGTAAGCGAAACGGAAAAAAGTAAAAGATAAAATTAGAAGTGAGTTGAGAAGTCGACAGGCTTTTTTCAGCAATAGTGCAGCCAGAAAACGACATCTTGTGGTTACAAGACTGAATGGTAACTTCCAGAAAGTCAGCCTATTCTTGATTACCCGGGGAATAACAGCTACGCTGGTGGTCCTGAGAAGGAAATACGTAAGACTTTTAACGGTCTGTATGACGAAACCGTGAAAGATAGTCTATCTCAATAAGTTCAAGGGTTCAATAAGATCGGTGAGTTTCTCGTGCTTGTGCAATCTCATAGCAACTTTAACTCACTGAAAAGGGTTGCCGTTTGCCGCGATCTTCTTAATTCTACGAAAGAAGAAACAGAGGAGGAATTGTCAAATCAAGAAGCGACTCGATCCCGCAGGTTGAACATGAGGAGAAACCGTGAGGTTCTTCTTTCTTCTGCTTCGCAGGTATTAACTTTCAACAAAACTTTCTTGCCCGAGAAAGAACGTGTTACATACATCGTCTAGATGCGCGCGCTTTCATTCCGCAATCTATGTGAAGTTTCAAGCTGCGTTTCGGACACTAGGCAATCAGATGTGGAAAGGCAAGAAATCTGCACGAGCGGTACAGAGAGTCATGAAGGCAATCTGTGAAAAGATCCAACGGTTTGCGTCAAATGCAAAGGGCACCACAACTGCCGTTCAAGAAACTGTCCGGTTTACAAGATGGAAACGGCGATTCAAGAGGTATAAACATTGAAAAAATTCAAGGAAATTTGACAGCAGTCGAAAAGATCGACCGATAACGACTTATAAAGAAACGGCTGCTGCCTCTTCTTTATCAATAGTTAACGCGGAGCAATTGCTTTTTACTCTTGCATCATTTCAAGTTTTGCTTCCACGGTTAAAAGAATCGGATAAAAGAACGAAAAAAAATCAGTATAATCCATCAAGATGCAGCCAAAAATTGATGTTCATTATAAGAATATTAAGGAGATGTCTGAGCCGGCCTCCGTGGCGCGAGTGATAGCGTCTCTGCCTTTCATCCGGAGGTCCCGGGTTCGAATCCCGGTCAGGCATGCCATTTTCACACACGCTATAAATCATTCATCTTCATCCTCTGAAGAATGCCTAACGGTGAATCCGGAGGTTAAATAATAATTAAAAAAAAGGAGATATCTGAAACGAGCGACAACACCGGTCCTTCGACCGGTCATAAGGTGAAGGAAGGTCTGGCAAAGGCGTACAAGAAGTCTGAGCTTAGTGAGATGCAGGTCCAAGTTAAATTAGAAAAGGCTCTGAATGCAGAGTTTGTTTAGCATTCAATTATAGAGCCGAGATTCAATTAGAGAGGCCAAGTCACTTCAGTCGCCCCAAATATGTCATCGGGGAGTGCATCAAGTTTGGACTCCGAGACAACAATGCTAACCGCTCCATCTATGACGGTATAACCTGATGACGGCCGCCGTACCTTCCCAGTATCGGAGATGGATGAAGATACCATCACTCAGGCCTCAAAGAGACCTTGTTATCAGGGTTGGAGGCCATAAGGAGAAGAAGAAAAGAAATAAGAAGGCATGACCAAATGGAAAACCGAGAGTATAAACAATGAAATATGTTTTAAATCAAGATTTTCTAAGTTTGTAATATATTTTATTACCGAGAACACTTTAATATTTGTTAATTCTTAATATAAAAATGAAAAGTTTTCTTTGCTTGGAAAGAAAATGACCCCGATGATAAAAAAAATAAATCTTTACAAAATCAAAACTACGTTTACGCTTGGTTGTATAAAACCAAAACGTTTTTAAAAACATTCATAATTAATTTATCATAAGCGTTTAATAAACTTTGAGGACCGTTTCTATTATAAATTTAAATGGATAACTCCACTGTCGAATGAATAATAAGGAATAAAACAAACAGCGTATAGTATTTTACAATGTTATTTCACATCCGGTTTTTGTACTTTGCATCACGTTTTGTAAGAAGTAGAATTCAGAAGTTTCTGAGGTATAAAAAATTTTATGGAAAATTTAATCGTTACACGAACGGCAAAATCTACTTTAGTGAAACTCCCAAAATGAATTAATTTACTTTAATCGTAAACATCAATTCACAGAATTGAAATTGTAAATATTTATTATCTCCTTACCAAAAACAATGAACGGTCTTCCCTTGAAAAAACTAAATTTTGTTATTTCTTCTTTCATTATTCAGTTAACTAGAAAGTAAGCAACAGGACAAAAAAATAAAGCGGCACCTTTTTAGCAATTACTTTCATTTACATTTTTCTGGCGATAAATTTTAAATGAACAACGATTTTACCTTCCTTTAAGTAATACTTTTTATTATAATTTATTAACCTTTTAACCAAGAATGAATTTTAGAGGAAAAAATTATCCGAAGAAAAATCAGTTTTAAACTTACTAGTTTAAACTAGTTTTAAACTACTTTCATAAAAACTTTTTTTTAATTTCTAAAAAGGGGATTTATTTTCTCCGCCTTGTGGGAAAGGATTTTTTTTTGAAATTTTTGATGGGAATATACTTCAGTAAAAAATTTCATCCAGAGATCAATTAAAATGAATAAGATTTGAAACAATTTTTTTTGGAATTTGGATCCAGGGATTTGTCCGTGGACCATGCACGCGGATTTCTGGATAAACTTTTCTAGGATTTGAACCTTAGAACACTGGACTTTGAAATCGGTGTATTTGCGATGGCGAATTCACCGCTAAAGCAATCCGGTGGGGTTTTGCGAGTAAGAATCTGCAATTTATCAAAACGCGCTACGCACGTCAGTTTTGGTTCTAAAAATAGGTTAATGATTTCGATGTTGCAATCGAGTGAGAAGTACCGGTCCGTGACTGGTCGATCGGATATGAATCACTTGTCGCTCTGTGCCGTGTCATTGCCGAAGAAAAACAATCCGAAAGAGCACGCTCCAACTGTTTTAATGGTCGACTTTATTTGATTATTAATATTATTATTATCATTACCATCTTTGTCTATATAAATTCTTTTCAGGAAAGGGAATAATTTTTAATACTTACACTAGTACTGTGTAATATACGTTATCCCTAAAGGTGGAACCTAAAGTAGTGTAAAAAAATTATTTTTTGAGGAAATGTAATTTTAAAAAAAAGTATATTTTAACTTTTACTACGTATCAACTTGATTTTTTTTTTTTTTGTTAAGGAAATGTAATTTTTTGATCGGGATCAAAAATTTTATAATTTGATGAATTAATAATTGTTGATAGGAACATCATAATTCAGGGCGGGAATATATTTTATACCCTAAGTACGTGAAAAGAATATTGCGAAATATTAAGTATTAATAATATTGCCACCGGCTTTTTTAAATTTAAATTTAACTCGATTTGAGATAAAAATAAAAGCTTCATATTGTTGGACATTGAGAAGTGACGGTAGAACTTGTAAAATAAGGTTTGGTTGTGGCCGGTAATTAAATCAGTCGTCCATAACAATTATAGGGAGCAACGTTGTCTTCGCTCCGCCAGCGCGATCATTCGTGTTTAGCACTTGTCGGGAGCAACATCCTCGGCTTCGCAATTCAGTCGCGCTTAGTATTTCTCGTAAGGCCGCGCTCCGTCAACGAGTGTATCATTATGCGCATTTAGTCTTCTAGTTTGTGAATCTTATTATGAATTAAATATTATTTACCTTATAAATCAAGTATCTTCTTTCTCATACCGGTCCTAGGGATTGTTCCAGCCCTAGCGTTATCCTATTCGGTCCGCTATCTCCAAATCAACATAAATTCTCTACCTAAATGGTATCATCTTATCGTTCATTAAACCCAACGTTTATTTTAATTTTCCTAAGTAAACCCCACATTTCCACGGTCCTCCGATTTTATTGTTTCTTTGTTTCTAATCCTTCACGTAAACGACAACGAGATTAATTATATAAGATAGAAAAAAAGAAAATTATTTTCATCAATTTATCGTAAATCGATTTCATTAAACTTTTCGATCGGTCGTTCTTACATTCGATAAAAAAAAAAATATATGACATCAAATATAAGCGATACAAATGAAACGTTGAAATTCTAATGACTATCCGTATCGTTAATAATAGGTTATCAATTTTTCCAAGTTTTTTAATTAACGTTAGCCGTCTATTTGTAGTTCCAGTCGATTAAACTTCATCGATCGCAAAGCTTTTAGATGTGCGTGTGCTGTTTCGATTGTATTACAGGCTTGTATTCTCATACGCATGCATTTCCACCCCTACATAACCTACATATCACATGTGTAAGTCGATATTAACCGTACAAAGCTTTGCAGAAATTCGAGACTATAAAAAAGCACTAATAAAAAAAATAAAAATAAAAAAAAAAATTGAAACTGAAATCAATGAGCAAACGATTTTGTTTACTTTCCATCGACGACTATCAAAATAACAGTAAATAATATATTCAATTGAAAATAAAAAATACCATTCAAAGGGCTCTTGAAAAAAGAAAACATCCATGAAAATTACACAAAAATAACAAAATAATAAGATTGAGTAAAATTATAGTTCAAGATTATCCAAAAATCGGTTTACAAAAAATTAATTATCAGTTAAATTAATTTTTTGTCTCGAAGAAGACAAAAATTAATAAAAATGTACGTAAAAAAGTAGATAAATTAAAAAAAGCCGACAAGGGGTTGCAAAACTTCCTGACACTGACCTTTACCTTCAACAAAACGTTGGAATAGAAATAATACAATAAAATTAAGAAAAATTTAGTTAAAATTAAAAAAATAAAATTGTAATATTATTATTCAGCTTTTAAGCATGGAAAAATCAAAACAATATTTAATGCCGTGAAGTTAATTTTATTAAATAAAATTAAAAAAATTTACTGCTAACGGTGAAAATATTACTTTTATTAGTTTTGCTGACAGGGTACAAGAAGTAGATTTGATCCATAATTGCGAAAAACCTTAATATTCTGTAAAAAAAGATTTAGGGTCTGATTTGATCCCCTTGAACAAATAACTGGCGGCTGATGAGCTGTGCGTCTACGGGGAGGTCCAGTCAAATGAACACTCGTTGTTTGACTCCCCTGCTCTTGGGGAGGCCAGAGACCGACCCCCCTGGAATTTAGAGATAAAGCGGAAAATCGGCCGCTTACAAGCGGCCAGTCAATGTAGCGAGAGCCGCATTGTCAGACCGTGTGGGATTTCCTAGAAGCGGTTGCTTTGTTCAATCGACATCCGTAGTTTGCTTAAGGGAAAGACTCTTACCGCATTCCCGTGGTAAGCTAACCATGAGTATTGCTGATCACCAGACAATTATTATGGCTCCAAGCGCTATAAAATGGTGGACAGGTACTTGCTGGCGTTCAGCGACTTAGGCGTGGCAGCGAATCGGTGCCTAGACGAAATGAATTTTATTATGAATGTCATATATATTTTTAGTAGTTGATGGGGTACGCCTACCCGTTTTAGCAAATATATGACAAGTGAGCGGTTGGGGCACGTAAGCCGATGGTGTACGGCACCACGCTTAGTTCGCTCACGCTGTTAGGTAGACTCTAGGAGCTATGTTAGAATACTGGTCGCTAAACTGTTCGAGGCTCAGTTGGCGTTTGTGGCACAGACATTCGGTCTTATGCTTTAGGGCGACCGAATGGGGTGGTGGCGGAAGAAATTAAACAACCAAAACACAAGCAAACCAAAACAACCCCTTGAATAAATGACGTTTAAAAATGATTCTTATTAAAAACAAAATCAACATTTTTAGCAAACAATTATTTTTTCTCAGCCGATCGAATAAATTTTTATAATCTGAAAAAATAAAAAATAACCCTTTCTTGATAATTACCTCGTATAACAATTTTAATAAAACCCACGACTTGAAAAACAGATAAATTATCAGAAATTATATGTCTCTTAATTCTTAAAATGGAGCAAATGACATCCTCTCTTTTTTTTTAAAATATTTCCCATGTCTTCTACATACTAGCATTGGAATTCAAGATACATTTGAATTTTCATTCTTTATAATTAAAGTTTAAAAAATTATATATTTTAACCGTGGGTTTCGTTCAATCCCTTTAATTTTTGGGGCTTAAATGTTTTATTTATTATTGTAATTATTTATATCAAGAAGTTTGTGCGATTTATACCACAAGACTAAAAATATTATAGTATACTATTAAAAAAAAAAAAGTATAAGTACCTTCATACCCCTCCTTGTCCGATAGATTTAAATATTAGGCCAACGATTCTAAAAAATCATATCCAAATATCTATAAACGGTTACTCGAAATTTGGGCAAAAATTGTTAGGAATAATGTTGAATTTCTCTCACCCGTGAATCCGGTCGAATTAAAATTTTGAAATTTGAAATACGGCAATAAGTATTCTCATCGTACTAAAACTCAATTTCTACGACCGCTATACAAAAATGCTGACAACACGGTCGTAGAACTTTCCCATCAGGCGGATTTTTCTGATGCACAGTTTACACACAACTTAATTTGAAATAACATAATTTTATTTAAATATAACATTTTTGTGCAGCTGTACGTCAGCGCTACACTAACGCTCCTTATGATAGGGGGTACTATTGACGGATTAAACCCACTTAACCGCTAGTTTAGAGCATTTTTTGGGGTGGAGGTTCGAATTTGAAAAATATTGATTTTGCAAATATAATTCTTTTTTAATCGTTTCAAATGCGCCTAAGAAAAATAAGGCCTTAATCAAGCGAAATCTCGAGATAATGAGGATGACCTTGCTCTATAGCCTCACCCCTTTGACCTTTTAAGTTGAAAATTTAATAGCATCAATGCCCCATATACAGAAGTAATCTGCCGAGTTTGGTCAAAATCGGCTCAGTAGTTCTGAAGATATTAGGTTGAGACACCGAACACACACACGTAAATACAAACAGTAACGTCCAGAAAATTTCCTTCCGGTTTTTCGGTTCTTTGAGTTTTTTAATCAAAATGTCAAGATCCGGCGAAAATCGCATATGCCCAAATCGGACCGATTACAATACTTTCCCTTCTCAGCTACACTGCTAGACGGGAAAAATGATGAAAAGTACCTCTCCAGCTTATTTTAATACCGTTAAAAATTTAATGGAATCAATATAATAATTTTTTCCGCAAACGAAAAATTTATTTTGAACAAAGCCGGTGATAGTAAAAGTACCCAAATTGTTGGCGAATCGGTACGCTTTCCCTTTATAGTTAATGCAACGGCAATAGTTACTGCACAACGGCATATAGTTACTGCAGCGGCAATAGAGCTTCAGATGGGGAAAAATAACAAGCAATATCGATTGAAAAATTTATCAGTATTTAAAAAACCAAGATTTTAATTAAAAAATATAAAAAACTTAACCCAGAATGACCGCACCACGTAGTGACGCCTCTTTTACGGGACGGGTAGATAAATTTATTTCTAATAAATAAAAATAACATGAATTTAAACCGATCAAAGAAATATCTCTGCCCGCTGAATCAAATTCTAATGATTATGAACAACTTTTAACTTTTTATTATATGCATATCAATCGTTAAACAATTACGTTTCTCCTTCAATACTGATAAAATAAGTTTTGCCAGCTATCCAATTTTTCATTACACTACGAACATTTTTTTAAAACTAATTTTTCGATCGTTTTCAGAAAATACAAGGCTGTGTCCAACCGATTTCTGTGGTCTTCATAATTTATATAATAAGCTAAAAGTCCTTTATTTTAGTTTACCCTAGCATCCTAAATTTGCAATTAATTATTTTACAAATAAATCCCTACATTTTCAATCGGTTTTTTCTATCTATAGCCTTTCCGAGCAACGCGGCCACGACAATATTAACGTTAACATTTTTTGTTACCGTCGGGAAGCGATGTAAAACCTTTACCCAAGAATTCTACGATCTCTCTTCTGTATTGTTATAAAATAATATTGATTTGCAGCATTTGTTAAAATATTTTCTCAAATCTTTTTTGCGTGTTGTTTATGGTCTTTGAAGTAAAACTGATTACATTAAAAAGTTTACTGGAAATAAGACCGGCGAAAATGTTTTTAAACCGTTTTTTGAGCGTAATATCTTGTTTTATAATTATTTAAATAACAATTTCCATCTGTTTATTTATATTTAGTCGTAAAGTGATCGGAAGGTCTGTTGCATACTCTATATAGGTTTAACAAATATATATATTTCAATGACTTTGAACCTAAAACTACTCGTTTTATAATATTTAAACTGTTCTCATTTTTTTCATCCGAATCATTATTCTGTAACTCGGTATATATTTATTTAATTAACGACATTTTTATTAAAAGAGAACTGAAAATTATGTTTTTTTGGGTAGTTTTTCGTTTTACGCCCCCGGTTATTTCGCATTGTTTCACATAAAAATTACTTAATATATATAGAAGCGTTTTATAATAATAGACGAGTAAAACATTAGAGAAGTACCGCGGTAACCCTGTAACTCGATAAAAATAACCAAATAATCCGTAATAAATATTTTATAAAAATGTTCATACTCCCTGTAAATTAAAAAAAACTATTCGTGTAAATAGTACCGATATATATTAGTCAAACTTTTTTTCATAGCGATACAATATACATATTATTTTGGGTTATTAGATAAACGAATTGTGTAAACATAAACGACATGGAACTATCGTACACCTTTATGTCTCTTTTTCGCGATATCGATGACGAAGAGAAAGCTGCGAAATTTATGCGATAAAAAAATTAATACTTACTAAAAGAATTTGTAAAATAACCATCAAATGAAATTTAAATTTCATTTAAAACATTCCCGTCGGATGCGTAATAAAGATCGTACAGAAAAGAATTTGGTTTTAGAAAAATCATGCGGCTCGCGGATAGCAAACTACGGCGACAAAACATTGTCCTGTTTATATACAGTCGGGCTCATAAAAATACAGCCAAATTTTGTTCGAGAGAATCGCAAATGTCAAATAAAGCGATAACGGATTGAAAATATATCTGAGAGAGGTGTGTGCCGATCATTTAGTAAAAAGGTGGTCCAAGAATGACGGTAGAATTAGACGAGTCCTCATTTTCAAAAAGAAAGTACAATAGAGGCACAATTCTTCCAAATCAGTGGATATTTGGAGGTATATTTGCAGAGAAACACGTTTTTAGACCGTACCAGATACGATATAAAAATAAATAATAAATAAATTACAAATACGAAAAAAAGTTAATCGAGACAATAACAGCGAGCGGTGAAAAAGCATCAACAATAATGTCTGACAAACGGAAAGCCTAGGATTTTCAACATTATATTGTAAATTTCACAGAACATTTTGTCGATCTCATCAATGGAGCTCGTACAAAAAATATCGAAAATTTGTGGGCTTGTTCCAAAAAATGTAACAAGAGGGAAGTGAAACCGCTCGACAAACGTTGGATTTATATTTATGCGAATTCTTATGGCGTAATACGCATAAAAATTAAGATTTACTTAATATTATATTAAAATACATAACTGAATTCTATCCACTGAAATGATAATGTCTTTGTTTGATGTGCATTATTTATATTTCGGTTTAGTAAGTTAGTGTGTTTATTATGTTTCGATCGAACGATCATTTTCTGTTTTAGTTTTAAATTAACACGATATTACGCCCGTGCGAAATGTGGAAAAATAATTTTAAAAACAGTTGATGTGGACATTACATAACCTCCTTGTACGCCTATTAAATTACATATACACATTATTAAAAAAAGTACATATAATTTTATTTCTTCAACTACTAATATTTTTTTCATTTTATATTATTATTGAATTATTATTTATTGTAAAAGTATTTTTTACAATCAGAGGTTATTAATTATTAATAAATTAATATATTTAAACTATAACTATACCTCTGGAACCGATGAAAATAAGGACCACTTGTGATATATCGTTGAAAAGCTCTCGATGAGGGTTTATTACTGCAGTTAAGGAAACGTACAATATTCAATATTTTTTGATTTTAGGCTTTTTTGGACACCTTTGTTCCGGTCGAATTGCAATCAAAAGAGGAGGTGTACAACTAGATGTTACAACAATCCTAAATCGAAAATTTCAACATCCTACGGCTAATCGTTTTGAGTTATGCAAGATACATACGTACGTACAGATGTCACGCCGAAACTAGTCAAAAAGGATACAAAGGGCGGGGGGGGGGGCAAAATGGATATTTTCGTTGAAATCTGAAAACCGAAATTTTTCACGATCACAATACTTCTTTTAGTTCGTACAAGGAAGCAAATATAACCAAGGAAGTAAATTAATTAAATATAATAATTTTTTTTTTTTTTTTTTTTTAAATAACGCTCATTTAGATAAGCTGACACTACTAAAAGTAGGAAATTAAATAAATTTTATTAACTTTTGAACGTTTCAAATTTATTCGACTAGAAATGTACTAATTATACTTTTCACAAAATTCTTTGGATTTATACTTTTTTTACAACTTTTTTCGCGAATTAGAATTTTATTTACTTATTTTTTTCGTCGTTGTTTTTATTATTTACGAACAGGTGGTTTTACGACAGAAGGCATCGATTTCAGCGTATATATTTCATCTCGTATACATCTATCTAAATAAAACTGTACGGATACATACTACTTTCACACAAGCCGACAACATGAAACGATAATTAAATTACTGCAGGTTGCTTCTACCGAACGATTTCAGTCGAAGTTATATACGTGTAACAACGAGGCGGTGAGCCGGTTAGTTACAATGACGACCGCCAATTAAAGCTCAATTTACCGACAAAAGTACACGAGTACAAAACATACTAATTACATTTGTTACGGTTTTCTCTTCGTATTATCCGTACGTTTTACTACCGTACGAACAAAAACCGTTTAATAATTCAAATTCGAGTAAAAATTAAAAAAAGGGGGAAAATGGAAAGATAAAACGGAAGATAAAACGTACCGGTTTTTGTGATGAATTAATCAAATACCAGAGGTCATATATACCACCGTGAACGTATATTCCTTTTTTTTGTATTTTAATTAGATTAAAGCTACTTTATAGTAACGGAACCGTTATTTTAAAAAACATCTTAAAATCTAATTTAACGGATATTTCTTATAATTAGGTTTAAATTATCGTTTTATCAATAAACTCTAATTACAGGGATTCAGATAACGTGTGATATTTCAAATACTGCAACGTGAAATTTAATTAGAACGAATATTCAAATAAAATTAAGGTTTGCAGCATATTTTGAGGAAATATGTGATATGAAAAACCCAACAATTAATAAATAAATATATATACGTAATTTACTCTGATCGGTAGACAACGATAAACAGATCATTTCATTATAAAATAAATTATAAATATAAAAACAGAAATTATAAGGTAAAAAATAAATTATTAACATGCGAAATGTTAAGGCAAATACAATAAATATAAAAAACTATTAAAGAATAATCCATAATTCAAAAAGCGCTGTTGAAAATTATTATATATGTGTATATATATATATATATAGTGATTGCAAATTTCACGGAAATCTCTCGGGAGCTAGTTCTACAGCCAAAAATAAGAAAAAAAGTTCATACAGACAGATCAAAAAATAGCTCGTTAGCGAATTTCGTCTCGCGAATCATTTAGCCCTGCTTTTTGCTCCCTCTGTGAAATTAAACCGTACTAAAATTCTTGGGGTACAAGTCGAGGGTAAATGTTGTACTTCCGTTTGGTTTTCAGCCAGAGGCCGTTTACAGCACGGCCTCTCTAGTTGGGGGTGTTGCCGGCACGGATAACGGAATCTGCAGTTAACAAAGACCTTAAGTTTCGTTCTTGAATTCGGGTAACAGGGTAACAAACAATATTAATATCGAATCGATAGCAGAATAAACCACGAATTAAAAACGATTATAAAAATATTATTATTTTAATTTACTGTATATTATAATAAAATCAATAATCAATAATTATGTTTTTAACGAAAAAGTCTGTCATCTTCTTTTGTGTTAACCGAATAAACACGGTCCATAGTAGTGGGACACGCCGGTTTCGTACTACCGTTAAGTCAAAAAAAAGGAACATCGGGTGCAGAAGCTTCTTCTTTTGATATTAGTGTTTTCGACGGTAGCATTCTAAAATCTTATCCTGTCTCATCTGCGTTATATATTTGCTGTGGCCGCACATTTTCTGACTAAACAAGAGCGGAAAATGTTTTGATAAAATTACCAGCGTTATGCCGTGAAGATTTGTAAATTTCTCCGGTCAGCTTTACTAGCAGAAAATATATCTGCACCGTTCATCAATTTTTTGTCAAGTTGGATAGCCTCTTCTTGCACAACAGGACCTTCCAAAATAGGCCTTTTCTTGCAAGGTTCTTGGTCGCCTGAACCGCAAGGACACGGCATCATCTAAAGCATCTTAGACAGGCTTTTTCAGCGTAAATAGTTTATATAAAAACTTTTGGGGCACATTTGAGCGGTATTCTTCAATTTATCTTTTGTTCCGTTTCCAATCTCCGACGGTTATTTTCCCGACATTGAGCTCAGAAGCGATTTTTTTAATCGATTGCTCGGCATTTAATCTTTTAATCGGTTCTAATTGTTTGTCCGTCGACACTAGCACCCGTTTACGTTTTGTATTAGTATCTTTGTTGCAACTAGCCGTCATAACAATAACCGCAATACAGTAGTACGTACAAGTAAACAACACAACACGCTACAACTACACTACACTGTATTACAGTACAGCAGAAACACGCTCGCAAAATATAGACCGATCACTACGCGTATAGTAGATAACAGAAACTAAAGAGAATTTATTGTTCTGCTTTACTGCCACGCGAACTAAGTACGTAATACTACTTACTGCCTAACAGTAATTACGTACAACGAAGAATCTTCAGTAACAAATTATAAAAAAATTCGTACATGCAGTAAACCGGCATCTCGGTTAATCATTGTACCCGAGCCTAATTATGGATTCAACGAATGATTTATAGCATAGTGAAAAAATATCATGTAAGAGCTGGATTCAAACCCGCAACCGCCCGGTGAAAGGCCGTGACGTTACTCGACCACGGCGGCAGGTCATCTTGGTCTAAGGAGGCCCTACTGTGTACATATATATAAATATAAATAAAAATGTAAACGTTCGTTTATTCGTTTATTCAAAATCTTAAATCTCCTTAAGTTCTTCACAGATTGCTATGAAATTTTGACTCGACGTTTCATTTGAATGCGCGCGCGTTTTTATATATCTACCATTTTATATACCTTAGATGTCACACCTGTGACAAGTAAAAACAAGCTTTTTGAAAAACAGCGCTATCTTTGGATGTAAAAGCAACACACGCTATACTAAATATTTTACGATTCCATTTAAATGTTTCCGATATGTGTGTCCGTTATAAATTAAAAAATTATTGCATCGATTTATGCGTAGAAAAAAAGGGAGAAAGGGAAAAATCGAAAAAGGTAAAACGGAAGAAGGTAAAAAGGGAAGAAGGAGAAAATGGGAAAACGGAGAAAAAGAAAGGGGAAAAGAGAAAAAATAAAAGGGAAAATGGGGAAAGAATAAGGGGAAAAGAAAATAAGGGAAACA